>NC_090932.1:559188730-560438730 GCF_040938575.1 Ambystoma mexicanum | reverse complement strand
TCTCAGGTTTGTTATTAGAAGCATTGAGATATAACATCTCTTGGTTTAAGACGGGTCTCAGGATTGGAATGGGAAGGAGTTTGATATCACATCTCATGCCTTAGGAAGGTCTCAGGTTTGGTAGAAGCATTAAGATATCACATCTTCTGCTATCGGAAGGGTCTCAGGATTGGATTGGGAAGGAGTTGAATATCCCATCTGATGCTATAGGAAGGGTCACAGGTTGGAATTGGAAGGATTTGGATATCACATCTCATGTTATAGGAAGGGTATCAGGATTGGAATGGGAAGGACTTTGATATCACATCTCGCTATAGGGAGGGTCTCAGGTTTGGTATTAGAAGCATTGAGATATCACATCTCATGCTATAGGAAGGGTCTCAGGATTGGAATGGGAAGGTGTTGCTTATCATATCTCATGATATAGGAAGGGTCTCACGTTTGGAATGGGAAGTCGTTGGATATCACATCTCATGTTATAGGAATGATCTCAGGTTTGGTATTAGAAACATTGAGATATCTCATGGTATAGGAAGGGTCTCAGGATTGGAATCGGAAGGAGTTGGATATAACATCTCATGTTATAGTAAGGGTCTCAGGTTTGGTATTAGAAGCACTGAGATATCAAATCTCATGCTAAATGAAGGGACGCAAGATTGGAATGGGAAGGAGTTGGATATCACATCTCATGCTATAGGAACGGTCCAACTTTGGTATTAGAAGCATTGAGATATCACATCTCATGGAAGGGGCTCAGGATTGGAATGGGAAGGAGTTGGATATCACATCTCATGTTATAGGAATGATCCCAGGTTTGGTATTAAGAGCATTGAGATATCACATCTCATGCTATAGGAAAGGTCTCGGGATTGGAATGGGAAGGAGTTGGATATCACATCTCATGCTATAGGAAGGGTATCAGGTTTGGTAGAAGCATTGAGATATCTCATCTCATGCTATAGGAAGGGCCTCATGATTGGAATGGGAAGGAGTTGGATATCACATCTCAGGCTATCGGAAGGGTCTCAGGATTGGAATGGGAAGGAGTTGGATATCACATCTCATGCTATAGGAAGGGTCTCAGGTTTGGTAGAAGCATTGAGATATCTCATCTCATGCTATAGGAAGGGCCTCATGATTGGAATGGGAAGGAGTTGGATATCACATCTCAGGCTATCGGAAGGGTCTCAGGATTGGAATGGGAAGGAGTTGGATATCACATCTCATGCTATAGGGAGGGTCTCAGGTTTAGTATTATTAGCATTGAGATATCACTTCTCATGCTATGGGAAGGGTCTCAGGATTGGATGAGAATAAGTTGGATATCACATTTCATGCTATAGGAAGGGTCTCAGATTTGGTAGAAGCATTGAGATATCACATCTCATGCTATAGGAAGGGCCTCATGATTGGAATGGGAAGGAGTTGGATATCTCATCTCATGCTATCGGAAAGGTCTCAGGTTTGGTAGAAGCATTGGGATATCACATCTCATGCTATATGAAGGGTCTCAGGATTGGAATGGGAAGGAGTTGAATATCACATCTCATGCTAAAGGACAGGTCTCAGGTTTGGAAGGGGAAGGATTTGGATATCACATCTCAAGTTATAGGACGGGTCTGTGGTTTGGTATTAGAAGCATTGAGATATCACATCTCATGCTATAGGGAGGGTCTCAGGTTTGGTATTAATAGCATTGAGATATCACTTCTCATGCTATAGGAAGGGTCTCAGGATTGGATGGGAATAAGATGGATATCACATTTCATGCTATAGGAAGGGTCTCAGATTTGGTAGAAGCATTGAGATATCACATCTCATGCTATAGGAAGGGCCTCATGATTGGAATGGGAAGGAGTTGGATATCACATCTCATGCTATCGGAAAGGTCTCAGGTTTGGTAGAAGCATTGGGATATCACATCTCATGCTATAGGAAGGGTCTCAGGATTGGAATGGAAGGAGTTGGATATCACATCTCATGTTATAGGAAGGGTCTCAGGATTGGAATGGGAAGGACTTGGACATCACATCTCATGTTATAGGAAGGGTCTCAGGTTTGTTATTAGAAGCATTGAGATATAACATCTCTTGGTTTAAGACGGGTCTCAGGATTGGAATGGGAAGGAGTTTGATATCACATCTCATGCCTTAGGAAGGTCTCAGGTTTGGTAGAAGCATTAAGATATCACATCTTCTGCTATCGGAAGGGTCTCAGGATTGGATTGGGAAGGAGTTGAATATCCCATCTCATGCTATAGGAAGGGTCACAGGTTGGAATTGGAAGGATTTGGATATCACATCTCATGTTATAGGAAGGGTATCAGGATTGGAATGGGAAGGACTTTGATATCACATCTCGCTATAGGGAGGGTCTCAGGTTTGGTATTAGAAGCATTGAGATATCACATCTCATGCTATAGGAAGGGTCTCAGGATTGGAATGGGAAGGTGTTGCTTATCATATCTCATGATATAGGAAGGGTCTCACGTTTGGAATGGGAAGTCGTTGGATATCACATCTCATGTTATAGGAATGATCTCAGGTTTGGTATTAGAAACATTGAGATATCTCATCTCATGGTATAGGAAGGGTCTCAGGATTGGAATCGGAAGGAGTTGGATATAACATCTCATGTTATAGTAAGGGTCTCAGGTTTGGTATTAGAAGCACTGAGATATCAAATCTCATGCTAAATGAAGGGACGCAAGATTGGAATGGGAAGGAGTTGGATATCACATCTCATGCTATAGGAACGGTCCAACTTTGGTATTAGAAGCATTGAGATATCACATCTCATGGAAGGGGCTCAGGATTGGAATGGGAAGGAGTTGGATATCACATCTCATGTTATAGGAATGATCCCAGGTTTGGTATTAAGAGCATTGAGATATCACATCTCATGCTATAGGAAAGGTCTCGGGATTGGAATGGGAAGGAGTTGGATATCACATCTCATGCTATAGGAAGGGTATCAGGTTTGGTAGAAGCATTGAGATATCTCATCTCATGCTATAGGAAGGGCCTCATGATTGGAATGGGAAGGAGTTGGATATCACATCTCAGGCTATCGGAAGGGTCTCAGGATTGGAATGGGAAGGAGTTGGATATCACATCTCATGCTATAGGGAGGGTGTCAGGTTTAGTATTATTAGCATTGAGATATCACTTCTCATGCTATAGGAAGGGTCACAGGATTGGATGGGAATAAGTTGGATATCACATTTCATGCTATAGGAAGGGTCTCAGATTTGGTAGAAGCATTGAGATATCACATCTCATGCTATAGGAAGGGCCTCATGATTGGAATGGGAAGGAGTTGGATATCACATCTCATGCTATCGGAAAGGTCTCAGGTTTGGTAGAAGCATTGGGATATCACATCTCATGCTATATGAAGGGTCTCAGGATTGGAATGGGAAGGAGTTGAATATCACATCTCATGCTAAAGGACAGGTCTCAGGTTTGGAAGGGGAAGGATTTGGATATCACATCCCAAGTTATAGGACGGGTCTGTGGTTTGGTATTAGAAGCATTGAGATATCACATCTCATGCTATAGGGAGGGTCTCAGGTATGGTATTAATAGCATTGAGATATCACTTCTCATGCTATAGGAAGGGTCTTAGGATTGGATGGGAATAAGATGGATATCACATTTCATGCTATAGGAAGGGTCTCAGATTTGGTAGAAGCATTGAGATATCACATCTCATGCTATAGGAAGGGCCTCATGATTGGAATGGGAAGGAGTTGGATATCACATCTCATGCTATCGGAAAGGTCTCAGGTTTGGTAGAAGCATTGGGATATCACATCTCATGCTATAGGAAGGGTCTCAGGATTGGAATGGAAGGAGTTGGATATCACATCTCTTGTTATAGGAAGGGTCTCAGGATTGGAATGGGAAGGACTTGGACATCACAACTCATGTTATAGGAAGGGTCTCAGGTTTGTTATTAGAAGCATTGAGATATAACATCTCTTGGTTTAAGACGGGTCTCAGGATTGGAATGGGAAGGAGTTTGATATCACATCTCATGCCTTAGGAAGGTCTCAGGTTTGGTAGAAGCATTAAGATATCACATCTTCTGCTATCGGAAGGGTCTCAGGATTGGATTGGGTAGGAGTTGGATATCCCATCTCATGCTATAGGAAGGGTCACAGGTTGGAATTGGAAGGATTTGGATATCACATCTCATGTTATAGGAAGGGTATCAGGATTGGAATGGGAAGGACTTTGACATCACATCTCGCTATAGGGAGGCTCTCAGGTTTGGTATTAGAAGCATTGAGATATCACATCTCATGCTAATGGAAGGGTCTCAGGATTGGAATGGGAAGGTGTTGCTTATCATATCTCATGATATAGGAAGGGTCTCATATTTGGAATGGGAAGTCATTGGATATCACATCTCATGTTATAGGAATGATCTCAGGTTTGGTATTAGAAACATTGAGATATCTCATCTCATGGTATAGGAAGGGTCTCAGGATTGGAATCGGAAGGAGTTGGATATAAAATCTCATGTTATAGTAAGGGTCTCAGGTTTGGTATTAGAAGCACTGAGATATCAAATCTCATGCTAAATGAAGGGACGCAGGATTGGAATGGGAAGGAGTTGGATATCACATCTCATGCTATAGGAACGGTCCAACTTTGGTATTAGAAGCATTGAGATATCACATCTCATGGAAGGGGCTCAGGATTGGAATGCGAAGGAGTTGGATATCACATCTCATGTTATAGGAATGATCCCAGGTTTGGTATTAAGAGCATTGAGGTATCACATCTCATGCTATAGGAAGGGTCTCGGGATTGGAATGGGAAGGAGTTGGATATCACATCTCAGGCTATAGGAAGGGTCTCAGGTTTGGTAGAAGCATTGAGATATCACATCTCATGCTATAGGAAGGGCCTCATGATTGGAATGGGAAGGAGTTGGATATCACATCTCAGGCTATGGGAAGGGTCAAAGGATTGGAATGGGAAGGAGTTGGATATCACATCTCATGCTATAAGGAGGGTCTCACGTTTGGTATTAAAAGCATTGAGATATCACATCTCATGCTATAGGAAGGGTCCCAGGATTGGATGGGAAGGAGTGGATTTCACATTTCATGCTATAGGAAGGGTCTCACGTTTGGTAGAAGCATTGAGATATCACATCTCATGCTATAGGAAGGTCCTCATGATTGGAATGGGAAGGAGTTGAATATCACATCACATGCTATCGGAAAGGTCTCAGGTTTGGTAGAAGCATTGGGATATCACATCTCATGCTATCGGAAGGGTCTCAGGATTGGATTCCTTAAGATAGCATGAGATGTGATATCTCAATGCTTCTAATACCAAACCTGAGACCCTCCCTATAGCGTGAGATGTGATATCAAAGTCCTTCCCATTCCAATCCTGATTCCCTTCCTATAACATGAGATGTGATATCCAACTCTTCCCATCCAATCCTGAGACCCCTCCTATAACATGAGATGTTATATCCAACTCCTTCCCAATCCAATCCTGAGACCCTTCCGATAGCATGAGATGTGATATCTCAATGCTTCTAATACCAAACCTGACACCCTCCCTATAGCGTGAGATGTGATATCAAAGTCCTTCCCATTCCAATTCTGATACCCTTCCTATAACATGAGATGTGATATCCAACTCCTTCCCAATCCAATCCTGAGACCCTTCCGATAGCATGAGATGTGATATCTTAATGCTTCTAGCAAACCTGAAACCTTCCCATGGCATGAGATGTGATATCAAACTCCTTCCCATTCCAATCCTGAGACCCTTCCTATAGCATGAGATGTGATATCCAACTCCTTCCCATTCCAATCCTGAGACCCGTCCTATACTATGAGATGTTATATCTCAATGCTTCTAATAACAAACCTGAGACTGTCCTATAACATGAGATGTGATATCTCAATGCTTCTAATAACAAACATGAGACCCTTCCTATAACATGAGATGTGATATCCAAGTCCTTCCGATTCCAATCTTGAGACCCTTCCTATAACATGAGATGTGATATCCAACTCCTTCCCAATCCAATCCTGAGACCCTTCCGATAGCATGAGATATGATATCTCAATGCTTCTAATACCAAACCACAGACCCGTCCTATAACTTGAGATGTGATATCCAACTCCTTCCTGTTAAGATGGATTTCTGAACTCTGTCCTGGTGGCGCAGAAGTTCAGAAGGCCAACCTAATTACTTGGAACAGGGTAACCTCTGGACGAGCCAGACCAATCAAGGTAGCGATCGCGGCGGTCAAGACTAGGTCTCAAGAGGGGTGAGGGTGACTGAAAGCCCGCAATGAGCACACAAAGCAAGATCACTTACAAACTACTCCAAACAGGTGTTATATAAAAAATATATACACATTTATTTTAAGGCCTTTAAAACAATGACCATAGCGAGAAAATCACAATATCACAATATTAAACCAACACATACCATATCAACACAATATATATACAAATACGACAGTCGCAAGCGTTATATGCACGAAATGTGTAGTCCACCTAAAAGGGAAGGAAAACAGGCAGTGCGAAATAACGCTTAGACTCAGTTCGCCTTCAGAGGCACCTAACTAGATGGAAGTCCGAGCCCTGCGAAGAGTGGAGCCTTGTGCTCAAAGTACCTGCACGCGCTGGTGCCAACGGGCAAAAGGAGAAGCTCTTCGAAGGAAGTCAGGCAGTTCAGTTTAGTGCACAAAAGAAGAAGAACAAGTTCCGCGACTCAAGCGCAGCCTCCACAGTGGGCAGAAGCAGAGCGCGAGTACGGACAAGGGTGCTGTTTTACACAGCGGGGAAAAGCAATGGGCTCCTGCAGGAGGGCGACCAGATCCTAGCTATGCTACTCACCGGTCCCCGATGCAAGCAGACCCAGGCTTCTCCGCGTCAGTTTCAGCAGCTGGCAGGTAAAGAAGAGCAGGGAACGCCTCGTCGTCGTGTTGAGTAAAAAGACGTCCCAATCGAAGAAACCCGCACAGTTTTGTCACCACAGCAGGGCAACGGAGCGGCCGTGTGTATCTGAGCCAAATGTACACTACTCACTTCAGACCTGGGAACGCCAAGTGTACGAAGCGTGTGAGAGTGACAAGGACTCGAAATACTCCACAACCTGGCGGCGGTTACAGAGCAAGACTCCCGTGTAAGCTGGTCAGTCAACTGGATGGCCCAGAGACGCTTCCGAAGGCTTACTGGCAGGAGATGGTGAAGATGCCGAGAATAGCTGTCCCCGCTATTCCAAGGGTCGAAGTACCAGTACAGGCCTTCTGGTTCGATCAAAGGTGAAAAGAGTTTCACAAGGCGACAGCAGTGCAGAGGAGAAGTCCTTCAGCGGGTCACCAGCGATTCCTCGGTCCAGCCTCTTGGTTGCAGGATACTTGGCTCCTGTATTCCTTCGTTCGTGAGAACTCAGGAGATCGACATGGTAGTGGTGTTTCCAGCCCCCTCTTATCCACGGTTCCCTTCGCGCCAAAACGGAGGGGACCCAATGGGAGATCCGCTCATCAACACTCACACCATTCGTGGACCAATCACGGACCACGGTGGTCCCAGGCATTCACACCACCCTAGACTCTCTGGCACCCAGGATGTGTATTGGGACCAGACATCCCAGCCCACATCCTGGAGGCACACACAAGACATGTAGAAGCCCGCGAAAGCATCCGTGTTTCGCGGGAAAGTACATGCCCAAATAAGGAAGGCCCCGGGTCGGCTCGACCTGGGGAAGGTGAAGGGAGCAAGACGGTCAGCGGACAGGACAAAGGAGCCTCGTGGTCTGGCCATTTTGGGAGCCAGGCCACCATTTTGGGTTAAGCGCGAGAAACGCGCTTAGAACGCCAAAAGGAGCTCAAAACACAAGAAAACGATCACTGCCACCATTCCCGTCCCTGAATTACTTGCACCGATCAGATACAATCCTAAATGAGAATCTAGGGCCTGTAGAAGGCTAGAGACCCAAGAGAGCTGTAACTTAGCTTACAGTGCCCTCTTGTGTCATGTTGTACTAAAGCCGCAACATGATAAAAGAAACTACGGGAAACAGCGTTCCCCGGTACTGACTGTCTTAAGGGCATGTCAGTTTCCCCGTAAGAAAAGGAGCGAAAGCCCAGAGGAGTGCGGCAGAAGGCTGCACTTCTCTGGCAAAGTCAAGAACAAGGTGAAAAACAACAGGAAAAAGTTTAGGGGTTGCCACATGGAAGGAAAATTACCTACAATTACGAAATCTTTCCTAACACTTCCCATTCCAATCCTGAGACCCTTCCTATAGCATGAGATGTGATATCTCAATGCTTCTAATACCAAACCTGAGATCCTTCCTATAACATGAGATGTGATATCCAACTCCTTCCCATTCCAATCCTGAGACCCTTCCTATAGCATGAGATGTGATATATCTCAATGCTTCTAATACCAAACCTGAGATCCTTCCTATAACATGAGATGTGATATCCAAATCCTTCCCCTTCCAAACCTGAGACCCTCCCTTTAGCATGAGATGTGATATCCAACTCCTTCCCATTCCAATCCTGATACCCTTCTGATAGCATGAGATGTGATATCTCAATGCCTCTAATACCAAACCTGAGATCCTACCTCTAACATGAAATGTGATATCCAACTCCTTCCCTTTCCAAACCTGAGAGCCTTCCTACAGCATGAGATGTGATATCCAAGTCCTTCCCATTCCAATCCTGAGACCCTTCCTATAACATGAGATGTGATATCCAACTCCTTCCCATTCCAACCTGAGACTCTTCCTATAGCATGAGATGGGATATCCAACTCCTTCCAAATCCAATCCTGATACCCTTCCGATAGCATGAGATGTGATATCCCAATGCTTCTACAAAACCTGAGACCGATACCATGGCATGAGATGTGATATCAAACTCCCGTCCTATACCATGAGACTTGATATCTCAATGCTTCTAATACCAAACGTGAGACCGGTCCAATGACATGAGATGTGATTTCCAAATCCTTCCCCTTCCAAACCTTAGAGCCTTCCTTTATCATGAGATGTGATATCCAAGTCCTTCCCATTCCATTCCTGAGACCCTTCCTATAGCATGAGATGTGATATCTCAATGCTACTAATACCAAACCTGAGACACTTCCTATAACATGAGATGTGATATCCAAGTCCTTCCCATTCCAATCCTGAGACCCTTCCTATAGCATGAGATGTGATATCTCAATGCTTCTAATACCAAACCTGAGACCCTTCCTATAACATGAATTGTGATATCCACGTCCTTCCCATTCCAATCCTGAGACCCTTCTGATAGCAGAGATGTGATATCTCAATGCTTATACCAAACCTGAGACCCTTCCGATAGCATGAGATGTGATATCTCAATGATTCTAATACCAAACCTGAGATCCTTCCTATAACATGAGATGTGATGTCCAAATCCTTCCCCTTCCAAACCTTAGACCCTCCCTTTAGCATGAGATGTGATATCCAACTCCTTCCCATTCCAATCCTGAGACCCTTCTGATGGCATGAGATGTGATATCTCAATGCCTCTAATACCAAACCTGAGATCCTACCTCTAACATGAAATGTGATATCCAACTCCTTCCCCTTCCAACCCTGAGAGCCTTCCTATAGAATGAGATGTGATATCCAAGCCCTTCCCATTCCAATCCTGAGACCCTTCCTATAACATGAGATGTGATATCCAACTCCTTCCCACTCCAACCTTAGACCCTTCCTATAGCATGAGATGGGATATCCAACTCCTTCCAAATCCAATCCCGATACCCTTCCTATAGCATGAGATGTGATATCCCAATGCTTCTACAAAACCTGAGACCCATACCATGGCATGAGATGTGATATCAAACTCCTTCCCATTTCAATCCTGAGACCCTTCCTATAGCTTGAGATGTAATATCCAACTCCTTCCCATTCCAATTCTGAGACCCGTCCTATACCATGAGACTTGATATCTCAATGCTTCTAATACCAAACCTGAGACCGGTCCTATAACATGAGATGTGATACCCAAATCCTTCCCCTTCCAAACCATAGACCCTTCCTATAGCATGAGATGTGATATCTCAATGCTTCTAATACCAAACCTGAGACCCTTCCTATAACGAGATGGGATATCCAACTCCTTCCCATTCCAATCCTGAGACCCTTCCGATAGCGGAGATGTGATATCTCAATGCTTATACCAAACCTGAGACCCTTCCTATGGCATGAGATGTCATATACAACTCCTTCCGATTCCAATCTTGAGACCCTTCCTATAGCATGAGATGTGATATCTCAATGCTTCTAATACCAAACCTGAGATCCTTCCTATAACATGTGATGTGATATCAAACTCCTTCCCATTCCAAACCTGAGACCCTTCCGATAGCATGATATGTGATATCTCAATGCTTCTAAAACCAAACATGAGAACCATCCTATAACATGAGATGTGAAATCCAAATCATTCCCTTTCCAAACCTGAGACCCTTCCTATAGCTTGAGATGTGATATCAAACTCCTTCCCATTCAATGTGATATCCAACTCCTTCCCATTCCAATCCTGAGACCCTTCCTATAGCATGAGATGTTATATCTTAATGCTTCTAAAACCAAACCTGAGAACCATCCTATAACATGTGAAATCCAAATCCTTCCCTTTCCAAACCTGAGACCCTTCCAATAGCATTAGATGTGATATCTCAATGCTACTAAAACCAAACATGAGAACCATCCTATAACATGAGATGTGAAATCCAAATCCTTCCCTTTCCAAACCTGAGACCCCTCCTATAGCTTGAGATGTGATATCAAACTCCTTCCCATTCCAATCCTGAGATAGCTTGAGATGTGATATCAAACTCCTTCCCATTCCAATCCTGAGATAGCTTGAGATGTGATATCCAACTCCAACCCATTCCAATCCTGAGATCCTTCCGATAGCATGAGATGTGATAGCTCAATGCTTCTAATATCAAAACTGAGACCCTCCCTATAGTATGAGATGTGATATCTAAGTCCTTCCCATTCCTATCCTGAGACCCTTCCGATAGCAGAGATGTGATATCTCAATGCTTATACCAAACCTGATAACCCTTCCTATGGCATGAGATGTGATATCCAACTCCTTCCCATTCCAATCCTGAGTTCCTTCCTATAGCATGAGATGTGATATCTCAATGCTTCTATCAAACCTGAGACCCTCCCTTTAGCATGAGATGTGATATCCAACTCCTTCCCATTCCAATCCTGATACCCTTCTGATAGCATGAGATGTGATATCTCAATGCCTCTAATACCAAACCTGAGATCCTACCTCTAACATGAAATGTGATATCCAACTCCTTCCCTTTCCAAACCTGAGAGCCTTCCTACAGCATGAGATGTGATATCCAAGTCCTTCCCATTCCAATCCTGAGACCCTTCCTATAACATGAGATGTGATATCCAACTCCTTCCCATTCCAACCTGAGACTCTTCCTATAGCATGAGATGGGATATCCAACTCCTTCCAAATCCAAACCTGAGACCCTTCCAATAGCATGAGATGTGATATCTCAATGCTACTAAAACCAAACATGAGAACCATCCTATAACATGAGATGTGAAATCCAAATCCTTCCCTTTCCAAACCTGAGACCCTTCCTATAGCTTGAGATGTGATATCAAACTCCTTCCAATTCCAATCCTGAGATAGCTTGAGATGTGATATCAAACTCCTTCCCATTCCAATCCTGAGATAGCTTGAGATGTGATATCCAACTCCATCCCATTCCAATCCTGAGATCCTTCCGATAGCATGAGATGTGATAGCTCAATGCTTCTAATATCAAAACTGAGACCCTCCCTATAGTATGAGATGTGATATCTAAGTCCTTCCCATTCCTATCCTGAGACCCTTCCGATAGCAGAGATGTGATATCTCAATGCTTATACCAAACCTGATAACCCTTCCTATGGCATGAGATGTGATATCCAACTGCTTCCCATTCCAATCCTGAGTTCCTTCCTATAGCATGAGATGTGATATCTCAATGCTTCTATCAAACCTGAGACCCTTCCTTTAGCATGAGATGTGATATCCAACTCCTTGCCATTCCAATCCTGAGACCCTTCCTATAACATGAGACGTGATATCCAACTCCTTCCCATTCCAATCCTGAGTTCCTTCCTATAGCATGAGATGTGATATCTCAATGCTTCTATCAAACCTGAGACCCTTCCTTTAGCATGAGATGTGATATCCAACTCCTTGCCATTCCAATCCTGAGACCCTTCCTATAGCATGAGATGTGATATCTCAATGCTTCTAATACCAAACCTGAGATCCTTCCTATAACATGAGATGTGATATCCAACTCCTTCCCATTCCAAACCTGAGACCCTTCCGATAGCATGAGATGTGATATCTCAATGCTTCAAAAACCAAACATGAGAACCATCCTATAACATGAGATGTGAAATCCAAATCCTTCCCTTCCCAAACCTGAGACTCTTCCTATAGCATGAGATGTGATATCTCAATGCTTCTACCAAACCTGAAACCCTTCCTATAGCATGAGATGTGATATCCAACTCCTTCCCATTCCAATCCTGAGACACTTCCTATAGCATGAGATGTCATATACAACTCCTTCCGATTCCAATCTTGAGACCCTTCCTATAGCATGAGATGTGATATCTCAATGCTTCTAATACCAAACCTGAGATCCTTCCTATAACATGTGATGTGATATCAAACTCCTTCCCATTCCAAACCTGAGACCCTTCCGATAGCATGATATGTGATATCTCAATGCTTCTAAAACCAAACATGAGAACCATCCTATAACATGAGATGTGAAATCCAAATCATTCCCTTTCCAAACCTGAGACCCTTCCTATAGCTTGAGATGTGATATCAAACTCCTTCCCATTCAATGTGATATCCAACTCCTTCCCATTCCAATCCTGAGACCCTTCCTATACCATGAGATGTGATATTTCAATGCTTCTAATACCAAACTTGAGAACCGTCCTAAAACATGAGATGTGAGATCCAAATCCTTCCCATTCCAAACCTGAGACCCTTCCTATAGCATGAGATGTTATATCTTAATGCTTCTAAAACCAAACCTGAGAACCATCCTATAACATGTGAAATCCAAATCCTTCCCTTTCCAAACCTGAGACCCTTCCAATAGCATGAGATGTGATATCCAACTCCTTCCCATTCCAATCCTGATACCCTTCTGATAGCATGAGATGTGATATCTCAATGCCTCTAATACCAAACCTGAGATCCTACCTCTAACATGAAATGTGATATCCAACTCCTTCCCTTTCCAAACCTGAGAGCCTTCCTACAGCATGAGATGTGATATCCAAGTCCTTCCCATTCCAATCCTGAGACCCTTCCTATAACATGAGATGTGATATCCAACTCCTTCCCATTCCAACCTGAGACTCTTCCTATAGCATGAGATGGGATATCCAACTCCTTCCAAATCCAAACCTGAGACCCTTCCAATAGCATGAGATGTGATATCTCAATGCTACTAAAACCAAACATGAGAACCATCCTATAACATGAGATGTGAAATCCAAATCCTTCCCTTTCCAAACCTGAGACCCTTCCTATAGCTTGAGATGTGATATCAAACTCCTTCCAATTCCAATCCTGAGATAGCTTGAGATGTGATATCAAACTCCTTCCCATTCCAATCCTGAGATAGCTTGAGATGTGATATCCAACTCCATCCCATTCCAATCCTGAGATCCTTCCGATAGCATGAGATGTGATAGCTCAATGCTTCTAATATCAAAACTGAGACCCTCCCTATAGTATGAGATGTGATATCTAAGTCCTTCCCATTCCTATCCTGAGACCCTTCCGATAGCAGAGATGTGATATCTCAATGCTTATACCAAACCTGATAACCCTTCCTATGGCATGAGATGTGATATCCAACTCCTTCCCATTCCAATCCTGAGTTCCTTCCTATAGCATGAGATGTGATATCTCAATGCTTCTATCAAACCTGAGACCCTTCCTTTAGCATGAGATGTGATATCCAACTCCTTGCCATTCCAATCCTGAGACCCTTCCTATAACATGAGACGTGATATCCAACTCCTTCCCATTCCAATCCTGAGTTCCTTCCTATAGCATGAGATGTGATATCTCAATGCTTCTATCAAACCTGAGACCCTTCCTTTAGCATGAGATGTGATATCCAACTCCTTGCCATTCCAATCCTGAGACCCTTCCTATAGCATGAGATGTGATATCTCAATGCTTCTAATACCAAACCTGAGATCCTTCCTATAACATGAGATGTGATATCCAACTCCTTCCCATTCCAAACCTGAGACCCTTCCGATAGCATGAGATGTGATATCTCAATGCTTCAAAAACCAAACATGAGAACCATCCTATAACATGAGATGTGAAATCCAAATCCTTCCCTTCCCAAACCTGAGACTCTTCCTATAGCATGAGATGTGATATCTCAATGCTTCTACCAAACCTGAAACCCTTCCTATAGCATGAGATGTGATATCCAACTCCTTCCCATTCCAATCCTGAGACACTTCCTATAGCATGAGATGTGATATCACAATGCTTCTAATACCAAACCTGAGACCCGTCCTATAACATGAGATGTGATATCCAAATCCTTCCCCTTCCAAACCTGAGACCCTTCCTTTAGCATGAGATGTGATATCCAGCTCCTCCCATTCCAATCATGAGACCCTTCCGATAGCATGAGATGTGATATCTAAGTCCTTCCCATTCCAATCCTGAGACACTTCCGATAGCAGAGATGTGATATTTCAATGCTTATACCAATCCTGAGACCCTTCCTATAGCATGAGATGTGATATCGTAATGCTTCTACCAAAACTGAGACCCTTCCTTTAGCATATGTGATATCCAACTCCTTCCCATTCCAATCCTGAGACCCTTCCTATAGCATGAGATGTGATATCTCAATGCTTCTAATACCAAACCTGAGATCCTTCCTATAACATGAGATATGATATCCAACTCCTTCCCATTCCAATCCTGAGACCCTTCCTATAGCATGAGATGTGATATCTCAATGCTTCTAATACCAAACCTGAGATCCTTCCGATAGCATGAGATGTGATATCTCAATGCTTCTAATACCAAACCTAAGATCCTTCCTATAACATGAGATGTGATATCCAAATTCTTCCCCTTCCAAACCTGAGACTCTGCCTTTAGCATGAGATGTGATATCCAACTCCTTCCCATTCCAATCCTGATACCCTTCTGATAGCATGAGATGTGATATCTCAATGTCTCTAATACCAAACCTGAGATCCTACCTCTAACATGAAATGTGATATCCTAATTCTTCCCTTTCCAAACCTGAGAGCCTTCCTACAGCATGAGATGTGATATCCAAGTCCTTCCCATTCCAATCCTGAGACCCTTCCTATAGCATGAGATGGGATATCCAACTCCTTCCAAATCCAATCCTGATACCCTTCCGATAGCATGAGATGTGATATCCCAATGCTTCTACAAAACCTGAGGCCCATACCATGGCATGAGATGTGATATCAAACTCCCGTCCTATACCATGAGACTTGATATCTCAATGCTTCTAATACCAAACCTGAGACCGGTCGAATAACATGAGATGTGATATCCAAATCCTTCCCCTTCCAAACCTTAGACCCTTCCTTTATCATGAGATGTGATATCCAAGTCCTTCCCATTCCATTCCTGAGACCCTTCCTATAGCATGAGATGTGATATCTCAATGCTTCTAATACCAAACCTGAGACCCTTCCTATAACATGAGATGTGATATCCAAGTCCTTCCCATTCCAATCCTGAGACCCTTCCTATAGCATGAGATGTGATATCTCAATGCTTCTAATACCAAACCTGAGACTCTTCCTATAACATGAATTGTGATATCCAAGTCCTTCCCATTCGAATCCTGAGACCCTTCCGATAGCAGAGATGTGATATCTCAATGCTTATACCAAACCTGAAACCCTTCCGATAGCATGAGATGTGATATCTCAATGCTTCTAATACCAAACCTGAGATCCTTCCTATAACATGAGATGTGATGTCCAAATCCTTCCCCTTCCAAACCTTAGACCCTCCCTTTAGCATGAGATGTGATATCCAACTCCTTCCCATTCCAATCCTGAGACCCTTCTGATGGCATGAGATTGAAATCTCAATGCCTCTAATACCAAACCTGAGATCCTACCTCTAACATGAAATGTGATATCCAACTCCTTCCCCTTCCAACCCTGAGAGCCTTCCTATAACATGAGATGTGATATCCAACTCCTTCCCATTCCAACCTTAGACCCTGCCTATAGCATGAGATGGGATATCCAACTCCTTCCAAATCCAATCCCGATACCCTTCCGATAGGATGTGATGTGATATCCCAATGCTTCTACAAAACCTGAGACCCATACCATGGCATGAGATGTGATATCAAACTCCTTCCCATTCCAATCCTGAGACCCTTTCTATAGCTTGAGATGTGATATCCAACTCCTTCCCATTCCAATTCTGAGACCCGTCCTATACCATGAGACTTGATATCTCAATGCTTCTAATACCAAACCTGTGACCGGTGCTATAACATGAGATGTGATACCCAAATCCTTCCCCTTTCCAAACCTTAGACCCTTCCTATAGCATGAGATGTGATATCTCAATGCTTCTAATACCAAACCTGAGACCCTTCCTATAACGAGATGGGATATCCAACTCCTTCCCATTCCAATCCTGAGACCCTTCCGATAGCAGAGATGTGATATCTCAATGCTTATTCCAAACCTGAGACCCTTCCTATGGCATGAGATGTCATATACAACTCCTTCCCATTCCAATCCTGAGACCCTTCCTATAGCATGAGATGTGATATCGTAATGCTTCTACCAAAACTGAGACCCTTCCTTTAGCATATGTGATATCCAACTCCTTCCCATTCCAATCCTGAGACCCTTCCTATAGCATGAGATGTGATATCTCAATGCTTCTAATACCAAACCTGAGATCCTTCCTATAACATGAGATGTGATATCCAACTCCTTCCCATTCCAATCCTGAGACCCTTCCTATAGCATGAGATGTGATATCTCAATGCTTCTAATACCAAACCTGAGATCCTTCCGATAGCATGAGATGTGATATCTCAATGCTTCTAATACCAAACCTAAGATCCTTCCTATAACATGAGATGTGATATCCAAATTCTTCCCCTTCCAAACCTGAGACTCTCCCTTTAGCATGAGATGTGATATCCAACTCCTTCCCATTCCAATCCTGATACCCTTCTGATAGCATGAGATGTGATATCTCAATGTCTCTAATACCAAACCTGAGATCCTACCTCTAACATGAAATGTGATATCCAACTCCTTCCCTTTCCAAACCTGAGAGCCTTCCTACAGCATGAGATGTGATATCCAAGTCCTTCCCATTCCAATCCTGAGACCCTTCCTATAGCATGAGATGGGATATCCAACTCCTTCCAAATCCAATCCTGATACCCTTCCGATAGCATGAGATGTGATATCCCAATGCTTCTACAAAACCTGAGACCCATACCATGGCATGAGATGTGATATCAAACTCCCGTCCTATACCATGAGACTTGATATCTCAATGCTTCTAATACCAAACCTGAGACCGGTCGAATAACATGAGATGTGATATCCAAATCCTTCCCCTTCCAAACCTTAGACCCTTCTTTTATCATGAGATGTGATATCCAAGTCCTTCCCATTCCATTCCTGAGACCCTTCCTATAGCATGAGATGTGATATCTCAATGCTTCTAATACCAAACCTGAGACCCTTCCTATAACATGAGATGTGATATCCAAGTCCTTCTCATTCCAATCCTGAGACCCTTCCTATAGCATGAGATGTGATATCTCAATGCTTCTAATACCAAACCTGAGACTCTTCCTATAACATGAATTGTGATATCCAAGTCCTTCCCATTCGAATCCTGAGACCCTTCCGATAGCAGAGATGTGATATCTCAATGCTTATACCAAACCTGAAACCCTTCCGATAGCATGAGATGTGATATCTCAATGCTTCTAATACCAAACCTGAGATCCTTCCTATAACATGAGATGTGATGTCCAAATCCTTCCCCTTCCAAACCTTAGACCCTCCCTTTAGCATGAGATGTGATATCCAACTCCTTCCCATTCCAATCCTGAGACCCTTCTGATGGCATGAGATGTGATATCTCAATGCCTCTAATACCAAACCTGAGATCCTACCTCTAACATGAAATGTGATATCCAACTCCTTCCCCTTCCAACCCTGAGAGCCTTCCTATAGAATGAGATGTGATATCCAAGTCCTTCCCATTCCAATCCTGAGACCCTTCCTATAACATGAGATGTGATATCCAACTCCTTCCCATTCCAACCTTAGACCCTGCCTATAGCATGAGATGGGATATCCAACTCCTTCCAAATCCAATCCCGATACCCTTCCGATAGGATGTGATGTGATATCCCAATGCTTCTACAAAACCTGAGACCCATACCATGGCATGAGATGTGATATCAAACTCCTTCCCATTCCAATCCTGAGACCCTTTCTATAGCTTGAGATGTGATATCCAACTCCTTCCCATTCCAATTCTGAGACCCGTCCTATACCATGAGACTTGATATCTCAATGCTTCTAATACCAAACCTGAGACCGGTCCTATAACATGAGATGTGATACCCAAATCCTTCCCCTTTCCAAACCTTAGACCCTTCCTATAGCATGAGATGTGATATCTCAATGCTTCTAATACCAAACCTGAGACCCTTCCTATAACGAGATGGGATATCCAACTCCTTCCCATTCCAATCCTGAGACCCTTCCGATAGCAGAGATGTGATATCTCAATGCTTATACCAAACCTGAGACCCTTCCTATGGCATGAGATGTCATATACAACTCCTTCCGATTCCAATCCTGAGACCCTTCCTAAAGCATGAGATGTGATATCTCAATGCTTCTAATACCAAACCTGAGATCCTTCCTATAACATGAGATGTGATATCAAACTCCTTCCCATTCCAAACCTGAGACCCTTCCGATAGCATGAGATGTGATATCTCAATGCTTCTAAAACCAAACATGAGAACCATCCTATAACATGAGATGTGAAATCCAAATCATTCCCTTTCCAAACCTGAGACCCTTCCTATAGCTTGAGATGTGATATCAAACTCCTTCCCATTCAATGTGATATCCAACTCCTTCCCATTCCAATCCTGAGACCCTTCCTATACCATGAGATGTGATATTTCAATGCTTCTAATACCAAACCTGAGACCCGTCCTAAAACATGAGATGTGAGATCCAAACTCTTCCCCTTCCAAACCTGAGACCTTTCCTTTAGCATGAGATGTGATATCAACTCCTTCCCATTCCAAACCTGAGACCCTTCCTATAGCATGAGATGTTATATCTTAATGCTTCTAAAACCAAACCTGAGAACCATCCTATAACATGTGAACTCCAAATCCTTCCCTTTCCAAACCTGAGACCCTTCCGATAGCATGAGATGTGATATCCAACTCCTTCCGATTCCAATCCTGAGACCCTTCCTATAGCATGAGATGTGATATCGCAATGCTTCTACCAAAACGGAGACCCTTCCTTTAGCATGAGATGTGATATCCAACTCCTTCCCATTCCAATCCTGAGACCCTTCCTATAGCATGAGATGTGATATCTCAATGCTTCTAATACCAAACCTGAGATCCTTCCGATAGCATGAGATGTGATATCTCAATGCTTCTAATACCAAACCTGAGATCCTTCCTATAACATGAGATGTGATATTCAAATCCTTCCCCTTCCAAACCTGAGACCCTCCCTTTAGCATGAGATGTGATATCCAACTCCTTCCCATTCCAATCCTGATACCCTTCTGATAGCATGAGATGTGATATCTCAATGCCTCTAATACCAAACCTGAGATCCTACCTCTAACATGAAATGTGATATCCAACTCCTTCCCTTTCCAAACCTGAGAGCCTTCCTACAGCATGAGATGTGATATCCAAGTCCTTCCCATTCCAATCCTGAGACCCTTCCTATAACATGAGATGTGATATCGCAATGCTTCTACCAAAACTGAGACCCTTCCTTTAGCATGAGATGTGATATCAAACTCCTTCCCATTCCAAACCTGAGACCCTTCCGATAGCATGATATGTGATATCTCAATGCTTCTAAAACCAAACATGAGAACCATCCTATAACATGAGATGTGAAATCCAAATCATTCCCTTTCCAAACCTGAGACCCTTCCTATAGCTTGAGATGTGATATCAAACTCCTTCCCATTCAATGTGACATCCAACTCCTTCCCATTCCAATCCTGAGACCCTTCCTATACCATGAGATGTGATATTTCAATGCTTCTAATACCAAACCTGAGACCCGTCCTAAAACATGAGATGTGAGATCCAAATCCTTCCCCTTCCAAACCTGAGACCTTTCCTTTAGCATGAGATGTGATATCCAACTCCTTCCCATTCCAAACCTGAGACCCTTCCTATAGCATGAGATGTTATATCTTAATGCTTCTAAAACCAAACCTGAGAACCATCCAATAACATGTGAAATCCAAATCCTTCCCTTTCCAAACCTGAGACCCTTCCGATAGCATGAGATGTGATATCTCAATGCTACTAAAACCAAACATGAGAACCATCCTATAACATGAGATGTGAAATCCAAATCCTTCCCTTTCCAAACCTGAGACCCTTCCTATAGCTTGAGATGTGATATCAAACTCCTTCCCATACCCATCCTGAGATAGCTTGAGATGTGATAGCCATCTCCTTCCCATTCCAATCCTGAGACCCTTCCTATACCATGAGATATCTCAATGCTTCTAATACCAAACCTGAGACCCGTCCTAAAACATGAGATGTGAGATCCAAATCCTTCCCCTTCCAAACCTGAGACCCTTCCTATAGCTTGAGATGTGATATCAAACTCCTTCCCATTCCAATCCTGAGATAGCTTGAGATGTGATATCCAACTCCATCCCATTCCAATCCTGAGACCCTTCCGATAGCATGAGATGTGATAGCTCAATGCTTCTAATAACAAAACTGAGACCCTCCCTATGGTATGAGATGTGATATCTAAGTCCTTCCCATTCCTATCCTGAGACCCTTCCGATAGCAGAGATGTGATATCTCAATGCTTATACCAAACCTGATAACCCTTCCTATGGCATGAGATGTGATATCCAACTCCTTCCCATTCCAATCCTGAGTTCCTTCCTATAGCATGAGATGTGATATCTCAATGCTTCTATCAAACCTGAGACCCTTCCTTTAGCATGAGATGTGATATCCAACTCCTTGCCATTCCAATCCTGAGACCCTTCCTATAACATGAGACGTGATATCCAACTCCTTCCCATTCCAATCCTGAGTTCCTTCCTATAGCATGAGATGTGATATCTCAATGCTTCTATCAAACCTTAGACCCTTCCTTTAGCATGAGATGTGATATCCAACTCCTTGCCATTCCAATCCTGAGACCCTTCCTATAGCATGAGATGCGATATCTCAATGCTTCTAATACCAAACCTGAGATCCTTCCTATAACATGAGATGTGATATCCAACTCCTTCCCATTCCAAACCTGAGACCCTTCCGATAGCATGAGATGTGATATCTCAATGCTTCAAAAACCAAACATGAGAACCATCCTATAACATGAGATGTGAAATCCAAATCCTTCTCTTCCCAAACCTGAGACTCTTCCTATAGCATGAGATGTGATATCTCAATGCTTATACCAAACCTGAAACCCTTCCTATAGCATGAGATGTGATATCCAACTCCTTCCCATTCCAATCCTGAGACACTTCCTATAGCATGAGATGTGATATCACAATGCTTCTAATACCAAACCTGAGACC
Organism: Ambystoma mexicanum; assembly: GCF_040938575.1. Lineage (NCBI taxonomy): Eukaryota > Metazoa > Chordata > Amphibia > Caudata > Ambystomatidae > Ambystoma > Ambystoma mexicanum. Next base: position 560,416,758 of record NC_090932.1, on the reverse strand, counting down.
CGTCCTATAACATGAGATGTGATATCCAAATCCTTCCCCTTCCAAACCTGAGACCCTTCCTTTAGCATGAGATGTGATATCCAGCTCCTCCCATTCCAATCCTGAGACCCTTCCTATAGCATGAGATATGATATCGCAATGCTTCTACCAAAACTGAGACCCTTCCTTTAGCATGAGATGTGATATCCAACTCCTTCCTGTTAAGATGGATTTCTGAACTCTGTCCTGGTGGCGCAGAAGTTCAGAAGGCCAACCTAATTACTTGGAAAAGGGTAACCTCTGGACGAGCCAGACCAATCAAGGTAGCGATCGCGGCGGTCAAGACTAGGTCTCAAGAGGGGTGAGGGTGACTGAAAGCCCGCAATGAGCACACAAAGCAAGATCACTTACAAACTACTCCAAACAGGTGTTATATAAAAAATATATACACATTTATTTTAAGGCCTTTAAAACAATGACCATAGCGAGAAAATCACAATATCACAATATTAAACCAACACATACCATATCAACACAATATATATACAAATACGACAGTCGCAAGCGTTATATGCACGAAATGTGTAGTCCACCTAAAAGGGAAGGAAAACAGGCAGTGCGAAATAACACTTAGACTCAGTTCGCCTTCAGAGGCACCTAACTAGATGGAAGTCCGAGCCCTGCGAAGAGTGGAGCCTTGTGCTCAAAGTACCTGCACGCGCTGGTGCCAACGGGCAAAAGGAGAAGCTCTTCGAAGGAAGTCAGGCAGTTCAGTTTAGTGCACAAAAGAAGAAGAACAAGTTCCGCGACTCAAGCGCAGCCTCCACAGTGGGCAGAAGCAGAGCGCGAGTACGGACAAGGGTGCTGTTTTACACAGCGGGGAAAAGCAATGGGCTCCTGCAGGAGGGCGACCAGATCCTAGCTATGCTACTCACCGGTCCCCGATGCAAGCAGACCCAGGCTTCTCCGCGTCAGTTTCAGCAGCTGGCAGGTAAAGAAGAGCAGGGAACGCCTCGTCGTCGTGTCGAGTAAAAAGACGTCCCAATCGAAGAAACCCGCACAGTTTTGTCACCACAGCAGGGCAACAGAGCGGCCTTGTGTATCTGAGCCAAATGTACACTACTCACTTCAGACCTTGGAACGCCAAGTGTACGAAGCGTGTGAGAGTGACAAGGACTCGAAATACTCCACAACCTGGCGGCGGTTACAGAGCAAGACTCCCGTGTAAGCTGGTCAGTCAACTGGATGGCCCAGAGACGCTTCCGAAGGCTTACTGGCAGGAGATGGTGAAGATGCCGAGAATAGCTGTCCCCGCTATTCCAAGGGTCGAAGTACCAGTACAGGCCTTCTGGTTCGATCAAAGGTGAAAAGAGTTTCACAAGGCGACAGCAGTGCAGAGGAGAAGTCCTTCAGCGGGTCACCAGCGATTCCTCGTTCCAGCCTCTTGGTTGCAGGATACTTGGCTCCTGTATTCCTTCGTTCGTGAGAACTCAGGAGATCGACATGGTAGTGGTGTTTCCAGCCCCCTCTTATCCACGGTTCCCTTCGCGCCAAAACGGAGGGGACCCAATGGGAGATCCGCTCATCAACACTCACACCATTCGTGGACCAATCACGGACCACGGTGGTCCCAGGCATTCACACCACCCTAGACTCTCTGGCACCCAGGATGTGTATTGGGACCAGACATCCCAGCCCACATCCTGGAGGCACACACAAGACATGTAGAAGCCCGCGAAAGCATCCGTGTTTCGCGGGAAAGTACATGCCCAAATAAGGAAGGCCCCGGGTCGGCTCGACCTGGGGAAGGTGAAGGGAGCAAGACGGTCAGCGGACAGGACAAAGGAGCCTCGTGGTCTGGCCATTTTGGGAGCCAGGCCACCATTTTGGGTTAAGCGCGAGAAACGCGCTTAGAACGCCAAAAGGAGCTCAAAACACAAGAAAACGATCGCTGTCACCATTCCCGTCCCTGAATTACTTGCACCGATCAGATACAATCCTAAATGAGAATCTAGGGCCTGTAGAAGGCTAGAGACCCAAGAGAGCTGTAACTTAGCTTACAGTGCCCTCTTGTGTCATGTTATACTAAAGCCGCAACATGATAAAAGAAACTACGGGAAACAGCGTTCCCCGGTACTGACTGTCTTAAGGGCATGTCAGTTTCCCCGTAAGAAAAGGAGCGAAAGCCCAGAGGAGTGCGGCAGAAGGCTGCACTTCTCTGGCAAAGTCAAGAACAAGGTGAAAAACAACAGGAAAAAGTTTAGGGGTTGCCACATGGAAGGAAAATTACCTACAATTACGAAATCTTTCCTAACACTTCCCATTCCAATCCTGAGACCCTTCCTATAGCATGAGATGTGATATCTCAATGCTTCTAATACCAAACCTGAGATCCTTCCTATAACATGAGATGTGATATCCAACTCCTTCCCATTCCAATCCCCAGACCCTTCCTATAGCATGAGATGTGATATCTCAATGCTTCTAATACCAAACCTGAGATCCTTCCGATAGCATGAGATGTGATATCTCAATGCTTCTAATACCAAACCTGAGATCCTTCCTATAACATGAGATGTGATATCCAAATCCTTCCCCTTCCAAACCTGAGACCCTCCCTTTAGCATGAGATGTGATATCCAACTCCTTCCCATTCCAATCCTGATACCCTTCTGATAGCATGAGATGTGATATCTCAATGCCTCTAATACCAAACCTGAGATCCTACCTCTAACATGAAATGTGATATCCAACTCCTTCCCTTTCCAAACCTGAGAGCCTTCCTACAGCATGAGATGTGATATCCAAGTCCTTCCCATTCCAATCCTGAGACCCTTCCTATAACATGAGATGTGATATCCAACTCCTTCCCATTCCAACCTGAGACTCTTCCTATAGCATGAGATGGGATATCCAACTCCTTCCAAATCCAATCCTGATACCCTTCCGATAGCATGAGATGTGATATCCCAATGCTTCTACAAAACCTGAGACCCATACATGGCATGAGATGTGATATCAAACTCCCGTCCTATACCATGAGACTTGATATCTCAATGATTCTAATACCAAACCTGAGATCCTTCCTATAACATGAGATGTGATGTCCAAATCCTTCCCCTTCCAAACCTAGACCCTCCCTTTAGCATGAGATGTGATATCCAACTCCTTCCCATTCCAATCCTGAGACCCTTCTGATGGCATGAGATGTGATATCTCAATGCCTCTAATACCAAACCTGAGATCCTACCTCTAACATGAAATGTGATATCCAACTCCTTCCCCTTCCAACCCTGAGAGCCTTCCTATAGAATGAGATGTGATATCCAAGCCCTTCCCATTCCAATCCTGAGACCCTTCCTATAACATGAGATGTGATATCCAACTCCTTCCCATTCCAACCTTAGACCCTTCCTATAGCATGAGATGGGATATCCAACTCCTTCCAAATCCAATCCCGATACCCTTCCTATAGCATGAGATGTGATATCCCAATGCTTCTACAAAACCTGAGACCCATACCATGGCATGAGATGTGATATCAAACTCCTTCCCATTTCAATCCTGAGACCCTTCCTATAGCTTGAGATGTAATATCCAACTCCTTCCCATTCCAATTCTGAGACCCGTCCTATACCATGAGACTTGATATCTCAATGCTTCTAATACCAAACCTGAGACCGGTCCTATAACATGAGATGTGATACCCAAATCCTTCCCCTTCCAAACCATAGACCCTTCCTATAGCATGAGATGTGATATCTCAATGCTTCTAATACCAAACCTGAGACCCTTCCTATAACGAGATGGGATATCCAACTCCTTCCCATTCCAATCCTGAGACCCTTCCGATAGCGGAGATGTGATATCTCAATGCTTATACCAAACCTGAGACCCTTCCTATGGCATGAGATGTCATATACAACTCCTTCCGATTCCAATCTTGAGACCCTTCCTATAGCATGAGATGTGATATCTCAATGCTTCTAATACCAAACCTGAGATCCTTCCTATAACATGTGATGTGATATCAAACTCCTTCCCATTCCAAACCTGAGACCCTTCCGATAGCATGATATGTGATATCTCAATGCTTCTAAAACCAAACATGAGAACCATCCTATAACATGAGATGTGAAATCCAAATCATTCCCTTTCCAAACCTGAGACCCTTCCTATAGCTTGAGATGTGATATCAAACTCCTTCCCATTCAATGTGATATCCAACTCCTTCCCATTCCAATCCTGAGACCCTTCCTATACCATGAGATGTGATATTTCAATGCTTCTAATACCAAACTTGAGAACCGTCCTAAAACATGAGATGTGAGATCCAAATCCTTCCCATTCCAAACCTGAGACCCTTCCTATAGCATGAGATGTTATATCTTAATGCTTCTAAAACCAAACCTGAGAACCATCCTATAACATGTGAAATCCAAATCCTTCCCTTTCCAAACCTGAGACCCTTCCAATAGCATGAGATGTGATATCTCAATGCTACTAAAACCAAACATGAGAACCATCCTATAACATGAGATGTGAAATCCAAATCCTTCCATTTCCAAACCTGAGACCCTTCCTATAGCTTGAGATGTGATATCAAACTCCTTCCCATTCCAATCCTGATATAGCTTGAGATGTGATATCAAACTCCTTCCCATTCCAATCCTGAGATAGCTTGAGATGTGATATCCAACTCCATCCCATTCCAATCCTGAGATCCTTCCGATAGCATGAGATGTGATAGCTCAATGCTTCTAATATCAAAACTGAGACCCTCCCTATAGTATGAGATGTGATATCTAAGTCCTTCCCATTCCTATACTGAGACCCTTCCGATAGCAGAGATGTGATATCTCAATGCTTATACCAAACCTGATAACCCTTCCTATGGCATGAGATGTGATATCCAACTCCTTCCCATTCCAATCCTGAGTTCCTTCCTATAGCATGAGATGTGATATCTCAATGCTTCTATCAAACCTGAGACCCTTCCTTTAGCATGAGATGTGATATCCAACTCCTTGCCATTCCAATCCTGAGACCCTTCCTATAACATGAGACGTGATATCCAACTCCTTCCCATTCCAATCCTGAGTTCCTTCCTATAGCATGAGATGTGATATCTCAATGCTTCTATCAAACCTGAGACCCTTCCTTTAGCATGAGATGTGATATCCAACTCCTTGCCATTCCAATCCTGAGACCCTTCCTATAGCATGAGATGTGATATCTCAATGCTTCTAATACCAAACCTGAGATCCTTCCTATAACATGAGATGTGATATCCAACTCCTTCCCATTCCAAACCTGAGACCCTTCCGATAGCATGAGATGTGATATCTCAATGCTTCAAAAACCAAACATGAGAACCATCCTATAACATGAGATGTGAAATCCAAATCCTTCCCTTCCCAAACCTGAGACTCTTCCTATAGCATGAGATGTGATATCTCAATGCTTCTACCAAACCTGAAACCCTTCCTATAGCATGAGATGTGATATCCAACTCCTTCCCATTCCAATCCTGAGACACTTCCTATAGCATGAGATGTGATATCACAATGCTTCTAATACCAAACCTGAGACCCGTCCTATAACATGAGATGTGATATCCAAATCCTTCCCCTTCCAAACCTGAGACCCTTCCTTTAGCATGAGATGTGATATCCAGCTCCTCCCATTCCAATCCTGAGACCCTTCCGATAGCATGAGATGTGATATCTCAATGCTTCTGATATGAAAACTGAGACCCTCCCTATAGCATGAGATGTGATATCTAAGTCCTTCCCATTCCAATCCTGAGACACTTCCGATAGCAGAGATGTGATATTTCAATGCTTATACCAATCCTGAGACCCTTCCTATAGCATGAGATGTGATATCGTAATGCTTCTACCAAAACTGAGACCCTTCCTTTAGCATATGTGATATCCAACTCCTTCCCATTCCAATCCTGAGACCCTTCCTATAGCATGAGATGTGATATCTCAATGCTTCTAATACCAAACCTGAGATCCTTCCTATAACATGAGATGTGATATCCAACTCCTTCCCATTCCAATCCTGAGACCCTTCCTATAGCATGAGATGTGATATCTCAATGCTTCTAATACCAAACCTGAGATCCTTCCGATAGCATGAGATGTGATATCTCAATGCTTCTAATACCAAACCTAAGATCCTTCCTATAACATGAGATGTGATATCCAAATTCTTCCCCTTCCAAACCTGAGACCCTCCCTTTAGCATGAGATGTGATATCCAACTCCTTCCCATTCCAATCCTGATACCCTTCTGATAGCATGAGATGTGATATCTCAATGTCTCTAATACCAAACCTGAGATCCTACCTCTAACATGAAATGTGATATCCAACTCCTTCCCTTTCCAAACCTGAGAGCCTTCCTACAGCATGAGATGTGATATCCAAGTCCTTCCCATTCCAATCCTGAGACCCTTCCTATAGCATGAGATGGGATATCCAACTCCTTCCAAATCCAATCCTGATACCCTTCCGATAGCATGAGATGTGATATCCCAATGCTTCTACAAAACCTGAGACCCATACCATGGCATGAGATGTGATATCAAACTCCCGTCCTATACCATGAGACTTGATATCTCAATGCTTCTAATACCAAACCTGAGACCGGTCGAATAACATGAGATGTGATATCCAAATCCTTCCCCTTCCAAACCTTAGACCCTTCCTTTATCATGAGATGTGATATCCAAGTCCTTCCCATTCCATTCCTGAGACCCTTCCTATAGCATGAGATGTGATATCTCAATGCTTCTAATACCAAACCTGAGACCCTTCCTATAACATGAGATGTGATATCCAAGTCCTTCCCATTCCAATCCTGAGACCCTTCCTATAGCATGAGATGTGATATCTCAATGCTTCTAATACCAAACCTGAGACTCTTCCTATAACATGAATTGTGATATCCAAGTCCTTCCCATTCGAATCCTGAGACCCTTCCGATAGCAGAGATGTGATATCTCAATGCTTATACCAAACCTGAAACCCTTTCCGATAGCATGAGATGTGATATCTCAATGCTTCTAATACCAAACCTGAGATCCTTCCTATAACATGAGATGTGATGTCCAAATCCTTCCCCTTCCAAACCTTAGACCCTTCCTTTAGCATGAGATGTGATATCCAACTCCTTCCCATTCCAATCCTGAGACCCTTCTGATGGCATGAGATGTGATATCTCAATGCCTCTAATACCAAACCTGAGATCCTACCTCTAACATGAAATGTGATATCCAACTCCTTCCCCTTCCAACCCTGAGAGCCTTCCTATAGAATGAGATGTGATATCCAAGTCCTTCCCATTCCAATCCTGAGACCCTTCCTATAACATGAGATGTGATATCCAACTCCTTCCCATTCCAACCTTAGACCCTGCCTATAGCATGAGATGGGATATCCAACTCCTTCCAAATCCAATCCCGATACCCTTCCGATAGGATGTGATGTGATATCCCAATGCTTCTACAAAACCTGAGACCCATACCATGGCATGAGATGTGATATCAAACTCCTTCCCATTCCAATCCTGAGACCCTTTCTATAGCTTGAGATGTGATATCCAACTCCTTCCCATTCCAATTCTGAGACCCGTCCTATACCATGAGACTTGATATCTCAATGCTTCTAATACCAAACCTGAGACCGGTCCTATAACATGAGATGTGATACCCAAATCCTTCCCCTTTCCAAACCTTAGACCCTTCCTATAGCATGAGATGTGATATCTCAATGCTTCTAATACCAAACCTGAGACCCTTCCTATAACGAGATGGGATATCCAACTCCTTCCCATTCCAATCCTTAGACCCTTCCGATAGCAGAGATGTGATATCTCAATGCTTATACCAAACCTGAGACCCTTCCTATGGCATGAGATGTCATATACAACTCCTTCCGATTCCAATCCTGAGACCCTTCCTATAGCATGAGATGTGATATCTCAATGCTTCTAATACCAAACCTGAGATCCTTCCTATAACATGAGATGTGATATCAAACTCCTTCCCATTCCAAACCTGAGACCCTTCCGATAGCATGAGATGTGATATCTCAATGCTTCTAAAACCAAACATGATAACCATCCTATAACATGAGATGTGAAATCCAAATCATTCCCTTTCCAAACCTGAGACCCTTCCTATAGCTTGAGATGTGATATCAAACTCCTTCCCATTCAATGTGATATCCAACTCCTTCCCATTCCAATCCTGAGACCCTTCCTATACCATGAGATGTGATATTTCAATGCTTCTAATACCAAACCTGAGACCCGTCCTAAAACATGAGATGTGAGATCCAAACCCTTCCCCTTCCAAACCTGAGACCTTTCCTTTAGCATGAGATGTGATATCAACTCCTTCCCATTCCAAACCTGAGACCCTTCCTATAGCATGAGATGTTATATCTTAATGCTTCTAAAACCAAACCTGAGAACCATCCTATAACATGTGAACTCCAAATCCTTCCCTTTCCAAACCTGAGACCCTTCCGATAGCATGAGATGTGATATCCAACTCCTTCCGATTCCAATCCTGAGACCCTTCCTATAGCATGAGATGTGATATCGCAATGCTTCTACCAAAACTGAGACCCTTCCTTTAGCATGAGATGTGATATCCAACTCCTTCCCATTCCAATCCTGAGACCCTTCCTATAGCATGAGATGTGATATCTCAATGCTTCTAATACCAAACCTGAGATCCTTCCTATAACATGAGATGTGATATCCAACTCCTTCCCATTCCAATCCTGAGATCCTTCCTATAGCATGAGATGTGATATCTCAATGCTTCTAATACCAAACCTGAGATCCTTCCGATAGCATGAGATGTGATATCTCAATGCTTCTAATACCAAACCTGAGATCCTTCCTATAACATGAGATGTGATATCCAAATCCTTCCCCTTCCAAACCTGAGACCCTCCCTTTAGCATGAGATGTGATATCCAACTCCTTCCCATTCCAATCCTGATACCCTTCTGATAGCATGAGATGTGATATCTCAATGCCTCTAATACCAAACCTGAGATCCTACCTCTAACATGAAATGTGATATCCAACTCCTTCCCTTTCCAAACCTGAGAGCCTTCCTACAGCATGAGATGTGATATCCAAGTCCTTCCCATTCCAATCCTGAGACCCTTCCTATAACATGAGATGTGATATCGCAATGCTTCTACCAAAACTGAGACCCTTCCTTTAGCATGAGATGTGATATCAAACTCTTTCCCATTCCAAACCTGAGACCCTTCCGATAGCATGATATGTGATATCTCAATGCTTCTAAAACCAAACATGAGAACCATCCTATAACATGAGATGTGAAATCCAAATCATTCCCTTTCCAAACCTGAGACCCTTCCTATAGCTTGAGATGTGATATCAAACTCCTTCCCATTCAATGTGACATCCAACTCCTTCCCATTCCAATCCTGAGACCCTTCCTATACCATGAGATGTGATATTTCAATGCTTCTAATACCAAACCTGAGACCCGTCCTAAAACATGAGATGTGAGATCCAAATCCTTCCCCTTCCAAACCTGAGACCTTTCCTTTAGCATGAGATGTGATATCCAACTCCTTCCCATTCCAAACCTGAGACCCTTCCTATAGCATGAGATGTTATATCTTAATGCTTCTAAAACCAAACCTGAGAACCATCCAATAAAATGTGAAATCCAAATCCTTCCCTTTCCAAACCTGAGACCCTTCCGATAGCATGAGATGTGATATCTCAATGCTACTAAAACCAAACATGAGAACCATCCTATAACATGAGATGTGAAATCCAAATCCTTCCCTTTCCAAACCTGAGACCCTTCCTATAGCTTGAGATGTGATATCAAACTCCTTCCCATTCCAATCCTGAGATAGCTTGAGATGTGATAGCCATCTCCTTCCCATTCCAATCCTGAGACCCTTCCTATACCATGAGATATCTCAATGCTTCTAATACCAAACCTGAGACCCGTCCTAAAACATGAGATGTGAGATCCAAATCCTTCCCCTTCCAAACCTGAGACCCTTCCTATAGCTTGAGATGTGATATCAAACTCCTTCCCATTCCAATCCTGAGATAGCTTGAGATGTGATATCCAACTCCATCCCATTCCAATCCTGAGACCCTTCCGATAGCATGAGATGTGATAGCTCAATGCTTCTAATAACAAAACTGAGACCCTCCCTCTGGTATGAGATGTGATATCTAAGTCCTTCCCATTCCTATCCTGAGACCCTTCCGATAGCAGAGATGTGATATCTCAATGCTTATACCAAACCTGATAACCCTTCCTATGGCATGAGATGTGATATCCAACTCCTTCCCATTCCAATCCTGAGTTCCTTCCTATAGCATGAGATGTGATATCTCAATGCTTCTATCAAACCTGAGACCCTTCCTTTAGCATGAGATGTGATATCCAACTCCTTGCCATTCCAATCCTGAGACCCTTCCTATAACATGAAATGTGATATCCAACTCCTTCCCATTCCAATCCTGAGTTCCTTCCTATAGCATGAGATGTGATATCTCAATGCTTCTATCAAACCTTAGACCCTTCCTTTAGCATGAGATGTGATATCCAACTCCTTGCCATTCCAATCCTGAGACACTTCCTATAGCATGAGATGCGATATCTCAATGCTTCTAATACCAAACCTGAGATCCTTCCTATAACATGAGATGTGATATCCAACTCCTTCCCATTCCAAACCTGAGACCCTTCCGATAGCATGAGATGTGATATCTCAATGCTTCAAAAACCAAACATGAGAACCATCCTATAACATGAGATGTGAAATCCAAATCCTTCCCTTCCCAAACCTGAGACTCTTCCTATAGCATGAGATGTGATATCTCAATGCTTCTACCAAACCTGAAACCCTTCCTATAGCATGAGATGTGATATCCAACTCCTTCCCATTCCAATCCTGAGACACTTCCTATAGCATGAGATGTGATATCACAATGCTTCTAATACCAAACCTGAGACCCGTCCTATAACATGAGATGTGATATCCAAATCCTTCCCCTTCCAAACCTGAGACCCTTCCTTTAGCATGAGATGTGATATCCAGCTCCTCCCATTCCAATCCTGAGACCCTTCCGATAGCATGAGATGTGATATCTCAATGCTTCTGATATCAAAATTGAGACCCTCCCTATAGCATGAGATGTGATATCTAAGTCCTTCCCATTCCAATCCTGAGACCCTTCCGATAGCAGAGATGTGATATTTCAATGCTTATACCAAACCTGAGACCCTTCCTATAGCATGAGATGTGATATCCAACTCCTTCCGATTCCAATCCTGAGACCCTTCCTATAGCATGAGATGTGATATCGCAATGCTTCTACCAAAACTGAGACCCTTCCTTTAGCATGAGATGTGATATCCAACTCCTTCCCATTCCAATCCTGAGACCCTTCCTATAGTATGAGATGTGATATCTCAATGCTTCTAATACCAAACCTGAGATCCTTCCTATAACATGAGATGTGATATCCAACTCCTTCCCATTCCAATCCTGAGACCCTTCCTATAGCATGAGATGTGATATCTCAATGCTTCTAATACCAAACCTGAGATCCTTCCGATAGAATGAGATGTGATATCTCAATGCTTCTAATACCAAACCTGAGATCCTTCCTAAAACATGAGATGTGATATCCAAATCCTTCCCCTTCCAAACCTGAGACCCTCCCTTTAGCATGAGATGTGATATCCAACTCCTTCCCATTCCAATCCTGATACCCTTCTGATAGCATGAGATGTGATATCTCAATGTCTCTAATACCAAACCTGAGATCCTACCTCTAACATGAAATGTGATATCCAACTCCTTCCCTTTCCAAACCTGAGAGCCTTCCTACAGCATGAGATGTGATATCCAAGTCCTTCCCATTCCAATCCTGAGACCCTTCCTATAGCATGAGATGGGATATCCAACTCCTTCCAAATCCAATAATGATACCCTTCCGATAGCATGAGATGTGATATCCCAATGCTTCTACAAAACCTGAGACCCATACCATGGCATGAGATGTGATATCAAACTCCCGTCCTATACCATGAGACTTGATATCTCAATGCTTCTAATACTAAACCTGAGACCCTTCCTATAACATGAGATGTGATATCCAAGTCCTTCCCATTCCAATCCTGAGACCCTTCCTATAGCATGAGATGTGATATCTCAATGCTTCTAATACCAAACCTGAGACCCTTCCTATAACATGAATTGTGATATCCAAGTCCTTCCCATTCCAATCCTGAGACCCTTCCGATAGCAGAGATGTGATATCTCAATGCTTATACCAAACCTGAGACCCTTCCGATAGCATGAGATGTGATATCTCAATGCTTCTAATACCAAACCTGAGATCCTTCCTATAACATGAGATGTGATGTCCAAATCCTTCCCCTTCCAAACCTTAGACCCTCCCTTTAGCATGAGATGTGATATCCAACTCCTTCCCATTCCAATCCTGAGACCCTTCTCATGGCATGAGATGTGATATCTCAATGCCTCTAATACCAAACCTGAGATCCTACCTCTAACATGAAATGTGATATCCAACTCCTTCCCTTCCAACCCTGAGAGCCTTCCTATAGAATGAGATGTGATATCCAAGTCCTTCCCATTCCAATCCTGAGACCCTTCCTATAACATGAGATGTATATCCAACTCCTTCCCATTCCAACCTTAGACCCTGCCTATAGCATGAGATGGGATATCCAACTCCTTCCAAATCCAATCCCGATACCCTTCCGATAGCATGTGATGTGATATCCCAATGCTTCTACAAAACCTGAGACCCATACCATGGCATGAGATGTGATATCAAACTCCTTCCCATTCCAATCCTGAGACCCTTCCTATAGCTTGAGATGTGATATCCAACTCCTTCCCATTACAATTCTGAGACCCGTCCTATACCATGAGACTTGATATCTCAATGCTTCTAATACCAAACCTGAGACCTGTCCTATAACATGAGATGTGATACCCAAATCCTTCCCCTTTCCAAACCTTAGACCCTTCCTATAGCATGAGATGTGATATCTCAATGCTTCTAATACCAAACCTGAGACCCTTCCTATAACGAGATGGGATATCCAACTCCTTCCCATTCCAATCCTGAGACCCTTCCGATACCAGAGATGTGATATCTCAATGCTTATACCAAACCTGACACCCATCCTATGGCATGAGATGTCATATACAACTCCTTCCGATTCCAATCCTGAGACCCTTCCTATAGCATGAGATGTGATATCTCAATGCTTCTAATACCAAACCTGAGATCCTTCCTATAACATGAGATGTGATATCCAACTCCTTCCCATTCCAATCCTGAGGCCCTTCCTATAGCATGAGATGTGATATCTCAATGCTTCTTATACCAAACCTGAGATCCTTCCGATAGCATGAGATGTGATATCTCAATGCTTCTAATACCAAACCTGAGATCCTTCCTATACTATAACATGAGATGTGATATCCAAATCCTTCCCCTTCCAAACCTGAGACCCTCCCTTTAGCATGAGATGTGATATCCAACTCCTTCCAATTCCAATCCTGATACCCTTCTGATAGCATGAGATGTGATATCTCAATGCCTCTAATACCAAACCTGAGATCCTACCTCTAACATGAAATGTGATATCCAACTCCTTCCCTTTCCAAACCTGAGAGCCTTCCTACAGCATGAGATGTGATATCCAAGTCCTTCCCATTCCAATCCTGAGACCCTTCCTATAACATGAGATGTGATATCCAACTCCTTCCCATTCCAACCTGAGACCCTTCCTATAGCATGAGATGGGATATCCAACTCCTTCCAAATCCAATCCTGATACCCTTCCGATAGCATGAGATGTGATATCCCAATGCTTCTACAAAACCTGAGACCCATACCATGGCATGAGATGTCATATCAAACTCCCGTCCTATACCATGAGACTTGATATCTCAATGCTTCTAATACCAAACGTGAGACCGGTCCAATGACATGAGATGTGATATCCAAATCCTTCCCCTTCCAAACCTTAGACCCTTCCTTTATCATGAGATGTGATATCCAAGTCCTTCCCATTCCATTCCTGAGACCCTTCCTATAGCATGAGATGTGATATCTCAATGCTTCTAATACCAAACCTGAGACCCTTCCTATAACATGAGATGTGATATCCAAGTCCTTCCCATTCCAATCCTGAGACCCTTCCTATAGCATGAGATGTGATATCTCAATGCTTCTAATACCAAACCTGAGACCCTTCCTATAACATGAATTGTGATATCCAAGTCCTTCCCATTCCAATCCTCAGACCCTTCTGATAGCAGAGATGTGATATCTCAATGCTTATACCAAACCTGAGACCCTTCCGATAGCATGAGATGTGATATCTCAATGATTCTAATACCAAACCTGAGATCCTTCCTATAACATGAGATTTGATGTCCAAATCCTTCCCCTTCCAAACCTTAGACCCTCCCTTTAGCATGAGATGTGATATCCAACTCCTTCCCATTCCAATCCTGAGACCCTTCTGATGGCATGAGATGTGATATCTCAATGCCTCTAATACCAAACCTGAGATCCTACCTCTAACATGAAATGTGATATCCAACTCCTTCCCCTTCCAACCCTGAGAGCCTTCCTATAGAATGAGATGTGATATCCAAGTCCTTCCCGTTCCAATCCTGAGACCCTTCCTATAACATGAGATGTGATATCCAACTCCTTCCCATTCCAACCTTAGACCCTTCCTATAGCATGAGATGGGATATCCAACTCCTTCCAAATCCAATCCCGATACCCTTCCGATAGCATGTGATGTGATATCCCAATGCTTCTACAAAACCTGAGACCCATACCATGGCATGAGATGTGATATCAAACTCCTTCCCATTCCAATCCTGAGACCCTTCCTATAGCTTGAGTGTAATATCCAACTCCTTCCCATTCCAATTCTGAGACCCGTCCTATACCATGAGACTTGATATCTCAATGCTTCTAATACCAAACCTGAGACCGGTCCTATAACATGAGATGTGATACCCAAATCCTTCCCCTTCCAAACCATAGACCCTTCCTATAGCATGAGATGTGATATCTCAATGCTTCTACTACCAAACCTGAGACCCTGCCTATAACGAGATGGGATATCCAACTCCTTCCCATTCCAATCCTGAGACCCTTCCGATAGCAGAGATGTGATATCTCAATGCTTATACCAAACCTGAGACCCTTCCTATGGCATGAGATGTCATATACAACTCCTTCCGATTCGAATCCTGAGACCCTTCCTATAGCATGAGATGTGATATCTCAATGCTTCTAATACCAAACCTGAGATCCTTCCTATAACATGAGATGTGATATCAAACTCCTTCCCATTCCAAACCTGAGACCCTTCCGATAGCATGATATGTGATATCACAATGCTTCTAAAACCAAACATGAGAACCATCCTATAACATGAGATGTGAAATCCAAATCATTCCCTTTCCAAACCTGAGAACCTTCCTATAGCTTGAGATGTGATATCAAACTCCTTCCCATTCCAATCCTGAGATAGCTTGAGATGTGATAGCCAACTCCTTCCCATTCCAATCCTGAGACCCTTCCTATACCATGAGATATCTCAATGCTTCTAATACCAAACCTGAGACCCGTCCTAAAACATGAGATGTGAGATCCAAATCCTTCCCCTTCCAAACCTGAGACCCTTCCTATAGCTTGAGATGTGATATCAAACTCCTTCCCATTCCAATCCTGAGATAGCTTGAGATGTGATATCCAACTCCATCCCATTCCAATCCTGAGACCCTTCCGATAGCATGAGATGTGATAGCTCAATGCTTCTAATAACAAAACTGAGACCCTCCCTATAGTATGAGATGTGATATCTAAGTCCTTCCCATTCCTATCCTGAGACCCTTCCGATAGCAGAGATGTGATATCTCAATGCTTATACCAAACCTGATAACCCTTCCTATGGCATGAGATGTGATATCCAACTCCTTCCCATTCCAATCCTGAGTTCCTTCCTATACCATGAGATGTGATATCTCAATGCTTCTATCAAACCTGAGACCCTTCCTTTAGTATGAGATGTGATATCCAACTCCTTGCCATTCCAATCCTGAGACCCTTCCTATAACATGAGACGTGATATCCAACTCCTTCCCATTCCAATCCTGAGTTCCTTCCTATAGCATGAGATGTGATATCTCAATGCTTCTATCAAACCTGAGACCCTTCCTTTAGCATGAGATGTGATATCCAACTCCTTGCCATTCCAATCCTGAGACCCTTCCTATAGCATGAGATGTGATATCTCAATGCTTCTAATACCAAACCTGAGATCCTTCCTATAACATGAGATGTGATATCCAACTCCTTCCCATTCCAAACCTGAGACCCTTCCGATAGCATGAGATGTGATATCTCAATGCTTCTAATACCAAACCTGAGACCCGTCCTATAACATGAGATGTGATATCCAAATCCTTCCCCTTCCAAACCTGAGACCCTTCCTTTAGCATGAGATGTGATATCCAGCTCCTCCCATTCCAATCCTGAGACCCTTCCGATAGCATGAGATGTGATATCTCAATGCTTCTGATATCAAAACTGAGACCGTCCCTATAGCATGAGATGTGATATCTAAGTCCTTCCCATTCCAATCCTGAGACCCTTCCGATAGCAGAGATGTGATATTTCAATGCTTATACCAAACCTGAGACCCTTCCTATAGCATGAGATGTGATATCCAACTCCTTCCGATTCCAATCCTGAGACCCTTCCTATAGCATGAGATGTGATATCGCAATGCTTCTACCAAAACTGAGACCCTTCCTTTAGCATGAGATGTGATATCCAACTCCTTCCCATTCCAATCCTGAGACCCTTCCTATAGCATGAGATGTGATATCTCAATGCTTCTAATACCAAACCTGAGATCCTTCCTATAACATGAGATGTGATATCCAACTCCTTCCCATTCCAATCCTGAGACCCTTCCTATAGCATGAGATGTGATATCTCAATGCTTCTAATACCAAACCTGAGATCCTTCCGATAGCATGAGATGTGATATCTCAATGCTTCTAATACCAAACCTGAGATCCTTCCTATAACATGAGATGTGATATCCAAATCCTTCCCTTTCCAAACCTGAGACCCTCCCTTTAGCATGAGATGTGATATCCAACTTCTTCCCATTCCAATCCTGATACCCTTCTGATAGCATGAGATGTGATATCTCAATGTCTCTAATACCAAACCTGAGATTCTACCTCTAACATGAAATGTGATATCCAACTCCTTCCCTTTCCAAACCTGAGAGCCTTCCTACAGCATGAGATGTGATGTCCAAGTCCTTCCCATTCCAATCCTGAGACCCTTCCTATAGCATGAGATGGGATATCCAACTCCTTCCAAATCCAATCCTGATACCCTTCCGATAGCATGAGATGTGATATCCCAATGCTTCTACAAAACCTGAGACCCATACCATGGCATGAGATGTGATATCAAATTCCCGTCCTATACCATGAGACTTGATATCTCAATGCTTCTAATACCAAACCTGAGACCCTTCCTATAACATGAGATGTGATATCCAAGTCCTTCCCATTCCAATCCTGAGACCCTTCCTATAGCATGAGATGTGATATCTCAATGCTTCTAATACCAAACCTGAGACCCTTCCTATAACATGAATTGTGATATCCAAGTCCTTCCCATTCCAATCCTGAGACCCTTCCGATAGCAGAGATGTGATATCTCAATGCTTATACCAAACCTGAGACCCTTCCGATAGCATGAGATGTGATATCTCAATGCTTCTAATACCAAACCTGAGATCCTTCCTGTAACATGAGATGTGATGTCCAAATCCTTCCCCTTCCAAACCTTAGACCCTCCCTTTAGCATGAGATGTGATATCCAACTCCTTCCCATTCCAATCCTGAGACCCTTCTGATGGCATGAGATGTGATATCTCAATGCCTCTAATACCAAACCTGAGATCCTACCTCTAACATGAAATGTGATATCCAACTCATTCCCTTCCAACCCTGAGAGCCTTCCTATAGAATGAGATGTGATATCCAAGTCCTTCCCATTCCAATCCTGAGACCCTTCCTATAACATGAGATGTGATATCCAACTCCTTCCCATTCCAACCTTAGACCCTGCCTATAGCATGAGATGGGATATCCAACTCCTTCCAAATCCAATCCCGATACCCTTCCGATAGCATGTGATGTGATATCCCAATGCTTCTACAAAACCTGAGACCCATACCATGGCATGAGATGTGATATCAAACTCCTTCCCATTCCAATCCTGAGACCCTTCCTATAGCTTGAGATGTGATATCCAACTCCTTCCCATTCCAATTCTGAGACCCGTCCTATACCATGAGACTTGATATCTCAATGCTTCTAATACCAAACCTGAGACCTGTCCTATAACATGAGATGTGATACCCAAATCCTTCCCCTTTCCAAACCTTAGACTCTTCCTATAGCATGAGATGTGATATCTCAATGCTTCTAATACCAAACCTGAGACCCTTCCTATAACGAGATGGGATATCCAACTCCTTCCCAATCCAATCCTGAGACCCTTCCGATACCAGAGATGTGATATCTCAATGCTTATACCAAACCTGACACCCTTCCTATGGCATGAGATGTCATATACAACTCCTTCCGATTCCAATCCTGAGACCCTTCCTATAGCATGAGATGTGATATCTCAATGCTTCTAATACCAAACCTGAGATCCTTCCTATAAAATGAGATGTGATATCCAACTCCTTCCCATTCCAATCCTGAGACCCTTCCTATAGCATGAGATGTGATATCTCAATGCTTCTTATACCAAACCTGAGATCCTTCCGATAGCATGAGATGTGATATTCCAATGCTTCTAATACCAAACCTGAGATCCTTCCTATAACATGAGATGTGATATCCAAGTCCTTCCCATTCCAATCCTGAGACCCTTCCTATAACATGAGATGTGATATCCAACTCCTTCCCATTCCAACCTGAGACCCTTCCTATAGCATGAGATGGGATATCCAACTCCTTCCAAATCCAATCCTGATACCCTTCCGATAGCATGAGATGTGATATCCCAATGCTTCTAGTACCAAACCTGAGACCCTTCCTATAACATGAATTGTGATATCCAAGTCCTTCCCATTCCAATCCTGAGACCCTTCCGATAGCAGAGATGTGATATCTCAATGCTTCTAATACCAAACCTGAGATCCTTCCTATAACATGAGATGTGATGCCCAAATCCTTCCCCTTCCAAACCTTAGACCCTCCCTTTAGCATGAGATGTGATATCCAACTCCTTCCCATTCCAATCCTGAGACCCTTCTGATGGCATGAGATGTGATATCTCAATGCCTCTAATACCAAACCTGAGATCCTACCTCTAACATGAAATGTGATATCCAACTCCTTCCCTTCCAACCCTGAGAGCCTTCCTATAGAATGAGATGTGATATCCAAGTCCTTCCCATTCCAATCCTGAGACCCTTCCTATAACATGAGATGTGATATCCAACTGCTTCCCATTCCAACCTTAGACCCTGCCTATAGCATGAGATGGGATATCCAACTCCTTCCAAATCCAATCCCGATACCCTTCCGATAGCATGTGATGTGATATCCCAATGCTTCTACAAAACCTGAGACCCATACCATGGCATGAGATGTCATATCAAACTCCAGTCCTATACCATGAGACTTGATATCTCAATGCTTCTAATACCAAACGTGAGACCGGTCCAATGACATGAGATGTGATATCCAAATCCTTCCCCTTCCAAACCTTAGACCCTTCCTTTATCATGAGATGTGATATCCAAGTCCTTCCCATTCCATTCCTGAGACCCTTCCTATAGCATGAGATGTGATATCTCAATGCTTCTAATACCAAACCTGAGACCCGTCCTATAACATGAGATGTGATATCCAAATCCTTCCCCTTCCAAACCTGAGACCCTTCCTTTAGCATGAGATGTGATATCCAGCTCATCCCATTCCAATCCTGAGACCCTTCCGATAGCATGAGATGTGATATCTCAATGCTTCTAATACCAAACCTGAGACCCGTCCTATAACATGAGATGTGATATCCAAATCCTTCCCCTTCCAAACCTGAGACCGTCCCTATAGCATGAGATGTGATATCTAAGTCCTTCCCATTCCAATCCTGAGACCCTTCCGATAGCAGAGATGTGATATTTCAATGCTTATACCAAACCTGAGACCCTTCCTATAGCATGAGATGTGATATCCAACTCCTTCCGATTCCAATCCTGAGACCCTTCCTATAGCATGAGATGTGATATCGCAATGCTTCTACCAAAACTGAGACCCTTCCTTTAGCATGAGATGTGATATCCAACTCCTTCCCATTCCAATCCTGAGACCCTTCCTATAGCATGAGATGTGATATCTCAATGCTTCTAATACCAAACCTGAGATCCTTCCTATAGCATGAGATGTGATATCTCAATGCTTCTAATACCAAACCTGAGATCCTTCCGATAGCACGAGATGTGATATCTCAATGCTTCTAATACCAAACCTGAGATCCTTCCTATAACATGAGATGTGATATCCAAATCCTTCCCCTTCCAAACCTGAGACCCTCCCTTTAGCATGAGATGTGATATCCAACTCCTTCCCATTCCAATCCTGATACCCTTTTGATAGCATGAGATGTGATATCTCAATGTCTCTAATACCAAACCTGAGATCCTACCTCTAACATGAAATGTGATATCCAACTCCTTCCCTTTCCAAACCTGAGAGCCTTCCTACAGCATGAGATGTGATGTCCAAGTCCTTCCCATTCCAATCCTGAGACCCTTCCTATAGCATGAGATGGGATATCCAACTCCTTCCAAATCCAATCCTGATACCCTTCCGATAGCATGAGATGTGATATCCCAATGCTTCTACAAAACCTGAGACCCATACCATGGCATGAGATGTGATATCAAACTCCCGTCCTATACCATGAGACTTGATATCTCAATGCTTCTAATACCAAACCTGAGACCCTTCCTATAACATGAGATGTGATATCCAAGTCCTTCCCATTCCAATCCTGAGACCCTTCCTATAGCATGAGATGTGATATCTCAATGCTTCTAATACCAAACCTGAGACCCTTCCTATAACATGAATTGTGATATCCAAGTCCTTCCCATTCCAATCCTGAGACCCTTCCGATAGCAGAGATGTGATATCTCAATGCTTATACCAAACCTGAGACCCTTCCGATAGCATGAGATGTGATATCTCAATGCTTCTAATACCAAACCTGAGATCCTTCCTATAACATGAGATGTGATGTCCAAATCCTTCCCCTTCCAAACCTTAGACCCTACTTTTAGCATGAGATGTGATATCCAACTCCTTCCCATTCCAATCCTGAGACCCTTCTGATGGCATGAGATGTGATATGATATCTCAATGCCTCTAATACCAAACCTGAGATCCTACCTCTAACATGAAATGTGATATCCAACTCCTTCCCTTCCAACCCTGAGAGCCTCCCTATAGAATGAGATGTGATATCCAACTCCTTCCCATTCCAACCTTAGACCCTTCCTATAGCATGTGATGTGATATCCCAATGCTTCTACAAAACCTGAGACCCATACCATGGCATGAGATGTATCAAACTCCTTCCCATTCCAATCCTGAGACCCTTCCTATAGCTTGAGATGTGATATCCAACTCCTTCCCATTCGAATTCTGAGACCCGTCCTATACCATGAGACTTGATATCTCAATGCTTCTAATACCAAACCTGAGACCTGTCCTATAACATGAGATGTGATACCCAAATCCTTCCCCTTTCCAAACCTTAGACCCTTCCTATAGCATGAGATGTGATATCTCAATGCTTCTAATACCAAACCTGAGACCCTTCCTATAACGAGATGGGATATCCAACTCCTTCCCATTCCAATCCTGAGACCCTTCCGATACCAGAGATGTGATATATCAATGCTTATACCAAACCTGACACCCTTCCTATGGCATGAAATGTCATATACAACTCCTTCCGATTCCAATCCTGAGACCCTTCCTATACCATGAGATGTGATATCTCAATGCTTCTAATACCAAACCTGAGACCCTTCCTATAACGAGATGGGATATCCAGCTCCTTCCCATTCCAATCCTGAGACCCTTCCGATACCAGAGATGTGATATCTCAATGCTTATACCAAACCTGACACCCTTCCTATGGCATGAGATGTCATATACAACTCCTTCCGATTCCAATCCTGAGACCCTTCCTATACCATGAGATGTGATATCTCAATGCTTCTAATACCAAACCTGGGACCCACCCTATAACATGAGATGTGATATCCAAATCCTTCCCATTCCAATCCTGAAACCCTTCCTATAGCATGAGAAGGGATATCCAACTCCTTCCCATTCCAATCCTGAGACCCTTCCTATACCATGAGATGTGATATCTCAATGCTTCTAATAAAAAACCTGAGACCCTTCCTATAGCAAGAGATGTGATATCCAAATCTTTCCCATTCCAATCCTGAGATCCTTCCTATAACATGAGATGTGATATCCAATTCATTCCCATTCCAAACCTGAGACCCTTCCTATTGGATGAGATGTGATATCCAACTCCTTCCCATTCCAATCCTGAGACCCTTCCTATACCATGAGATGTGATATCTCAATGCTTCTAATACCAAACCTGGGACCCGCCCTATAACATGAGATGTGATATCCAAATCCTTCCCATTCCAATCCTGAAACCCTTCCTATAGCATGAGAAGGGATATCCAACTCCTTCCCATTCCAATCCTGAGACCCTTCCTATACCATGAGATGTGATATTTCAATGCTTCTAATAAAAAACCTGAGACCCTTCCTATAGCAAGAGATGTGATATCCAAATCCTTCCCATTCCAATCCTGAGATCCTTCCTATAACATGAGATGTGATATCCAATTCATTCCCATTCCAAACCTGAGACCCTTCCTATTGGATGAGATGTGATATCCAACTCGTTCCCATTCCAATCCTGAGACCCTTCCTATACCATGAGATGTGATATCTCAATGCTTCTAATACCAAACCTGGGACCCGCCCTATAACATGATGTGATATCCAAATCCTTCACATTCCAATCCTGAGACCCTTCCTATAGCATGAGATGTGATATCTCAATGCTTCTAATACCAAACCTGAGATCCTTCCTATAACATGAGATGTGATATCCAACTCCTTCCCATTCCAAACCTGAGACCCTTCCTATAGCATGAGATGTGATATCTCAATGCTTCTTATACCAAACCTGAGATCCTTCCGATAGCATGAGATGTGATATTCCAATGCTTCTAATACCAAACCTGAGATCCTTCCTATAACATGAGATGTGATATCCAAGTCCTTCCCATTCCAATCCTGAGACCCTTCCTATAACATGAGATGTGATATCCAACTCCTTCCCATTCCAACCTGAGACCCTTCCTATAGCATGAGATGGGATATCCAACTCCTTCCAAATCCAATCCTGATACCCTTCCGATAGCATGAGATGTGATATCCCAATGCTTCTAATACCAAACCTGAGACCCATCCTATAACATGAATTGTGATATCCAAGTCCTTCCCATTCCAATCCTGAGACCCTTCCGATAGCAGAGATGTGATATCTCAATGCTTCTAATACCAAACCTGAGATCCTTCCTATAACATGAGATGTGATGCCCAAATCCTTCCCCTTCCAAACCTTAGACCCTCCCTTTAGCATGAGATGTGATATCCAACTCCTTCCCATTCCAATCCTGAGACCCTTCTGATGGCATGAGATGTGATATCTCAATGCCTCTAATACCAAACCTGAGACCCTACCTCTAACATGAAATGTGATATCCAACTCCTTCCCTTCCAACCCTGAGAGCCTTCCTATAGAATGAGATGTGATATCCAAGTCCTTCCCATTCCAATCCTGAGACCCTTCCTATAACATGAGATGTGATATCCAACTCCTTCCCATTCCAACCTTAGACCCTGCCTATAGCATGAGATGGGATATCCAACTCCTTCCAAATCCAATCCCGATACCCTTCCGATAGCATGTGATGTGATATCCCAATGCTTCTACAAAACCTGAGACCCATACCATGGCATGAGATGTCATTTCAAACTCCCGTCCTATACCATGAGACTTGATATCTCAATGCTTCTAATACCAAACGTGAGACCGGTCCAATGACATGAGATGTGATATCCAAATCCTTCCCCTTCCAAACCTTAGACCCTTCCTTTATCATGAGATGTGATATCCAAGTCCTTCCCATTCCATTCCTGAGACCCTTCCTATAGCATGAGATGTGATATCTCAATGCTTCTAATACCAAACCTGAGACCCGTCCTATAACATGAGATGTGATATCCAAATCCTTCCCCTTCCAAACCTGAGACCCTTCCTTAAGCATGAGATGTGATATCCAGCTCCTCCCATTCCAATCCTGAGACCCTTCCGATAGCATGAGATGTGATATCTCAATGCTTCTGATATCAAAACTGAGACCGTCCCTATAGCATGAGATGTGATATCTAAGTCCTTCCCATTCCAATCCTGAGACCCTTCCGATAGCAGAGATGTGATATTTCAATGCTTATACCAAACCTGAGACCCTTCCTATAGCATGAGATGTGATATCCAACTCCTTCCGATTCCAATCCTGAGACCCTTCCTATAGCATGAGATGTGATATCGCAATGCTTCTACCAAAACTGAGACCCTTCCTTTAGCATGAGATGTGATATCCAACTCCTTCCCATTCCAATCCTGAGACCCTTCCTATAGCATGAGATGTGATATCTCAATGCTTCTAATACCAAACCTGAGATCCTTCCTATAGCATGAGATGTGATATCTCAATGCTTCTAATACCAAACCTGAGATCCTTCCGATAGCATGAGATGTGATATCTCAATGCTTCTAATACCAAACCTGAGATCCTTCCTATAACATGAGATGTGATATCCAAATCCTTCCCCTTCCAAACCTGAGACCCTCCCTTTAGCATGAGATGTGATATCCAACTCCTTCCCATTCCAATCCTGATACCCTTTTGATAGCATGAGATGTGATATCTCAATGTCTCTAATACCAAACCTGAGATCCTACCTCTAACATGAAATGTGATATCCAACTCCTTCCCTTTCCAAACCTGACAGCCTTCCTACAGCATGAGATGTGATGTCCAAGTCCTTCCCATTCCAATCCTGAGACCCTTCCTATAGCATGAGATGGGATATCCAACTCCTTCCAAATCCAATCCTGATACCCTTCCGATAGCATGAGATGTGATATCCCAATGCTTCTACAAAACCTGAGACCCATACCATGGCATGAGATGTGATATCAAACTCCCGTCCTATACCATGAGACTTGATATCTCAATGCTTCTAATACCAAACCTGAGACCCTTCCTATAACATGAGATGTGATATCCAAGTCCTTCCCATTCCAATCCTGAGACCCTTCCTATAGCATGAGATGTGATATCTCAATGCTTCTAATACCAAACCTGAGACCCTTCCTATAACATGAATTGTGATATCCAAGTCCTTCCCATTCCAATCCTGAGACCCTTCCGATAGCAGAGATGTGATATCTCAATGCTTATACCAAACCTGAGACCCTTCCGATAGCATGAGATGTGATATCTCAATGCTTCTAATACCAAACCTGAGATCCTTCCTATAACATGAGATGTGATGTCCAAATCCTTCCCCTTCCAAACCTTAGACCCTACTTTTAGCATGAGATGTGATATCCAACTCCGTCCCATTCCAATCCTGAGACCCTTCTGATGGCATGAGATGTGATATGATATCTCAATGCCTCTAATACCAAACCTGAGATCCTACCTCTAACATGAAATGTGATATCCAACTCCTTCCCTTCCAACCCTGAGAGCCTCCCTATAGAATGAGATGTGATATCCAACTCCTTCCCATTCCAACCTTAGACCCTTCCTATAGCATGTGATGTGATATCCCAATGCTTCTACAAAACCTGAGACCCATACCATGGCATGAGATGTATCAAACTCCTTCCCATTCCAATCCTGAGACCCTTCCTATAGCTTGAGATGTGATATCCAACTCCTTCCCATTCGAATTCTGAGACCCGTCCTATACCATGAGACTTGATATCTCAATGCTTCTAATACCAAACCTGAGACCTGTCCTATAACATGAGATGTGATACCCAAATCCTTCCCCTTTCCAAACCTTAGACCCTTCCTATAGCATGAGATGTGATATCTCAATGCTTCTAATACCAAACCTGAGACCCTTCCTATAACGAGATGGGATATCCAACTCCTTCCCATTCCAATCCTGAGACCCTTCCGATACCAGAGATGTGATATATCAATGCTTATACCAAACCTGACACCCTTCCTATGGCATGAAATGTCATATACAACTCCTTCCGATTCCAATCCTGAGACCCTTCTTATAGCATGAGATGTGATATCTCAATGCTTCTAATACCAAACCTGAGACCCTTCCTATAACGAGATGGGATATCCAGCTCCTTCCCATTCCAATCCTGAGACCCTTCCGATACCAGAGATGTGATATCTCAATGCTTATACCAAACCTGACACCCTTCCTATGGCATGAGATGTCATATACAACTCCTTCCGATTCCAATCCTGAGACCCTTCCTATACCATGAGATGTGATATCTCAATGCTTCTAATACCAAACCTGGGACCCACCCTATAACATGAGATGTGATATCCAAATCCTTCCCATTCCAATCCTGAAACCCTTCCTATAGCATGAGAAGGGATATCCAACTCCTTCCCATTCCAATCCTGAGACCCTTCCTATACCATGAGATGTGATATCTCAATGCTTCTAATAAAAAACCTGAGACCCTTCCTATAGCAAGAGATGTGATATCCAAATCCTTCCCATTCCAATCCTGAGATCCTTCCTATAACATGAGATGTGATATCCAATTCATTCCCATTCCAAACCTGAGACCCTTCCTATTGGATGAGATGTGATATCCAACTCCTTCCCATTCCAATCCTGAGACCCTTCCTATACCATGAGATGTGATATCTCAATGCTTCTAATACCAAACCTGGGACCCGCCCTATAACATGAGATGTGATATCCAAATCCTTCCCATTCCAATCCTGAAACCCTTCCTATAGCATGAGAAGGGATATCCAACTCCTTCCCATTCCAATCCTGAGACCCTTCCTATACCATGAGATGTGATATCTCAATGCTTCTAATAAAAAACCTGAGACCCTTCCTATAGCAAGAGATGTGATATCCAAATCCTTCCCATTCCAATCCTGAGATCCTTCCTATAACATGAGATGTGATATCCAATTCATTCCCATTCCAAACCTGAGACCCTTCCTATTGGATGAGATGTGATATCCAACTCCTTCCCATTCCAATCCTGAGACCCTTCCTATACCATGAGATGTGATATCTCAATGCTTCTAATACCAAACCTGGGACCCGCCCTATAACATGATGTGATATCCAAATCCTTCACATTCCAATCCTGAGACCCTTCCTATAGCATGAGATGTGATATCTCAATGCTTCTAATACCAAACCTGAGATCCTTCCTATAACATGAGATGTGATATCCAACTCCTTCCCATTCCAAACCTGAGACCCTTCCGATAGCATGAGATGTGATATCTCAATGCTTCTAAAATTAAACATGAGAACCATCCTATAACATGAGATGTGAAATCCCAATCCTTCCCTTCCCAAACCTGAGACCCTTCCTATAGCTCGAGATGTGATATCAAACTCCTTCCCATTCCAATCCTGAGATAGCTTTAGATGTGATATCCAACTCCTTCCCATTCCAATCCTGAGACCCTTATTATACCATGAGATGTGATATCTCAAGGCTTCTAATACCAAACCTGAGACCCGTCCTAAAACATGAGATGTAAGATCCAAATCCTTCCCCTTCCAAACCTGAGACCTTTCCTTTAGCATATGTGATATCCAACTCCTTCCCATTCCAATCCTGAGACCCTTCCGATAGCATGAGATGTGATATCTCAATGCTTCTAATATCAAACATGAGAACCTCCCTATAGCATATGTGATATCCAACTCCTTCCAATTCCAATACTGAGACCCTTCCAATAGCATATGTGATATCTCAATGCTTCTAATATCAAAACTGAGACCCTCCCTATAGCATGAGATGTGATATCTCAATGCTTCTAATACCAAACCTGGGACCCGCCCTATAACATGAGATGTGATATCCAAATCCTTCCCATTCCAATCCTGAAACCCTTCCTATAGCATGAGAAGGGATATCCAACTCCTTCCCATTCCAATCGAGACCCTTCCTATAACATGAGATGTGATATCTCTATGCTTCTAATACCAAACCTGAGCCCCTTCCCGTAGTATATGTGATATCCAACTCCTTCCCATTCCAAACTTGTGACCCTTCCTGTAGCATGAAATGTGATTTCTCTCCCCTTCCAATACCAAACCCGAGACCATTCCCACAGCCTGAGATTTGAAATCTCATTTCTTCCAATACCAAACTCGAGACCCTTCCGATAGGATGAGATTTACTATCTCACTCCTCAAAATACCAACCTCAAGTCCCTTCCTAAAGGATGTGATTCTAATACCAAACCTGAGACTCTCCCTATAACAAGAGATGTCATATCCAACTCCTTCCCATTCCAATCCTGAGACTCTTCCTATAGCATGACATGTGATATCGAACTTCCCATTCCAATCCTGAGACTCAGACCTCCCCGTCTAACCTTCTCACCACTCCTAGCTCCCGGATTGATCATGCACTCCTGCTGTCTCTTCTCTCCCTTCTTCTGCTTCCTTTCCTCTCTCCTTCCTCATCTGCCCTAGGTCAGGCTTCTTCTACACCTCCGCAGGGATTACTGATTTGTACCCCTCCCCACTCTCAACTCTCACTCAGTTTCAAACACTCATCTGACATCTGCCATTTCCTGGAAGTACCCGACCTTGATGTTCTTGGTCTAACCGAGACATGGTTGACGGCCAGCGCTGTCTCGAGCTTTGACACTTTCCTCCCTGATGACAAGTTCCTCTCCATGCCCAGATCCAACCGTTCTTGAGGGGGAGTATCCTTGTTTCCTGTAGTAAATTGCTTTCCTTTGCAGGCCGACTCTTCTCACGAATGCCTTGTCTGCATGCATTCTCTCTTTCCTGGCGAATCTCTCACCGTGGCTATTTGCCTACCCCCTTCCTCTCAGTGGATGGACTTCTCCATCCTAGCCTCCTACCACTCAACTCCGCCTACTTGGAGAATTCAACATGAACCTGTATGCTTCCTGACCTGGACTTTTACGAGATCTGCAACTCTTCATGTCGCTGGCCCTACACACTGCAGGGAATAGTCAGGATTTTCAGATCTCAGACCTCCCCCTCTGTAACCCTCTCAACAATCCTCTCCCGTGGTGATCAAGTTCTCATCTCTAAAGAAGGCTAACTGCCAGCTGTTCCTCCTCAGTGGAGTTCTCCCTTTCTGTCCCTGCTCCCTGCACCGTTTCGCGTTGCAGGTACTCGCTTCCCAGCTCTCTGGTTTAGACGCGTGTTCCTTGCCTTCTCTCTTCTTCCCGCTGCCTTCAAATCAACAAATGAGCTTCAAAAGATACACGGTGTATGTACTGTGTCCGTGCGTTTGTTGTCGAATCCTGACGTTTTTAACCACTGTTCTCCCATACAAGGGGGGGTCAACATCTACTGCTGTTCACAGGCTGATTGTATACGGCTGAAATCTTCAAGGCATTATCAGCTTTCCTGACTGTTTTGGAACGTGTATTTGCCATCTGTTAATGCAGTCGCCCTGTGTTCATCGTCCCTTCTACTTTACAGGCTGCACTCCCCTGGAGATCACATTCTCCTCTCCAGAGCAGGCTAACTACCAGCTGCTCCTCCTCATAGGCGTTCATCCTTTCTGTCCCTGATCCCTGCTCCGTTTCGCGTTGCAAACACTCGCTTCCCTGCTCTCTGGTTTAGACGCTGTTCCTCCTCTTCTTTCTGTCCCTGCTCCCTGCACAGTTTCGCGTTGCAAGTACTCGCTTCCCAGCTCTCTGGTTTAGAAGCGTGTTCCCTGCCTTCTCTGCTCTTCCCGCTGCCTTCAAATCAACAAATGAGCTTCAAAAGATACACATTGCTCAGAATGCTTTATAACACCCATTATTCATCATATAGCCGTAACCCGCTAGACGTATTGAAATGTGCTGTAAACTAGCAAAACCAGCTAGAAAATGTACTTTCCTCGCGTTTTTGTAAATGCGAATTCTGATGGGTTCCCATGTATGTACTGTGTCCGTGCGTTTGTTGTCGAATCCTGAAGTTTTTAACCACTGTTCTCCCATACAAGGGGGGTTCAACATCTACTGCTGTTCACAGGCTGAATGTATACGGCTGAAATCTTCAAGGCATTATCAGCTTTCCTGACTGTTTTGGTACGTGTATTTGCCATCTGTTAATGCAGTCGCCTTGTGGTCACCGTCCCTTTTAGTTTACAGGCTGCACTCCCCTGGTGATCACATTCTCTTCTCCAGAGCAGGCTAACTACCAGCTGCTCCTCCTCAGAGGCGTTCCTTCTTTCTGTCCCTGCTCCCTGCACCGTTTCGCGTTGCATGTACTCGCTTCCCACCTCTCTGGTTTAGATGTGTGTTCCCTGCCTTCTCTCCTCTTCCTACAGCCTTCCAATGAGCTCCACAAGATAGTGTTCAGAATGCTTCATAACCCCATTATTCAACATATAGCTGTAACCCGCTAGACGTATTGAAACGTGCTAAAAACTAGCAAAAATAGCTAGAAAATGTACTTCCCTCGCGTTTTTGTAAATGCGAATTCTGGTGGGTTCCCATGTTGTATGTACTGTGTCCGTGCGTTTGTTGTCGAATCCTGAAGTTTTTAACCACTGTTCTCCCATACTAAGGGGGGTTAACATCTACTGCTGTTCACAGGCTGAATGTATACGGCTGAAATCTTCAAGGCATTATCAGCTTTCCTGACTGTTTTGGAACGTGTATTTGCCATCTGTTAATGCAGTCGCCTTGTGGTCATCGTCCCTTTTAGTTACCAGGGGAGTGCAGCCTGTAAAGTAGAAGGGACGATGAACACAGGTCTGAGGTCTGAGATCAGAAAATCCTGAGTATTCCCTGCAGTGTGTAGGGCCATAGACATATAGAGTTGCAGAGCTCGTAAAAGTCCAGGTCAGGAAGTATACAGGTTCATGTTGAATTCTCCAAGTAGGCGGAGTTGAGTGGTAGGAGGCTAGGATGGAGAAGTCCATCCACTGAGAGAGGAAGGGGTTAGGCAAATAGCCACGGTGAGAGAATGACCAGGAAAGAGAGAATGCATGCAGACAAGGCATTCGTGAGAGGAGTCGGCCTGCAAAGGAAAGCAATTTACTACAGGAATCAAGGATACTCCCCCTCAAGAAATCTGGGCATGGAGAGGAACTTGTCATCAGGGAGGAAAGTGTCAAAGCTCGAGACAGCGCTGGTCGTCAACCATGTCTCGGTTAGACCAAGGACATCAAGGTCGGGTTCTTCCAGGAAATGGCAGATGTCAGATGAGTGTTTGAAACTGAGTGAGAGTTGAGAGTGGGGAGGGGTACAAATCAGTAATCCCTGCTGAGGTGTAGAAGGAGCCTGACCTAGGGCAGATGAGGACAGAGAGAGGAAAGAAAGCGGAAGAAGGGAGAGAAGAGACAGCAGGAGTGCATGATCAATCCGGGAGCTAGGAGTGGTGAGAAGGTTAGACGGGGAGGTCTGAGTCTCAGGATTGGAATGGGAAGTTCGATATCACATGTCATGCTATAGGAAGAGTCTCAGGAATGGAATGGGAAGGAGTTGGATATGACATCTCTTGTTATAGGGAGGGTCTCAGGTTTGGTATTAGAAGCACTGAGATATCAAATCACATCCTTTCGGAAGGGACTCGAGTTTGGTATTTTAAGGAGTGAGATAGTAAATCTCATCCCATCGGAAGGGTCTCGGGTTTGGTATTGGAAGAAATGAGATTTCAAATCTCATGCTGTGGGAATGGTCTCGGGTTTGGTATTGGAAGGGGTGAGAAATCACATTTCATGCTACAGGAAGGGTCACAAGTTTGGAATGGGAAGGAGTTGGATATCACATATACTACGGGAAGGGGCTCAGGTTTGGTATTAGAAGCATAGAGATATCACATCTCATGTTATAGGAAGGGTCTCGATTGGAATGGGAAGGAGTTGGATATCACATCTCATGCTATAGGGAGGGTCTCAGTTTTGATATTAGAAGCATTGAGATATTACATATGCTATTGGAAGGGTCTCAGTATTGGAATTGGAAGGAGTTGGATAGCACATCTCGTGCTATAGGGAGGTTCTCAGGTTTGATATTAGAAGCATTGAGATATCACATCTCATGCTATCGGAAGGGTCTCAGGATTGGAATGGGAAGTAGTTGGATATCACATATGCTAAAGGAAAGGTCTCAGGTTTGGAAGGGGAAGGATTTGGATCTCACATCTCATGTTTTAGGACGGGTCTCAGGTTTGGTATTAGAAGCCTTGAGATATCACATCTCATGGTATAATAAGGGTCTCAGGATTGGAATGGGAAGGAGTTGGATATCACATCTCAAGTTATTTCAGGATTGGAATGGGAAGGAGTTTGATATCACATCTCAAGCTATAGGAAGGGTCTCAGGTTTGGGAAGGGAAGGATTGGGATTTCACATCTCATGTTATAGGATGGTTCTCATGTTTGGTTTTAGAAGCATTGAGATATCACATCTCATGCTATCGGAAGGGTCTCAGGTTTGGAATGGGAAGGAGTTGGATATCACATCTCATGTTATAGGAAGGATCTCAGGTTTGGTATTAGAAGCATTGAGATATCACATCTCATGCTATAGGAAGGGTCTCAGGATTGGAATGTGAAGGATTTGGATATCACATCTCATGCTAAAGGAAGGGTCTCAGGTTTGGTATAAGCATTGAGATATCACATCTCTGCTATCGGAAGGGTCTCAGGATTGGATTGGGAAGGAGTTGGATATCCCTTCTCATGCTATAGGAAGGGTCTCATGTTGGTATGGGAAGGAGTTGGATATCACATCTCATGTTATAGGAAGGGTCTCAAGATTGAAATGGGAAGGATTTGGATATCACATCTCTTGCTATAGGAAGGGTCTCAGGTTTTTTATTAGAAACATTGAGATATCACATCTCATGCTATAGGAAGGGTTTCAGGATTGGAATGGGAAGGATTTAGATATCACATCTCATGCTAAAGGAAGGCTCTCAGGTTTGGAAGGGGAAGGATTTGGATATCATATCTCATGTTATAGGACGGGTCCCAGGTTTGGTATTAGAAGCATTGAGATATCACATCTTATGTTATAGGAAGGGTCTCAGGATTGGAATTGGAAGGAGTTGGATATCACATCTCATCCAATAGGAAGGGTCTCAGGTTTGGAATGGGAAGGAATTGGATATCACATCTCATGTTATAGGAAGGATCTCAGGATTGGAATGGGAAGGATTTGGATATCACATCTCTTGCTATAGGAAGGGTCTCAGGTTTTTTATTAGAAGTATTGAGATATCACATCTCATGGTATAGGAAGGGTCTCAGGATTGGAATGGGAAGGAGTTGGATATCCCTTCTCATGCTATAGGAAGGGTCTCAGGTTGGAATGGGAAGGATTTGGATATCAAATCTCTTGCTATAGGAAGGGTCTCAGGTTTTTTATTAGAAACATTGAGATATCACATCTCATGCTATAGGAAGGGTTTAAGGATTGGAATGGGAAGGATTTGGATATCACATCTCATGCTAAAGGAAGGGTCTCAGGTTTGGAAGGGGAAGGATTTGGATATCACATCTCATGTTATTGGACCGGTCTCAGGTTTGGTATTAGAAGCATTGAGATATCAAGTCTCATGGTATAGGACGGGAGTTTGATATCACATCATGCCATGGTATGGGTCTCAGGTTTTGTAGAAGCATTGGGATATCACATCTCATGCTATCGGAAGGGTATCAGGATTGGATTTGGAAGGAGTTGGATATCCCATCTCATGCTATAGGAAGGGTCTCAGGTTGGAATGGGAAAGAGTTGGATGTCACATCTCATGTTATAGGAAGGGTCTCAGGATTGGAATGGGAAGGACTTGGATATCACATATGCTAAAGGAAAGGTCTCAGGTTTGGAAGGGGAAGGATTTGGATCTCACATCTCATGTTTTAGGACGGGTCTCAGGTTTGGTATTAGAAGCCTTGAGATATCACATCTCATGGTATAATAAGGGTCTCAGGATTGGAATGGGAAGGAGTTGGATATCACATCTCAAGCTATTTCAGGATTCGAATGGGAAGGAGTTTGATATCGCATCTCAAGCTATAGGAAGGGTCTCAGGTTTGGGAAGGGAAGGATTGGGATTTCACATCTCATGTTATAGGATGGTTCTCATGTTTGGTTTTAGAAGCATTGAGATATCACATCTCATGCTATCGGAAGGGTCTCAGGTTTGGAATGGGAAGGAGTTGGATATCACATCTCATGTTATAGGAAGGATCTCAGGTTTGGTATTAGAAGCATTGAGATATCACATCTCATGCTATAGGAAGGGTCTCAGGATTGGAATGTGAAGGATTTGGATATCACATCTCATGCTAAAGGAAGGGTCTCAGGTTTGGTATAAGCATTGAGATATCACATCTCTGCTATCGGAAGGGTCTCAGGATTGGATTGGGAAGGAGTTGGATATCCCTTCTCATGCTATAGGAAGGGTCTCATGTTGGTATGGGAAGGAGTTGGATATCACATCTCATGTTATAGGAAGGGTCTCAAGATTGAAATGGGAAGGATTTGGATATCACATCTCTTGCTATAGGAAGGGTCTCAGGTTTTTTATTAGAAACATTGAGATATCACATCTCATGCTATAGGAAGGGTTTCAGGATTGGAATGGGAAGGATTTAGATATCACATCTCATGCTAAAGGAAGGCTCTCAGGTTTGGAAGGGGAAGGATTTGGATATCATATCTCATGTTATAGGACGGGTCCCAGGTTTGGTATTAGAAGCATTGAGATATCACATCTTATGTTATAGGAAGGGTCTCAGGATTGGAATTGGAAGGAGTTGGATATCACATCTCATCCAATAGGAAGGGTCTCAGGTTTGGAATGGGAAGGAATTGGATATCACATCTCATGTTATAGGAAGGATCTCAGGATTGGAATGGGAAGGATTTGGATATCACATCTCTTGCTATAGGAAGGGTCTCAGGTTTTTTATTAGAGGCATTGAGATATCACATCTCATGGTATAGGAAGGGTCTCAGGATTGGAATGGGAAGGAGTTGGATATCCCTTCTCATGCTATAGGAAGGGTCTCAGGTTGGAATGGGAAGGATTTGGATATCAAATCTCTTGCTATAGGAAGGGTCTCAGGTTTTTTATTAGAAACATTGAGATATCACATCTCATGCTATAGGAAGGGTTTAAGGATTGGAATGGGAAGGATTTGGATATCACATCTCATGCTAAAGGAAGGGTCTCAGGTTTGGAAGGGGAAGGATTTGGATATCACATCTCATGTTATTGGACCGGTCTCAGGTTTGGTATTAGAAGCATTGAGATATCAAGTCTCATGGTATAGGACGGGAGTTTGATATCACATCATGCCATGGTATGGGTCTCAGGTTTTGTAGAAGCATTGGGATATCACTTCTCATGCTATCGGAAGGGTATCAGGATTGGATTTGGAAGGAGTTGGATATCCCATCTCATGCTATAGGAAGGGTCTCAGGTTGGAATGGGAAAGAGTTGGATGTCACATCTCATGTTATAGGAAGGGTCTCAGGATTGGAATGGGAAGGACTTGGATATCACATCTCATGCTGTAGGAAGGCTCTCAGGTTTGGAAAGGGAAGGAGTTGGATATCACTTTTCATGTTAGAGGTAGGATCTCAGGTTTGGTATTAGAGGCATTGAGATATCACATCTCATGCTATCAGAAGGGTATCAGGATTGGAATGGGAAGGAGTTGGATATCACATCTCATGCTAAAGGGAGGGTCTCAGGATTGGAATGGGAAGGAGTTGGATATCACATCTCATGCTATAGGAAGGGTCTCAGGTTTGGTATAAGCATTGAGATATCACATCTCTGCTATCGGAAGGGTCTCAGGATTGGAATGGGAAGGAGTTGGATATCCCATCTCGTTATAGGAAGGGTCTCAGGTTTGGTATTAGAAGCATTGAGATATCACATCTCATGCTATAGGAAGGGTCTAAGGTTTGGAAGGGGAAGGATTTGGGTATCACATCTCATGTTATAGGACCGGTCTCAGGTTTGGTATTAGAAGCATTGAGATATCAAGTCTCATGGTATAGGACGGGTCTCAGAATTGGAATGGGAAGGAGTTGGATATCACATCTCAAGCTATAGGAAGGGTCTCAGGATTGGAACGGGAAGGAGTTTGATATCACATCTCATGCCATGGTATGGGTTTCAGGTTTTGTAGAAGCATTGGGATATCACATCTCATGCTATCAGAAGGGTATCGGGATTGGATTTGGAAGGAGTTGGATATCCCATCTCATGCTATAGGAAGGGTCTAAGGTTGGAATGTGAAGGAGTTGGATATCACATCTCATGTTATAGGAAGGGTCTCAGGATTGGAATGGGAAGGACTTGGATATCACATCTCATTCTATAGGAAGGCTCTCAGGGTTGGAAGGGGAAGGAGTTGGATATCACATTTCATGTAGAGGTAGGATCTCAGTTTTGGTATTAGAGGCATTGAGATATCACATCTCATACTATCAGAAGGGTCTCAGGATTGGAATGGGAAGGAGTTGGATATCACATCTCATGCTAAAGGAAGGGTCTCAGGTTTGGTAGAAGCATTGAGATATCACATCTCATGCTATAGGAAGGGTCTCAGGATTGGAATGGGAAGGAGTTGGATATCACATCTCTTGTTATAGGGAGGGTCTCAGGATTTGAATGGCAAGGAGTTGGATATCACATCTCATGCCATAGGAAGGGTCTCAGGTTTGGTATAAGCATTGAGATATGTAGGGTATTTTGTGGAGATTTGGGGCCTGACGGTATTTTATTACCGCCGAAAAATAACTTAGCAATAATCACTCTTTGTATTCAGATTTGGCCATGTGCAACAATAATACAATGGACATGCATTATTTCAGCACCCAGACCTGCATATTTGGTATACGTGGTTGGTGGTATTTTGGTGAGCATAATTCCCTTGTTTTATTTGTGGCCCCAATGTCCAGAATCCCTTATCTTTGCTTAGATTTTTCGTGTGATCACTAGAGAGACCTCAGACCTGCATTCTAGGAAGACCACATTTTTCAGTGATAGTGTTGGTGTGCCACCATGGGCGAACTCACTGACTTATTTACGACAGAGAGCTATATGTGGTAGTCTTGTGGTAATTTCCACTACCTTATATACGGTAGGGAGCTATGTTCAGAGAGTCTCTCTTCCCGTTGGCTCATGTACCTCCAACGAGCTATGCTACAGTCACTCACAATTATTCATACTGATTCTGACATGCACACATCTGTCTTAAAATGACCATTGCACTGTTTAAAAATCTCCCCACATCATCAGCATTGTAATAGTAAACAATAAATACACCACCCGTCTGTTTTCAAATATTTTTCTGTATTATAAAAGTTGTATTTAAACACGATCTCATTCTTTACAGAAATAACATGGTACAGTCAAAGCATTGTCTGTGACACACTGCAAAGAGTGGCGGAGAACAGAACTCAAATTGCAACATTGGCATTTGATTAAAACACGCACAGGCATCCCCTTTCCTACACTGACTGCATATTTTCGTGCACACACACGGCTCCCACAGTTATGTAATTACCTTATCTGAGTTTTCTCTTTGGCTGTCCTCTTTGTGAATGTGGCTCCCTTGGATTAACTCCAGCAAAAAAGGAACGCTTGCCTTCTCAAACCGGGGTCATTGCCTGGAATTCTCAGCTTTTTCAGATAGGAATGCCTCAGCCAGTGGAAAGGTCCTTCTTTCAGCCCTCCCCAATCTCGACTGCAGCAGGACGCAGGAATCTGCATAGAGTCAGGAGTCCCACAGCCAGGTCTTCTCCCCAGTAGTGCAGAAAATGTCTGCCTGTCTTTTTCCCCGTTACTGCTCACTAAAACTTTCCTCTCAGCCCTCTGTATGACGTGTCCCAATGAAATCCATCATCTCTCATCCTCCTACTCTTCAACAATAGCTTCGCTTATACATTTGCAATTGTTGCAAATCTGACTTCCTTCTTCCTGCAGTTACTGTGCACAAAAACACGGAGAAAGAAAAAAAAAAATCTGCACACACATTTAAATGGCTTTCAGAGTATGCCTAATTCTGCAGTGGAGAACACATTTTATTAGTGGATTATGTTAAATAAGGTTTTATTAGTCAGGTTAATGGTTAATAGGTTAGCTGTTAATTTTCAAATGTGTCTCTCGCACCATAGGCATTTCAGTTGAAAAATAGTGTGCATTTTTAAATGAGCACGTGTGCTTTTAACTGTAAAAATAGATTTGCATCTTATATTTAAAATCGTTTTTGACTGAATAGCCTGTCTTTTCTTGTTAATCTGGTAACACATATAGCAATGCACCGCACCCTTGTGGGGGTGCTGCAAAAAATTGCTACCTGTGCAGTAGTGCTGTACTCTGTACTGTAACACGCCAAATATCCTTACATATACCCTCCTTTTGTTTTTAGAACTTGGCTATAATCCAAGCCAATTCCTAAAAAACAACTTGTCCTTTTTTTTTTTTTTACAATATAGCAATCCAACAAAATGAATATTCATGTGCATCAATGAAAATTTGCAATCAACATTTCATCTGAGTCCATCAGTTCATAAAATGTTCCACATTTGCCTTCTCAGTTGAAGTGGCATTACTTTAAGTTTAGATTTTCCAAGTCAATTAAAAACAAAGAAATAAAACAACTAACTAAAACAAATAATTAATATAACAAATTAAAATAAATAATTAAAATAATAAATACGTGGAACTCCATATGTCAGTACTCCTGTCCGCTTCTGATATGTCCCGACCAGCGATGTTATTCGGTTCATTCGAGTACACTCTCATCTTGGCAATCTTGAATCCACAGTAGGCATCTCTTTTGGCATCCCGGTTATTTTGTCTTCACCTCCACCTGGAGGCAGGCATCTTTTGGTCTTCATCCAGGGGACTCCAGGACTCCATCGTCTCCCGTGGCCTCTGGTCCCGGAACCTCCGATCAAATAATGTTAGTTTTCTAAATCAAAAAGAAAAGAAACAGATTAAGTACATAGCACAATACTAATTTCCACCTTTTGCCAAAAATAAAACATGCTTGGTAAAAATATTTCGTTTATATTTTTTTCTGTTTTTTTTCTGAAATCAAATACAAGTTAAAAGAAAACAAGCATATATAAAACAGCATTCAATATTTAATGCACTTTCTCTCTGCACACCAACCACGAGCTTCCGTTATATGTGCATTTATTTATTTATTTATTTATTTATTTATTTATTTATTTATATTTTTACATATATTACAGTGTTTATGTACCATCATAACAATCAACTTTTTAACTTCTTTGTCACTGCCTCCTGATTGTACCCATTTATTTTCTCTTTTTGTGTTCAAGGGACTTTATCTGTTTCTACATGCTCAAGCCGCCTGATCTCATGTCTGGGATGGCATGGTTTGATTTGATTTACATGGACAAACTGCTCTATTGCTGTTTCACCTTCATTTTTCAAAATTTTATACACTACAGGAGAGACCTTATCTATAATTCGAAATGGCCCCTGCCAGGCTGCTAGAAATTTAGAATTTTTCTGTTTACTTTTCCTAAAATGAAACTTGTACACCTGATCCCCTACACTGTATTCCTTTGCTGATGTCTTTTTATCATAATATGACTTTGTACTGTCAGCAGCTCTTTCCAGATTTCTCTGCACAAAAGCAAATGCATGTTGCAAATGCCTTCTCAGTTCATCAATATATTCATGAACTGTGGATGCACTCACAAGAGTTTGCTCATGTGTTCTGTATAGTAGGTGTTGTGGTAACACCATTTTCCTACCGGTTAAGACCTCATGGGGGCTAACACCTGTTGCTTTGGCAGGAGTCGACCTGATTGCCATCAGAACCAACGGTAAACGCAAAGCCCAGCTGGAACCTGCTTCTGCCACAAATTTCTTTAAAATATCCACAACAGACCTATTGCTTCTTTCAACTGTACCTGAAGACGCCGCCCGATATGCGATATGTAGTTTCCTTTTCACACCTAGTATTTGCCATACCTTACTCATTAGAGTACTTGTGAAATGACTTCCTCTGTCTGACTCAATTCTTTGTGGCAACCCAAACCTTGAGAACACATAGTTCACCAGCAATGTGGCTGCTGTTTGCGCACTACAATCTGGTGCAGGAATGCACTCAATCCACTTCGACATCAAACATACCACACTCAAAATATAACGGTGTCCCCTGCTCGACCTTTTTAAAGGACCTACATAGTCTATTTGCAAATCTGACCATGGGAGAGTTAGGCCTCTTTTCATCAATGGTGCTCTATGCATTGGTGAAGCAGGTTTAAATTGGGCGCATACTAGACATCCTCTAGTATATAATTCCACATCTTGGGACATATGTGGCCAGTAAGCATAATCTTTTAGTATTTCTAATGTTTTTTGTGAACCTCTATGGCCTGCAGTTATGGCATCATGTGCATGGTGTAGCATTAGTCCTCTGAATGAAAGGGGTACTACCCACTGTATTTGCCCTGTTATGGACTCTCTAATCATGAGTCCATCCTGTAATCTGATTCGTGTTTTGTTCTTTAATAGCACCCTCAACTCTTCTTTTCCCATACAATCTTTTTCTGTTAAAGGATTTTGTTCAGGATTTATCAAATGATTATAATAGATTCCCAAAATTTGATCATTCTTTTGTGCCTCAATCAAATCTTGGTCTGGCGTGTCATGACTCCACTGCACCACCGGTTGATCTACCTCCTTTGGTGCTTTAGAACGTGTCACTGCATCAATTTGTATTTCACCCATTAAATAATCAATAGGTAGC
Organism: Ambystoma mexicanum; assembly: GCF_040938575.1. NCBI lineage: Eukaryota > Metazoa > Chordata > Amphibia > Caudata > Ambystomatidae > Ambystoma > Ambystoma mexicanum. The sequence continues at coordinate 560,375,455 of NC_090932.1, read as the reverse complement.
AATTCTCCCATCACAGCCCCAATCTTAGCCAGGTGGTCTGCTTTATCATTTCCCTCCTTATCCTCTCCTGGTGTTTTTAAATGCCCACGAATTTTTCTCCAGTATATTGTTAAATTATTTTCTGACACCAATTTGTCTATGGCTTGTATCATTTTTCCATGTTTAAGTGGCTTTTTGTTGTATGCCTCTTGCTTTCCAACCAGGCAAATACTCCACAAAGCTATTCCGTGCATAGTCAGAATCAGTCACCAGTACAATTTCACTGAACTTTTTATCAACTGCAGTAGCAATTGCTTTATAAATGGCTGCCAATTCCGCCACCTGACTGCTCCTATCCCCAATCCTCATCCCTATACTGGGGACGCCTTCACATTTCAGCCATACATTTCCTATTCCTGCCACTAACTGTTTGTTACTGTCATTTTCAATGTGAAAAGCACAACCATCCACATATACAGTTGGCAAATCCTTGCATGTTTTTTCATCAAAAGCTTTGTGTGGTGATTGTTCAAATTCCTGCAAACTAGTTTCCACTTCCATTTCATTTGGTATTTGTTCAGCTGCACAGTCATGTAATTCAGCTAACCCTTGAGCAATTGGGCTTTTTTTATTTTGTCCATATCTCACTTCTACGGGAAAACCTTGTAATGCCAGCGTCCATGAAGTGATTCTGGATTGTGCTAAATTACCTGATCTAATTCTTTTACTCTCTAAAAATTGCAAAGGTTGATGATTTGTTTCAATAATCACCTTTTCCCCTTGAACAATGGGGCGGAAATGTTGTAGCGCCCACACAGTGGTTAATAGGGCCTTTTCACATTCATTAAATTTCATTTCAACTTGGGAAAATGCCTTACTTGCATAGGCAATGGTTTTGTGATTCAAATCGTGTTTTTGTGATAACACTGCTGACATACAATGTTCAGAAAAGCCTATTTCTATAAAGAAATCCCTGTCCTTTATGGGGTATGCTAAACATGGTGCCTTTACAAGACATTCCTTCAATCTAGCCACTGCATCAGACTGCTCTCTTTCCCATCTCCAGGGAGTATTTAGTTTAAGCAGTTTAGTCAATGGTTGAGTGATTTCTGCATAATTCTCAATGAACTTTCTGTTATAGCCTGTCATCCCTAATAAACTTTTTACTCCTTTCACATTTTTAGGATCTTTTAATCTTTGTATGGCCTCTATTTTCTTCCTTTGTGGATTTAGCCCACGTTCAGTCACTTCATGCCCTAGAAAGTTCACTTTTTTCTTGCACCATTGTGCTTTTTGCAAAGATACTTTGGCGCCTGCTTTCTGCAATTGGCCAAGTACATGTCTTATTTCATCAAAATGGCTTTTCAGGCTTTCATTTTTTATCAGGACATCGTCCACATAAACTATTGTTCCTCTTTCCGCTGCATCCGGCATGGCCTTTCTCAAAAATATGCCAAATTCACTCCCACTATTGATGTACCCGAACGGAGCTCTAAGCCAGGCATATTGGGTGCTGTCAAATGTAAAGGAAAATAAGTGTTGTATCTCCTCTGCCAATGGCACACACCAATATCCAGAGGTGAGATCTAATGTGGTAAATACATTTGAACCATGTATCTGAGCTAGGCCCTGATCAATGAATGGCAGTGGCCATCTAGATATTGGTACTCTTTTATTTAACTCTCTTAAGTCTGCACACAGCCGCCATTGACCATTTGGCTTTAACACACCTAAAATAGGCGTATTGGATGTGCTATGAATGGGCCTGATTATTCCCCGTGATTCCAAATTTTTAATAATCTCTGCCAATGATTCTAAACATGCCAGCGGTAGTCTATACTGGCGTACAAACACTGGATTTCTGCTACAACCTTCTGGTAGTGTGGCCACATGTAAATCAGTTAAACCACAATCATAAGCATCTTTTGCAAATACATCCTTAAACTCCATAAATATTTCCCTCAGGTCGTCCCTGTCCTTATCGCTGTCGCATGCATCCGCTAAGGAGATCTGCTCTTCTACCATTCTGGAAAATTCTGGAAACTCTTCTGGTAAAGGAATCTCAGCGCTTTCCTCTAACTGTGTGGCTGTGTCTTTTTGTAGAGCTGCCACTTTTAAATATTTTGGCATATCAGCTTCCACTTCAATGGGCTGATTTCCTGTTTCATTTTCATTTAAATTAAATATTATGCAATCCTCTTGATTGCAGCACACTGTCTCATTTGAATCATAAGGATACACAGAATGAATTTTAAATATTCCTTTGGGCTGAGAGTCCAGGTGTTCTGGCAACTCGCCCTTGGCATCTACATATTTTTCAGGAATATTCCCAATCACCATGTTATTTAAATCTGCCGTATAATGTGATTTTTGTATGGCCATTCCTAATGGGGAGTTTTCCTCTAAATGAATATCCTGATAACCTTTATTATTTACCATGATTTTTACAGATCCCTCACCAATGTCTACCAATGGAATGTATTCATAATCCAGGCCTTGCTGTTTTATGGATTCATTCAGGCATACAAATGCATCAGAGCCTTTCATCTGCTGCCCATTTTTGCATTTCAGTGTTATTGCAAACTGTTTTGTAAATGCAGGAATAATAGTATCTTTCCTTATTTGTAATTCGATGGCATAAGGAACCAGTTGTGCACAATGATAAGCCCTTCTTTTGTCTTCAAATTCAGGTGCCGGCCCACCTAGGCGTGACCATATTTTTTGATTAAGGAAATCTAACACCATACACATTCTGTGCATGATGTCATTGCCCATGTAAAATTCATTTTGTGCTCCACTCACTATCCATACATTATGGTAAATTGTTTTCTGCCCAATGCTAATTTTAAGCATGCATCTGCCTGCAATTCGGTTTTCAAAGTCTGGATTGTCCAACCCAGAAACATATTGGTTTTTAATCCTAAATTTCGGGATTTCTTCCCTCTCCATAATTTTTTGCAACAATTTCTCATTAATGAAACTCCTTTCATGTCCAAGCGCTAAAGTGGCTTTTATTGTTTTAAGATAATCATTTATACCAACATGAACCCATGGTTGCTCATCTTCCATGTGTATTTCTGCCAGAGTGGTAATGTGTTTTTCTGAATCTGTTTTAAGAACAATATTCTGTTTGCATGTTTTCTCTTTTAAATAGAAACGTAATGTGTGCTCGTCTATGGCAGTCTGCCAATCTTTCCTTGGGTCCAAGTATATTTGTACCGGTAGTTTTTCATTGTCGCTCTGATCTTTGTCTTGACACATTAATATAACAGTGACACTAGGTATGCAGCTATTCTGGAGATATACCTCCACAGCATCATTTGTTTTGGCAACGGTGTGACATTCTTTTATATTGCTGTTTTGTGATTTTAGTTTCTTAGGCCTCAATGGTTTTTTGGTTAAGGACCACAGCACTCCATTCACCCCATCTATGAGAGGAGACAATCTTTTCAGGCAATCTGTCCCCATCAGAAATGGAATTTCACAAATAGATGTGATCAATACCTCTTGTTTCATTCTGTGCTTTCCTATTTTTATGTCAACCTCAGTTACACCTATGATGGGCACCTCCTCCCCATTAAAGTTATGCACTGGGCCTTGATTTTCCTTCACTGTGATCTGACTCTGTGGAGGCCTCCCTTCATTGATACTCTTTACCAGCTCCTTGGACATAATTGTGGCCTGTGCGCCAGTGTCAATCATAGCAAAGGTGTGGCACTTTTCTTCTACAGTGATGGGTGCATAATATCTGTCCTCAACTTCCTCTAATACACATAAGAAGTGTGAATTCTTACTGATTTCAGGGCTCACCTTTCTCAGGTCTTTTTCACTTTTGGCTAAGCACATTGGTAAATGAAAAGACATTTTTCCCTCCTTTTTACCCATTTCTGTGCGAGATATTTTATTCATTTCTCCATGTTCAGAGGTTTTTTGGAGTGTGGCCACTGTTCGCCGTGTAACAACATCATTCAGCAATTTGTCATTTTTTAATTCTGTGCATTTGTGATCATTTAGTGTCATATCAGCCCTTGCAGCCTCTTCAAGAATATGTGGCTCAAAGAATTCTTCAGGTGATTGACTTGTACCCTCCTTGTGAGTATTTCCTTTTTCTGTCTGTGTTTGGTCATTGTTTTGCTTGCCCAGGGAAGGAGCTATGGCATCCCCACTTACTCCCTGTTCACTGGTATTCCCCATGCATGAGTCATTTTTCTTAAATCTGTTCCTTTGTTCTTTTGGAATTCCTAATGTTTCTTTTTCATTTGTGCAAATCTTTACTGTTTTATTTAGCTCTAAGTTAAACCGTACCTCTTTTTTTAGAAGTATTTGCACTTTCTGTCACAATTTCATTTACTGGTACTTTCATTTTTAATCCATTAGACATCTCAGAGTCGTTATGCAAAATTATATTAGAGCAATCTGTCATTTTGGTACTGCAGTTATCATGAGTACTTAGTCACTTTTCGGAAGCCCCCCGGTCATTGCTATGGCCATCAACCCCCTCTTTGGAAGTTGTTTTTGCGCTGTATAGAGCTTTCCTATTTGCTCAGCTAACATTTTCACTTGGGCCTCAAGGCACTGGAACCTTTCCATCTCTCTAGGATCCTCTTTCTGTGGCCTAGGTCGATATTGGTTGTTTTCCCCCTGATTGGATCTATTCTGATACCTCTCAGGTGATTGATGTCGGTTGGGATGGTTTCTGAACTCTTGATTCATTTGTGGGGGAAAGCGGGTTGCACCCATCCTTTGATTATAGTCCCCTGGTGGGGAATCATTGTACTGGCGTGGACTGTAGTTCACGTTTTGCCTCATGTCCTGTCTCTCAGATTGTGGGTACTGGCCCCTATGTTGATTTCCATTATCAGTAAATCGATCCACATATCGGGGCCTATCCTGATTACCATATATCATGGTGTTGGGATCAAATCTGCTCTGTGTCCCCAATGACTGGTAGGGACCATCATTTCTTTGATCTTGATTTTGTCTCTGGTTATTGTTCATACCTGCCATATCAGACCGATATCCTACCCGGGGTCTATCCCCTAAATACCTAGGGCTGATGTAGCTCTCTCTATTACTATGATCATGTGTTTGGAACATTGGTACAGGAAATGGCGATCTTTGTTGATTACCCCTTTGCTCAGGTGTCACATTATTTTTACCTTGACTTTGAGCAGACTCAAGGGACATTTTGGCTGACCTGATTTCCATTATTGTGGCTGAGGGTTCTTTAGATTTAGGCCTAGTATCTTTCATTTTATCACTTTCTCTACCCTGACAATAGAGTACCTCATATAGTTTTGTGCTTTGATGTACAATCCATTCAAGGGACTTGTCACGGTCAAATTCACGGACCAATTGGGATATGATGTCTTTCTGTAGCCCATAGAAGTATGCAGTTTTAAACTCATTGGAATTTGAGTCAAAAGATACATCAAAGCGAGAGAATGCTCTTTTTAAGTCTTGTAAAAATTGGCGAGGGGATGTATTAGGTCCAGCAGTAATTGTGTACGCGACTTTCTTTGCCTCCTGCAATGACTGAAAAGGAGAAAAATGACGCCTAATTTCTTTTTCAAACTCCAGCCATGTCATATTCTGCTGTTCATTTAATCCCCTTATGATGCTGGCCGTCGGGGCATCTAAAGTTAAATGAAAATATTGTCTGTACTGTTCCTTAGGTATCTGGAGTGCCTTAAAAATGTCATGCACCGTTTCTAAGTGATCCTCAATGCAGCATTCACCTCCCTTTTTAAATGGTTTGATCAGGGCTTTAATGGATTTCATTATTTTTATGGGGCTACTTGTTGCAATGCATGGAATTGTACTATTTTGTGATTCAATCCTGTTTTCAGGTGTATGAGATTGGTGGCTGCCCCCAATGGGAGTATCAAATCCCCCAAGAGCGCTGCAACCAAGTTCAGTCACCGGCCCAGTCCCTGGAGCACTAGCTCTTTGGGCATAGTTAGAATTCACCTCCACTCCATTGAATGTGGTACCCTGCCGCCTCTCCTGGGACCTAGGAATGCACATTTGCTGTTCTAAGTCCTTACACTTTTTAAGGAGTCTGGTTGCTTCATTCTGCAAATAATTATTTTCATCACTCATTTTATTAATCACCTCCTGCATATCGCACATTTGCATTTGGCATTCATTGAACTCTTTATTTCTCTTGTCTCTTTCTTGGATCATTTTAATCATTTCTTGTTCTGCACTCTGGAGATCACCTTCTTTTTCGCAATGTTCTTTTTGTAAAATCTGCATTTCTGAAACAACCTCATCTTTATCCTGCCTAATGTGATCCACTAAGGCTTTTAAGTGTGCCAATTCTTGCTCACTATCTTCAAATTGTTTCTTGCTTTTGGATAACTGAGTATCAAAGTCTCTGCATTTTAATTGCATGTCTTTTTGGCATACATCCAATTCTGCTCTCAACATTTCCTGATTTTTACTTGCCCCATCTAATTCAGTCTTTAACCTGTTAATTAGCTGAGTATCATTCTCTTGCATTCGCAGGGACTTGTTTAAAATAAACCATATTTTGCCGCATAGCCGTATTAAACAGTCTTTCTCTGCACTTTTATCGGCTGCATTCAATAATCTTGTAAGGCAGACCTGAATTATGCTGCCTTCTGCAAAAATATTGTCTATTTTTTCTTTCTGCACCTCACCCTGAATGCGGTTACTCCATTCTAACGTGCTATTCGAAGACCAATTCCCATGTGCAAATAACTTTGCCTCTAAATATTGCACTAGATCTGAGAATGTGGTTTCCCTTTGTGACATTCTGAAATTCGTTTTTAGTGGCACACTGCTATTATAAAATGGGTTCCCTTTAATGTGCAAATGGCAGTGTGAGACACACTTGCCACGCCCAGTAGGTACTCTATGATCACTTTCCCGGCCTGCAACGCACCATAAATATGTAGGGTATTTTGTGGAGATTTGGGGCCTGGCGGTATTTTATTACCGCCGAAAAATAACTTAGCAATAATCACTCTTTGTATTCAGATTTGGCCATGTGCAACAATAATACAATGGACATGCATTATTTCAGCACCCAGACCTGCATATTTGGTATACGTGGTTGGTGGTATTTTGGTGAGCATAATTCCCTTGTTTTATTTGTGGCCCCAATGTCCAGAATCCCTTATCTTTGCTTAGATTTTTCGTGTGATCACTAGAGAGACCTCAGACCTGCATTCTAGGAAGACCACATTTTTCAGTGATAGTGTTGGTGTGCCACCATGGGCGAACTCACTGACTTATTTACGACAGAGAGCTATATGTGGTAGTCTTGTGGTAATTTCCACTACCTTATATACGGTAGGGAGCTATGTTCAGAGAGTCTCTCTTCCCGTTGGCTCATGTACCTCCAACGAGCTATGCTACAGTCACTCACAATTATTCATACTGATTCTGACATGCACACATCTGTCTTAAAATGACCATTGCACTGTTTAAAAATCTCCCCACATCATCAGCATTGTAATAGTAAACAATAAATACACCACCCGTCTGTTTTCAAATATTTTTCTGTATTATAAAAGTTGTATTTAAACACGATCTCATTCTTTACAGAAATAACATGGTACAGTCAAAGCATTGTCTGTGACACACTGCAAAGAGTGGCGGAGAACAGAACTCAAATTGCAACATTGGCATTTGATTAAAACACGCACAGGCATCCCCTTTCCTACACTGACTGTATATTTTCGTGCACACACACGGCTCCCACAGTTATGTAATTACCTTATCTGAGTTTTCTCTTTGGCTGTCCTCTTTGTGAATGTGGCTCCAGCAAAAAAGGAACGCTTGCCTTCTCAAACCGGGGTCATTGCCTGGAATTCTCAGCTTTTTCAGATAGGAATGCCTCAGCCAGTGGAAAGGTCCTTCTTTCAGCCCTCCCCAATCTCGACTGCAGCAGGACGCAGGAATCTGCATTCAGTCAGGAGTCCCACAGCCAGGTCTTCTCCCCAGTAGTGCAGAAAATGTCTGCCTGTCTTTTTCCCCGTTACTGCTCACTAAAACTTTCCTCTCAGCCCTCTGTATGACGTGTCCCAATGAAATCCATCATCTCTCATCCTCCTACTCTTCAACAATAGCTTCGCTTATACATTTGCAATTGTTGCAAATCTGACTTCCTTCTTCCTGCAGTTACTGTGCACAAAAACACGGAGAAAGAAAAAAAAAAATCTGCACACACATTTAAATGGCTTTCAGAGTATGCCTAATTCTGCAGTGGAGAACACATTTTATTAGTGGATTATGTTAAATAAGGTTTTATTAGTCAGGTTAATGGTTAATAGGTTAGCTGTTAATTTTCAAATGTGTCTCTCGCACCATAGGCATTTCAGTTGAAAAATAGTGTGCATTTTTAAATGAGCACGTGTGCTTTTAACTGTAAAAATAGATTTGCATCTTATATTTAAAATCGGTTTTGACTGAATAGCCTGTCTTTTCTTGTTAATCTGGTAACACATATAGCAATGCACCGCACCCTTGTGGTGGTGCTGCAAAAAATTGCTACCTGTGCAGTAGTGCTGTACTCTGTACTGTAACACGCCAAATATCCTTACAGATATCACATCTCATGCTATAGGAAGGGTCTCAGGATTGGAATGGGAAGGACTTGGATATCACATCTCATGTTATAGGAAGGGTCTCAGGTTTGGTATTAGAAGCATTGAGATATCACATCTCATGCTATAGGAAGGGTCTCAGGAATGGAATGGGAAGGACTTGGATATCACATCTCATGATAAAGGAAGGGTCTAAGGTTTGGAAGGGGAAGGATTTGGATATCACATCTCATGTTATTGGACCGGTCTCAGGTTTGGTATTAGAAGCATTGAGATATCAAGTCTCATGGTATAGGACGGGAGTTTGATATCACATCATGCCATGGTATGGGTCTCAGGTTTTGTAGAAGCATTGGGATATCACATCTCATGCTATCGGAAGGGTATCAGGATTGGATTTGGAAGGAGTTGGATATCCCATCTCATGGTATAGGAAGGGTCTCAGGTTGGAATGGGAAAGAGTTGGATATCACATCTCATGTTATAGGAAGGGTCTCAGGATTGGAATGGGAAGGACTTGGATATCACATCTCATGCTGTAGGAATGCTCTCAGGTTTGGAAAGGGAAGGAGATGGATATCACATTTCATGTTAGAGGTAGGATCTCAGGTTTGGTATTAGAGGCATTGAGATATCACATCTCATGCTATCAGAAGGGTATCAGGATTGGAATGGGAAGGAGTTGGATATCACATCTCATGCTAAAGGGAGGGTCTCAGGTTTGGAAGGGAAAGGATTTGGATATCACATCTCATGTTATAGGAAGGATCTCAGGTTTGGTATTAGAAGCATTGAGATATCACATCTCATGCTATTGGAAGGATCTCAGGTTTGGTATTAGAAGCATTGAGATATCACATCTCATGCTATAGGACGGGTCTCAGGATTGGAATGGGAAGGAGTTGGATATCACATCTCATGCTAAAGGAAGGGTCTCAGTTTTGGTAGAAGCATTGCGATATCACATCTCATGCTATAGGAAGGGTCTGAGGATTGGAATGGGAAGGACTTAGATATCACATCTCATGCTATAGGGAGGGTCTCAGTTTTGATATTAGAAGCATTGAGATATCACATCTCATGCTATCGGAAGGGTCTCAGGGTTGGAATGGGAGGAGCTGGATATCACATCTCATGCTAAAGGAAGGGTCTCAGGTTTGGAAGGGGAAGGATTTGGATATCACATCTCATGTTATAGGATGGGTCTCAGGTTTGGTATTAGAAGCATTGTGATATCACATCTCATGCTATAGGAAGTGTCTCAGGATTGGAATGGGAAGGAGTAGGATATCACATCTCATGCTATAGGAAGGGTTTCAGGTTTGGTAGAAGCATTGAGATATCACATCTCATGCTATAGGAAGAGTCTCAGGTTTGGGAAGGGAAGGATTTGGATTTCACATCTCATGCTATAGGATGGTTCTCATGTTTGGTTTTTGAAGCATTGAGATATCACATCTCATGCTATCGGAAGGGTCTCAGGTTTGGTATTAGAAGCATTGAGATATCACATCTCATGCTATAGGATTGGTCTCCGGATTGGAATGTGAAGGATTTGGATATCACATCTCATGCTAAAGGAAGGGTCTCAGGTTTGGAATGGGAAGGAGTTGGATATGACATCTCTTGTTATAGGGAGGGTCTCAGGATTTGAATGGCAAGGAGTTGGATATCACATCTCATGCCGTAGGAAGGGTCTCAGGTTTGGTATAAGCATTGAGATATCACATCTCTGCTATCGGAAGGGTCTCAGGATTGGATTGGGAAGGAGTTGGATATCACATCTCATGTTATAGGAAGGGTCTCCGGATTGGAATGTGAAGGATTTGGATATCACATCTCATGCTAAAGGAAGGGTCTCAGGTTTGGAATGGGAAGGAGTTGGATATGACATCTCTTGTTATAGGGAGGGTCTCAGGATTTGAATGGCAAGGAGTTGGATATCACATCTCATGCCATAGGAAGGGTCTCAGGTTTGGTATAAGCATTGAGATATCACATCTCTGCTATCGGAAGGGTCTCACGATTGTATTGGGAAGGAGTTGGATATCCCTTCTCATGCTATAGGAAGGGTCTCAGGTTTGGTAGAAGCATTGAGATATCACATCTCATGCTATAGGAAGGGTCTCAGGATTGGAATGGGAAGGACTTAGATATCACATATCATGCTATAGCGAGGGTTTCAGTTTTGATATTAGAAGCATTGAGATATCACATCTCATGCTATCGGAAGTGTCTCAGGATTGGAATGGGAAGGAGCTGGATATCACATCTCATGCTAAAGGAAGGGTCTCAGGTTTGGAACGAAAAGGAGTTGGATATCCGATCTCATGTTATAGGAAAGGTCTCAGGTTTGGTATAAGCATTGAGATATCACATCTCTGCTATCGGAAGTGTCTCAGGATTGGAATGGGAAGGAATTGGATATCCCATCTCATGTTATAGGACGGGTCTCAGGATTGTTATTAGAATCATTGAGATATCATATTACATGCTGTAGGAAGGGTCTAAGGATTGGAATGGCAAGGACTTGGATATCACATCTCATGCTATAGGAAGGGTCTCAGGTTTGGTATAAGCATTGAGATATCAAATCTCATGCTATAGGAAGGGTCTCAGGATTGGAATGGAAGGAGTTGGATATCACATCTCATGTTATAGGAAGGATCTCAGGTTTGGTATTAGAAGCATTGAGACATCACATCTCATGCTATAGGAAGGGTCTCAGGATTGGAATGGGAAGGAGTTGGATATCACATCTCATACTATAGGAAGGGTCTCAGTTTTGGTAGAAGCATTGCGATATCACATCTCATGCTATAGGAAGGGTCTGAGGATTGGAATGGGAAGGACTTAGATATCACATCTCATGCTATAGGGAGGGTCTCAGTTTTGATATTAGAAGCATTGAGATATCACATCTCATGCTATCGGAAGGGTCTCAGGGTTGGAATGGGAGGAGCTGGATATCACATCTCATGCTAAAGGAAGGGTCTCAGGTTTGGAAGGGGAAGGATTTGGATATCACATCTCATGTTATAGGATGGGTCTCAGGTTTGGTATTAGAAGCATTGTGATATCACATCTCATGCTATAGGAAGTGTCTCAGGATTGGAATGGGAAGGAGTAGGATATCACATCTCATGCTATAGGAAGGGTTTCAGGTTTGGTAGAAGCATTGAGATATCACATCTCATGCTATAGGAAGAGTCTCAGGTTTGGGAAGGGAAGGATTTGGATTTCACATCTCATGCTATAGGATGGTTCTCATGTTTGGTTTTTGAAGCATTGAGATATCACATCTCATGCTATCGGAAGGGTCTCAGGTTTGGTATTAGAAGCATTGAGATATCACATCTCATGCTATAGGATTGGTCTCCGGATTGGAATGTGAAGGATTTGGATATCACATCTCATGCTAAAGGAAGGGTCTCAGGTTTGGAATGGGAAGGAGTTGGATATGACATCTCTTGTTATAGGGAGGGTCTCAGGATTTGAATGGCAAGGAGTTGGATATCACATCTCATGCCGTAGGAAGGGTCTCAGGTTTGGTATAAGCATTGAGATATCACATCTCTGCTATCGGAAGGGTCTCAGGATTGGATTGGGAAGGAGTTGGATATCACAACTCATGTTATAGGAAGGGTCTCCGGATTGGAATGTGAAGGATTTGGATATCACATCTCATGCTAAAGGAAGGGTCTCAGGTTTGGAATGGGAAGGAGTTGGATATGACATCTCTTCTTATAGGGAGGGTCTCAGGATTTGAATGGCAAGGAGTTGGATATCACATCTCATGCCATAGGAAGGGTCTCAGGTTTGGTATAAGCATTGAGATATCACATCTCTGCTATCGGAAGGGTCTCAGGATTGTATTGGGAAGGAGTTGGATATCCCTTCTCATGCTATAGGAAGGGTCTCAGGTTTGGTAGAAGCATTGAGATATCACATCTCATGCTATAGGAAGGGTCTCAGGATTGGAATGGGAAGGACTTAGATATCACATATCATGCTATAGGGAGGGTTTCAGTTTTGATATTAGAAGCATTGAGATATCACATCTCATGCTATCGGAAGTGTCTCAGGATTGGAATGGGAAGGAGCTGGATATCACATCTCATGCTAAAGGAAGGGTCTCAGGTTTGGAACGAAAAGGAGTTGGATATCCGATCTCATGTTATAGGAAGGGTCTCAGGTTTGGTATAAGCATTGAGATATCACATCTCTGCTATCGGAAGTGTCTCAGGATTGGAATGGGAAGGAATTGGATATCCCATCTCATGTTATAGGACGGGTCTCAGGATTGTTATTAGAATCATTGAGATATCATATTGCATGCTGTAGGAAGGGTCTAAGGATTGGAATGGCAAGGACTTGGATATCACATCTCATGCTATAGGAAGGGTCTCAGGTTTGGTATAAGCATTGAGATATCAAATCTCATGCTATAGGAAGGGTCTCAGGATTGGAATGGAAGGAGTTGGATATCACATCTCATGTTATAGGAAGGATCTCAGGTTTGGTATTAGAAGCATTGAGACATCACATCTCATGCTATAGGAAGGGTCTCAGGATTGGAATGGGAAGGAGTTGGATATCACATCTCATACTATAGGAAGGGTCTCAGGTTTGGTATAAGCATTGAGATATCACATCTCATGCTATAGGAAGGGTCTCAGGATTGGAATGGGAAGGAGTTGTATATGACATCTCATGCCGTAGGAAGGGTCTCAGGTTTGGTATAAGCATTGAGATATCACATCTCTGCTATCGGAAGGGTCTCAGGATTGGAATGGGAAGGAGTTGGATATCCCATCTCATGTTATAGGAAGAGTCTCAGGTTTGGTATTAGAAGCATTGAGATATCACATCTCATGCTATAGGAAGTGTCTCAGGATTGGAATGGGAAGGACTTGGATATCACATCTCATGCTATAGGGAGGGTCTCAAGTTTGATATTAGAAGCATTGAGATATCACATCTCATGCTATAGGAAGGGTCTCAGGATTGGAATGGGAAGGAGTTGTATATGACATCTCATGCCGTAGGAAGGGTCTCAGGTTTGGTATAAGCATTGAGATATCACATCTCTGCTATCGGAAGGGTCTCAGGATTGGAATGGGAAGGAGTTGGATATCCCATCTCATGTTATAGGAAGAGTCTCAGGTTTGGTATTAGAAGCATTGAGATATCACATCTCATGCTATAGGAAGTGTCTCAGGATTGGAATGGGAAGGACTTGGATATCACATCTCATGCTATAGGGAGGCTCTCAAGTTTGATATTAGAAGCATTGAGATATCACATCTCATGCTATAGGAAGGGTCTCAGGATTGGAATGGGAAGGAGTTGGATATCACATCTCATGCTATAGGAAGGGTCTCAGGTTTGGTATAAGCAGTGAGATATCACATCTCATGCTATAGGAAGTGTCTCAGTATTGGAATGGGAAGGAGTTGGATATCACATCTCATGTTATAGGAAGGATCTCAGGTTTGGTATAAACATTGAGATATCACATCTCTGCTATCGGAAGGGTCTCAGGATTGGAATGTAAGGAGTTGGATATTCCCATCTCATGTTATAGGAAGGGTCTCAGGTTTGGTATTAGAAGCATTGAGATATCACATCTCATGCTATAGGAAGGGTCTCAGGATTGGAATGGGAAGGACTTGGATATCACATCTCATGCTTTAGGGAGGGTCTCAAGTTTGATATTAGAAGCATTGAGATATCTAATCTCATGATATCGGAAGGGTCTCAGGATTGGAATGGGAAGGAGTTGGATATCACATCTCATGATAAAGGAAGGGTCTAAGGTTTGGAAGGGGAAGGATTTGGATATCACATCTCATGTTATAGGACGGGTCTCAGGTTTGGTATTAGAAGCATTGAGATATCAAGTCTCATGGTATAGGAAGGGTCTCAGAATTGGAATGGGAAGGAGTTTGATATCACATCTCATGCCATAGTATGGGTCTCAGGTTTGGTAGAAGCATTGGGATATCACATCTCATGCTATCGGAATGGTATCAGGATTGGATTTGGAAGGAGTTGGATATCCCATCTCATGCTATAGGAAGGGTCTCAGGTTGGAATGGGAAGGAGTTGGATATCACATCTCATGTTATAGGAAGGGTCTCAGGATTGGAATGGGAAGGACTTGGATATCACATCTCATGCTATAGGAAGGCTCTCAGGTTTGGAAGGGGAGAGAGTTGGATATCACATTTCATGTTAGAGGTAGGATCTCAGGTTTGGTATTAGAGGCATTGAGATATCACATCTCATGCTATCAGAAGGGTCTCAGGATTGGAATGGGAAGGACTTAGATATCACATATCATGCTATAGGGAGGGTCTCAGTTTTGATATTAGAAGCATTGAGATATCACATCTCATGCTATCGGAAGTGTCTCAGGATTGGAATGGGAAGGAGCTGGATATCACATCTCATGCTAAAGGAAGAGTCTCAGGTTTGGAACGGGAAGGAGTTGGATATCACTTCTCATGTTATAGGAAGGGTCTCAGGTTTGGTATAAGCATTGAGATATCACATCTCTGCTATCGGAAGTGTCTCAGGATTGGAATGGGAAGGAGTTGGATATCCCATCTCATGTTATAGGACGGGTCTCAGGTTTGTTATTAGAATCATTGAGATATCATATTGCATGCTGTAGGAAGGGTCTAAGGATTGGAATGGGAAGGACTTGGATATCACATCTCATGCTATAGATAGGCTCTCATGTTTGGAAAGGGAAGGAGTTGGATATCACATTTCATGTTAGAGGAAGGATCTCAGGTTTGGTATTAGAGGCATTGAGATATCACATCTCATGCTATAGGAAGGGTCTCAGGTTGGAATGGGAAGGAATTGGATATCACATCTTATGTTAAAGGGAGGGTCTCAGAATTGGAAGGGGAAGGATTTGGATATCACATCTCATGTTATAGGAAGGATCTCAGGTTTGGTATTAGAAGCATTGAGATATCACATCTCATGCTATCGGAAGGATCTCAGGTTTGGTATTAGAAGCATTGAGATATCACATCTCATGCTATCAGAAGGGTCTCAGGATTGGAATGGGAAGGAGTTGGATATCACATCTCATGCTAAAGGGAGGGTCTCAGGTTTGGAAGGGGAAGGATTTGGATATCACATCTCATGTTATCGGAAGGATCTCAGGTTTGATATTAGAAGTATTGATATATCACATCTCATGCTATAGGAAGGGTCTCAGGATTGGAATGGGAAGGAGTTGGATATCACATCTCATGCTAAAGGAAGGGTCTCAGGTTTGGTAGAAGCATTGAGATATCACATCTCATGCTATAGGAAGGGTCTCAGGATTGGAATGGGAAGGACTTGGATATCACATCTCATGCTTTAGGGAGGGTCTCAAGTTTGATATTAGAAGCATTGAGATATCTAATCTCATGATATCGGAAGGGTCTCAGGATTGGAATGGGAAGGAGTTGGATATCACATCTCATGATAAAGGAAGGGTCTAAGGTTTGGAAGGGGAAGGATTTGGATATCACATCTCATGTTATAGGACGGGTCTCAGGTTTGGTATTAGAAGCATTGAGATATCAAGTCTCATGGTATAGGAAGGGTCTCAGAATTGGAATGGGAAGGAGTTTGATATCACATCTCATGCCATAGTATGGGTCTCAGGTTTGGTAGAAGCATTGGGATATCACATCTCATGCTATCGGAATGGTATCAGGATTGGATTTGGAAGGAGTTGGATATCCCATCTCATGCTATAGGAAGGGTCTCAGGTTGGAATGGGAAGGAGTTGGATATCACATCTCATGTTATAGGAAGGGTCTCAGGATTGGAATGGGAAGGACTTGGATATCACATCTCATGCTATAGGAAGGCTCTCAGGTTTGGAAGGGGAGAGAGTTGGATATCACATTTCATGTTAGAGGTAGGATCTCAGGTTTGGTATTAGAGGCATTGAGATATCACATCTCATGCTATCAGAAGGGTCTCAGGATTGGAATGGGAAGGACTTAGATATCACATATCATGCTATAGGGAGGGTCTCAGTTTTGATATTAGAAGCATTGAGATATCACATCTCATGCTATCGGAAGTGTCTCAGGATTGGAATGGGAAGGAGCTGGATATCACATCTCATGCTAAAGGAAGAGTCTCAGGTTTGGAACGGGAAGGAGTTGGATATCACTTCTCATGTTATAGGAAGGGTCTCAGGTTTGGTATAAGCATTGAGATATCACATCTCTGCTATCGGAAGTGTCTCAGGATTGGAATGGGAAGGAGTTGGATATCCCATCTCATGTTATAGGACGGGTCTCAGGTTTGTTATTAGAATCATTGAGATATCATATTGCATGCTGTAGGAAGGGTCTAAGGATTGGAATGGGAAGGACTTGGATATCACATCTCATGCTATAGATAGGCTCTCATGTTTGGAAAGGGAAGGAGTTGGATATCACATTTCATGTTAGAGGAAGGATCTCAGGTTTGGTATTAGAGGCATTGAGATATCACATCTCATGCTATAGGAAGGGTCTCAGGTTGGAATGGGAAGGAGTTGGATATCACATCTCATGTTAAAGGGAGGGTCTCAGAATTGGAAGGGGAAGGATTTGGATATCACATCTCATGTTATAGGAAGGATCTCAGGTTTGGTATTAGAAGCATTGAGATATCACATCTCATGCTATCGGAAGGATCTCAGGTTTGGTATTAGAAGCATTGAGATATCACATCTCATGCTATCAGAAGGGTCTCAGGATTGGAATGGGAAGGAGTTGGATATCACATCTCATGCTAAAGGGAGGGTCTCAGGTTTGGAAGGGGAAGGATTTGGATATCACATCTCATGTTATCGGAAGGATCTCAGGTTTGATATTAGAAGTATTGATATATCACATCTCATGCTATAGGAAGGGTCTCAGGATTGGAATGGGAAGGAGTTGGATATCACATCTCATGCTAAAGGAAGGGTCTCAGGTTTGGTAGAAGCATTGAGATATCACATCTCATGCTATAGGAAGGGTCTCAGGATTGGAATGGGAAGGACTTAGATATCACATATCATGCTATAGGGAGGGTTTCCGTTTTGATATTAGAAGCATTGAGATATCACATCTCATGCTATCGGAAGTGTCTCAGGATTGGAATGGGAAGGAGCTGGATATCACATCTCATGCTAAAGGAAGGGTCTCAGGTTTGGAACGGGAAGGAGTTGGATATCCGATCTCATGTTATAGGAAGGGTCTAAGGTCTGGTATAAGCATTGAGATATCACATCTCATGCTATAGGAAGGGTCTCAGGATTGGAATGGGAAGGAGTTAGATATCACATCTCATGCTATAGGAAGGGTCTCAGGTTTGGTATAAGCATTGAGATATCACATCTCATGCTATAGGAAGGGTCTCAGGATTGGAATGGGAAGGAGTTGTATATGACATCTCATGCCGTAGGAAGGGTCTCAGGTTTGGTATAAGCATTGAGATATCACATCTCATGCTATAGGAAGGGTCTCAGGATTGGAATGGGAAGGAGTTGGATATCACATCTCATGCTATAGGAAGGGTCTCAGGTTTGGTATAAGCATTGAGATATCACATCTCATGCTATAGGAAGGGTCTCAGGATTGGAATGGGAAGGAGTTGTATATGACATCTCATGCCGTAGGAAGGGTCTCAGGTTTGGTATAAGCATTGAGATATCACATCTCTGCTATCGGAAGGGTCTCAGGATTGGAATGGGAAGGAGTTGGATATCCCATCTCATGTTATAGGAAGAGTCTCAGGTTTGGTATTATAAGCATTGAGATATCACATCTCATGCTATAGGAAGTGTCTCAGGATTGGAATGGGAAGGACTTGGATATCACATCTCATGCTATAGGGAGGCTCTCAAGTTTGATATTAGAAGCATTGAGATATCACATCTCATGCTATAGGAAGGGTCTCAGGATTGGAATGGGAAGGAGTTGGATATCACATCTAATGCTATAGGAAGGGTCTCAGGTTTGGTATAAGCAGTGAGATATCACATCGCATGCTGTAGGAAGGGTCTCAGGTTTGGTATTAGAAGCATTGAGATATCACATCTCATGCTATAGGAAGGATCTCAGGTTTGGTATTAGAAGTATTGAGATATCACATCTCATGCTATAGGAAGGGTCTCAGGATTGGAATGGGAAGGAGTTGGATATCACATCTCATGCTAAAGGAAGGGTCTCAGGTTTGGTAGAAGCATTGAGATATCACATCTCATGCTATAGGAAGGGTCTCAGGATTGGAATGGGAAGGACTTAGATATCACATATCATGATATAGGGAGGGTCTCAGCTTTGATATTAGTAGCATTGAGATATCACATCTCATGCTATCGGAAGTGTCTCAGGATTGGAATGGGAAGGAGCTAGATATCACATCTCATGGTAAAGGAAGAGTCTCAGGTTTGGAACGGGAAGGAGTTGGATATCACATCTCATGTTATAGGAAGGGTCTCAGGTTTGGTATAAGCATTGAGATATCACATCTCTGCTATCGGAAGTGTCTCAGGATTGGAAATGGAAGGAGTTGGATATCCCATCTCATGTTATAGGACGGGTCTCAGGTTTGTTATTAGAATCATTGAGATATCATATTGCATGCTGTAGGAAGGGTCTAAGGATTGGAATGGGAAGGACTTGGATATCACATCTCATGCTATAGATAGGCTCTCAGGTTTGGAAAGGGAAGGAGTTGGATATCACATTTCATGTTAGAGGAAGGATCTCAGGTTTGGTATTAGAGGCATTGAGATATCACATCTCATGCTATAGGAAGGGTCTCAGGTTGGAATGGGAAGGAGTTGGATATCACATCTCATGTTAAAGGGAGGGTCTCAGAATTGGAAGGGGAAGGATTTGGATATCACATCTCATGTTATAGGAAGGATCTCAGGTTTGGTATTAGAAGCATTGAGATATCACATCTCATGCTATCGGAAGGATCTCAGGTTTGGTATTAGAAGCATTGAGATATCACATCTCATGCTATCAGAAGGGTCTCAGGATTGGAATGGGAAGGAGATGGATATCACATCTCATGCTAAAGGGAGGGTCTCAGGTTTGGAAGGGGAAGGATTTGGATATCACATCGCATGTTATCGGAAGGATCTCAGGTTTGGTATTAGAAGTATTGAGATATCACATCTCATGCTATAGGAAGGGTCTCAGGATTGGAATGGGAAGGAGTTGGATATCAAATCTCATGCTAAAGGAAGGGTCTCAGGTTTGGTAGAAGCATTGAGATATCACATCTCATGCTATAGGAAGTGTCTCAGGATTGGAATGGGAAGGAGCTGGATATCACATCTCATGCTAAAGGAAGGGTCTCAGGTTTGGAACGGGAAGGAGTTGGATATCCGATCTCATGTTATAGGAAGGGTCTAAGGTCTGGTATAAGCATTGAGATATCACATCTCTGCTATCGGAAGTGTCTCAGGATTGGAATGGGAAGGAGTTGGATATCCGATCTCATGCTATCGGAAGGATCTCAGGTTTGGTATTAGAAGCATTGAGATATCACATCTCATGCTATAGGAAGGGTCTCAGGATTGGAATGGGAAGGACTTAGATATCACATATCATGCTATAGGGATGGTTTCTGTTTTGATATTAGAAGCATTGAGATATCACATCTCATGCTATCGGAAGTGTCTCAGGATTGGAATGGGAAGGAGCTGGATATCACATCTCATGCTAAAGGAAGGGTTTCAGGTTTGGAACGGGAAGGAGTTGGATATCCGATCTCATGTTATAGGAATTGTCTAAGGTCTGGTATGAGCATTGAGATATCACATCTCTGCTATCGGAAGTGTCTCAGGATTGGAATGGGAAGGAGTTGGATATCCCATGTCTTGTTATAGGAGATTGGAATGGGAAGGAGTTGGATATCACATCTCATGCTATAGGAAGGGTCTCAGGTTTGGTATAAGCATTGAGATATCACATCTCATGCTATAGGAAGGGTCTCAGGATTGGAATGGGAAGGAGTTGTATATGACATCTCATGCCGTAGGAAGGGTCTCAGGTTTGGTAGAAGCATTGAGATATCACATCTCATGCTATAGGAAGGGTCTCAGGATTGGAATGGGAAGGAGTTGGATATCACATCTCATGCTATAGGAAGGGTCTCAGGTTTGGTATAAGCATTGAGATATCACATCTCATGCTATAGGAAGGGTCTCAGGATTGGAATGGGAAGGAGTTGTATATGACATCTCATGCCGTAGGAAGGGTCTCAGGTTTGGTATAAGCATTGAGATATCACATCTCTGCTATCGGAAGGGTCTCAGGATTCGAATGGGAAGGAGTTGGATATCCCATCTCATGTTATAGGAAGAGTCTCAGGTTTGGTATTAGAAGCATTGAGATATCACATCTCATGCTATAGGAAGTGTCTCAGGATTGGAATGGGAAGGACTTGGATATCACATCTCATGCTATAGGGAGGCTCTCAAGTTTGATATTAGAAGCATTGAGATATCACATCTCATGCTATAGGAAGGGTCTCAGGATTGGAATGGGAAGGAGTTGGATATCACATCTCATGCTATAGGAAGGGTCTCAGGTTTGGTATAAGCAGTGAGATATCACATCTCATGCTATAGGAAGTGTCTCAGGATTGGAATGGGAAGGAGTTGGATATCACATCTCATGTTATAGGAAGGATCTCAGGTTTGGTATAAGAATTGAGACATCACATCTCATGCTATAGGAAGGGTCTCAGGATTGGAATGGGAAGGAGTTGGATATCACATCTCATACTATAGGAAGGGTCTCAGTTTTGGTAGAAGCATTGCGATATCACATCTCATGCTATAGGAAGGGTCTGAGGATTGGAATGGGAAGGACTTAGATATCACATCTCATGCTATAGGGAGGGTCTCAGTTTTGATATTAGAAGCATTGAGATATCACATCTCATGCTATCGGAAGGGTCTCAGGGTTGGAATGGGAGGAGCTGGATATCACATCTCATGCTAAAGGAAGGGTCTCAGGTTTGGAAGGGGAAGGATTTGGATATCACATCTCATGTTATAGGATGGGTCTCAGGTTTGGTATTAGAAGCATTGTGATATCACATCTCATGCTATAGGAAGTGTCTCAGGATTGGAATGGGAAGGAGTAGGATATCACATCTCATGCTATAGGAAGGGTTTCAGGTTTGGTAGAAGCATTGAGATATCACATCTCATGCTATAGGAAGAGTCTCAGGTTTGGGAAGGGAAGGATTTGGATTTCACATCTCATGCTATAGGATGGTTCTCATGTTTGGTTTTTGAAGCATTGAGATATCACATCTCATGCTATCGGAAGGGTCTCAGGTTTGGTATTAGAAGCATTGAGATATCACATCTCATGCTATAGGATTGGTCTCCGGATTGGAATGTGAAGGATTTGGATATCACATCTCATGCTAAAGGAAGGGTCTCAGGTTTGGAATGGGAAGGAGTTGGATATGACATCTCTTGTTATAGGGAGGGTCTCAGGATTTGAATGGCAAGGAGTTGGATATCACATCTCATGCCGTAGGAAGGGTCTCAGGTTTGGTATAAGCATTGAGATATCACATCTCTGCTATCGGAAGGGTCTCAGGATTGGATTGGGAAGGAGTTGGATATCACATCTCATGTTATAGGAAGGGTCTCCGGATTGGAATGTGAAGGATTTGGATATCACATCTCATGCTAAAGGAAGGGTCTCAGGTTTGGAATGGGAAGGAGTTGGATATGACATCTCTTCTTATAGGGAGGGTCTCAGGATTTGAATGGCAAGGAGTTGGATATCACATCTCATGCCATAGGAAGGGTCTCAGGTTTGGTATAAGCATTGAGATATCACATCTCTGCTATCGGAAGGGTCTCAGGATTGTATTGGGAAGGAGTTGGATATCCCTTCTCATGCTATAGGAAGGGTCTCAGGTTTGGTAGAAGCATTGAGATATCACATCTCATGCTATAGGAAGGGTCTCAGGATTGGAATGGGAAGGACTTAGATATCACATATCATGCTATAGGGAGGGTTTCAGTTTTGATATTAGAAGCATTGAGATATCACATCTCATGCTATCGGAAGTGTCTCAGGATTGGAATGGGAAGGAGCTGGATATCACATCTCATGCTAAAGGAAGGGTCTCAGGTTTGGAACGAAAAGGAGTTGGATATCCGATCTCATGTTATAGGAAGGGTCTCAGGTTTGGTATAAGCATTGAGATATCACATCTCTGCTATCGGAAGTGTCTCAGGATTGGAATGGGAAGGAATTGGATATCCCATCTCATGTTATAGGACGGGTCTCAGGATTGTTATTAGAATCATTGAGATATCATATTGCATGCTGTAGGAAGGGTCTAAGGATTGGAATGGCAAGGACTTGGATATCACATCTCATGCTATAGGAAGGGTCTCAGGTTTGGTATAAGCATTGAGATATCAAATCTCATGCTATAGGAAGGGTCTCAGGATTGGAATGGAAGGAGTTGGATATCACATCTCATGTTATAGGAAGGATCTCAGGTTTGGTATTAGAAGCATTGAGACATCACATCTCATGCTATAGGAAGGGTCTCAGGATTGGAATGGGAAGGAGTTGGATATCACATCTCATACTATAGGAAGGGTCTCAGGTTTGGTATAAGCATTGAGATATCACATCTCATGCTATAGGAAGGGTCTCAGGATTGGAATGGGAAGGAGTTGTATATGACATCTCATGCCGTAGGAAGGGTCTCAGGTTTGGTATAAGCATTGAGATATCACATCTCTGCTATCGGAAGGGTCTCAGGATTGGAATGGGAAGGAGTTGGATATCCCATCTCATGTTATAGGAAGAGTCTCAGGTTTGGTATTAGAAGCATTGAGATATCACATCTCATGCTATAGGAAGTGTCTCAGGATTGGAATGGGAAGGACTTGGATATCACATCTCATGCTATAGGGAGGGTCTCAAGTTTGATATTAGAAGCATTGAGATATCACATCTCATGCTATAGGAAGGGTCTCAGGATTGGAATGGGAAGGAGTTGTATATGACATCTCATGCCGTAGGAAGGGTCTCAGGTTTGGTATAAGCATTGAGATATCACATCTCTGCTATCGGAAGGGTCTCAGGATTGGAATGGGAAGGAGTTGGATATCCCATCTCATGTTATAGGAAGAGTCTCAGGTTTGGTATTAGAAGCATTGAGATATCACATCTCATGCTATAGGAAGTGTCTCAGGATTGGAATGGGAAGGACTTGGATATCACATCTCATGCTATAGGGAGGCTCTCAAGTTTGATATTAGAAGCATTGAGATATCACATCTCATGCTATAGGAAGGGTCTCAGGATTGGAATGGGAAGGAGTTGGATATCACATCTCATGCTATAGGAAGGGTCTCAGGTTTGGTATAAGCAGTGAGATATCACATCTCATGCTATAGGAAGTGTCTCAGTATTGGAATGGGAAGGAGTTGGATATCACATCTCATGTTATAGGAAGGATCTCAGGTTTGGTATAAACATTGAGATATCACATCTCTGCTATCGGAAGGGTCTCAGGATTGGAATGTAAGGAGTTGGATATTCCCATCTCATGTTATAGGAAGGGTCTCAGGTTTGGTATTAGAAGCATTGAGATATCACATCTCATGCTATAGGAAGGGTCTCAGGATTGGAATGGGAAGGACTTGGATATCACATCTCATGCTTTAGGGAGGGTCTCAAGTTTGATATTAGAAGCATTGAGATATCTAATCTCATGATATCTGAAGGGTCTCAGGATTGGAATGGGAAGGAGTTGGATATCACATCTCATGATAAAGGAAGGGTCTAAGGTTTGGAAGGGGAAGGATTTGGATATCACATCTCATGTTATAGGACGGGTCTCAGGTTTGGTATTAGAAGCATTGAGATATCAAGTCTCATGGTATAGGAAGGGTCTCAGAATTGGAATGGGAAGGAGTTTGATATCACATCTCATGCCATAGTATGGGTCTCAGGTTTGGTAGAAGCATTGGGATATCACATCTCATGCTATCGGAATGGTATCAGGATTGGATTTGGAAGGAGTTGGATATCCCATCTCATGCTATAGGAAGGGTCTCAGGTTGGAATGGGAAGGAGTTGGATATCACATCTCATGTTATAGGAAGGGTCTCAGGATTGGAATGGGAAGGACTTGGATATCACATCTCATGCTATAGGAAGGCTCTCAGGTTTGGAAGGGGAGAGAGTTGGATATCACATTTCATGTTAGAGGTAGGATCTCAGGTTTGGTATTAGAGGCATTGAGATATCACATCTCATGCTATCAGAAGGGTCTCAGGATTGGAATGGGAAGGACTTAGATATCACATATCATGCTATAGGGAGGGTCTCAGTTTTGATATTAGAAGCATTGAGATATCACATCTCATGCTATCGGAAGTGTCTCAGGATTGGAATGGGAAGGAGCTGGATATCACATCTCATGCTAAAGGAAGAGTCTCAGGTTTGGAACGGGAAGGAGTTGGATATCACTTCTCATGTTATAGGAAGGGTCTCAGGTTTGGTATAAGCATTGAGATATCACATCTCTGCTATCGGAAGTGTCTCAGGATTGGAATGGGAAGGAGTTGGATATCCCATCTCATGTTATAGGACGGGTCTCAGGTTTGTTATTAGAATCATTGAGATATCATATTGCATGCTGTAGGAAGGGTCTAAGGATTGGAATGGGAAGGACTTGGATATCACATCTCATGCTATAGATAGGCTCTCATGTTTGGAAAGGGAAGGAGTTGGATATCACATTTCATGTTAGAGGAAGGATCTCAGGTTTGGTATTAGAGGCATTGAGATATCACATCTCATGCTATAGGAAGGGTCTCAGGTTGGAATGGGAAGGAATTGGATATCACATCTTATGTTAAAGGGAGGGTCTCAGAATTGGAAGGGGAAGGATTTGGATATCACATCTCATGTTATAGGAAGGATCTCAGGTTTGGTATTAGAAGCATTGAGATATCACATCTCATGCTATCGGAAGGATCTCAGGTTTGGTATTAGAAGCATTGAGATATCACATCTCATGCTATCAGAAGGGTCTCAGGATTGGAATGGGAAGGAGTTGGATATCACATCTCATGCTAAAGGGAGGGTCTCAGGTTTGGAAGGGGAAGGATTTGGATATCACATCTCATGTTATCGGAAGGATCTCAGGTTTGATATTAGAAGTATTGATATATCACATCTCATGCTATAGGAAGGGTCTCAGGATTGGAATGGGAAGGAGTTGGATATCACATCTCATGCTAAAGGAAGGGTCTCAGGTTTGGTAGAAGCATTGAGACATCACATCTCATGCTATAGGAAGGGTCTCAGGATTGGAATGGGAAGGACTTGGATATCACATCTCATGCTTTAGGGAGGGTCTCAAGTTTGATATTAGAAGCATTGAGATATCTAATCTCATGATATCGGAAGGGTCTCAGGATTGGAATGGGAAGGAGTTGGATATCACATCTCATGATAAAGGAAGGGTCTAAGGTTTGGAAGGGGAAGGATTTGGATATCACATCTCATGTTATAGGACGGGTCTCAGGTTTGGTATTAGAAGCATTGAGATATCAAGTCTCATGGTATAGGAAGGGTCTCAGAATTGGAATGGGAAGGAGTTTGATATCACATCTCATGCCATAGTATGGGTCTCAGGTTTGGTAGAAGCATTGGGATATCACATCTCATGCTATCGGAATGGTATCAGGATTGGATTTGGAAGGAGTTGGATATCCCATCTCATGCTATAGGAAGGGTCTCAGGTTGGAATGGGAAGGAGTTGGATATCACATCTCATGTTATAGGAAGGGTCTCAGGATTGGAATGGGAAGGACTTGGATATCACATCTCATGCTATAGGAAGGCTCTCAGGTTTGGAAGGGGAGAGAGTTGGATATCACATTTCATGTTAGAGGTAGGATCTCAGGTTTGGTATTAGAGGCATTGAGATATCACATCTCATGCTATCAGAAGGGTCTCAGGATTGGAATGGGAAGGACTTAGATATCACATATCATGCTATAGGGAGGGTCTCAGTTTTGATATTAGAAGCATTGAGATATCACATCTCATGCTATCGGAAGTGTCTCAGGATTGGAATGGGAAGGAGCTGGATATCACATCTCATGCTAAAGGAAGAGTCTCAGGTTTGGAACGGGAAGGAGTTGGATATCACTTCTCATGTTATAGGAAGGGTCTCAGGTTTGGTATAAGCATTGAGATATCACATCTCTGCTATCGGAAGTGTCTCAGGATTGGAATGGGAAGGAGTTGGATATCCCATCTCATGTTATAGGACGGGTCTCAGGTTTGTTATTAGAATCATTGAGATATCATATTGCATGCTGTAGGAAGGGTCTAAGGATTGGAATGGGAAGGACTTGGATATCACATCTCATGCTATAGATAGGCTCTCATGTTTGGAAAGGGAAGGAGTTGGATATCACATTTCATGTTAGAGGAAGGATCTCAGGTTTGGTATTAGAGGCATTGAGATATCACATCTCATGCTATAGGAAGGGTCTCAGGTTGGAATGGGAAGGAGTTGGATATCACATCTCATGTTAAAGGGAGGGTCTCAGAATTGGAAGGGGAAGGATTTGGATATC
This sequence comes from Ambystoma mexicanum, assembly GCF_040938575.1. Lineage (NCBI taxonomy): Eukaryota > Metazoa > Chordata > Amphibia > Caudata > Ambystomatidae > Ambystoma > Ambystoma mexicanum. The sequence continues at coordinate 560,348,230 of NC_090932.1, read as the reverse complement.
ACATCTCATGTTATAGGAAGGATCTCAGGTTTGGTATTAGAAGCATTGAGATATCACATCTCATGCTATCGGAAGGATCTCAGGTTTGGTATTAGAAGCATTGAGATATCACATCTCATGCTATCAGAAGGGTCTCAGGATTGGAATGGGAAGGAGTTGGATATCACATCTCATGCTAAAGGGAGGGTCTCAGGTTTGGAAGGGGAAGGATTTGGATATCACATCTCATGTTATCGGAAGGATCTCAGGTTTGATATTAGAAGTATTGATATATCACATCTCATGCTATAGGAAGGGTCTCAGGATTGGAATGGGAAGGAGTTGGATATCACATCTCATGCTAAAGGAAGGGTCTCAGGTTTGGTAGAAGCATTGAGATATCACATCTCATGCTATAGGAAGGGTCTCAGGATTGGAATGGGAAGGACTTAGATATCACATATCATGCTATAGGGAGGGTTTCCGTTTTGATATTAGAAGCATTGAGATATCACATCTCATGCTATCGGAAGTGTCTCAGGATTGGAATGGGAAGGAGCTGGATATCACATCTCATGCTAAAGGAAGGGTCTCAGGTTTGGAACGGGAAGGAGTTGGATATCCGATCTCATGTTATAGGAAGGGTCTAAGGTCTGGTATAAGCATTGAGATATCACATCTCATGCTATAGGAAGGGTCTCAGGATTGGAATGGGAAGGAGTTAGATATCACATCTCATGCTATAGGAAGGGTCTCAGGTTTGGTATAAGCATTGAGATATCACATCTCATGCTATAGGAAGGGTCTCAGGATTGGAATGGGAAGGAGTTGTATATGACATCTCATGCCGTAGGAAGGGTCTCAGGTTTGGTATAAGCATTGAGATATCACATCTCATGCTATAGGAAGGGTCTCAGGATTGGAATGGGAAGGAGTTGGATATCACATCTCATGCTATAGGAAGGGTCTCAGGTTTGGTATAAGCATTGAGATATCACATCTCATGCTATAGGAAGGGTCTCAGGATTGGAATGGGAAGGAGTTGTATATGACATCTCATGCCGTAGGAAGGGTCTCAGGTTTGGTATAAGCATTGAGATATCACATCTCTGCTATCGGAAGGGTCTCAGGATTGGAATGGGAAGGAGTTGGATATCCCATCTCATGTTATAGGAAGAGTCTCAGGTTTGGTATTATAAGCATTGAGATATCACATCTCATGCTATAGGAAGTGTCTCAGGATTGGAATGGGAAGGACTTGGATATCACATCTCATGCTATAGGGAGGCTCTCAAGTTTGATATTAGAAGCATTGAGATATCACATCTCATGCTATAGGAAGGGTCTCAGGATTGGAATGGGAAGGAGTTGGATATCACATCTAATGCTATAGGAAGGGTCTCAGGTTTGGTATAAGCAGTGAGATATCACATCGCATGCTGTAGGAAGGGTCTCAGGTTTGGTATTAGAAGCATTGAGATATCACATCTCATGCTATAGGAAGGATCTCAGGTTTGGTATTAGAAGTATTGAGATATCACATCTCATGCTATAGGAAGGGTCTCAGGATTGGAATGGGAAGGAGTTGGATATCACATCTCATGCTAAAGGAAGGGTCTCAGGTTTGGTAGAAGCATTGAGATATCACATCTCATGCTATAGGAAGGGTCTCAGGATTGGAATGGGAAGGACTTAGATATCACATATCATGATATAGGGAGGGTCTCAGCTTTGATATTAGTAGCATTGAGATATCACATCTCATGCTATCGGAAGTGTCTCAGGATTGGAATGGGAAGGAGCTAGATATCACATCTCATGGTAAAGGAAGAGTCTCAGGTTTGGAACGGGAAGGAGTTGGATATCACATCTCATGTTATAGGAAGGGTCTCAGGTTTGGTATAAGCATTGAGATATCACATCTCTGCTATCGGAAGTGTCTCAGGATTGGAAATGGAAGGAGTTGGATATCCCATCTCATGTTATAGGACGGGTCTCAGGTTTGTTATTAGAATCATTGAGATATCATATTGCATGCTGTAGGAAGGGTCTAAGGATTGGAATGGGAAGGACTTGGATATCACATCTCATGCTATAGATAGGCTCTCAGGTTTGGAAAGGGAAGGAGTTGGATATCACATTTCATGTTAGAGGAAGGATCTCAGGTTTGGTATTAGAGGCATTGAGATATCACATCTCATGCTATAGGAAGGGTCTCAGGTTGGAATGGGAAGGAGTTGGATATCACATCTCATGTTAAAGGGAGGGTCTCAGAATTGGAAGGGGAAGGATTTGGATATCACATCTCATGTTATAGGAAGGATCTCAGGTTTGGTATTAGAAGCATTGAGATATCACATCTCATGCTATCGGAAGGATCTCAGGTTTGGTATTAGAAGCATTGAGATATCACATCTCATGCTATCAGAAGGGTCTCAGGATTGGAATGGGAAGGAGATGGATATCACATCTCATGCTAAAGGGAGGGTCTCAGGTTTGGAAGGGGAAGGATTTGGATATCACATCGCATGTTATCGGAAGGATCTCAGGTTTGGTATTAGAAGTATTGAGATATCACATCTCATGCTATAGGAAGGGTCTCAGGATTGGAATGGGAAGGAGTTGGATATCAAATCTCATGCTAAAGGAAGGGTCTCAGGTTTGGTAGAAGCATTGAGATATCACATCTCATGCTATAGGAAGTGTCTCAGGATTGGAATGGGAAGGAGCTGGATATCACATCTCATGCTAAAGGAAGGGTCTCAGGTTTGGAACGGGAAGGAGTTGGATATCCGATCTCATGTTATAGGAAGGGTCTAAGGTCTGGTATAAGCATTGAGATATCACATCTCTGCTATCGGAAGTGTCTCAGGATTGGAATGGGAAGGAGTTGGATATCCGATCTCATGCTATCGGAAGGATCTCAGGTTTGGTATTAGAAGCATTGAGATATCACATCTCATGCTATAGGAAGGGTCTCAGGATTGGAATGGGAAGGACTTAGATATCACATATCATGCTATAGGGATGGTTTCTGTTTTGATATTAGAAGCATTGAGATATCACATCTCATGCTATCGGAAGTGTCTCAGGATTGGAATGGGAAGGAGCTGGATATCACATCTCATGCTAAAGGAAGGGTTTCAGGTTTGGAACGGGAAGGAGTTGGATATCCGATCTCATGTTATAGGAATTGTCTAAGGTCTGGTATGAGCATTGAGATATCACATCTCTGCTATCGGAAGTGTCTCAGGATTGGAATGGGAAGGAGTTGGATATCCCATGTCTTGTTATAGGAGATTGGAATGGGAAGGAGTTGGATATCACATCTCATGCTATAGGAAGGGTCTCAGGTTTGGTATAAGCATTGAGATATCACATCTCATGCTATAGGAAGGGTCTCAGGATTGGAATGGGAAGGAGTTGTATATGACATCTCATGCCGTAGGAAGGGTCTCAGGTTTGGTAGAAGCATTGAGATATCACATCTCATGCTATAGGAAGGGTCTCAGGATTGGAATGGGAAGGAGTTGGATATCACATCTCATGCTATAGGAAGGGTCTCAGGTTTGGTATAAGCATTGAGATATCACATCTCATGCTATAGGAAGGGTCTCAGGATTGGAATGGGAAGGAGTTGTATATGACATCTCATGCCGTAGGAAGGGTCTCAGGTTTGGTATAAGCATTGAGATATCACATCTCTGCTATCGGAAGGGTCTCAGGATTCGAATGGGAAGGAGTTGGATATCCCATCTCATGTTATAGGAAGAGTCTCAGGTTTGGTATTAGAAGCATTGAGATATCACATCTCATGCTATAGGAAGTGTCTCAGGATTGGAATGGGAAGGACTTGGATATCACATCTCATGCTATAGGGAGGCTCTCAAGTTTGATATTAGAAGCATTGAGATATCACATCTCATGCTATAGGAAGGGTCTCAGGATTGGAATGGGAAGGAGTTGGATATCACATCTCATGCTATAGGAAGGGTCTCAGGTTTGGTATAAGCAGTGAGATATCACATCTCATGCTATAGGAAGTGTCTCAGGATTGGAATGGGAAGGAGTTGGATATCACATCTCATGTTATAGGAAGGATCTCAGGTTTGGTATAAGAATTGAGACATCACATCTCATGCTATAGGAAGGGTCTCAGGATTGGAATGGGAAGGAGTTGGATATCACATCTCATACTATAGGAAGGGTCTCAGTTTTGGTAGAAGCATTGCGATATCACATCTCATGCTATAGGAAGGGTCTGAGGATTGGAATGGGAAGGACTTAGATATCACATCTCATGCTATAGGGAGGGTCTCAGTTTTGATATTAGAAGCATTGAGATATCACATCTCATGCTATCGGAAGGGTCTCAGGGTTGGAATGGGAGGAGCTGGATATCACATCTCATGCTAAAGGAAGGGTCTCAGGTTTGGAAGGGGAAGGATTTGGATATCACATCTCATGTTATAGGATGGGTCTCAGGTTTGGTATTAGAAGCATTGTGATATCACATCTCATGCTATAGGAAGTGTCTCAGGATTGGAATGGGAAGGAGTAGGATATCACATCTCATGCTATAGGAAGGGTTTCAGGTTTGGTAGAAGCATTGAGATATCACATCTCATGCTATAGGAAGAGTCTCAGGTTTGGGAAGGGAAGGATTTGGATTTCACATCTCATGCTATAGGATGGTTCTCATGTTTGGTTTTTGAAGCATTGAGATATCACATCTCATGCTATCGGAAGGGTCTCAGGTTTGGTATTAGAAGCATTGAGATATCACATCTCATGCTATAGGATTGGTCTCCGGATTGGAATGTGAAGGATTTGGATATCACATCTCATGCTAAAGGAAGGGTCTCAGGTTTGGAATGGGAAGGAGTTGGATATGACATCTCTTGTTATAGGGAGGGTCTCAGGATTTGAATGGCAAGGAGTTGGATATCACATCTCATGCCGTAGGAAGGGTCTCAGGTTTGGTATAAGCATTGAGATATCACATCTCTGCTATCGGAAGGGTCTCAGGATTGGATTGGGAAGGAGTTGGATATCACATCTCATGTTATAGGAAGGGTCTCCGGATTGGAATGTGAAGGATTTGGATATCACATCTCATGCTAAAGGAAGGGTCTCAGGTTTGGAATGGGAAGGAGTTGGATATGACATCTCTTCTTATAGGGAGGGTCTCAGGATTTGAATGGCAAGGAGTTGGATATCACATCTCATGCCATAGGAAGGGTCTCAGGTTTGGTATAAGCATTGAGATATCACATCTCTGCTATCGGAAGGGTCTCAGGATTGTATTGGGAAGGAGTTGGATATCCCTTCTCATGCTATAGGAAGGGTCTCAGGTTTGGTAGAAGCATTGAGATATCACATCTCATGCTATAGGAAGGGTCTCAGGATTGGAATGGGAAGGACTTAGATATCACATATCATGCTATAGGGAGGGTTTCAGTTTTGATATTAGAAGCATTGAGATATCACATCTCATGCTATCGGAAGTGTCTCAGGATTGGAATGGGAAGGAGCTGGATATCACATCTCATGCTAAAGGAAGGGTCTCAGGTTTGGAACGAAAAGGAGTTGGATATCCGATCTCATGTTATAGGAAGGGTCTCAGGTTTGGTATAAGCATTGAGATATCACATCTCTGCTATCGGAAGTGTCTCAGGATTGGAATGGGAAGGAATTGGATATCCCATCTCATGTTATAGGACGGGTCTCAGGATTGTTATTAGAATCATTGAGATATCATATTGCATGCTGTAGGAAGGGTCTAAGGATTGGAATGGCAAGGACTTGGATATCACATCTCATGCTATAGGAAGGGTCTCAGGTTTGGTATAAGCATTGAGATATCAAATCTCATGCTATAGGAAGGGTCTCAGGATTGGAATGGAAGGAGTTGGATATCACATCTCATGTTATAGGAAGGATCTCAGGTTTGGTATTAGAAGCATTGAGACATCACATCTCATGCTATAGGAAGGGTCTCAGGATTGGAATGGGAAGGAGTTGGATATCACATCTCATACTATAGGAAGGGTCTCAGGTTTGGTATAAGCATTGAGATATCACATCTCATGCTATAGGAAGGGTCTCAGGATTGGAATGGGAAGGAGTTGTATATGACATCTCATGCCGTAGGAAGGGTCTCAGGTTTGGTATAAGCATTGAGATATCACATCTCTGCTATCGGAAGGGTCTCAGGATTGGAATGGGAAGGAGTTGGATATCCCATCTCATGTTATAGGAAGAGTCTCAGGTTTGGTATTAGAAGCATTGAGATATCACATCTCATGCTATAGGAAGTGTCTCAGGATTGGAATGGGAAGGACTTGGATATCACATCTCATGCTATAGGGAGGGTCTCAAGTTTGATATTAGAAGCATTGAGATATCACATCTCATGCTATAGGAAGGGTCTCAGGATTGGAATGGGAAGGAGTTGTATATGACATCTCATACCGTAGGAAGGGTCTCAGGTTTGGTATAAGCATTGAGATATCACATCTCTGCTATCGGAAGGGTCTCAGGATTGGAATGGGAAGGAGTTGGATATCCCATCTCATGTTATAGGAAGAGTCTCAGGTTTGGTATTAGAAGCATTGAGATATCACATCTCATGCTATAGGAAGTGTCTCAGGATTGGAATGGGAAGGACTTGGATATCACATCTCATGCTATAGGGAGGCTCTCAAGTTTGATATTAGAAGCATTGAGATATCACATCTCATGCTATAGGAAGGGTCTCAGGATTGGAATGGGAAGGAGTTGGATATCACATCTCATGCTATAGGAAGGGTCTCAGGTTTGGTATAAGCAGTGAGATATCACATCTCATGCTATAGGAAGTGTCTCAGTATTGGAATGGGAAGGAGTTGGATATCACATCTCATGTTATAGGAAGGATCTCAGGTTTGGTATAAACATTGAGATATCACATCTCTGCTATCGGAAGGGTCTCAGGATTGGAATGTAAGGAGTTGGATATTCCCATCTCATGTTATAGGAAGGGTCTCAGGTTTGGTATTAGAAGCATTGAGATATCACATCTCATGCTATAGGAAGGGTCTCAGGATTGGAATGGGAAGGACTTGGATATCACATCTCATGCTTTAGGGAGGGTCTCAAGTTTGATATTAGAAGCATTGAGATATCTAATCTCATGATATCGGAAGGGTCTCAGGATTGGAATGGGAAGGAGTTGGATATCACATCTCATGATAAAGGAAGGGTCTAAGGTTTGGAAGGGGAAGGATTTGGATATCACATCTCATGTTATAGGACGGGTCTCAGGTTTGGTATTAGAAGCATTGAGATATCAAGTCTCATGGTATAGGAAGGGTCTCAGAATTGGAATGGGAAGGAGTTTGATATCACATCTCATGCCATAGTATGGGTCTCAGGTTTGGTAGAAGCATTGGGATATCACATCTCATGCTATCGGAATGGTATCAGGATTGGATTTGGAAGGAGTTGGATATCCCATCTCATGCTATAGGAAGGGTCTCAGGTTGGAATGGGAAGGAGTTGGATATCACATCTCATGTTATAGGAAGGGTCTCAGGATTGGAATGGGAAGGACTTGGATATCACATCTCATGCTATAGGAAGGCTCTCAGGTTTGGAAGGGGAGAGAGTTGGATATCACATTTCATGTTAGAGGTAGGATCTCAGGTTTGGTATTAGAGGCATTGAGATATCACATCTCATGCTATCAGAAGGGTCTCAGGATTGGAATGGGAAGGACTTAGATATCACATATCATGCTATAGGGAGGGTCTCAGTTTTGATATTAGAAGCATTGAGATATCACATCTCATGCTATCGGAAGTGTCTCAGGATTGGAATGGGAAGGAGCTGGATATCACATCTCATGCTAAAGGAAGAGTCTCAGGTTTGGAACGGGAAGGAGTTGGATATCACTTCTCATGTTATAGGAAGGGTCTCAGGTTTGGTATAAGCATTGAGATATCACATCTCTGCTATCGGAAGTGTCTCAGGATTGGAATGGGAAGGAGTTGGATATCCCATCTCATGTTATAGGACGGGTCTCAGGTTTGTTATTAGAATCATTGAGATATCATATTGCATGCTGTAGGAAGGGTCTAAGGATTGGAATGGGAAGGACTTGGATATCACATCTCATGCTATAGATAGGCTCTCATGTTTGGAAAGGGAAGGAGTTGGATATCACATTTCATGTTAGAGGAAGGATCTCAGGTTTGGTATTAGAGGCATTGAGATATCACATCTCATGCTATAGGAAGGGTCTCAGGTTGGAATGGGAAGGAATTGGATATCACATCTTATGTTAAAGGGAGGGTCTCAGAATTGGAAGGGGAAGGATTTGGATATCACATCTCATGTTATAGGAAGGATCTCAGGTTTGGTATTAGAAGCATTGAGATATCACATCTCATGCTATCGGAAGGATCTCAGGTTTGGTATTAGAAGCATTGAGATATCACATCTCATGCTATCAGAAGGGTCTCAGGATTGGAATGGGAAGGAGTTGGATATCACATCTCATGCTAAAGGGAGGGTCTCAGGTTTGGAAGGGGAAGGATTTGGATATCACATCTCATGTTATCGGAAGGATCTCAGGTTTGATATTAGAAGTATTGATATATCACATCTCATGCTATAGGAAGGGTCTCAGGATTGGAATGGGAAGGAGTTGGATATCACATCTCATGCTAAAGGAAGGGTCTCAGGTTTGGTAGAAGCATTGAGATATCACATCTCATGCTATAGGAAGGGTCTCAGGATTGGAATGGGAAGGACTTGGATATCACATCTCATGCTTTAGGGAGGGTCTCAAGTTTGATATTAGAAGCATTGAGATATCTAATCTCATGATATCGGAAGGGTCTCAGGATTGGAATGGGAAGGAGTTGGATATCACATCTCATGATAAAGGAAGGGTCTAAGGTTTGGAAGGGGAAGGATTTGGATATCACATCTCATGTTATAGGACGGGTCTCAGGTTTGGTATTAGAAGCATTGAGATATCAAGTCTCATGGTATAGGAAGGGTCTCAGAATTGGAATGGGAAGGAGTTTGATATCACATCTCATGCCATAGTATGGGTCTCAGGTTTGGTAGAAGCATTGGGATATCACATCTCATGCTATCGGAATGGTATCAGGATTGGATTTGGAAGGAGTTGGATATCCCATCTCATGCTATAGGAAGGGTCTCAGGTTGGAATGGGAAGGAGTTGGATATCACATCTCATGTTATAGGAAGGGTCTCAGGATTGGAATGGGAAGGACTTGGATATCACATCTCATGCTATAGGAAGGCTCTCAGGTTTGGAAGGGGAGAGAGTTGGATATCACATTTCATGTTAGAGGTAGGATCTCAGGTTTGGTATTAGAGGCATTGAGATATCACATCTCATGCTATCAGAAGGGTCTCAGGATTGGAATGGGAAGGACTTAGATATCACATATCATGCTATAGGGAGGGTCTCAGTTTTGATATTAGAAGCATTGAGATATCACATCTCATGCTATCGGAAGTGTCTCAGGATTGGAATGGGAAGGAGCTGGATATCACATCTCATGCTAAAGGAAGAGTCTCAGGTTTGGAACGGGAAGGAGTTGGATATCACTTCTCATGTTATAGGAAGGGTCTCAGGTTTGGTATAAGCATTGAGATATCACATCTCTGCTATCGGAAGTGTCTCAGGATTGGAATGGGAAGGAGTTGGATATCCCATCTCATGTTATAGGACGGGTCTCAGGTTTGTTATTAGAATCATTGAGATATCATATTGCATGCTGTAGGAAGGGTCTAAGGATTGGAATGGGAAGGACTTGGATATCACATCTCATGCTATAGATAGGCTCTCATGTTTGGAAAGGGAAGGAGTTGGATATCACATTTCATGTTAGAGGAAGGATCTCAGGTTTGGTATTAGAGGCATTGAGATATCACATCTCATGCTATAGGAAGGGTCTCAGGTTGGAATGGGAAGGAGTTGGATATCACATCTCATGTTAAAGGGAGGGTCTCAGAATTGGAAGGGGAAGGATTTGGATATCACATCTCATGTTATAGGAAGGATCTCAGGTTTGGTATTAGAAGCATTGAGATATCACATCTCATGCTATCGGAAGGATCTCAGGTTTGGTATTAGAAGCATTGAGATATCACATCTCATGCTATCAGAAGGGTCTCAGGATTGGAATGGGAAGGAGTTGGATATCACATCTCATGCTAAAGGGAGGGTCTCAGGTTTGGAAGGGGAAGGATTTGGATATCACATCTCATGTTATCGGAAGGATCTCAGGTTTGATATTAGAAGTATTGATATATCACATCTCATGCTATAGGAAGGGTCTCAGGATTGGAATGGGAAGGAGTTGGATATCACATCTCATGCTAAAGGAAGGGTCTCAGGTTTGGTAGAAGCATTGAGATATCACATCTCATGCTATAGGAAGGGTCTCAGGATTGGAATGGGAAGGACTTAGATATCACATATCATGCTATAGGGAGGGTTTCCGTTTTGATATTAGAAGCATTGAGATATCACATCTCATGCTATCGGAAGTGTCTCAGGATTGGAATGGGAAGGAGCTGGATATCACATCTCATGCTAAAGGAAGGGTCTCAGGTTTGGAACGGGAAGGAGTTGGATATCCGATCTCATGTTATAGGAAGGGTCTAAGGTCTGGTATAAGCATTGAGATATCACATCTCATGCTATAGGAAGGGTCTCAGGATTGGAATGGGAAGGAGTTAGATATCACATCTCATGCTATAGGAAGGGTCTCAGGTTTGGTATAAGCATTGAGATATCACATCTCATGCTATAGGAAGGGTCTCAGGATTGGAATGGGAAGGAGTTGTATATGACATCTCATGCCGTAGGAAGGGTCTCAGGTTTGGTATAAGCATTGAGATATCACATCTCATGCTATAGGAAGGGTCTCAGGATTGGAATGGGAAGGAGTTGGATATCACATCTCATGCTATAGGAAGGGTCTCAGGTTTGGTATAAGCATTGAGATATCACATCTCATGCTATAGGAAGGGTCTCAGGATTGGAATGGGAAGGAGTTGTATATGACATCTCATGCCGTAGGAAGGGTCTCAGGTTTGGTATAAGCATTGAGATATCACATCTCTGCTATCGGAAGGGTCTCAGGATTGGAATGGGAAGGAGTTGGATATCCCATCTCATGTTATAGGAAGAGTCTCAGGTTTGGTATTATAAGCATTGAGATATCACATCTCATGCTATAGGAAGTGTCTCAGGATTGGAATGGGAAGGACTTGGATATCACATCTCATGCTATAGGGAGGCTCTCAAGTTTGATATTAGAAGCATTGAGATATCACATCTCATGCTATAGGAAGGGTCTCAGGATTGGAATGGGAAGGAGTTGGATATCACATCTAATGCTATAGGAAGGGTCTCAGGTTTGGTATAAGCAGTGAGATATCACATCGCATGCTGTAGGAAGGGTCTCAGGTTTGGTATTAGAAGCATTGAGATATCACATCTCATGCTATAGGAAGGATCTCAGGTTTGGTATTAGAAGTATTGAGATATCACATCTCATGCTATAGGAAGGGTCTCAGGATTGGAATGGGAAGGAGTTGGATATCACATCTCATGCTAAAGGAAGGGTCTCAGGTTTGGTAGAAGCATTGAGATATCACATCTCATGCTATAGGAAGGGTCTCAGGATTGGAATGGGAAGGACTTAGATATCACATATCATGATATAGGGAGGGTCTCAGCTTTGATATTAGTAGCATTGAGATATCACATCTCATGCTATCGGAAGTGTCTCAGGATTGGAATGGGAAGGAGCTAGATATCACATCTCATGGTAAAGGAAGAGTCTCAGGTTTGGAACGGGAAGGAGTTGGATATCACATCTCATGTTATAGGAAGGGTCTCAGGTTTGGTATAAGCATTGAGATATCACATCTCTGCTATCGGAAGTGTCTCAGGATTGGAAATGGAAGGAGTTGGATATCCCATCTCATGTTATAGGACGGGTCTCAGGTTTGTTATTAGAATCATTGAGATATCATATTGCATGCTGTAGGAAGGGTCTAAGGATTGGAATGGGAAGGACTTGGATATCACATCTCATGCTATAGATAGGCTCTCAGGTTTGGAAAGGGAAGGAGTTGGATATCACATTTCATGTTAGAGGAAGGATCTCAGGTTTGGTATTAGAGGCATTGAGATATCACATCTCATGCTATAGGAAGGGTCTCAGGTTGGAATGGGAAGGAGTTGGATATCACATCTCATGTTAAAGGGAGGGTCTCAGAATTGGAAGGGGAAGGATTTGGATATCACATCTCATGTTATAGGAAGGATCTCAGGTTTGGTATTAGAAGCATTGAGATATCACATCTCATGCTATCGGAAGGATCTCAGGTTTGGTATTAGAAGCATTGAGATATCACATCTCATGCTATCAGAAGGGTCTCAGGATTGGAATGGGAAGGAGATGGATATCACATCTCATGCTAAAGGGAGGGTCTCAGGTTTGGAAGGGGAAGGATTTGGATATCACATCGCATGTTATCGGAAGGATCTCAGGTTTGGTATTAGAAGTATTGAGATATCACATCTCATGCTATAGGAAGGGTCTCAGGATTGGAATGGGAAGGAGTTGGATATCAAATCTCATGCTAAAGGAAGGGTCTCAGGTTTGGTAGAAGCATTGAGATATCACATCTCATGCTATAGGAAGTGTCTCAGGATTGGAATGGGAAGGAGCTGGATATCACATCTCATGCTAAAGGAAGGGTCTCAGGTTTGGAACGGGAAGGAGTTGGATATCCGATCTCATGTTATAGGAAGGGTCTAAGGTCTGGTATAAGCATTGAGATATCACATCTCTGCTATCGGAAGTGTCTCAGGATTGGAATGGGAAGGAGTTGGATATCCGATCTCATGCTATCGGAAGGATCTCAGGTTTGGTATTAGAAGCATTGAGATATCACATCTCATGCTATAGGAAGGGTCTCAGGATTGGAATGGGAAGGACTTAGATATCACATATCATGCTATAGGGATGGTTTCTGTTTTGATATTAGAAGCATTGAGATATCACATCTCATGCTATCGGAAGTGTCTCAGGATTGGAATGGGAAGGAGCTGGATATCACATCTCATGCTAAAGGAAGGGTTTCAGGTTTGGAACGGGAAGGAGTTGGATATCCGATCTCATGTTATAGGAATTGTCTAAGGTCTGGTATGAGCATTGAGATATCACATCTCTGCTATCGGAAGTGTCTCAGGATTGGAATGGGAAGGAGTTGGATATCCCATGTCTTGTTATAGGAGATTGGAATGGGAAGGAGTTGGATATCACATCTCATGCTATAGGAAGGGTCTCAGGTTTGGTATAAGCATTGAGATATCACATCTCATGCTATAGGAAGGGTCTCAGGATTGGAATGGGAAGGAGTTGTATATGACATCTCATGCCGTAGGAAGGGTCTCAGGTTTGGTAGAAGCATTGAGATATCACATCTCATGCTATAGGAAGGGTCTCAGGATTGGAATGGGAAGGAGTTGGATATCACATCTCATGCTATAGGAAGGGTCTCAGGTTTGGTATAAGCATTGAGATATCACATCTCATGCTATAGGAAGGGTCTCAGGATTGGAATGGGAAGGAGTTGGATATCCCATCTCATGTTATAGGAAGAGTCTCAGGTTTGGTATTAGAAGCATTGAGATATCACATCTCATGCTATAGGAAGTGTCTCAGGATTGGAATGGGAAGGACTTGGATATCACATCTCATGCTATAGGGAGGCTCTCAAGTTTGATATTAGAAGCATTGAGATATCACATCTCATGCTATAGGAAGGGTCTCAGGATTGGAATGGGAAGGAGTTGGATATCACATCTCATGCTATAGGAAGGGTCTCAGGTTTGCTATAAGCAGTGAGATATCACATCTCATGCTATAGGAAGTGTCTCAGGATTGGAATGGGAAGGAGTTGGATATCACATCTCATGTTATAGGAAGGATCTCAGGTTTGGTATAAGAATTGAGATATCACATCTCTGCTATCGGAAGGGTCTCAGGATTGGAATGGGAAGGAGTTGGATATTCCAATCTCATGTTATAGGAAGGGTCTCAGGTTTGGTATTAGAAGCATTGAGATATCACATCTCATGCTATCGGAAGGATCTCAGGTTTGGTATTAGAAGCATTGAGATATCACATCTCATGCTATCAGAAGGGTCTCAGGATTGGAATGGGAAGGGGATGGATATCACATCTCATGCTAAAGGGAGGGTCTCAGGTTTGGAAGGGGAAGGATTTGGATATCACATCTCATGTTATCGGAAGGATCTCAGGTTTGATATTAGAAGTATTGAGAAATCACATCTCATGCTATAGGAAGGGTCTCAGGATTGGAATGGGAAGGAGTTGGATATCACATCTCATGCTAAAGGAAGGGTCTCAGGTTTGGTAGAAGCATTGAGATATCACATCTCATGCTATAGGAAGGGTCTCAGGATTGGAATGGGAAGGACTTAGATATCACATATCATGCTATAGGGAGGGTTTCCGTTTTGATATTAGAAGCATTGAGATATCACATCTCATGCTATCGGAAGTGTCTCAGGATTGGAATGGGAAGGAGCTGGATATCACATCTCATGCTAAAGGAAGGGTCTCAGGTTTGGAACGGGAAGGAGTTGGATATCCGATCTCATGTTATAGGAAGGGTCTAAGGTCTGGTATAAGCATTGAGATATCACATCTCATGCTATAGGAAGGGTCTCAGGATTGGAATGGGAAGGAGTTGGATATCACATCTCATGCTATAGGAAGGGTCTCAGGTTTGGTATAAGCATTGAGATATCACATCTCTTGCTATAGGAAGGGTCTCAGGATTGGAATGGGAAGGAGTTGTATATGACATCTCATGCCGTAGGAAGGGTCTCAGGTTTGGTATAAGCATTGAGATGTCACATCTCATGCTATAGGAAGGGTCTCAGGATTGGAATGGGAAGGAGTTGGATATCACATCTCATGCTATAGGAAGGGTCTCAGGTTTGGTATAAGCATTGAGATATCACATCTCATGCTATAGGAAGGGTCTCAGGATTGGAATGGGAAGGAGTTGTATATGACATCTCATGCCGTAGGAAGGGTCTCAGGTTTGGTATAAGCATTGAGATATCACATCTCTGCTATCGGAAGGGTCTCAGGATTGGAATGGGAAGGAGTTGGATATCCCATCTCATGTTATAGGAAGAGTCTCAGGTTTGGTATTAGAAGCATTGAGATATCACATCTCATGCTATAGGAAGTGTCTCAGGATTGGAATGGGAAGGACTTGGATATCACATCTCATGCTATAGGGAGGCTCTCAAGTTTGATATTAGAAGCATTGAGATATCACATCTCATGCTATAGGAAGGGTCTCAGGATTGGAATGGGAAGGAGTTGGATATCACATCTCATGCTATAGGAAGGGTCTCAGGTTTGGTATAAGCGGTGCGATATCACATCGCATGCTGTAGGAAGGGTCTCAGGTTTGGTATTAGAAGCATTGAGATATCACATCTCATGCTATAGGAAGGATCTCAGGTTTGGTATTAGAAGTATTGAGATATCACATCTCATGCTATAGGAAGGGTCTCAGGATTGGAATGGGAAGGAGTTGGATATCACATCTCATGCTAAAGGAAGGGTCTCAGGTTTGGTAGAAGCATTGAGATATCACATCTCATGCTATAGGAAGGGTCTCAGGATTGGAATGGGAAGGACTTAGATATCACATATCATGATATAGGGAGGGTCTCAGTTTTGATATTAGAAGCATTGAGATATCACATCTCATGCTATCGGAAGTGTCTCAGGATTGGAATGGGAAGGAGCTAGATATCACATCTCATGCTAAAGGAAGAGTCTCAGGTTTGGAACGGGAAGGAGTTGGATATCACATCTCATGTTATAGGAAGGGTCTCAGGTTTGGTATAAGCATTGAGATATCACATCTCTGCTATCGGAAGTGTCTCAGGATTGGAAATGGAAGGAGTTGGATATCCCATCTCATGTTATAGGACGGGTCTCAGGTTTGTTATTAGAATCATTGAGATATCATATTGCATGCTGTAGGAAGGGTCTAAGGATTGGAATGGGAAGGACTTGGATATCACATCTCATGCTATAGATAGGCTCTCAGGTTTGGAAAGGGAAGGAGTTGGATATCACATTTCATGTTAGAGGAAGGATCTCAGGTTTGGTATTAGAGGCATTGAGATATCACATCTCATGCTATAGGAAGGGTCTCAGGTTGGAATGGGAAGGAGTTGGATATCACATCTCATGTTAAAGGGAGGGTCTCAGAATTGGAAGGGGAAGGATTTGGATATCACATCTCATGTTATAGGAAGGATCTCAGGTTTGGTATTAGAAGCATTGAGATATCACATCTCATGCTATCGGAAGGATCTCAGGTTTGGTATTAGAAGCATTGAGATATCACATCTCATGCTATCAGAAGGGTCTCAGGATTGGAATGGGAAGGAGATGGATATCACATCTCATGCTAAAGGGAGGGTCTCAGGTTTGGAAGGGGAAGGATTTGGATATCACATCGCATGTTATCGGAAGGATCTCAGGTTTGGTATTAGAAGTATTGAGATATCACATCTCATGCTATAGGAAGGGTCTCAGGATTGGAATGGGAAGGAGTTGGATATCAAATCTCATGCTAAAGGAAGGGTCTCAGGTTTGGTAGAAGCATTGAGATATCACATCTCATGCTATAGGAAGTGTCTCAGGATTGGAATGGGAAGGAGCTGGATATCACATCTCATGCTAAAGGAAGGGTCTCAGGTTTGGAACGGGAAGGAGTTGGATATCCGATCTCATGTTATAGGAAGGGTCTAAGGTCTGGTATAAGCATTGAGATATCACATCTCTGCTATCGGAAGTGTCTCAGGATTGGAATGGGAAGGAGTTGGATATCCGATCTCATGCTATCGGAAGGATCTCAGGTTTGGTATTAGAAGCATTGAGATATCACATCTCATGCTATAGGAAGGGTCTCAGGATTGGAATGGGAAGGACTTAGATATCACATATCATGCTATAGGGAGGGTTTCCGTTTTGATATTAGAAGCATTGAGATATCACATCTCATGCTATCGGAAGTGTCTCAGGATTGGAATGGGAAGGAGCTGGATATCACATCTCATGCTAAAGGAAGGGTCTCAGGTTTGGAACGGGAAGGAGTTGGATATCCGATCTCATGTTATAGGAAGGGTCTAAGGTCTGGTATGAGCATTGAGATATCACATCTCTGCTATTGGAAGTGTCTCAGGATTGGAATGGGAAGGAGTTGGATATCCCATCTCATGTTATAGGAGATTGGAATGGGAAGGAGTTGGATATCACATCTCATGCTATAGGAAGGGTCTCAGGTTTGGTATAAGCATTGAGATATCACATCTCATGCTATAGGAAGGGTCTCAGGATTGGAATGGGAAGGAGTTGTATATGACATCTCATGCCGTAGGAAGGGTCTCAGGTTTGGTATAAGCATTGAGATATCACATCTCATGCTATAGGAAGGGTCTCAGGATTGAAAAGGGAAGGAGTTGGATATCACATCTCATGCTATAGGAAGGGTCTCAGGTTTGGTATAAGCATTGAGATATCACATCTCATGCTATAGGAAGGGTCTCAGGATTGGAATGGGAAGGAGTTGTATATGACATCTCATGCCGTAGGAAGGGTCTCACGTTTGGTATAAGCATTGAGATATCACATCTCTGCTATCGGAAGGGTCTCAGGATTCGAATGGGAAGGAGTTGGATATCCCATCTCATGTTATAGGAAGAGTCTCAGGTTTGGTATTAGAAGCATTGAGATATCACATCTCATGCTATAGGAAGTGTCTCAGGATTGGAATGGGAAGGACTTGGATATCACATCTCATGCTATAGGGAGGCTCTCAAGTTTGATATTAGAAGCATTGAGATATCACATCTCATGCTATAGGAAGGGTCTCAGGATTGGAATGGGAAGGAGTTGGATATCACATCTCATGCTATAGGAAGGGTCTCAGGTTTGGTATAAGCAGTGAGATATCACATCTCATGCTATCGGAAGTGTCTCAGGATTGGAATGGGAAGGAGCTGGATATCACATCTCATGCTAAAGGAAGGGTCTCAGGTTTGGAACGGGAAGGAGTTGGATATCCGATCTCATGTTATAGGAAGGGTCTAAGGTCTGGTATAAGCATTGAGATATCACATCTCATGCTATAGGAAGGGTCTCAGGATTGGAATGGGAAGGAGTTGGATATCACATCTCATGCTATAGGAAGGGTCTCAGGTTTGGTATAAGCATTGAGATATCACATCTCTTGCTATAGGAAGGGTCTCAGGATTGGAATGGGAAGGAGTTGTATATGACATCTCATGCCGTAGGAAGGGTCTCAGGTTTGGTATAAGCATTGAGATGTCACATCTCATGCTATAGGAAGGGTCTCAGGATTGGAATGGGAAGGAGTTGGATATCACATCTCATGCTATAGGAAGGGTCTCAGGTTTGGTATAAGCATTGAGATATCACATCTCATGCTATAGGAAGGGTCTCAGGATTGGAATGGGAAGGAGTTGTATATGACATCTCATGCCGTAGGAAGGGTCTCAGGTTTGGTATAAGCATTGAGATATCACATCTCTGCTATCGGAAGGGTCTCAGGATTGGAATGGGAAGGAGTTGGATATCCCATCTCATGTTATAGGAAGAGTCTCAGGTTTGGTATTAGAAGCATTGAGATATCACATCTCATGCTATAGGAAGTGTCTCAGGATTGGAATGGGAAGGACTTGGATATCACATCTCATGCTATAGGGAGGCTCTCAAGTTTGATATTAGAAGCATTGAGATATCACATCTCATGCTATAGGAAGGGTCTCAGGATTGGAATGGGAAGGAGTTGGATATCACATCTCATGCTATAGGAAGGGTCTCAGGTTTGGTATAAGCAGTGAGATATCACATCGCATGCTGTAGGAAGGGTCTCAAGTTTGGTATTAGAAGCATTGAGATATCACATCTCATGCTATAGGAAGGATCTCAGGTTTGGTATTAGAAGTATTGAGATATCACATCTCATGCTATAGGAAGGGTCTCAGGATTGGAATGGGAAGGAGTTGGATATCACATCTCATGCTAAAGGAAGGGTCTCAGGTTTGGTAGAAGCATTGAGATATCACATCTCATGCTATAGGAAGGGTCTCAGGATTGGAATGGGAAGGACTTAGATATCACATATCATGATATAGGGAGGGTCTCAGTTTTGATATTAGAAGCATTGAGATATCACATCTCATGCTATCGGAAGTGTCTCAGGATTGGAATGGGAAGGAGCTAGATATCACATCTCATGCTAAAGGAAGAGTCTCAGGTTTGGAACGGGAAGGAGTTGGATATCACATCTCATGTTATAGGAAGGGTCTCAGGTTTGGTATAAGCATTGAGATATCACATCTCTGCTATCGGAAGTGTCTCAGGATTGGAAATGGAAGGAGTTGGATATCCCATCTCATGTTATAGGACGGGTCTCAGGTTTGTTATTAGAATCATTGAGATATCATATTGCATGCTGTAGGAAGGGTCTAAGGATTGGAATGGGAAGGACTTGGATATCACATCTCATGCTATAGATAGGCTCTCAGGTTTGGAAAGGGAAGGAGTTGGATATCACATTTCATGTTAGAGGAAGGATCTCAGGTTTGGTATTAGAGGCATTGAGATATCACATCTCATGCTATAGGAAGGGTCTCAGGTTGGAATGGGAAGGAGTTGGATATCACATCTCATGTTAAAGGGAGGGTCTCAGAATTGGAAGGGGAAGGATTTGGATATCACATCTCATGTTATAGGAAGGATCTCAGGTTTGGTATTAGAAGCATTGAGATATCACATCTCATGCTATCGGAAGGATCTCAGGTTTGGTATTAGAAGCATTGAGATATCACATCTCATGCTATCAGAAGGGTCTCAGGATTGGAATGGGAAGGAGATGGATATCACATCTCATGCTAAAGGGAGGGTCTCAGGTTTGGAAGGGGAAGGATTTGGATATCACATCGCATGTTATCGGAAGGATCTCAGGTTTGGTATTAGAAGTATTGAGATATCACATCTCATGCTATAGGAAGGGTCTCAGGATTGGAATGGGAAGGAGTTGGATATCAAATCTCATGCTAAAGGAAGGGTCTCAGGTTTGGTAGAAGCATTGAGATATCACATCTCATGCTATAGGAAGTGTCTCAGGATTGGAATGGGAAGGAGCTGGATATCACATCTCATGCTAAAGGAAGGGTCTCAGGTTTGGAACGGGAAGGAGTTGGATATCCGATCTCATGTTATAGGAAGGGTCTAAGGTCTGGTATAAGCATTGAGATATCACATCTCTGCTATCGGAAGTGTCTCAGGATTGGAATGGGAAGGAGTTGGATATCCGATCTCATGCTATCGGAAGGATCTCAGGTTTGGTATTAGAAGCATTGAGATATCACATCTCATGCTATAGGAAGGGTCTCAGGATTGGAATGGGAAGGACTTAGATATCACATATCATGCTATAGGGAGGGTTTCCGTTTTGATATTAGAAGCATTGAGATATCACATCTCATGCTATCGGAAGTGTCTCAGGATTGGAATGGGAAGGAGCTGGATATCACATCTCATGCTAAAGGAAGGGTCTCAGGTTTGGAACGGGAAGGAGTTGGATATCCGATCTCATGTTATAGGAAGGGTCTAAGGTCTGGTATGAGCATTGAGATATCACATCTCTGCTATCGGAAGTGTCTCAGGATTGGAATGGGAAGGAGTTGGATATCCCATCTCATGTTATAGGAGATTGGAATGGGAAGGAGTTGGATATCACATCTCATGCTATAGGAAGGGTCTCAGGTTTGGTATAAGCATTGAGATATCACATCTCATGCTATAGGAAGGGTCTCAGGATTGGAATGGGAAGGAGTTGTATATGACATCTCATGCCGTAGGAAGGGTCTCAGGTTTGGTATAAGCATTGAGATATCACATCTCATGCTATAGGAAGGGTCTCAGGATTGAAATGGGAAGGAGTTGGATATCACATCTCATGCTATAGGAAGGGTCTCAGGTTTGGTATAAGCATTGAGATATCACATCTCATGCTATAGGAAGGGTCTCAGGATTGGAATGGGAAGGAGTTGTATATGACATCTCATGCCGTAGGAAGGGTCTCAGGTTTGGTATAAGCATTGAGATATCACATCTCTGCTATCGGAAGGGTCTCAGGATTCGAATGGGAAGGAGTTGGATATCCCATCTCATGTTATAGGAAGAGTCTCAGGTTTGGTATTAGAAGCATTGAGATATCACATCTCATGCTAGAGGAAGTGTCTCAGGATTGGAATGGGAAGGACTTGGACATCACATCTCATGCTATAGGGAGGCTCTCAAGTTTGATATTAGAAGCATTGAGATATCACATCTCATGCTATAGGAAGGGTCTCAGGATTGGAATGGGAAGGAGTTGGATATCACATCTCATGCTATAGGAAGGGTCTCAGGTTTGGTATAAGCAGTGAGATATCACATCTCATGCTATAGGAAGTGTCTCAGGATTGGAATGGGAAGGAGTTGGATATCACATCTCATGTTATAGGAAGGATCTCAGGTTTGGTATAAGAATTGAGATATCACATCTCTGCTATCGGAAGGGTCTCAGGATTGGAATGGGAAGGAGTTGGATATTCCAATCTCATGTTATAGGAAGGGTCTCAGGTTTGGTATTAGAAGCATTGAGATATCACATCTCATGCTATCGGAAGGATCTCAGGTTTGGTATTAGAAGCATTGAGATATCACATCTCATGCTATCAGAAGGGTCTCAGGATTGGAATGGGAAGGAGATGGATATCACATCTCATGCTAAAGGGAGGGTCTCAGGTTTGGAATGGGAAGGATTTGGATATCACATCTCATGTTATCGGAAGGATCTCAGGTTTGGTATTAGAAGTATTGAGATATCACATCTCATGCTATAGGAAGGGTCTCAGGATTGGAATGGGAAGGAGTTGGATATCACATCTCATGCTAAAGGAAGGGTCTCAGGTTTGGTAGAAGCATTGAGATATCACATCTCATGCTATAGGAAGTGTCTCAGGATTGGAATGGGAAGGAGCTGGATATCACATCTCATGCTAAAGGAAGGGTCTCAGGTTTGGAACGGGAAGGAGTTGGATATCCGATCTCATGTTATAGGAAGGGTCTAAGGTCTGGTATAAGCATTGAGATATCACATCTCATGCTATAGGAAGGGTCTCAGGATTGGAATGGGAAGGAGTTGGATATCACATCTCATGCTATAGGAAGGGTCTCAGGTTTGGTATAAGCATTGAGATATCACATCTCTTGCTATAGGAAGGGTCTCAGGATTGGAATGGGAAGGAGTTGTATATGACATCTCATGCCGTAGGAAGGGTCTCAGGTTTGGTATAAGCATTGAGATGTCACATCTCATGCTATAGGAAGGGTCTCAGGATTGGAATGGGAAGGAGTTGGATATCACATCTCATGCTATAGGAAGGGTCTCAGGTTTGGTATAAGCATTGAGATATCACATCTCATGCTATAGGAAGGGTCTCAGGATTGGAATGGGAAGGAGTTGTATATGACATCTCATGCCGTAGGAAGGGTCTCAGGTTTGGTATAAGCATTGAGATATCACATCTCTGCTATCGGAAGGGTCTCAGGATTGGAATGGGAAGGAGTTGGATATCCCATCTCTTGTTATAGGAAGAGTCTCAGGTTTGGTATTAGAAGCATTGAGATATCACATCTCATGCTATAGGAAGTGTCTCAGGATTGGAATGGGAAGGACTTGGATATCACATCTCATGCTATAGGGAGGCTCTCAAGTTTGATATTAGAAGCATTGAGATATCACATCTCATGCTATAGGAAGGGTCTCAGGATTGGAATGGGAAGGAGTTGGATATCACATCTCATGCTATAGGAAGGGTCTCAGGTTTGGTATAAGCAGTGAGATATCACATCGCATGCTGTAGGAAGGGTCTCAGGTTTGGTATTAGAAGCATTGAGATATCACATCTCATGCTATAGGAAGGATCTCAGGTTTGGTATTAGAAGTATTGAGATATCACATCTCATGCTATAGGAAGGGTCTCAGGATTGGAATGGGAAGGAGTTGGATATCACATCTCATGCTAAAGGAAGGGTCTCAGGTTTGGTAGAAGCATTGAGATATCACATCTCATGCTATAGGAAGGGTCTCAGGATTGGAATGGGAAGGACTTAGATATCACATATCATGATATAGGGAGGGTCTCAGTTTTGATATTAGAAGCATTGAGATATCACATCTCATGCTATCGGAAGTGTCTCAGGATTGGAATGGGAAGGAGCTAGATATCACATCTCATGCTAAAGGAAGAGTCTCAGGTTTGGAACGGGAAGGAGTTGGATATCACATCTCATGTTATAGGAAGGGTCTCAGGTTTGGTATAAGCATTGAGATATCACATCTCTGCTATCGGAAGTGTCTCAGGATTGGAAATGGAAGGAGTTGGATATCCCATCTCATGTTATAGGACGGGTCTCAGGTTTGTTATTAGAATCATTGAGATATCATATTGCATGCTGTAGGAAGGGTCTAAGGATTGGAATGGGAAGGACTTGGATATCACATCTCATGCTATAGATAGGCTCTCAGGTTTGGAAAGGGAAGGAGTTGGATATCACATTTCATGTTAGAGGAAGGATCTCAGGTTTGGTATTAGAGGCATTGAGATATCACATCTCATGCTATAGGAAGGGTCTCAGGTTGGAATGGGAAGGAGTTGGATATCACATCTCATGTTAAAGGGAGGGTCTCAGAATTGGAAGGGGAAGGATTTGGATATCACATCTCATGTTATAGGAAGGATCTCAGGTTTGGTATTAGAAGCATTGAGATATCACATCTCATGCTATCGGAAGGATCTCAGGTTTGGTATTAGAAGCATTGAGATATCACATCTCATGCTATCAGAAGGGTCTCAGGATTGGAATGGGAAGGAGATGGATATCACATCTCATGCTAAAGGGAGGGTCTCAGGTTTGGAAGGGGAAGGATTTGGATATCACATCGCATGTTATCGGAAGGATCTCAGGTTTGGTATTAGAAGTATTGAGATATCACATCTCATGCTATAGGAAGGGTCTCAGGATTGGAATGGGAAGGAGTTGGATATCAAATCTCATGCTAAAGGAAGGGTCTCAGGTTTGGTAGAAGCATTGAGATATCACATCTCATGCTATAGGAAGTGTCTCAGGATTGGAATGGGAAGGAGCTGGATATCACATCTCATGCTAAAGGAAGGGTCTCAGGTTTGGAACGGGAAGGAGTTGGATATCCGATCTCATGTTATAGGAAGGGTCTAAGGTCTGGTATAAGCATTGAGATATCACATCTCTGCTATCGGAAGTGTCTCAGGATTGGAATGGGAAGGAGTTGGATATCCGATCTCATGCTATCGGAAGGATCTCAGGTTTGGTATTAGAAGCATTGAGATATCACATCTCATGCTATAGGAAGGGTCTCAGGATTGGAATGGGAAGGACTTAGATATCACATATCATGCTATAGGGAGGGTTTCCGTTTTGATATTAGAAGCATTGAGATATCACATCTCATGCTATCGGAAGTGTCTCAGGATTGGAATGGGAAGGAGCTGGATATCACATCTCATGCTAAAGGAAGGGTCTCAGGTTTGGAACGGGAAGGAGTTGGATATCCGATCTCATGTTATAGGAAGGGTCTAAGGTCTGGTATGAGCATTGAGATATCACATCTCTGCTATCGGAAGTGTCTCAGGATTGGAATGGGAAGGAGTTGGATATCCCATCTCATGTTATAGGAGATTGGAATGGGAAGGAGTTGGATATCACATCTCATGCTATAGGAAGGGTCTCAGGTTTGGTATAAGCATTGAGATATCACATCTCATGCTATAGGAAGGGTCTCAGGATTGGAATGGGAAGGAGTTGTATATGACATCTCATGCCGTAGGAAGGGTCTCAGGTTTGGTATAAGCATTGAGATATCACATCTCTGCTATCGGAAGGGTCTCAGGATTCGAATGGGAAGGAGTTGGATATCCCATCTCATGTTATAGGATGAGTCTCAGGTTTGGTATTAGAAGCATTGAGATATCACATCTCATGCTAGAGGAAGTGTCTCAGGATTGGAATGGGAAGGACTTGGACATCACATCTCATGCTATAGGGAGGCTCTCAAGTTTGATATTAGAAGCATTGAGATATCACATCTCATGCTATAGGAAGGGTCTCAGGATTGGAATGGGAAGGAGTTGGATATCACATCTCATGCTATAGGAAGGGTCTCAGGTTTGGTATAAGCAGTGAGATATCACATCTCATGCTATAGGAAGTGTCTCAGGATTGGAATGGGAAGGAGTTGGATATCACATCTCATGTTATAGGAAGGATCTCAGGTTTGGTATAAGAATTGAGATATCACATCTCTGCTATCGGAAGGGTCTCAGGATTGGAATGGGAAGGAGTTGGATATTCCAATCTCATGTTATAGGAAGGGTCTCAGGTTTGGTATTAGAAGCATTGAGATATCACATCTCATGCTATCGGAAGGATCTCAGGTTTGGTATTAGAAGCATTGAGATATCACATCTCATGCTATCAGAAGGGTCTCAGGATTGGAATGGGAAGGAGATGGATATCACATCTCATGCTAAAGGGAGGGTCTCAGGTTTGGAAGGGGAAGGATTTGGATATCACATCTCATGTTATCGGAAGGATCTCAGGTTTGGTATTAGAAGTATTGAGATATCACATCTCATGCTATAGGAAGGGTCTCAGGATTGGAATGGGAAGGAGTTGGATATCACATCTCATGCTAAAGGAAGGGTCTCAGGTTTGGTAGAAGCATTGAGATATCACATCTCATGCTATAGGAAGGTTCTCAGGATTGGAATGGGAAGGACTTAGATATCACATATCATGCTATAGGGAGGGTTTCCGTTTTGATATTAGAAGCATTGAGATATCACATCTCATGCTATCGGAAGTGTCTCAGGATTGGAATGGGAAGGAGCTGGATATCACATCTCATGCTAAAGGAAGGGTCTCAGGTTTGGAACGGGAAGGAGTTGGATATCCGATCTCATGTTATAGGAAGGGTCTAAGGTCTGGTATAAGCATTGAGATATCACATCTCATGCTATAGGAAGGGTCTCAGGATTGGAATGGGAGGGAGTTGGATATCACATCTCATGCTATAGGAAGGGTCTCAGGTTTGGTATAAGCATTGAGATATCACATCTCATGCTATAGGAAGGGTCTCAGGATTGGAATGGGAAGGAGTTGTATATGACATCTCATGCCGTAGGAAGGGTCTCAGGTTTGGTATAAGCATTGAGATATCACATCTCATGCTATAGGAAGGGTCTCAGGATTGGAATGGGAAGGAGTTGGATATCACATCTCATGCTATAGGAAGGGTCTCAGGTTTGGTATAAGCATTGAGATATCACATCTCATGCTATAGAAAGGGTCTCAGGATTGGAATGGGAAGGAGTTGTATATGACATCTCATGCCGTAGGAAGGGTCTCAGGTTTGGTATAAGCATTGAGATATCACATCTCTGCTATCGGAAGGGTCTCAGGATTGGAATGGGAAGGAGTTGGATATCCCATCTCATGTTATAGGAAGAGTCTCAGGTTTGGTATTAGAAGCATTGAGATATCACATCTCATGCTATAGGAAGTGTCTCAGGATTGGAATGGGAAGGACTTGGATATCACATCTCATGCTATAGGGACGCTCTCAAGTTTGATATTAGAAGCATTGAGATATCACATCTCATGCTATAGGAAGGGTCTCAGGATTGGAATGGGAAGGAGTTGGATATCACATCTCATGCTATAGGAAGGGTCTCAGGTTTGGTATAAGCAGTGAGATATCACATCGCATGCTGTAGGAAGGGTCTCAGGTTTGGTATTAGAAGCATTGAGATATCACATCTCATGCTATAGGAAGGATCTCAGGTTTGGTATTAGAAGTATTGAGATATCACATCTCATGCTATAGGAAGGGTCTCAGGATTGGAATGGGAAGGAGTTGGATATCACATCTCATGCTAAAGGAAGGGTCTCAGGTTTGGTAGAAGCATTGAGATATCACATCTCATGCTATAGGAAGGGTCTCAGGATTGGAATGGGAAGGACTTAGATATCACATATCATGATATAGGGAGGGTCTCAGTTTTGATATTAGAAGCATTGAGATATCACATCTCATGCTATCGGAAGTGTCTCAGGATTGGAATGGGAAGGAGCTAGATATCACATCTCATGCTAAAGGAAGAGTCTCAGGTTTGGAACGGGAAGGAGTTGGATATCACATCTCATGTTATAGGAAGGGTCTCAGGTTTGGTATAAGCATTGAGATATCACATCTCTGCTATCGGAAGTGTCTCAGGATTGGAAATGGAAGGAGTTGGATATCCCATCTCATGTTATAGGACGGGTCTCAGGTTTGTTATTAGAATCATTGAGATATCATATTGCATGCTGTAGGAAGGGTCTAAGGATTGGAATGGGAAGGACTTGGATATCACATCTCATGCTATAGATAGGCTCTCAGGTTTGGAAAGGGAAGGAGTTGGATATCACATTTCATGTTAGAGGAAGGATCTCAGGTTTGGTATTAGAGGCATTGAGATATCACATCTCATGCTATAGGAAGGGTCTCAGGTTGGAATGGGAAGGAGTTGGATATCACATCTCATGTTAAAGGGAGGGTCTCAGAATTGGAAGGGGAAGGATTTGGATATCACATCTCATGTTATAGGAAGGATCTCAGGTTTGGTATTAGAAGCATTGAGATATCACATCTCATGCTATCGGAAGGATCTCAGGTTTGGTATTAGAAGCATTGAGATATCACATCTCATGCTATCAGAAGGGTCTCAGGATTGGAATGGGAAGGAGATGGATATCACATCTCATGCTAAAGGGAGGGTCTCAGGTTTGGAAGGGGAAGGATTTGGATATCACATCGCATGTTATCGGAAGGATCTCAGGTTTGGTATTAGAAG
Organism: Ambystoma mexicanum; assembly: GCF_040938575.1. NCBI lineage: Eukaryota > Metazoa > Chordata > Amphibia > Caudata > Ambystomatidae > Ambystoma > Ambystoma mexicanum. Next base: position 560,320,071 of record NC_090932.1, on the reverse strand, counting down.
TATTGAGATATCACATCTCATGCTATAGGAAGGGTCTCAGGATTGGAATGGGAAGGAGTTGGATATCAAATCTCATGCTAAAGGAAGGGTCTCAGGTTTGGTAGAAGCATTGAGATATCACATCTCATGCTATAGGAAGTGTCTCAGGATTGGAATGGGAAGGAGCTGGATATCACATCTCATGCTAAAGGAAGGGTCTCAGGTTTGGAACGGGAAGGAGTTGGATATCCGATCTCATGTTATAGGAAGGGTCTAAGGTCTGGTATAAGCACTGAGATATCACATCTCTCCTATCGGAAGTGTCTCAGGATTGGAATGGGAAGGAGTTGGATATCCGATCTCATGCTATCGGAAGGATCTCAGGTTTGGTATTAGAAGCATTGAGATATCACATCTCATGCTATAGGAAGGGTCTCAGGATTGGAATGGGAAGGACTTAGATATCACATATCATGCTATAGGGAGGGTTTCCGTTTTGATATTAGAAGCATTGAGATATCACATCTCATGCTATCGGAAGTGTCTCAGGATTGGAATGGGAAGGAGCTGGATATCACATCTCATGCTAAAGGAAGGGTCTCAGGTTTGGAACGGGAAGGAGTTGGATATCCAATCTCATGTTATAGGAAGGGTCTAAGGTCTGGTATAAGCATTGAGATATCACATCTCATGCTATAGGAAGGGTCTCAGGATTGGAATGGGAGGGAGTTGGATATCACATCTCATGCTACAGGAAGGGTCTCAGGTTTGGTATAAGCATTGAGATATCACATCTCATGCTATAGGAAGGGTCTCAGGATTGGAATGGGAAGGAGTTGTATATGACATCTCATGCCGTAGGAAGGGTCTCAGGTTTGGTATAAGCATTGAGATATCACATCTCATGCTATAGGAAGGGTCTCAGGATTGGAATGGGAAGGAGTTGGATATCACATCTCATGCTATAGGAAGGGTCTCAGGTTTGGTATAAGCATTGAGATATCACATCTCATGCTATAGAAAGGGTCTCAGGATTGGAATGGGAAGGAGTTGTACATGACATCTCATGCCGTAGGAAGGGTCTCAGGTTTGGTATAAGCATTGAGATATCACATCTCTGCTATCGGAAGGGTCTCAGGATTGGAATGGGAAGGAGTTGGATATCCCATCTCATGTTATAGGAAGAGTCTCAGGTTTGGTATTAGAAGCATTGAGATATCACATCTCATGCTATAGGAAGTGTCTCAGGATTGGAATGGGAAGGACTTGGATATCACATCTCATGCTATAGGGAGGCTCTCAAGTTTGATATTAGAAGCATTGAGATATCACATCTCATGCTATAGGAAGGGTCTCAGGATTGGAATGGGAAGGAGTTGGATATCACATCTCATGCTATAGGAAGGGTCTCAGGTTTGGTATAAGCAGTGAGATATCACATCGCATGCTGTAGGAAGGGTCTCAGGTTTGGTATTAGAAGCATTGAGATATCACATCTCATGCTATAGGAAGGATCTCAGGTTTGGTATTAGAAGTATTGAGATATCACATCTCATGCTATAGGAAGGGTCTCAGGATTGGAATGGGAAGGAGTTGGATATCACATCTCATGCTAAAGGAAGGGTCTCAGGTTTGGTAGAAGCATTGAGATATCACATCTCATGCTATAGGAAGGGTCTCAGGATTGGAATGGGAAGGACTTAGATATCACATATCATGATATAGGGAGGGTCTCAGTTTTGATATTAGAAGCATTGAGATATCACATCTCATGCTATCGGAAGTGTCTCAGGATTGGAATGGGAAGGAGCTAGATATCACATCTCATGCTAAAGGAAGAGTCTCAGGTTTGGAACGGGAAGGAGTTGGATATCACATCTCATGTTATAGGAAGGGTCTCAGGTTTGGTATAAGCATTGAGATATCACATCTCTGCTATCGGAAGTGTCTCAGGATTGGAAATGGAAGGAGTTGGATATCCCATCTCATGTTATAGGACGGGTCTCAGGTTTGTTATTAGAATCATTGAGATATCATATTGCATGCTGTAGGAAGGGTCTAAGGATTGGAATGGGAAGGACTTGGATATCACATCTCATGCTATAGATAGGCTCTCAGGTTTGGAAAGGGAAGGAGTTGGATATCACATTTCATGTTAGAGGAAGGATCTCAGGTTTGGTATTAGAGGCATTGAGATATCACATCTCATGCTATAGGAAGGGTCTCAGGTTGGAATGGGAAGGAGTTGGATATCACATCTCATGTTAAAGGGAGGGTCTCAGAATTGGAAGGGGAAGGATTTGGATATCACATCTCATGTTATAGGAAGGATCTCAGGTTTGGTATTAGAAGCATTGAGATATCACTTCTCATGCTATCGGAAGGATCTCAGGTTTGGTATTAGAAGCATTGAGATATCACATCTCATGCTATCAGAAGGGTCTCAGGATTGGAATGGGAAGGAGATGGATATCACATCTCATGCTAAAGGGAGGGTCTCAGGTTTGGAAGGGGAAGGATTTGGATATCACATCGCATGTTATCGGAAGGATCTCAGGTTTGGTATTAGAAGTATTGAGATATCACATCTCATGCTATAGGAAGGGTCTCAGGATTGGAATGGGAAGGAGTTGGATATCAAATCTCATGCTAAAGGAAGGGTCTCAGGTTTGGTAGAAGCATTGAGATATCACATCTCATGCTATAGGAAGTGTCTCAGGATTGGAATGGGAAGGAGCTGGATATCACATCTCATGCTAAAGGAAGGGTCTCAGGTTTGGAACGGGAAGGAGTTGGATATCCGATCTCATGTTATAGGAAGGGTCTAAGGTCTGGTATAAGCATTGAGATATCACATCTCTCCTATCGGAAGTGTCTCAGGATTGGAATGGGAAGGAGTTGGATATCCGATCTCATGCTATCGGAAGGATCTCAGGTTTGGTATTAGAAGCATTGAGATATCACATCTCATGCTATAGGAAGGGTCTCAGGATTGGAATGGGAAGGACTTAGATATCACATATCATGCTATAGGGAGGGTTTCCGTTTTGATATTAGAAGCATTGAGATATCACATCTCATGCTATCGGAAGTGTCTCAGGATTGGAATGGGAAGGAGCTGGATATCACATCTCATGCTAAAGGAAGGGTCTCAGGTTTGGAACGGGAAGGAGTTGGATATCCGATCTCATGTTATAGGAAGGGTCTAAGGTCTGGTATGAGCATTGAGATATCACATCTCTGCTATCGGAAGTGTCTCAGGATTGGAATGGGAAGGAGTTGGATATCCCATCTCATGTTATAGGAGATTGGAATGGGAAGGAGTTGGATATCACATCTCATGCTATAGGAAGGGTCTCAGGTTTGGTATAAGCATTGAGATATCACATCTCATGCTATAGGAAGGGTCTCAGGATTGGAATGGGAAGGAGTTGTATATGACATCTCATGCCGTAGGAAGGGTCTCAGGTTTGGTATAAGCATTGAGATATCACATCTCATGCTATAGGAAGGGTCTCAGGATTGGAATGGGAAGGAGTTGGATATCACATCTCATGCTATAGGAAGGGTCTCAGGTTTGGTATAAGCATTGAGATATCACATCTCATGCTATAGGAAGGGTCTCAGGATTGGAATGGGAAGGAGTTGTATATGACATCTCATGCCGTAGGAAGGGTCTCAGGTTTGGTATAAGCATTGAGATATCACATCTCTGCTATCGGAAGGGTCTCAGGATTCGAATGGGAAGGAGTTGGATATCCCATCTCATGTTATAGGAAGAGTCTCAGGTTTGGTATTAGAAGCATTGAGATATCACATCTCATGCTATAGGAAGTGTCTCAGGATTGGAATGGGAAGGACTTGGATATCACATCTCATGCTATAGGGAGGCTCTCAAGTTTGATATTAGAAGCATTGAGATATCACATCTCATGCTATAGGAAGGGTCTCAGGATTGGAATGGGAAGGAGTTGGATATCACATCTCATGCTATAGGAAGGGTCTCAGGTTTGGTATAAGCAGTGAGATATCACATCGCATGCTATAGGAAGTGTCTCAGGATTGGAATGGGAAGGAGTTGGATATCACATCTCATGTTATAGGAAGGATCTCAGGTTTGGTATAAGAATTGAGATATCACATCTCTGCTATCGGAAGGGTCTCAGGATTGGAATGGGAAGGAGTTGGATATTCCAATCTCATGTTATAGGAAGGGTCTCAGGTTTGGTATTAGAAGCATTGAGATATCACATCTCATGCTATCGGAAGGATCTCAGGTTTGGTATTAGAAGCATTGAGATATCACATCTCATGCTATCAGAAGGGTCTCAGGATTGGAATGGGAAGGAGATGGATATCACATCTCATGCTAAAGGGAGGGTCTCAGGTTTGGAAGGGGAAGGATTTTGATATCACATCTCATGTTATCGGAAGGATCTCAGGTTTGGTTTTAGAAGTATTGAGATATCACATCTCATGCTATAGGAAGGGTCTCAGGATTGGAATGGGAAGGAGTTGGATATCACATCTCATGCTAAAGGAAGGGTCTCAGGTTTGGTAGAAGCATTGAGATATCACATCTCATGCTATAGGAAGGGTCTCAGGATTGGAATGGGAAGGACTTAGATATCACATATCATGCTATAGGGAGGGTTTCCGTTTTGAAATTAGAAGCATTGAGATATCACATCTCATGCTATCAGAAGTGTCTCAGGATTGGAATGGGAAGGAGCTGGATATCACATCTCATGCTAAAGGAAGGGTCTCAGGTTTGGAACGGGAAGGAGTTGGATATCCGATCTCATGTTATAGGAAGGGTCTAAGGTCAGGTATAAGCATTGAGATATCACATCTCTGCTATCGGAAGTGTCTCAGGATTGGAATGGGAAGGAGTTGGATATCCCATCTCATGTTATAGGAAGGGTCTCAGGTTTGGTATAAGCATTGAGATATCACATCTCATGCTATAGGAAGGGTCTCAGGATTGGAATGGGAAGGAGTTGGATATCACATCTCATGCTATAGGAAGGGTCTCAGGTTTGGTATAAGCATTGAGATATCACATCTCATGCTATAGGAAGGGTCTCAGGATTGGAATGGGAAGGAGTTGTATATGACATCTGTTAAGACGGATTTCTGAACTCTGTCCTGGTGGCGCAGAGGTTCAGAAGGCCAACCTAATTACTTGGAACAGGGTAACCTCTGGACAAGCCAGACCAATCAAGGTAGCGATCGCGGCGGTCAAGACTAGGTCTCAAGAGGGGTGAGGGTGACTGAAAGCCCGCAATGAGCACACAAAGCAAGAGCGCTTACAAACTACTCCAAACAGTTGTTTATATCAAAAATAGATACACATTTATTATAAGGCCTTGAAACTAATAACTACAGTAAAAGCAGCGGTATACAACGATATTAAACCAACACATACACTATCCACCCAATATATATACAGAATACACAGTTTCACAGCATTAGCAGCACGAAATATGTTATCCACCTGCAGGGGAAGGAAAACAGGCAGTGCGAACCAATGCGAGTGATATGTCCGCCTTCTGAGGCCCCTAACTGGATGGTAGTCCAATCCCTACGAAGAGTGGAGCCTAGCGCTCAAAAGTACCTGCACACGCCGGTGCCAATGGGCAGAAGGTGAAGCTCTTCGGAGGACGTTGAACAGCTCTGTAGGGAGCTCTAATGAAGGAGAACACGGTCCGCGACTCTAGCGCAGCCTCCACTGTGAGGCAGAAGCAGGGCGCGAGTACGGACAAGGGGTGCTGTATTTACAGCGGGGAAAAGCAAAGGGCACTGCAGGAGGGCGACCAGATCCTAGCTAATCTACTCACCGGTCCCCGAAGCAAGCAGGCCCGAGCTTCTCCTCGATAGATGCAGCTTCTGGCAGGTTCTGAAGAGCAGGGAACGTCTCGTCGTCGTGCAGAGTAAAAAGACGTCCCGATCGAAGAAACAAGCACAGTTTTTGTCGCCACAGCAGGGCAACGGAACGGCCGGGTGTATTCAAGCCAAACGAGCACCGCTCACCTCTAGCTTAGGACTGCTAAGCAAACGAAGCGTGTGAGCATGCCCCGGACTCAGAATACCACCCAACCTGTCGGCGATTACAGAGCAGGCCTCCTTAGTAAGCTGGTCAGTCAACTGGATGGCCCAGAGACACTTCCGAAGGCTTACAGCAGGAGTTGATGAAGGTGCCGGGAATAGCTGGTCCTGCTATTCCAATAGGTCGAAGCGCCAGTACAGGCCTTCTTGTTCGATCTTAGGTGGAAAGGGCTTCACCGGACGACAGCAATGAGGAGCAGAAGTTCTTCAGGGGGTCACCAGCGATTCCTCGGTCCAGCCTCGTGTTCGCAGGATACTTGGCTCCTGTATCCCTGGGTTCGTAAGAACTCAGGAGATCGACATGGCAGTGGTGTTTCCAGCTCCCTCTTATCCACGGTTCCCTTCGCGCCAAAACGGAGGGGAGCCAATGGGAGATCCGCTCATCAACACACATACCATACATGGACCAATCACGGACCACGGTGGTCCCAGGCATTCACACCACCCTAGACTCTCTGGCACCCAGGATGTGTATTGGGACCAGACAGCCCATCCCACATCCTGGGGGCACTCAAACGACATGTAGAAGCCCGCGAAAGCAACCGTGTTTCGCGGGAAACTACATGCCCAAATAAGGAAGGCCCCGGGTCGCCTGACCCGGGGGAAGGTAAAGGGGGCAAGACGGACAGTGGACTAGACAAAGGAGCCTCGTGGTCCGGCCATTTTGTGTAGCCGGGCCACCCTTTTGTGTTCGCGGCAAAAACGTGCTCAGAACGGCAAAAGGAGCTCAAAATAAACCAAATGATCGCTGCCACCAGCCCAGTCCCTGAATGACTTGCACCGATCCAAAAACCATCCTATAAGAGTGTCTAGGGTCTGTAGAAGGCTAGAGACCCAAGAGAGCTGTAACTTAGCTTACAGTGCCCTCTTGTGTCGTGTTGCACTAAAATGGCGACACGATAAAAGAAACTACGGGAAACAGCGTTCCCCGGTACTGACTGTCTTAAGGGCATGTCAGTTTCCCCGTAAGAAAGGAGCGAAAGCCCAGAGGAGTACAGCAGAAGGCTGCACTTCTCTGGCAAAGTCAAGAAAACAGGTTGAAAACAATAGCAAAAAGTTTAGGGGTTGCCACATGGAAGGAAAGTTCCCTACAATAACGAAATCTTTCCTAACACTCGCCCCTCCCAGACTATGGACAGGGGGAACTAATCCACCCCTGGATGAGTCTCTTGTTCAGGTCGGTAAAACATTCTGGACAACCCATCAGCATTGCTATGTTGGACACCTGGCCTATGCTCAATAGTGAAGTCGAAGCCTTGTAGACTTATGGACCACCTAAGCAACTTTGGATTCTCCCCCTTCATGTTCATTAGCCACTTTAACGGCTTATGGTCAGTCTGCACAGTGAAGTGGGTCCCATAGAGGTAGGGCCGCAGCTTCCTTAGGGCCCACACAACAGAGAAACATTCTTTCTCTACCGTGGACCAGCTGAGCTCTCTGTCCTTAAGCTGGCGACTAATAAAACCGATAGGGTGTTCCTTACCCTTCTCATCTACTTGTGATAGTACAGCTCCTATCCCAGTGTCAGAGGCATCCGTCTGCACGATAAAAGGTCTTTGATAATCAGGGGCCCTGAGCACAGGGGCCTGGCACAAGGAGTCTTTCAAGCCATGGAAGGCCTTCTCACACTCGTCAGTCCAAGTTACCTTCTTGGGTTTCTTCGGAGTTGTGAGGGCAGTCAGAGGAGCAGCTATGGTGCCATAGTCTGCCACAAAATTGCGGTAATAACCCGTGAGTCCTAAGAAGGCTCTCACTTGGGTTTGCGTAGTGGGGGTAGGCCAGTCTTGTACCGCTGGTACCTTACTGGATAGAGGCTGTCTCCTCCCTCCACCTACTTCATGTCCAAGGTAAACCACTGAGCCTTGTCCATTTTGGTGAGGGGCCACTCGGACACCCTCAAAAGAGCTTTCTGAAGGACTGCTTTGGAACAGGTCAGGGAGAGGTTCAGACTCCTCTTCCTCAACGTCTGAAGCCAATAGCAGCGCTGCGATTTCGCCGCTTGGGACGAAAGCCTTCAGCCTATTCACGTGAAACACTTTTAGAGCCTGTCCAGGCCTTCCAAGGTCCACTGAATAGCTAACCTCACCCAGGGGCTCCACCACTGGGTAAGGGCCTGACCATTTGTCCTGTAAAGCTCGAGGCCTTATGAGATTCATGATCAGGACTTGCTGACCGAGTGTAAAGTTGATGAGGGAAGCTTTCTGGTCGTGCCAATGTTTCACCAGCGCTTGCCCTGCCTTCAATTTATCACTGGCCAAGCCCATCAGAAGTACCATCCGTTTTCTGAGCCCTAGCACATAATCAACTACATTGGTAGTAACAGGGGGAGTGGGCATCTCCCATCCCTCCTTGACAATGGCTAAGGGTCCCCGTACGGGATGACCGAACAGAAGTTCGAAGGGGCTGAAGCCAACACCCTCCTGTGGTACCTCTCGGTAGGCAAACGGTAAGCATGAAACAAGAAGATCCCATTTTCTTCTCTGAGGCTCCTCCAGAGCCCCAATCATGCTTTTTAACGTCCTGTTAAGACGCCCCCCCAGACCATCGGTCTGGGGGCGGTATGCAGAAGAGAACCTGTAGGTGACCCCACATTCTTTCCACATAGCCTGCCTATACTTCGACATAAAGTTGCTGCCATGATCCGACACAACTTCTTTAGGGAAGCCAACCCTAGTGAACATGCCGAGTAAAGCTTCTGCAACTGGCTTGGCAGTTACAGTTGTAAATGGGACGGCCTCAGGATACCGGGTTGCATGGTCGACCAGCACCAGGATAAACCTATTGCCTGAGGATGTTTGCGGGTCAAGGGGACCAACCATGTCGATCCCTACCCTTTCAAATGGTACCCCCACAACTGGGAGCGGTACCAACGGAGCTTGGATTGTCGCGCCAACCTTACCAGACAACTGGCAGGCGGCACAACTCCTGCAGTGACTTTCTACTTGCTCCCCCATCTTGGGCCAGTAGAAGTGCATGGATAACCTTTGCTTGGTCCTCCTCATACCAAGGTGACCAGCAAGGTGAACGACATGCGCCAACTGCAGGAGGAAGGGCCTAACAGCAAGGGAAACCACCAACCTCCTATGGTCTCCTTCTGTAGACTCTGTGGGCTCACTATAAAGGAGTCCACCTTCCTGGTAAATCCTTTGCAACCCAGGAGGTTCACCCTCAAGCTGGGAGCAGGCCTGTCTCCTTAGGCCTTCCAGAGATGGGCACTCACGTTGGCCCTTACTGAAGTCGTCCCTATCAGGACCTCCTTCAACTAACAAGTCTTTTAGTTCAGGATGGTCGTTGGGGTCGAACACTTCAGGCATCGCCACCTCCTCGTCAGGCTCGGGCGATTGACCAACTCCCTCCACCGCAGTGGTAGGCGAGCTCGGGGGAATATTCTCTTTCCCCCGTCGGGACTTGTTGACTCCTTTCGCCTTGGGTTTCCCCTTCGGCTGGGGCGGCGTATTGGACTTGGCCAATGCTGCCCGTGCTTGAGACCGTGTGTAGGGTCTTTCGGCAGTGTCTCCTACGAGCCCTAGAGCTCTGAGATCATTGCCCAACAAGACCTTTCCCGGGACGTTTCTCTGAATGCTCACTGGAATCCTAACTGCTGTACCATTTAAAGTTAGATTAACAGGGATCACGGGAAACATACGGAGGGGGCCGTCAGCCAACTTAGTGGGCATCAGAGGAGCTCTGGCAACTTCCTCTGAGTCTACCAAGGTAGAATCCACTACAGTTCGACTGCACCCACTATCCCTAAGAGCTGGAGTATCCACTCCATTGATCAGCACACTGTCTTTAAAGTAGTGCTTGGTATTATCCGGAATCCTAGCATACGCCTCTGCGACTTTAGGCTCCCAGGAACCCAGGGACACTAAAACTACCTCAGCCTCTATTCCGCTGGGAAATGAGTCTGAGGAGAAGGATGCTCCTGTAATCTCTTCTTCCTCGTAGGAGGAGAAGGCCAGATTAGCGGAGTGGACCCCCAAAGGTCTAACCTTACAACGGGGATCCCCCTTCACATGGTCAGTTGCTCCACAAGAAAAACAAGCCCCATTGGGTCTGTTTACGTAGGGAGGCTTATTATAACCAGAGTTCTGTTTCGGAGGCGAACCTCCACTACCCTGTGAGTTCTCGGATGGCTTACCCTTATTTTTCTTTTTGTGGCCCTTATGGGAAGAAGATTTAGCAGATTCCCCACCCTCCACATCTTTGGACTTTTTCCCTTCCTCCTGCTTACCAGGATGAGTTTTGTCCTTATGGGACACTCGATGTGACACCCATAAGTCTGCTGCAATGGCCAGCTTCTTAGGATCTATCTCCTTCGAATCGGCCAAATGCTGCTTAAGCTCCGGGGAAGAAGAAGCAAAAATGTGTTCCAGCATGACCAGATTGATCATGCCTTCGAAGGTAGAAACCTTATAACCTTCAACCCAGCCAGTCAAGTTTTTCAGGGACTCAGCTACATACGACACCCAAGTACCACCTTCCTTTTTCTTATACTCTCTAAACCTTTTCAAATATTGGGTCGGAGTCTTCCCAAACTTTAAAATGAGAGTCTGCTTCAACATTGCAAAATCAGCGCGCTCAGCCTTCGACATTTCCATAATGGCACTGCAACCAGAATGGGGCAGTCTGCTGAGTAACCATGCAATCTTATCCGCATTATCAACCTCTTGAACCTCGCATGCATATTCAAACGCATTCAACCAGTCCATAATGTCATTTCGTTCCTCATACACACTGAGCAGATCTTTTGGAAACCGTGGATGAGAGGAAGCCCCAGAACCATGTCCAGGACCCTTGGACCCATTTGCGAACTGAAGCTTGGCCAGTTCCAACTGGTGATCCCTGTCTTTTTGTTTTTCTGCCTGGTCGATTTTCAGTTTGGCTATGCTGAATTCAAGCTCCTGCTGCCTAAACCGCAGCTCTTGCTTCTTGAATTCAAGCATAGCCTCCCCATCAACACTGGCAGAGGAAACATTAGACATTACATCCTCCCTGTCCTCGTGGTCGTGATGGATCAGTGCAGCGGCAGAACCGTCGGTTCTGCCAGTGAGAGCAGCCCCACCACCTTCTGCACTGTCCTCGGAAGTTATAGCGTCAAGCTGCGCTTCTTGCCACGCCACGATTCTCTGGATCATTTCCAATTTAGTGCCTTGAGAGGAAACCCCTCTCTCCGCACACATCTTCTTCAATGTTTCAGATTTCGAAGCATTTAAGGTTAACAAAGTATTCGTTTCCATACTGTTGATAGGACTATGGCCTTTTTAACGTTATATTCAATACTTTACTGCGTGTCCTGGTTGGAATAACCTGAAAACGCCTTAGCTCGTGCGCAACACTGGATACCTTCAGTCGTATCCCACCGCTGTACACCAATTTGTTAAGACGGATTTCTGAACTCTGTCCTGGTGGCGCAGAGGTTCAGAAGGCCAACCTAATTACTTGGAACAGGGTAACCTCTGGACAAGCCAGACCAATCAAGGTAGCGATCGCGGCGGTCAAGACTAGGTCTCAAGAGGGGTGAGGGTGACTGAAAGCCCGCAATGAGCACACAAAGCAAGAGCGCTTACAAACTACTCCAAACAGTTGTTTATATCAAAAATAGATACACATTTATTATAAGGCCTTGAAACTAATAACTACAGTAAAAGCAGCGGTATACAACGATATTAAACCAACACATACACTATCCACCCAATATATATACAGAATACACAGTTTCACAGCATTAGCAGCACGAAATATGTTATCCACCTGCAGGGGAAGGAAAACAGGCAGTGCGAACCAATGCGAGTGATATGTCCGCCTTCTGAGGCCCCTAACTGGATGGTAGTCCAATCCCTACGAAGAGTGGAGCCTAGCGCTCAAAAGTACCTGCACACGCCGGTGCCAATGGGCAGAAGGTGAAGCTCTTCGGAGGACGTTGAACAGCTCTGTAGGGAGCTCTAATGAAGGAGAACACGGTCCGCGACTCTAGCGCAGCCTCCACTGTGAGGCAGAAGCAGGGCGCGAGTACGGACAAGGGGTGCTGTATTTACAGCGGGGAAAAGCAAAGGGCACTGCAGGAGGGCGACCAGATCCTAGCTAATCTACTCACCGGTCCCCGAAGCAAGCAGGCCCGAGCTTCTCCTCGATAGATGCAGCTTCTGGCAGGTTCTGAAGAGCAGGGAACGTCTCGTCGTCGTGCAGAGTAAAAAGACGTCCCGATCGAAGAAACAAGCACAGTTTTTGTCGCCACAGCAGGGCAACGGAACGGCCGGGTGTATTCAAGCCAAACGAGCACCGCTCACCTCTAGCTTAGGACTGCTAAGCAAACGAAGCGTGTGAGCATGCCCCGGACTCAGAATACCACCCAACCTGTCGGCGATTACAGAGCAGGCCTCCTTAGTAAGCTGGTCAGTCAACTGGATGGCCCAGAGACACTTCCGAAGGCTTACAGCAGGAGTTGATGAAGGTGCCGGGAATAGCTGGTCCTGCTATTCCAATAGGTCGAAGCGCCAGTACAGGCCTTCTTGTTCGATCTTAGGTGGAAAGGGCTTCACCGGACGACAGCAATGAGGAGCAGAAGTTCTTCAGGGGGTCACCAGCGATTCCTCGGTCCAGCCTCGTGTTCGCAGGATACTTGGCTCCTGTATCCCTGGGTTCGTAAGAACTCAGGAGATCGACATGGCAGTGGTGTTTCCAGCTCCCTCTTATCCACGGTTCCCTTCGCGCCAAAACGGAGGGGAGCCAATGGGAGATCCGCTCATCAACACACATACCATACATGGACCAATCACGGACCACGGTGGTCCCAGGCATTCACACCACCCTAGACTCTCTGGCACCCAGGATGTGTATTGGGACCAGACAGCCCATCCCACATCCTGGGGGCACTCAAACGACATGTAGAAGCCCGCGAAAGCAACCGTGTTTCGCGGGAAACTACATGCCCAAATAAGGAAGGCCCCGGGTCGCCTGACCCGGGGGAAGGTAAAGGGGGCAAGACGGACAGTGGACTAGACAAAGGAGCCTCGTGGTCCGGCCATTTTGTGTAGCCGGGCCACCCTTTTGTGTTCGCGGCAAAAACGTGCTCAGAACGGCAAAAGGAGCTCAAAATAAACCAAATGATCGCTGCCACCAGCCCAGTCCCTGAATGACTTGCACCGATCCAAAAACCATCCTATAAGAGTGTCTAGGGTCTGTAGAAGGCTAGAGACCCAAGAGAGCTGTAACTTAGCTTACAGTGCCCTCTTGTGTCGTGTTGCACTAAAATGGCGACACGATAAAAGAAACTACGGGAAACAGCGTTCCCCGGTACTGACTGTCTTAAGGGCATGTCAGTTTCCCCGTAAGAAAGGAGCGAAAGCCCAGAGGAGTACAGCAGAAGGCTGCACTTCTCTGGCAAAGTCAAGAAAACAGGTTGAAAACAATAGCAAAAAGTTTAGGGGTTGCCACATGGAAGGAAAGTTCCCTACAATAACGAAATCTTTCCTAACACTATCTCATGCCGTAGGAAGGGTCTCAGGTTTGGTATAAGCATTGAGATATCACATCTCATGCTATAGGAAGGGTCTCAGGATTGGAATGGGAAGGAGTTGGATATCACATCTCATGCTATAGGAAGGGTCTCAGGTTTGGTATAAGCATTGAGATATCACATCTCATGCTATAGGAAGGGTCTCAGGATTTGAATGGGAAGGAGTTGTATATGACATCTCATGCCGTAGGAAGGGTCTCAGGTTTGGTATAAGCATTGAGATATCACATCTCTGCTATCGGAAGGGTCTCAGGATTGGAATGGGAAGGAGTTGGATATCCCATCTCATGTTATAGGAAGAGTCTCAGGTTTGGTATTAGAAGCATTGAGATATCACATCTCATGCTATAGGAAGTGTCTCAGGATTGGAATGGGAAGGACTTGGATATCACATCTCATGCTATAGGGAGGCTCTCAAGTTTGATATTAGAAGCATTGAGATATCACATCTCATGCTATAGGAAGGGTCTCAGGATTGGAATGGGAAGGAGTTGGATATCACATCTCATGCTATAGGAAGGGTCTCAGGTTTGGTATAAGCAGTGAGATATCACATCTCATGCTATAGGAAGTGTCTCAGGATTGGAATGGGAAGGAGTTGGATATCACATCTCATGTTATAGGAAGGATCTCAGGTTTGGTATAAGAATTGAGATATCACATCTCTGCTATCGGAAGGGTCTCAGGATTGGAATGGGAAGGAGTTGGATATTCCAATCTCATGTTATAGGAAGGGTCTCAGGTTTGGTATTAGAAGCATTGAGATATCACATCTCATGCTATAGGAAGGGTCTCAGGATTGGAATGGGAAGGACTTGGATATCACATCTCATGCTATAGGGAGGGTCTCAAGTTTGATATTAGAAGCATTGAGATATTACATCTCATGATATCGGAAGGGTCTCAGGATTGGAATGGGAAGGAGTTGGATATCACATCTCATGATAAAGGAAGGGTCTAAGGTTTGGAAGGGGAAGGATTTGGATATCACATCTCATGTTATAGGACGGGTCTCAGGTTTGGTATTAGAAGCATTGAGATATCAAGTCTCATGGTATAGGAAGGGGATCAGAATTGGAATGGGAAGGAGTTGGATGTCACATCTCAAGCTATAGGAAGGGTCTCAGGATTAGAATGGGAAGGACTTGGATATCACATCTCATGCTATAGGGAGGGTCTCAAGTTTGATATTAGAAGCATTGAGATATCACATCTCATGATATCGGAAGGGTCTCAGGATTGGAATGGGAAGGAGTTGGATATCACATCTCATGATAAAGGAAGGGTCTAAGGTTTGGAAGGGGAAGGATTTGGATATCACATCTCATGTTATAGGACGGGTCTCAGGTTTGGTATTAGAAGCATTGAGATATCAAGTCTCATGGTATAGGAAGGGGCTCAGAATTGGAATGGGAAGGAGTTGGATATCAAGTCTCATGGTATGGGAAGGGGCTCAGAATTGGAATGGGAAGGAGTTGGATATCACATCTCATGCTAAAGGGAGGGTCTCAGGTTTGGAAGGGGAAGGATTTGGATATCACATCTCATGTTATAGGAAGGATCTCAGGTTTGGTATTAGAAGCATTGAGATATCACATCTCATGCTATCGGAAGGATCTCAGGTTTGGTATTAGAAGCATTGAGATATCACATCTCATGCTATCAGAAGGGTCTCAGGATTGGAAGGGGAAGGATTTGGATATCACATCTCATGTTATCGGAAGGATCTCAGGTTTGGTATTAGAAGTATTGAGATATCACAACTCATGCTATAGGAAGGGTCTCAGGATTGGAATGGGAAGGAGTTGGATATCACATCTCATGCTAAAGGAAGGGTCTCAGGTTTGGTAGAAGCATTGAGATATCACATCTCATGCTATAGGAAGGGTCTCAGGATTGGAATGGGAAGGAGTTGGATATCACATCTCATGCTATAGGAAGGATCTCAGGTTTGGTATAAGCATTGAGATATCACATGTCATGCTATAGGAAGGGTCTCAGGATTGGAATGGGAAGGAGTTGTATATGACATCTCATGCCGTAGGAAGGGTCTCAGGTTTGGTATAAGCATTGAGATATCACATCTCATGCTATAGGAAGGGTCTCAGGATTGGAATGGGAAGGAGTTGGATATCACATCTCATGCTATAGGAAGGGTCTCAGGTTTGGTATAAGCATTGAGATATCACATCTCATGCTATAGGAAGGGTCTCAGGATTGGAATGGGAAGGAGTTGTATATGACATCTCATGCCGTAGGAAGGGTCTCAGGTTTGATATAAGCATTGAGATATCACATCTCATGCTATAGGAAGGGTCTCAGGATTGGAATGGGAAGGAGTTGTATATGACATCTCATGCCGTAGGAAGGGTCTCAGGTTTGGTATAAGCATTGAGATATCACATCTCATGCTATAGGAAGGGTCTCAGGATTGGAATGGGAAGGAGTTGGATATCACATCTCATGCTATAGGGAGGCTCTCAAGTTTGATATTAGAAGCATTGAGATATCACACCTCATGCTATAGGAAGGGTCTCAGGATTGGAATGGGAAGGAGTTGGATATCACATCTCATGCTATAGGAAGGGTCTCAGGTTTGGTATAAGCAGTGAGATATCACATCTCATGCTATAGGAAGTGTCTCAGGATTGGAATGGGAAGGAGTTGGATATCACATCTCATGTTATAGGAAGGATCTCAGGTTTGGTATAAGAATTGAGATATCACATCTCTGCTATCGGAAGGGTCTCAGGATTAGAATGGGAAGGAGTTGGATATTCCAATCTCATGTTATAGGAAGGGTCTCAGGTTTGGTATTAGAAGCATTGAGATATCACATCTCATGCTATAGGAAGGGTCTCAGGATTGGAATGGGAAGGACTTGGATATCACATCTCATGCTATAGGGAGGGTCTCAAGTTTGATATTAGAAGCATTGAGATATCACATCTCATGATATCGGAAGGGTCTCAGGATTGGAATGGGAAGGAGTTGGATATCACATCTCATGATAAAGGAAGGGTCTAAGGTTTGGAAGGGGAAGGATTTGGATATCACATCTCATGTTATAGGACGGGTCTCAGGTTTGGTATTAGAAGCATTGAGATATCAAGTCTCATGGTATAGGAAGGGGCTCAGAATTGGAATGGGAAGGAGTTGGATATCAAGTCTCATGGTATAGGAAGGGGCTCAGAATTGGAATGGGAAGGAGTTGGATATCACATCTCATGCTAAAGGGAGGGTCTCAGGTTTGGAAGGGGAAGGATTTGGATATCACATCTCATGTTATAGGAAGGATCTCAGGTTTGGTATTAGAAGCATTGAGATATCACATCTCATGCTATCGGAAGGATCTCAGGTTTGGTATTAGAAGCATTGAGATATCACATCTCATGCTATCAGAAGGGTCTCAGGATTGGAAGGGGAAGGATTTGGATATCACATCTCATGTTATCGGAAGGATCTCAGGTTTGGTATTAGAAGTATTGAGATATCACAACTCATGCTATAGGAAGGGTCTCAGGATTGGAATGGGAAGGAGTTGGATGTCACATCTCATGCTAAAGGAAGGGTCTCAGGTTTGGTAGAAGCATTGAGATATCACATCTCATGCTATAGGAAGGGTCTCAGGATTGGAATGGGAAGGAGTTGGATATCACATCTCATGCTGTAGGAAGGGTCTCAGGTTTGGTATAAGCATTGAGATATCACATGTCATGCTATAGGAAGGGTCTCAGGATTGGAATGGGAAGGAGTTGTATATAACATCTCATGCCGTAGGAAGGGTCTCAGGTTTGGTATAAGCATTTAGATATCACATCTCATGCTATAGGAAGGGTCTCAGGATTGGAATGGGAAGGAGTTGGATATCACATCTCATGCTATAGGAAGGGTCTCAGGTTTGGTATAAGCATTGAGATATCACATCTCATGCTATAGGAAGGGTCTCAGGATTGGAATGGGAAGGAGTTGTATATGACATCTCATGCCGTAGGAAGGGTCTCAGGTTTGATATAAGCATTGAGATATCACATCTCTGCTATCGGAAGGGTCTCAGGATTGGAATGGGAAGGAGTTGGATATCCCATCTTATGTTATAGGAAGAGTCTCAGGTTTGGTATTAGAAGCATTGAGATATCACATCTCATGCTATAGGAAGTGTCTCAGGATTGGAATGGGAAGGACTTGGATATCACATCTCATGCTATAGGGAGGCTCTCAAGTTTGATATTAGAAGCATTGAGATATCACACCTCATGCTATAGGAAGGGTCTCAGGATTGGAATGGGAAGGAGTTGGATATCACATCTCATGCTATAGGAAGGGTCTCAGGTTTGGTATAAGCAGTGAGATATCACATCTCATGCTATAGCAAGTGTCTCAGGATTGGAATGGGAAGGAGTTGGATATCACATCTCATGTTATAGGAAGGATCTCAGGTTTGGTATAAGAATTGAGATATCACATCTCTGCTATCGGAAGGGTCTCAGGATTAGAATGGGAAGGAGTTGGATATTCCAATCTCATGTTATAGGAAGGGTCTCAGGTTTGGTATTAGAAGCATTGAGATATCACATCTCATGCTATAGGAAGGGTCTCAGGATTGGAATGGGAAGGACTTGGATATCACATCTCATGCTATAGGGAGGGTCTCAAGTTTGATATTAGAAGCATTGAGATATCACATCTCATGATATCGGAAGGGTCTCAGGATTGGAATGGGAAGGAGTTGGATATCACATCTCATGATAAAGGAAGGGTCTAAGGTTTGGAAGGGGAAGGATTTGGATATCACATCTCATGTTATAGGACGGGTCTCAGGTTTGGTATTAGAAGCATTGAGATATCAAGTCTCATGGTATAGGAAGGGGCTCAGAATTGGAATGGGAAGGAGTTGGATATCACATCTCAAGCTATAGGAAGGGTCTCAGGATTGGAATGGGAAGGACTTGGATATCACATCTCATGCTATAGGTAGTGTCTCAAGTTTGATATTAGAAGCATTGAGATATCACATCTCATGATATCGGAAGGGTCTCAGGATTGGAATGGGAAGGAGTTGGATATCACATCTCATGATAAAGGAAGGGTCTAAGGTTTGGAAGGGGAAGGATTTGGATATCACATCTCATGTTATAGGACGGGTCTCAGGTTTGGTATTAGAAGCATTGAGATATCAAGTCTCATGGTATAGGAAGGGGCTAAGAATTGGAATGGGAAGGAGTTGGATATCAAGTCTCATGGTATAGGAAGGGGCTCAGAATTGGAATGGGAAGGAGTTGGATATCACATCTCATGCTAAAGGGAGGGTCTCAGGTTTGGAAGGGGAAGGATTTGGATATAACATCTCATGTTATAGGAAGGATCTCAGGTTTGGTATTAGAAGCATTGAGATATCACATCTCAAGCTATCGGAAGGATCTCAGGTTTGGTATTAGAAGCATTGAGATATCACATCTCACGCTATCAGAAGGGTCTCAGGATTGGAAGGGGAAGGATTTGGATATCACATCTCATGTTATCGGAAGGATCTCAGGTTTGGTATTAGAAGTATTGAGATATCACATCTCATGCTATAGGAAGGGTCTCAGGATTGGAATGGGAAGGAGTTGGATATCACATCTCATGATAAAGGAAGGGTCTCAGGTTTGGTAGAAGCATTGAGATATCACATCTCATGCTATAGGAAGGGTCTCAGGATTGGAATGGGAAGGAGTTGGATATCACATC
The DNA here is from genome assembly GCF_040938575.1 of Ambystoma mexicanum. Taxonomy (NCBI): domain Eukaryota; kingdom Metazoa; phylum Chordata; class Amphibia; order Caudata; family Ambystomatidae; genus Ambystoma; species Ambystoma mexicanum. The sequence continues at coordinate 560,300,735 of NC_090932.1, read as the reverse complement.
TCATGCTATAGGAAGGGTCTCAGGTTTGGTATAAGCAGTGAGATATCACATCTCATGCTATAGGAAGTGTCTCAGTATTGGAATGGGAAGGAGTTGGATATCACATCTCATGTTATAGGAAGGATCTCAGGTTTGGTATAAACATTGAGATATCACATCTCTGCTATCGGAAGGGTCTCAGGATTGGAATGTAAGGAGTTGAATATTCCCATCTCATGTTATAGGAAGGGTCTCAGGTTTGGTATTAGAAGCATTGAGATATCACATCTCATGCTATAGGAAGGGTCTCAGGATTGGAATGGGAAGGACTTGGATATCACATCTCATGCTTTAGGGAGGGTCTCAAGTTTGATATTAGAAGCATTGAGATATCACATCTCATGATATCGGAAGGGTCTCAGGATTGGAATTGGAAGGAGTTGGATATCACATCTCATGATAAAGGAAGGGTCTAAGGTTTGGAAGGGGAAGGATTTGGATATCACATCTCATTTTATAGGACGGGTCTCAGGTTTGGTATTAGAAGCATTGAGATATCAAGTCTCATGGTATAGGAAGTGTCTCAGAATTGGAATGGGAAGGAGTTTGATATCACATCTCATGCCATAGTATGGGTCTCAGGTTTGGTAGAAGCATTGGGATATCACATCTCATGCTATCGGAATGGTATCAGGATTGGATTTGGAAGGAGTTGGATATCCCATCTCATGCTATAGGAAGGGTCTCAGGTTGGAATGGGAAGGAGTTGGATATCACATCTCATGTTATAGGAAGGGTCTCAGGATTGGAATGGGAAGGACTTGGATATCACATCTCATGCTATAGGAAGGCTCTCAGGTTTGGAAGGGGAGAGAGTTGGATATCACATTTCATGTTAGAGGTAGGATCTCAGGTTTGGTATTAGAGGCATTGAGATATCACATCTCATGCTATCAGAAGGGTCTCAGGATTGGAATGGGAAGGACTTAGATATCACATATCATGCTATAGGGAGGGTCTCAGTTTTGATATTAGAAGCATTGAGATATCACATCTCATGCTATCGGAAGTGTCTCAGGATTGGAATGGGAAGGAGCTGGATATCACATCTCATGCTAAAGGAAGAGTCTCAGGTTTGGAACGGGAAGGAGTTGGATATCACATCTCATGTTATAGGAAGGGTCTCAGGTTTGGTATAAGCATTGAGATATCACATCTCTGCTATCGGAAGTGTCTCAGGATTGGAATGGGAAGGAGTTGGATATCCCATCTCATGTTATAGGACGGGTCTCAGGTTTGTTATTAGAATCATTGAGATATCATATTGCATGCTGTAGGAAGGGTCTAAGGATTGGAATGGGAAGGACTTGGATATCAAATCTCATGCTATAGATAGGCTCTCATGTTTGGAAAGGGAAGGAGTTGGATATCACATTTCATGTTAGAGGAAGGATCTCAGGTTTGGTATTAGAGGCATTGAGATATCACATCTCATGCTATAGGAAGGGTCTCAGGTTGGAATGGGAAGGAGTTGGATATCACATCTCATGTTAAAGGGAGGGTCTCAGAATTGGAAGGGGAAGGATTTGGATATCACATCTCATGTTATAGGAAGGATCTCAGGTTTGGTATTAGAAGCATTGAGATATCACATCTCATGCTATCGGAAGGATCTCAGGTTTGGTATTAGAAGCATTGAGATATCACATCTCATGCTATCAGAAGGGTCTCAGGATTGGAATGGGAAGGAGTTGGATATCACATCTCATGCTAAAGGGAGGGTCTCAGGTTTGGAAGGGGAAGGATTTGGATATCACATCTCATGTTATCGGAAGGATCTCAGGTTTGATATTAGAAGTATTGAGATATCACATCTCATGCTATAGGAAGGGTCTCAGGATTGGAATGGGAAGGAGTTGGATATCACATCTCATGCTAAAGGAAGGGTCTCAGGTTTGGTAGAAGCATTGAGATATCACATCTCATGCTATAGGAAGGGTCTCAGGATTGGAATGGGAAGGACTTAGATATCACATATCATGCTATAGGGAGGGTTTCCGTTTTGATATTAGAAGCATTGAGATATCACATCTCATGCTATCGGAAGTGTCTCAGGATTGGAATGGGAAGGAGCTGGATATCACATCTCATGCTAAAGGAAGGGTCTCAGGTTTGGAACGGGAAGGAGTTGGATATCCGATCTCATGTTATAGGAAGGGTCTAAGGTCTGGTATAAGCATTGAGATATCACATCTCATGCTATAGGAAGGGTCTCAGGATTGGAATGGGAAGGAGTTGGATATCACATCTCATGCTATAGGAAGGGTCTCAGGTTTGGTATAAGCATTGAGATATCACATCTCATGCTATAGGAAGGGTCTCAGGATTGGAATGGGAACGAGTTGTAAATGACATCTCATGCCGTAGGAAGGGTCTCAGGTTTGGTATAAGCATTGAGATATCACATCTCATGCTATAGGAAGGGTCTCAGGATTGGAATGGGAAGGAGTTGGATATCACATCTCATGCTATAGGAAGGGTCTCAGGTTTGGTATAAGCATTGAGATATCACATCTCATGCTATAGGAAGGGTCTCAGGATTGGAATGGGACGGAGTTGTATATGACATCTCATGCCGTAGGAAGGGTCTCAGGATTGGTATAAGCATTGAGATATCACATCTCTGCTATCGGAAGGGTCTCAGGATTGGAATGGGAAGGAGTTGGATATCCCATCTCATGTTATAGGAAGAGTCTCAGGTTTGATATTAGAAGCATTGAGATATCACATCTCATGCTATAGGAAGTGTCTCAGGATTGGAATGGGAAGGACTTGGATATCACATCTCATGCTATAGGGAGGCTCTCAAGTTTGATATTAGAAGCATTGAGATATCACATCTCATGCTATAGGAAGGGTCTCAGGATTGGAATGGGAAGGAGTTGGATATCACATCTCATGCTATAGGAAGGGTCTCAGGTTTGGTATAAGCAGTGAGATATCACATCGCATGCTGTAGGAAGGGTCTCAGGTTTGGTATTAGAAGCATTGAGATATCACATCTCATGCTATAGGAAGGATCTCAGGTTTGGTATTAGAAGTATTGAGATATCACATCTCATGCTATAGGAAGGGTCTCAGGATTGGAATGGGAAGGAGTTGGATATCACATCTCATGCTAAAGGAAGGGTCTCAGGTTTGGTAGAAGCATTGAGATATCACATCTCATGCTATAGGAAGGGTCTCAGGATTGGAATGGGAAGGACTTAGATATCACATATCATGATATAGGGAGGGTCTCAGTTTTGATATTAGAAGCATTGAGATATCACATCTCATGCTATCGGAAGTGTCTCAGGATTGGAATGGGAAGGAGCTAGATATCACATCTCATGCTAAAGGAAGAGTCTCAGGTTTGGAACGGGAAGGAGTTGGATATCACATCTCATGTTATAGGAAGGGTCTCAGGTTTGGTATAAGCATTGAGATATCACATCTCTGCTATCGGAAGTGTCTCAGGATTGGAAATGGAAGGAGTTGGATATCCCATCTCATGTTATAGGACGGGTCTCAGGTTTGTTATTAGAATCATTGAGATATCATATTGCATGCTGTAGGAAGGGTCTAAGGATTGGAATGGGAAGGACTTGGATATCACATCTCATGCTATAGATAGGCTCTCAGGTTTGGAAAGGGAAGGAGTTGGATATCACATTTCATGTTAGAGGAAGGATCTCAGGTTTGGTATTAGAGGCATTGAGATATCACATCTCATGCTATAGGAAGGGTCTCAGGTTGGAATGGGAAGGAGTTGGATATCACATCTCATGTTAAAGGGAGGGTCTCAGAATTGGAAGGGGAAGGATTTGGATATCACATCTCATGTTATAGGAAGGATCTCAGGTTTGGTATTAGAAGCATTGAGATATCACATCTGATGCTATCGGAAGGATCTCAGGTTTGGTATTAGAAGCATTGAGATATCACATCTCATGCTATCAGAAGGGTCTCAGGATTGGAATGGGAAGGAGATGGATATCACATCTCATGCTAAAGGGAGGGTCTCAGGTTTGGAAGGGGAAGGATTTGGATATCACATCGCATGTTATCGGAAGGATCTCAGGTTTGGTATTAGAAGTATTGAGATATCACATCTCATGCTATAGGAAGGGTCTCAGGATTGGAATGGGAAGGAGTTGGATATCACATCTCATGCTAAAGGAAGGGTCTCAGGTTTGGTAGAAGCATTGAGATATCACATCTCATGCTATAGGAAGTGTCTCAGGATTGGAATGGGAAGGAGCTGGATATCACATCTCATGCTAAAGGAAGGGTCTCAGGTTTGGAACGGGAAGGAGTTGGATATCCGATCTCATGTTATAGGAAGGGTCTAAGGTCTGGTATAAGCATTGAGATATCACATCTCTGCTATCGGAAGTGTCTCAGGATTGGAATGGGAAGGAGTTGGATATCCGATCTCATGCTATCGGAAGGATCTCAGGTTTGGTATTAGAAGCATTGAGATATCACATCTCATGCTATAGGAAGGGTCTCAGGATTGGAATGGGAAGGACTTAGATATCACATATCATGCTATAGGAAGGGTTTCCGTTTTGATATTAGAAGCATTGAGATATCACATCTCATGCTATCGGAAGTGTCTCAGGATTGGAATGGGAAGGAGCTGGATATCACATCTCATGCTAAAGGAAGGGTCTCAGGTTTGGAACGGTAAGGAGTTGGATATCCAATCTCATGTTATAGGAAGGGTCTAAGGTCTGGTATAAGCATTGAGATATCACATCTCTGCTATCGGAAGTGTCTCAGGATTGGAATGGGAAGGAGTTGGATATCCCATCTCATGTTATAGGAGATTGGAATGGGAAGGAGTTGGATATCACATCTCATGCTATAGGAAGGGTCTCAGGTTTGGTATAAGCATTGAGATATCACATCTCATGCTATAGGAAGGGTCTCAGGATTGGAATGGGAAGGAGTTGTATATGACATCTCATGCCGTAGGAAGGGTCTCAGGTTTGGTATAAGCATTGAGATATCACATCTCTGCTATCGGAAGGGTCTCAGGATTCGAATGGGAAGGAGTTGGATATCCCATCTCATGTTATAGGAAGAGTCTCAGGTTTGGTATTAGAAGCATTGAGATATCACATCTCATGCTATAGGAAGTGTCTCAGGATTGGAATGGGAAGGACTTGGATATCACATCTCATGCTATAGGGAGGCTCTCAAGTTTGATATTAGAAGCATTGAGATATCACATCTCATGCTATAGGAAGGGTCTCAGGATTGGAATGGGAAGGAGTTGGATATCACATCTCATGCTATAGGAAGGGTCTCAGGTTTGGTATAAGCAGTGAGATATCACATCTCATGCTATAGGAAGTGTCTCAGGATTGGAATGGGAAGGAGTTGGATATCACATCTCATGTTATCGGAAGGATCTCAGGTTTGGTATAAGAATTGAGATATCACATCTCTGCTATCGGAAGGGTCTCAGGATTGGAATGGGAAGGAGTTGGATATTCCAATCTCATGTTATAGGAAGGGTCTCAGGTTTGGTATCAGAAGCATTGAGATATCACATCTCATGCTATCGGAAGGATCTCAGGTTTGGTATTAGAAGCATTGAGATATCACATCTCATGCTATCAGAAGGGTCTCAGGATTGGAATGGGAAGGAGATGGATATCACATCTCATGCTAAAGGGAGGGTCTCAGGTTTGGAAGGGGAAGGATTTGGATGTCACATCTCATGTTATCGGAAGGATCTCAGGTTTGGTATTAGAAGTATTGAGATATCACATCTCATGCTATAGGAAGGGTCTCAGGATTGGAATGGGAAGGAGTTGGATATCACATCTCATGCTAAAGGAAGGGTCTCAGGTTTGGTAGAAGCATTGAGATATCACATCTCATGCTATAGGAAGGGTCTCAGGATTGGAATGGGAAGGACTTAGATATCACATATCATGCTATAGGGAGGGTTTCCGTTTTGATATTAGAAGCATTGAGATATCACATCTCATGCTATCAGTAGTGTCTCAGGATTGGAATGGGAAGGAGCTGGATATCACATCTCATGCTAAAGGAAGGGTCTCAGGTTTGGAACGGGAAGGAGTTGGATATCCGATCTCATGTTATAGGAAGGGTCTAAGGTCTGGTATAAGCATTGAGATATCACATCTCTGCTATCGGAAGTGTCTCAGGATTGGAAAGGGAAGGAGTTGGATATCCCATCTCATGTTATAGGAAGGGTCTCAGGTTTGGTATGAGCATTGAGATATCACATCTCATGCTATAGGAAGGGTCTCAGGATTGGAATGGGAAGGAGTTGGATATCATATCTCATGCTATAGGAAGGGTCTCAGGTTTGGTATAAGCATTGAGATATCACATCTCATGCTAAAGGAAGGGTCTCAGGATTGGAATGGGAAGGAGTTGTATATGACATCTCATGCCGTAGGAAGGGTCTCAGGTTTGGTATAAGCATTGAGATATCACATCTCATGCTATAGGAAGGGTCTCATGATTGGAATGGGAAGGAGTTGGATATCACATCTCATGCTATAGGAAGGGTCTCAGGTTTGGTATAAGCATTGAGATATCACATCTCATGCTATAGGAAGGGTCTCAGGATTTGAATGGGAAGGAGTTGTATATGACATCTCATGCCGTAGGAAGGGTCTCAGGTTTGGTATAAGCATTGAGATATCACATCTCTGCTATCGGAAGGGTCTCAGGATTGGAATGGGAAGGAGTTGGATATCCCATCTCATGTTATAGGAAGAGTCTCAGGTTTGGTATTAGAAGCATTGAGATATCACATCTCATGCTATAGGAAGTGTCTCAGGATTGGAATGGGAAGGACTTGGATATCACATCTCATGCTATAGGGAGGCTCTCAAGTTTGATATTAGAAGTATTGAGATATCACATCTCATGCTACAGGAAGGGTCTCAGGATTGGAATGGGAAGGAGTTGGATATCACATCTCATGCTATAGGAAGGGTCTCAGGTTTGGTATAAGCAGTGAGATATCACATCTCATGCTATAGGAAGTGTCTCAGGATTGGAATGGGAAGGAGTTGGATATCACATCTCATGTTATAGGAAGGATCTCAGGTTTGGTATAAGAATTGAGATATCACATCTCTGCTATCGGAAGGGTCTCAGGATTGGAATGGGAAGGAGTTGGATATTCCAATCTCATGTTATAGGAAGGGTCTCAGGTTTGGTATTAGAAGCATTGAGATATCACATCTCATGCTATAGGAAGGGTCTCAGGATTGGAATGGGAAGGACTTGGATATCACATCTCATGCTATAGGGAGGGTCTCAAGTTTGATATTAGAAGCATTGAGATATTACATCTCATGATATCGGAAGGGTCTCAGGATTGGAATGGGAAGGAGTTGGATATCACATCTCATGATAAAGGAAGGGTCTAAGGTTTGGAAGGGGAAGGATTTGGATATCACATCTCATGTTATAGGACGGGTCTCAGGTTTGGTATTAGAAGCATTGAGATATCAAGTCTCATGGTATAGGAAGGGGATCAGAATTGGAATGGGAAGGAGTTGGATGTCACATCTCAAGCTATAAGAAGGGTCTCAGGATTGGAATGGGAAGGACTTGGATATCACATCTCATGCTATAGGGAGGGTCTCAAGTTTGATATTAGAAGCATTGAGATATCACATCTTATGATATCGGAAGGGTCTCAGGATTGGAATGGGAAGGAGTTGGATATCACATCTCATGATAAAGGAAGGGGCTCAGAATTGGAATGGGAAGGAGTTGGATATCAAGTCTCATGGTATAGGAAGGGGCTCAGAATTGGAATGGGAAGGAGTTGGATATCACATCTCATGCTAAAGGGAGGGTCTCAGGTTTGGAAGGGGAAGGATTTGGATATCACATCTCATGTTATAGGAAGGATCTCAGGTTTGGTATTAGAAGCATTGAGATATCACATCTCATGCTATCGGAAGGATCTCAGGTTTGGTATTAGAAGCATTGAGATATCACATCTCATGCTATCAGAAGGGTCTCAGGATTGGAAGGGGAAGGATTTGGATATCACATCTCATGTTATCGGAAGGATCTCAGGTTTGGTATTAGAAGTATTGAGATATCACAACTCATGCTATAGGAAGGGTCTCAGGATTGGAATGAGAAGGAGTTGGATATCACATCTCATGCTAAAGGAAGGGTCTCAGGTTTGGTAGAAGCATTGAGATATCACATCTCATGCTATAGGAAGGGTCTCAGGATTGGAATGGGAAGGAGTTGGATATCACATCTCATGCTGTAGGAAGGGTCTCAGGTTTGGTATAAGCATTGAGATATCACATGTCATGCTATAGGAAGGGTCTCAGGATTGGAATGGGAAGGAGTTGTATATGACATCTCATGCCGTAGGAAGGGTCTCAGGTTTGGTATAAGCATTTAGATATCACATCTCATGCTATAGGAAGGGTCTCAGGATTGGAATGGGAAGGAGTTGGATATCACATCTCATGCTATAGGAAGGGTCTCAGGTTTGGTATAAGCATTGAGATATCACATCTCATGCTATAGGAAGGGTCTCAGGATTGGAATGGGAAGGAGTTGTATATGACATCTCATGCCGTAGGAAGGGTCTCAGGTTTGATATAAGCATTGAGATATCACATCTCTGCTATCGGAAGGGTCTCAGGATTGGAATGGGAAGGAGTTGGATATCCCATCTTATGTTATAGGAAGAGTCTCAGGTTTGGTATTAGAAGCATTGAGATATCACATCTCATGCTACAGGAAGTGTCTCAGGATTGGAATGGGAAGGACTTGGATATCACATCTCATGCTATAGGGAGGCTCTCAAGTTTGATATTAGAAGCATTGAGATATCACATCTCATGCTATAGGAAGGGTCTCAGGATTGGAATGGGAAGGAGTTGGATATCACATCTCATGCTATAGGAAGGCTCTCAGGTTTGGTATAAGCAGTGAGATATCACATCTCATGCTATAGGAAGTGTCTCAGGATTGGAATGGGAAGGAGTTGGATATCACATCTCATGTTATAGGAAGGATCTCAGGTTTGGTATAAGAATTGAGATATCACATCTCTGCTATCGGAAGGGTCTCAGGATTAGAATGGGAAGGAGTTGGATATTCCAATCTCATGTTATAGGAAGGGTCTCAGGTTTGGTATTAGAAGCATTGAGATATCACATCTCATGCTATAGGAAGGGTCTCAGGATTGGAATGGGAAGGACTTGGATATCACATCTCATGCTATAGGGAGGGTCTCAAGTTTGATATTAGAAGCATTGAGATATCACATCTCATGATATCGGAAGGGTCTCAGGATTGGAATGGGAAGGAGTTGGATATCACATCTCATGATAAAGGAAGGGTCTACGGTTTGGAAGGGGAAGGATTTGGATATCACATCTCATGTTATAGGACGGGTCTCAGGTTTGGTATTAGAAGCATTGAGATATCAAGTCTCATGGTATAGGAAGGGGCTCAGAATTGGAATGGGAAGGAGTTGGATATCACATCTCAAGCTATAGGAAGGGTCTCAGGATTGGAATGGGAAGGACTTGGATATCACATCTCATGCTATAGGGAGTGTCTCAAGTTTGATATTAGAAGCATTGAGATATCACATCTCATGATATCGGAAGGGTCTCAGGATTGGAATGGGAAGGAGTTGGATATCACATCTCATGATAAAGGAAGGGTCTAAGGTTTGGAAGGGGAAGGATTTGGATATCACATCTCATGTTATAGGACGGGTATCAGGTTTGGTATTAGAAGCATTGAGATATCAAGTCTCATGGTATAGGAAGGGGCTAAGAATTGGAATGGGAAGGAGTTGGATATCAAGTCTCATGGTATAGGAAGGGGCTCAGAATTGGAATGGGAAGGAGTTGGATATCACATCTCATGCTAAAGGGAGGGTCTCAGGTTTGGAAGGGGAAGGATTTGGATATAACATCTCATGTTATAGGAAGGATCTCAGGTTTGGTATTAGAAGCATTGAGATATCACATCTCAAGCTATCGGAAGGATCTCAGGTTTGGTATTAGAAGCATTGAGATATCACATCTCATGCTATCAGAAGGGTCTCAGGATTGGAAGGGGAAGGATTTGGATATCACATCTCATGTTATCGGAAGGATCTCAGGTTTGGTATTAGAAGTATTGAGATATCACATCTCATGCTATAGGAAGGGTCTCAGGATTGGAATGGGAAGGAGTTGGATATCACATCTCATGCTAAAGGAAGGGTCTCAGGTTTGGTAGAAGCATTGAGATATCACATCTCATGCTATAGGAAGGGTCTCAGGATTGGAATGGGAAGGACTTAGATATCACATATCATGCTATAGGGAGGGTCTCAGTTTTGATATTAGAAGCATTGAGATATCACATCTCATGCTATTCGAAGTGTCTCAGGATTGGAATGGGAAGGAGCTGGATATCACATCTCATGCTAAAGGAAGGGTCTCAGCTTTGGAATGGGAAGGAGTTGGATATCACATCTCATGCTAAAGGAAGGGTCTCAGGTTTGGTAGAAGCATTGAGATATCACATCTCATGCTATAGGAAGGGTCTCAGGATTGGAATGGGAAGGACTTAGATATCACATATCATGCTATAGGGAGGGTCTCAGTTTTGATATTAGAAGCATTGAGATATCACATCTCATGCTATTCGAAGTGTCTCAGGATTGGAATGGGAAGGAGCTGGATATCACATCTCATGCTAAAGGAAGGGTCTCAGGATTGGAATGGGAAGGAGTTGGATATCCCATCTCATGTTATGGGACGGGTCTCAGGTTTGTTATTAGAATCATTGAGATATCATATTGCATGCTGTAGGAAGGGTCTAAGGATTGGAATGCGAAGGACTTGGATATCACATCTCATGCTATAGATAGGCTCTCAGGTTTGGAAAGGGAAGGAGTTGGATATCACATTTCATGTTAGAGGAAGGATCTCAGGTTCAGTATTAGAGGCATTGAGATATCACATCTCATGCTATAGGAAGGGTCTCAGGATTGGAATGGGAAGGAGTTGGGTATCACATCTCATGCTATAGGAAGGGTCTCAGGTTTGGTATAAGCATTGAGATTTCACATCTCATGCTATAGGAAGGGTCTCAGGATTGGAATGGAAGGAGTTGGATATCACATCTCATGTTATAGGAAGGATCTCAGGTTTGGTATAAGCATTGAGATATCACATCTCTGCTATCGGAAGGGTCTCGGGATTGGAATGGGAAGGAGTTGGATATCCCATCTCATGTTATAGGAAGAGTCTCAGGTTTCGTATTAGAAGCATTGAGATATCACATCTCATGCTATAGGAAGTGTCTCAGGATTGGAATGGGAAGGACTTGGATATCACTACTCATGCTATAGGGAGGGTCTCAAGTTTGATATTAGAAGCATTGAGATATCACATCTCATGCTATAGGAAGGGTCTCAGGATTGGAATGGGAAGGAGTTGGATATCACATCTCATGCTATAGGAAGGGTCTCACGTTTGGTATAAGCAGTGAGATATCACATCTCATGCTATAGGAAGGGTCTCAGGATTGGAATGGGAAGGAGTTGGATATCACATCTCATGTTATAGGAAGGATATCAGGTTTGGTATAAGCATTGAGATATCACATCTCTACTATCGGAAGGGTCTCAGGATTGGAATGGGAAGGAGTTGGATATTCCCATCTCATGTTATAGGAAGGGTCTCAGGTTTGGTATTAGAAGCATTGAGATATCACATCTCATGGTGTATGAAGGGTTTCAGGATTGGAATGGGAAGGAGTTGTATATCACATCTCATGCTAAAGAGAGGGTCTCAGGTTTGGAAGGGGAAGGATTTGGATATCACATCTCATGTTATAGGAAGGATCACAGGTTTGGTATTAGAAGCATTGAGATATCACATCTCATGCTATCGGAAGGGTCTCAGGATTGGAATGGGAAGGAGTTGGATATCACATCTCATGCTATAGGAAGGGTCTCAGGTTTGGAACGGGAAGGAGTTGGATATCACATCTCATGTTATAGGAAGAGTCTCAGGTTTGGTATAAGCATTGAGATATCACATCTCTGCTATCGGAGGTGTCTCAGGATTGGGATGGGAAGGAGTTGGATATTACATCTCATGCTATAGGAAGGGTATCAGGTATGGAACGGGAAGGAGTTGGATATCCCATCTCATGTTATAGGACGGGTCTCAGGTTTGGTATTAGAAGCATTGAGATATCACATCGCATGCTGTAGGAAGGATCTCAGGTTTGGAATGGGAAGGAATTGGATATCACATCTCATGTCATAGGAAGTATCTCAGGTTTGGTATTAGAAGCATTGAGATATCACATCTCATGCTATAGGAATGGTCTCAGGATTGGAATGGGTAGGAGTTGGATATTACATTCTTGCTATAGGAAGGGTCTCATGTTTGGAATGGGAAGGAGTTGGATATCACATATGCTATAGGAAGGATCTCAGGTTTGGAACGGGAAGGAGTTGGATATCACATCTCATGTTATAGGAAGGGTCTCAGGTTTGGTATAAGCATTGAGATATCACATCTCTGCTATCGGAGGTGGCTCAGGATTGGAATGGGAAGGAGTTGGATATCCCATCTCATGTTATAGGACGGGTCTCTGGTTTGGTATTAGAATCATTGAGCTATCACATCGCATGCTGTAGGAAGGGTCTAAGGATTGGAATGGGATGGACTTGGATATCACATCTCATGCTATAGGTAGGCTCTCAGGTTTGGTATAAGCATTGAGATATCACATCTCATGCTATAGGAAGGGTCTCGGGATTGGAATGGGAAGGATTTGGATATCACATCTCATGCTATAGGAACGGTCTCAGGTTTGGTATAAGCATGGAGATATCACTTCTCATGCTATAGGAAGTGTCTCCGGATTGGAATGGGAAGGAGTTGGATATCACATCTCATGTTATAGGAAGGATCTCAGGTTTGGTATTAGAAGCATTGAGATATCACATCTCATGCTATCGGAAGGATCTCAGGATTGGAATTTGAAGTAGTTCGATATCACATCTCATGCTATAGGAAGGGTCTCAGGATTGGAATGGGAAGGAGTTGGATATCACATCTCATGCTATAGGAAGGGTCTCAGGTTTGGTATAAGCATTGAGATATCACATCTCATGCTATAGGAAGGGTCTCAGGATTGGAATGGGAAGGAGTTGTATATGACATCTCATGCCACAGGAAGGGTCTCAGGTTTGGTATAAGCATTGAGATATCACATCTCTGCTATCGGAAGGGTCTCAGGATTGCAATGGGAAGGAGTTGGATATCCCATCTTATGTTATAGGAAGGGTCTCAGGTTTGGTATTAGAAGCATTGAGATATCACATCTCATGCTATAGGAAGGGTCTCAGGATTGGAATGGGAAGGACTTGGATATCACATCTCATGCTATAGGGAGGGTCTCACGTTTGGAAAGGGAAGGAGTTGGATATCACATTTCATGTTAGAGGTAGGATCTCAGGTTTGTTATTAGAGGCATTGAGATATCACATCTCATGCTATCAGAAGGGTCTCAGGATTGGAATGGGAAGGAGTTGGATATCACATCTCATGCTAAAGGGAGGGTCTCAGGAATGGAAGGGGAAGGATTTGGATATCACATCTCATTTTATAGGAAGGATCTCAGGTTTGGTATTAGAAGCATTGAGATATCACATCTCATGCTATCGGAAGGATCTCAGGTTTGGTATTAGAGGCATTGAGATATCACATCTCATGCTAAAGGGAGGGTCTCGGGTTTGGAAGGGAAAGGATTTGGATATCACATCTCTTGTTATAGGAAGGATCACAGGTTTGGTATTAGAAGCATTGAGATATCACATCTCATGCTATCGGAAGGGTCTCAGGATTGGAATGGGAAGGAGTTGGATATCACATCTCATGCTATAGGAAGGGTCTCAGGTTTGGAACGGGAAGGAGTTGGATATCACATCTCATGTTATAGGAAGAGTCTCAGGTTTGGTATAAGCATTGAGATATCACATCTCTGCTATCGGAGGTGTCTCAGGATTGGGATGGGAAGGAATTGGATATCACATCTCATGCTATAGGAAGGGTATCAGGTTTGGAACGGGAAGGATTTGGATATCACATCTCATGTTATTGGACCGGTCTCAGGTTTGGTATTAGAAGCATTGAGATATCAAGTCTCATGGTATAGGACGGGAGTTTGATATCACATCTCATGCCATGGTATGGGTCTCAGGTTTTGTAGAAGCATTGGCATATCACATCTCATGCTATCGGAAGGGTATCAGGATTGGATTTGGAAGGAGTTGGATATCCCATCTCATGCTATAGGAAGGGTCTCAGGATTGGAATGGGAAGGACTTGGATATCACATCTCATGCTGTAGGAAGGCTCTCAGGTTTGGAAAGGGAAGGAGTTGGATATCACATTTCATGTTAGAGGTAGGATCTCAGGTTTGGTATTAGAGACATTGAGATATCACACCTCATGCTATCAGAAGTGTTAGGAAAGATTTCGTAATTGTAGGTAATTTTCCTTCCATGTGGCAACCCCTAAACTTTTTGCTGTTGTTTTTCACCTTGTTCTTGACTTTGCCAGAGAAGTGCAGCCTTCTGCTGCACTCCTCTGGGCTTTCGCTCCTTTTCTTATGGGGAAACTGACATGCCCTTAAGACAGTCAGTACCGGGGAACGCTGTTTCCCGTAGTTTCTTTTATCATGTTGCGGCTTTAGTGCAACATGACACAAGAGGGCACTGTAAGCTAAGTTACAGCTCTCTTGGGTCTCTAGCCTTCTACGGGCCCTAGATACTCGTTTAGGATTGTATCTGATCGGTGCAAGTAATTCAGGGACGGGAATGGTGGCAGCGATCGTTTTCTTGTGTTTTGAGCTCCTTTTGGCGTTCTAAGCGCATTTCTCGCGCTTAACCCAAAATGGTGGCCTGGCTCCTAAAATGGCCAGACCACGAGGCTCCTTTGTCCTGTCCGCTGACCGTCTTGCTCCCTTCACCTTTCCCAGGTCGAGCCGACCCGGGGCCTTCCTTATTTGGGCATGTACTTTCCCGCGAAACACGGATGCTTTTGCGGGCTTCTACATGTCGTGTGTGTGCCTCCAGGATGTGGGCTGGGATGTCTGGTCCCAATACACATCCTGGGTGCCAGAGAGTCTAGGGTGGTGTGAATGCCTGGGACCACCGTGGTCCGTGATTGGTCCACGAATGGTGTGAGTGTTGATGAGCGGATCTCCCATTGGGTCCCCTCCGTTTTGGCGCGAAGGGAACCGTGGATAAGAGGGGGCTGGAAACACCACTACCATGTCGATCTCCTGAGTTCTCACGAACGAAGGAATACAGGAGCCAAGTATCCTGCAACCAAGAGGCTGGACCGAGGAATCGCTGGTGACCCGCTGAAGGACTCCTCCTCTGCACTGCTGTCGCCTTGTGAAACCCTTTTCACCTTTGATCGAACCAGAAGGCCTGTACTGGTACTTCGACCCTTGGAATAGCGGGGACAGCTATTCTCGGCATCTTCACCATCTCCTGCCAGTAAGCCTTCGGAAGCGTCTCTGGGCCATCCAGTTGACTGACCAGCTTACACGGGAGTCTTGCTCTGTAACCGCCGCCAGGTTGTGTAGTATCTCGAGTCCTTGTCACTCTCACACGCTTCGTACACTTGGCGTTCCCAGGTCTGAAGTGAGTAGTGTACATTGGGCTCAGATACACACGGCCGCTCCGTTGCCCTGCTGTGGCGACAAACTGTGCGGGTTTCTTCGATTGGGACGTCTTTTTACTCAACACGACGACGAGGCGTTCCCTGCTCTTCTGAACCTGCCAGCTGCTGAAACTGACGCGGAGAAGCCTGGGTCTGCTTGCATCGGGGACCGGTGAGTAGCATAGCTAGGATCTGGTCGCCCTCCTGCAGGAGCCCATTGCTTTTCCCCGCTGTGTAAAACAGCACCCTTGTCCGTACTCGCGCTCTGCTTCTGCCCACTGTGGAGGCTGCGTTTGAGTCGCGGAACTTGTTCTTCTTCTTTCGTGCACTAAACTGAACTGCCTGACTTCCTTCAAAGAGCTTCTCCTTTTGCCCGTTGGCACCAGCGCGTGCAGGTACTTTGAGCACAAGGCTCCACTCTTCGCAGGGCTCGGACTTCCATCTAGTTAGGTGCCTCTGAAGGCGAACTGAGTCTAAGCATTATATCGCACTGCCTGTTTTCCTTCCCTTTTAGGTGGACTACACATTTCGTGCCTATAACGCTTGCGACTGTCGTATTTGTATATATATTGTGTGGATATGGTATGTGTTGGTTTAATATTGTGATATTGTGATTTTCTCGCTACGGTCATTGTTTTAAAGGCCTTAAAATAAATGTGTATATATTTTTTATATAACAACTGTTTGGAGTAGTTTGTAAGTGATCTTGCTTTGTGGGCTCATTACGAGCTTTCAGTCACCCTCACCCCTCTTGAGACCTAGTCTTGACCGCCGCGATCGCTACCTTGATTGGTCTGGCTCGTCCAGAGGTTACCCTGTTCCAAGTAACTAGGTTGGCCTTCTGAACTTCTGCGCCACCAGGACAGAGTTCAGAAATCCGTCTTAACAAGAAGGGTATCAGGATTGGAATGGGAAGGAGTTGGATATCACATCTCATGCTAAAGGGAGGGTCTCAGGTTTGGAAGGAGAAGGATTTGGATATCACATCTCATGTTATAGGAAGGATCTCAGGTTTGGTATTAGAAGCATTGAGATATCACATCTCATGCTATCGGAAGGATCTCAGGATTGGAATGGGAAGTAGTTCGATATCACATCTCATGCTATAGGAAGGGTCTCAGGATTGGAATGGGAAGGAGTTGGATATCACATCTCATGCTATAGGAAGGGTCTCAGTTTTGATATCAGAAGCATTGAGATATCACATCTCATGCTATCGGAAGGGTCTCAGGATTGGAATGGGAGGAGCTGGATATCACATCTCATGCTAAAGGAAGGGTCTCAGGTTTGGAAGGGGAAGGATTTGGATATCACATCTCATGTTATAGGACGGGTCTCAGGTTTGGTATTAGAAGCATTGTGATATCACATCTCATGCTATAGGAAGGGTCTCAGGATTGGAATGGGAAGGAGTTGGATATCCCATCTCATGTTATAGGAAGGGTCTCAAGTTTGATATTAGAAGCATTGAGATATCACATCTCATGATATCGGAAGGGTCTCAGGATTGGAATGGGAAGGAGTTGGATATCACATCTCATGATAAAGGAAGGGTCTCAGGATTGGAATGGGAAGGACTTGGATATCACATATCATGCTATAGGAAGGCTCTCAGGTTTGGAAGGGGAAGGAGTTGGATACCACATTTCATGTTAGAGGTAGAATCGCAGGTTTGGAATTAGAGGCATTGAGATATCACATCTCATGCTATCAGAAGGGTCTCAGGATTGGGATGGGAAGGTGTTGGATATCACATCTCATGCTAAAGGGAGGGTCTCAGATTTGGAAGGGGAAGGATTTGGATATCACATCTCATGTTATAGGAAGGATCGCAGGTTTGGTATTAGAAGCATTGAGATATCACTTCTCATGCTATCGGAAGGATCTCAGGTTTAGTATTAGAGGCATTGAAATATCACATCTCATGCTATCGGAAGGGTATCAGGATTGGATTTGGAAGTAGATGGATATCCCATCTCATGCTATCTACCAAACCTGAGACCCTTCCTTTAGCATGAGATGTGATATCCAACTCCTTCCCATTCC
This sequence comes from Ambystoma mexicanum, assembly GCF_040938575.1. Lineage (NCBI taxonomy): Eukaryota > Metazoa > Chordata > Amphibia > Caudata > Ambystomatidae > Ambystoma > Ambystoma mexicanum. The sequence goes on along the minus strand of NC_090932.1, from coordinate 560,282,931 downwards.
AATCCTGAGACCCTTCCTATAGCATGAGATGTGATATCTCAATGCTTCTAATACCAAACCTGAGACCCTTCCTATAGCATGAGATGGGAAATGTGATATCCAACTCCTTCCCCTTCCAAACCTGAGAGCCTTCCTATAGCATGAGATGTGATATCCAACTCCTTCCCATTCCAATCCTGAGACCCTTATTATACCATGAGATGTCATATCTCAATGCTTCTAATACCAAACCTGAGACCCGTCCTAAAACATGAGATGTAAGATCCAAATCCTTCCCCTTCCAAACCTGAGACCTTTCCTTTAGCATGAGATGTGATATCCAACTCCTTCCCATTCCAATCCTGAGACCCTTCCGATAGCATGAGATGTGCTATCTCAATGCTTCTAATATCAAACCTGAGATTCTACCTCTAACATGAAATGTGATATCCAACTCCTTCCCCTTCCAAACCTGAGCCCCGTCCTATAGCATGAGATGGGATATCCAACTACTTCCAAATCCAATCCTGATACCCTTCCGATAGCATGAGATGTGATATTTCAATGCCTCTAATACTAAACCTGAGATCCTTCCGATAGCATGAGAAGTGATATCTCAATGCTTCTAATACCAAACCTGAGATCCTTCCTATAACATGAGATGTGATATCCAAGTCCTTCCCATTCCAATCCTGAGACCCTTCCTTTATCATGAGATGTGATATCCAAGTCCTTCCCATTCCAATCCTGAGACCCTTCCTATAGCATGAGATGTGATATCTCAATGCTTCTAATACCAAACCTGAGACCCTTCCTATGACATGAGATGGGATATCCAACTCCTTCCCATTCCAATCCTGAGACCCTTCGGATAGCAGAGATGTGATATCTCAATGCTTATACCAAGCCTGAGACCCTTCCTACAGCATGAGATGTGATATCCAAGTCCTTCCCATTCCAATCCTGAGACCCTTCCTATAGCATGAGATGTGATATCTCAATGCTTCTAATACCAAACCTGAGACCCTTCCTATGACATGAGATGGGATATCCAACTCCTTCCCATTCCAATCCTGAGACCCTTCCTATAGCATGAGATGTGATGTCTCAATGCTTCTAATACCAAACCTGAGATCCTTCCTATAACATGAGATGTGATATCCAACTCCTTCCAGTTCCAATCCTGAGACCCTTCCTATAGCATGAGATGTGATATCTCACTGCTTATACCAAACCTGAGACCCTTCCTATAGCATGAGATGTGATATCCAACTCCTTCCCATTCCAATCATGAGACCCTTCCTATAGCATGAGATGTGATATCTCAATGCTTCTAATATCAAACTTGAGACCCTCTCTATAGCATGAGACGTGATATCCAACTCCTTCCCATTCCAATCCTGAGACTCTTCCTATAGCATGAGATGTGATATCTCAATGCTTCTACCAAACCTGAGACCCTTCCTATAACATGAGATGGGATATCCAACTCCTTCCCATTCCAATCCTCAGACACTTCCTATAGCATGAGATGTGATATCTCAATGCTTCTAATACCAAACCTGAGACCCTTCCTATGGCATGAGATTTGATATCAAACTCCTTCCCATTCCAATCCTGAGACCCTTATTATACCATGAGATGTCATATCTCAATGCTTCTAATACCAAACCTGAGACCCGTCCTAAAACATGAGATGTAAGATCCAAATCCTTCCCCTTCCAAACCTGAGACCTTTCCTTTAGCATGAGATGTGATATCCAACTCCTTCCCATTCCAATCCTGAGACCCTTCCGATAGCATGAGATGTGCTATCTCAATGCTTCTAATATCAAACCTGAGATTCTACCTCTAACATGAAATGTGATATCCAACTCCTTCCCCTTCCAAACCTGAGCCCCGTCCTATAGCATGAGATGGGATATCCAACTACTTCCAAATCCAATCCTGATACCCTTCCGATAGCATGAGATTTGATATTTCAATGCCTCTAATACTAAACCTGAGATCCTTCCGATAGCATGAGAAGTGATATCTCAATGCTTCTAATACCAAACCTGAGATCCTTCCTATAACATGAGATGTGATATCCAAGTCCTTCCCATTCCAATCCTGAGACCCTTCCTTTATCATGAGATGTGATATCCAACTCCTTCCCATTCCAATCCTGAGACCTTTCCGATATCATGAGATGTGATATCTCAATGCTTCTAATATCAAACTTGAGACCCTCCCTACAGCATGAGATGTGATATCCAAGTCCTTCCCATTCCAATCCTGAGACCCTTCCTATAGCATGAGATGTGATATCTCAATGCTTCTAATACCAAACCTGAGACCCTTCCTATGACATGAGATGGGATATCCAACTCCTTCCCATTCCAATCCTGAGACCCTTCGGATAGCAGAGATGTGATATCTCAATGCTTATACCAAGCCTGAGACCCTTCCTACAGCATGAGATGTGATATCCAAGTCCTTCCCATTCCAATCCTGAGACCCTTCCTATAGCATGAGATGTGATATCTCAATGCTTCTAATACCAAACCTGAGACCCTTCCTATGACATGAGATGGGATATCCAACTCCTTCCCATTCCAATCCTGAGACCCTTCCTATAGCATGAGATGTGATGTCTCAATGCTTCTAATACCAAACCTGAGATCCTTCCTATAACATGAGATGTGATATCCAACTCCTTCCCGTTCCAATCCTGAGACCCTTCCTATAGCATGAGATGTGATATCTCACTGCTTATACCAAACCTGAGACCCTTCCTATAGCATGAGATGTGATATCCAACTCCTTCCCATTCCAATCATGAGACCCTTCCTATAGCATGAGATGTGATATCTCAATGCTTCTAATATCAAACTTGAGACCCTCTCTATAGCATGAGACGTGATATCCAACTCCTTCCCATTCCAATCCTGAGACTCTTCCTATAGCATGAGATGTGATATCTCAATGCTTCTATCAAACCTGAGACCCTTCCTATAACATGAGATGGGATATCCAACTCCTTCCCATTCCAATCCTCAGACACTTCCTATAGCATGAGATGTGATATCTCAATGCTTCTAATACCAAACCTGAGACCCTTCCTATGGCATGAGATTTGATATCAAACTCCTTCCCATTCCAATCCTGAGACCCTTCCTATAGCATGAGATATGATATCCAACTCCTTCCCATTCCAATCCTGAAACCCTTCCTATACCATGAGATGTGATATCTTAATGCTTCTAATACCAAACCTGAGACCCGTCCTATAACATGAGATGTGATATCCAAATCCTTCCCGTTCCAAACCTGAGACCCTTCCTTTAGCATGAGATGTGATATCCAGCTCCTTCCCATTCCAATCCTGAGACCCTTCCGATAGCATGAGATGTGATATCTCAATGCTTCTAATATCAAAACTGAGACCCTCCCTATAGCATGAGATGTGATATCTAAGTCCATCCCATTCCAATCCTGAGTCCCTTCCGATAGCAGAGATGTGATATCTCAATGCTTATACCAAACCTGAGACCCTTCCTATGGCATGAGATGTGATATCCAACTCCTTCCCATTTCAATCCTGAGACCCTTCCTATAGCATGAGATGTGATATCTCAATGCTTCTACCAAACATGAGACCCTTCCTTTAGCATGAGATGTGATATCTCAATGCTTCTAATACCAAACCTGAAATCCTTCCGATAACATGAGATGTGATATCCAAATCCTTCCCCTTCCAAACCTGAGACCCTCCCTTTAGCATGAGATGTGATATCCATCTCCTTCCCATTCCAATCCTGAGACCCTTCCTATAGCATGAGATGTGATATCTCAATGCTTCTAATACCAAACCTGAGATCCTTCCGATAACATGAGATGTGATATCCAAATCCTTCCCCTTCCAAACCTGAGACCCTCCCTTTAGCATGAGATGTGATATCCAACTCCTTCCCATACCAATCCTGAGACCCTTCTGATAGCATGAGATGTGATATCTCAATGCTTCTAATACTAAACCTGAGATCCTTCCGATAGCATGAGAAGTGATATCTCAATGCTTCTAATACCAAACCTGGGACCCGTCCTATAACATGAGATATTATATCCAAATCCTTCCCATTCCAATCCTGAAACCCTTCCTTTAGCATGAGATGTGATATCTCAATGTTTCTAATAAAAAACCTGACACCCTTCCTATAGCAAGAGATGTGATATCCAGCTCCTTCCCATTCCAATCCTGAGACCCTTCCGATAGCATGAGATGTGATATCTCAATGCTTCTAATATCAAAACTGAAACCCTCCCTATAGCATGAGATGTGATATCTAAGTCCTTCCCATTCCAATCCTGAGACCCTTCCGATAGCAGAGATGTGATATCTCAATGCTTATACTAAACCTGAGACCCTTCCTATGGCATGAGATGTGATATCCAACTCCTTCCCATTTCAATCCTGAGACCCTTCCTATAGCATGAGATGTGATATCTCAATGCTTCTACCAAACATGAGACCCTTCCTATAGCATGAGATGTGATATCTCAATGCTTCTAATACCAAACCTGAGATCTTTCCGATAACATGAGATGTGATATCCAAATCCTTCCCCTTCCAAACCCGAGACCCTCCCTTTAGCATGAGATGTGATATCCAACTCCTTCCCATTCCAATCCTGAGACCCTTCTGATAGCATGAGATGTGATATCTCAATGCTTCTAATACTAAACCTGAGATCCTTCCGATAGCATGAGAAGTGATATCTCAATGCTTCTAATACCAAACCTGGGACCCGTCCTATAACATGAGATATGATATCCAAATCTTTCCCATTCCAATCCTGAAACCCTTCCTTTAGCATGAGATGTGATATCTCAATGTTTCTAATAAAAAACCTGAGACCGTTCCTATAGCAAGAGATGTGATATCCAAATCCTTCCCATTCCAATCCTGAGACCGTTCCTATAACATGAGATGTGATATCCAACTCTTTCCCATTCCAATCCTGAAACCCTTCCTATAGCATGAGATGTGATATCTCAATGTTTCTAATAAAAAACCTGAGACCGTTCCTATAGCAAGAGATGTGATATCCAAATCCTTCCCATTCCAATCCTGAGACCGTTCCTATAACATGAGATGTGATATCCAACTCCTTCCCATTCCAACCTGAGACACTTCCTATAGCATGAGAAGGGATATCCAACTCCTTCCCATTCCAATCCTGAGACCCTTCCTATAGCAAGAGATGTGATATCCAAATCCTTCCCATTCCAATCCTGAGATGCTTCCTATAACATGAGATGTGATACCCAATTATTTCCCATTCCAAACCTGAGACCCTTCCTATTGGATGAGATGTGATATCCAACACCTTCCCATTCCAATCCTGACACCCTTCCTATACCATGAGATGTGATATCTCAATGCGTCTAATACCAAACCTGGGACTCGTCCTATAACATGAGATATGATATCCAAATCCTTCCCCTTCCAAACCTGAGACCCTTCCTTTAGCATGAGATGTGATATCCAAATCCTTCCCATTCCAATCCTGAAACCCCTCCTATAGCATGAGATGTGATATCTCAATGTTTCTAATAAAAAACTGAGACCCTTCCTATAGCAAGAGATGTGATATCCAAATCCTTCCCATTTCAATCCTGAGACCCTACCTATAACATGAGATGTGATATCCAACTCCTTCCCATTCCAACCTGAGACCCTTCCTATAACATGAGATGTGATATCCAACTCCTTCCCATTCCAATCCTGAAACCCTTCCTATAGCATGAGATGTGATATCTCAATGTTTCTAATAAAAAACCTGAGACCCTTCCAATAGCAAGAGATGTGCTATCCAAAACCTTCCCATTCCAATCCTGAGACCCTTCCTATAACATGAGATGTGATATCCAACTCCTTCCCATTCCAACCTGAGACGTTTCCTATAGCATGAGAAGGGATATCCAACTCCTTCCCATTCCAATCCTGAGACCCTTCCTATAGCAAGAGATGTGATATCCAAATCCTTCCCATTCCAATCCTGAGATCCTTCCTATAACATGAGATGTGATACCCAATTATTTCCCATTCCAAACCTGAGACCCTTCCTATAGCATGAGATATGATATCCAACTCCTTCCCATTCCAATCCTGAAACCCTTCCTATACCATGAGATGTGATATCTTAATGCTTCTAATACCAAACCTGAGACCCGTCCTATAACATGAGATGTGATATCCAAATCCTTCCCATTCCAATCCTGAGACCCTTCCGATAGCATGAGATGTGATATCTCAATGCTTCTAATATCAAAACTGAGACCCTCCCTATAGCATGAGATGTGATATCTAAGTCCTTCCCATTCCAATCCTGAGTCCCTTCCGATAGCAGAGATGTGATATCTCAATGCTTATACCAAACCTGAGACCCTTCCTATGGCATGAGATGTGATATCCAACTCCTTCCCATTTCAATCCTGAAACCCTTCCTATAGCATGAGATGTGATATCTCAATGTTTCTAATAAAAAACCTGAGACCCTTCCAATAGCAAGAGATGTGATATCCAAATCCTTCCCATTCCAATCCTGAGACCCTTCCTATAACATGAGATGTGATATCCAACTCCTTCCCATACCAACCTGAGACCCTTCCTATTGCATGAGAAGGGATATCCAACTCCTTCCCATTCCAATCCTGAGACCCTTCCTATAGCAAGAGATGTGATATCCAAATCCTTCCCATTCCAATCCTGAGATCCTTCCTATAACATGAGATGTGATATCTCAATGCTTCTAATACCAAACCTGAGACCCTTCCTATGACATGAGATGGGATATCCAACTCCTTCCCATTCCAATCCTGAGACCCTTCGGATAGCATAGATGTGATATCTCAATGCTTATACCAAGCCTGAGACCCTTCCTATGGCATGAGATGTGATATCCAACTCCTTCCCATTCCAATCCTGAGACCCTTCCTATAGCATGAGATCTGATGTCTCAATGCTTCTAATACCAAACCTGAGATCCTTCCTATAACATGAGATGTGATATCCAACTCCTTCCCATTCCAATCCTGAGACCCTTCCTATAGCATGAGATGTGATATCTCACTGCTTATACCAAACCTGAGACCCTTCCTATAGCATGAGATGTGATATCCAACTCCTTCCCATTCCAATCCTGAGACCCTTCCTATAGCATGAGATGTGATATCTCAATGCTTCTAATATCAAACTTGAGACCCTCCCTATAGCATGAGACGTGATATCCAACTCCTTCCCATTCCAATCCTGAGACTCTTCCTATAGCATGAGATGTGATATCTCAATGCTTCTACCAAACCTGAGACCCTTCCTATAACATGAGATGGGATATCCAACTCCTTCCCATTCCAATCCTCAGACACTTCCTATAGCATGAGATGTGATATCTCAATGCTTCTAATACCAAACCTGAGACCCTTCCTATGGCATGAGATTTGATATCAAACTCCTTCCCATTCCAATCCTGAGACCCTTCCTATAGCATGAGATATGATATCCAACTCCTTCCCATTCCAATCCTGAAACCCTTCCTATACCATGAGATGTGATATCTTAATGCTTCTAATACCAAACCTGAGACCCGTCCTATAACATGAGATGTGATATCCAAATCCTTCCCCTTCCAAACCTGAGACCCTTCCTTTAGCATGAGATGTGATATCCAGCTCCTTCCCATTCCAATACTGAGACCCTTCCGATAGCATGAGATGTGATATCTCAATGCTTCTAATATCAAAACTGACACCCTCCCTATAGCATGAGATGTGATATCTAAGTCCTTCCCATTCCAATCCTGAGACCCTTCCGATAGCAGAGATGTTATATCTCAATGCTTATACCAAACCTGATACCCTTCCTATGGCATGAGATGTGATATCCAACTCCTTCCCATTTCAATCCTGAGACCTTTCCTATAGCATGAGATGTGATATCTCAATGCTTCTACCAAACATGAGACCCTTCCTTTAGCATGAGATGTGATATCCATCTCCTTCCCATTCCAATCCTGAGACCCTTCCTATAGCATGAGATGTGATATCTCAATGCTTCTAATACCAAACCTGAGATCCGCCCGATAACATGAGATGTGATATCCAAATCCTTCCCCTTCCAAACCTGAGACCCTCCCTTTAGCATGAGATGTGATATCCAACTACTTCCCATTCCAATCCTGAGACCCTTCTGATAGCATGAGATGTGATATCTCAATGCTTCTAATACTAAACCTGAGATCCTTCCGATAGCATGAGAAGTGATATCTCAATGCTTCTAATACCAAACCTGGGACCCGTCCTATAACATGAGATATTATATCCAAATCCTTCCCATTCCAATCCTGAAACCCTTCCTTTAGCATGAGATGTGATATCTCAATGTTTCTAATACAAAACCTGAGACCCTTCCTATAGCAAGAGATGTGATATCCAAATCCTTCCCATTCCAATCCTGAGACCCTTCCTATAACATGAGATGTGATATCCAACTCCTTCCCATTCCAATCCTGAAACCCTTCCTATAGCATGAGATGTGATATCTCAATTTTTCTAATAAAAAACCTGAGACCCTTCCAATAGCAAGAGATGTGATATCCAAATCCTTCCCATTCCAATCCTGAGACCCTTCCTATAACATGAGATGTGATATCCAACTCCTTCCCATTCCAACCTGAGACCCTTCCTATAGCATGAGAAGGGATATCCAACTCCTTCCCATTCCAATCCTGAGACCCTTCCTATAGCAAGAGATGTGATATCCAATTCCTTCCCATTCCAATCCTGAGATCCTTCCTATAACATGAGATGTGATACCCAATTATTTCCCATTCCAAACCTGAGACCCTTCCTATTGGATGAGATGTGATATCCAACACCTTCCCATTCCAATCCTGACACCCTTCCTATACCATGAGATGTGATATCTCAATGCTTCTCATACCAAACCTGGGACCCGTCCTATAACATGAGATATGATATCCAAATCCTTCCCCTTCCAAACCTGAGACCCTTCCTTTAGCATGAGATGTGATATCCAAATCCTTCCCATTCCAATCCTGAAACCCCTCCTATAGCATGAGATGTGATATCTCAATGTTTCTAATAAAAAACTGAGACCCTTCCTATAGCAAGAGATGTGATATCCAAATCCTTATCATTTCAACCCTGAGACCCTACCTATAACATGAGATGTGATATCCAACTCCTTCCCATTCCAACCTGAGACCCTTCCTATAGCATGAGATGTGATGTCTCAATGCTTCTAATACCAAACCTGAGATCCTTCCTATAACATGAGATGTGATATCCAACTCCTTCCCTTTCCAATCCTGAGGCCCTTCCTATAGCATGAGATGTGATATCTCACTGCTTATACCAAACCTGAGACCCTTCCTATAGCATGAGATGTGATATCCAACTCCTTCCCATTCCAATCCTGAGACCCTTCCTATAGCATGAGATGTGATATCTCAATGCTTCTAATATCAAACTTGAGACCCTCCCTATAGCATGAGACGTGATATCCAACTCCTTCCCATTCCAATCCTGAGACTCTTCCTATAGCATGAGATGTGATATCTCAATGCTTCTACCAAACCTGAGACCCTTCCTATAACATGAGATGGGATATCCAACTCCTTCCCATTCCAATCCTCAGACACTTCCTATAGCATGAGATGTGATATCTCAATGCTTCTAATACCAAACCTGAGACCCTTCCTATGGCATGAGATTTGATATCAAACTCCTTCCCATTCCAATCCTGAGACCCTTCCTATAGCATGAGATATGATATCCAACTCCTTCCCATTCCAATCCTGAAACCCTTCCTATACCATGAGATGTGATATCTTAATGCTTCTAATACCAAACCTGAGACCCGTCCTATAACATGAGATGTGATATCCAAATCCTTCCCCTTCCAAACCTGAGACCCTTCCTTTAGCATGAGATGTGATATCCAGCTCCTTCCCATTCCAATCCTGAGACCCTTCCGATAGCATGAGATGTGATATATCAATGCTTCTAATATCAAAACTGAGACCCTCCCTATAGAATGAGATGTGATATCTAAGACCTTCCCACTCCAATCCTGAGACCCTTCCGATAGCAGAGATGTGATATCTCAATGCTTATACCAAACCTGAGACCCTTCCTATGGCATGAGATGTGATATCCAACTCCTTCCCATTTCAATCCTGAGACCCTTCCTATAGCATGAGATGTGATATATCAATGCTTCTACCAAACATGAGACCCTTCCTTTAGCATGAGATGTGATATCCATCTCCTTCCCATTCCAATCCTGAGACCCTTCCTATAGCATGAGATGTGATATCTCAATGCTTCTAATACCAAACCTGAGATCCTTCCGATAACATGAGATGTGATATCCAAATCCTTCCCCTTCCAAACCTGAGACACTCCCTTTAGCATGAGATGTGATATCCAACTCCTTCCCATTCCAATCCTGAGACCCTTCTGATAGCATGAGATGTGATATCTCAATGCTTCTAATACTAAACCTGAGATCCTTCCGATAGCATGAGAAGTGATATCTCAATGCTTCTAATACCAAACCTGGGACCCGTCCTATAACATGAGATATTATATCCAAATCCTTCCCATTCCAATCCTGAAACCCTTCCTTTAGCATGAGATGTGATATCTCAATGTTTCCAATAAAAAACCTGAGACCCTTCCTATAGCAAGAGATGTGATATCCAGCTCCTTCCCATTCCAATCCTGAGACCCTTCCGATAGCATGAGATGTGATATCTCAATGCTTCTAATATCAAAACTGAGACCCTCCCTATAGCATGAGATGTGATATCTAAGTCCTTCGCATTCCAATCCTGAGACCCTTCCGATAGCAGAGATGTGATATCTCAATGCTTATACCAAACCTGAGACCCTTCCTATGGCATGAGATGTGATATCCAACTCCTTCCCATTTCAATCCTGAGACCCTTCCTATAGCATGAGATGTGATATCTCAATGCTTCTAATATCAAAACTGAGACCCTCCCTATAGCATGAGATGTGATATCTAAGTCCTTCGCATTCCAATCCTGAGACCCTTCCGATAGCAGAGATGTGATATCTCAATGCTTATACCAAACCTGAGACCCTTCCTATGGCATGAGATGTGATATCCAACTCCTTCCCATTTCAATCCTGAGACCCTTCCTTTAGCATGAGATGTGATATCCATCTCCTTCCCATTCCAATCCTGAGACCCTTCCTATAGCATGAGATGTGATATCTCAATGCTTCTAATACCAAACCTGAGATCCTTCCGATAACATGAGATGTGATATCCAAATCCTTCCCCTTCCAAACCTGAGACCCTCCCTTTAGCATGAGATGTGATATCCAACTCCTTCCCATTCCAATCCTGAGACCCTTCTGATAGCATGAGATGTGATATCTCAATGCTTCTAATACTAAACCTGAGATCCTTCCGATAGCATGAGAAGTGATATCTCAATGCTTCTAATACCAAACCTGGGACCCGTCCTATAACATGAGATATGATATCCAAATCCTTCCCATTCCAATCCTGAAACCCTTCCTTTAGCATGAGATGTGATATCTCAATGTTTCTAATAAAAAACCTGAGACCCTTCCTATAGCAAGAGATGTGATATCCAAATCCTTCCCATTCCAATCCTGAGACCCTTCCTATAACATGAGATGTGATATCCAACTCCTTCCCATTCCAATCCTGAAACCCTTCCTATAGCATGAGATGTGATATCTCAATGTTTCTAATAAAAAAACCTGAGACCCTTCCAATAGCAAGAGATGTGATATCCAAATCCTTACCATTCCAATCCTGAGACCCTTCCTATAACATGAGATGTGATATCCAACTCCTTCCCATTCCAACCTGAGACCCTTCCTATAGTATGAGAAGGGATATCCAACTCCTTCCCATTCCAATCCTGAGACCCTTCATATAGCAAGAGATGTGATATCCAAATCCTTCCCATTCCAATCCTGAGATCCTTCCTATAACATGAGATGTGATACCCAATTATTTCCCATTCCAAACCTGAGACCCTTCCTATTGGATGAGATGTGATATCCAACACCTTCCCATTCCAATCCTGACACCCTTCCTATACCATGAGATGTGATATCTCAATGCTTCTAATACCAAACCTGGGACACGTCCTATAACATGAGATATGATATCCAAATCCTTCCCCTTCCAAACCTGAGACCCTTTCTTTAGCATGAGATGTGATATCCAAATCCTTCCCATTCCAATCCTGAAACCCCTCCTATAGCATGAGATGTGATATCTCAATGTTTCTAATAAAAAACCTGAGACCCTTCCTATAGCAAGAGATGTGATATCCAAATCCTTCCCATTCCAATCCTGAGACCCTTCCTATAACATGAGATGTGATATCCAACTCCTTCCCATTCCAATCCTGAAACCCTTCCTATAGCATGAGATGTGATATCTCAATTTTTCTAATAAAAAACCTGAGACCCTTCCAATAGCAAGAGATGTGATATCCAAATCCTTCCCATTCCAATCCTGAGACCCTTCCTATAACATGAGATGTGATATCCAACTCCTTCCCATTCCAACCTGAGACCCTTCCTATAGCATGAGAAGGGATATCCAACTCCTTCCCATTCCAATCCTGAGACCCTTCCTATAGCAAGAGATGTGATATCCAATTCCTTCCCATTCCAATCCTGAGATCCTTCCTATAACATGAGATGTGATACCCAATTATTTCCCATTCCAAACCTGAGACCCTTCCTATTGGATGAGATGTGATATCCAACACCTTCCCATTCCAATCCTGACACCCTTCCTATACCATGAGATGTGATATCTCAATGCTTCTCATACCAAACCTGGGACCCGTCCTATAACATGAGATATGATATCCAAATCCTTCCCCTTCCAAACCTGAGACCCTTCCTTTAGCATGAGATGTGATATCCAAATCCTTCCCATTCCAATCCTGAAACCCCTCCTATAGCATGAGATGTGATATCTCAATGTTTCTAATAAAAAACTGAGACCCTTCCTATAGCAAGAGATGTGATATCCAAATCCTTCCCATTTCAATCCTGAGACCCTACCTATAACATGAGATGTGATATCCAACTCCTTCCCATTCCAACCTGAGACCCTTCCTATAGCATGAGATGTGATGTCTCAATGCTTCTAATACCAAACCTGAGATTCTTCCTATAACATGAGATGTGATATCCAACTCCTTCCCATTCCAATCCTGAGGCCCTTCCTATAGCATGAGATGTGATATCTCACTGCTTATACCAAACCTGAGACCCTTCCTATAGCATGAGATGTGATATCCAACTCCTTCCCATTCCAATCCTGAGACCCTTCCTATAGCATGAGATGTGATATCTCAATGCTTCTAATATCAAACTTGAGACCCTCCCTATAGCATGAGACGTGATATCCAACTCCTTCCCATTCCAATCCTGAGACTCTTCCTATAGCATGAGATGTGATATCTCAATGCTTCTACCAAACCTGAGACCCTTCCTATAACATGAGATGGGATATCCAACTCCTTCCCATTCCAATCCTCAGACACTTCCTATAGCATGAGATGTGATATCTCAATGCTTCTAATACCAAACCTGAGACCCTTCCTATGGCATGAGATTTGATATCAAACTCCTTCCCATTCCAATCCTGAGACCCTTCCTATAGCATGAGATATGATATCCAACTCCTTCCCATTCCAATCCTGAAACCCTTCCTATACCATGAGATGTGATATCTTAATGCTTCTAATACCAAACCTGAGACCCGTCCTATAACATGAGATGTGATATCCAAATCCTTCCCCTTCCAAACCTGAGACCCTTCCTTTAGCATGAGATGTGATATCCAGCTCCTTCCCATTCCAATCCTGAGACCCTTCCGATAGCATGAGATGTGATATATCAATGCTTCTAATATCAAAACTGAGACCCTCCCTATAGAATGAGATGTGATATCTAAGACCTTCCCACTCCAATCCTGAGACCCTTCCGATAGCAGAGATGTGATATCTCAATGCTTATACCAAACCTGAGACCCTTCCTATGGCATGAGATGTGATATCCAACTCCTTCCCATTTCAATCCTGAGACCCTTCCTATAGCATGAGATGTGATATATCAATGCTTCTACCAAACATGAGACCCTTCCTTTAGCATGAGATGTGATATCCATCTCCTTCCCATTCCAATCCTGAGACCCTTCCTATAGCATGAGATGTGATATCTCAATGCTTCTAATACCAAACCTGAGATCCTTCCGATAACATGAGATGTGATATCCAAATCCTTCCCCTTCCAAACCTGAGACACTCCCTTTAGCATGAGATGTGATATCCAACTCCTTCCCATTCCAATCCTGAGACCCTTCTGATAGCATGAGATGTGATATCTCAATGCTTCTAATACTAAACCTGAGATCCTTCCGATAGCATGAGAAGTGATATCTCAATGCTTCTAATACCAAACCTGGGACCCGTGCTATAACATGAGATATTATATCCAAATCCTTCCCATTCCAATCCTGAAACCCTTCCTTTAGCATGAGATGTGATATCTCAATGTTTCCAATAAAAAACCTGAGACCCTTCCTATAGCAAGAGATGTGATATCCAGCTCCTTCCCATTCCAATCCTGAGACCCTTCCGATAGCATGAGATTTGATATCTCAATGCTTCTAATATCAAAACTGAGACCCTCCCTATAGCATGAGATGTGATATCTAAGTCCTTCGCATTCCAATCCTGAGACCCTTCCGATAGCAGAGATGTGATATCTCAATGCTTATACCAAACCTGAGACCCTTCCTATGGCATGAGATGTGATATCCAACTCCTTCCCATTTCAATCCTGAGACCCTTCCTATAGCATGAGATGTGATATCTCAATGCTTCTAATATCAAAACTGAGACCCTCCCTATAGCATGAGATGTGATATCTAAGTCCTTCGCATTCCAATCCTGAGACCCTTCCGATAGCAGAGATGTGATATCTCAATGCTTATACCAAACCTGAGACCCTTCCTATGGCATGAGATGTGATATCCAACTCCTTCCCATTTCAATCCTGAGACCCTTCCTTTAGCATGAGATGTGATATCCATCTCCTTCCCATTCCAATCCTGAGACCCTTCCTATAGCATGAGATGTGATATCTCAATGCTTCTAATACCAAACCTGAGATCCTTCCGATAACATGAGATGTGATATCCAAATCCTTCCCCTTCCAAACCTGAGACCCTCCCTTTAGCATGAGATGTGATATCCAACTCCTTCCCATTCCAATCCTGAGACCCTTCTGATAGCATGAGATGTGATATCTCAATGCTTCTAATACTAAACCTGAGATCCTTCCGATAGCATGAGAAGTGATATCTCAATGCTTCTAATACCAAACCTGGGACCCGTCCTATAACATGAGATATGATATCCAAATCCTTCCCATTCCAATCCTGAAACCCTTCCTTTAGCATGAGATGTGATATCTCAATGTTTCTAATAAAAAACCTGAGACCCTTCCTATAGCAAGAGATGTGATATCCAAATCCTTCCCATTCCAATCCTGAGACCCTTCCTATAACATGAGATGTGATATCCAACTCCTTTCCATTCCAATCCTGAAACCCTTCCTATAGCATGAGATGTGATATCTCAATGTTTCTAATAAAAAAACCTGAGACCCTTCCAATAGCAAGAGATGTGATATCCAAATCCTTACCATTCCAATCCTGAGACCCTTCCTATAACATGAGATGTGATATCCAACTCCTTCCCATTCCAACCTGAGACCCTTCCTATAGTATGAGAAGGGATATCCAACTCCTTCCCATTCCAATCCTGAGACCCTTCCTATAGCAAGAGATGTGATATCCAAATCCTTCCCATTCCAATCCTGAGACCCTTCCTATAACATGAGATGTGATATCCAACTCCTTCCCATTCCAACCTGAGACCCTTCCTATAGTATGAGAAGGGATATCCAACTCCTTCCCATTCCAATCCTGAGACACTTCCTATAGCAAGAGATGTGATATCCAAATCCTTCCCATTCCAATCCTGAGACCCTTCCTATAACATGAGATGTGATATCCAACTCCTTCCCATTCCAATCCTGAAACCCTTCCTATAGCATGAGATGTGATATCTCAATTTTTCTAATAAAAAACCTGAGACCCTTCCAATAGCAAGAGATGTGATATCCAAATCCTTCCCATTCCAATCCTGAGACCCTTCCTATAACATGAGATGTGATATCCAACTCCTTCCCATTCCAACCTGAGACCCTTCCTATAGCATGAGAAGGGATATCCAACTCCTTCCCATTCCAATCCTGAGACCCTTCCTATAGCAAGAGATGTGATATCCAATTCCTTCCCATTCCAATCCTGAGATCCTTCCTATAACATGAGATGTGATACCCAATTATTTCCCATTCCAAACCTGAGACCCTTCCTATTGGATGAGATGTGATATCCAACACCTTCCCATTCCAATCCTGACACCCTTCCTATACCATGAGATGTGATATCTCAATGCTTCTCATACCAAACCTGGGACCCGTCCTATAACATGAGATATGATATCCAAATCCTTCCCCTTCCAAACCTGAGACCCTTCCTTTAGCATGAGATGTGATATCCAAATCCTTCCCATTCCAATCCTGAAACCCCTCCTATAGCATGAGATGTGATATCTCAATGTTTCTAATAAAAAACTGAGACCCTTCCTATAGCAAGAGATGTGATATCCAAATCCTTCCCATTTCAATCCTGAGACCCTACCTATAACATGAGATGTGATATCCAACTCCTTCCCATTCCAACCTGAGACCCTTCCTATAGCATGAGATGTGATGTCTCAATGCTTCTAATACCAAACCTGAGATCCTTCCTATAACATGAGATGTGATATCCAACTCCTTCCCATTCCAATCCTGAGGCCCTTCCTATAGCATGAGATGTGATATCTCACTGCTTATACCAAACCTGAGACCCTTCCTATAGCATGAGATGTGATATCCAACTCCTTCCCATTCCAATCCTGAGACCCTTCCTATAGCATGAGATGTGATATCTCAATGCTTCTAATATCAAACTTGAGACCCTCCCTATAGCATGAGACGTGATATCCAACTCCTTCCCATTCCAATCCTGAGACTCTTCCTATAGCATGAGATGTGATATCTCAATGTTTCTAATAAAAAACCTGAGACCCTTCCTATAGCAAGAGATGTGATATCCAAATCCTTCCCATTCCAATCCTGAGACCCTTCCTATAACATGAGATGTGATATCCAACTCCTTCCCATTCCAATCCTGAAACCCTTCCTATAGCATGAGATGTGATATCTCAATGTTTCTAATAAAAAAACCTGAGACCCTTCCAATAGCAAGAGATGTGATATCCAAATCCTTACCATTCCAATCCTGAGACCCTTCCTATAACATGAGATGTGATATCCAACTCCTTCCCATTCCAACCTGAGACCCTTCCTATAGTATGAGAAGGGATATCCAACTCCTTCCCATTCCAATCCTGAGACCCTTCCTATAGCAAGAGATGTGATATCCAAATCCTTCCCATTCCAATCCTGAGATCCTTCCTATAACATGAGATGTGATACCCAATTATTTCCCATTCCAAACCTGAGACCCTTCCTATTGGATGAGATGTGATATCCAACACCTTCCCATTCCAATCCTGACACCCTTCCTATACCATGAGATGTGATATCTCAATGCTTCTAATACCAAACCTGGGACACGTCCTATAACATGAGATATGATATCCAAATCCTTCCCCTTCCAAACCTGAGACCCTTTCTTTAGCATGAGATGTGATATCCAAATCCTTCCCATTCCAATCCTGAAACCCCTCCTATAGCATGAGATGTGATATCTCAATGTTTCTAATAAAAAACCTGAGACCCTTCCTATAGCAAGAGATGTGATATCCAAATCCTTCCCATTCCAATCCTGAGACCCTTCCTATAACATGAGATGTGATATCCAACTCCTTCCCATTCCAATCCTGAAACCCTTCCTATAGCATGAGATGTGATATCTCAATTTTTCTAATAAAAAACCTGAGACCCTTCCAATAGCAAGAGATGTGATATCCAAATCCTTCCCATTCCAATCCTGAGACCCTTCCTATAACATGAGATGTGATATCCAACTCCTTCCCATTCCAACCTGAGACCCTTCCTATAGCATGAGAAGGGATATCCAACTCCTTCCCATTCCAATCCTGAGACCCTTCCTATAGCAAGAGATGTGATATCCAATTCCTTCCCATTCCAATCCTGAGATCCTTCCTATAACATGAGATGTGATACCCAATTATTTCCCATTCCAAACCTGAGACCCTTCCTATTGGATGAGATGTGATATCCAACACCTTCCCATTCCAATCCTGACACCCTTCCTATACCATGAGATGTGATATCTCAATGCTTCTCATACCAAACCTGGGACCCGTCCTATAACATGAGATATGATATCCAAATCCTTCCCCTTCCAAACCTGAGACCCTTCCTTTAGCATGAGATGTGATATCCAAATCCTTCCCATTCCAATCCTGAAACCCCTCCTATAGCATGAGATGTGATATCTCAATGTTTCTAATAAAAAACTGAGACCCTTCCTATAGCAAGAGATGTGATATCCAAATCCTTCCCATTTCAATCCTGAGACCCTACCTATAACATGAGATGTGATATCCAACTCCTTCCCATTCCAACCTGAGACCCTTCCTATAGCATGAGATGTGATGTCTCAATGCTTCTAATACCAAACCTGAGATCCTTCCTATAACATGAGATGTGATATCCAACTCCTTCCCATTCCAATCCTGAGGCCCTTCCTATAGCATGAGATGTGATATCTCACTGCTTATACCAAACCTGAGACCCTTCCTATAGCATGAGATGTGATATCCAACTCCTTCCCATTCCAATCCTGAGACCCTTCCTATAGCATGAGATGTGATATCTCAATGCTTCTAATATCAAACTTGAGACCCTCCCTATAGCATGAGACGTGATATCCAACTCCTTCCCATTCCAATCCTGAGACTCTTCCTATAGCATGAGATGTGATATCTCAATGCTTCTACCAAACCTGAGACCCTTCCTATAACATGAGATGGGATATCCAACTCCTTCCCATTCCAATCCTCAGACACTTCCTATAGCATGAGATGTGATATCTCAATGCTTCTAATACCAAACCTGAGACCCTTCCTATGGCATGAGATTTGATATCAAACTCCTTCCCATTCCAATCCTGAGACCCTTCCTATAGCATGAGATATGATATCCAACTCCTTCCCATTCCAATCCTGAAACCCTTCCTATACCATGAGATGTGATATCTTAATGCTTCTAATACCAAACCTGAGACCCGTCCTATAACATGAGATGTGATATCCAAATCCTTCCCCTTCCAAACCTGAGACCCTTCCTTTAGCATGAGATGTGATATCCAGCTCCTTCCCATTCCAATCCTGAGACCCTTCCGATAGCATGAGATGTGATATATCAATGCTTCTAATATCAAAACTGAGACCCTCCCTATAGAATGAGATGTGATATCTAAGACCTTCCCACTCCAATCCTGAGACCCTTCCGATAGCAGAGATGTGATATCTCAATGCTTATACCAAACCTGAGACCCTTCCTATGGCATGAGATGTGATATCCAACTCCTTCCCATTTCAATCCTGAGACCCTTCCTATAGCATGAGATGTGATATATCAATGCTTCTACCAAACATGAGACCCTTCCTTTAGCATGAGATGTGATATCCATCTCCTTCCCATTCCAATCCTGAGACCCTTCCTATAGCATGAGATGTGATATCTCAATGCTTCTAATACCAAACCTGAGATCCTTCCGATAACATGAGATGTGATATCCAAATCCTTCCCCTTCCAAACCTGAGACACTCCCTTTAGCATGAGATGTGATATCCAACTCCTTCCCATTCCAATCCTGAGACCCTTCTGATAGCATGAGATGTGATATCTCAATGCTTCTAATACTAAACCTGAGATCCTTCCGATAGCATGAGAAGTGATATCTCAATGCTTCTAATACCAAACCTGGGACCCGTGCTATAACATGAGATATTATATCCAAATCCTTCCCATTCCAATCCTGAAACCCTTCCTTTAGCATGAGATGTGATATCTCAATGTTTCCAATAAAAAACCTGAGACCCTTCCTATAGCAAGAGATGTGATATCCAGCTCCTTCCCATTCCAATCCTGAGACCCTTCCGATAGCATGAGATTTGATATCTCAATGCTTCTAATATCAAAACTGAGACCCTCCCTATAGCATGAGATGTGATATCTAAGTCCTTCGCATTCCAATCCTGAGACCCTTCCGATAGCAGAGATGTGATATCTCAATGCTTATACCAAACCTGAGACCCTTCCTATGGCATGAGATGTGATATCCAACTCCTTCCCATTTCAATCCTGAGACCCTTCCTATAACATGAGATGTGATATCCAACTCCTTCCCATTCCAATCCTGAAACCCTTCCTATAGCAAGAGATGTGATATCCAAATCCTTCCCATTCCAATCCTGAGACCCTTCCTATAACATGAGATGTGATATCCAACTCCTTCCCATTCCAATCCTGAAACCCTTCCTATAGCATGAGATGTGATATCTCAATTTTTCTAATAAAAAACCTGAGACCCTTCCAATAGCAAGAGATGTGATATCCAAATCCTTCCCATTCCAATCCTGAGACCCTTCCTATAACATGAGATGTGATATCCAACTCCTTCCCATTCCAACCTGAGACCCTTCCTATAGCATGAGAAGGGATATCCAACTCCTTCCCATTCCAATCCTGAGACCCTTCCTATAGCAAGAGATGTGATATCCAATTCCTTCCCATTCCAATCCTGAGATCCTTCCTATAACATGAGATGTGATACCCAATTATTTCCCATTCCAAACCTGAGACCCTTCCTATTGGATGAGATGTGATATCCAACACCTTCCCATTCCAATCCTGACACCCTTCCTATACCATGAGATGTGATATCTCAATGCTTCTCATACCAAACCTGGGACCCGTCCTATAACATGAGATATGATATCCAAATCCTTCCCCTTCCAAACCTGAGACCCTTCCTTTAGCATGAGATGTGATATCCAAATCCTTCCCATTCCAATCCTGAAACCCCTCCTATAGCATGAGATGTGATATCTCAATGTTTCTAATAAAAAACTGAGACCCTTCCTATAGCAAGAGATGTGATATCCAAATCCTTCCCATTTCAATCCTGAGACCCTACCTATAACATGAGATGTGATATCCAACTCCTTCCCATTCCAACCTGAGACCCTTCCTATAGCATGAGATGTGATGTCTCAATGCTTCTAATACCAAACCTGAGATCCTTCCTATAACATGAGATGTGATATCCAACTCCTTCCCATTCCAATCCTGAGGCCCTTCCTATAGCATGAGATGTGATATCTCACTGCTTATACCAAACCTGAGACCCTTCCTATAGCATGAGATGTGATATCCAACTCCTTCCCATTCCAATCCTGAGACCCTTCCTATAGCATGAGATGTGATATCTCAATGCTTCTAATATCAAACTTGAGACCCTCCCTATAGCATGAGACGTGATATCCAACTCCTTCCCATTCCAATCCTGAGACTCTTCCTATAGCATGAGATGTGATATCTCAATGTTTCTAATAAAAAACCTGAGACCCTTCCTATAGCAAGAGATGTGATATCCAAATCCTTCCCATTCCAATCCTGAGACCCTTCCTATAACATGAGATGTGATATCCAACTCCTTCCCATTCCAATCCTGAAACCCTTCCTATAGCATGAGATGTGATATCTCAATGTTTCTAATAAAAAAACCTGAGACCCTTCCAATAGCAAGAGATGTGATATCCAAATCCTTACCATTCCAATCCTGAGACCCTTCCTATAACATGAGATGTGATATCCAACTCCTTCCCATTCCAACCTGAGACCCTTCCTATAGTATGAGAAGGGATATCCAACTCCTTCCCATTCCAATCCTGAGACCCTTCCTATAGCAAGAGATGTGATATCCAAATCCTTCCCATTCCAATCCTGAGATCCTTCCTATAACATGAGATGTGATACCCAATTATTTCCCATTCCAAACCTGAGACCCTTCCTATTGGATGAGATGTGATATCCAACACCTTCCCATTCCAATCCTGACACCCTTCCTATACCATGAGATGTGATATCTCAATGCTTCTAATACCAAACCTGGGACACGTCCTATAACATGAGATATGATATCCAAATCCTTCCCCTTCCAAACCTGAGACCCTTTCTTTAGCATGAGATGTGATATCCAAATCCTTCCCATTCCAATCCTGAAACCCCTCCTATAGCATGAGATGTGATATCTCAATGTTTCTAATAAAAAACCTGAGACCCTTCCTATAGCAAGAGATGTGATATCCAAATCCTTCCCATTCCAATCCTGAGACCCTTCCTATAACATGAGATGTGATATCCAACTCCTTCCCATTCCAATCCTGAAACCCTTCCTATAGCATGAGATGTGATATCTCAATTTTTCTAATAAAAAACCTGAGACCCTTCCAATAGCAAGAGATGTGATATCCAAATCCTTCCCATTCCAATCCTGAGACCCTTCCTATAACATGAGATGTGATATCCAACTCCTTCCCATTCCAACCTGAGACCCTTCCTATAGCATGAGAAGGGATATCCAACTCCTTCCCATTCCAATCCTGAGACCCTTCCTATAGCAAGAGATGTGATATCCAATTCCTTCCCATTCCAATCCTGAGATCCTTCCTATAACATGAGATGTGATACCCAATTATTTCCCATTCCAAACCTGAGACCCTTCCTATTGGATGAGATGTGATATCCAACACCTTCCCATTCCAATCCTGACACCCTTCCTATACCATGAGATGTGATATCTCAATGCTTCTCATACCAAACCTGGGACCCGTCCTATAACATGAGATATGATATCCAAATCCTTCCCCTTCCAAACCTGAGACCCTTCCTTTAGCATGAGATGTGATATCCAAATCCTTCCCATTCCAATCCTGAAACCCCTCCTATAGCATGAGATGTGATATCTCAATGTTTCTAATAAAAAACTGAGACCCTTCCTATAGCAAGAGATGTGATATCCAAATCCTTCCCATTTCAATCCTGAGACCCTACCTATAACATGAGATGTGATATCCAACTCCTTCCCATTCCAACCTGAGACCCTTCCTATAGCATGAGATGTGATGTCTCAATGCTTCTAATACCAAACCTGAGATCCTTCCTATAACATGAGATGTGATATCCAACTCCTTCCCATTCCAATCCTGAGGCCCTTCCAATAGCATGAGATGTGATATCTCACTGCTTATACCAAACCTGAGACCCTTCCTATAGCATGAGATGTGATATCCAACTCCTTCCCATTCCAATCCTGAGACCCTTCCTATAGCATGAGATGTGATATCTCAATGCTTCTAATATCAAACTTGAGACCCTCCCTATAGCATGAGACGTGATATCCAACTCCTTCCCATTCCAATCCTGAGACTCTTCCTATAGCATGAGATGTGATATCTCAATGCTTCTACCAAACCTGAGACCCTTCCTATAACATGAGATGGGATATCCAACTCCTTCCCATTCCAATCCTCAGACACTTCCTATAGCATGAGATGTGATATCTCAATGCTTCTAATACCAAACCTGAGACCCTTCCTATGGCATGAGATTTGATATCAAACTCCTTCCCATTCCAATCCTGAGACCCTTCCTATAGCATGAGATATGATATCCAACTCCTTCCCATTCCAATCCTGAAACCCTTCCTATACCATGAGATGTGATATCTTAATGCTTCTAATACCAAACCTGAGACCCGTCCTATAACATGAGATGTGATATCCAAATCCTTCCCCTTCCAAACCTGAGACCCTTCCTTTAGCATGAGATGTGATATCCAGCTCCTTCCCATTCCAATCCTGAGACCCTTCCGATAGCATGAGATGTGATATATCAATGCTTCTAATATCAAAACTGAGACCCTCCCTATAGAATGAGATGTGATATCTAAGACCTTCCCACTCCAATCCTGAGACCCTTCCGATAGCAGAGATGTGATATCTCAATGCTTATACCAAACCTGAGACCCTTCCTATGGCATGAGATGTGATATCCAACTCCTTCCCATTTCAATCCTGAGACCCTTCCTATAGCATGAGATGTGATATATCAATGCTTCTACCAAACATGAGACCCTTCCTTTAGCATGAGATGTGATATCCATCTCCTTCCCATTCCAATCCTGAGACCCTTCCTATAGCATGAGATGTGATATCTCAATGCTTCTAATACCAAACCTGAGATCCTTCCGATAACATGAGATGTGATATCCAAATCCTTCCCCTTCCAAACCTGAGACACTCCCTTTAGCATGAGATGTGATATCCAACTCCTTCCCATTCCAATCCTGAGACCCTTCTGATAGCATGAGATGTGATATCTCAATGCTTCTAATACTAAACCTGAGATCCTTCCGATAGCATGAGAAGTGATATCTCAATGCTTCTAATACCAAACCTGGGACCCGTGCTATAACATGAGATATTATATCCAAATCCTTCCCATTCCAATCCTGAAACCCTTCCTTTAGCATGAGATGTGATATCTCAATGTTTCCAATAAAAAACCTGAGACCCTTCCTATAGCAAGAGATGTGATATCCAGCTCCTTCCCATTCCAATCCTGAGACCCTTCCGATAGCATGAGATTTGATATCTCAATGCTTCTAATATCAAAACTGAGACCCTCCCTATAGCATGAGATGTGATATCTAAGTCCTTCGCATTCCAATCCTGAGACCCTTCCGATAGCAGAGATGTGATATCTCAATGCTTATACCAAACCTGAGACCCTTCCTATGGCATGAGATGTGATATCCAACTCCTTCCCATTTCAATCCTGAGACCCTTCCTATAGCATGAGATGTGATATCTCAATGCTTCTAATATCAAAACTGAGACCCTCCCTATAGCATGAGATGTGATATCTAAGTCCTTCGCATTCCAATCCTGAGACCCTTCCGATAGCAGAGATGTGATATCTCAATGCTTATACCAAACCTGAGACCCTTCCTATGGCATGAGATGTGATATCCAACTCCTTCCCATTTCAATCCTGAGACCCTTCCTTTAGCATGAGATGTGATATCCATCTCCTTCCCATTCCAATCCTGAGACCCTTCCTATAGCATGAGATGTGATATCTCAATGCTTCTAATACCAAACCTGAGATCCTTCCGATAACATGAGATGTGATATCCAAATCCTTCCCCTTCCAAACCTGAGACCCTCCCTTTAGCATGAGATGTGATATCCAACTCCTTCCCATTCCAATCCTGAGACCCTTCTGATAGCATGAGATGTGATATCTCAATGCTTCTAATACTAAACCTGAGATCCTTCCGATAGCATGAGAAGTGATATCTCAATGCTTCTAATACCAAACCTGGGACCCGTCCTATAACATGAGATATGATATCCAAATCCTTCCCATTCCAATCCTGAAACCCTTCCTTTAGCATGAGATGTGATATCTCAATGTTTCTAATAAAAAACCTGAGACCCTTCCTATAGCAAGAGATGTGATATCCAAATCCTTCCCATTCCAATCCTGAGACCCTTCCTATAACATGAGATGTGATATCCAACTCCTTTCCATTCCAATCCTGAAACCCTTCCTATAGCATGAGATGTGATATCTCAATGTTTCTAATAAAAAAACCTGAGACCCTTCCAATAGCAAGAGATGTGATATCCAAATCCTTACCATTCCAATCCTGAGACCCTTCCTATAACATGAGATGTGATATCCAACTCCTTCCCATTCCAACCTGAGACCCTTCCTATAGTATGAGAAGGGATATCCAACTCCTTCCCATTCCAATCCTGAGACCCTTCCTATAGCAAGAGATGTGATATCCAAATCCTTCCCATTCCAATCCTGAGACCCTTCCTATAACATGAGATGTGATATCCAACTCCTTCCCATTCCAACCTGAGACCCTTCCTATAGTATGAGAAGGGATATCCAACTCCTTCCCATTCCAATCCTGAGACCCTTCCTATAGCAAGAGATGTGATATCCAAATCCTTCCCATTCCAATCCTGAGACCCTTCCTATAACATGAGATGTGATATCCAACTCCTTCCCATTCCAATCCTGAAACCCTTCCTATAGCATGAGATGTGATATCTCAATTTTTCTAATAAAAAACCTGAGACCCTTCCAATAGCAAGAGATGTGATATCCAAATCCTTCCCATTCCAATCCTGAGACCCTTCCTATAACATGAGATGTGATATCCAACTCCTTCCCATTCCAACCTGAGACCCTTCCTATAGCATGAGAAGGGATATCCAACTCCTTCCCATTCCAATCCTGAGACCCTTCCTATAGCAAGAGATGTGATATCCAATTCCTTCCCATTCCAATCCTGAGATCCTTCCTATAACATGAGATGTGATACCCAATTATTTCCCATTCCAAACCTGAGACCCTTCCTATTGGATGAGATGTGATATCCAACACCTTCCCATTCCAATCCTGACACCCTTCCTATACCATGAGATGTGATATCTCAATGCTTCTCATACCAAACCTGGGACCCGTCCTATAACATGAGATATGATATCCAAATCCTTCCCCTTCCAAACCTGAGACCCTTCCTTTAGCATGAGATGTGATATCCAAATCCTTCCCATTCCAATCCTGAAACCCCTCCTATAGCATGAGATGTGATATCTCAATGTTTCTAATAAAAAACTGAGACCCTTCCTATAGCAAGAGATGTGATATCCAAATCCTTCCCATTTCAATCCTGAGACCCTACCTATAACATGAGATGTGATATCCAACTCCTTCCCATTCCAACCTGAGACCCTTCCTATAGCATGAGATGTGATGTCTCAATGCTTCTAATACCAAACCTGAGATCCTTCCTATAACATGAGATGTGATATCCAACTCCTTCCCATTCCAATCCTGAGGCCCTTCCTATAGCATGAGATGTGATATCTCACTGCTTATACCAAACCTGAGACCCTTCCTATAGCATGAGATGTGATATCCAACTCCTTCCCATTCCAATCCTGAGACCCTTCCTATAGCATGAGATGTGATATCTCAATGCTTCTAATATCAAACTTGAGACCCTCCCTATAGCATGAGACGTGATATCCAACTCCTTCCCATTCCAATCCTGAGACTCTTCCTATAGCATGAGATGTGATATCTCAATGCTTCTACCAAACCTGAGACCCTTCCTATAACATGAGATGGGATATCCAACTCCTTCCCATTCCAATCCTCAGACACTTCCTATAGCATGAGATGTGATATCTCAATGCTTCTAATACCAAACCTGAGACCCTTCCTATGGCATGAGATTTGATATCAAACTCCTTCCCATTCCAATCCTGAGACCCTTCCTATAGCATGAGATATGATATCCAACTCCTTCCCATTCCAATCCTGAAACCCTTCCTATACCATGAGATGTGATATCTTAATGCTTCTAATACCAAACCTGAGACCCGTCCTATAACATGAGATGTGATATCCAAATCCTTCCCCTTCCAAACCTGAGACCCTTCCTTTAGCATGAGATGTGATATCCAGCTCCTTCCCATTCCAATCCTGAGACCCTTCCGATAGCATGAGATGTGATATATCAATGCTTCTAATATCAAAACTGAGACCCTCCCTATAGAATGAGATGTGATATCTAAGACCTTCCCACTCCAATCCTGAGACCCTTCCGATAGCAGAGATGTGATATCTCAATGCTTATACCAAACCTGAGACCCTTCCTATGGCATGAGATGTGATATCCAACTCCTTCCCATTTCAATCCTGAGACCCTTCCTATAGCATGAGATGTGATATATCAATGCTTCTACCAAACATGAGACCCTTCCTTTAGCATGAGATGTGATATCCATCTCCTTCCCATTCCAATCCTGAGACCCTTCCTATAGCATGAGATGTGATATCTCAATGCTTCTAATACCAAACCTGAGATCCTTCCGATAACATGAGATGTGATATCCAAATCCTTCCCCTTCCAAACCTGAGACACTCCCTTTAGCATGAGATGTGATATCCAACTCCTTCCCATTCCAATCCTGAGACCCTTCTGATAGCATGAGATGTGATATCTCAATGCTTCTAATACTAAACCTGAGATCCTTCCGATAGCATGAGAAGTGATATCTCAATGCTTCTAATACCAAACCTGGGACCCGTGCTATAACATGAGATATTATATCCAAATCCTTCCCATTCCAATCCTGAAACCCTTCCTTTAGCATGAGATGTGATATCTCAATGTTTCCAATAAAAAACCTGAGACCCTTCCTATAGCAAGAGATGTGATATCCAGCTCCTTCCCATTCCAATCCTGAGACCCTTCCGATAGCATGAGATTTGATATCTCAATGCTTCTAATATCAAAACTGAGACCCTCCCTATAGCATGAGATGTGATATCTAAGTCCTTCGCATTCCAATCCTGAGACCCTTCCGATAGCAGAGATGTGATATCTCAATGCTTATACCAAACCTGAGACCCTTCCTATGGCATGAGATGTGATATCCAACTCCTTCCCATTTCAATCCTGAGACCCTTCCTATAGCATGAGATGTGATATCTCAATGCTTCTAATATCAAAACTGAGACCCTCCCTATAGCATGAGATGTGATATCTAAGTCCTTCGCATTCCAATCCTGAGACCCTTCCGATAGCAGAGATGTGATATCTCAATGCTTATACCAAACCTGAGACCCTTCCTATGGCATGAGATGTGATATCCAACTCCTTCCCATTTCAATCCTGAGACCCTTCCTTTAGCATGAGATGTGATATCCATCTCCTTCCCATTCCAATCCTGAGACCCTTCCTATAGCATGAGATGTGATATCTCAATGCTTCTAATACCAAACCTGAGATCCTTCCGATAACATGAGATGTGATATCCAAATCCTTCCCCTTCCAAACCTGAGACCCTCCCTTTAGCATGAGATGTGATATCCAACTCCTTCCCATTCCAATCCTGAGACCCTTCTGATAGCATGAGATGTGATATCTCAATGCTTCTAATACTAAACCTGAGATCCTTCCGATAGCATGAGAAGTGATATCTCAATGCTTCTAATACCAAACCTGGGACCCGTCCTATAACATGAGATATGATATCCAAATCCTTCCCATTCCAATCCTGAAACCCTTCCTTTAGCATGAGATGTGATATCTCAATGTTTCTAATAAAAAACCTGAGACCCTTCCTATAGCAAGAGATGTGATATCCAAATCCTTCCCATTCCAATCCTGAGACCCTTCCTATAACATGAGATGTGATATCCAACTCCTTTCCATTCCAATCCTGAAACCCTTCCTATAGCATGAGATGTGATATCTCAATGTTTCTAATAAAAAAACCTGAGACCCTTCCAATAGCAAGAGATGTGATATCCAAATCCTTACCATTCCAATCCTGAGACCCTTCCTATAACATGAGATGTGATATCCAACTCCTTCCCATTCCAACCTGAGACCCTTCCTATAGTATGAGAAGGGATATCCAACTCCTTCCCATTCCAATCCTGAGACCCTTCCTATAGCAAGAGATGTGATATCCAAATCCTTCCCATTCCAATCCTGAGATCCTTCCTATAACATGAGATGTGATACCCAATTATTTCCCATTCCAAACCTGAGACCCTTCCTATTGGATGAGATGTGATATCCAACACCTTCCCATTCCAATCCTGACACCCTTCCTATACCATGAGATGTGATATCTCAATGCTTCTAATACCAAACCTGGGACACGTCCTATAACATGAGATATGATATCCAAATCCTTCCCCTTCCAAACCTGAGACCCTTTCTTTAGCATGAGATGTGATATCCAAATCCTTCCCATTCCAATCCTGAAACCCCTCCTATAGCATGAGATGTGATATCTCAATGTTTCTAATAAAAAACCTGAGACCCTTCCAATAGCACGAGATGTGATATCCAAATCCTTCCCATTCCAATCCTGAGACCCTTCCTATAACATGAGATGTGATATCCAACTCCTTCCCATTCCAACCTGAGACCCTTCCTATAGCATGAGAAGGGATATCCAACTCCTTCCCATTCCAATCCTGAGACCCTACCTATAGCAAGAGATGTGATATCCAAATCCTTCCCATTCCAATCCTGAGATCCTTCCTATAACATGAGATGTGATACCCAATTATTTCCCATTCCAAACCTGAGACCCTTCCTATTGGATGAGATGTGATATTCAACACCTTCCCATTCCAATCCTGACACCCTTCCTATACCATGAGATGTGATATCTCAATGTTTCTAATACAAAACTGAGACCCTTCCTATAGCAAGAGATGTGATATCCAAATCCTTCCCATTTCAATCCTGAAACCCCTCCTAAAGCATGAGATCTGATATCTCAATGTTTCTAATAAAAAACGGAGACCCTTCCTATAGCAAGAGATGTGATATCCAAATCCTTCCCATTTCAATCCTGAGACCCTACCTATAACATGAGATGTGATATCCAACTCCTTCCCATTCCAACCTGAGACCCTCCCTTTAGCATGAGATGTGATATCCAACTCCTTCCCATTCCAATCCTGAGACCCTTCTGATAGCATGAGATGTGATATCTCAATGCTTCTAATACTAAACCTGAGATCCTTCCGATAGCATGAGAAGTGATATCTCAATGCTTCTAATACCAAACCTGGGACCCGTCCTATAACATGAGATATGATATCCAAATCCTTCCCATTCCAATCCTGAAACCCTTCCTTTAGCATGAGATGTGATATCTCAATGTTTCTAATAAAAAACCTGAGACCCTTCCTATAGCAAGAGATGTGATATCCAAATCCTTCCCATTCCAATCCTGAGACCCTTCCTATAACATGAGATGTGATATCCAACTCCTTCCCATTCCAATCCTGAAACCCTTCCTATAGCATGAGATGTGATATCTCAATGTTTCTAATAAAAAACCTGAGACCCTTCCAATAGCAAGAGATGTGATATCCAAATCCTTCCCATTCCAATCCTGAGACCCTTTCTATAACATGAGATGTGATATCCAACTCCTTCCCATTCCAACCTGAGACCCTTCCTATAGCATGAGAAGGGATATCCAACTCCTTCCCATTCCAATCCTGAGACCCTTCCTATAGCAAGAGATGTGATATCCAAATCCTTCCCATTCCAATCCTGAGATCCTTCCTATAACATGAGATGTGATACCCAATTATTTCCCATTCCAAACCTGAGACCCTTCCTATTGGATGAGATGTGATATCCAACACCTTCCCATTCCAATCCTGACACCCTTCCTATACCATGAGATATTATATCTCAATGCTTCTAATACCAAACCTGGGACCCGTCCTATAACATGAGATATGATATCCAAATCCTTCCCCTTCCAAACCTGAGACCCTTCCTTTAGCATGAGATGTGATATCCAAATCCTTCCCATTCCAATCCTGAAACCCCTCCTATAGCATGAGATGTGATATCTCAATGTTTCTAATAAAAAACCTGAGACCCTTCCAATAGCAAGAGATATGATATCCAAATCCTTCCCATTCCAATCCTGAGACCCTTCCTATAACATGAGATGTGATATCCAACTCCTTCCCATTCCAACCTGAGACCCTTCCTATAGCATGAGAAGGGATATCCAACTCCTTCCCATTCCAATCCTGAGACCCTTCCTATCGCAAGAGATGTGATATCCAAATCCTTCCCATTCCAATCCTGAGATCCTTCCTATAACATGAGATGTGATACCCAATTATTTCCCATTCCAAACCTGAGACCCTTCCTATTGGATGAGATGTGATATTCAACACCTTCCCATTCCAATCCTGACACCCTTCCTATAGCATGAGATGTGATATCTCAATGTTTCTAATACAAAACTGAGACCCTTCCTATAGCAAGAGATGTGATATCCAAATCCTTCCCATTTCAATCCTGAGACCCTACCTATAACATGAGATGTGATATCCAACTCCTTCCCATTCCAACCTGTGACCCTTCCTATAGCATGAGAAGGGATATCCAACTCCTTCCCAATCCAATCCTGAGACCCTTCCGATAGCAGAGATGTGATATCTCAATGCTTCTGCCAAACCTGAGACCCTTCCTTTAGCATGAGATGTGATATCCAAATCCTTCACATTCCAATCCTGAGACCCTTCCTATAGCATGAGATGTGATATCTCAATGCTTCTACCAAACCTGAGACCCTTCCTATAACATGAGATAATATCCAACTCCTTCCCATTCCAATTCTGAGACCCGTCCTATAACATGATTAATATCCAACTCCTTCCCATTCCAATTCTGAGACCCGTCCTATACCATGAGACTTGATATCTCAATGCTTCTAATACCAAACCTGAGACCGGTCCTATAACATGAGATGTGATACCCAAATCCTTCCCCTTCCAAACCATAGACCCTTCCTATAGCATGAGATGTGATATCTCAATGCTTCTAATACCAAACCTGAGACCCTTCCTATAACGAGATGGGATATCCAACTCCTTCCCATTCCAATCCTGAGACCCTTCCGATAGCAGAGGTGTGATATCTCAATGCTTATACCAAACCTGAGACCCTTCCTATGGCATGAGATGTCATATACAACTCCTTCCGATTCCAATCCTGAGACCCTTCCTATAGCATGAGATGTGATATCTCAATGCTTCTAATACCAAACCTGAGATCCTTCCTATAACATGAGATGTGATATCAAACTCCTTCCCATTCCAAACCTGAGACCCTTCCGATAGCATGATATGTGATATCACAATGCTTCTAAAACCAAACATGAGAACCATCCTATAACATGAGATGTGAAATCCAAATCATTCCCTTTCCAAACCTGAGACCCTTCCTATAGCTTGAGATGTGATATCAAACTCCTTCTCATTCAATGTGATATCCAACTCCTTCCCATTCCAATCCTGAGACCCTTCCTATACCATGAGATGTGATATTTCAATGCTTCTAATACCAAACCTGAGACCCGTCCTAAAACATGAGATGTGAGATCCATATCCTTCCCCTTCCAAACCTGAGACCTTTCCTATAGCATGAGATGTGATATCTCAATGCTTCTTATACCAAACCTGAAATCCTTCCGATAGCATGAGATGTGATATCTCAATGCTTCTAATACCAAACCTGAGATCCTTCCTATAACATGAGATGTGATATCCAAATCCTTCGCCTTCCAAACCTGAAACCCTCCCTTTAGAATGAGATGTGATATCCAACTCCTTCCAATTCCATTCCTGATACCCTTCTGATAGCATGAGATGTGATATCTCAATGCCTCTAATACCAAACCTGAGATCCTACCTCTAACATGAAATGTGATATCCAACTCCTTCCCTTTCCAAACCTGAGAGCCTTCCTACAGCATGAGATGTGATATCCAAGTCCTTCCCATTCCAATCCTGAGACCCTTCCTATAACATGAGATGTGATATCCAACTCCTTCCCATTCCAACCTGAGACCCTTCCTATAGCATGAGATGGGATATCCAACTCCTTCCAAATCCAATCCTGATACCCTTCCGATAGCATGAGATGTGATATCCCAATGCTTCTACAAAACCTGAGACCCATACCATGGCATGAGATGTCATATCAAACTCCCGTCCTATACCATGAGATGTGATATCTCAATGCTTCTAATACCAAACCTGGGACCCGTCCTATAACATGAGATATGATATCCAAATCCTTCCCCTTCCAAACCTGAAACCCTTCCTATAGCATGAGAAGGGATATCCAACTCCTTCCCATTCCAGTCCTGAGACCCTTCCTATACCATGAGATGTGATATCTCAATGCTTCTAATAAAAAACCTGAGACCCTTCATATAGCAAGAGATGTGATATCCAAATCCTTCCCATTCCAATCCTGAGATCCTTCCTATAACATGAGATGTGATATCCAATTCATTCCCATTCCAAACCTGAGACCCTTCCTATTGGATGAGATGTGATATCCAACTCCTTCCCATTCCAATCCTGAGACCCTTCCTATACCATGAGATGTGATATCTCAATGCTTCTAATACCAAACCTGGGACCCGCCCTATAACATGAGATGTGATATCCAAATCCTTCCCATTCCAATCCTGAAACCCTTCCTATAGCATGAGAAGGGATATCCAACTCCTTCCCATTCCAATCCTGAGACCCTTCCTATACCATGAGATGTGATATCTCAATGCTTCTAATAAAAAACCTGAGACCCTTCCTATAGCAAGAGATGTGATATCCAAATCCTTCCCATTCCAATCCTGAGATCCTTCCTATAACATGAGATGTGATATCCAATTCATTCCCATTCCAAACCTGAGACCCTTCCTATTGGATGAGATGTGATATCCAACTCCTTCCCATTCCAATCCTGAGAACCTTCCTATACCATGAGATGTGATATCTCAATGCTTCTAATACCAAACCTGGGACCCGCCCTATAACATGAGATATGATATCCAAATCCTTCCCCTTCTAAACCTCAGACCCTTCCTTTAGCATGAGATGTGATATCCAAATCCTTCCCATTCCAATCCTGAAACCCTTCCTATAGCATGAGATGTGATATCTCAATGTTTCTAATAAAAAACCTGAGACCCTTCCTATAGCAAGAGATGTGATATCCAAATCCTTCACATTTCAATCTTGAGACCCTTCCTATAGCATGAGATGTGATATCCAACTCCTTCCCATTCCAACCTGAGACCCTTCCTATAGCATGAGAAGGGATATCCAACTCCTTCCCAATCCAATCCTGAGACCCTTCCGATAGCAGAGATGTGATATCTCAATGCTTATACCAAACCTGAGACCCTACCTTTAGCATGATGTGATATCCAAATCCTTCACATTCCAATCCTGAGACCCTTCCTATAGCATGAGATGTGATATCTCAATGCTTCTAATACCAAACCTGAGATCCTTCCTATAACATGAGATGTGATATCCAACTCCTTCCCATTCCAAACCTGAGACCCTTCCGATAGCATGAGATGTGATATCTCAATGCTTCTAAAATTAAACATGAGACCATCCTATAACATGAGATGTGAAATCCCAATCCTTCCCTTCCCAAACCTGAGACCCTTCCTATAGCTCGAGATGTGATATCAAACTCCTTCCCATTCCAATCCTGAGATAGCTTTAGATGTGATATCCAACTCCTTCCCATTCCAATCCTGAGACCCTTATTATACCATGAGATGTGATATCTCAAGGCTTCTAATACCAAACCTGAGACCCGTCCTAAAACATGAGATGTGAGATCCAAATCCTTCCCCTTCCAAACCTGAGACCTTTCCTTTAGCATATGTGATATCCAACTCCTTCCCATTCCAATCCTGAGACCCTTCCGATAGCATGAGATGTGATATCTCAATGCTTCTAATATCAAACCTGAGAACCTCCCTATAGCATATGTGATATCCAACTCCTTCCAATTCCAATACTGAGACCCTTCCAATAGCATATGTGATATCTCAATGCTTCTAATATCAAAACTGAGACCCTCCCTATAGCATGAGATGTGATATCTCAATGCTTCTAATACCAAACCTGGGACCCGCCCTATAAAATGAGATGTGATATCCAAATCCTTCCCATTCCAATCCTGAAACCCTTCCTATAGCATGAGAAGGGATATCCAACTCCTTCCCATTCCAATCGAGACCCTTCCTATAACATGAGATGTGATATCTCTATGCTTCTAATACCAAACCTGAGGCCCTTCCCGCAGTATATGTGATATCCAACTCCTTCCCATTCCCAACTTGTGACCCTTCCTGTAGCATGAAATGTGATTTCTCACGCCTTCCAATACCAAACCCGAGACCATTCCCACAGCCTGAGATTTGAAATCTCATTTCTTCCAATACCAAACTCGAGACCCTTCCGATAGGATGAGATTTACTATCTCACTCCTTAAAATACCAACCGCGAGTCCCTTCCTAAAGGATGTGATTCTAATACCAAACCTGAGACTCTCCCTATAACAAGAGATGTCATATCCAACTCCTTCCCATTCCAATCCTGAGACTCTTCCTATAGCATGACATGTGATATCGAACTTCCCATTCCAATCCTGAGACTCAGACCTCCCCGTCTAACCTTCTCACCACTCCTAGCTCCCGGATTGATCATGCACTCCTGCTGTCTCCTCTCCCTTCTTCTGCTTCCTTTCCTCTCTCCTTCCTCATCTGCCCTAGGTCAGGCTCCTTCTACACCTCAGCAGGGATTACTGATTTGTACCCCTCCCCACTCTCAACTCTCACTCAGTTTCAAACACTCATCTGACATCTGCCATTTCCTGGAAGAACCCGACCTTGATGTCCTTGGTCTAACCGAGACATGGTTGACGGCCAGCGCTGTCTCGAGCTTTGACACTTTCCTCCCTGATGACAAGTTCCTCTCCATGCCCAGATCCAACCGTTCTTGAGGGGGAGTATCCTTGTTTCCTGTAGTAAATTGCTTTCCTTTGCAGGCCGACTCCTCTCACGAATGCCTTGTCTGCATGCATTCTCTCTTTCCTGGCGAATCTCTCACCGTGGCTATTTGCCTACCCCCTTCCTCTCAGTGGATGTACTTCTCCATCCTAGCCTCCTACCACTCAACTCCGCCTACTTGGAGAATTCAACATGAACCTGTATGCTTCCTGACCTGGACTTTTACGAGATCTGCAACTCTTCATGTCACTGGCCCTACACACTGCAGGGAATACTCAGGATTTTCAGATCTCAGACCTCCCCCTCTGTAACCCTCTCAACAATCCTCTCCCGTGGTGATCAAGTTCTCATCTCCAAAGAAGGCTAACTGCCAGCTGTTCCTCCTCAGTGGAGTTCTCCCTTTCTGTCCCTGCTCCCTGCACCGTTTCGCGTTGCAAGTACTCGCTTCCCAGCTCTCTGGTTTAGACGCGTGTTCCCTGCCTTCTCTCTTCTTCCCGCTGCCTTCAAATCAACAAATGAGCTTCAAAAGATACACGGTGTATGTACTGTGTCCGTGCGTTTGTTGTCGAATCCTGACGTTTTTAACCACTGTTCTCCCATACAAGGGGGGGGTCAACATCTACTGCTGTTCACAGGCTGATTGTATACGGCTGAAATCTTCAAGGCATTATCAGCTTTCCTGACTGTTTTGGAACGTGTATTTGCCATCTGTTAATGCAGTCGCCCTGTGTTCATCGTCCCTTCTACTTTACAGGCTGCACTCCCCTGGAGATCACATTCTCCTCTCCAGAGCAGGCTAACTACCAGCTGCTCCTCCTCATAGGCGTTCATCCTTTCTGTCCCTGATCCCTGCTCCGTTTCGCGTTGCAAACACTCGCTTCCCTGCTCTCTGGTTTAGACGCTGTTCCTCCTCATAGGCGTTCTTCTTTCTGTCCCTGCTCCCTGCACAGTTTCGCGTTGCAAGTACTCGCTTCCCAGCTCTCTGGTTTAGAAGCGTGTTCCCTGCCTTCTCTGCTCTTCCCGCTGCCTTCAAATCAACAAATGAGCTTCAAAAGATACCCATTGCTCAGAATGCTTTATAACACCCATTATTCATCATATAGCCGTAACCCGCTAGACGTATTGAAATGTGCTGTAAACTAGCAAAACCCGCTAGAAAATATACTTTCCTCGCGTTTTTGTAAATGCGAATTCTGATGGGTTCCCATGTATGTACTGTGTCCGTGCGTTTGTTGTCGAATCCTGAAGTTTTTAACCACTGTTCTCCCATACAAGGGGGGTTCAACATCTACTGCTGTTCACAGGCTGAATGTATACGGCTGAAATCTTCAAGGCATTATCAGCTTTCCTGACTGTTTTGGAACGTGTATTTGCCATCTGTTAATGCAGTCGCCTTGTGGTCATCGTCCCTTTTAGTTTACAGGCTGCACTCCCCTGGTGATCACATTCTCTTCTCCAGAGCAGGCTAACTACCAGCTGCTCCTCCTCAGAGGCGTTCCTTCTTTCTGTCCCTGCTCCCTGCACCGTTTCGCGTTGCATGTACTCGCTTCCCACCTCTCTGGTTTAGATGTGTGTTCCCTGCCTTCTCTCCTCTTCCTACAGCCTTCCAATGAGCTCCACAAGATAGTGTTCAGAATGCTTCATAACCCCATTATTCAACATATAGCTGTAACCCGCTAGACGTATTGAAACGTGCTAAAAACTAGCAAAAATAGCTAGAAAATGTACTTCCCTCGCGTTTTTGTAAATGCGAATTCTGGTGGGTTCCCATGTTGTATGTACTGTGTCCGTGCGTTTGTTGTCGAATCCTGAAGTTTTTAACCACTGTTCCCCCATACTAAGGGGGGTTAACATCTACTGCTGTTCACAGGCTGAATGTATACGGCTGAAATCTTCAAGGCATTATCAGCTTTCCTGACTGTTTTGGAACGTGTATTTGCCATCTGTTAATGCAGTCGCCTTGTGGTCATCGTCCCTTTTAGTTTACAGGCTGCACTCCCCTGGTGATCACATTCTCCTCTCCAGAGCAGGCTAACTACCAGCTGCTCCTCCTCAGAGGCGTTCCTTCTTTCTGTCCCTGCTCCCTGCACCGTTTCGCGTTGCATGTTCTCGCTTCCCAGCTCTCTGGTTAGATGCGTATTCCCTGCCTTCTCTCCTCTTCCTACAGCCTTCCAATGAGCTCCACAAGATAGTGTTCAGAATGCTTTATAACCCCATTATTCAACATATAGCTGTAACCCGCTAGACGTATTGAAACGTGCTAAAAACTAGCAAAAACAGCTAGAAAATGTACTTCCTCGCGTTTTGGTAAATGCAGGGTACACGCGTCTAAACCAGAGAGCAGGGAAGCGAGCATTTCAGCAGTATAAATTCAGCCTGTGAACAACACATTTTGATCCTCCCTTTTATGGGAGAAGAGTGGTTCAAAAGTACAGAATTCGACTGATCAAACGCACGAACAGAGTACAAAATGGGAATCCACCAGAATTCGCATTTACCAAAACGCGAGGAAAGTACATTTTCTAGCTGTTTTTGCTAGTTTTTAGAACGTTTCAATACGTCTAGCGGGTTACGGCTATATGTTGAATAATGGGTGTTATAAAGCATTCTGAACACTATCTTGTGGAGCTCATTGGAAGGCTTTAGGAAGAGGAGAGAAGCAGGGAACACGCATCTAAACCAGAGAGCTGGGAAGCGAGTACATGCAACGCGAAACGGAGCAGGGATCAGGGACAGAAAGGATGAACGCCTATGAGGAGGAGCAGCTGGTAGTTAGCCTGCTCTGGAGAGGAGAATGTGATCACCAGGGGAGTGCAGCCTGTAAAGTAGAAGGGACGATGAACACAGGGCGACTGCATTAACAGATGGCAAATGCACGTTCCAAAACAGTCAGGAAAGCTGATAATGCATTGAAGATTTCAGCCGTATACATTCAGACTGTGAACAGCAGTAGATGTTGACCCCCCTTAGTATGGGAGAACAATGGTTAAAAACTTCAGGATTCGACAACAAACGCACGGACACAATACATACAACATGGGAACCCACCAGAATTCGCATTTACAAGAACGCGAGGACAGTACATTTTCTAGCTGGTTTTGCTAGTTTACAGCACATTTCAATACGTCTAGCGAGTTACGGCTTTATGATGAATAATGGGTGTTATAAAGCATTCTGAGCACCGTGTATCTTTTGAAGCTCATTTGTTGATTTGAAGGCAGCGGGAAGAGGAGAGAAGGCAGGGAACACGCGTCTAAAGCAGAGAGCTGGGAAGCGAGTGTTTGCAACGCGAAACGGTGCAGGGAGCAGGGACAGAAAGGGAGAACTCCACTGAGGCGGAACAGCTGGTAGTTAGCCTTCTTTGGAGATGAGAACTTGATCACCACGGGAGAGGATTGTTGAGAGGGTTACAGAGGGGGAGGTCTGAGATCAGAAAATCCTGAGTATTCCCTGCAGTGTGTAGGGCCAGCGACATGTAGAGTTGCAGAGCTCGTAAAAGTCCAGGTCAGGAAGTATACAGGTTCATGTTGAATTCTCCAAGTAGGCTGAGTTGAGTGGTAGGAGGCTAGGATGGAGAAGTCCATCCACTGAGAGAGGAAGGGGTTAGGCAAATAGCCACGGTGAGAGAATGACCAGGAAAGAGAGAATGCATGCAGACAAGGCATTCGTGAGAGGAGTCGGCCTGCAAAGGAAAGCAATTTACTACAGGAATCAAGGATACTCCCCCTCAAGAAATCTGGGCATGGAGAGGAACTTGTCATCAGGGAGGAAAGTGTCAAAGCTCGAGACAGCGCTGGCCGTCAACCATGTCTCGGTTAGACCAAGGACATCAAGGTCGGGTTCTTCCAGGAAATGGCAGATGTCAGATGAGTGTTTGAAACTGAGTGAGAGTTGAGAGTGGGGAGGGGTACAAATCAGTAATCCCTGCTGAGGTGTAGAAGGAGCCTGACCTAGGGCAGATGAGGACGGAGAGAGGAAAGAAAGCGGAAGAAGGGAGAGAAGAGACAGCAGGAGTGCATGATCAATCCGGGAGCTAGGAGTGGTGAGAAGGTTAGACGGGGAGGTCTGAGTCTCAGGATTGGAATGGGAAGTTCGATATCACATGTCATGCTATAGGAAGAGTCTCAGGAATGGAATGGGAAGGAGTTGGATATGACATCTCTTGTTATAGGGAGGGTCTCAGGTTTGGTATTAGAAGCACTGAGATATCAAATCACATCCTTTCGGAAGGGACTCGAGTTTGGTATTTTAAGGAGTGAGATAGTAAATCTCATCCTATCGGAAGGGTCTCGGGTTTGGTATTGGAAGAAATGAGATTTCAAATCTCATGCTGTGGGAATGGTCTCGGGTTTGGTATTGGAAGGGGTGAGAAATCACATTTCATGCTACAGGAAGGGTCACAAGTTTGGAATGGGAAGGAGTTGGATATCACATATACTACGGGAAGGGGCTCAGGTTTGGTATTAGAAGCATATAGATATCACATCTCATGTTATAGGAAGGGTCTCGATTGGAATG
Organism: Ambystoma mexicanum; assembly: GCF_040938575.1. Lineage (NCBI taxonomy): Eukaryota > Metazoa > Chordata > Amphibia > Caudata > Ambystomatidae > Ambystoma > Ambystoma mexicanum. The sequence goes on along the minus strand of NC_090932.1, from coordinate 560,241,676 downwards.
GGAAGCAGTTGGATATCACATCTCATGCTATAGGGAGGGTCTCAGTTTTGATATTAGAAGCATTGAGATATCACATATGCTATTGGAAGGGTCTCAGTATTGGAATTGGAAGGAGTTGGATAGCACATCTCGTGCTATAGGGAGGTTCTCAGGTTTGATATTAGAAGCATTGAGATATCACATCTCATGCTATCGGAAGGGTCTCAGGATTGGAATGGGAAGTAGTTGGATACCACATATGCTAAAGGAAAGGTCTCAGGTTTGGAAGGGGAAGGATTTGGATCTCACATCTCATGTTTTAGGACGGGTCTCAGGTTTGGTATTAGAAGCCTTGAGATATCACATCTCATGGTATAATAAGGGTCTCAGGATTGGAATGGGAAGGAGTTGGATATCACATCTCAAGCTATTTCAGGATTGGAATGGGAAGGAGTTTGATATCACATCTCAAGCTATAGGAAGGGTCTCAGGTTTGGGAAGGGAAGGATTGGGATTTCACATCTCATGTTATAGGATGGTTCTCATGTTTGGTTTTAGAAGCATTGAGATATCACATCTCATGCTATCGGAAGGGTCTCAGGTTTGGAATGGGAAGGAGTTGGATATCACATCTCATGTTATAGGAAGGATCTCAGGTTTGGTATTAGAAGCATTGAGATATCACATCTCATGCTATAGGAAGGGTCTCAGGATTGGAATGTGAAGGATTTGGATATCACATCTCATGCTAAAGGAAGGGTCTCAGGTTTGGTATAAGCATTGAGATATCACATCTCTGCTATCGGAAGGGTATCAGGATTGGATTGGGAAGGAGTTGGATATCCCTTCTCATGCTATAGGAAGGGTCTCATGTTGGAATGGGAAGGAGTTGGATATCACATCTCATGTTATAGGAAGGGTCTCAAGATTGAAATGGGAAGGATTTGGATATCACATCTCTTGCTATAGGAAGGGTCTCAGGTTTTTTATTAGAAACATTGAGATATCACATCTCATGCTATAGGAAGGGTTTCAGGATAGGAATGGGAAGGATTTAGATATCACATCTCATGCTAAAGGAAGGCTCTCAGGTTTGGAAGGGGAAGGATTTGGATATCATATCTCATGTTATAGGGCGGGTCCCAGGTTTGGTATTAGAAGCATTGAGATATCACATCTTATGTTATAGGAAGGGTCTCAGGATTGGAATGGGAAGGAGTTGGATATCACATCTCATCCAATAGGAAGGGTCTCAGGTTTGGAATGGGAAGGAATTGGATTACACATCTCATGTTATAGGAAGGATCTCAGGATTGGAATGGGAAGGATTTGGATATCACATCTCTTGCTATAGGAAGGGTCTCAGGTTTTTTATTAGAAGCATTGAGATATCACATCTCATGGTATAGGAAGGGTCTCAGGATTGGAATGGGAAGGAGTTGGATATCCCTTCTCATGCTATAGGAAGGGTCTCAGGTTGGAATGGGAAGGATTTGGATATCAAATCTCTTGCTATAGGAAGGGTCTCAGGTTTTTTATTAGAAACAATGAGATATCACATCTCATGCTATAGGAAGGGTTTAAGGATTGGAATGGGAAGGATTTGGATATCACATCTCATGCTAAAGGAAGGGTCTCAGGTTTGGAAGGGGAAGGATTTGGATATCACATCTCATGTTATTGGACCGGTCTCAGGTTTGGTATTAGAAGCATTGAGATATCAAGTCTCATGGTATAGGACGGGAGTTTGATATCACATCATGCAATGGTATGGGTCTCAGGTTTTGTAGAAGCATTGGGATATCACATCTCATGCTATCGGAAGGGTATCAGGATTGGATTTGGAAGGAGTTGGATATCCCATCTCATGCTATAGGAAGGGTCTAAGGTTGGAATGGGAAAGAGTTGGATGTCACATCTCATGTTATAGGAAGGGTCTCAGGATTGGAATGGGAAGGACTTGGATATCACATCTCATGCTGTAGGAAGGCTCTCAGGTTTGGAAAGGGAAGGAGTTGGATATCACTTTTCATGTTAGAGGTAGGATCTCAGGTTTGGTATTAGAGGCATTGAGCTATCACATCTCATGCTATCAGAAGGGTATCAGGATTGGAATGGGAAGGAGTTGGATATCACATCTCATGCTAAAGGGAGGGTCTCAGGTTTGGAAGGGGAAGGATTTGGATATCACATCTCATGTTATAGGAAGGATCTCAGGTTTGGTATTAGAAGCATTGAGATATCACATCTCATGCTATCGGAAGGATCTCAGGTTTGGTATTAGAAGCATTGAGATATCACATCTCATGCTATAGGAAGGGTCTCAGGATTGGAATGGGAAGGAGTTGGATATCACATCTCATGCTAAAGGAAGGGTCTCAGTTTTGGTAGAAGCATTGCGATATCACATCTCATGCTATAGGAAGGGTCTCAGGATTGGAATCGGAAGGAGTTGGATATCACATCTCATGCTATAGGAAGGGTCTCAGGTTTGGTATAAGCATTGAAATATCACATCTCTGCTATCGGAAGGGTCTCAGGATTGGAATGGGAAGGATTTAGATATCACATCTCATGCTTCAGGGAGGGGCTCAGTTTTGATATTAGAAGCATTGAGATATCACATCTCATGGTATAGGAAGGGTCTCAGGATTGGAATGGGAAGGAGTTGGCTATCACATCTCAAGCTATCTCAGGACTGGAATGGGAAAGATTTTGATATCACATCTCAAGCTATAGGAAGGGTCTCAGGTTTGGAAAGGGAAGGATTTGGATTTCACATCTCATGTTATAGGATGGTTCTCAGGTTTGGTTTTAGAAGCATTAAGATATAACATCTCAAGCTATAGGAACGGTCTCAGGTTTGGAATGGGAAGGAGTTAGATATCACATCTCATGCTAAAGGAAAGGTCTCAGGTTTGGAAGGGGAAGGATTTGGATCTCACATCTCATGTTTTAGGACAGGTCTCAGGTTTGGTATTAGAAGCATTGAAATATCACATCTCATGGTATAGGAAGGGTCTCAGGATTGGAATGGGAAGGAATTGGATATCACATTGAATGGGAAGGAGTTTGATATCACATCTCAAGCTATAGGAAGGGTCTCAGGTTTGGAAAGGGAATGATTTGGATTTCACATCTCATGTTATAGGATGGTTCTCATGTTTGGTTTTAGAAGCATTTAGATATCACATCTCATGCTATAGGAAGGGTCTCAGGATTGGAATGGGAAGGAGTTGGATATCACATCTCATGCTATAGGAAGGGTCTCAGGTTTTGTATAAGCATTGAGATATCCCATCTCATGCTATAGGAAGGGTCTCAGGATTGGAATCGGAAGGAGTTGTATATGACATCTCATGCCATAGGAAGGGTCTCAGGTTTGGTATAAGCATTGAGATATCACATCTCTGCTATCGGAAGGGTCTCAGGATTGGAATGGGAAGGAGTTGGATATCCCATCTCGTTATAGGAAGGGTCTCAGGTTTGGTATTAGAAGCATTGAGATATCACATCTCATGCTATAGGAAGGGTCTAAGGTTTGGAAGGGGAAGGATTTGGGTATCACATCTCATGTTATAGGAACGGTCTCAGGTTTGGTATTAGAAGCATTGAGATATCACATCTCATGCTATAGGAAGGGCCTCATGATTGGAATGGGAAGGAGTTGGATATCACATCTCAAGCTATAGGAAGGGTCTCAGGATTGGAATGGGAAGGAGTTTGATATCACATCTCATGCCATGGTATGGGTTTCAGGTTTTGTAGAAGCATTGGGATATCACATCTCATGCTATCAGAAGGGTATCGGGATTGGATTTGGAAGGAGTTGGATATCCCATCTCATGCTATAGGAAGGGTCTAAGGTTGGAATGTGAAGGAGTTGGATATCACATCTCATGTTATAGGAAGGGTCTCAGGATTGGAATGGGAAGGACTTGGATATCACATCTCATTCTTTAGGAAGGCTCTCAGGGTTGGAAGGGGAAGGAGTTGGATATCACATTTCATGTAGAGGTAGGATCTCAGTTTTGGTATTAGAGGCATTGAGATATCACATCTCATGCTATCAGAAGGGTCTCAGGATTGGAATGGGAAGGAGTTAGATATCACATCTCATGCTAAAGGAAGGGTCTCAGGTTTGGTAGAAGCATTGAGATATCACATCTCATGCTATAGGAAGGGTCTCAGGATTGGAATGGGAAGGAGTTGGATATCACATCTCTTGTTATAGGGAGGGTCTCAGGATTTGAATGGCAAGGAGTTGGATATCACATCTCATGCCATAGGAAGGGTCTCAGGTTTGGTATAAGCATTGAGATATCACATCTCATGCTATAGGAAGGGTCTCAGGATTGGAATGGGAAGGTCTTGGATATCACATCTCATGTTATAGGAAGGGTCTCAGGTTTGGTATTAGAAGCATTGAGATATCACATCTCATGCTATAGGAAGGGTCTCAGGAATGGAATGGGAAGGACTTGGATATCGCATCTCATGATAAAGGAAGGGTCTAAGGTTTGGAAGGGGAAGGATTTGGATATCACATCTCATGTTATTGGACCGGTCTCAGGTTTGGTATTAGAAGCATTGAGATATCAAGTCTCATGGTATAGGACGGGAGTTTGATATCACATCATGCCATGGTATGGGTCTCAGGTTTGTAGAAGCATTGGGATATCACATCTCATGCTATCGGAAGGGTATCAGGATTGGATTTGGAAGGAGTTGGATATCCCATCTCATGCTATAGGAAGGGTCTCAGGTTGGAATGGGAAAGAGTTGGATACCACATCTCATGTTATAGGAAGGGTCTCAGGATTGGAATGGGAAGGACTTGGATATCACATCTCATGCTGTAGGAATGCTCTCAGGTTTGGAAAGGGAAGGAGTTGGATATCACATTTCATGTTAGAGGTAGGATCTCAGGTTTGGTATTAGAGGCATTGAGATATCACATCTCATGCTATCAGAAGGGTATCAGGATTGGAATGGGAAGGAGTTGGTTATCACATCTCATGCTAAAGGGAGGGTCTCAGGTTTGGAAGGGAAAGGATTTGGATATCACATCTCATGTTATAGGAAGGATCTCAGGTTTGGTATTAGAAGCATTGAGATATCACATCTCATGCTATCGGAAGGATCTCAGGTTTGGTATTAGAAGCATTGAGATATCACATCTCATGCTATAGGACGGGTCTCAGGATTGGAATGGGAAGGAGTTGGATATCACATCTCATGCTAAAGGAAGGGTCTCAGTTTTGGTAGAAGCATTGCGATATCACATCTCATGCTATAGGAAGGGTCTGAGGATTGGAATGGGAAGGACTTAGATATCACATCTCATGCTATAGGGAGGGTCTCAGTTTTGATATTAGAAGCATTGAGATATCACATCTCATGCTATCGGAAGGGTCTCAGGGTTGGAATGGGAGGAGCTGGATATCACATCTCATGCTAAAGGAAGGGTCTCAGGTTTGGAAGGGGAAGGATTTGGATATCACATCTCATGTTATAGGATGGGTCTCAGGTTTGGTATTAGAAGCATTGTGATATCACATCTCATGCTATAGGAAGTGTCTCAGGATTGGAATGGGAAGGAGTTGGATATCACATCTCATGCTATAGGAAGGGTTTCAGGTTTGGTAGAAGCATTGAGATATCACATCTCATGCTATAGGAAGAGTCTCAGGTTTGGGAAGGGAAGGATTTGGATTTCACATCTCATGTTATAGGATGGTTCTCATGTTTGGTTTTTGAAGCATTGAGATATCACATCTCATGCTATCGGAAGGGTCTCGGGTTTGGTATTAGAAGCATTGTGATATCACATCTCATGCTATAGGAAGTGTCTCAGGATTTGAATGGCAAGGAGTTGGATATCACATCTCATGCCGTAGGAAGGGTCTCAGGTTTGGTATAAGCATTGAGATATCACATCTCTGCTATCGGAAGGGTCTCAGGATTGGATTGGGAAGGAGTTGGATATCACATCTCATGTTATAGGAAGGGTCTCCGGATTGGAATGTGAAGGATTTGGATATCACATCTCATGCTAAAGGAAGGGTCTCAGGTTTGGAATGGGAAGGAGTTGGATATGATATCTCTTGTTATAGGGAGGGTCTCAGGATTTGAATGGCAAGGAGTTGGATATCACATCTCATGCCATAGGAAGGGTCTCAGGTTTGGTATAAGCATTGAGATATCACATCTCTGCTATAGGAAGGATCTCAGGATTGTATTGGGAAGGAGTTGGATATCCCTTCTCATGCTATAGGAAGGGTCTCATGTTTTGTATTAGAAGCATTGAGATATCACATCTCATGCTATAGGAAGGGTCTCAGGTTTGGAATGGGAAGGAGTTGGATATCACATCTCATGTTATAGGAAGGGTCTCAGGTTTGGTATTAGAAGCATTGAGATATCAATTCTCATGCTATAGGAAGGGTCTCAGGATTGGAATGGGAAGGACTTGAATATCACATCTCATGCTATAGGGAGGGTCTCATGTTTGATATTAGAGGCATTGAGATATCACATCTCATGCTATCAGAAGGGTCTCAGGATTGGAATGGGAAGGAGTTGGATATCCCATCGCATGCTATAGGAAGGGTCTCAGGTCGGAATGGGAAGGAGTTGGATATCACATCTCATGCAATAGGAAGGATCTCAGGTTTGGTATTAGAAACATTGAGATATCACATCTCATGCTATAGGAAGGGTCTCAGGATTGGAATGGGAAGGATTTGGATATCACATCTCATGTTATAGGAAGGGTCTCAGGTTTGGTAGTAGAAGCATTGAGATATCAAATCTCATGCTATAGGAAGTGACGCAGGATTGGAATGGGACAGAGTTGGATATCACATCTCATGCTATAGGAAGGGTCCAGGTTTGGTATTAGAAGCACTGAGATATCACATCTATTGCTACAGGATGGGTCTCAGGATTGGAATGGGAACGAGTTGGATATCACATCTCATGCTATAGGAAGGGTCTCAGGATTGGAATGGGAAGGAGTTGGATATCACATCTCATGTTATAGGAAGGGTCTCAGGTTTGGTAGTAGAAGCATTGAGATATCACATCTCATGCTACAGGATGGGTCTCAGGATTGGAATGGGAACGAGTTGGATATCACATCTCATGCTAAAGGAATGGTCTCAGGCTTGGAAAGGGAAGGATTTGGATATCGCATCTCATGTTATAGGACGGTCTCAGGTTTGGTAGTAGAAGCATTGAGATATGCCATCTCATGCTACAGGACGGGTCTCACGATTGGAATGGGAACGAGTTGGATATCACATCTCGTGCCATAGGAAGGGTCTCAGGTTTGGTATAAGCATTGAGATGTCACATCTCTGCTATCGTAAGGGTCTCGGGATTGGAATAGGAAGGAGTTGGATATCACATCTCATGTTATAGGAAGGGTCTCAGGTTTGGTATTAGAAGCATAGAGATATCACACCCCATGCTATAGGAAGGGTCTCAGGATTGGAATAGGAAGGAGTTGGATATCACATCTCATGTTATAGGAAGGATCTCAGGTTTGGTATTAGAAGCATTGAGATATCACATCTCATGCTATAGGAAGGGTCTCAGGATTGGAATGGGAAGGATTTGGATATCACATCTCATGTTATAGGAAGGGTCTCAGGTTTGGTAGTAGAAGCATTGAGATATCAAATCTCATGCTATAGGAAGTGACGCAGGATTGGAATGGGACAGAGTTGGATATCACATCTCATGCTATAGGAAGGGTCCAGGTTTGGTATTAGAAGCACTGAGATATCACATCTATTGCTACAGGATGGGTCTCAGGATTGGAATGGGAACGAGTTGGATATCACATCTCATGCTAAAGGAATGGTCTCAGGTTTGGAAAGGGAAGGATTTGGATATCACATCTCATGTTATAGGACGGGTCTCAGGTTCGGTGGAAGCATTGAGATATCACATCTCATGCTATAGGAAGGGTCTCAGGATTGGAATGAGAAGGAGTTGGATATCACATCTCATGCCATAGGAAGGGTCTCAGGTTTGGTATAAGCATTGAGATATCACATCTCTGCTATCGTAAGGGTCTCGGGATTGGAATAGGAAGGAGTTGGATAACCCATCTCATGCTATAAGAAGGGTCTGAGGTTTGGAATGGGAAGGAGTTGGATATCACATCTCATGTTATAGGAAGGGTCTCAGGTTTGGTATTAGAAGCATACAGATATCACATGTCATGCTATAATATCACACCTCATGCTATAGGAAGGGTCTCAGGATTGGAATGGGAAGGAGTTGGATATCACATCTCTTGCTATTGGAAGGGTCTCAGGTTTGGTATTAGAAGCATTGAGATATCATATCTCATGCTATAGGAAGAGTCTCAGGATTGGAATGGGAAGGAGTTGGATATCACATCTCATGTTATAGGAAGGGTCTCAGGTTTCGTAGTAGAAGCATTGAGATATCACATCTCATGCTACAGGATGGGTCTTAGGATTGGAATGGGAACGAGTTGGATATCACATCTCATGCTAAAGGAATGGTCTCAGGCTTGGAAAGGGAAGGATTTGGATATCGCATTTCATGTTATAGGACGGTCTCAGGTTTGGTAGTAGAAGCATTGAGATATGCCATCTCATGCTACAGGAAGGGTCTCACGATTGGAATGGGAACGAGTTGGATATCACATCTCGTGCCATAGGAAGGGTCTCAGGTTTGGTATAAGCATTGAGATATCACACCTCTGCTATCGTAAGGGTCTCGGGATTGGAATAGGAAGGAGTTGGATATCACATCTCATGTTATAGGAAGGGTCTCAGGTTTGGTATTAGAAGCATAGAGATATCACATCTCATGCTATAATATCACACCCCATGCTATAGGAAGGGTCTCAGGATTGGAATAGGAAGGAGTTGGATATCACATCTCTTGCTATAGGAAGGGTCTCAGGTTTGGAAAGGGAAGGAGTTAGATATCACATCTCATGTTATAGGAAGGATATCAGGTTTGGTATTAGAAGCATTGAGATATCACATCTCATGCTATAGGAAGGGTCTCAGGATTGGAATGGGAAGGAGTTGGATATCACATCTCATGTTATAGGAAGGGTCTCAGGTTTGGTAGTAGAAGCATTGAGATATCACATCTCATGCTACAGGAAGGGTCTCAGGATTGGAATGGGAACGAGTTGGATATCACATCTCATGCTAAAGGAATGGTCTCAGGTTTGGAAAGGGAAGGATTTGGATATCACATCTCATGTTATAGGACGGATCTCAGGTTTGGTAGAAGCATTGAGATATCACATCTCATGCTATAGGAAGGGTCTCAGGATTATAATGGGAAGGAGTTGGATATCACATCTCATGCCATAGGAAGGGTCTCAGGTTTGGTATAAGCATTGAGATATCACATCTCTGATATCGTAAGGTTCTCATGATTGGAATAGGAAGGGCCTCAGGATTGGAATGGGAAGGAATTGAATATCACATCTCATGCTATAGGAAGGGTCCAGGTTTGGTATTGGAAGCATTAAGATATCACATCTCATGCTATAGGAAGGGTCTCAGGTTAGTAATGGGAAGGAGTTGAATATCCCATCTCATGTTATAGGAAGGATCTCAGGTTTCGTATTAGAAGCATTGAGATTTCAAATCTCATGCTATAGGAAGGGTCTCAGGTTTGGAATGGGAAGGAGTTGGATATCACATTTCATGTTATAGGAAGGGTCTCAGGTTTGGTATTAGAAGGATTGAGATATCACAACTCATTCTATAGGAAGTGTCTCAGGATTGGAATGGGAAGGAGTTGGATATCACATCTCATGCTATCGGAAGGGTCTCAGGATTGGAATGGGAAGGAGTTGGATATCCCATCGCATGCTATAGGAAGGGTCTCAGGTTGGAATGGGAAGGAGTTGGATATCACATCTCATGTAATAGGAAGGGTCTCAGGATTGGAATGGGAAGGACTTCGATATCACATCTCATGTTATAGGAAGGGTCTCAGGTTTGGTATTAGAAGCATTGAGATATCAAATCTCATGATGTAGGAAGGGACTCAGGATTGGAACGGGAAGGAGTTGGCTATCACATCTCATGCTATAGGAAGAGTCCAGGTTTGGTATTAGAAGCATTTAGATATCACATCTCATGCTATAGGAAGGGTCACCGGATTGGAATGGGAAGTAGTTGTTTATCACATCTCATGCTATAGGAAGGGTCTCAGGTTTGGTATAAGAAGCATTGAGATATCACATCTCATGCTATCGGAAGGGTCTCAGGGTTGGAATGGGAAGGAGTTGGATATCACATCTCATAATATAGGATGGGTCTCAGGTTTGGAATGGGAAGGAGTTGGATATCACATCTCATGTTATAGGAAGGGTCTCAGGTTTGGTATTAGAAGGATTGAGATATCACAACCCATGCTATAGGAAGGGTCTCAGGATTGGAATGGGAAGGAGTTGGATATCACATCTCATGCTATAGGAAGGGTCTCAGGTTTGGAATGGGAAGGAGTTGGATAGCACATCTCATGCCATAGGAAGGGTCTCAGTTTTGGTAGAAGCATTGAGATATCAGATCTCATGCTATCAGAAGGGTCTCAGGATTGGAATGGGAAGGAGTTGTATATCCCATCGCATGCTATAGGAAGGGTCTCAGGTTGGAATGGGAAGGAGTTGGTTATCACATCTCATGTAATAGGAACGGTCTCAGGATTGGAATGGGAAGGACTTGGATATCACATCTCATACTATAGGGAGGGTCGCAGGTTTGGTATTAGAAGCATTGAGATACCACATATGCTATCGGAAGGCCTCAGGATTGGAATGGGAAGGAGTTGGATATCACATCTCATGCTATAGGAAGGGTCTCAGGTTTGGTATTACAATCATTGAGATATCACATCTCATGCTATAGGAAGGATCTCAGGATTGGAATGGGAAGGACTTGAATATCACATCTCATGCTATAGGGAGGGTCTCATGTTTGATATTAGAGGCATTGAGATATCACATCTCATGCTATCGGAAGGGTATCAGGATTGGAATGGGAAGGAGTTGGATATCATATCTCATGCTAAAGGGAGGGTCTCAGGTTTGAAAGGCTAAGGATTTGGATATCACATCTCATGCTATAGGAAGGGTCTCAGGTTTGGTCTAAGAAGCATTGAGATATCACATCTCATGCTATCGGAAGGGTCTCAGGATTGGAATGGGAAGGAGTTGGATATTTCATCTCATACTATAGGATGGGTCTCAGGTTTGGAATGGGAAGGAGCTGGATATCACATCTCATGCCATAGGAAGGGTCTCCGTTTTGGTAGAAGCTTTGAGATATCACATCTCATGCTATCAGAAGGGTCTCAGGATTGGAATGGGTAGGAGTTGGATATCACATCTCATGTAATAGGAAGGTTCTCAGGATTGGAATGGGAAGGACTTGGATATCACATCTCATGCTATAGCGAGGGTCTCAGGTATGGTATTAGAACCATTGAGAAATCACATTTCATGCTATAGGAAGGGTCTCAGGATTGGAATGGGAAGGAGTTGGATATCCCATCTCATGTTATAGGAAGGATCTCAGGTTTCGTATTAGAAGCATTGAGATATCACATCTCATGCTATAGGAAGGGTCTCAGGTTTGGAAAGGGAAGGATTTGGATATCACATCTCATGTTATATGACTGGTCTCAGGTTTGGTATTAGAAGCATTGAGATATCACATCTCATGCTATAGGAAGGGTCTCAGGATGGGAATGGGAAGGAGTTGGATATTACATCTCATGCCATAGGATGGATATCAGGTTTGGTATAAGCATTGAGATATCACATCTCATGCTATAGTAAGGGTCTCAGGATTAGAATAGGAAGGAGTTTTATATCCCATCTGATGCTATAAGAAGGGTCTCAGGTTTGGAATGGGAAGGAGTAGGATATCACATCTCATGTTATAGGAAGTGTCTTAGGTTTGGTATTAGAAGCATTGAGATATCACATCTCATGTCCCAGTATTGGAATGGGAAGGACTTGGCTATCACATCTCATGCTATTGGGAGGGTCTCAGGTTTGATATTAGAGGCATTGAGATATCACATCCCATGCTATCGGAAGGGTCTTAGGATTGGAATGGGAAGGAGTTGGATATCACATCTCAAGTTATAGGAAGGGTCTCAGGTTTGGTAGAAACATTGAGATATCAAATCTCATGCTACAGGAAGGGACACAGGATTGGAATGGGACGGAGTTGAATATCACATCTCATGTTTTAGGATGGGTCTCAGGATTCGAATGGGAACGAGTTGGATATCACATCTCATGCTAAAGGAATGGACTCAGGTTTGGAAAGGGAAGGATTTGGATATCACATCTCATGTTATAGGACGAGTCTCAGGTTTGGTATTAGAAGCATTGAGATATCACATCTCATGGTATAGGAAGCGTCTCAGGATTGGAATGGGAAGGAGTTGCATATCACATCTCATGCTATAGGAAGGGTCTCAGGTTTGCTAGAATCATTTAGATATCACATCTCATGCTATCGGAAGTGTCTCAAGATTGGAATGGGAAGGAGTTGGAGATTACATCTTATGCCATAGGAAGGGTCTCAGGTTTGGTATAAGCATTGAGATATCACATCTCTGCTATCGTAAGGGTCTCAGGATTGGAATAGGAAGGAGTTGGATATCCCATCTCATGCTATAAGAAGGGTCTCAGGTTTGGAATGGGAAGGAGTTGGATATCACATCTCATGCTATAGGAAGGGTCCAGGTTTGGTATTAGAAGCACTGAGATATCACATATATTGCTGCAGGAAGGGTCCCAGGATTGGAATGGGAACGAGTTGGATATCACATCTCATGCTAAAGGAATGGTCTCAGGTTTGGAAAGGGAAGGATTTGGATATCACATCTCATGTTATAGGACAGGTCTCAGGTTTGGTAGAAGCATTGAGATATCACATCTCATGCTATAGGAAGGGTCTCAGGATTGGAATGGGTAGGAGTTGGATATCACATCTCATGCCATAGGAAGGGTCGGAGGTTTGGTATAAGCATTGAGATATCACATCTCTGCTATCGTAAGTGTCTCGGGATTGGAATAGGAAGGAGTTGGATATCCCATCTCATGCTATAAGAAGGGTCTCAGGTTTGGAATGGGAAGGAGTTGGATATCACATCTCATGTTATAGGAAGGGTCTCAGGTTTGGTATTAGAAGGATTGAGATATCACAACTCATGCTATAGGAAGGGTCTCAGGATTGGAATGGGAAGGACTTGGATATCACATCTCATGCAACAGGAAGAGTCCAGGTTTGGTATTAGCAGCATTGAGATATCACATCTAATGCTATAGGAAGGGTCTCAGGATTGTAATGGGAAGGAGTTGGATATCACATCTCATGCTATAGGAAGGGTCTCAGGTTTGGTATTACAAGCATTGAGATATCACATCTAATGCTATAGGAAGGGTCTCAGGATTGGAATGGGAAGCAGTTGGATATCCCATCTCATGTTATAGGAAGGATCTCAGGTTTCGTATTAGAAGCATTGAGATATCACATCTCATGCTATGGGAAGGGTCTCAGGTTTGGAATGGGAAGGAGTTGGATATCACATCATGTTATAGGAAGGGTCTCAGGTTTGGTATTAGAAGGATTGAGAAATAACAACTCGTGCTACAGGAAGGGTCTCAGGATTGGAATGGGAAGGAGTTGGATATCACATCTCATGCTATAGGGAGGGTCTCACGTTTGGTATTAGAAGCATTGAGATTTCACATCTCATGCTATCGGAAGGCCTCAGGATTGGAATGGGAAGGAGTTGGATATCACATCTCATGCTTTAGGAAGGGTCTCAGGTTTGGTATTACAAGCATTGAGATATCACATCTCATGCTATAGGAAGGGTCTCAGAATTGGAATGGGAAGCAGTTGGATATCCCATCTCATGTTATAGGAAGGATCTCAGGTTTCGTATTAGAAGCATTGAGATATCGCATCTCATGCTATAGGAAGGGTCTCAGGTTTGGAATGGGAAGGAGTTGGATATCACATCTCATGTTATAGGAAGGGTCTCAGGTTTGGTATTAGAAGGATTGAGATATCACAACTCATGCTATAGGAAGGGTCTCAGGATTGGAATGGGAAGGACTTGGATATCACATCTCATGCTATACGGAGGATCTCAGGTTTGGAATTAGAAGCATTGAAATATCACATCTCATGCTATAGGAAGGGACTCAGGATTTGAATGGGAAGGAGTTGGATATCACATCTCATGCTATAGGAAGGGTCTCGGGTTTAGTATTAGATGCAATGAGATATCACATCTCATGCTATCGGACGGGTCTCAGGTTTGGAATGGGAAGGAGTTGGATATCAGATCTCTTGTTATAGGAAGCGTCTCAGGTTTGGTATCAGAAGGATTGAGATATCACAACTCATGCTATAGGAAGGGTCTCAGGATTGGAATGGGAAGGAGTTGGCTATCACAACTCATGCTATAGGAAGAATCCAGGTTTGGTATTTGAAGCATTGAGATATCACATCGCATGGGTCTCAGGATTGGAATGGGAAGGAGTTAAATATCACTTCTCTTGTTATAGGAAGGATCTAAGGTTTGGTATTAGAAGCATTGAGACATCACATCTCATGGTATAGGAAGGGTCTCAGGATTGGAATGGGAAGGAGTTGAATATCACATCTCATGTTATAGGAAGGGTCTCAGGTTTGGTATTAGAAGCACTGAGATATCAAATCTCATGCTATCGGAAGGGACGCAGGATTGGAATGGGAAGGAATTGGCTATCACATCTCATGCTATAGGAAGAATCCAGGTTTGGTATTTGAAGCATTGAGATATCACATCGCATGGGTCTCAGGATTGGAATGGGAAGGAGTTGGATATCACATTGCATGCTATAGGAAGGGTCTCAGGTTTGGTATTAGAAGCATTGAGATATCACATCTCATGCTATCGGAAGGGTCTCCGGATTGGAATGGGAAGGAGATGGATATCACATCTCATGTTATAGGAAGGGTCTCAGGTTTGGTATTAGAAGCATAGAGATATCACATCTCATGCTATAATATCACATCCCATGCTATAGGAAGGGTCTCAGGTTTGGTAGTAGAAGCATTGAGATATCAACTCTCATGCTACAGGAAGGGACGCAGAATTGGAAAGGGACAGAGTTGGATATCACATCTCATGCTATAGGAAGGGTCCAGGTTTGGTATTAGAAGCACTGAGATATCACATCTATTGCTACAGGAAGGGTCTCAGGATTGTAATGGGAACGAGTTGGATATCACATCTCATGCAAATGGAATGGTCTCAGGTTTGGAAAGGGAAGGATTTGGATATCACATCTCATGTTATAGGACGGGTCTCAGGTTTGGTAGAAGCATTGAGATATCACATCTCTGCTATCGTAAGGGTCTCGGGATTGGAATAGGAAGGAATTGGATATCCCATCTCATGCTATAGGAAGGGTCTCAGTATTGGAATGGGAAGGAGTTGGATATCACATCTCATGCTATTGGAAGGGTCTCAGGTTTGGAAAGAGAAGGAGTTAGATATCACATCTCATGTTATAGGAAGGATCTCAGGTTTGGTATTAGAAGCATTGAGATATCACATCTCATGCCATAGGAAGGGTCTCAGGATTGGAATGGGAAGGAGTTGGATACACATCTCATGTTATAGGAAGGATCTCAGGTTTGGTATTAGAAGCATTGAGATATCACATCTCATGCCATAGGAAGGGTCTCAGGTTTGGAAAGGGAAAGAGTTAGATATCACATCTCATGTTATAGGAAGGGTCCAGGTTTGGTATTAGAAGCACTGAGTTATCACATCTCATGCTACTGGAAGGGTCTCAGGATTGGAATGGGAACGAGTTGGATATCACATCTCATGCTAAAGGATTGGTCTCAGGTTTGGAAAGGGAAGGATTTGGATATCACATCTCATGTTATAGGACGGGTCTTAGGTTTGGTAGAAGCATTGAGACATCACATCTCATGCTATAGGAAGGGTCTCAGGTTTGATATAATCATTGAGATATCACTTCTCTGCTATCGTAAGGGTCTCAGGATTGGTATGGGAAGGAGTTGGATATCACATCTCATGCTATAAGAAGGGTCTCAGGTTTGGAATGGGAAGTAGTTGGATATCACATCTCATGGTATAGGAAGGGTCTCAGGATTGGAATGGGAAGGAGTTGAATATCACATGTCATGTTATAGGAAGGGTCTCAGGTTTGGTATTAGAAGCATTGAGATATCAAATCCCATGCTGTAGGAAGGGACGCAGGATTGGAATGGGAAGGAGTTGGCTATCACATCTCATGCTATAGGAAGGATACAGGTTTGGTATTAGAAGCATTGAGATATCACATCTCATGCTATAGGAAGGGTCTTAGGATTGGAATGGGAAGGAGTTGGATATCACATCTCATGTTATAGGACGGGTCTCAGGTTTGGTAGAAGCATTGAGATATCACATCTCATGCTATAGGAAGGGTCTCAGGATTGGAATGGGAAGGAGTTGGATATCAGATCTCTTGTTATAGGAAGGGTCTCAGGTTTGGTATTAGAAGGATTGAGATATCACAACTCTTGCTATAGGAAGGGTCTCAGGATTGGAATGGGAAGGAGCTGGATATCACATCTCATGCTACAGGAAGGGTCTCAGGTTTGGAATTGGAAGGAGTTAGATATCACTTCTCATGTTATAGGAAGGATCTCAGGTTTGGTATTAGAAGCTTTGAGATATCACATCTCATGGTATAGGAAGGGTCTCAGGATTGGAAAGGTGAAGGAGTTGAATATCACATCTCATGTTATAGGAAGGGTCTCAGGTTTGGTATTAGAAGCACTGAGATATCAAATCTCATGCTGTAGGAAGGGACGCAGGATTGGAATGGGAAGGAGTTGGATATCACATCTCATGCTATAGGAAGAATCCAGGTTTGGTATTTGAAGCATTGAGATATCACATCGCATGGGTCTCAGGATTGGAATGGGAAGGAGTTGGATATCATATCTCATGTTACAGGAAGGGCCTCAGGTTTGGTATTAGAAGCATAGAGATGATATTCAACTCCTTCCCATTCCAATCCTGAAACCCTTCCTATACCATGAGATGTGATATCTCAAAGCTTCTAATACCAAACCTGTAACCCGTCCTACAACATGAGATGTGATATCCAAATCCTTCGCCTTCCAAACCTGAGACCCTCCCTTTAGCATGAGATGTGATAGCCAACTCCTTCCCACTCAAGCGCAGCCTCCACTGTGGGCAGAAGCAGAGCGCGAGTACGGAAAGGCATGCTGTTTTGACACAGCGGGGAAAAGCTATGGGCTCCTGCAGGAGGGCGACCAGTTCCTAGCTATGCTACTCACCGGTCCCCGATGCAAGCAGACCGAGGCTTCTCCGCGTCAGTTTTAGTCCCAAACGAAGTGGACCCGCACAGATTGTTACCACAGCAGGGCAACGGAGCGGCCGTGTGTATCTGAGCCAAATGTACACTACTCACTTCAGACCTGGGAACGCCAAGTGTACGAATCGTGTGAGAGTGACAAGGACTCAAAATACTACACAACCTGGTGGCGGTTACAGAGCAAGACTCCTGTGTAAGCTGGTCAGTCTGCTGGATGGCCCAGAGACGCTTCCGAAGGCTTACGAGCAGGAGATGGTGAAGATGCCGAGAATAGCTGTCCCCGCTATTCCAAGGGTCGAAGTACCAGTACAGGCCTTCTGGTTCGATCAAAGGTGAAAAGGGTTTCACAAGGCGACAGCAGTGCAGAGGAGCAGTCCTTCAGCGGATCACCAGCGATTCCTCGGTTCAGCCTCTTGGTTGCAGGATACTTGGCTCCTGTATTCCTTCATTCATGAGAACTCAGGAGATCGACATGGTAGTGGTGTTTCCAGCCCACTCTTATCCACGGTTCCCTTCGTGCCAAAACGGAGGGGACCCAATGGGAGATCCGCTCATCAACACTCACACCATTCGTGGACCTATCACTGACCACGGTGGTCCCAGGCATTCACACCACCCTAGACTCTCTGGCACCCAGGATGTGTATTGGGACCAGACATCCCAGCCCACACCCTGGACGCACACACCAGGCATGTAGAAGCCCGCAAAAGCATCTGTGTTTCGCGGGAAAGTACATGCCCAAATAAGGAAGGCCCCGGGTCGGCTCGACCTGGGGAAGGTGACGGGAGCAAGACGGTCAGCGGACAGGACAAAGGAGCCTCGTGGTCTGGCCATTTTGGGAGCCAGGCCACCATTTTGGGCTAAGCGCGAGAAACGCGCTTAAAACGCCAAAAGGAGCTCAAAACACAAGAAACGATCGCTGCCACCATTCCCGTCCGTGAATCACTTGCACCGATCAGTTACAATCCAAAAAGAGTATCTAGGGCCTGTAGAAGGCTAGACACCCAAGAGAGCAGTAACTTAGCTTACAGTGCCCTCTCGTGTCATGTTGCACGAAAGCCGCAACATGATAAAAGAAAATACGGAAAACAGCGTTTCCCGGTACTGACTGTCTTAAGGGCATGTCAGTTTCCCCGTAAGAATGGAGCAAAAGCCCAGAGGAGTGCAGCAGAAGGCTGCACTTCTCTGGCAAAGTCTAGAACAAGGTGAAAAACAACAGCAAAAAGTTTAGGGGTTGCCACATGGAAGGAAAATTACCTACAATTACGAAATATTTCCTAACAGATATCCAACTCCTTCACATTCCAATCCTGAGACCCTTCTTATAGCATGAGTTGTGATATCTCAATGGTTCTAATACGAAACCTGAGATCCTTCCTATAACATGAGATGGGATATCCAACTCCTTCCCATTCCAATCCTGAGACCCTTCCGATAGCATGAGATGTGATATCTCAATGCTTGTAATACCAAACCTGAGACCCTTCCTATAGCATGAGATGTGATATCCAACTCCTTCCCATTCCAATCCTGAAGCCTTCCGATAGCATATGTGAAATCTCAATGCTTCTAATACCAAACGTGAGACCCTCCCTATAGCATGAGATGTGATATCCAACTCCTTCCCATTCCAATCCTGAGACCCTTCCTATAGCATGTGTTGTGATTTCTCACTCCTTCTAATACCAAACCTGAGACCCTTCCTATAACATGATGTGATATCCAACTCCTTCTCATTCCAAACCTGAGACCCATCCTATAGCATGAGATGTGATATCCAACTCCTACCCGTTCAAATCCTGAGACCCTTCCGATAGCATGAGATGTGATATCTCAATGCTTCTTATACCAAACCTGAGACCCTTCCTATAGCATGGGATGTGATAAACAACTCCTTCCCATTCCAATCCTGTGACCCTTCCTATAGCATGAGATGTGATATCTCAATGCTTCTAATACCAAACCTGGACTCTTCCTGTAGCATGAGATGTGATATCCAAGTCCTTTCCATTCCAATCCTGATACCCTTCCTATAGCATGAGTTGTGATATCTCAATCCTTCTAATACCAAACCTGAGACCCTTCCTATAACATGAGATGTGATATCCAACTCCTTCCCATTCCAAACCTGAGACCCTGCTTATAGCATGAGATGAGATATCCAACTCCTTCCTATTCCAATCCCGAGACCTTTACGATAGCAGAGATGTGATATCTCAATGCTTCTACCAAACCTGAGACCCGTCCTATAACATGAGATGTGATATCCAACTCCTTCCCATTCCAATCCTAAGACCCTTCCTATAGCATGAGATGTGATATCTCAATGCCTCTAATACCAAACCTGTATCCTTCCTATAGCATGAGATGTGATAGCCAACTCCTTCCCATTCCAATCCTGCGTCCCTTCCTACAGCATGGGATTTGATATCTCAATGCTTCTAATACCAAACCGGTAACCCGTCCTATAACATGAGATGTGATATCCAAATCCTTCCCCTTCCAAACCTGAGACCCTCCCTTTAGCATGAGATGTGATATCCAACTCCTTCCCATTCCAATCCCGAGACCCTTCCGATAGCATGAGATGTGATATCTCAATGCCTCTAATATCAAACCCGAGACCCTCCCTATAGCATGAGATGTGATATCCAAGTCCTTCCCATTCCATTCCTGAGACCCTTCCTATAGCATGAGATGTGATATCTCAATGCTTCTGATACCAAACCTGAGACCCTTCCTATAACATGAGGTGTGATATCCTACTCCTTCCCATTCCAAACCTGAGACCCTTCTTATAGCATGAGATGAAATATCCAACTCCTTCCTATTCCAATCTTGAGACCCTTACGATAGCAGAGATGTGATATCTCAATGCGTATACCAAACCTGAGATCCTTCCTATAGCATGAGATGTAATATCCAACTCCTTCCCATTCCAATCCTGATACCCTTCCGATAGCATGAGATGTGATATCTCAATGCCTCTAATATCAAACATGAGACCCTCCCTATAGCATGAGATGTGATATACAAGTCCTACCCATTCCAATCCTGAGACCCTTCCTATAGCATGAGATGTGATACCTCAATGCTTCTAATACCAAACCTGAGACCCTTCCTATAACATGAGATGTGATATCCAGCTCCTTCCCATTCCAAACCTGAGACCCTTCCTATAGCATGAGATGGGATATCTCAATGCTTCTAATACAAAACCTGAGATCCTTCCTATAACATGAGATGGGATATCCAACTCCTTCCCATTCCAATCCTGAGACCATTCCTATAGCATGAGATGTGATATCTCAATGCTTGTAATACCAAACCTGAGACCTTTCCTATAGCATGAGATGTGATATCCAACTCCTTCCCATTCCAATCCTGAGGCCTTCCAATAGCATATGTGGTATCTCAAAGCTTCTAATACCAAACCTGAGACCCTCCCTATAGCATGAGATGTGATATCCACGTCCTTCCCATTCCAATCCTGAGACCCTTCCTATAGCATGCGATGGGATATCCAACTCCTTCCCATTCCAATCCTGAGACCCTTCCAATAGCATGAGATGTGATATCTCAATGCTTCTACGAAAACTGAAACCCTTCCTATGGCATGAGATGTGATATCCAACTCCTTCCCATTCCAATCCTGAGACCCTTCCTATAGCATGAGACGTGATATCCAACTCCTTCCCATTCCAATCCTGAGACCCTTCCTATAGCATGAGTTGTGATATCTCAATCCTTCTAATACCAAACCTGAGACCCTTCATATAACATGAGATGTGATATCCAACTCCTTCACATTCCAAACCTGAGACCCGTCCTATAGTATGAGATGTGATATCCAACTCCTTCCCATTCCAATCCTGAGACCCTTCCGATAGCATGAGATGTGATATCTCAATGCTTCTTATACCAAACCTGAGACCCTTCCTATAGCATGAGATGTGATAAACAACTCCTTCCCATTCCAATCCTGTGACCCTTCCTATAGCATGGATTGTGATATCTCAATGCTTCTAATACCAAAAATGGACTCTTCCTATAGCATGAGATGTGATAGCCAACTCATTCCCATTCCAATCCTGCGTCCCTTCCTTCATCATGAGATTTGATATCTCAATGCTTCTAATACCAAAACTGAGACCCTTCCTATAACATGAGATGTGATATCCAAGTCCTTCCCATTCCAATCCTGAGACACTTCCTATTACATGAGATGTGATATCCAACTCCTTCCCATTCCAACCTGAGACCCTTCCTATAACATGCGATGGGATATCCAACTCCTTCCCATTCCAATCCTGAGACCCTTCCGATAGCATGAGATGTGATATCTCAATGCTTCTATGAGAACAGAGACCCTTCATATCGCATGAGATGTGATATCCAACTCCTTCCCATTCCAATCCTGAGACCCTTCCTATCGAATGAGTTGTGATATCTCAATCCTTCCAATACCAAACCTGAGACCCTTCCTATAACATGAAATGTGATATCCAACTCCTTCCCATTCCAAACCTGAGACCCTTCCTATAGCATGAGATTTGATATCTCAATGCTTCTAAAAACGAAACCTGAGATCCTTCCTATAACATGAGATGGGATATCCAACTCCTTCCCATTTCAAACCTGAGACCCTTCCTATAGCATGAGATGTGATATCTCAATGCTTCTAATACCAAACCTGGACCCTTCCTATAGCATGAGATATGATAGCCAACTCCTTCCCATTCCAATCCTGCGTCCCTTCCTACAGCATGAGATTTGATATCTCAATGCTTCTAATACCAAACCTGAGACCCTTCCTATACCATGAGATGTGATATCTCAATGCTTCTAATACCAAACCTGTAACCCGTCCTATAACATGAGATGTGATATACAAATCCTTCGCCTTCCAAACCTGAGACCCTCCCTTTAGCATGAGATGTGATATCCAAACCCTTCCCATTCCAATCTTGATACCCTTCTGATAGCATGAGATGTGATATCTCAATGCTTCTAATACCAAAACTGAGACCCTTCCTATAACATGAGATGTGATATCCAAGTCCTTCCCATTCCAATCCCGAGACCCTTCCTATAGCATGAGATGTGATATCTCAATGCTTCTAATACCAAAACTGAGACCCTTCCTATAACATGAGATGTGATATCCAAGTCCTTCCCATTCCAATCCTGACACACTTCCTATTACATGAGATGTGATATCCAACTCCTTCCCATTCCAACCTGAGACCCTTCCTATAGCATGCGATGGGATATCCAACTCCTTCCCATTCCAATCCTGAGACCCTTCTGATAGCATGAGATGTGATATCTCAATGCTTCTACCAGAACAGAGACCCTTCCTATCGCATGGGATGTGATATCCAACTCCTTCCCATTCCAAACCTGAGACCCTTCCCATAGCATGAGATTTGATATCTCAATGCTTCTAAAACGAAACCTGAGATCCTTCCTATAACATGAGATGGGATATCCAATTCCTTCCCTTTTCAAGCCTGAGACCCTTCCTATAGCATGAGATGTGATATCTCAATGCTTCTAATACCAAACCTGAACCCTTCCTATAGCATGAGATATGATAGCCAACTCCTTCCCATCCCAATCCTGCGTCCCTTCCTACAGCATGAGATTTGATATCTCAATGCTTCTAATACAAAACCTGAGATCCTTCCTATAACATGAGATGGAATATCCAACTCCTTCCCATTCCAATCCTGAGACCATTCCTATAGCATGAGATGTGATATCTCAATTCTTGTAATACCAAACCTGAGACCTTTCCTATAGCATGAGATGTGATATCCAACTCCTTCCCATTCCAATCCTGAGGCCTTCCGATAGCATATGTGGTATCTCAAAGCTTCTAATACCAAACCTGAGACCCTCCCTATAGCATGAGATGTGATATCCAAGTCCTTCCCATTCCAATCCTGAGACCCTTCCTATAGCATGCGATGGGATATCCAACTCCTTCCAATTCCAATCCTGAGACCCTTCCAATAGCATGAGATGTGATATCTCAATGCTTCTACGAAAACTGAGACCCTTCCTATGGCATGAGATGTGATATCCAACTCCTTCCCATTCCAAACCTGAGACCCTTCCTATAGCATGAGACGTGATATCCAACTCCTTCCCATTCCAATCCTGAGACCCTTCCTATAGCATGAGTTGTGATACCTCAGTCCTTCTAATACCAAACCTGAGACCCTTCCTATAACATGAGATGTGATATCCAACTCCTTCACATTCCAAACCTGAGACCCGTCCTATAGTATGAGATGTGATATCCAACTCCTTCCCATTCCAATCCTGAGACCCTTCAGATAGCATGAGATGTGATATCTCAATGCTTCTTATACCAAACCTGAGACCCTTCCTATAGCATGAGATGTGATAGCCAACTCATTCCCATTCCAATCCTGCGTCCCTTCCTATTACATGAGATGTGATATCCAACTCCTTCCCATTCCAACCTGAGACCCTTCCTATAGCATGCGATGGGATATCCAACTCCTTCCCATTCCAATACTGAGACCCTTCCGATAGCATGAGATGTGATATCTCAATGCTTCTACCAGAACAGAGACCCTTCCTATCGCATGAGATGTGATATCCAACTCCTTCCCATTCCAATCCTGAGACCCTTCCTATAGAATGAGTTGTGATATCTCAATCCTTCTAATACCAAACCTGAGACCCTTCCTATAACATGAAATGTGATATCCAACTCCTTCCCATTCCAAACCTGAGACCCTTCCTATAGCATGAGATTTGATATCTCAATGCTTCTAAAACGAAACCTGAGATCCTTCCTATAACATGAGATGGGATATCCAACTCCTTCCCATTCCAAACCTGAGACCCTTCCGATAGCATGAGATGTGATATCTCAATGCTTCTTATACCAAACCTGAGACCCTTCCTATAGCATGAGATGTGATAAACAACTCCTTCCCATTCCAATCCTGTGACCCTTCCTATAGCATGGATTGTGATATCTCAATGCTTCTAATACCAAAAATGGACTCTTCCTATAGCATGAGATGTGATAGCCAACTCATTCCCATTCCAATCCTGCGTCCCTTCCTTCATCATGAGATTTGATATCTCAATGCTTCTAATACCAAAACTGAGACCCTTCCTATAACATGAGATGTGATATCCAAGTCCTTCCCATTCCAATCCTGAGACACTTCCTATTACATGAGATGTGATATCCAACTCCTTCCCATTCCAACCTGAGACCCTTCCTATAGCATGCGATGGGATATCCAACTCCTTCCCATTCCAATCCTGAGACCCTTCCGATAGCATGAGATGTGATATCTCAATGCTTCTATGAGAACAGAGACCCTTCATATCGCATGAGATGTGATATCCAACTCCTTCCCATTCCAATCCTGAGACCCTTCCTATCGAATGAGTTGTGATATCTCAATCCTTCTAATACCAAACCTGAGACCCTTCCTATAACATGAAATGTGATATCCAACTCCTTCCCATTCCAAACCTGAGACCCTTCCTATAGCATGAGATTTGATATCTCAATGCTTCTAAAACGAAACCTGAGATCCTTCCTATAACATGAGATGGGATATCCAACTCCTTCCCATTTCAAACCTGAGACCCTTCCTATAGCATGAGATGTGATATCTCAATGCTTCTAATACCAAACCAGGACCCTTCCTATAGCATGAGATATGATAGCCAACTCCTTCCCATTCCAATCCTGCGTCCCTTCCTACAGCATGAGATTTGATATCTCAATGCTTCTAATACCAAACCTGAGACCCTTCCTATACCATGAGATGTGATATCTCAATGCTTCTAATACCAAACCTGTAACCCGTCCTATAACATGAGATGTGATATACAAATCCTTCGCCTTCCAAACCTGAGACCCTCCCTTTAGCATGAGATGTGATATCCAAACCCTTCCCATTCCAATCTTGATACCCTTCCGATAGCATGAGATGTGATATCTCAATGCTTCTAATACCAAAACTGAGACCCTTCCTATAACATGAGATGTGATATCCAAGTCCTTCCCATTCCAATCCTGAGACCCTTCCTATAGCATGAGATGTGATATCTCAATGCTTCTAATACCAAAACTGAGACCCTTCCTATAACATGAGATGTGATATCCAAGTCCTTCCCATTCCAATCCTGACACACTTCCTATTACATGAGATGTGATATCCAACTCCTTCCCATTCCAACCTGAGACCCTTCCTATAGCATGCGATGGGATATCCAACTCCTTCCCATTCCAATCCTGAGACCCTTCTGATAGCATGAGATGTGATATCTCAATGCTTCTACCAGAACAGAGACCCTTCCTATCGCATGGGATGTGATATCCAACTCCTTCCCATTCCAAACCTGAGACCCTTCCTATAGCATGAGATTTGATATCTCAATGCTTCTAAAACGAAACCTGAGATCCTTCCTATAACATGAGATGGGATATCCAATTCCTTCCCTTTTCAAGCCTGAGACCCTTCCTATAGCATGAGATGTGATATCTCAATGCTTCTAATACCAAACCTGAACCCTTCCTATAGCATGAGATATGATAGCCAACTCCTTCCCATCCCAATCCTGCGTCCCTTCCTACAGCATGAGATTTGATATCTCAATGCTTCTAATACAAAACCTGAGATCCTTCGTATAACATGAGATGGAATATCCAACTCCTTCCCATTCCAATCCTGAGACCATTCCTATAGCATGAGATGTGATATCTCAATTCTTGTAATACCAAACCTGAGACCTTTCCTATAGCATGAGATGTGATATCCAACTCCTTCCCATTCCAATCCTGAGGCCTTCCGATAGCATATGTGGTATCTCAAAGCTTCTAATACCAAACCTGAGACCCTCCCTATAGCATGAGATGTGATATCCAACTCCTTCCCATTTCAAACCTGAGACCCTTCCTATAGCATGAGATGTGATATCTCAATGCTTCTAATACCAAACCTGGACCCTTCCTATAGCATTAGATATGATAGCCAACTCCTTCCCATTCCAATCCTGCGTCCCTTCCTACAGCATGAGATTTGATATCTCAATGCTTCTAATACCAAACCTGAGACCCTTCCTATACCATGAGATTTGATATCTCAATGCTTCTGATACCAAACCTGAGACCCTTCCTATAACATGAGATGTGATATTCAAATCCTTCGCCTTCCAAACCTGAGACCCTCCCTTTAGCATGAGATGTGATATCCAACCCCTTCCCATTCCAATCTTAATACCCTTCCGATAGCATGAGATGTGATATCTCAATGCCTTTAATATCAAACATGAGACCCTCCCTATAGCATGAGATGTGATATCCAAGTCCTTCCCATTCCAATCCTGAGACCCTTCCTATAGCATGAGATGTGATATCTCAATGCTTCTAATACCAAAACTGAGACCCTTCCTATAACATGAGATGTGATATCCAAGTCCTTCCCATTCCAATCCTGACACACTTCCTATTACATGAGATGTGATATCCAACTCCTTCCCATTCCAACCTGAGACCCTTCCTATAGCATGAGATGGGATATCCAACTCCTTCCCTTTTCAAACCTGAGACCCTTCCTATAGCATGAGATGTGATATCTCAATGCTTCTAATACCAAACCTGGA
The DNA here is from genome assembly GCF_040938575.1 of Ambystoma mexicanum. Lineage (NCBI taxonomy): Eukaryota > Metazoa > Chordata > Amphibia > Caudata > Ambystomatidae > Ambystoma > Ambystoma mexicanum. The sequence continues at coordinate 560,214,576 of NC_090932.1, read as the reverse complement.
CCCTTCCTATAGCATGAGATATGATAGCCAACTCCTTCCCATTCCAATCCTGCGTCCCTTCCTACAGCATGAGATTTGATATCTCAATGCTTCTAATACCAAACCTGAGACCCTTCCAATAACATGAGATGTGATATTCAACTCCTTCCCATTCCAATCCTGAGACCCTTCCTATACCATGAGATGTGATATCTCAATGATTCTAATACCAAACCTGTAACCCGTCCTATAACATGAGATGTTATATCCAAATCCTTCGCCTTCCAAACCTGAGACCCTCCCTTTAGCATGAGATGTGATATCCAACCCCTTCCCATTCCAATCCTGATAACCTTCCGATAGCATGAGATGTGATATATCAATGCCTCTAATATCAAATATGAGACCCTCCCTATAGCATGAGATGTGATATCCAAGTCTTTCCCATTCCAATCCTGAGACCCTTCCTATAGCATGAGATGTGATATCTCAATGCTTCTAATACCAAACCTGAGACCCTTCCTATAACATGAGATGTGATATTCAACTCCTTCCCATTCCAATCCTGAGACCCTTCCTATACCATGAGATGTGATATCTCGATGCTTCTAATACCAAACCTGAGATCCTTCCTATAACATGAGATGTGATATCTAACTCCTTCCCATTCCAAACCTGAGACCCTTCCTATAGCATGCGATGGGATATCCAACTCCTTCCCATTCCAATCCTTAGTCCCTTCCTATAGCATGAGTTATGATATCTCAATCCTTCTAATACCAAACCTGAGACCCTTCCTATAACATGAAATGTGATATCCAACTCCTTCCCATTCCAAACCTGAGACCCTTCCTATAGCATGAGATTTGATATCTCAATGCTTCTAATACGAAACCTGAGATCCTTCCTATAACATGAGATGGGATATCCAACTCCTTCCCATTCCAAACCTGAGACCCTTCTTATAGCATGAGATGTGATATCTCAATGTTTCCAATACCAAACCTGGAACCTTCCTATAGCATCAGATGTGATAGCCAACTCCTTCCCATTCCAATCCTGCGTCCCTTCCTACAGCATGAGATTTGATATCTCAATGCTTCTAATACCAAACCTGAGACCCTTCCTATAACATGAGATGTGATATTCAACTCTTTCCCATTCCAATCCTGAGACCCGGATGTGATATTCAACTCTTTCCCATTCCAATCCTGAGACCCTTCCTATACCATGAGATGTGATATCTCAATGCCTCCAATATCAAACCTGAGACCCTCCCTATAGCATGAGATGTGATATCCAAGTCCTTCCCATTCCAATCCTGAGACCCTGCCTATAGCATGAGATGTGATATCTCAGTGCTTCTAATACCAAACCTGAGACCCTTCCCATAACATGAGATGTGATATCCTACTCCTTCCCATTCCAAACCTGAGACCCTTCTTATAGCATGAGATGGGATATCCAACTCCTTCCTATTCTAATCCTGAGACCCTTTCGATAGCAGAGATGTGATATATCAATGCTTATACCAAACCTGAGATCCTTCCTTTGGCATGAGATGTAATATCCAACTCCATCCCATTCCAATCCTGAGACCCTTCCTATAGCATGAGATGTGATATCTAAATGCTTCTACCAAACCTGAGACCCTTCCTATAGCATGAGATGTGATATCCAACTCCTTCCCATTCCAATCCTGAGATCCTTCCTATACCATGAGATGTGATATCTCAATGCTTCTAATAGCAAACCTGAGACCCGTCCTATAACATGAGATGTGATATCCAAATCCTTCCCTTTCCAAACTTGAGACCCTTCCTGTAGCATGAGATGTGATATCTCTATGCTTCTAATACTAAACCTGAGGCCCTTCCGTAGCATATTTGATATCCAACTTCTTCCCATTCCAAACCTGTGACTCTTCCGATAGCATGAGATGTGATATCCAATTCCTTCCCATTCCAAACCTGAAACACTTCCTATAGCATGAGATGTGATATCTCACTGCTTCTAATACCAAACCTGAGACCCTTCCTATAGCATGGGATGTGATAAACAACTCCTTCCCATTCCAATCCTGTGACCCTTCCTATAGCATGAGATGTGATATCTCAATGCTTCTAATACCAAACCTGGACGCTTCCTGTAGCATGAGATGTGATATCCAAGTCCTTCCCCTTCCAATCCTGAGACCCTTCCTATAGCATGAGTTGTGATATCTCAATCCTTCTAATACCAAACCTGAGATCCTTCCTATAACATGAGACGTGATATCCAACTCCTTCCCATTCCAATCCTGAGACCCTTCCTATACCATGAGATGTGATATCTCGATGCTTCTAATACCAAACCTGAGATCCTTCCTATAACATGAGATGTGATATCTAACTCCTTCCCATTCCAAACCTGAGACCCTTCCTATAGCATGCGATGGGATATCCAACTCCTTCCCATTCCAATCCTTAGTCCCTTCCTATAGCATGAGTTATGATATCTCAATCCTTCTAATACCAAACCTGAGACCCTTCCTATAACATGAAATGTGATATCCAACTCCTTCCCATTCCAAACCTGAGACCCTTCCTATAGCATGAGATTTGATATCTCAATGCTTCTAATACGAAACCTGAGATCCTTCCTATAACATGAGATGGGATATCCAACTCCTTCCCATTCCAAACCTGAGACCCTTCTTATAGCATGAGATGTGATATCTCAATGTTTCCAATACCAAACCTGGAACCTTCATATAGCATCAGATGTGATAGCCAACTCCTTCCCATTCCAATCCTGCGTCCCTTCCCACAGCATGAGATTTGATATCTCAATGCTTCTAATACCAAACCTGAGACCCTTCCTATAACATGAGATGTGATATTCAACTCTTTCCCATTCCAATCCTGAGACCCGGATGTGATATTCAACTCTTTCCCATTCCAATCCTGAGACCCTTCCTATACCATGAGATGTGATATCTCAATGCCTCTAATATCAAACCTGAGACCCTCCCTATAGCATGAGATGTGATATCCAAGTCCTTCCCATTCCAATCCTGAGACCCTGCCTATAGCATGTGATGTGATATCTCAGTGCTTCTAATACCAAACCTGAGACCCTTCCCATAACATGAGATGTGATATCCTACCCCTTCCCATTCCAAACCTGAGACCCTTCTTATAGCATGAGATGGGATATCCAACTCCTTCCTATTCTAATCCTGAGACCCTTTCGATAGCAGAGATGTGATATATCAATGCTTATACCAAACCTGAGATCCTTCCTTTGGCATGAGATGTAATATCCAACTCCATCCCATTCCAATCCTGAGACCCTTCCTATAGCATGAGATGTGATATCTAAATGCTTCTACCAAACCTGAGACCCTTCCTATAGCATGAGATGTGATATCCAACTCCTTCCCATTCCAATCCTGAGACCCTTCCTATACCATGAGATGTGATATCTCAATGCTTCTAATAGCAAACCTGAGACCCGTCCTATAACATGAGATGTGATATCCAAATCCTTCCCTTTCCAAACTTGAGACCCTTCCTGTAGCATGAGATGTGATATCTCTATGCTTCTAATACTAAACCTGAGGCCCTTCCGTAGCATATTTGATATCCAACTTCTTCCCATTCCAAACCTGTGACTCTTCCGATAGCATGAGATGTGATATCCAATTCCTTCCCATTCCAAACCTGAAACACTTCCTATAGCATGAGATGTGATATCTCACTGCTTCTAATACCAAACCTGAGACCCTTCCTATAGCATGGGATGTGATAAACAACTCCTTCCCATTCCAATCCTGTGACCCTTCCTATAGCATGAGATGTGATATCTCAATGCTTCTAATACCAAACCTGGACGCTTCCTGTAGCATGAGATGTGATATCCAAGTCCTTCCCCTTCCAATCCTGAGACCCTTCCTATAGCATGAGTTGTGATATCTCAATCCTTCTAATACCAAACCTGAGATCCTTCCTATAACATGAGACGTGATATCCAACTCCTTCCCATTCCAAACCTGAGACCCTGCTTATAGCATGAGATGAGATATCCAACTCCTTCCTATTCCAATCCCGAGACCTTTACGATAGCAGAGATGTGATATCTCAATGCTTATACCAAACCTGAGACCCTTCCTATGGCATGAGATGTGATATCCAACTCCTTCCCATTCCAATCCTGAGACCCTTCCTATAGCATGAGATGTGATATCTCAATGCTTCTACCAAACCTGAGACCCGTCCTATAACATGAGATGTGATATCCAACTCCTTCCCATTCCAATCCTAAGACCCGTCCTATAGCATGAGATGTGATATCTCAATGCTTCTAATACCAAACCTGTATCCTTCCTATAGCATGAGATGTGATAGCCAACTCCTTCCCATTCCAATCCTGAGACCCTTCCTATAGCATGAGATGTGATATTTCAATGCTTCTAATACCAAACCTGAGACCCTCCCTATAGCATGCGATGTGATATCTCAATGCTTCTAATACGAAACCTGAGATCCTTTCTATAACATGAGATGGGATATCCAACTCCTTCCCATTCCAATCCTGAGACCCTTCCTATAGCATGAGTTGTGATTTCTCACTCCTTCTAATACCAAACCTGAGACCCTTCCTATAACATGATGTGATATCCAACTCCTTCCCATTCCAAACCTGAGACCCGTCCCATAGCATGAGATGTGATATCCAACTCCTTCCCATTCAAATCCTGAGACCCTTCCGATAGCATGAGATGTGATATCTCAATGCTTCTTATACCAAACCTGAGACCCTTCCTATAGCATGGGATGTGATAAACAACTCCTTCCCATTCCAATCCTGTGACCCTTCCTATAGCATGAGATGTGATATCTCAATGCTTCTAATACCAAACCTGGACGCTTCCTGTAGCATGAGATGTGATATCCAAGTCCTTCACATTCATATCCTGAGACCCTTCCTATAGCATGAGTTGTGATTTCTCACTCCTTCTAATACCAAACCTGAGACCCTTCCTATAACATGATGTGATATCCAACTCCTTCCCATTCCAAACCTGAGACCCGTCCCATAGCATGAGATGTGATATCCAACTCCTTCCCATTCAAATCCTGAGACCCTTCCGATAGCATGAGATGTGATATCTCAATGCTTCTTATACCAAACCTGAGACCCTTCCTATAGCATGGCATGTGATAAACAACTCCTTCCCATTCCAATCCTATGACCCTTCCTATAGCATGAAATGTGATATCTCAATGCTTCTAATACCAAACCTGGACGCTTCCTGTAGCATGAGATGTGATATCCAAGTCCTTCCCATTCCAATCCTTAGACCCTTCCTATAGCATGAGTTGTGATTTCTCACTCCTTCTAATACCAAACCTGAGACCCTTCCTATAACATGATGTGATATCCAACTCCTTCCCATTCCAAACCTGAGACCCGTCCCATAGCATGAGATGTGATATCCAACTCCTTCCCATTCAAAACCTGAGACCCTTCCGATAGCATGAGATGTGATATCTCAATGCTTCCTATACCAAACCTGAGACCCTTCCTATAGCATGGGATGTGATAAACAATTCCTTCCCATTCCAATCCTGTGACCCTTCCTACAGCATGAGATGTGATATCTCAATGCTTCTAATACCAAACCTGGACGCTTCCTGTAGCATGAGATGTGATATCCAAGTCCTTTCCATTCCAATCCTGAGACCCTTCCTATAGCATGAGTTGTAATATCTCAATCCTTCTAATACCAAACCTGAGACCCTTCCTATAACATGAGACGTGATATCCAACTCCTTCCCATTCCAAACCTGAGACCCTGCTTATAGCATGAGATGAAATATCCAACTCCTTCCTATTCCAATCCCGAGACCTTTACGATAGCAGAGATGTGATATCTCAATGCTTATACCAAACCTGAGACCCTTCCTATGGCATGAGATGTGATATCCAACTCCTTCCCATTCCAATTCTGAGACCCTTCCTATAGCATGAGATGTGATATCTCAATGTTTCTACCAAACCTGAGACCCGTCCTATAACATGAGATGTGATATCCAACTCCTTCCCATTCCAATCCTAAGACCCTTCCTATAGCATGAGATGTGATATCTAATGCTTCTAATACCAAACCTGTATCCTTCCTATAGCATGAGATGTGATAGCCAACTCCTTCCCATTCCAATCCTGAGACCCTTCCTATAGCATGAGATGTGATATTTCAATGCTTCTAATACCAAACCTGAGACCCTCCCTATAGCATGCGATGTGATATCTCAATGCTTCTAATACGAAACCTGAGATCCTTCCTATAACATGAGATGGGATATCCAACTCCTTCCCATTCCAATCCTGAGACCATTCTTATAGCATGAGTTGTGATATCTCAATCCTTCTAATACCAAACCTGAGACCCTTCCTATAACATGCGATGTGATATCTCAATGCTTCTAATACAAAACCTGAGATCCTTCCTATAACATGAGATGGGATATCCAACTCCTTCCCATTCCAATCCTGAGACCCTTGCTATAGCATGAGATGTGATATCTCAATGCTTGTAATACCAAACCTGAGACCCTTCCTATAGCATGAGTTGTGATATCCAACTCCTTCCCATTCCAATCCTGAAGCCTTCCGATAGCATATGTGAAATCTCAATTGCTTCTAATACCAAACGTGAGAACCTCCCTATAGCATGAGATGTGATATCCAACTCCTTCCCATTCCAATCCTGAGACCTTTCCTATAGCATGAGTTGTGATTTCTCACTCCTTCTAATACCAAACCTGAGACCCTTCCTATAACATGATGTGATATCCAACTCCTTCCCATTCCAAACCTGAGACCCGTCCCATAGCATGAGATGTGATATCCAACTCCTTCCCATTCAAATCCTGAGACCCTTCCGATAGCATGAGATGTGATATCTCAATGCTTCTTATACCAAACCTGAGACCCTTCCTATAGCATGGGATGTGATAAACAACTCCTTCCCATTCCAATCCTGTGACCCTTCCTATAGCATGAGATGTGATATCTCAATGCTTCTAATACCAAACCTGGACGCTTCCTGTAGCCTGAGATGTGATTTCCAAGTCCTTCCCATTCCAATCCTGTGATCCTTCCTATAGCATGAGTTGTGATATCTCAATCCTTCTAATACCAAACCTGAGACCCTTCCTATAACATGAGATGTGATATCCAACTCCTTCCCATTCCAAACCTGAGACCCTGCTTATAGCATGAGATGTGATATCTCAATGTTTCCAATACCAAAACCTGGAACCTTCCTATAGCATCAGATGTGATAGCCAACTCCTTCCCATTCCAATCCTGCGTCCCTTCCTACAGCATGAGATTTGATATCTCAATGATTCTAATACCAAACCTGAGACCCTTCCTATAACATGAGATGTGATATTCAACTCTTTCCCATTCCAATCCTGAGACCCGGATGTGATATTCAACTCTTTACCATTCCAATCCTGAGACCCTTCCTATACCATGAGATGTGATATCTCAATGCCTCTAATATCAAACCTGAGACCCTCCCTATAGCATGAGATGTGATATCCAAGTCCTTCCCATTCCAATCCTGAGACCCTTCCTATAGCATGAGATGTGATATCTCAGTGCTTCTAATACCAAACCTGAGACCCTTCCCATAACATGAGATGTGATATCCTACTCCTTCCCATTCCAAACCTGAGACCCTTCTTATAGCATGAGATGGGATATCCAACTCCTTCCTATTCTAATCCTGAGACCCTTTCGATAGCAGAGATGTGATATATCAATGCTTATACCAAACCTGAGATCCTTCCTTTGGCACGAGATGTAATATCCAACTCCATCCCATTCCAATCCTGAGACCCTTCCTATAGCATGAGATGTGATATCTAAATGCTTCTACCAAACCTGAGACCCTTCCTATAGCATGAGATGTGATATCCAACTCCTTCCCATTCCAATCCTGAGACCCTTCCTATACCATGAGATGTGATATCTCAATGCTTCTAATAGCAAACCTGAGACCCGTCCTATAACATGAGATGTGATATCCAAATCCTTCCCTTTCCAAACTTGAGACCCTTCCTGTAGCATGAGATGTGATATCTCTATGCTTCTAATACTAAACCTGAGGCCCTTCCCGTAGCATATTTGATATCCAACTTCTTCCCATTCCAAACCTGTGACTCTTCCGATAGCATGAGATGTGATATCCAATTCCTTCCCATTCCAAACCTGAAACACTTCCTATAGCATGAGATGTGATATCTCACTGCTTCTAATACCAAACCTGAGACCCTTCCTATAGCATGGGATGTGATAAACAACTCCTTCCCATTCCAATCCTGTGACCCTTCCTATAGCATGAGATGTGATATCTCAATGCTTCTAATACCAAACCTGGACGCTTCCTGTAGCATGAGATGTGATATCCAAGTCCTTCCCATTCCAATCCTGAGACCCTTCCTATAGCATGAGTTGTGATATCTCAATCCTTCTAATACCAAACCTGAGATCCTTCCTATAACATGAGACGTGATATCCAACTCCTTCCCATTCCAAACCTGAGACCCTGCTTATAGCATGAGATGAGATATCCAACTCCTTCCTATTCCAATCACGAGACCTTTACGATAGCAGAGATGTGATATCTCAATGCTTATACCAAACCTGAGACCCTTCCTATGGCATGAGATGTGATATCCAACTCCTTCCCATTCCAATCCTGAGACCCTTCCTATAGCATGAGATGTGATATCTCAATGCTTCTACCAAACCTGAGACCCGTCCTATAACATGAGATGTGATATCAAACTCCTTCCCATTCCAATCCTAAAACCCTTCCTATAGCATGAGATGTGATATCTCAATGCTTCTAATACCAAACCTGTATCCTTCCTATAGCATGAGATGTGATAGCCAACTCCTTCCCATTCCAATCCTGAGACCCTTCCTATAGCATGAGATGTGATATTTCAATGCTTCTAATACCAAACCTGAGACCCTCCCTATAGCATGCGATGTGATATCTCAATGCTTCTAATACGAAACCTGAGATCCTTTCTATAATATGAGATGGGATATCCAACTCCTTCCCATTCCAATCCTGAGACCCTTCCTATAGCATGAGTTGTGATTTCTCACTCCTTCTAATACCAAACCTGGAACCCTTCCTATAACATGATGTGATATCCAACTCCTTCCCATTCCAAACCTGAGACCCGTCCCATAGCATGAGATGTGATATCCAACTCCTTCCCATTCAAATCCTGAGACCCTTCCGATAGCATGAGATGTGATATCTCAATGCTTCTTATACCAAACCTGAGACCCTTCCTATAGCATGGGATGTGATAAACAACTCCTTCCCATTCCAATCCTGTGACCCTTCCTATAGCATGAGATGTGATATCTCAATGCTTCTAATACCAAACCTGGACGCTTCCTGTAGCATGAGATGTGATATCCAAGTCCTTCCCATTCCAATCCTGAGACCCTTCCTATAGCATGAGTTGTGATTTCTCACTCCTTCTAATACCAAACCTGAGACCCTTCCTATAACATGATGTGATATCCAACTCCTTCCCATTCCAAACCTGAGACCCGTACCACAGCATGAGATGTGATATCCAACTCCTTCCCATTCAAATCCTGAGACCCTTCCGATAGCATGAGATGTGATATCTCAATGCTTCTTATACCAAACCTGAGACCCTTCCTATAGCATGGGATGTGATAAACAACTCCTTCCCATTCCAATCCTGTGACCCTTCCTATAGCATGAGATGTGATATCTCAATGCTTCTAATACCAAACCTGGACGCTTCCTGTAGCCTGAGATGTGATTTCCAAGTCCTTCCCATTCCAATCCTGTGACCCTTCCTATAGCATGAGTTGTGATATCTCAATCCTTCTAATACCAAACCTGAGACCCTTCCTATAACATGAGATGTGATATCCAACTCCTTCCCATTCCAAACCTGAGACCCTGCTTATAGCATGAGATGTGATATCTCAATGTTTCCAATACCAAACCTGGAACCTTCCTATAGCATCAGATGTGATAGCCAACTCCTTCCCATTCCAATCCTGCGTCCCTTCCTACAGCATGAGATTTGATATCTCAATGCTTCTAATACCAAACCTGAGACCCTTCCTATAACATGAGATGTGATATTCAACTCTTTCCCATTCCAATCCTGAGACCCGGATGTGATATTCAACTCTTTCCCATTCCAATCCTGAGACCCTTCCTATACCATGAGATGTGATATCTCAATGCCTCTAATATCAAACCTGAGACCCTCCCTATAGCATGAGATGTGATATCCAAGTCCTTCCCATTCCAATCCTGAGACCCTTCCTATAGCATGAGATGTGATATCTCAGTGCTTCTAATACCAAACCTGAGACCCTTCCCATAACATGAGATGTGATATCCTACTCCTTCCCATTCCAAACCTGAGACCCTTCTTATAGCATGAGATGGGATATCCAACTCCATCCTATTCTAATCCTGAGACCCTTTCGATAGCAGAGATGTGATATATCAATGCTTATACCAAACCTGAGATCCTTCCTTTGGCATGAGATGTAATATCCAACTCCATCCCATTCCAATCCTGAGACCCTTCCTATAGCATGAGATGTGATATCTAAATGCTTCTACCAAACCTGAGACCCTTCCTATAGCATGAGATGTGATATCCAACTCCTTCCCATTCCAATCCTGAGACCGTTCCTATACCATGAGATGTGATATCTCAATGCTTCTAATAGCAAACCTGAGACCCGTCCTATAACATGAGATGTGATATCCAAATCCTTCCCTTTCCAAACTTGAGACCCTTCCTGTAGCATGAGATGTGATATCTCTATGCTTCTAATACTAAACCTGAGGCCCTTCCCGTAGCATATTTGATATCCAACTTCTTCCCATTCCAAACCTGTGACTCTTCGGATAGCATGAGATGTGATATCCAATTCCTTCCCATTCCAAACCTGAAACACTTCCTATAGCATGAGATGTGATATCTCACTGCTTCTAATACCAAACCTGAGACCCTTCCTATAGCATGGGATGTGATAAACAACTCCTTCCCATTCCAATCCTGTGACCCTTCTTATAGCATGAGATGTGATATCTCAATGCTTCTAATACCAAACCTGGACGCTTCCTGTAGCATGAGATGTGATATCCAAGTCCTTCCCATTCCAATCCTGAGACCCTTCCTATAGCATGAGTTGTGATATCTCAATCCTTCTAATACCAAACCTGAGATCCTTCCTATAACATGAGACGTGATATCCAACTCCTTCCCATTCCAAACCTGAGACCCTGCTTATAGCATGAGATGAGATATCCAACTCCTTCCTATTCCAATCCCGAGACCTTTACGATAGCAGAGATGTGATATCTCAATGCTTATACCAAACCTGAGACCCTTCCTATGGCATGAGATGTGATATCCAACTCCTTCCCATTCCAATCCTGAGACCCTTCCTATAGCATGAGATGTGATATCTCAATGCTTCTACCAAACCTGAGACCCGTCCTATAACATGAGATGTGATATCCAACTCCTTCCCATTCCAATCCTAAGACCCTTCCTATAGCATGAGATGTGATATCTCAATGCTTCTAATACCAAACCTGTATCCTTCCTATAGCATGAGATGTGATAGCCAACTCCTTCCCATTCCAATCCTGAGACCCTTCCTATAGCATGAGATGTGATATTTCAATGCTTCTAATACCAAACCTGAGACCCTCACTATAGCATGCGATGTGATATCTCAATGCTTCTAATACGAAACCTGAGATCCTTTCTATAACATGAGATGGGATATCCAACTCCTTCCCATTCCAATCCTGAGACCCTTCCTATAGCATGAGTTGTGATTTCTCACTCCTTCTAATACCAAACCTGAGACCCTTCCTATAACATGATGTGATATCCAACTCCTTCCCATTCCATACCTGAGACCCGTCCCATAGCATGAGATGTGATATCCAACTCCTTCCCATTCAAATCCTGAGACCCTTCCGATAGCATGAGATGTGATATCTCAATGCTTCTTATACCAAACCTGAGACCCTTCCTATAGCATGGCATGTGATAAACAACTCCTTCCCATTCCAATCCTGTGACCCTTCCTATAGCATGAAATGTGATATCTCAATGCTTCTAATACCAAACCTGGACGCTTCCTGTAGCATGAGATGTGATATCCAAGTCCTTCCCATTCCAATCCTGAGACCCTTCCTATAGCATGAGTTGTGATTTCTCACTCCTTCTAATACCAAACCTGAGACCCTTCCTATAACATGAGACGTGATATCCAACTCCTTCCCATTCCAAACCTGAGACCCTGCTTATAGCATGAGATGAGATATCCAACTCCTTCCTATTCCAATCCCGAGACCTTTACGATAGCAGAGATGTGATATCTCAATGCTTATACCAAACCTGAGACCCTTCCTATGGCATGAGATGTGATATCCAACTCCTTCCCATTCCAATCCTGAGACCCTTCCTATAGCATGAGATGTGATATCTCAATGCTTCTAATACTAAACCTGAGGCCCTTCCCGTAGCATATTTGATATCCAACTTCTTCCCATTCCAAACCTGTGACTCTTCCGATAGCATGAGATGTGATATCCAATTCCTTCCCATTCCAAACCTGAAACACTTCCTATAGCATGAGATGTGATATCTCACTGCTTCTAATACCAAACCTGAGACCCTTCCTATAGCATGGGATGTGATAAACAACTCCTTCCCATTCCAATCCTGTGACCCTTCTTATAGCATGAGATGTGATATCTCAATGCTTCTAATACCAAACCTGGACGCTTCCTGTAGCATGAGATGTGATATCCAAGTCCTTCCCATTCCAATCCTGAGACCCTTCCTATAGCATGAGTTGTGATATCTCAATCCTTCTAATACCAAACCTGAGATCCTTCCTATAACATGAGACGTGATATCCAACTCCTTCCCATTCCAAACCTGAGACCCTGCTTATAGCATGAGATGAGATATCCAACTCCTTCCTATTCCAATCCCGAGACCTTTACGATAGCAGAGATGTGATATCTCAATGCTTATACCAAACCTGAGACCCTTCCTATGGCATGAGATGTGATATCCAACTCCTTCCCATTCCAATCCTGAGACCCTTCCTATAGCATGAGATGTGATATCTCAATGCTTCTACCAAACCTGAGACCCGTCCTATAACATGAGATGTGATATCCAACTCCTTCCCATTCCAATCCTAAGACCCTTCCTATAGCATGAGATGTGATATCTCAATGCTTCTAATACCAAACCTGTATCCTTCCTATAGCATGAGATGTGATAGCCAACTCCTTCCCATTCCAATCCTGAGACCCTTCCTATAGCATGACATGTGATATTTCAATGCTTCTAATACCAAACCTGAGACCCTCACTATAGCATGCGATGTGATATCTCAATGCTTCTAATACGAAACCTGAGATCCTTTCTATAACATGAGATGGGATATCCAACTCCTTCCCATTCCAATCCTGAGACCCTTCCTATAGCATGAGTTGTGATTTCTCACTCCTTCTAATACCAAACCTGAGACCCTTCCTATAACATGATGTGATATCCAACTCCTTCCCATTCCATACCTGAGACCCGTCCCATAGCATGAGATGTGATATCCAACTCCTTCCCATTCAAATCCTGAGACCCTTCCGATAGCATGAGATGTGATATCTCAATGCTTCTTATACCAAACCTGAGACCCTTCCTATAGCATGGCATGTGATAAACAACTCCTTCCCATTCCAATCCTGTGACCCTTCCTATAGCATGAAATGTGATATCTCAATGCTTCTAATACCAAACCTGGACGCTTCCTGTAGCATGAGATGTGATATCCAAGTCCTTCCCATTCCAATCCTGAGACCCTTCCTATAGCATGAGTTGTGATTTCTCACTCCTTCTAATACCAAACCTGAGACCCTTCCTATAACATAATGTGATATCCAACTCCTTCCCATTCCAAACCTGAGACCCGTCCCATAGCATGAGATGTGATATCCAACTCCTTCCCATTCAAATCCTGAGACCCCTCCGATAGCATGAGATGTGATATCTCAATGCTTCTTATACCAAACCTGAGACCCTTCCTATAACATGATGTGATATCCAACTCCTTCCCATTCCAAACCTGAGACCCGTCCCATAGCATGAAATGTGATATCCAACTCCTTCCCATTCAAATCCTGAGACCCTTCCGATAGCATGAGATGTGATATCTCAATGCTTCTTATACCAAACCTGAGACCCTTCCTATAGCATGGGATGTAATAAACAACTCCTTCCCATTCCAATCCTGTGACCCTTCCTATAGCATGAGATGTGATATCTCAATGCTTCTAATACCAAACCTGGACGCTTCCTGTAGCATGAGATGTGATATCCAAGTCCTTCCTATTCCAATCCTGAGACCCTTCCTATAGCATGAGTTGTGATTTCTCACTCCTTCTAATACCAAACCTGAGACCCTTCCTATAACATGATGTGATATCCAACTCCTTAACATTCCAAACCTGAGACCCGTCCCATAGCATGAGATGTGATATCCAACTCCTTCCCATTCAAATCCTGAGACCCTTCCGATAGCATGAGATGTGATATCTCAATGCTTCTTATACCAAACCTGAGACCCTTCCTATAGCATGGGATGTGATAAACAACTCCTTCCCATTCCAATCCTGTGACCCTTCCTATAGCATGAGATGTGATATCTCAATGCTTCTAATACCAAACCTGGACGCTTCCTGTAGCCTGAGATGTGATTTCCAAGTCCTTCCCATTCCAATCCTGTGACCCTTCCTATAGCATGAGTTGTGATATCTCAATCCTTCTAATACCAAACCTGAGACCCTTCCTATAACATGAGATGTGATATCCAACTCCTTCCCATTCCAAACCTGAGACCCTGCTTATAGCATGAGATGTGATATCTCAATGTTTCCAATACTAAACCTGGAACCTTCCTATAGCATCAGATGTGATAGCCAACTCCTTCCCATTCCAATCCTGCGTCCCTTCCTACAGCATGAGATTTGATATCTCAATGCTTCTAATACCAAACCTGAGACCCTTCCTATAACATGAGATGTGATATTCAACTCTTTCCCATTCCAATCCTGAGACCCGGATGTGATATTCAACTCTTTCTCATTCCAATCCTGAGACCCTTCCTATACCATGAGATGTGATATCTCAATGCCTCTAATATCAAACCTGAGACCCTCCCTATAGCATGAGATGTGATATCCAAGTCCTTCCCATTCCAATCATGAGACCCTTCCTATAGCATGAGATGTGATATCTCAGTGCTTCTAATACCAAACCTGAGACCCTTCCCATAACATGAGATGTGATATCCTACTCCTTCCCATTCCAAACCTGAGACCCTTCTTATAGCATGAGATGGGATATCCAACTCCTTCCTATTCTAATCCTGAGACCCTTTCGATAGCAGAGATGTGATATATCAATGCTTATACCAAACCTGAGATCCTTCCTTTGGCATGAGATGTAATATCCAACTCCATCCCATTCCAATCCTGAGACCCTTCCTATAGCATGAGATGTGATATCTAAATGCTTCTACCAAACCTGAGACCCTTCCTATAGCATGAGATGTGATATCCAACTCCTTCCCATTCCAATCCTGAGACCCTTCCTATACCATGAGATGTGATATCTCAATGCTTCTAATAGCAAACCTGAGACCCGTCCTATAACATGAGATGTGATATCCAAATCCTTCCCTTTCCAAACTTGAGACCCTTCCTGTAGCATGAGATGTGATATCTCTATGCTTCTAATACTAAACCTGAGGCCCTTCCCGTAGCATATTTGATATCCAACTTCTTCCCATTCCAAACCTGTGACTCTTCCGATAGCATGAGATGTGATATCCAATTCCTTCCCATTCCAAACCTGAAACACTTCCTATAGCATGAGATGTGATATCTCACTGCTTCTAATACCAAACCTGAGACCCTTCCTATAGCATGGGATGTGATAAACAACTCCTTCCCATTCCAATCCTGTGACCCTTCCTATAGCATGAGATGTGATATCTCAATGCTTCTTATACCAAACCTGAGACCCTTCCTATAGCATGGCATGTGATAAACAACTCCTTCCCATTCCAATCCTGTGACCCTTCCTATAGCATGAAATGTGATATCTCAATGCTTCTAATACCAAACCTGGACGCTTCCTATAGCATGAGATGTGATATCCAAGTCCTTCCCATTCCAATCCTGAGACCCTTCCTATAGCATGAGTTGTGATTTCTCACTCCTTCTAATACCAAACCTGAGACCCTTCCTATAACATGATGTGATATCCAACTCCTTCCCATTCCAAACCTGAGACCCGTCCCATAGCATGAGATGTGATATCCAACTCCTTCCCATTCAAATCCTGAGACCCTTCCGATAGCATGAGATGTGATATCTCAATGCTTCCTATACCAAACCTGAGACCCTTCCTATAGCATGGGATGTGATAAACAACTCCTTCCCATTCCAATCCTGTGACCCTTCCTATAGCATGAGATGTGATATCTCAATGCTTCTAATACCAAACCTGGACGCTTCCTGTAGCATGAGATGTGATATCCAAGTCCTTTCCATTCCAATCCTGAGACCCTTCCTATAGCATGAGTTGTGATATCTCAATCCTTCTAATACCAAACCTGAGACCCTTCCTATAACATGAGACGTGATATCCAACTCCTTCCCATTCCAAACCTGAGACCCTGCTTATAGCATGAGATGAAATATCCAACTCCTTCCTATTCCAATCCCGAGACCTTTACGATAGCAGAGATGTGATATCTCAATGCTTATACCAAACCTGAGACCCTTCCTATGGCATGAGATGTGATATCCAACTCCTTCCCATTCCAATTCTGAGACCCTTCCTATAGCATGAGATGTGATATCTCAATGATTCTACCAAACCTGAGACCCGTCCTATAACATGAGATGTGATATCCAACTCCTTCCCATTCCAATCCTAAGACCCTTCCTATAGCATGAGATGTGATATCTAATGCTTCTAATACCAAACCTGTATCCTTCCTATAGCATGAGATGTGATAGCCAACTCCTTCCCATTCCAATCCTGAGACCCTTCCTATAGCATGAGATGTGATATTTCAATGCTTCTAATACCAAACCTGAGACCCTCCCTATAGCATGCCATGTGATATCTCAATGCTTCTAATACGAAACCTGAGATCCTTCCTATAACATGAGATGGGATATCCAACTCCTTCCCATTCCAATCCTGAGACCATTCTTATAGCATGAGTTGTGATATCTCAATCCTTCTAATACCAAACCTGAGACCCTTCCTATAACATGCGATGTGATATCTCAATGCTTCTAATACAAAACCTGAGATCCTTCCTATAACATGAGATGGGATATCCAACTCCTTCCCATTCCAATCCTGAGACCCTTCCTATAGCATGAGATGTGATATCTCAATGCTTGTAATACCAAACCTGAGACCCTTCCTATAGCATGAGTTGTGATATCCAACTCCTTCCCATTCCAATCCTGAAGCCTTCCGATAGCATATGTGAAATCTCAACTCCTTCCCATTCCAAACCTGAGACCCGTCCCATAGCATGAGATGTGATATCCAACTCCTTCCCATTCAAATCCTGAGACCCTTCCGATAGCATGAGATGTGATATCTCAATGCTTCCTATACCAAACCTGAGACCCTTCCTATAGCATGGGATGTGATAAACAACTCCTTCCCATTCCAATCCTGTGACCCTTCCTATAGCATGAGATGTGATATCTCAATGCTTCTAATACCAAACCTGGACGCTTCCTGTAGCATGAGATGTGATATCCAAGTCCTTTCCATTCCAATCCTGAGACCCTTCCTATAGCATGAGTTGTGATATCTCAATCCTTCTAATACCAAACCTGAGACCCTTCCTATAACATGAGACGTGATATCCAACTCCTTCCCATTCCAAACCTGAGACCCTGCTTATAGCATGAGATGAAATATCCAACTCCTTCCTATTCCAATCCCGAGACCTTTACGATAGCAAAGATGTGATATCTCAATGCTTATACCAAACCTGAGACCCTTCCTATGGCATGAGATGTGATATCCAACTCCTTCCCATTCCAATTCTGAGACCCTTCCTATAGCATGAGATGTGATATCTCAATGCTTCTACCAAACCTGAGACCCGTCCTATAACATGAGATGTGATATCCAACTCCTTCCCATTCCAATCCTAAGACCCTTCCTATAGCATGAGATGTGATATCTAATGCTTCTAATACCAAACCTGTATCCTTCCTATAGCATGAGATGTGATAGCCAACTCCTTCCCATTCCAATCCTGAGACCCTTCCTATAGCATGAGATGTGATATTTCAATGCTTCTAATACCAAACCTGAGACCCTCCCTATAGCATGCCATGTGATATCTCAATGCTTCTAATACGAAACCTGAGATCCTTCCTATAACATGAGATGGGATATCCAACTCCTTCCCATTCCAATCCTGAGACCATTCTTATAGCATGAGTTGTGATATCTCAATCCTTCTAATACCAAACCTGAGACCCTTCCTATAACATGCGATGTGATATCTCAATGCTTCTAATACAAAACCTGAGATCCTTCCTATAACATGAGATGGGATATCCAACTCCTTCCCATTCCAATCCTGAGACCCTTCCTATAGCATGAGATGTGATATCTCAATGCTTGTAATACCAAACCTGAGACCCTTCTTATAGCATGAGTTGTGATATCCAACTCCTTCCCATTCCAATCCTGAAGCCTTCCGATAGCATATGTGAAATCTCAATTGCTTCTAATACCAAACGTGAGAACCTCCCTATAGCATGAGATGTGATATCCAACTCCTTCCCATTCAAATCCTGAGACCCTTCCGATAGCATGAGATGTGATATCTCAATGCTTCTTATACCAAACCTGAGACCCTTCCTATAGCATGGCATGTGATAAACAACTCCTTCCCATTCCAATCCTGTGACCCTTCCTATAGCATGAAATGTGATATCTCAATGCTTCTAATACCAAACCAGGACGCTTCCTGTAGCATGAGATGTGATATCCAAGTCCTTCCCATTCCAATCCTGAGACCCTTCCTATAGCATGAGTTGTGATTTCTCACTCCTTCTAATACCAAACCTGAGACCCTTCCTATAACATGATGTGATATCCAACTCCTTCCCATTCCAAACCTGAGACCCGTCCCATAGCATGAGATGTGATATCCAACTCCTTCCCATTCAAATCCTGAGACCCTTCCGATAGCATGAGATGTGATATCTCAATGCTTCCTATACCAAACCTGAGACCCTTCCTATAGCATGGGATGTGATAAACAACTCCTTCCCATTCCAATCCTGTGACCCTTCCTATAGCATGAAATGTGATATCTCAATGCTTGTAATACCAAACCTGAGACCCTTCCTATAGCATGAGTTGTGATATCCAACTCCTTCCCTTTCCAATCCTGAAGCCTTCCGATAGCATATGTGAAATCTCAATTGCTTCTAATACCAAATGTGAGAACCTCCCTATAGCATGAGATGTGATATCCAACTCCTTCCCATTCCAATCCTGAGACCCTTCCTATAGCATGAGTTGTGATTTCTCACTCCTTCTAATACCAAACCTGAGACCCTTCCTATAACATGATGTGATATCCAACTCCTTCCCATTCCAAACCTGAGACCCGTCCCATAGCAAGAGATGTGATATCCAACTCCTTCCCATTCAAATCCTGAGACCCTTCCGATAGCATGAGATGTGATATCTCAATGCTTCTTATACCAAACCTGAGACCCTTCCTATAGCATGGGATGTGATAAACAACTCCTTCCCATTCCAATCCTGTGACCCTTCCTATAGCATGAGATGTGATATCTCAATGCTTCTAATACCAAACCTGGACGCTTCCTGTAGCCTGAGATGTGATTTCCAAGTCCTTCCCATTCCAATCCTGTGACCCTTCCTATAGCATGAGTTGGATATCTCAATCCTTCTAATACCAAACCTGAGACCCTTCCTATAACATGAGATGTGATATCCAACTCCTTCCCATTCCAAACCTGAGACCCTGCTTATAGCATGAGATGAGATATCAAACTCCTTCCTATTCCAATCCCGAGACCTTTACGATAGCAGAGATGTGATATCTCAATGCTTTTACCAAACCTGAGACCCTTCCTATGGCATGAGATGTGATATCCAACTCCTTCCCATTCCAATCCTGAGACCCTTCCTATAGCATGAGATGTGATATCTCAATGCTTCTACCAAACCTGAGACCCGTCCTATAACATGAGATGTGATATCCAACTCCTTTCCATTCCAATCCTAAAACCCTTCCTATAGCATGAGATGTGATATCTCAATGCTTCTAATGCCAAACCTGTATCCTTCCTATAGCATGAGATGTGATAGCCAACTCCTTCCTATTCCAATCCTGCGTCCCTTCCTACAGCATGGGATTTGATATCTCAATGCTTCTAATACCAAACCTGAGACCCTTCCTATAACATGACATGTGATATTCAACTCCTTCCCATTCCAATCCTGAGACCCTTCATATACCATCAGATGTGATATCTCAATGCTTCTAATACCAAACCGGTAACCCGTCCTATAACATGAGATGTGATATCCAAATCCTTCCCCTTCCAAACCTGAGACCCTCCCTTTAGCATGAGATGTGATATCCAACTCCTTCCCATTCCAATCCCGAGACCCTTCTGATAGCATGAGATGTGATATCTCAATGCCTCTAATATCAAACCTGAGACCCTCCCTATAGCATGAGTTGTGATATCCAAGTCCTTCCCATTCCAAACCTGAGACCCTGCTTATAGCATGAGATGAGATATCCAACTCCTTCCTATTCCAATCCCGAGACCTTTACGATAGCAGAGATGTGATATCTCAATGCTTATACCAAACCTGAGACCCTTCCTATGGCATGAGCTGTGATATCCAACTGCTTCCCATTCCAATCCTGAGACCCTTCCTATAGCATGAGATGTGATATCTCAATGCTTCTACCAAACCTGAGACCCGTCCTATAACATGAGATGTGATATCCAACTCCTTCCGATTCCAATCCTAAGACCCTTCCTATAGCATGAGATGTGATATCTCAATGCTTCTAATACCAAACCTGTATCCTTCCCATAGCATGAGATGTGATAGCCAACTCCTTCCCATTCCAATCCTGAGACCCTTCCTATAGCATGAGATGTGATATTTCAATGCTTCTAATACCAAACCTGAGACCCTCCCTATAGCATGCGATGTGATATCTCAATGCTTCTAATACGAAACCTGAGATCCTTCCTATAACATGAGATGGGATATCCAACTCCTTCCCATTCCAATCCTGAGACCATTCTTATAGCATGAGTTGTGATATCTCAATCCTTCTAATACCAAACCTGAGACCCTTCCTATAACATGCGATGTGATATCTCAATGCTTCTAATACAAAACCTGAGATCCTTCCTATAACATGAGATGGGATATCCAACTCCTTCCCATTCCAATCCTGAGACCCTTCCTATAGCATGAGATGTGATATCTCAATGCTTGTAATACCAAACCTGAGACCCTTCCTATAGCATGAGATGTGATATCCAACTCCTTCCCATTCCAATCCTGAAGCCTTCCGATAGCATATGTGAAATCTCAATGCTTCTAATACCAAACGTGAGAACCTCCCTATAGCATGAGATGTGATATCCAACTCCTTCCCATTCCAATCCTGAGACCCTTCCTATAGCATGAGTTGTGATTTCTCACTCCTTCTAATACCAAACCTGAGACCCTTCCTATAACATGATGTGATATCCAACTCCTTCCCATTCCAAACCTGAGACCCGTCCCATAGCATGAGATGTGATATCCAACTCCTTCCCATTCAAATCCTGAGACCCTTCCGATAGCATGAGATGTGATATCTCAATGCTTCTTATACCAAACCTGAGACCCTTCCTATAGCATGGGATGTGATAAACAACTCCTTCCCATTCCAATCCTGTGACCCTCCCTATAGCATGAGATGGGATATCTCAATGCTTCTAATACCAAACCTGGACGCTTCCTGTAGCATGAGATGTGATATCCAACTCCTTCCCATTCCAAACCTGAGACCCGTCCCATAGCATGAGATGTGATATCCAACTCCTTCCCATTCAAATCCTGAGACCCTTCCGATAGCATGAGATGTGATATCTCAATGCTTCCTATACCAAACCTGAGACCCTTCCTATAGCATGGGATGTGATAAACAACTCCTTCCCATTCCAATCCTGTGACCCTTCCTATAGCATGAGATGTGATATCTCAATGCTTCTAATACCAAACCTGGACGCTTCCTGTAGCATGAGATGTGATATCCAAGTCCTTTCCATTCCAATCCTGAGACCCTTCCTATAGCATGAGTTGTGATATCTCAATCCTTCTAATACCAAACCTGAGACCCTTCCTATAACATGAGACGTGATATCCAACTCCTTCCCATTCCAAACCTGAGACCCTGCTTATAGCATGAGATGAAATATCCAACTCCTTCCTATTCCAATCCCGAGACCTTTACGATAGCAGAGATGTGATATCTCAATGCTTATACCAAACCTGAGACCCTTCCTATGGCATGAGATGTGATATCCAACTCCTTCCCATTCCAATTCTGAGACCCTTCCTATAGCATGAGATGTGATATCTCAATGATTCTACCAAACCTGAGACCCGTCCTATAACATGAGATGTGATATCCAACTCCTTCCCATTCCAATCCTAAGACCCTTCCTATAGCATGAGATGTGATATCTAATGCTTCTAATACCAAACCTGTATCCTTCCTATAGCATGAGATGTGATAGCCAACTCCTTCCCATTCCAATCCTGAGACCCTTCCTATAGCATGAGATGTGATATTTCAATGCTTCTAATACCAAACCTGAGACCCTCCCTATAGCATGCCATGTGATATCTCAATGCTTCTAATACGAAACCTGAGATCCTTCCTATAACATGAGATGGGATATCCAACTCCTTCCCATTCCAATCCTGAGACCATTCTTATAGCATGAGTTGTGATATCTCAATCCTTCTAATACCAAACCTGAGACCCTTCCTATAACATGCGATGTGATATCTCAATGCTTCTAATACAAAACCTGAGATCCTTCCTATAACATGAGATGGGATATCCAACTCCTTCCCATTCCAATCCTGAGACCCTTCCTATAGCATGAGATGTGATATCTCAATGCTTGTAATACCAAACCTGAGACCCTTCCTATAGCATGAGTTGTGATATCCAACTCCTTCCCATTCCAATCCTGAAGCCTTCCGATAGCATATGTGAAATCTCAACTCCTTCCCATTCCAAACCTGAGACCCGTCCCATAGCATGAGATGTGATATCCAACTCCTTCCCATTCAAATCCTGAGACCCTTCCGATAGCATGAGATGTGATATCTCAATGCTTCCTATACCAAACCTGAGACCCTTCCTATAGCATGGGATGTGATAAACAACTCCTTCCCATTCCAATCCTGTGACCCTTCCTATAGCATGAGATGTGATATCTCAATGCTTCTAATACCAAACCTGGACGCTTCCTGTAGCATGAGATGTGATATCCAAGTCCTTTCCATTCCAATCCTGAGACCCTTCCTATAGCATGAGTTGTGATATCTCAATCCTTCTAATACCAAACCTGAGACCCTTCCTATAACATGAGACGTGATATCCAACTCCTTCCCATTCCAAACCTGAGACCCTGCTTATAGCATGAGATGAAATATCCAACTCCTTCCTATTCCAATCCCGAGACCTTTACGATAGCAAAGATGTGATATCTCAATGCTTATACCAAACCTGAGACCCTTCCTATGGCATGAGATGTGATATCCAACTCCTTCCCATTCCAATTCTGAGACCCTTCCTATAGCATGAGATGTGATATCTCAATGCTTCTACCAAACCTGAGACCCGTCCTATAACATGAGATGTGATATCCAACTCCTTCCCATTCCAATCCTAAGACCCTTCCTATAGCATGAGATGTGATATCTAATGCTTCTAATACCAAACCTGTATCCTTCCTATAGCATGAGATGTGATAGCCAACTCCTTCCCATTCCAATCCTGAGACCCTTCCTATAGCATGAGATGTGATATTTCAATGCTTCTAATACCAAACCTGAGACCCTCCCTATAGCATGCCATGTGATATCTCAATGCTTCTAATACGAAACCTGAGATCCTTCCTATAACATGAGATGGGATATCCAACTCCTTCCCATTCCAATCCTGAGACCATTCTTATAGCATGAGTTGTGATATCTCAATCCTTCTAATACCAAACCTGAGACCCTTCCTATAACATGCGATGTGATATCTCAATGCTTCTAATACAAAACCTGAGATCCTTCCTATAACATGAGATGGGATATCCAACTCCTTCCCATTCCAATCCTGAGACCCTTCCTATAGCATGAGATGTGATATCTCAATGCTTGTAATACCAAACCTGAGACCCTTCTTATAGCATGAGTTGTGATATCCAACTCCTTCCCATTCCAATCCTGAAGCCTTCCGATAGCATATGTGAAATCTCAATTGCTTCTAATACCAAACGTGAGAACCTCCCTATAGCATGAGATGTGATATCCAACTCCTTCCCATTCAAATCCTGAGACCCTTCCGATAGCATGAGATGTGATATCTCAATGCTTCTTATACCAAACCTGAGACCCTTCCTATAGCATGGCATGTGATAAACAACTCCTTCCCATTCCAATCCTGTGACCCTTCCTATAGCATGAAATGTGATATCTCAATGCTTCTAATACCAAACCAGGACGCTTCCTGTAGCATGAGATGTGATATCCAAGTCCTTCCCATTCCAATCCTGAGACCCTTCCTATAGCATGAGTTGTGATTTCTCACTCCTTCTAATACCAAACCTGAGACCCTTCCTATAACATGATGTGATATCCAACTCCTTCCCATTCCAAACCTGAGACCCGTCCCATAGCATGAGATGTGATATCCAACTCCTTCCCATTCAAATCCTGAGACCCTTCCGATAGCATGAGATGTGATATCTCAATGCTTCCTATACCAAACCTGAGACCCTTCCTATAGCATGGGATGTGATAAACAACTCCTTCCCATTCCAATCCTGTGACCCTTCCTATAGCATGAAATGTGATATCTCAATGCTTGTAATACCAAACCTGAGACCCTTCCTATAGCATGAGTTGTGATATCCAACTCCTTCCCTTTCCAATCCTGAAGCCTTCCGATAGCATATGTGAAATCTCAATTGCTTCTAATACCAAATGTGAGAACCTCCCTATAGCATGAGATGTGATATCCAACTCCTTCCCATTCCAATCCTGAGACCCTTCCTATAGCATGAGTTGTGATTTCTCACTCCTTCTAATACCAAACCTGAGACCCTTCCTATAACATGATGTGATATCCAACTCCTTCCCATTCCAAACCTGAGACCCGTCCCATAGCAAGAGATGTGATATCCAACTCCTTCCCATTCAAATCCTGAGACCCTTCCGATAGCATGAGATGTGATATCTCAATGCTTCTTATACCAAACCTGAGACCCTTCCTATAGCATGGGATGTGATAAACAACTCCTTCCCATTCCAATCCTGTGACCCTTCCTATAGCATGAGATGTGATATCTCAATGCTTCTAATACCAAACCTGGACGCTTCCTGTAGCCTGAGATGTGATTTCCAAGTCCTTCCCATTCCAATCCTGTGACCCTTCCTATAGCATGAGTTGGATATCTCAATCCTTCTAATACCAAACCTGAGACCCTTCCTATAACATGAGATGTGATATCCAACTCCTTCCCATTCCAAACCTGAGACCCTGCTTATAGCATGAGATGAGATATCAAACTCCTTCCTATTCCAATCCCGAGACCTTTACGATAGCAGAGATGTGATATCTCAATGCTTTTACCAAACCTGAGACCCTTCCTATGGCATGAGATGTGATATCCAACTCCTTCCCATTCCAATCCTGAGACCCTTCCTATAGCATGAGATGTGATATCTCAATGCTTCTACCAAACCTGAGACCCGTCCTATAACATGAGATGTGATATCCAACTCCTTTCCATTCCAATCCTAAAACCCTTCCTATAGCATGAGATGTGATATCTCAATGCTTCTAATGCCAAACCTGTATCCTTCCTATAGCATGAGATGTGATAGCCAACTCCTTCCTATTCCAATCCTGCGTCCCTTCCTACAGCATGGGATTTGATATCTCAATGCTTCTAATACCAAACCTGAGACCCTTCCTATAACATGACATGTGATATTCAACTCCTTCCCATTCCAATCCTGAGACCCTTCATATACCATCAGATGTGATATCTCAATGCTTCTAATACCAAACCGGTAACCCGTCCTATAACATGAGATGTGATATCCAAATCCTTCCCCTTCCAAACCTGAGACCCTCCCTTTAGCATGAGATGTGATATCCAACTCCTTCCCATTCCAATCCCGAGACCCTTCTGATAGCATGAGATGTGATATCTCAATGCCTCTAATATCAAACCTGAGACCCTCCCTATAGCATGAGTTGTGATATCCAAGTCCTTCCCATTCCAAACCTGAGACCCTGCTTATAGCATGAGATGAGATATCCAACTCCTTCCTATTCCAATCCCGAGACCTTTACGATAGCAGAGATGTGATATCTCAATGCTTATACCAAACCTGAGACCCTTCCTATGGCATGAGCTGTGATATCCAACTGCTTCCCATTCCAATCCTGAGACCCTTCCTATAGCATGAGATGTGATATCTCAATGCTTCTACCAAACCTGAGACCCGTCCTATAACATGAGATGTGATATCCAACTCCTTCCGATTCCAATCCTAAGACCCTTCCTATAGCATGAGATGTGATATCTCAATGCTTCTAATACCAAACCTGTATCCTTCCCATAGCATGAGATGTGATAGCCAACTCCTTCCCATTCCAATCCTGAGACCCTTCCTATAGCATGAGATGTGATATTTCAATGCTTCTAATACCAAACCTGAGACCCTCCCTATAGCATGCGATGTGATATCTCAATGCTTCTAATACGAAACCTGAGATCCTTCCTATAACATGAGATGGGATATCCAACTCCTTCCCATTCCAATCCTGAGACCATTCTTATAGCATGAGTTGTGATATCTCAATCCTTCTAATACCAAACCTGAGACCCTTCCTATAACATGCGATGTGATATCTCAATGCTTCTAATACAAAACCTGAGATCCTTCCTATAACATGAGATGGGATATCCAACTCCTTCCCATTCCAATCCTGAGACCCTTCCTATAGCATGAGATGTGATATCTCAATGCTTGTAATACCAAACCTGAGACCCTTCCTATAGCATGAGATGTGATATCCAACTCCTTCCCATTCCAATCCTGAAGCCTTCCGATAGCATATGTGAAATCTCAATGCTTCTAATACCAAACGTGAGAACCTCCCTATAGCATGAGATGTGATATCCAACTCCTTCCCATTCCAATCCTGAGACCCTTCCTATAGCATGAGTTGTGATTTCTCACTCCTTCTAATACCAAACCTGAGACCCTTCCTATAACATGATGTGATATCCAACTCCTTCCCATTCCAAACCTGAGACCCGTCCCATAGCATGAGATGTGATATCCAACTCCTTCCCATTCAAATCCTGAGACCCTTCCGATAGCATGAGATGTGATATCTCAATGCTTCTTATACCAAACCTGAGACCCTTCCTATAGCATGGGATGTGATAAACAACTCCTTCCCATTCCAATCCTGTGACCCTCCCTATAGCATGAGATGGGATATCTCAATGCTTCTAATACCAAACCTGGACGCTTCCTGTAGCATGAGATGTGATATCCAACTCCTTCCCATTCCAAACCTGAGACCCGTCCCATAGCATGAGATGTGATATCCAACTCCTTCCCATTCAAATCCTGAGACCCTTCCGATAGCATGAGATGTGATATCTCAATGCTTCCTATACCAAACCTGAGACCCTTCCTATAGCATGGGATGTGATAAACAACTCCTTCCCATTCCAATCCTGTGACCCTTCCTATAGCATGAGATGTGATATCTCAATGCTTCTAATACCAAACCTGGACGCTTCCTGTAGCATGAGATGTGATATCCAAGTCCTTTCCATTCCAATCCTGAGACCCTTCCTATAGCATGAGTTGTGATATCTCAATCCTTCTAATACCAAACCTGAGACCCTTCCTATAACATGAGGCGT
This sequence comes from Ambystoma mexicanum, assembly GCF_040938575.1. NCBI lineage: Eukaryota > Metazoa > Chordata > Amphibia > Caudata > Ambystomatidae > Ambystoma > Ambystoma mexicanum. The sequence goes on along the minus strand of NC_090932.1, from coordinate 560,186,120 downwards.
GATATCCAACTCCTTCCCATTCCAAACCTGAGACCCTGCTTATAGCATGAGATGAAATATCCAACTCCTTCCTATTCCAATCCCGAGACCTTTACGATAGCAGAGATGTGATATCTCAATGCTTATACCAAACCTGAGACCCTTCCTATGGCATGAGATGTGATATCCAACTCCTTCCCATTCCAATTCTGAGACCCTTCCTATAGCATGAGATGTGATATCTCAATGCTTCTACCAAACCTGAGACCCGCCCTATAACATGAGATGTGATATCCAACTCCTTCCCATTCCAATCCTAAGACCCTTCCTATAGCATGAGATGTGATATCTAATGCTTCTAATACCAAACCTGTATCCTTCCTATAGCATGAGATGTGATAGCCAACTCCTTCCCATTCCAATCCTGAGACCCTTCCTATAGCATGAGATGTGATATTTCAATGCTTCTAATACCAAACCTGAGACCCTCCATATAGCATGCGATGTGATATCTCAATGCTTCTAATACGAAACCTGAGATCCTTCCTATAACATGAGATGGGATATCCAACTCCTTCCCATTCCAATCCTGAGACCCTTCCTATAGCATGAGATGTGATATCTCAATGCTTGTAATACCAAACCTGAGACCCTTCCTATAGCATGAGTTGTGATATCCAACTCCTTCCCATTCCAATCCTGAAGCCTTCCGATAGCATATGTGAAATCTCAATTGCTTCTAATACCAAACGTGAGAACCTCCCTATAGCATGAGATGTGATATCCAACTCCTTCCCATTCCAATCCTGAGACCCTTCCTATAGCATGAGTTGTGATTTCTCACTCCTTCCCATTCAAATCCTGAGACCCTTCCGATAGCATGAGATGTGATATCTCAATGCTTCTTATACCAAACCTGAGACCCTTCCTATAGCATGGGATGTGATAAACAACTCCTTCCCATTCCAATCCTGTGACCCTTCCTATAGCATGAGATGTGATATCTCAATGCTTCTAATACCAAACCTGGACGCTTCCTGTAGCCTGAGATGTGATTTCCAAGTCCTTCCCATTCCAATCCTGTGACCCTTCCTATAGCATGAGTTGTGATATCTCAATCCTTCTAATACCAAACCTGAGACCCTTCCTATAACATGAGATGTGATATCCAACTCCTTCCCATTCCAAACCTGAGACCCTGCTTATAGCATGAGATGAGATATCAAACTCCTTCCTATTCCAATCCCGAGACCTTTACGATAGCAGAGATGTGATATCTCAATGCTTTTACCAAACCTGAGACCCTTCCTATGGCATGAGATGTGATATCCAACTCCTTCCCATTCCAATCCTGAGACCCTTCCTATAGCATGAGATGTGATATCTCAATGCTTCTACCAAACCTGAGACCCGTCCTATAACATGAGATGTGATATCCAACTCCTTCCCATTCCAATCCTAAGACCCTTCCTATAGCATGAGATGTGATATCTCAATGCTTCTAATGCCAAACCTGTATCCTTCCTATAGCATGAGATGTGATAGCCAACTCCTTCCCATTCCAATCCTGCGTCCCTTCCTACAGCATGGGATTTGATATCTCAATGCTTCTAATACCAAACCTGAGACCCTTCCTATAACATGACATGTGATATTCAACTCCTTCCCATTCCAATCCTAAAACCCTTCATATACCATGAGATGTGATATCTCAATGCTTCTAATACCAAACCGGTAACCCGTCCTATAACATGAGATGTGATATCCAAATCCTTCCCCTTCCAAACCTGAGACCCTCCCTTTAGCATGAGATGTGATATCCAACTCCTTCCATTCCAATCCCGAGACCCTTCTGATAGCATGAGATGTGATATCTCAATGCCTCTAATATCAAACCTGAGACCCTCCCTATAGCATGAGTTGTGATATCCAAGTCCTTCCCATTCCATTCCTGAGACCCTTCCTATAGCATGAGTTGTGATATCTCAATCCTTCTAATACCAAACCTGAGACCCTTCCTATAACATGAGACGTGATATCCAACTCCTTCCCATTCCAAACCTGAGACCCTGCTTATAGCATGAGATGAGATATCCAACTCCTTCATATTCCAATCCCGAGACCTTTACGATAGCAGAGATGTGATATCTCAATGCTTATACCAAACCTGAGACCCTTCCTATGGCATGAGCTGTGATATCCAACTGCTTCCCATTCCAATCCTGAGACCCTTCCTATAGCATGAGATGTGATATCTCAATGCTTCTACCAAACCTGAGACCCGTCCTATAACATGAGATGTGATATCCAACTCCTTCCCATTCCAATCCTAATACCCTTCCTATAGCATGAGATGTGATATCTCAATGCTTCTAATACCAAACCTGTATCCTTCCCATAGCATGAGATGTGATAGCCAACTCCTTCCCATTCCAATCCTGAGACCCTTCCTATAGCATGAGATGTGATATTTCAATGCTTCTAATACCAAACCTGAGACCCTCCCTATAGCATGCGATGTGATATCTCAATGCTTCTAATACGAAACCTGAGATCCTTCCTATAACATGAGATGGGATATCCAACTCCTTCCCATTCCAATCCTGAGACCATTCTTATAGCATGAGTTGTGATATCTCAATCCTTCTAATACCAAACCTGAGACCCTTCCTATAACATGCGATGTGATATCTCAATGCTTCTAATACAAAAACTGAGACCCTTCCTATAACATGAGATGGGATATCCCACTCCTTCCCATTCCAATCCTGAGACCCTTACTATAGCATGAGATGTGATATCTCAATGCTTGTAATACCAAACCTGAGACCCTTCCTATAGCATGAGATGTGATATCCAACTCCTTCCCATTCCAATCCTGAAGCCTTCCGATAGCATATGTGAAATCTCAATGCTTCTAATACCAAACGTGACAACCTCCCTATAGCATGAGATGTGATATCCAACTCCTTCCCATTCCAATCCTGAGACCCTTCCTATAGCATGAGTTGTGATTTCTCACTCCTTCTAATACCAAACCTGAGACCCTTCCTATAACATGATGTGATATCCAACTCCTTCCCATTCCAAACCTGAGACCCTGCTTATAGCATGAGATGAGATATCCAACTCCTTCCTATTCCAATCCCGAGACCTTTACGATAGCAGAGATGTGATATCTCAATGCTTTTACCAAACCTGAGACCCTTCCTATGGCATGAGATGTGATATCCAACTCCTTCCCATTCCAATCCTGAGACCATTCCTATAGCATGAGATGTGATATCTCAATGCTTCTACCAAACCTGAGACCCGTCCTATAACATGAGATGTGATATCCAACTCCTTCCCATTCCAATCCTAAAACCCTTCCTATAGCATGAGATGTGATATCTCAATGCTTCTAATACCAAACCTGTATCCTTCCTATAGCATGAGATGTGATAGCCAACTCCTTCCCATTCCAATCCTGCGTCCCTTCCTACAGCATGGGATTTGATATCTCAATGCTTCTAATACCAAACCTGAGACCCTTCCTATAACATGACATGTGATATTCAACTCCTTCCCATTCCAATCCTGAGACCCTTCCTATACCATGAGAATTGATATCTCAATGTTTCTAATACCAAACCGGTAACCCGTCCTATAACATGAGATGTGATATCCAAATCCTTCCCCTTCCAAACCTGAGACCCTCCCTTTAGCATGAGATGTGATATCCAACTCCTTCCCATTCCAATCCTGAGACCCTTCCGATAGCATGAGATGTGATATCTCAATGCCTCTAATATCAAACCTGAGACCCTCCCTATAGCATGAGATGTGATATCCAAGTCCTTCCCATTCCATTCCTGAGACCCTTCCTATAGCATGAGATGTGATATCTCAATGCTTCTGATACCAAACCTGAGACTCTTCCTATAACATGAGGTGTGATATCCTACTCCTTCCCATTCCAAACCTGAGACCCTTCTTATAGCATGAGATGAAATATCCAACTCCTTCATATTCCAATCTTGAGACCCTTACGATAGCAGAGATGTGATATCTCAATGCATATACCAAACCTGAGATCCTTCCTATGGCATGAGATGTAATATCCAACTCCTTCCCATTCCACTCCTGAGACCCTTCCTATACAATGAGATGTGATATCACAATGCTTCTAATACCAAACCTGAGACCCGTCCTATAAAATGAGATGTGATATCCAAATCCTTCCCTTTCCAAACCTGAGACCCTTCCTATAGCATGAGATGTGGTATCTCAATGCTTCTAATACGAAACCTGATATCCTTCCTATAACATGAGATGATATCCAACTCCTTCCCATTCCAATCCTGAGACCCTTCCTATAGCATGAGATGTGATATCTCAATGATTGTAATACCAAACCTGAGACCCTTCCTATAGCATGAGATGTGATATCCATCTCCTTCCCATTCCAATCCTGAGGCCTTCCGATAGCATATGTGGTATCTCAATGTTTCTAATACCATACCTGAGACCCTCCCTATAGCATGAGATGTGATATCCAAGTCGTTACCATTCCAATCCTGAGAACCTTCCTATTACATTAGATGTGATATCCAACTCCTTCCCATTCCAACCTGAGACCCTTCCTATAGCATGAGATGTGATATCCAACTCCTTCCCATTCCAAACCTGAGACCCTGCTTATAGCATGAGATGAGATATCCAACTCCTTCCTATTCCAATCCCGAGACCTTTACGATAGCAGAGATGTGATATCTCAATGCTTTTACCAAACCTGAGACCCTTCCTATGGCATGAGATGTGATATCCAACTCCTTCCCATTCCAATCCTGAGACCATTCCTATAGCATGAGATGTGATATCTCAATGCTTCTACCAAACCTGAGACCCGTCCTATAACATGAGATGTGATATCCAACTCCTTCCCATTCCAATCCTAAGACCCTTCCTATAGCATGAGATGTGATATCTCAATGCTTCTAATACCAAACCTGTATCCTTCCTATAGCATGAGATGTGATAGCCAACTCCTTCCCATTCCAATCCTGCGTCCCTTCCTACAGCATGGGATTTGATATCTCAATGCTTCTAATACCAAACCTGAGACCCTTCCTATAACATGACATGTGATATTCAACTCCTTCCCATTCCAATCCTGAGACCCTTCCTATACCATGAGAATTGATATCTCAATGTTTCTAATACCAAACCGGTAACCCGTCCTATAACATGAGATGTGATATCCAAATCCTTCCCCTTCCAAACCTGAGACCCTCCCTTTAGCATGAGATGTGATATCCAACTCCTTCCCATTCCAATCCCGAGACCCTTCCGATAGCATGAGATGTGATATCTCAATGCCTCTAATATCAAACCTGAGACCCTCCCTATAGCATGAGATGTGATATCCAAGTCCTTCCCATTCCATTCTTGAGACCCTTCCTATAGCATGAGATGTGATAGCCAACTCCTTCCCATTCCAATCCTGCGTCCCTTCCTACAGCATGGGATTTGATATCTCAATGCTTCTAATACCAAACCTGAGACCCTTCCTATAACATGACATGTGATATTCAACTCCTTCCCATTCCAATCCTGAGACCCTTCCTATACCATGAGAATTGATATCTCAATGTTTCTAATACCAAACCGGTAACCCGTCCTATAACATGAGATGTGATATCCAAATCCTTCCCCTTCCAAACCTGAGACCCTCCCTTTAGCATGAGATGTGATATCCAACTCCTTCCCATTCCAATCCCGAGACCCTTCCGATAGCATGAGATGTGATATCTCAATGCCTCTAATATCAAACCTGAGACCCTCCCTATAGCATGAGATGTGATATCCAAGTCCTTCCCATTCCATTCCTGAGACCCTCCCTATAGCATGAGATGTGATATCCAAGTCGTTACCATTCCAATCCTGAGAACCTTCCTATTACATTAGATGTGATATCCAACTCCTTCCCATTCCAACCTGAGACCCTTCCTATAGCATGAGATGTGATATCCAACTCCTTCCCATTCCAAACCTGAGACCCTGCTTATAGCATGAGATGAGATATCCAAATCCTTCCTATTCCAATCCCGAGACCTTTACGATAGCAGAGATGTGATATCTCAATGCTTTTACCAAACCTGAGACCCTTCCTATGGCATGAGATGTGATATCCAACTCCTTCCCATTCCAATCCTAAGACCCTTCCTATAGCATGAGATGTGATATCTCAATGCTTCTAATACCAAACCTGTATCCTTCCTATAGCATGAGATGTGATAGCCAACTCCTTCCCATTCCAATCCTGCGTCCCTTCCTATAGCATGAGATGTGATATCTCAATGCTTCTACCAAACCTGAGACCCGTCCTATAACATGAGATGTGATATCCAACTCCTTCCCATTCCAATCCTAAGACCCTTCCTATAGCATGAGATGTGATATCTCAATGCTTCTAATACCAAACCTGTATCCTTCCTATAGCATGAGATGTGATAGCCAACTCCTTCCCATTCCAATCCTGCGTCCCTTCCTACAGCATGGGATTTGATATCTCAATGCTTCTAATACCAAACCTGAGACCCTTCCTATAACATGACATGTGATATTCAACTCCTTCCCATTCCAATCCTGAGACCCTTCCTATACCATGAGAATTGATATCTCAATGTTTCTAATACCAAACCGGTAACCCGTCCTATAACATGAGATGTGATATCCAAATCCTTCCCCTTCCAAACCTGAGACCCTCCCTTTAGCATGAGATGTGATATCCAACTCCTTCCCATTCCAATCCCGAGACCCTTCCGATAGCATGAGATGTGATATCTCAATGCCTCTAATATCAAACCTGAGACCCTCCCTATAGCATGAGATGTGATATCCAAGTCCTTCCCATTCCATTCTTGAGACCCTTCCTATAGCATGAGATGTGATAGCCAACTCCTTCCCATTCCAATCCTGCGTCCCTTCCTACAGCATGGGATTTGATATCTCAATGCTTCTAATACCAAACCTGAGACCCTTCCTATAACATGACATGTGATATTCAACTCCTTCCCATTCCAATCCTGAGACCCTTCCTATACCATGAGAATTGATATCTCAATGTTTCTAATACCAAACCGGTAACCCGTCCTATAACATGAGATGTGATATCCAAATCCTTCCCCTTCCAAACCTGAGACCCTCCCTTTAGCATGAGATGTGATATCCAACTCCTTCCCATTCCAATCCCGAGACCCTTCCGATAGCATGAGATGTGATATCTCAATGCCTCTAATATCAAACCTGAGACCCTCCCTATAGCATGAGATGTGATATCCAAGTCCTTCCCATTCCATTCCTGAGACCCTTCCTATAGCATGAGATGTGATATCTCAATGCTTCTGAAACCAAACCTGAGACTCTTCCTATAACATGAGGTGTGATATCCTACTCCTTCCCATTCCAAACCTGAGACCCTTCTTATAGCATGAGATGAAATATCCAACTCCTTCATATTCCAATCTTGAGACCCTTACAATAGCAGAGATGTGATATCTCAATGCATATACCAAACCTGAGATCCTTCCTATGGCATGAGATGTAATATCCAACTCCTTCCCATTCCAATCCTGAGACCCTTCCTATAGCAAGAGATGTGATATCTCAATGCTTCTACCAAACCTGAGACCCTTACAATAGCATGAGATGTGATATCCAACTCCTTCCCATTCCACTCCTGAGACCCTTCCTATACAATGAGATTTGATATCACAATGCTTCTAATACCAAACCTGAGACCCGTCCTATTAAATGAGATGTGATATCCAAATCCTTCCCTTTCCAAACCTGAGACCCTTCCTATAGCATGAGATGTAGTATCTCAATGCTTCTAATACGAAACCTGATATCCTTCCTATAACATGAGATGATATCCAACTCCTTCCCATTCCAATCCTGAGACCCTTCCTATAGCATGAGATGTGATATCTCAATGATTGTAATACCAAACCTGAGACCCTTCCTATAGCATGAGATGTGATATCCATCTCCTTCCCATTCCAATCCTGAGGCCTTCCGATAGCATATGTGGTATCTCAATGTTTCTAATACCATACCTGAAACCCTCCCTATAGCATGAGATGTGATATCCAAGTCGTTACCATTCCAATCCTGAGAACCTTCCTATTACATTAGATGTGATATCCAACTCCTTCCCATTCCAACCTGAGACCCTTCCTATAGCATGCAAAGGGATATCCAATTCCTTCCCATTCCTATCCTGAGACCCTTCCGATAGCATGAGATGTGATATCTCAAAGCTTCTACCAAAACTGAGACCCTTCCTATGGCATGAGATGTGATATCCAACTCCTTCCCATTCCAAACCTGAGACCATTCCTATAGCATGAGATGTGATAGCCAACTCCTTCCCATTCCAATCCTGCGTCCCTTCCTACAGCATGAGATTTGATATCTCAATGCTTCTATTACCAAACCTGAGACCCTTCCTATAACATGAGATGTGATATTCAACTCCTTCCCTTTCCAATCCTGAGACCCTTCCTATACCATGAGATGTGATATCTTGATGCTTCTAATACCAAACCTGAGATCCTTCCTATAACATGAGACGTGATATCCAACTCCTTCCCATTCCAAACCTGAGACCCTGCTTATAGCATGAGATGAGATAGCCAACTCCTTCCTATTCCAATCCCGAGACCTTTACGATAGCAGAGATGTGATATCTCAATGCTTATACCAAACCTGAGACCCTTCCTATGGCATGAGATGTGATATCCAACTCCTTCCCATTCCAATCCTGAGACCCTTCCTATAGCATGAGATGTGATATCTCAATGCTTCTACCAAACCTGAGACCCGTCCTATAACATGAGATGTGATATCCAACTCCTTCCCATTCCAATCCTAAGACCCTTCCTATATCATGAGATGTGATATCTCAATGCTTCTAATACCAAACCTGTATCCTTCCTATAGCATGAGATGTGATAGCCAACTCCTTCCCATTCCAATCCTGAGACCCTTCCTATAGCATGAGATGTGATATTTCAATGCTTCTAATACCAAACCTGAGACCCTCCCTATAGCATGCGATGTGATATCTCAATGCTTCTAATACGAAACCTGAGATCCTTTCTATAACATGAGATGGGATATCCAACTCCTTCCTATTAGCATGAGTTGTGATTTCTCACTCCTTCTAATACCAAACCTGAGACCCTTCCTATAACATGATGTGATATCCAACTCCTTCCCATTCCAAACCTGAGACCCGTCCCATAGCATGAGATGTGATATCCAACTCCTTCCCATTCAAATCCTGAGACCCTTCCGATAGCATGAGATGTGATATCTCAATGCTTCTTATACCAAACCTGAGACCCTTCCTATAGCATGGGATGTGATAAACAACTCCTTCCCATTCCAATCCTGTGACCCTTCCTATAGCATGAGATGTGATATCTCAATGCTTCTAATACCAAACCTGGACGCTTCCTGTAGCATGAGATGTGATATCCAAGTCCTTCCCATTCCAATCCTGAGACCCTTCCTATAGCATGAGTTGTGATTTCTCACTCCTTCTAATACCAAACCTGAGACCCTTCCTATAACATGATGTGATATCCAACTCCTTCCCATTCCAAACCTGAGACCCATCCCATAGCATGAGATGTGATATCCAACTCCTTCCCATTCAAATCCTGAGATCCTTCCGATAGCATGAGATGTGATATCTCAATGCTTCTTATACCAAACCTGAGACCCTTCCTATAGCATGGCATGTGATAAACAACTCCTTCCCATTCCAATCCTGTGACCCTTCCTATAGCATGAAATGTGATATCTCAATGCTTCTAATACCAAACCTGGACGCTTCCTGTAGCATGAGATGTGATATCCAAGTCCTTCCCATTCCAATCCTGAGACCCTTCCTATAGCATGAGTTGTGATTTCTCACTCCTTCTAATACCAAACCTGAGACCCTTCCTATAACATGATGTGATATCCAACTCCTTCCCATTCCAAACCTGAGACCCGTCCCATAGCATGAGATGTGATATCCAACTCCTTCCCATTCAAATCCTGAGACCCTTCCGATAGCATGAGATGTGGTATCTCAATGCTTCTAATACGAAACCTGATATCCTTCCTATAACATGAGATGATATCCAACTCCTTCCCATTCCAATCCTGAGACCCTTCCTATAGCATGAGATGTGATATCTCAATGATTGTAATACCAAACCTGAGACCCTTCCTATAGCATGAGATGTGATATCCATCTCCTTCCCATTCCAATCCTGAGGCCTTCCGATAGCATATGTGGTATCTCAATGTTTCTAATACCATACCTGAGACCCTCCCTATAGCATGAGATGTGATATCCAAGTCGTTACCATTCCAATCCTGAGAACCTTCCTATTACATTAGATGTGATATCCAACTCCTTCCCATTCCAACCTGAGACCCTTCCTATAGCATGCAAAGGGATATCCAACTCCTTCCCATTCCTATCCTGAGACCCTTCCGATAGCATGAGATGTGATATCTCAAAGCTTCTACCAAAACTGAGACCCTTCCTATGGCATGAGATGTGATATCCAACTCCTTCCCATTCCAAACCTGAGACCCTTCCTAAAGCATGAGATGTGATAGCCAACTCCTTCCCATTCCAATCCTGCGTCCCTTCCTACAGCATGAGATTTGATATCTCAATGCTTCTATTACCAAACCTGAGACCCTTCCTATAACATGAGATGTGATATTCAACTCCTTCCCGTTCGAGTCCTGAGACCCTTCCTATACCATGAGATGTGATATCTTGATGCTTCTAATACCAAACCTGAGATCCTTCCTATAACATGAGACGTGATATCCAACTCCTTCCCATTCCAAACCTGAGACCCTGCTTATAGCATGAGATGAGATATCCAACTCCTTCCTATTCCAATCCCGAGACCTTTACGATAGCAGAGATGTGATATCTCAATGCTTATACCAAACCTGAGACCCTTCCTATGGCATGAGATGTGATATCCAACTCCTTCCCATTCCAATCCTGAGACCCTTCCTATAGCATGAGATGTGATATCTCAATGCTTCTACCAAACCTGAGACCCGTCCTATAACATGAGATGTGATATCCAACTCCTTCCCATTCCAATCCTAAGACCCTTCCTATAGCATGAGATGTGATATCTCAATGCTTCTAATACCAAACCTGTATCCTTCCTATAGCATGAGATGTGATAGCCAACTCCTTCCCATTCCAATCCTGAGACCCTTCCTATAGCATGAGATGTGATATTTCAATGCTTCTAATACCAAACCTGAGACCCTCCCTATAGCATGCGATGTGATATCTCAATGCTTCTAATACGAAACCTGAGATCCTTTCTATAACATGAGATGGGATATCCAACTCCTTCCCATTCCAATCCTGAGACCCTTCCTATAGCATGAGTTGTGATTTCTCACTCCTTCTAATACCAAACCTGAGACCCTTCCTATAACATGATGTGATATCCAACTCCTTCCCATTCCAAACCTGAGACCCGTCCCATAGCATGAGATGTGATATCCAACTCCTTCCAATTCAAATCCTGAGACCCTTCCGATAGCATGAGATGTGATATCTCAATGCTTCTTATACCAAACCTGAGACCCTTCCTATAACATGACATGTGATATTCAACTCCTTCCCATTCCAATCCTGAGACCCTTCCTATACCATGAGAATTGATATCTCAATGTTTCTAATACCAAACCGGTAACCCGTCCTATAACATGAGATGTGATATCCAAATCCTTCCCCTTCCAAACCTGAGACCCTCCCTTTAGCATGAGATGTGATATCCAACTCCTTCCCATTCCAATCCTGAGACCCTTCCGATAGCATGAGATGTGATATCTCAATGCCTCTAATATCAAACCTCAGACCCTCCCTATAGCATGAGATGTGATATCCAAGTCCTTCCCATTCCATTCCTGAGACCCTTCCTATAGCATGAGATGTGATATCTCAATGCTTCTGATACCAAACCTGAGACTCTTCCTATAACATGAGGTGTGATATCCTACTCCTTCCCATTCCAAACCTGAGACCCTTCTTATAGCATGAGATGAAATATCCAACTCCTTCATATTCCAATCTTGAGACCCTTACGATAGCAGAGATGTGATATCTCAATGCATATACCAAACCTGAGATCCTTCCTATGGCATGAGATGTAATATCCAACTCCTTCCCATTCCACTCCTGAGACCCTTCCTATACAATGAGATGTGATATCACAATGCTTCTAATACCAAACCTGAGACCCGTCCTATAAAATGAGATGTGATATCCAAATCCTTCCCTTTCCAAACCTGAGACCCTTCCTATAGCATGAGATGTGGTATCTCAATGCTTCTAATACGAAACCTGATATCCTTCCTATAACATGAGATGATATCCAACTCCTTCCCATTCCAATCCTGAGACCCTTCCTATAGCATGAGATGTGATATCTCAATGATTGTAATACCAAACCTGAGACCCTTCCTATAGCATGAGATGTGATATCCATCTCCTTCCCATTCCAATCCTGAGGCCTTCCGATAGCATATGTGGTATCTCAATGTTTCTAATACCATACCTGAGACCCTCCCTATAGCATGAGATGTGATATCCAAGTCGTTACCATTCCAATCCTGAGAACCTTCCTATTACATTAGATGTGATATCCAACTCCTTCCCATTCCAACCTGAGACCCTTCCTATAGCATGAGATGTGATATCCAACTCCTTCCCATTCCAAACCTGAGACCCTGCTTATAGCATGAGATGAGATATCCAACTCCTTCCTATTCCAATCCCGAGACCTTTACGATAGCAGAGATGTGATATCTCAATGCTTTTACCAAACCTGAGACCCTTCCTATGGCATGAGATGTGATATCCAACTCCTTCCCATTCCAATCCTGAGACCATTCCTATAGCATGAGATGTGATATCTCAATGCTTCTACCAAACCTGAGACCCGTCCTATAACATGAGATGTGATATCCAACTCCTTCCCATTCCAATCCTAAGACCCTTCCTATAGCATGAGATGTGATATCTCAATGCTTCTAATACCAAACCTGTATCCTTCCTATAGCATGAGATGTGATAGCCAACTCCTTCCCATTCCAATCCTGCGTCCCTTCCTACAGCATGGGATTTGATATCTCAATGCTTCTAATACCAAACCTGAGACCCTTCCTATAACATGACATGTGATATTCAACTCCTTCCCATTCCAATCCTGAGACCCTTCCTATACCATGAGAATTGATATCTCAATGTTTCTAATACCAAACCGGTAACCCGTCCTATAACATGAGATGTGATATCCAAATCCTTCCCCTTCCAAACCTGAGACCCTCCCTTTAGCATGAGATGTGATATCCAACTCCTTCCCATTCCAATCCCGAGACCCTTCCGATAGCATGAGATGTGATATCTCAATGCCTCTAATATCAAACCTGAGACCCTCCCTATAGCATGAGATGTGATATCCAAGTCCTTCCCATTCCATTCTTGAGACCCTTCCTATAGCATGAGATGTGATAGCCAACTCCTTCCCATTCCAATCCTGCGTCCCTTCCTACAGCATGGGATTTGATATCTCAATGCTTCTAATACCAAACCTGAGACCCTTCCTATAACATGACATGTGATATTCAACTCCTTCCCATTCCAATCCTGAGACCCTTCCTATACCATGAGAATTGATATCTCAATGTTTCTAATACCAAACCGGTAACCCGTCCTATAACATGAGATGTGATATCCAAATCCTTCCCCTTCCAAACCTGAGACCCTCCCTTTAGCATGAGATGTGATATCCAACTCCTTCCCATTCCAATCCCGAGACCCTTCCGATAGCATGAGATGTGATATCTCAATGCCTCTAATATCAAACCTGAGACCCTCCCTATAGCATGAGATGTGATATCCAAGTCCTTCCCATTCCATTCCTGAGACCCTCCCTATAGCATGAGATGTGATATCCAAGTCGTTACCATTCCAATCCTGAGAACCTTCCTATTACATTAGATGTGATATCCAACTCCTTCCCATTCCAACCTGAGACCCTTCCTATAGCATGAGATGTGATATCCAACTCCTTCCCATTCCAAACCTGAGACCCTGCTTATAGCATGAGATGAGATATCCAAATCCTTCCTATTCCAATCCCGAGACCTTTACGATAGCAGAGATGTGATATCTCAATGCTTTTACCAAACCTGAGACCCTTCCTATGGCATGAGATGTGATATCCAACTCCTTCCCATTCCAATCCTAAGACCCTTCCTATAGCATGAGATGTGATATCTCAATGCTTCTAATACCAAACCTGTATCCTTCCTATAGCATGAGATGTGATAGCCAACTCCTTCCCATTCCAATCCTGCGTCCCTTCCTATAGCATGAGATGTGATATCTCAATGCTTCTACCAAACCTGAGACCCGTCCTATAACATGAGATGTGATATCCAACTCCTTCCCATTCCAATCCTAAGACCCTTCCTATAGCATGAGATGTGATATCTCAATGCTTCTAATACCAAACCTGTATCCTTCCTATAGCATGAGATGTGATAGCCAACTCCTTCCCATTCCAATCCTGCGTCCCTTCCTACAGCATGGGATTTGATATCTCAATGCTTCTAATACCAAACCTGAGACCCTTCCTATAACATGACATGTGATATTCAACTCCTTCCCATTCCAATCCTGAGACCCTTCCTATACCATGAGAATTGATATCTCAATGTTTCTAATACCAAACCGGTAACCCGTCCTATAACATGAGATGTGATATCCAAATCCTTCCCCTTCCAAACCTGAGACCCTCCCTTTAGCATGAGATGTGATATCCAACTCCTTCCCATTCCAATCCCGAGACCCTTCCGATAGCATGAGATGTGATATCTCAATGCCTCTAATATCAAACCTGAGACCCTTCCTATAGCATGAGATGTGATATCCAAGTCCTTCCCATTCCATTCTTGAGACCCTTCCTATAGCATGAGATGTGATAGCCAACTCCTTCCCATTCCAATCCTGCGTCCCTTCCTACAGCATGGGATTTGATATCTCAATGCTTCTAATACCAAACCTGAGACCCTTCCTATAACATGACATGTGATATTCAACTCCTTCCCATTCCAATCCTGAGACCCTTCCTATACCATGAGAATTGATATCTCAATGTTTCTAATACCAAACCGGTAACCCGTCCTATAACATGAGATGTGATATCCAAATCCTTCCCCTTCCAAACCTGAGACCCTCCCTTTAGCATGAGATGTGATATCCAACTCCTTCCCATTCCAATCCCGAGACCCTTCCGATAGCATGAGATGTGATATCTCAATGCCTCTAATATCAAACCTGAGACCCTCCCTATAGCATGAGATGTGATATCCAAGTCCTTCCCATTCCATTCCTGAGACCCTTCCTATAGCATGAGATGTGATATCTCAATGCTTCTGAAACCAAACCTGAGACTCTTCCTATAACATGAGGTGTGATATCCTACTCCTTCCCATTCCAAACCTGAGACCCTTCTTATAGCATGAGATGAAATATCCAACTCCTTCATATTCCAATCTTGAGACCCTTACAATAGCAGAGATGTGATATCTCAATGCATATACCAAACCTGAGATCCTTCCTATGGCATGAGATGTAATATCCAACTCCTTCCCATTCCAATCCTGAGACCCTTCCTATAGCAAGAGATGTGATATCTCAATGCTTCTACCAAACCTGAGACCCTTACAATAGCATGAGATGTGATATCCAACTCCTTCCCATTCCACTCCTGAGACCCTTCCTATACAATGAGATGTGATATCACAATGCTTCTAATACCAAACCTGAGACCCGTCCTATTAAATGAGATGTGATATCCAAATCCTTCCCTTTCCAAACCTGAGACCCTTCCTATAGCATGAGATGTAGTATCTCAATGCTTCTAATACGAAACCTGATATCCTTCCTATAACATGAGATGATATCCAACTCCTTCCCATTCCAATCCTGAGACCCTTCCTATAGCATGAGATGTGATATCTCAATGATTGTAATACCAAACCTGAGACCCTTCCTATAGCATGAGATGTGATATCCATCTCCTTCCCATTCCAATCCTGAGGCCTTCCGATAGCATATGTGGTATCTCAATGTTTCTAATACCATACCTGAAACCCTCCCTATAGCATGAGATGTGATATCCAAGTCGTTACCATTCCAATCCTGAGAACCTTCCTATTACATTAGATGTGATATCCAACTCCTTCCCATTCCAATCTGAGACCCTTCCTATAGCATGCAAAGGGATATCCAATTCCTTCCCATTCCTATCCTGAGACCCTTCCGATAGCATGAGATGTGATATCTCAAAGCTTCTACCAAAACTGAGACCCTTCCTATGGCATGAGATGTGATATCCAACTCCTTCCCATTCCAAACCTGAGACCATTCCTATAGCATGAGATGTGATAGCCAACTCCTTCCCATTCCAATCCTGCGTCCCTTCCTACAGCATGAGATTTGATATCTCAATGCTTCTATTACCAAACCTGAGACCCTTCCTATAACATGAGATGTGATATTCAACTCCTTCCCTTTCCAATCCTGAGACCCTTCCTATACCATGAGATGTGATATCTTGATGCTTCTAATACCAAACCTGAGATCCTTCCTATAACATGAGACGTGATATCCAACTCCTTCCCATTCCAAACCTGAGACCCTGCTTATAGCATGAGATGAGATAGCCAACTCCTTCCTATTCCAATCCCGAGACCTTTACGATAGCAGAGATGTGATATCTCAATGCTTATACCAAACCTGAGACCCTTCCTATGGCATGAGATGTGATATCCAACTCCTTCCCATTCCAATCCTGAGACCCTTCCTATAGCATGAGATGTGATATCTCAATGCTTCTACCAAACCTGAGACCCGTCCTATAACATGAGATGTGATATCCAACTCCTTCCCATTCCAATCCTAAGACCCTTCCTATATCATGAGATGTGATATCTCAATGCTTCTAATACCAAACCTGTATCCTTCCTATAGCATGAGATGTGATAGCCAACTCCTTCCCATTCCAATCCTGAGACCCTTCCTATAGCATGAGATGTGATATTTCAATGCTTCTAATACCAAACCTGAGACCCTCCCTATAGCATGCGATGTGATATCTCAATGCTTCTAATACGAAACCTGAGATCCTTTCTATAACATGAGATGGGATATCCAACTCCTTCCTATTAGCATGAGTTGTGATTTCTCACTCCTTCTAATACCAAACCTGAGACCCTTCCTATAACATGATGTGATATCCAACTCCTTCCCATTCCAAACCTGAGACCCGTCCCATAGCATGAGATGTGATATCCAACTCCTTCCCATTCAAATCCTGAGACCCTTCCGATAGCATGAGATGTGATATCTCAATGCTTCTTATACCAAACCTGAGACCCTTCCTATAGCATGGGATGTGATAAACAACTCCTTCCCATTCCAATCCTGTGACCCTTCCTATAGCATGAGATGTGATATCTCAATGCTTCTAATACCAAACCTGGACGCTTCCTGTAGCATGAGATGTGATATCCAAGTCCTTCCCATTCCAATCCTGAGACCCTTCCTATAGCATGAGTTGTGATTTCTCACTCCTTCTAATACCAAACCTGAGACCCTTCCTATAACATGATGTGATATCCAACTCCTTCCCATTCCAAACCTGAGACCCATCCCATAGCATGAGATGTGATATCCAACTCCTTCCCATTCAAATCCTGAGACCCTTCCGATAGCATGAGATGTGATATCTCAATGCTTCTTATACCAAACCTGAGACCCTTCCTATAGCATGGCATGTGATAAACAACTCCTTCCCATTCCAATCCTGTGACCCTTCCTATAGCATGAAATGTGATATCTCAATGCTTCTAATACCAAACCTGGACGCTTCCTGTAGCATGAGATGTGATATCCAAGTCCTTCCCATTCCAATCCTGAGACCCTTCCTATAGCATGAGTTGTGATTTCTCACTCCTTCTAATACCAAACCTGAGACCCTTCCTATAACATGATGTGATATCCAACTCCTTCCCATTCCAAACCTGAGACCCGTCCCATAGCATGAGATGTGATATCCAACTCCTTCCCATTCAAATCCTGAGACCCTTCCGATAGCATGAGATGTGGTATCTCAATGCTTCTAATACGAAACCTGATATCCTTCCTATAACATGAGATGATATCCAACTCCTTCCCATTCCAATCCTGAGACCCTTCCTATAGCATGAGATGTGATATCTCAATGATTGTAATACCAAACCTGAGACCCTTCCTATAGCATGAGATGTGATATCCATCTCCTTCCCATTCCAATCCTGAGGCCTTCCGATAGCATATGTGGTATCTCAATGTTTCTAATACCATACCTGAGACCCTCCCTATAGCATGAGATGTGATATCCAAGTCGTTACCATTCCAATCCTGAGAACCTTCCTATTACATTAGATGTGATATCCAACTCCTTCCCATTCCAACCTGAGACCCTTCCTATAGCATGCAAAGGGATATCCAACTCCTTCCCATTCCTATCCTGAGACCCTTCCGATAGCATGAGATGTGATATCTCAAAGCTTCTACCAAAACTGAGACCCTTCCTATGGCATGAGATGTGATATCCAACTCCTTCCCATTCCAAACCTGAGACCCTTCCTAAAGCATGAGATGTGATAGCCAACTCCTTCCCATTCCAATCCTGCGTCCCTTCCTACAGCATGAGATTTGATATCTCAATGCTTCTATTACCAAACCTGAGACCCTTCCTATAACATGAGATGTGATATTCAACTCCTTCCCGTTCGAGTCCTGAGACCCTTCCTATACCATGAGATGTGATATCTTGATGCTTCTAATACCAAACCTGAGATCCTTCCTATAACATGAGACGTGATATCCAACTCCTTCCCATTCCAAACCTGAGACCCTGCTTATAGCATGAGATGAGATATCCAACTCCTTCCTATTCCAATCCCGAGACCTTTACGATAGCAGAGATGTGATATCTCAATGCTTATACCAAACCTGAGACCCTTCCTATGGCATGAGATGTGATATCCAA
Organism: Ambystoma mexicanum; assembly: GCF_040938575.1. Taxonomy (NCBI): domain Eukaryota; kingdom Metazoa; phylum Chordata; class Amphibia; order Caudata; family Ambystomatidae; genus Ambystoma; species Ambystoma mexicanum. Next base: position 560,166,942 of record NC_090932.1, on the reverse strand, counting down.
CTCCTTCCCATTCCAATCCTGAGACCCTTCCTATAGCATGAGATGTGATATCTCAATGCTTCTACCAAACCTGAGACCCGTCCTATAACATGAGATGTGATATCCAACTCCTTCCCATTCCAATCCTAAGACCCTTCCTATAGCATGAGATGTGATATCTCAATGCTTCTAATACCAAACCTGTATCCTTCCTATAGCATGAGATGTGATAGCCAACTCCTTCCCATTCCAATCCTGAGACCCTTCCTATAGCATGAGATGTGATATTTCAATGCTTCTAATACCAAACCTGAGACCCTCCCTATAGCATGCGATGTGATATCTCAATGCTTCTAATACGAAACCTGAGATCCTTTCTATAACATGAGATGGGATATCCAACTCCTTCCCATTCCAATCCTGAGACCCTTCCTATAGCATGAGTTGTGATTTCTCACTCCTTCTAATACCAAACCTGAGACCCTTCCTATAACATGATGTGATATCCAACTCCTTCCCATTCCAAACCTGAGACCCGTCCCATAGCATGAGATGTGATATCCAACTCCTTCCAATTCAAATCCTGAGACCCTTCCGATAGCATGAGATGTGATATCTCAATGCTTCTTATACCAAACCTGAGACCCTTCCTATAGCATGGGATGTGATAAACAACTCCTTCCCATTCCAATCCTGTGACCCTTCCTATAGCATGAGATGTGATATCTCAATGCTTCTAATACCAAACCTGGACGCTTCCTGTAGCATGAGATGTGATATCCAAGTCCTTCCCATTCCAATCCTGAGACCCTTCCTATAGCATGAGTTGTGATTTCTCACTCCTTCTAATACCAAACCTGAGACCCTTCCTATAACATGATGTGATATCCAACTCCTTCCCATTCCAAACCTGAGACCCGTCCCATAGCATGAGATGTGATATCCAACTCCTTCCCATTCAAATCCTGAGACCCTTCCGATAGCATGAGATGTGATCTCTCAATGCTTCTTATACCAAACCTGAGACCCTTCCTATAGCATGGCATGTGATAAACAACTCCTTCCCATTCCAATCCTGTGACCCTTCCTATAGCATGAAATGTGATATCTCAATGCTTCTAATACCAAACCTGGACGCTTCCTGTAGCATGAGATGTGATATCCAAGTCCTTCCCATTCCAATCCTGAGACCCTTCCTATAGCATGAGTTGTGATTTCTCACTCCTTCTAATACCAAACCTGAGACCCTTCCTATAACATGATGTGATATCCAACTCCTTCCCATTCCAAACCTGAGACCCGTCCCATAGCATGAGATGTGATATCCAACTCCTTCCCATTCAAATCCTGAGACCCTTCCGATAGCATGAGATGTGATATCTCAATGCTTCTTATACCAAACCTGAGACCCTTCCTATAGCATGGGATGTGATAAACAACTCCTTCCCATTCCAATCCTGTGACCCTTCCTATAGCATGAGATGTGATATCTCAATGCTTCTAATACCAAACCTGGACGCTTCCTGTAGCATGAGATGTGATATCCAAGTCCTTCCCATTCCAATCCTGAGACCCTTCCTATAGCATGAGTTGTGATTTCTCACTCCTTCTAATACCAAACCTGAGACCCTTCCTATAACATGATGTGATATCCAACTCCTTCCCATTCCAAACCTGAGACCCGTCCCATAGCATGAGATGTGATATCCAACTCCTTCCCATTCAAATCCTGAGACCCTTCCGATAGCATGAGATGTGATATCTCAATGCTTCTTATACCAAACCTGAGACCCTTCCTATAGCATGGCATGTGATAAACAACTCCTTCCCATTCCAATCCTGTGACCCTTCCTATAGCATGAAATGTGATATCTCAATGCTTCTAATACCAAACCTGGACGCTTCCTGTAGCATGAGATGTGATATCCAAGTCCTTCCCATTCCAATCCTGAGACCCTTCCTATAGCATGAGTTGTGATTTCTCACTCCTTCTAATACCAAACCTGAGACCCTTCCTATAACATGATGTGATATCCAATTCCTTCCCATTCCAAACCTGAGACCCGTCCCATTGCATGAGATGTGATATCCAACTCCTTCCCATTCCAATCCTGAGACCCTTCCTATAGCATGAGATGTGATATCTCAATGATTGTAATACCAAACCTGAGACCCTTCCTATAGCATGAGATGTGATATCCATCTCCTTCCCATTCCAATCCTGAGGCCTTCCGATAGCATATGCGGTATCTCAATGTTTCTAATACCATACCTGAGACCCTCCCTATAGCATGAGATGTGATATCCAAGTCGTTACCATTCCAATCCTGAGAACCTTCCTATTACATTAGATGTGATATCCAACTCCTTCCCATTCCAACCTGAGACCCTTCCTATAGCATGCGAAGGGATATCCAACTCCTTCCCATTCCTATCCTGAGACCCTTCCGATAGCATGAGATGTGATATCTCAAAGCTTCTACCAAAACTGAGACCCTTCCTATGGCATGAGATGTGATATCCAACTCCTTCCCATTCCAAACCTGAGACCCTTCCTATAGCATGAGATGTGATAGCCAACTCCTTCCCATTCCAATCCTGTGTCCCTTCCTACAGCATGAGATTTGATATCTCAATGCTTCTATTACCAAACCTGAGACCCTTCCTATAACATGAGATGTGATATTCAACTCCTTCCCGTTCCAATCCTGAGACCCTTCCTATACCATGAGATGTGATATCTTGATGCTTCTAATACCAAACCTGAGATCCTTCCTATAACATGAGACGTGATATCCAACTCCTTCCCATTCCAAACCTGAGACCCTGCTTATAGCATGAGATGAGATATCCAAATCCTTCCTATTCCAATCCCGAGACCTTTACGATAGCAGAGATGTGATATCTCAATGCTTATACCAAACCTGAGACCCTTCCTATGGCATGAGATGTGATATCCAACTCCTTCCCATTCCAATCCTGAGACCCTTCCTATAGCATGAGATGTGATATCTCAATGCTTCTACCAAACCTGAGACCCGTCCTATAACATGAGATGTGATATTCAACTCCTTCCCATTCCAATCCTAAGACCCTTCCTATAGCATGAGATGTGATATCTCAATGCTTCTAATACCAAACCTGTATCCTTCCTATAGCATGAGATGTGATAGCCAACTCCTTCCCATTCCAATCCTGAGACCCTTCCTATAGCATGAGATGTGATATTTCAATGCTTCTAATACCAAACCTGAGACCCTCCCTATAGCATGCGATGTGATATCTCAATGCTTCTAATACGAAACCTGAGATCCTTTCTATAACATGAGATGGGATATCCAACTCCTTCCCATTCCAATCCTGAGACCCTTCCTATAGCATGAGTTGTGATTTCTCACTCCTTCTAATACCAAACCTGAGACCCTTCCTATAACATGATGTGATATCCAACTCCTTCCCATTCCAAACCTGAGACCCGTCCCATAGCATGAGATGTGATATCTAACTCCTTCCCATTCAAATCCTGAGACCCTTCCGATAGCATGAGATGTGATATCTCAATGCTTCTTATACCAAACCTGAGACCCTTCCTATAGCATGGGATGTGATAAACAACTCCTTCCCATTCCAATCCTGTGACCCTTCCTATAGCATGAAATGTGATATCTCAATGCTTCTAATACCAAACCTGGACGCTTCCTGTAGCATGAGATGTGATATCCAAGTCCTTCCCATTCCAATCCTGAGACCCTTCCTATAGCATGAGTTGTGATTCCTCACTCCTTCTAATACCAAACCTGAGACCCTTCCTATAACATGATGTGATATCCAACTCCTTCCCATTCCAAACCTGAGACCCGTCCCATAGCATGAGATGTGATATCCAACTCCTTCCCATTCAAATCCTGAGACCCTTCCGATAGCATGAGATGTGATATCTCAATGTTTCTTATACCAAACCTGAGACCCTTCCTATAGCATGGGATGTGATAAACAACTCCTTCCCATTCCAATCCTGTGACCCTTCCTATAGCATGAGATGTGATATCTCAATGCTTCTAATACCAAACCTGGACGCTTCCTGTAGCATGAGATGTGATATCCAAGTCCTTCCCATTCCAAACCTGAGACCCGTCCCATAGCATGAGATGTGATATCCAACTCCTTCCCATTCAAATCCTGAGACCCTTCCGATAGCATGAGATGTGATATCTCAATGCTTCTTATACCAAACCTGAGACCCTTCCTATAGCATGGCATGTGATAAACAACTCCTTCCCATTCCAATCCTGTGACCCTTCCTATAGCATGAAATGTGATATCTCAATGCTTCTAATACCAAACCTGGACGCTTCCTGTAGCATGAGATGTGATATCCAAGTCCTTCCCATTCCAATCCTGAGACCCTTCCTATAGCATGAGTTGTGATTTCTCACTCCTTCTAATACCAAACCTGAGACCCTTCCTATAACATGATGTGATATCCAACTCCTTCCCATTCCAAACCTGAGACCCGTCCCATAGCATGAGATGTGATATCCAACTCCTTCCCATTCAAATCCTGAGACCCTTCCGATAGAATGAGATGTGATATCTCAATGCTTCCTATACCAAACCTGAGACCCTTCCTATAGCATGGGATGTGATAAACAACTCCTTCCCATTCCAATCCTGTGACCCTTCCTATAGCATGAGATGTGATATCTCAATGCTTCTAATACCAAACCTGGACGCTTCCTGTAGCATGAGATGTGATATCCAAGTCCTTTCCATTCCAATCCTGAGACCCTTCCTTTAGCATGAGTTGTGATATCTCAATCCTTCTAATACCAAACCTGAGACCCTTCCTATAACATGAGACGTGATATCCAACTCCTTCCCATTCCAAACCTGAGACCCTGCTTATAGCATGAGATGAAATATCCAACTCCTTCCTATTCCAATCCCGAGACCTTTACGATAGCAGAGATGTGATCTCTCAATGCTTATACCAAACCTGAGACCCTGCTTACGATAGCAGAGATGTGATATCTCAATGCTTATACCAAACCTGAGACCCTTCCTATGGCATGAGATGTGATATCCAACTCCTTCCCATTCCAATTCTGAGACCCTTCCTATAGCATGAGATGTGATATTTCAATGCTTCTAATACCAAACCTGAGACCCTCCCTATAGCATGTGATGTGATATCTCATTGCTTCTAATACGAAACCTGAGATCCTTCCTATAACATGAGATGGGATATCCAACTCCTTCCCATTCCAATCCTGAGACCATTCTTATAGCATGAGTTGTGATATCTCAATCCTTCTAATACCAAACCTGAGACCCTTCCTATAACATGCGATGTGATATCTCAATGCTTCTAATACAAAACCTGAGATCCTTCCTATAACATGAGATGGGATATCCAACTCCTTCCCATTCCAATCCTGAGACCCTTCCTATAGCATGAGATGTGATATCTCAATGCTTGTAATACCAAACCTGAGACCCTTCCTATAGCATGAGTTGTGATATCCAACTCCTTCCCATTCCAATCCTGAAGCCTTCCGATAGCATATGTGAAATCTCAATTGCTTCTAATACCAAACGTGAGAACCTCCCTATAGCATGAGATGTGATATCCAACTCCTTCCCATTCCAATCCTGAGACCCTTCCTATAGCATGAGTTGTGATTTCTCACTCCTTCTAATACCAAACCTGAGACCCTTCCTATAACATGATGTGATATCCAACTCCTTCCCATTCCAAACCTGAGACCCGTCCCATAGCATGAGATGTGATATCCAACTCCTTCCCATTCAAATCCTGAGACCCTTCCGATAGCATGAGATGTGATATCTCAATGCTTCTTATCCCAAACCTGAGACCCTTCCTATAGCATGGGATGTGATAAACAACTCCTTCCCATTCCAATCCTGTGACCCTTCCTATAGCATGAGATGTGATATCTCAATGATTCTAATCCCAAACCTGGACGCTTCCTGTAGCCTAAGATGTGATTTCGAAGTCCTTCCCATTCCAATCCTGTGACCCTTCCTATAGCATGAGTTGTGATATCTCAATCCTTCTAATACCAAACCTGAGACCCTTCCTATAACATGAGATGTGATATCCAACTCCTTCCCATTCCAAACCTGAGACCCTGCTTATAGCATGAGATGAGATATCAAACTCCTTCCTATTCCAATCCCGAGACCTTTACGATAGCAGAGATGTGATATCTCAATGCTTTTACCAAACCTGAGACCCTTCCTATGGCATGAGATGTGATATCCAACTCCTTCCCATTCCAATCCTGAGACCCTTCCTATAGCATGAGATGTGATATCTCAATGCTTCTACCAAACCTGAGACCCGTCCTATAACATGAGATGTGATATCCAACTCCTTCCCATTCCAATCCTAAGACCCTTCCTATAGCATGAGACGTGATATCTCAATGCTTCTAATGCCAAACCTGTATCCTTCCTATAGTATGAAATGTGATAGCCAACTCCTTCCCATTCCAATCCTGCGTCCCTTCCTACAGCATGGGATTTGATATCTCAATGCTTCTAATACCAAACCTGAGACCCTTCCTATAACATGACATGTGATATTCAACTCCTTCCCATTCCAATCCTGAGACCCTTCATATACCATGAGATGTGATATCTCAATGCTTCTAATACCAAACCGTAACCCGTCCTATAACATGATATGTGATATCCAAATCCTTCCCCTTCCAAACCTGAGACCCTCCCTTTAGCATGAGATGTGATATCCAACTCCTTCCCATTCCAATCCCGAGACCCTTCTGATAGCATGAGATGTGATATCTCAATGCCTCTAATATCAAACCTGAGACCCTCCCTATAGCATGAGTTGTGATATCCAAGTCCTTCCCATTCCATTCCTGAGACCCTTCCTATAGCATGAGTTGTGATATCTCAATCCTTCTAATACCAAACCTGAGACACATCCTATAACATGAGACGTGATATCCAACTCCTTCCCATTCCAAACCTGAGACCCTGCTTATAGCATGAGATGAGATATCCAACTCCTTCCTATTCCAATCCCGAGACCTTTACGATAGCAGAGATGTGATATCTCAATGCTTATACCAAACCTGAGACCCTTCCTATGGCATGAGCTGTGATATCCAACTGCTTCCCATTCCAATCCTGAGACCCTTCCTATAGCATGAGATGTGATATATCAATGCTTCTACCAAACCTGAGACCCGTCCTATAACATGAGATGTGATATCCAACTCCTTCCCATTCCAATCCTAAGACCCTTCCTATAGCATGAGATGTGATATCTCAATGCTTCTAATACCAAACCTGTATCCTTCCCATAGCATGAGATGTGGTAGCCAACTCCTTCCCATTCCAATCCTGAGACCCTTCCTATAGCATGAGATGTGATATTTCAATGCTTCTAATACCAAACCTGAGACCCTCCCTATAGCATGCAATGTGATATCTCAATGCTTCTAATACGAAACCTGAGATCCTTCCTATAACATGAGATGGGATATCCAACTCCTTCCCATTCCAATCCTGAGACCATTCTTATAGCATGAGTTGTGATATCTCAATCCTTCTAATACCAAACCTGAGACCCTTCCTATAACATGCGATGTGATATCTCAATGCTTCTAATACAAAACCTGAGACCCTTCCTATAACATGAGATGGGATATCCAACTCCTTCCCATTCCAATCCTGAGACCCTTCCTATAGCATGAGATGTGATATCTCAATGCTTGTAATACCAAACCTGAGACCCTTCCTATAGCATGAGATGTGATATCCAACTCCTTCCCATTCCAATCCTGTGACCCTTCCTATAGCATGAGATGGGATATCTCAATGCTTCTAATACCAAACCTGGACGCTTCCTATAGCATGAGATGTGATATTTCAATGCTTCTAATACCAAACCTGAGACCCTCCCTATAGCATGCAATGTGATATCTCAATGCTTCTAATACGAAACCTGAGATCCTTCCTATAACATGAGATGGGATATCCAACTCCTTCCCATTCCAATCCTGAGACCATTCTTATAGCATGAGTTGTGATATCTCAATCCTTCTAATACCAAACCTGAGACCCTTCCTATAACATGCGATGTGATATCTCAATGCTTCTAATACAAAACCTGAGACCCTTCCTATAACATGAGATGGGATATCCAACTCCTTCCCATTCCAATCCTGAGACCCTTCCTATAGCATGAGATGTGATATCTCAATGCTTGTAATACCAAACCTGAGACCCTTCCTATAGCATGAGATGTGATATCCAACTCCTTCCCATTCCAATCCTGTGACCCTTCCTATAGCATGAGATGGGATATCTCAATGCTTCTAATACCAAACCTGGACCCTTCCTATAGCATGAGTTGTGATATCTCAATCCTTCTAATAACAAACCTGTGACCCTTCCTATAACATGAGATGTGATATCCAACTCCCTCCCAGTCCAAACCTGAGACCCTGCTTATAGCATGAGATGAGATATCCAACTCCTTCCTATTCCAATCCCGAGACCTTTACGATAGCAGAGATGTGATATCTCAATGCTTTTACCAAACCTGAGACCCTTCCTATGGCATGAGATGTGATATCCAACTCCTTCCCATTCCAATCCTGAGACCATTCCTATAGCATGAGATGTGATATCTCAATGCTTCTACCAAACCTGAGACCCGTCCTATAACATGAGATGTGATATCCAACTCCTTCCCATTCCAATCCTAAGACCCTTCCTATAGCATGAGATGTGATATCTCAATGCTTCTAATACCAAACCTGTATCCTTCCTATAGCATGAGATGTGATAGCCAACTCCTTCCCATTCCAATCCTGCGTCCCTTCCTACAGCATGGGATTTGATATCTCAATGCTTCTAATACCAAACCTGAGACCCTTCCTATAACATGACATGTGATATTCAACTCCTTCCCATTCCAATCCTGAGACCCTTCCTATACCATGAGAATTGATATCTCAATGTTTCTAATACCAAACCGGTAACCCGTCCTATAACATGAGATGTGATATCCAAATCCTTCCCCTTCCAAACCTGAGACCCTCCCTTTGGCATGAGATATGATATCCAACTCCTTCCCATTCCAATCCCGAGACCCTTCCGATAGCATGAGATGTGATATCTCAATGCCTCTAATATCAAACCTGAGACCCTCCCTATAGCATGAGATGTGATATCCAAGTCCTTCCCATTCCATTCCTGAGACCCTTCCTATAGCATGAGATGTGATATCTCAATGCTTCTGATACCAAACCTGAGACTCTTCCTATAACATGAGGTGTGATATCCTACTCCTTCCCATTCCAAACCTGAGACCCTTACGATAGCAGAGATGTGATATCTCAATGCATATACCAAACCTGAGATCCTTCCTATGGCATGAGATGTAATATCCAACTCCTTCCCATTCCAATCCTGAGACCCTTCCTATAGCATGAGATGTGATATCTCAATGCTTCTACCAAACCTGAGACCCTTACAATAGCATGAGATGTGATATCCAACTCCTTCCCATTCCACTCCTGAGACCCTTCCTATACAATGAGATGTGATATCACAATGCTTCTAATACCAAACCTGAGACCCGTCCTATAAAATGAGATGTGATATCCAAATCCTTCCCTTTCCAAACCTGAGACCCTTCCTATAGCATGAGATGTGGTATCTCAATGCTTCTAATACGAAACCTGATATCCTTCCTATAACATGAGATGCTATCCAACTCCTTCCCATTCCAATCCTGAGACCCGTCCTATAGCCTGAGATGTGATATCTCAATGATTGTAATACCAAACCTGAGACCCTTCCTATAGCATGAGATGTGATATCCATCTCCTTCCCATTCCAATCCTGAGGCCTTCCGATAGCATATGTGGTATCTCAATGTTTCTAATACCATACCTGAGACCCTCCCTATAGCATGAGATGTGATATCCAAGTCGTTACCATTCCAATCCTGAGAACCTTCCTATTACATTAGATGTGATATCCAACTCCTTCCCATTCCAACCTGAGACCCTTCCTATAGCATGAGATGTGATATCCAACTCCTTCCCATTCCAAATCTGAGACCCTGCTTATAGCATGAGATGAGATATCCAACTCCTTCCTATTCCAATCCCGAGACCTTTACGATAGCAGAGATGTGATATCTCAATGCTTTTACCAAACCTGAGACCCTTCCTATGGCATGAGATTTGATATCCAACTCCTTCCCATTCCAATCCTGAGACCATTCCTATAGCATGAGATGTGATATCTCAATGCTTCTACCAAACCTGAGACCCGTCCTATAACATGAGATGTGATATCCAACTCCTTCCCATTCCAATCCTAAGACCCTTCCTATAGCATGAGATGTGATATCTCAATGCTTCTAATACCAAACCTGTATCCTTCCTATAGCATGAGATGTGATAGCCAACTCCTTCCCATTCCAATCCTGCGTCCCTTCCTACAGCATGGGATTTGATATCTCAATGCTTCTAATACCAAACCTGAGACCCTTCCTATAACATGACATGTGATATTCAACTCCTTCCCATTCCAATCCTGAGACCCTTCCTATACAAAGAGAATTGATATCTCAATGTTTCTAATACCAAACCGGTAACCCGTCCTATAACATGAGATGTGATATCAAAATCCTTCCCCTTCCAAACCTGAGACCCTCCCTTTAGCATGAGATGTGATATCCAACTCCTTCCCATTCCAATCCCGAGACCCTTCCGATAGCATGAGATGTGATATCTCAATGCCTCTAATATCAAACCTGAGACCCTCCCTATAGCATGAGATGTGATATCCAAGTCCTTCCCATTCCATTCCTGAGACCCTTCCTATAGCATGAGATGTGATAGCCAACTCCTTCCCATTCCAATCCTGCGTCCCTTCCTACAGCATGGGATTTGATATCTCAATGCTTCTAATACCAAACCTGAGACCCTTCCTATAACATGACATGTGATATTCAACTCCTTCCCATTCCAATCCTGAGACCCTTCCTATACCATGAGAATTGATATCTCAATGTTTCTAATACCAAACCGGTAACCCGTCCTATAACATGAGATGTGATATCCAAATCCTTCCCCTTCCAAACCTGAGACCCTCCCTTTAGCATGAGATGTGATATCCAACTCCTTCCCATTCCAATCCCGAGACCCTTCCGATAGCATGAGATGTGATATCTCAATGCCTCTAATATCAAACCTGAGACCCTCCCTATAGCATGAGATGTGATATCCAAGTCCTTCCCATTCCATTCCTGAGACCCTTCCTATAGCATGAGATGTGATATCTCAATGCTTCTGATACCAAACCTGAGACTCTTCCTATAACATGAGGTGTGATATCCTACTCCTTCCCATTCCAAACCTGAGACCCTTCTTATAGCATGAGATGAAATATCCAACTCCTTCATATTCCAATCTTGAGACCCTTACGATAGCAGAGATGTGATATCTCAATGCATATACCAAACCTGAGATCCTTCCTATGGCATGAGATGTAATATCCAACTCCTTCCCATTCCAATCCTGAGACCCTTCCTATAGCATGAGATGTGATATCTCAATGCTTCTACCAAACCTGAGACCCTTACAATAGCATGAGATGTGATATCCAACTCCTTCCCATTCCACTCCTGAGACCCTTCCTATACAATGAGATGTGATATCACAATGCTTCTAATACCAAACCTGAGACCCGTCCTATAAAATGAGATGTGATATCCAAATCCTTCCCTTTCCAAACCTGAGACCCTTCCTATAGCATGAGATGTGGTATCTCAATGCTTCTAATACGAAACCTGATATCCTTCCTATAACATGAGATGATATCCAACTCCTTCCCATTCCAATCCTGAGACCCTTCCTATAGCATGAGATGTGATATCTCAATGATTGTAATACCAAACCCGAGACCCTTCCTATAGCATGAGATGTGATATCCATCTCCTTCCCATTCCAATCCCGAGGCCTTCCGATAGCATATGTGGTATCTCAATGTTTCTAATACCATACCTGAGACCCTCCCTATAGCATGAGATGTGATATCCAAGTCGTTACCATTCCAATCCTGAGAACCTTCCTATTACATTAGATGTGATATCCAACTCCTTCCCATTCCAACCTGAGACCCTTCCTATAGCATGCGAAGGGATATCCAACTCCTTCCCATTCCTATCCCGAGACCCTTCCGATAGCATGAGATGTGATATCTCAAAGCTTCTACCAAAACTGAGACCCTTCCTATGGCATGAGATGTGATATCCAACTCCTTCCCATTCCAAACCTGATACCCTTCCTATAGCATGAGATGTGATAGCCAACTCCTTCCCATTCCAATCCTGCGTCCCTTCCTACAGCATGAGATTTGATATCTCAATGCTTCTATTACCAAACCTGAGACCCTTCCTATAACATGAGATGTGATATTCAACTCCTTCCCGTTCCAATCCTGAGACCCTTCCTATACCATGAGATGTGATATCTTGATGCTTCTAATACCAAACCTGAGATCCTTCCTATAACATGAGATGTGATATCTAACTCCTTCCCATTCCAAACCTGAGACCCTTCCTATAGCATAAGGTGTGATATCCAACTCCTTCCCATTCCAATCCTGAGACCCTTCCTATAGCATGAGATGTGATATCTCAATGCTTCTTATACCAAACCTGAGACCCTTCCTATAGCATGAGATGTGATAAACAACTCCTTCCCATTCCAATCCTGAGACCCTTCCTATAGCATGAGTTGTGATATCTCGATCCTTCTAATACCAAACCTGAGACCCTTCCTATAACATGAGATGTGATATCCAACTCCTTCCCATTCCAAACCTGAGACCCTTCTTATAGCATGAGATGGGATATCCAACTCCTTCCTATTCCAATCCCGAGACCCTTACGATAGCAGAGATGTGATATCTCAATGCTTATACCAAACCTGAGACCCTTCCTATGGCATGAGACGTGATATCCAACTCCTTCCCATTCCAATCCTGAGACCCTTCCTATAGCATGAGATATGATATCTCAATGCTTCTACCAAACCCGAGACCCGTCCTATAACATGAGATGTGATATCCAAATCCTTCCCTTTCCAAACCTGAGACCGTTCCTTTAGCATGAGATGTGATATCCAACTCGTTCCCATTCCAATCCTGAGACCCTTCCTATAGCATGAGATGTGATATCTAAACGCTTCTAATACCAAACCTGAGACTCTTCCTATAACATGATGTGATATCCAACTCCTTCCCATTCCAAACCTGAGACCCTTCTTATAGCATGAGATGTGATATCCAACTCCTTCCCATTCCAAACCTGAGACCCTTCTTATAGCATGAGATGGGATATCCAACTCCTTCTTATTCCAATCTCAAGACCCTTACGATAGCAGAGATGTGATATCTCAATGCTTCTACCAAACCTGAGACCCGTCCTATAACATGAGATGTGATATCCAAATCCTTCCCTTTCCAAACCTGAGACCATTCCTTTAGCATGAGATGTTATATCCAACTCCTTCCCATTCCAATCCTGAGACCCTTCCTATAGCATGAGGTGTGATATTATAGCATGAGATGTGATATCTCTATGCTTCTAATACCAAACCTGAGACCCTTCCTATAACATGAGATGTGACATCCAACTCCTTCCCATTCCAAACCTAAGACCCTTCTTAAGGAATGAGATGGGATATCCAACTCCTTCCTATTCCAATCCCGAGACCCTTACGATAGCAGAGATGTGATATCTCAATGCTTATTCCAATCCTGAGACCCTTCCTATAGCATGAGATGTGATATCTCAATGCTTCTACCAAACCTGAGACCCGTCCTATAACATGAGATGTGATATCCAAATCCTTCCCATTCAAATCCTGAGACCCTTCCGATAGCATGAGATGTGATATCTCAATGCTTCTTATACCAAACCTGAGACCCTTCCTATAGCATGAGATGTGATAAACAACTCCTTCCCATTCCAATCCTGTGACCCCTACTATAGCATGAGATGTGATATCTCAATGCTTCTAATACCAAACCTGGACTCTTCCTGTAGCATGAGATGTGATATCCAAGTCCTTCCCATTCCAATCCTGAGACCCTTCCTATAGCATGAGGTGTGATATTATAGCATGAGATGTGATATCTCTATGCTTCTAATACCAAACCTGAGACCCTTCCTATAACATGAGATGTGATATCCAACTCCTTCCCATTCCAAACCTGAGACCCTTCTTAAAGCATGAGATGGGATATCCAACTCCTTCCTATTCCAATCCCGAGACCCTTACGATAGCAGAGATGTGATATCTCAATGCTTATACCAAACCTGAGACCCTTCTTATAGCATGAGATGGGTATCCAACTCCTTCTTATTCCAATCACGAGACCCTTACGATAGCAGATATGTGATATCTCAATGCTTCTACCAAACCTGAGACCCGTCCTATAACATGAGATGTGATATCCAAATCCTTCCCTTTCCAAACCTGAGACCATTCCTTTAGCATGAGATGTGATATCCAACTCACTCCCATTCCAATCCTGAGACCCTTCCTATAGCATGAGATGTGATATCTCAATCCTTCTAATACCAAACCTGAGATCTTTCCTATAACATGAGATGTGATATCTAACTCATTCCCTTTCCAAACCTGAGACCCTTCCTATAGCATGATTTGTGATATCCAACTCGTTCCCATTCCAATCCTGAGACCCTTCCTATAGCATGAGATGTGATATCTCAATGCTTCTAATACCAAACCTGAGATCCTTCCTATAACATGAGATGTGATATCTAACTCATTCATTTCCAAACCTGAGACCCTTCCTATAGCATGATATGTGATATCCAACTCCTTCCCATTCCAATCCTGAGACCCTTCCTATAGCATGAGGTGTGATATTATAGCATGAGATGTGATATCTCTATGCTTCTAATACCAACCCTGAGACCCTTCCTATAACATGAGATGTGATATCCAACTCTTTCCCATTCCAAACCTGAGACCCTTCTTAAAGCATGAGATGGGATATCCAACTCCTTCCTATTCCAATCCCGAGACCCTTACGATAGCAGAGATGTGATATCTCAATGCTCATACCAAACCTGAGACCCTTCTTATAGCATGAGATGGGTATCCAACTCCTTCTTATTCCAATCACGAGACCCTTACGATAGAAGATATGTGATATCTCAATGCTTCTACCAAACCTGAGACCCGTCCTATAACATGAGATGTGATATCCAAATCCTTCCCTTTCCAAACCTGAGACCATTCCTTTAGCATGAGATGTGATATCCAACTCATTCCCATTCCAATCCTGAGACCCTTCCTGTAGCATGAGATGTGATATCTCAATGCTTCTACTACCAAACCTGAGACCCTTCCTATAACATGAGATGTGATATCCAACTCGGTGGTCAGTCAAAATCTCGAAAACAAAATCTCGAATGACAAAAAGCCCGAAACAAAAATCTCGAAAAAAAAAATATCGAATTTTTATTTTATTTATTTATATATGTTTTTGGGGTAAGGTAAGTAAAAAAAAGGGGTAAAATAAAAAAAAAATGAAAAAAGGGGGGTTGGGGGGGACCCCCCCATTTTGAAAAAAAACACATTGAAAAAAAAATTCGATGTTTTTTTTTTCGGCCTTTTGTACTCGAGATTTTTGTTTTCGAGATTTTTTGATTCGGTATTATCACTATGAACCATCCAACTCCTTCCCATTCCAATCCTGAGACACTAACTATAGCATGAGATGTGATATCTTAATCCTTCTAATACCAAACCTGAGATCCTTCCTATAACAAGAGATGTGATATCTAACTCATTCCCTTTCCAAACCTGAGACCCTTCCTATAGCAAGAGATGTGCTATCCAACTCCTTCCCATTCCAATCCTGAGACCCTTCCTATAGCATGAGGTGTGATATTATAGCATGAGATGTGATATCTCTATGCTTCTAATACCAAACCTGAGACCCTTCCTATAACATGAGATGTGATATCCAACTCCTTCCCATTCCAAACCTGACACCCTTCTTAAAGCATGAGATGGGATATCCAACTCCTTCCTATTCCAATCCCGAGACCCTTACGATAGCAGAGATGTGATATCTCAATGCTTATACCAAACCTGAGACCCTTCCTATGGCATGCAATGTGATATCCAACTCCTTCCCATTCCAATCTTGAGACCCTTCCTATAGCATGAGATGTGATATCTCAATGCTTCTACCAAACCTGACACCCGTCCTATAACATTAGATGTGATATCAAAATCCTTCCCTTTCCAAACCTGAGACCATTCCTTTAGCATGAGATGTGATATCCAACTTGTTCCCATTCCAATCCTGAGACCCTTCCTATAGCATGAGATGTGATATCTCAATGCTTCTACCAAACCTGAGACCATTCCTTAAGCATGAGATGTGATATCCAACTCGTTCCCATTCCAATCTTGAGACCCTTCCTGTAGCAATAGATGTGATATCTCAGTGCTTCTAATACCAAACCTGGACCCTTCCTATAGCAGGAGATGTGATATCCAACTCCTTCCAATTCCAATCCTGAGGCCTTCCGATAGCATGAGATGTGAAATCTCAATGCTTCTAATACCAAACGTGAGACCCACCCTATAGCAAGAGATGTGATATCCAACTCCTTCCCATTCCAATCCTGAGACCCTTCCTATAGCATGAGTTGTGATTTCTCATTCCTTCTAATACCAAACCTGAGACCCTTCCTATAACATGATGTGATATCCTACTCCTTCCCATTCCAAACCTGAGACCCATCCTATAGCATAAGATGTGATATCCAACTCCTTCCCATTCAAATCCTGAGACCCTTCCGATAACATGAGATGTGATATCTCAATACTTCTAATACCAAACCTGGACTCTTCCTGTAGCATGAGATGTGATATCCAAGTCCTTCCCATTCCAATCCTGAGACCCTTCCTATAGCATGAGTTGTGATAACTCAATACTTCTAATACCAAACCTGAGACCCTTCCTATAACATGAGATGTGATATCCAACTCCTTCCCATTCCAAACCTGAGATCCTTCTTATAGCATGAGATGGGATATCCAACTCCTTCTTATTCCAATCACGAGACCCTTACGATAGCAGAGATGTGATATCTCAATTCTTCTACCAAACCTGAGACCCGTCCTATAACATGAGATGTGATATCCAAATACTTCCCTTTCCAAACCTGAGACCATTCCTTTAGCATGAGATGTGATATCCAACTCGTTCCCATTCCAATCCTGAGACCCTTCCTGTAGCATGAGATGTGATATCTCAATGCTTCTACTTCTAAACCTGAGACCCTTCCTATAACATGAGATGTGATATCCAACTCCTTTCCATTCCAATCCTGAGACCCTTCCTATAGCATGAGATGTGATATCTCAATCCTTCTAATACCAAACCTGAGATCCTTCCTATAACATGAGATGTGATATCTAACTCATTCCCTTTCCAAACCTGAGACCCTTCCTATAGCATGAGATGTGATATCTCAGTGCTTGTAATACCAAACCTGAGGCTCTTCCTATAGCAGGAGATGTGATATCCAACTCCTTCCCATTCCAATCCTGAGGCCTTCCGATAGCATGTGATGTGAAATCTCAATGCTTCTAATACCAAACGTGAGACCCTCCCTATAGCATGAGATGTGATATCCCACTCGTTCCCATTCCAATCCTCAGACCCTTCCTATAGCATGAGTTGTGATTTCTCAATTCTTCTAATACCAAACCTGAGACCCTTCCTATAACATGATGTGATATCCTACTCTTTCCCATTCCAAACCTGAGACCCAACCTATAGCATAAGATGTGATATCCAACTCCTTCCCATTCAAATCCTGAGACCCTTCCGATAGCATGAGATGTGATATCTCAATGCTTCTTATACCAAACCTGAGACCCTTCCTATAGCATGAGATGTGATAAACAACTCCTTCCCATTCCAATCCTGTGACCCTTACTATAGCATGAGATGTGATATCTCAATGCTTCTAATACCAAACCTGGACTCTTCCTGTAGCATGTGATGTGATATCCGAGTCCTTCCCATTCCAATCCTGAGACCCTTCCTATAGCATGAGTTGTGATAACTCAATCCTTCTAATACCAAACCTGAGACCCTTCCTATAACATGAGATGAGATATCCAACTCCTTCCCATTCCAAACCTGAGACCCTTCTTATAGCATGAGATGGGATATCCAACTCCTTCGTATTCCAATCTCGAGACCCTTACGATAGCAGAGATGTGATATCTCAATGCTTCTACCAAACCTGAGACCCGTCCTATAACATGAGATGTGATATCCAGATCCTTCCCTTTCCAAACCTGAGACCATTCCTTTAGCATGAGATGTGATATCCAATTCTTTCCCATTCCAATCCTGAGACCCTTTCTGTAGCATGAGATGTGATATCTCAATGCTTCTACTACCAAACCTTAGACCCTTCCTATAACATGAGATGTGATATCCAACTCCTTCCCATTCCAATCCTGAGACCCTTCCTATAGCATGAGATGTGATATCTTAATCCTTCTAATACCAAACCTGAGATCCTTCCTATAACATGAGATGTGATATCTAACTCATTCCCTTTCCAAACCTGAGACCATTCCTATAGCATGAGATGTTATATCCAACTCCTTCCCATTCCAATCCTGAGACCCTTCCTATAGCATGAGGTGTGATATTACAGCATGAGATGTGATATCTCTATGCTTCTAATACCAAACCTGAGACCCTTCCTATAACATGAGATATGACATCCAACTCCTTCCCATTCCAAACCTGAGACCCTTCTTAAAGCATGAGATGGGATATCCAACTCCTTCCTATTCCAATCCCGAGACCCTTACGATAGCAGAGATGTGATATCTCAATGCTTATTCCAATCCTGAGACCCTTCCTCTAGCATGAGATGTGATATCTCAATGCTTCTACCAAACCTGAGACCCGTCCTATAACATGAGATGTGATATCCAAATCCTTCCCATTCAAATCCTGAGACCCTTCCGATAGCATGAGATGTGATATCTCAATGCTTCTTATAGCAAACCTGAGACCCTTCCTATAGCATGAGATGTGATAAACAACTCCTTCCCATTCCAATCCTGTGACCCTTACTATAGCATGAGATGTGATATCTCAATGCTTCTAATACCAAACCTGGACTCTTCCTGTAGCATGAGATGTGATATCCAAGTCCTTCCCATTCCAATCCTGAGACCCTTCCTATAGCATGAGGTGTGATATTATAGCATGAGATGTGATATATCTATGCTTCTAATACCAAACCTGAGACCCTTCCTATAACATGAGATGTGATATCCAACTCCTTCCCATTCCAAACCTGAGACCCTTCTTAAAGCATGAGATGGGATATCCAACTCCTTCCTATTCCAATCCCGAGACACTTACGATAACAGAGATGTGATATCTCAATGCTTATACCAAACCTGAGACCCTTCTTATAGCATGAGATGGGTATCCAACTCCTTCCTATTCCAATCACAAGACCCTTACGATAGCAGATATGTGATATCTCAATGCTTCTACCAAACCTGAGACCCGTCCTATAACATGAGATGTGATATCCAAATCCTTCCCTTTCCAAACCTGAGACCATTCCTTTAGCATGAGATGTGATATCCAACTCACTCCCATTCCAATCCTGAGACCCTTTCTATAGCATGAGATGTGATATCTCAATCCTTCTAATACCAAACCTGAGATCCTTCCTATAACATGAGATGTGATATCTAACTCATTCCCTTTCCAAACCTGAGACCCTTCCTATAGCATGATTTGTGAGATCCAACTCCTTCCCATTCCAATCCTGAGACCCTTCCTATAGCATGAGATGTGATATCTCAATGCTTCTACTACCAAACCTGGGACCCTTCCTATAACATGAGATGTGATATCCAACTCCTTCCCATTCCCATCCTGAGACCCTTCCTATAGCATGAGATGTGATATCTCAATCCTTCTAATACCAAACCTGAGATCCTTCCTATAACATGAGAAGTGATATCTAAATCATTCATTTCCAAACCTGAGACCCTTCCTATAGCATGATATGTGATATCCAACTCCTTCCCATTCCAATCCTGAGACCCTTCCTATAGCATGAGGTGTGATATTATAGCATGAGATGTGATATCTCTATGCTTCTAATACCAAACCTGAGACCCTTCCTATAACATGAGATGTGATATCCAACTCCTTCCCATTCCAAACCTGAGACCCTTCTTAAAGCATGAGATGGGATATCCAACTCCTTCCTATTCCAATCCCGAGACCCTTACGATAGCAGAGATGTGATATCTCAATGCTCATACCAAACCTGAGACCCTTCTTATAGCACGAGATGGGTATCCAACTCCTTCTTATTCCAATCACGAGACCCTTACGATAGCAGATATGTGATATCTCAATGCTTCTACCAAACCTGAGACCCGTCCTATAACATGAGATGTGATATCCAAATCCTTCCCTTTCCAAACCTGAGACCATTCCTTTAGCATGATATGTGATATCCAACTCATTCCCATTCCAATCCTGAGACCCTTCCTGTAGCATGAGATGTGATATCTCAATGCTTCTACTACCAAACCTGAGACCCTTCCTATAACATGAGATGTGATATCCAACTCCTTCCCATTCCAATCCTGAGACCCTTCATATAGCATGAGATGTGATATCTCAATGCTTCTATTACCAAACCTGAGACCCTTCCTATAACATGAGATGTGATATCCAACTCCTTCCCATTCCAAACCTGAGACCCTTCCTATAGCATGATATGTGACATCCAACTCCTTCCCATTCCAATCCTGAGACCCTTCCTATAGCATGAGGTGTGATATTATAGCATGAGATGTGATATCTCTATGCTTCTAATACCAAACCTGTGACCTTTCCGATAACATGAGATGTGATATCCAACTCCTTCCCATTCCAAACCTGACACCCTTCTTAAAGCATGAGATGGGATATCCAACTCCTTCCTATTCCAATCCCGAGACCCTTACGATAGCAGAGATGTGATATCTCAATGCTTATACCAAACCTGAGACCCTTCCTATGGCATGCAATGTGATATCCAACTCCTTCCCATTCCAATCCTGAGACCCTCACTATAGCATGAGATGTGATATCTCAATGCTTCTACCAAACCTGAGACCCGTCCTATAACATGAGATGTGATATCCAAATCCTTCCCTTTCCAAACCTGAGACCATTCCTTTAGCATGAGATGTGATATCCAACTCGTTCCCATTCCAATCCTGAGACCCTTCCTGTAGCATGAGATGTGATATCTCAATGCTTCTACTACCAAACCTGAGACCCTTCCTATAACATGAGATGTGATATCCAACTCCTTCCCATTCAAATCCTGAGACCCTTCCTATAGCATGAGATGTGATATCTCAATCCTTCTAATACCAAACCTGAGATCCTTCCTATAACATGAGATGTGATATCTAAATCATTCATTTCCAAACCTGAGACCCTTCCTATAGCATGATATGTGATATCCAACTCCTTCCCATTCCAATCCTGAGACCCTTCCTATAGCATGAGGTGTGATATTATAGCATGAGATGTGATATCTCTATGCTTCTAATACCAAACCTGAGACCCTTCCTATAACATGAGATGTGATATCCAACTCCTTCCCATTCCAAACCTGAGACCCTTCTTAAAGCATGAGATGGGATATCCAACTCCTTCCTATTCCAATCCCGAGACCCTTACGATAGCAGAGATGTGATATCTCAATGCTTATACCAAACCTGAGACCCTTCCTATGGCATGCAATGTGATATCCAACTCCTTCCCATTCCAATCTTGAGACCCTTCCTATAGCATGAGATGTGATATCTCAATGCTTCTACCAAACCTGACACCCGTCCTATAACATTAGATGTGATATCCAAATCCTTCCCTTTCCAAACCTGAGACCATTCCTTTAGCATGATATGTGATATCCAACTCATTCCCATTCCAATCCTGAGACCCTTCCTGTAGCATGAGATGTGATATCTCAATGCTTCTACTACCAAACCTAAGACCCTTCCTATAACATGAGATGTGATATCCAACTCCTTCCCATTCCAATCCTGAGACCCTTCATATAGCATGAGATGTGATATCGCAATGCTTCTACTACCAAACCTGAGACCCTTCCTATAACATGAGATGTGATATCCAACTCCTTCCCATTCCAAACCTGAGACCCTTCCTATAGCATGATATGTGACATCCAACTCCTTCCCATTCCAATCCTGAGACCCTTCCTATAGCATGAGGTGTGATATTATAGCATGAGATGTGATATCTCTATGCTTCTAATACCAAACCTGTGACCTTTCCGATAACATGAGATGTGATATCCAACTCCTTCCCATTCCAAACCTGACACCCTTCTTAAAGCATGAGATGGGATATCCAACTCCTTCCTATTCCAATCCCGAGACCCTTACGATAGCAGAGATGTGATATCTCAATGCTTATACCAAACCTGAGACCCTTCCTATGGCATGCAATGTGATATCCAACTCCTTCCCATTCCAATCCTGAGACCCTTCCTATAGCATGAGATGTTTTATCTCAATGCTTCTACCAAACCTGAGACCCGTCCTATAACATGAGATGTGATATCCAAATCCTTCCCTTTCCAAACCTGAGACCATTCCTTTAGCATGAGATGTGATATCCAACTCGTTCCCATTCCAATCCTGAGACCCTTCCTGTAGCATGAGATGTGATATCTCAATGCTTCTACTACCAAACCTGAGACCCTTCCTATAACATGAGATGTGATATCCAACTCCTTCCCATTCAAATCCTGAGACCCTTCCTATAGCATGAGATGTGATATCTCATTCCTTCTAATACCAAACCTGAGATCCTTCCTATAACATGAGAAGTGACATCTAATGCATTCCCTTTCCAAACCTGAGACCCTTCCTATAGCATGAGATGTGATATCCAACTCCTTCCCATTCCAATCCTGAGACCCTTCGTATAGCATGAGGTGTGATATTATAGCATGATATGTGATATCTCTATGCTTCTAATACCACACCTGAGACCCTTCCTATAACATGAGATGTGATATCCAACTCCTTCCCATTCCAAACCTGAGACCCTCCTTAAAGCATGAGATGGGATATCCAACTCCTTCCTATTCCAATCCCGAGACCCTAACGATAGCAGTGATGTGATATCTCAATGCTTATACCAAACCTGAGACCCTTCCTATGGCATGCGATGTGATATCCAACTCTTTCTCATTCCAATCCTGAGACCCTTCCTATAGCATGAGATGTGATATCTCAATGCTTCTACCAAACCTGAGACCCATCCTATAACATGAGATGTGATATCCAAACCCTTCCCATTCAAATCCTGAGACCCTTCCGATAGCATGAGATGTGATATCTCAATGCTTCTTATACCAAACCTGAGACCCTTCCTATAGCATGAGATGTGATAAACAACTCCTTCCCATTCCAATCCTGTGACCCTTACTATAGCATGAGATGTGATATCTCAATGCTTCTAATACCAAACCTGGACTCTTCCTGTAGCATGAGATGTGATATCCAAGTCCTTCCCGTTCCAATCCTGAGACCCTTCCTATAGCATGAGTTGTGATATCTCAATCCTTCTAATACCAAACCTGAGACCCTTCCTATAACATGAGATGTGATATCCAACTCCTTCCCATTCCAAACCTGAGACCCTTCTTATAGCATGAGATGGGTATCCAACTCCTTCTTATTCCAATCACGAGACCCTTACGATAGCAGAGATGTGATATCTCAATGCTTCTAACAAACCTGAGACCTGTCCTATAACATGAGATGTGATATCCAAATCCTTTCCTTTCCAAACCTGAGACCCTTCCTATAGCATGAGATGTGATATCTCAATCCTTCTAATACCAAACCTGAGATCCTTCCTATAACATGAGATGTGATATCTAACTCATTCCCTTTCCAAACCTGAGACCCTTCCTATAGCATGAGATGTGATATCTCAGTGCTTGTAATACCAAACCTGAGACTCTTCCTATAGCAGGAGATGTGATATCCAACTCCTTCCCATTCCAATCCTGAGGCCTTCCGATAGCATGAGATCTCAATGCTTCTAATACCAAAAGTGAGACCCTCCCTATAGCAAGAGATGTGATATCCAACTCCTTCCCATTCCAATCCTGAGACCCTTCCTAAAGCATGAGTTGTGATTTCTCAATCCTTCTAATACCAAACCTGAGACCCTTCCTATAACATGATGTGATATCCTACTCCTTCCCATTCCAAACCTGAGACCCATCCTATAGCATAAGATGTGATATCCAACTCCTTCCCATTCAAATCCTGAGACCCTTCCGATAACATGAGATGTGATATCTCAATGCTTCTAATACCAAACCTGGACTCTTCCTGTAGCATGAGATGTGATATCCAAGTCCTTCCCATTCCAATCCTGAGACCCTTCCTATAGCATGAGTTGTGATAACTCAATACTTCTAATACCAAACCTGAGACCCTTCCTATAACATGAGATGTGATATCCAATTCCTTCCCATTCCAAACCTGAGATCCTTCTTATAGCATGAGATGGGATATCCAACTCCTTCTTATTCCAATTGCGAGACCCTTACGATAGCAGAGATGTGATATCTCAATGCTTCTACCAAACCTGAGACCCGTCCTATAACATGAGATGTGATATCCAAATCCTTCCCTTTCCAAACCTGAGACAATTCCTTTAGCATGAGATGTGATATCCAACTCGTTCCCATTCCAATCCTGAGACCCTTTCTGTAGCATGAGATGTGATATCTCAATGCTTCTACTACCAAACCTGAGACCCTTCCTATAACATGAGATGTGATATCCAACTCCTTCCCATTCCAATCCTGAGACACTAACTATAGCATGAGATGTGATATCTTAATCCTTCTAATACCAAACCTGAGATCCTTCCTATAACATGAGATGTGATATCTAACTCATTCCCTTTCCAAACCTGAGACCCTTCCTATAGCATGAGATGTGCTATCCAACTCCTTCCCATTCCAATCCTGAGACCCTTCCTATAGCATGAGGTGTGATATTATAGCATGAGATGTGATATCTCTATGCTTCTAATACCAAACCTGAGACCCTTCCTATAACATGAGATGTGATATCCAACTCCTTCCCATTCCAAACCTGACACCCTTCTTAAAGCATGAGATGGGATATCCAACTCCTTCCTATTCCATTCCCGAGACCCTTACGATAGCAGAGATGTGATATCTCAATGCTTATACCAAACATGAGACCCTTCCTATGGCATGCAATGTGATATCCAACTCCTTCCCATTCCAATCTTGAGACCCTTCCTATAGCATGAGATGTGATATCTCAATGCTTCTACCAAACCTGACACCCGTCCTATAACATGAGATGTGATATCAAAATCCTTCCCTTTCCAAACCTGAGACCATTCCTTTAGCATGAGATGTGATATCCAACTCGTTCCCATTCCAATCCTGAGACCCTTCCTATAGCATGAGATGTGATATCTCAATGCTTCTACCAAACCTGAGACCATTCCTTTAGCATGAGATGTGATATCCAACTTGTTCCCATTCCAATCTTGAGACCCTTCCTGTAGCAATTGATGTGATATCTCAGTGCTTCTAATACCAAACCTGGACCCTTCCTATAACATGAGATGTGATATCCAATTCCTTCCCATTCCAAACCTGAGATCCTTCTTATAGCATGAGATGGGATATCCAACTCCTTCTTATTCCAATCGCGAGACCCTTATGATAGCAGAGATGTGATATCTCAATGCTTCTACCAAACCTGAGACCCGTCCTATAACATGAGATGTGATATCCAAATCCTTCCCTTTCCAAACCTGAGACCATTCCTTTAGCATGAGATGTGATATCCAACTACTTCCCATTCCAATCCTGAGACACTAACTATAGCATGAGATGTGATATCTTAATCCTTCTAATACCAAACCTGAGATCCTTCCTATAACATGAGATGTGATATCTAACTCATTCCCTTTCCAAACCTGAGACCCTTCCTATAGCATGAGATGTGCTATCCAACTCCTTCCCATTCCAATCCTGAGACCCTTCCTATAGCATGAGTTGTGATATTATAGCATGAGATGTGATATCTCTATGCTTCTAATACCAAACCTGAGACCCTTCCTATAACATGAGATGTGATATCCAACTCCTTCCCATTCCAAACCTGACACCCTTCTTAAAGCATGAGATGGGATATCCAACTCCTTCCTATTCCAATCCCGAGACCCTTACGATAGCAGAGATGTGATATCTCAATGCTTATACCAAACCTGAGACCCTTCCTATGGCATGCAATGTGATATCCAACTCCTTCCCATTCCAATCTTGAGACCCTTCCTATAGCATGAGATGTGATATTTCAATGCTTCTACCAAACCTGACACCCGTCCTATAACATGAGATGTGATATCAAAATCCTTCCCTTTCCAAACCTGAGACCATTCCTTTAGCATGAGATGTGATATCCAACTCGTTCCCATTCCAATCTTGAGACCCTTCCTGTAGCAATAGATGTGATATCTCAGTGCTTCTAATACCAAACCTGGACCCTTCCTATAGCATGAGATGTGATATCCAACTCCTTCCCATTCCAATCCTGAGACCCTTCCTATAGCATGAGTTGTGATATCTCAATCCTAATACCAAACCTGAGATCCTTCCTATAACATGAGATGTGATATCTAACTCATTCCCTTTCCAAACCTGAGACCCTTCCTATAGCATGAGATGTGATATCTCAGTGCTTGTAATACCAAACCTGAGACTCTTCCTATAGCAGGAGATGTGATATCCAACTCCTTCCCATTCCAATCCTGAGGCCTTCCGATAGCATGAGATGTGAAATCTCAATGCTTCTAATACCAAACGTGAGACCCTCCCTATAGCAAGAGATGTGATATCCAACTCCTTCCCATTCCAATCCTGAGACCCTTCCTATAGCATGAGTTGTGATTTCTCAATCCTTCTAATACCAAACCTGAGACCCTTCCTATAACATGATGTGATATCCTACTCCTTCCCATTCCAAACCTGAGACCCATCCTATAGCATAAGATGTGATATCCAACTCCTTCCCATTCAAATCCTGAGACCCTTCCGATAACATGAGATGTGATATCTCAATGCTTCTAATACCAAACCTGGACTCTTCCTGTAGCATGAGATGTGATATCCAAGTCCTTCCCATTCCAATCCTGAGACCCTTCCTATAGCATGAGTTGTGATAACTCAATACTTCTAATACCGAACCTGAGACCCTTCCTATAACATGAGATGTGATATCCAACTCCTTCCCATTCCAAACCTGAGATCCTTCTTATAGCATGAGATGGGATATCCAACTCCTTCTTATTCCAATCACGAGACCCTTACGATAGCAGAGATGTGATATCTCAATGCTTCTACCAAACCTGAGACCCGTCCTATAACATGAGATGTGATATCCAAATCCTTCCCTTTCCAAATCTGAGACCATTCCTTTAGCATGAGATGTGATATCCAACTCGTTCCCATTCCAATCCTGAGACCCTTTCTGTAGCATGAGATGTGATATCTCAATGCTTCTACTACCAAACCTGAGACCCTTCCTATAACATGAGATGTGATATCCAACTCCTTCCCATTCCAATCCTGAGACACTAACTATAGCATGAGATGTGATATCTTAATCCTTCTAATACCAAACCTGAGATCCTTCCTATAACATGAGATGTGATATCTAACTCATTCCCTTTCCAAACCTGAGACCCTTCCTATAGCATGAGATGTGATATCCAACTCCTTCCCATTCCAATCCTGAGACCCTTCCTATAGCATGAGGTGTGATATTATAGCATGAGATGTGATATCTCTATGCTTCTAATACCAAACCTGAGACCCTTCCTATAACATGAGATGTGATATCCAACTCCTTCCCATTCCAAACCTGACACCCTTCTTAAAGCATGAGATGGGATATAAAAACTCCTTCCTATTCCAATCCCGAGACCCTTACGATAGCAGAGATGTGATATCTCAATGCTTATACCAAACCTGAGACCCTTCCTATGGCATGCAATGTGATATCCAACTCCTTCCCATTCCAATCTTGAGACCCTTCCTATAGCATGAGATGTGATATCTCAATGCTTCTACCAAACCTGACACCCGTCCTATAACATGAGATGTGATATCAAAATCCTTCCCTTTCCAAACCTGAGACCATTCCTTTAGCATGAGTTGTGCTATCCAACTCGTTCCCATTCCAATCCTGAGACCCTTCCTGTAGCATGAGATGTGATATCTCAATGCTTCTACTACCAAACCTGAGACCCGTCCTATAACATGAGATGTGATATCCAAATCCTTCCCTTTCCAAATCTGAGACCATTCCTTTAGCATGAGATGTGATATCCAACTCGTTCCCATTCCAATCCTGAGACCCTTTCTGTAGCATGAGATGTGATATCTCAATGCTTCTACTACCAAAACTGAGACCCTTCCTATAACATGAGATGTGATATCCAACTCCTTCCCATTCCAATCCTGAGACACTAACTATAGCATGAGATGTGATATCTTAATCCTTCTAATACCAAACCTGAGATCCTTCCTATAACATGAGATGTGATATCTAACTCATTCCCTTTCCAAACCTGAGACCCTTCCTATAGCATGAGATGTGATATCCAACTCCTTCCCATTCCAATCCTGAGACCCTTCCTATAGCATGAGGTGTGATATTATAGCATGAGATGTGATATCTCTATGCTTCTAATACCAAACCTGAGACCCTTCCTATAACATGAGATGTGAAATCCAACTCCTTCCCATTCCAAACCTGACACCCTTCTTAAAGCATGAGATGGGATATCCAACTCCTTCCTATTCCAATCCCGAGACCCTTACGATAGCAGAGATGTGATATCTCAATGCTTATACCAAACCTGAGACCCTTCCTATGGCATGCAATGTGATATCCAACTCCTTCCCATTCCAATCGTGAGACCCTTCCTATAACATGAGATGTGATATCTCAATGCTTCTACCAAACCTGACACCCGTCCTATAACATTAGATGTGATATCAAAATCCTTCCCTTTCCAAACCTGAGACCATTCCTTTAGCATGAGTTGTGATATCCAACTCGTTCCCATTCCAATCCTGAAACCCTTCCTGTAGCATGAGATGTGATATCTCAATGCTTCTACTACCAAACCTGAGACCCTTCCTATAACATGAGATGTGATATCCAACTCCTTCCCATTCAAATCCAGAGACCCTTCCTATAGCATGAGATGTGATATCTCAATCCTTCTAATACCAAACCTGAGATCCTTCCTATAACATGAGATGTGACATCTAACTCATTCCCTTTCCAAACCTGAGACCCTTCCTATAGCATGAGATGTGATATCCAACTCCTTCCCATTCCAATCCTGAGACCCTTCGTACAGCATGAGGTGTGATATTATAGCATGAGTTGTGATATCTCAATCCTTCTAATACCAAACCTGAGACCCTTCCTATAACATGAGATGTGATATCCAACTCCTTCCCATTCCAAACCCGAGACCCTTCTTAAAGCATGAGATGGGTATCCAACTCCTTCTTATTCCAATCACGAGACCCTTACGATAGCAGAGATGTGATATCTCAAGGCTTCTAACAAACCTGAGATCCTTCCTATAACATGAGATGTGATATCTA
The DNA here is from genome assembly GCF_040938575.1 of Ambystoma mexicanum. Taxonomy (NCBI): domain Eukaryota; kingdom Metazoa; phylum Chordata; class Amphibia; order Caudata; family Ambystomatidae; genus Ambystoma; species Ambystoma mexicanum. The sequence continues at coordinate 560,137,046 of NC_090932.1, read as the reverse complement.
ACTCATTCCCTTTCCAAACCTGAGACCCTTCCTATAGCATAAGGTGTGATATTATAGCATGAGATGTGACATCTCTATGCTTCTAATACAAAACCTGAGACCCTTCCTATAGCATGAGGTGTGATATTATAGCATGAGATGTGATATCTCTATGCTTCTAATACCAAACCTGAGACCCTTCCTATAACATGAGATGTGATATCCAACTCCTTCCCATTCCAAACCTGACACCCTTCTTAAAGCATGAGATGGGATATCCAACTCCTTCCTATTCCAATCCCGAGACCCTTACGATAGCAGAGATGTGATATCTCAATGCTTATACCAAACCTGAGACCCTTCCTATGGCATGCAATGTGATATCCAACTCCTTCCCATTCCAATCTTGAGACCCTTCCTATAGCATGAGATGTGATATCTCAATGCTTCTACCAAACCTGACACCCGTCCTATAACATGAGATGTGATATCAAAATCCTTCCCTTTCCAAACCTGAGACCATTCCTTTAGCATGAGTTGTGATATCCAACTCGTTCCCATTCCAATCCTGAGACCCTTCCTGTAGCATGAGATGTGATATCTCAATGCTTCTACTACCAAACCTGAGACCCGTCCTATAACATGAGATGTGATATCCAAATCCTTCCCTTTCCAAATCTGAGACCATTCCTTTAGCATGAGATGTGATATCCAACTCGTTCCCATTCCAATCCTGAGACCCTTTCTGTAGCATGAGATGTGATATCTCAATGCTTCTACTACCAAACCTGAGACCCTTCCTATAACATGAGATGTGATATCCAACTCCTTCCCATTCCAATCCTGAGACACTAACTATAGCATGAGATGTGATATCTTAATCCTTCTAATACCAAACCTGAGATCCTTCCTATAACATGAGATGTGATATCTAACTCATTCCCTTTCCAAACCTGAGACCCTTCCTATAGCATGAGATGTGATATCCAACTCCTTCCCATTCCAATCCTGAGACCCTTCCTATAGCATGAGGTGTGATATTATAGCATGAGATGTGATATCTCTATGCTTCTAATACCAAACCTGAGACCCTTCCTATAACATGAGATGTGATATCCAACTCCTTCCCATTCCAAACCTGACACCCTTCTTAAAGCATGAGATGGGATATCCAACTCCTTCCTATTCCAATCCCGAGACCCTTACGATAGCAGAGATGTGATATCTTAATGCTTATACCAAACCTGAGACCCTTCCTATGGCATGCAATGTGATATCCAACTCCTTCCCATTCCAATCTTGAGACCCTTCCTATAGCATGAGATGTGATATCTCAATGCTTCTACCAAACCTGACACCCGTCCTATAACATGAGATGTGATATCAAAATCCTTCCCTTTCCAAACCTGAGACCATTCCTTTAGCATGAGTTGTGATATCCAACTCGTTCCCATTCCAATCCTGAGACCCTTCCTGTAGCATGAGATGTGATATCTCAATGCTTCTACTACCAAACCTGAGACCCGTCCTATAACATGAGATGTGATATCCAAATCCTTCCCTTTCCAAATCTGAGACCATTCCTTTAGCATGAGATGTGATATCCAACTCGTTCCCATTCCAATCCTGAGACCCTTTCTGTAGCATGAGATGTGATATCTCAATGCTTCTACTACCAAACCTGAGACCCTTCCTATAACATGAGATGTGATATCCAACTCCTTCCCATTCCAATCCTGAGACACTAACTATAGCATGAGATGTGATATCTTAATCCTTCTAATACCAAACCTGAGATCCTTCCTATAACATGAGATGTGATATCTAACTCATTCCCTTTCCAAACCTGAGACCCTTCCTATAGCATGAGATGTGATATCCAACTCCTTCCCATTCCAATCCTGAGACCCTTCCTATAGCATGAGGTGTGATATTATAGCATGAGATGTGATATCTCTATGCTTCTAATACCAAACCTGAGACCCTTCCTATAACATGAGATGTGATATCCAACTCCTTCCCATTCCAAACCTGACACCCTTCTTAAAGCATGAGATGGGATATCCAACTCCTTCCTATTCCAATCCCGAGACCCTTACGATAGCAGAGATGTGATATCTCAATGCTTATACCAAACCTGAGACCCTTCCTATGGCATGCAATGTGATATCCAACTCCTTCCCATTCCAATCTTGAGACCCTTCCTATAGCATGAGATGTGATATCTCAATGCTTCTACCAAACCTGACACCCGTCCTATAACATGAGATGTGATATCAAAATCCTTCCCTTTCCAAACCTGAGACCATTCCTTTAGCATGAGTTGTGATATCCAACTCGTTCCCATTCCAATCCTGAAACCCTTCCTGTAGCATGAGATGTGATATCTCAATGCTTCTACTACCAAACCTGAGACCCTTCCTATAACATGAGATGTGATATCCAACTCCTTCCCATTCAAATCCAGAGACCCTTCCTATAGCATGAGATGTGATATCTCAATCCTTCTAATACCAAACCTGAGATCCTTCCTATAACATGAGATGTGACATCTAACTCATTCCCTTTCCAAACCTGAGACCCTTCCTATAGCATGAGATGTGATATCCAACTCCTTCCCATTCCAATCCTGAGACCCTTCGTACAGCATGAGGTGTGATATTATAGCATGAGTTGTGATATCTCAATCCTTCTAATACCAAACCTGAGACCCTTCCTATAACATGAGATGTGATATCCAACTCCTTCCCATTCCAAACCCGAGACCCTTCTTAAAGCATGAGATGGGTATCCAACTCCTTCTTATTCCAATCACGAGACCCTTACGATAGCAGAGATGTGATATCTCAAGGCTTCTAACAAACCTGAGATCCTTCCTATAACATGAGATGTGATATCTAACTCATTCCCTTTCCAAACCTGAGACCCTTCCTATAGCATGATATGTGATATCCAACTCCTTCCCATTCCAATCCTGAGACCCTTCCTATAGCATAAGGTGTGATATTATAGCATGAGATGTGACATCTCTATGCTTCTAATACAAAACCTGAGACCCTTCCTATAACATGAGATGTGATCTCCAACTCCTTCCCATTCCAAACCTGAGACCCTTCTTAAAGCATGAGATGGGATATCCAACTCCTTCCTATTCAAATCCCGAGACCCTTACGATAGCAGAGATGTGATATCCAACTCCTTCCCATTCCAATCCTGAGACCCTTCCTATAGCATGAGTTGTGATTTCTCAATCCTTCTAATACCAAACCTGAGACCCTTCCTATAACATGATGTGATATCCTACTCCTTCCCATTCCAAACCTGAGACCCATCCTATAGCATAAGATGTGATATCCAACTCCTTCCCATTCAAATCCTGAGACCCTTCCGATAACATGAGATGTGATATCTCAATGCTTCTAATACCAAACCTGGACTCTTCCTGTAGCATGAGATGTGATATCCAAGTCCTTCCCATTCCAATCCTGAGACCCTTCCTATAGCATGAGTTGTGATAACTCAATACTTCTAATACCGAACCTGAGACCCTTCCTATAACATGAGATGTGATATCCAACTCCTTCCCATTCCAAACCTGAGATCCTTCTTATAGCATGAGATGGGATATCCAACTCCTTCTTATTCCAATCGCGAGACCCTTACGATAGCAGAGATGTGATATCTCAATGCTTCTACCAAACCTGAGACCCGTCCTATAACATGAGATGTGATATCCAAATCCTTCCCTTTCCAAATCTGAGACCATTCCTTTAGCATGAGATGTGATATCCAACTCGTTCCCATTCCAATCCTGAGACCCTTTCTGTAGCATGAGATGTGATATCTCAATGCTTCTACTACCAAACCTGAGACCCTTCCTATAACATGAGATGTGATATCCAACTCCTTCCCATTCCAATCCTGAGACACTAACTATAGCATGAGATGTGATATCTTAATCCTTCTAATACCAAACCTGAGATCCTTCCTATAACATGAGATGTGATATCTAACTCATTCCCTTTCCAAACCTGAGACCCTTCCTATAGCATGAGATGTGATATCCAACTCCTTCCCATTCCAATCCTGAGACCCTTCCTATAGCATGAGGTGTGATATTATAGCATGAGATGTGATATCTCTATGCTTCTAATACCAAACCTGAGACCCTTCCTATAACATGAGATGTGATATCCAACTCCTTCCCATTCCAAACCTGACACCCTTCTTAAAGCATGAGATGGGATATAAAAACTCCTTCCTATTCCAATCCCGAGACCCTTACGATAGCAGAGATGTGATATCTCAATGCTTATACCAAACCTGAGACCCTTCCTATGGCATGCAATGTGATATCCAACTCCTTCCCATTCCAATCTTGAGACCCTTCCTATAGCATGAGATGTGATATCTCAATGCTTCTACCAAACCTGACACCCGTCCTATAACATGAGATGTGATATCAAAATCCTTCCCTTTCCAAACCTGAGACCATTCCTTTAGCATGAGTTGTGCTATCCAACTCGTTCCCATTCCAATCCTGAGACCCTTCCTGTAGCATGAGATGTGATATCTCAATGCTTCTACTACCAAACCTGAGACCCGTCCTATAACATGAGATGTGATATCCAAATCCTTCCCTTTCCAAATCTGAGACCATTCCTTTAGCATGAGATGTGATATCCAACTCGTTCCCATTCCAATCCTGAGACCCTTTCTGTAGCATGAGATGTGATATCTCAATGCTTCTACTACCAAAACTGAGACCCTTCCTATAACATGAGATGTGATATCTAACTCCTTCCCATTCCAATCCTGAGACACTAACTATAGCATGAGATGTGATATCTTAATCCTTCTAATACCAAACCTGAGATCCTTCCTATAACATGAGATGTGATATCTAACTCATTCCCTTTCCAAACCTGAGACCCTTCCTATAGCATGAGATGTGATATCCAACTCCTTCCCATTCCAATCCTGAGACCCTTCCTATAGCATGAGGTGTGATATTATAGCATGAGATGTGATATCTCTATGCTTCTAATACCAAACCTGAGACCCTTCCTATAACATGAGATGTGATATCCAACTCCTTCCCATTCCAAACCTGACACCCTTCTTAAAGCATGAGATGGGATATCCAACTCCTTCCTATTCCAATCCCGAGACCCTTACGATAGCAGAGATGTGATATCTCAATGCTTATACCAAACCTGAGACCCTTCCTATGGCATGCAATGTGATATCCAACTCCTTCCCATTCCAATCGTGAGACCCTTCCTATAACATGAGATGTGATATCTCAATGCTTCTACCAAACCTGACACCCGTCCTATAACATTAGATGTGATATCAAAATCCTTCCCTTTCCAAACCTGAGACCATTCCTTTAGCATGAGTTGTGATATCCAACTCGTTCCCATTCCAATCCTGAAACCCTTCCTGTAGCATGAGATGTGATATCTCAATGCTTCTACTACCAAACCTGAGACCCTTCCTATAACATGAGATGTGATATCCAACTCCTTCCCATTCAAATCCAGAGACCCTTCCTATAGCATGAGATGTGATATCTCAATCCTTCTAATACCAAACCTGAGATCCTTCCTATAACATGAGATGTGACATCTAACTCATTCCCTTTCCAAACCTGAGACCCTTCCTATAGCATGAGATGTGATATCCAACTCCTTCCCATTCCAATCCTGAGACCCTTCGTACAGCATGAGGTGTGATATTATAGCATGAGTTGTGATATCTCAATCCTTCTAATACCAAACCTGAGACCCTTCCTATAACATGAGATGTGATATCCAACTCCTTCCCATTCCAAACCCGAGACCCTTCTTAAAGCATGAGATGGGTATCCAACTCCTTCTTATTCCAATCACGAGACCCTTACGATAGCAGAGATGTGATATCTCAAGGCTTCTAACAAACCTGAGATCCTTCCTATAACATGAGATGTGATATCTAACTCATTCCCTTTCCAAACCTGAGACCCTTCCTATAGCATAAGGTGTGATATTATAGCATGAGATGTGACATCTCTATGCTTCTAATACAAAACCTGAGACCCTTCCTATAGCATGAGGTGTGATATTATAGCATGAGATGTGATATCTCTATGCTTCTAATACCAAACCTGAGACCCTTCCTATAACATGAGATGTGATATCCAACTCCTTCCCATTCCAAACCTGACACCCTTCTTAAAGCATGAGATGGGATATCCAACTCCTTCCTATTCCAATCCCGAGACCCTTACGATAGCAGAGATGTGATATCTCAATGCTTATACCAAACCTGAGACCCTTCCTATGGCATGCAATGTGATATCCAACTCCTTCCCATTCCAATCTTGAGACCCTTCCTATAGCATGAGATGTGATATCTCAATGCTTCTACCAAACCTGACACCCGTCCTATAACATGAGATGTGATATCAAAATCCTTCCCTTTCCAAACCTGAGACCATTCCTTTAGCATGAGTTGTGATATCCAACTCGTTCCCATTCCAATCCTGAGACCCTTCCTGTAGCATGAGATGTGATATCTCAATGCTTCTACTACCAAACCTGAGACCCGTCCTATAACATGAGATGTGATATCCAAATCCTTCCCTTTCCAAATCTGAGACCATTCCTTTAGCATGAGATGTGATATCCAACTCGTTCCCATTCCAATCCTGAGACCCTTTCTGTAGCATGAGATGTGATATCTCAATGCTTCTACTACCAAACCTGAGACCCTTCCTATAACATGAGATGTGATATCCAACTCCTTCCCATTCCAATCCTGAGACACTAACTATAGCATGAGATGTGATATCTTAATCCTTCTAATACCAAACCTGAGATCCTTCCTATAACATGAGATGTGATATCTAACTCATTCCCTTTCCAAACCTGAGACCCTTCCTATAGCATGAGATGTGATATCCAACTCCTTCCCATTCCAATCCTGAGACCCTTCCTATAGCATGAGGTGTGATATTATAGCATGAGATGTGATATCTCTATGCTTCTAATACCAAACCTGAGACCCTTCCTATAACATGAGATGTGATATCCAACTCCTTCCCATTCCAAACCTGACACCCTTCTTAAAGCATGAGATGGGATATCCAACTCCTTCCTATTCCAATCCCGAGACCCTTACGATAGCAGAGATGTGATATCTTAATGCTTATACCAAACCTGAGACCCTTCCTATGGCATGCAATGTGATATCCAACTCCTTCCCATTCCAATCTTGAGACCCTTCCTATAGCATGAGATGTGATATCTCAATGCTTCTACCAAACCTGACACCCGTCCTATAACATGAGATGTGATATCAAAATCCTTCCCTTTCCAAACCTGAGACCATTCCTTTAGCATGAGTTGTGATATCCAACTCGTTCCCATTCCAATCCTGAGACCCTTCCTGTAGCATGAGATGTGATATCTCAATGCTTCTACTACCAAACCTGAGACCCGTCCTATAACATGAGATGTGATATCCAAATCCTTCCCTTTCCAAATCTGAGACCATTCCTTTAGCATGAGATGTGATATCCAACTCGTTCCCATTCCAATCCTGAGACCCTTTCTGTAGCATGAGATGTGATATCTCAATGCTTCTACTACCAAACCTGAGACCCTTCCTATAACATGAGATGTGATATCCAACTCCTTCCCATTCCAATCCTGAGACACTAACTATAGCATGAGATGTGATATCTTAATCCTTCTAATACCAAACCTGAGATCCTTCCTATAACATGAGATGTGATATCTAACTCATTCCCTTTCCAAACCTGAGACCCTTCCTATAGCATGAGATGTGATATCCAACTCCTTCCCATTCCAATCCTGAGACCCTTCCTATAGCATGAGGTGTGATATTATAGCATGAGATGTGATATCTCTATGCTTCTAATACCAAACCTGAGACCCTTCCTATAACATGAGATGTGATATCCAACTCCTTCCCATTCCAAACCTGACACCCTTCTTAAAGCATGAGATGGGATATCCAACTCCTTCCTATTCCAATCCCGAGACCCTTACGATAGCAGAGATGTGATATCTCAATGCTTATACCAAACCTGAGACCCTTCCTATGGCATGCAATGTGATATCCAACTCCTTCCCATTCCAATCTTGAGACCCTTCCTATAGCATGAGATGTGATATCTCAATGCTTCTACCAAACCTGACACCCGTCCTATAACATGAGATGTGATATCAAAATCCTTCCCTTTCCAAACCTGAGACCATTCCTTTAGCATGAGTTGTGATATCCAACTCGTTCCCATTCCAATCCTGAAACCCTTCCTGTAGCATGAGATGTGATATCTCAATGCTTCTACTACCAAACCTGAGACCCTTCCTATAACATGAGATGTGATATCCAACTCCTTCCCATTCAAATCCAGAGACCCTTCCTATAGCATGAGATGTGATATCTCAATCCTTCTAATACCAAACCTGAGATCCTTCCTATAACATGAGATGTGACATCTAACTCATTCCCTTTCCAAACCTGAGACCCTTCCTATAGCATGAGATGTGATATCCAACTCCTTCCCATTCCAATCCTGAGACCCTTCGTACAGCATGAGGTGTGATATTATAGCATGAGTTGTGATATCTCAATCCTTCTAATACCAAACCTGAGACCCTTCCTATAACATGAGATGTGATATCCAACTCCTTCCCATTCCAAACCCGAGACCCTTCTTAAAGCATGAGATGGGTATCCAACTCCTTCTTATTCCAATCACGAGACCCTTACGATAGCAGAGATGTGATATCTCAAGGCTTCTAACAAACCTGAGATCCTTCCTATAACATGAGATGTGATATCTAACTCATTCCCTTTCCAAACCTGAGACCCTTCCTATAGCATGATATGTGATATCCAACTCCTTCCCATTCCAATCCTGAGACCCTTCCTATAGCATAAGGTGTGATATTATAGCATGAGATGTGACATCTCTATGCTTCTAATACAAAACCTGAGACCCTTCCTATAACATGAGATGTGATCTCCAACTCCTTCCCATTCCAAACCTGAGACCCTTCTTAAAGCATGAGATGGGATATCCAACTCCTTCCTATTCAAATCCCGAGACCCTTACGATAGCAGAGATGTGATATCCAACTCCTTCCCATTCCAATCCTGAGACCCTTCCTATAGCATGAGTTGTGATTTCTCAATCCTTCTAATACCAAACCTGAGACCCTTCCTATAACATGATGTGATATCCTACTCCTTCCCATTCCAAACCTGAGACCCATCCTATAGCATAAGATGTGATATCCAACTCCTTCCCATTCAAATCCTGAGACCCTTCCGATAACATGAGATGTGATATCTCAATGCTTCTAATACCAAACCTGGACTCTTCCTGTAGCATGAGATGTGATATCCAAGTCCTTCCCATTCCAATCCTGAGACCCTTCCTATAGCATGAGTTGTGATAACTCAATACTTCTAATACCGAACCTGAGACCCTTCCTATAACATGAGATGTGATATCCAACTCCTTCCCATTCCAAACCTGAGATCCTTCTTATAGCATGAGATGGGATATCCAACTCCTTCTTATTCCAATCGCGAGACCCTTACGATAGCAGAGATGTGATATCTCAATGCTTCTACCAAACCTGAGACCCGTCCTATAACATGAGATGTGATATCCAACTCCTTCCCATTCCAATCCTGAGACCCTTCGTACAGCATGAGGTGTGATATTATAGCATGAGTTGTGATATCTCAATCCTTCTAATACCAAACCTGAGACCCTTCCTATAACATGAGATGTGATATCCAGCTCCTTCCCATTCCAAACCCGAGACCCTTCTTAAAGCATGAGATGGGTATCCAACTCCTTCTTATTCCAATCACGAGACCCTTACGATAGCAGAGATGTGATATCTCAAGGCTTCTAACAAACCTGAGATCCTTCCTATAACATGAGATGTGATATCTAACTCATTCCCTTTCCAAACCTGACCCTTCCTATAGCATGAGATGTGATATCCAACTCCTTCCCATTCCAATCCTGAGACCCTTCGTACAGCATGAGGTGTGATATTATAGCATGAGTTGTGATATCTCAATCCTTCTAATACCAAACCTGAGACCCTTCCTATAACATGAGATGTGATATCCAACTCCTTCCCGTTCCAAACCCGAGACCCTTCTTAAAGCATGAGATGGGTATCCAACTCCTTCTTATTCCAATCACGAGACCCTTACGATAGCAGAGATGTGATATCTCAAGGCTTCTAACAAACCTGAGATCCTTCCTATAACATGAGATGTGATATCTAACTCATTCCCTTTCCAAACCTGAGACCCTTCCTATAGCATGATATGTGATATCCAACTCCTTCCCATTCCAATCCTGAGACCCTTCCTATAGCATAAGGTGTGATATTATAGCATGAGATGTGACATCTCTATGCTTCTAATACAAAACCTGAGACCCTTCCTATAACATGAGATGTGATCTCCAACTCCTTCCCATTCCAAACCTGAGACCCTTCTTAAAGCATGAGATGGGATATCCAACTCCTTCCTATTCAAATCCCGAGACCCTTACGATAGCAGAGATGTGATATCCAACTCCTTCCCATTCCAATCCTGAGACCCTTCCTATAGCATGAGTTGTGATTTCTCAATCCTTCTAATACCAAACCTGAGACCCTTCCTATAACATGATGTGATATCCTACTCCTTCCCATTCCAAACCTGAGACCCATCCTATAGCATAAGATGTGATATCCAACTCCTTCCCATTCAAATCCTGAGACCCTTCCGATAACATGAGATGTGATATCTCAATGCTTCTAATACCAAACCTGGACTCTTCCTGTAGCATGAGATGTGATATCCAAGTCCTTCCCATTCCAATCCTGAGACCCTTCCTATAGCATGAGTTGTGATAACTCAATACTTCTAATACCGAACCTGAGACCCTTCCTATAACATGAGATGTGATATCCAACTCCTTCCCATTCCAAACCTGAGATCCTTCTTATAGCATGAGATGGGATATCCAACTCCTTCTTATTCCAATCGCGAGACCCTTACGATAGCAGAGATGTGATATCTCAATGCTTCTACCAAACCTGAGACCCGTCCTATAACATGAGATGTGATATCCAAATCCTTCCCTTTCCAAACCTGAGACCATTCCTTTAGCATGAGATGTGATATCCAACTCGTTCCCATTCCAATCCTGAGACCCTTCTGTAGCATGAGATGTGATATCTCAATGCTTCTACTACCAAACCTGAGACCCTTCCTATAACATGAGATGTGATATCCAACTACTTCCCATTCCAATCCTGAGACACTAACTATAGCATGAGATGTGATATCTTAATCCTTCTAATACCAAACCTGAGATCCTTCCTATAACATGAGATGTGATATCTAACTCATTCCCTTTCCAAACCTGAGACCCTTCCTATAGCATGAGATGTGCTATCCAACTCCTTCCCATTCCAATCCTGAGACCCTTCCTATAGCATGAGGTGTGATATTATAGCATGAGATGTGATATCTCTATGCTTCTAATACCAAACCTGAGACCCTTCCTATAACATGAGATGTGATATCCAACTCCTTCCCATTCCAAACCTGACACCCTTCTTAAAGCATGAGATGGGATATCCAACTCCTTCCTATTCCATTCCCGAGACCCTTACGATAGCAGAGATGTGATATCTCAATGCTTATACCAAACCTGAGACCCTTCCTATGGCATGCAATGTGATATCCAACTCCTTCCCATTCCAATCTTGAGACCCTTCCTATAGCATGAGATGTGATATCTCAATGCTTCTACCAAACCTGACACCCGTCCTATAACATGAGATGTGATATCAAAATCCTTCCCTTTCCAAACCTGAGACCATTCCTTTAGCATGAGATGTGATATCCAACTCGTTCCCATTCCAATCTTGAGACCCTTCCTGTAGCAATAGATGTGATATCTCAGTGCTTCTAATACCAAACCTGGACCCTTCCTATAGCATGAGATGTGATATCCAACTCCTTCCCATTCCAATCCTGAGACCCTTCCTATAGCATGAGATGTGATATCTCAATCCTAATACCAAACCTGAGATCCTTCCTATAACATGAGATGTGATATCTAACTCATTCCCTTTCCAAACCTGAGACCCTTCCTATAGCATGAGATGTGATATCTCAGTGCTTGTAATACCAAACCTGAGACTCTTCCTATAGCAGGAGATGTGATATCCAACTCCTTCCCATTCCAATCCTGAGGCCTTCCGATAGCATGAGTTGTGATTTCTCAATCCTTCTAATACCAAACCTGAGACCCTTCCTATAACATGATGTGATATCCTACTCCTTCCCATTCCAAACCTGAGACCCATCCTATAGCATAAGATGTGATATCCAACTCCTTCCCATTCAAATCCTGAGACCCTTCCGATAACATGAGATGTGATATCTCAATGCTTCTAATACCAAACCTGGACTCTTCCTGTAGCATGAGATGTGATATCCAAGTCCTTCCAATTCCAATCCTGAGACCCTTCCTATAGCATGAGTTGTGATAACTCAATACTTCTAATACCAAACCTGAGACCCTTCCTATAACATGACATGTGATATCCAACTCCTTCCCATTCCAAACCTGACACCTTTCTTAAAGCATGAGATGGGATATCCAACTCCTTCCTATTCCAATCCCGAGACCCTTACGATAGCAGAGATGTGATATCTCAATGCTTATACCAAACCTGAGACCCTTCCTATGGCATGCAATGTGATATCCAACTCCTTCCCATTCCAATCTTGAGACCCTTCCTATAGCATGAGATGTGATATCTCAATGCTTCTACCAAACCCGACACCCGTCCTATAACATGAGATGTGATATCAAAATCCTTCCCTTTCCAAACCTGAGACCATTCCTTTAGCATGAGTTGTGATATCCAACTCGTTCCCATTCCAATCCTGAGACCCTTCCTGTAGCATGAGATGTGATATCTCAATGCTTCTACTACCAAACCTGAGACCCTTCCTATAACATGAGATGTGATATCCAACTCCTTCCCATTCAAATCCAGAGACCCTTCCTATAGCATGAGATGTGATATCTCAATCCTTCTAATACCAAACCTGAGATCCTTCCTATAACATGAGATGTGACATCTAACTCATTCCCTTTCCAAACCTGAGACCCTTCCTATAGCATGAGATGTGATATCCAACTCCTTCCCATTCCAATCCTGAGACCCTTCGTACAGCATGAGGTGTGATATTATAGCATGAGTTGTGATATCTCAATCCTTCTAATACCAAACCTGAGACCCTTCCTATAACATGAGATGTGATATCCAACTCCTTCCCATTCCAAACCCGAGACCGTTCTTAAAGCATGAGATGGGTATCCAACTCCTTCTTATTCCAATCACGAGACCCTTACGATAGCAGAGATGTGATATCTCAAGGCTTCTAACAAACCTGAGATCCTTCCTATAACATGAGATGTGATATCTAACTCATTCCCTTTCCAAACCTGAGACCCTTCCTATAGCATGATATGTGATATCCAACTCCTTCCCATTCCAATCCTGAGACCCTTCCTATAGCATAAGGTGTGATATTATAGCATGAGATGTGACATCTCTATGCTTCTAATACAAAACCTGAGACCCTTCCTATAACATGAGATGTGATCTCCAACTCCTTCCCATTCCAAACCTGAGACCCTTCTTAAAGCATGAGATGGGATATCCAACTCCTTCCTATTCCAATCCCGAGACCCTTACGATAGCAGAGATGTGATATCTCAATGCTTATACCAAACCTGAGACCCTTCCTATGGCATGCGATGTGATATCCAACTCCTTCCCATTCCAATCCTGAGACCCTTACTATAGCATGAGATGTGATATCTCAATGCTTCTAATACCAAACCTGGACTCTTCCTGTAGCATGAGATGTGATATCCAAGTCCTTCCCATTCCAATCCTGAGACCATTCCTATAGCATGAGTTGTGATATCTCAATCCTTCTAATACCAAACCTGAGACCCTTCCTATAACATGAGATGTGATATCCAACTCCTTCCCATTCCAAACCTGAGACCCTTCTTATAGCATGAGATGGGTATCCAACTCCTTCTTATTCCAATCACGAGACCCTTACGATAGCAGAGATGTGATATCTCAATGCTTCTAACAAACCTGAGACCTGTCCTATAACATGAGATGTGATATACAAATCCTTTCCTTTCCAAACCTGAGACCATTCCTTTAGCATGAGATGTGATATCCAACTCATTCCCATTCCAATCCTGAGACCCTTCCTGTAGCATGAGATGTGATATCTCAATGCTTCTACTACCAAACCTGAGACCCTTCCTATAACATGAGATGTGATATTCAACTCCTTCCCATTCCAATCCTGAGACCCTTCCTGTAGCATGAGATGTGATATCTTAATCCTTCTAATACCAAACCTGAGATCCTTCCTATAACATGAGATGTGATATCTAACTCATTCCCTTTCCAAACCTGAGACCCTTCCTATAGCATGAGATGTGCTATCCAACTCCTTCCCATTCCAATCCTGAGACCCTTCCTATAGCATGAGGTGTGATATTATAGCATGAGATGTGATATCTCTATGCTTCTAATACCAAACCTGAGACCCTTCCTATAACATGAGATGTGATATCCAACTCCTTCCCATTCCAATCTTGAGACCCTTCCTATAGCATGAGATGTGATATCTCAATGCTTCTACCAAACCTGACACCCGTCCTATAACATGAGATGTGATATCAAAATCCTTCCCTTTCCAAACCTGAGACCATTCCTTTAGCATGAGTTGTGATATCCAACTCGTTCCCATTCCAATCCTGAGACCCTTCCTGTAGCATGAGATGTGATATCTCAATGCTTCTACCAAACCTGACACCCGTCCTATAACATGAGATGTGATATCAAAATCCTTCCCTTTCCAAACCTGAGACCATTCCTTTAGCATGAGTTGTGATATCCAACTCGTTCCCATTCCAATCCTGAGACCCTTCCTGTAGCATGAGATGTGATATCTCAATGCTTCTACTACCAAACCTGAGACCCTTCCTATAACATGAGATGTGATATCCAACTCCTTCCCATTCAAATCCAGAGACCCTTCCTATAGCATGAGATGTGATATCTCAATCCTTCTAATACCAAACCTGAGATCCTTCCTATAACATGAGATGTGACATCTAACTCATTCCCTTTCCAAACCTGAGACCCTTCCTATAGCATGAGATGTGATATCCAACTCCTTCCCATTCCAATCCTGAGACCCTTCGTACAGCATGAGGTGTGATATTATAGCATGAGTTGTGATATCTCAATCCTTCTAATACCAAACCTGAGACCCTTCCTATAACATGAGATGTGATCTCCAACTCCTTCCCATTCCAAACCTGAGACCCTTCTTAAAGCATGAGATGGGTATCCAACTCCTTCTTATTCCAATCACGAGACCCTTACGATAGCAGAGATGTGATATCTCAATGCTTATACCAAACCTGAGACCCTTCCTATGGCATGCGATGTGATATCCAACTCCTTCCCATTCCAATCCTGAGACCCTTACTATAGCATGAGATGTGATATCTCAATGCTTCTAATACCAAACCTGGACTCTTCCTGTAGCATGAGATGTGATATCCCAGTCCTTCCCATTCCAATCCTGAGACCATTCCTATAGCATGAGTTGTGATATCTCAATCCTTCTAATACCAAACCTGAGACCCTTCCTATAACATGAGATGTGATATCCAACTCCTTCCCATTCCAAACCTGAGACCCTTCTTATAGCATGAGATGGGTATCCAACTCCTTCTTATTCCAATCACGAGACCCTTACGATAGCAGAGATGTGATATCTCAATGCTTCTAACAAACCTGAGACCTGTCCTATAACATGAGATGTGATATACAAATCCTTTCCTTTCCAAACCTGAGACCATTCCTTTAGCATGAGATGTGATATCCAACTCATTCCCATTCCAATCCTGAGACCCTTCCTGTAGCATGAGATGTGATATCTCAATGCTTCTACTACCAAACCTGAGACCCTTCCTATAACATGAGATGTGATATTCAACTCCTTCCCATTCCAATCCTGAGACCCTTCCTGTAGCATGAGATGTGATATCTTAATCCTTCTAATACCAAACCTGAGATCCTTCCTATAACATGAGATGTGATATCTAACTCATTCCCTTTCCAAACCTGAGACCCTTCCTATAGCATGAGATGTGCTATCCAACTCCTTCCCATTCCAATCCTGAGACCCTTCCTATAGCATGAGGTGTGATATTATAGCATGAGATGTGATATCTCTATGCTTCTAATACCAAACCTGAGACCCTTCCTATAACATGAGATGTGATATCCAACTCCTTCCCATTCCAAACCTGACACCCTTCTTAAAGCATGAGATGGGATATCCAACTCCTTCCTATTCCAATCCCGAGACCCTTACGATAGCAGAGATGTGATATCTCAATGCTTATACCAAACCTGAGACCCTTCCTATGGCATGCAATGTGATATCCAACTCCTTCCCATTCCAATCTTGAGACCCTTCCTATAGCATGAGATGTGATATCTCAATGCTTCTACCAAACCTGACACCCGTCCTATAACATGAGATGTGATATCAAAATCCTTCCGTTTCCAAACCTGAGACCATTCCTTTAGCATGAGATGTGATATCCAACTCGTTCCCATTCCAATCTTGAGACCCTTCCTGTAGCAATAGATGTGATATCTCAGTGCTTCTAATACCAAACCTGGACCCTTCCTATAGCATGAGATGTGATATCCAACTCCTTCCCATTCCAATCCTGAGACCCTTCCTATAGCATGAGATGTGATATCTCAATCCTAATACCAAACCTGAGATCCTTCCTATAACATGAGATGTGATATCTAACTCATTCCCTTTCCAAACCTGAGACCCTTCCTGTAGCATGAGATGTGATATCTCAGTGCTTGTAATACCAAACCTGAGACTCTTCCTATAGCAGGAGATGTGATATCCAACTCCTTCCCATTCCAATCCTGAGGCCTTCCGATAGCATGAGTTGTGATTTCTCAATCCTTCTAATACCAAACCTGAGACCCTTCCTATAACATGATGTGATATCCTACTCCTTCCCATTCCAAACCTGAGACCCATCCTATAGCATAAGATGTGATATCCAACTCCTTCCCATTCAAATCCTGAGACCCTTCCGATAACATGAGATGTGATATCTCAATGCTTCTAATACCAAACCTGGACTCTTCCTGTAGCATGAGATGTGATATCCAAGTCCTTCCAATTCCAATCCTGAGACCCTTCCTATAGCATGAGTTGTGATAACTCAATACTTCTAATACCGAACCTG
This sequence comes from Ambystoma mexicanum, assembly GCF_040938575.1. Lineage (NCBI taxonomy): Eukaryota > Metazoa > Chordata > Amphibia > Caudata > Ambystomatidae > Ambystoma > Ambystoma mexicanum. Next base: position 560,119,615 of record NC_090932.1, on the reverse strand, counting down.
AGACCCTTCCTATAACATGAGATGTGATATCCAACTCCTTCCCATTCCAAACCTGAGATCCTTCTTATAGCATGAGATGGGATATCCAACTCCTTCTTATTCCAATCACGAGACCCTTACGATAGCAGAGATGTGATATCTCAATGCTTCTACCAAACCTGAGACCCGTCCTATAACATGAGATGTGATATCCAAATCCTTCCCTTTCCAAATCTGAGACCATTCCTTTAGCATGAGATGTGATATCCAACTCGTTCTCATTCCAATCCTGAGACCCTTTCTGTAGCATGAGATGTGATATCTCAATGCTTCTACTACCAAACCTGAGACCCTTCCTATAACATGAGATGTGATATCCAACTCCTTCCCATTCCAATCCTGAGACACTAACTATAGCATGAGATGTGATATCTTAATCCTTCTAATACCAAACCTGAGATCCGTCCTATAACATGAGATGTGATATCTAACTCATTCCCTTTCCAAACCTGAGACCCTTCCTATAGCATGAGATGTGATATCCAACTCCTTCCCATTCCAATCCTGAGACCCTTCCTATAGCATGAGGTGTGATATTATAGCATGAGATGTGATATCTCTATGCTTCTAATACCAAACCTGAGACCCTTCCTATAACATGAGATGTGATATCCAACTCCTTCCCATTCCAAACCTGACACCTTTCTTAAAGCATGAGATGGGATATCCAACTCCTTCCTATTCCAATCCCGAGACCCTTACGATAGCAGAGATGTGATATCTCAATGCTTATACCAAACCTGAGACCCTTCCTATGGCATGCAATGTGATATCCAACTCCTTCCCATTCCAATCTTGAGACCCTTCCTATAGCATGAGATGTGATATCTCAATGCTTCTACCAAACCTGACACCCGTCCTATAACATGAGATGTGATATCAAAATCCTTCCCTTTCCAAACCTGAGACCATTCCTTTAGCATGAGTTGTGATATCCAACTCGTTCCCATTCCAATCCTGAGACCCTTCCTGTAGCATGAGATGTGATATCTCAATGCTTCTACTACCAAACCTGAGACCCTTCCTATAACATGAGATGTGATATCCAACTCCTTCCCATTCAAATCCAGAGACCCTTCCTATAGCATGAGATGTGATATCTCAATCCTTCTAATACCAAACCTGAGATCCTTCCTATAACATGAGATGTGACATCTAACTCATTCCCTTTCCAAACCTGAGACCCTTCCTATAGCATGAGATGTGATATCCAACTCCTTCCCATTCCAATCCTGAGACCCTTCGTACAGCATGAGGTGTGATATTATAGCATGAGTTGTGATATCTCAATCCTTCTAATACCAAACCTGAGACCCTTCCTATAACATGAGATGTGATATCCAACTCCTTCCCATTCCAAACCCGAGACCGTTCTTAAAGCATGAGATGGGTATCCAACTCCTTCTTATTCCAATCACGAGACCCTTACGATAGCAGAGATGTGATATCTCAAGGCTTCTAACAAACCTGAGATCCTTCCTATAACATGAGATGTGATATCTAACTCATTCCCTTTCCAAACCTGAGACCCTTCCTATAGCATGATATGTGATATCCAACTCCTTCCCATTCCAATCCTGAGACCCTTCCTATAGCATAAGGTGTGATATTATAGCATGAGATGTGACATCTCTATGCTTCTAATACAAAACCTGAGACCCTTCCTATAACATGAGATGTGATCTCCAACTCCTTCCCATTCCAAACCTGAGACCCTTCTTAAAGCATGAGATGGGATATCCAACTCCTTCCTATTCCAATCCCGAGACCCTTACGATAGCAGAGATGTGATATCTCAATGCTTATACCAAACCTGAGACCCTTCCTATGGCATGCGATGTGATATCCAACTCCTTCCCATTCCAATCCTGAGACTCTTACTATAGCATGAGATGTGATATCTCAATGCTTCTAATACCAAACCTGGACTCTTCCTGTAGCATGAGATGTGATATCCAAGTCCTTCCCATTCCAATCCTGAGACCATTCCTATAGCATGAGTTGTGATATCTCAATCCTTCTAATACCAAACCTGAGACCCTTCCTATAACATGAGATGGGTATCCAACTCCTTCTTATTCCAATCATGAGAACCTTACGATAGCAGAGATGTGATATCTCAATGCTTCTAACAAACCTGAGACCTGTCCTATAACATGAGATGTGATATACAAATCCTTTCCTTTCCAAACCTGAGACCATTCCTTTAGCATGAGATGTGATATCCAACTCATTCCCATTCCAATCCTGAGACCCTTCCTGTAGCATGAGATGTGATATCTCAATGCTTCTACTACCAAACCTGAGACCCTTCCTATAACATGAGATGTGATATCCAACTCCTTCCCATTCCAATCCTGAGACCCTTCCTATAGCATGAGGTGTGATATTATAGCATGAGATGTGATATCTCTATGCTTCTAATACCAAACCTGAGACCCTTCCTATAACATGAGATGTGATATCCAACTCCTTCCCATTGCAAACCTGAGACCCTTCTTAAAGCATGAGATGGGATATCCAACTCCTTCCTATTCCAATCCCGAGACCCTTACGATAGCAGAGATGTGATATCTCAATGCTTATACCAAACCTGAGACCCTTCCTATGGCATGCAATGTGATATCCAACTCCTTCCCATTCCAATCCTGAGACCCTTCCTATAGCATGAGATGTGATATCTCAATGCTTCTACCAAACCTGAGACCATTCCTTTAGCATGAGATGTGATATCCTACTCGTTCCCATTCCAATCTTGAGACCCTTCCTGTAGCAATAGATGTGATATCTCAGTGCTTCTAATACCAAACCTGGACTCCTCCTATAGCATGAGATGTGATATCCAACTCCTTCCCATTCCAATCCTGAGACCCTTCCTATAGCATGAGATGTGATATCTCAATCCTTCTAATACCAAACCTGAGATCCTTCCTATAACATGAGATGTGATATCTAACTCATTCCCTTTCCAAACCTGAGACCCTTCCTATATCATGAGATGTGATATCTCAGTGCTTGTAATACCAAACCTGAGACTCTTCCTATAGCAGGAGATGTGATATCCAACTCCTTCCCATTCCAATCCTGAGACCCTTGCTATAGCATGAGATGTGATATCTCAATCCTTCTAATACCAAACCTGGACCCTTCCTGTAGCATGAGATGTGATATTCAAGTCCTTCCCATTCCAATCCTGAGACCCTTCCTATAGCATGAGTTGTGATATCTCAATCCTTCTAATACCAAACCTGAGACCCTTCCTATAACATGAGATGTGATATCCAACTCCTTCCCATTCCAAACCTGAGACCCTTCTTATAGCATGAGATGGGTATCCAACTCCTTCTTATTCCAATCACGAGACCCTTATGATAGCAGAGATGTGATATCCCAATGCTTCTAACAAACCTGAGACCTGTCCTATAACATGAGATGTGATATCAAAATCCTTTCCTTTCCAAACCTGAGACCATTCCTTTAGCATGAGATGTGATATCCAACTCATTCCCATTCCAATCCTGAGACCCTTCCTGTAGCATGAGATGTGATATCTCAATGCTTCTACTACCAAACCTGAGACCCTTCCTATAACATGAGATGTGATATTCAACTCCTTCCCATTCCAATCCTGAGACCCTTCCTATAGCATGAGATGTGATATCCAACTCCTTCCCATTCCAATCCTGAGACCCTTCCTATAGCATGAGGTGTGATATTATAGCATGAGATGTGATATCTCTATGCTTCTAATACCAAACCTGAGACCCTTCCTATAACATGAGATGTGATATCCAACTCCTTCCCATTGCAAACCTGAGACCCTTCTTAAAGCATGAGATGGGATATCCAACTCCTTCCTATTCCAATCCCGAGACCCTTACGATAGCAGAGATGTGATATCTCAATGCTTATACCAAACCTGAGACCCTTCCTATGGCATGCAATGTGATATCCAACTCCTTCCCATTCCAATCCTGAGACCCTTCCTATAGCATGAGATGTGATATCTCAATGCTTCTACCAAACCTGAGACCATTCCTTTAGCATGAGATGTGATATCCTACTCGTTCCCATTCCAATCTTGAGACCCTTCCTGTAGCAATAGATGTGATATCTCAGTGCTTCTAATACCAAACCTGGACTCTTCCTATAGCATGAGATGTGATATCCAACTCCTTCCCATTCCAATCCTGAGACCCTTCCTATAGCATGAGATGTGATATCTCAATCCTTCTAATACCAAACCTGAGATCCTTCCTATAACATGAGATGTGATATCTAACTCATTCCCTTTCCAAACCTGAGACCCTTCCTATATCATGAGATGTGATATCTCAGTGCTTGTAATACCAAACCTGAGACTCTTCCTATAGCAGGAGATGTGATATCCAACTCCTTCCCATTCCAATCCTGAGACCCTTACTATAGCATGAGATGTGATATCTCAATCCTTCTAATACCAAACCTGGACTCTTCCTGTAGCATGAGATGTGATATCCAAGTCCTTCCCATTCCAATCCTGAGACCCTTCCTATAGTATGAGTTGTGATATCTCAATCCTTCTAATACCAAACCTGAGACCCTTCCTATAACATGAGATGTGATATCCAACTCCTTCCCATTCCAAACCTGAGACCCTTCTTATAGCATGAGATGGGTATCCAACTCCTTCTTATTCCAATCACGAGACCCTTATGATAGCAGAGATGTGATATCTCAATGCTTCTAACAAACCTGAGACCTGTCCTATAACATGAGATGTGATATCCAAATCCTTTCCTTTCCAAACCTGAGACCATTCCTTTAGCATGAGATGTGATATCCAACTCATTCCCATTCCAATCCTGAGACCCTTCCTGTAGCATGAGATGTGATATCTCAATGCTTCTACTACCAAACCTGAGACCCTTCCTATAACATGAGATGTGATATTCAACTCCTTCCCATTCCAATCCTGAGACCCTTCCTATAGCATGAGATGTGATATCCAACTCCTTCCCATTCCAATCCTGAGACCCTTCCTATAGCATGAGGTGTGATATTATAGCATGAGATGTGATATCTCTATGCTTCTAATACCAAACCTGAGACCCTTCCTATAACATGAGATGTGATATCCAACTCCTTCCCATTGCAAACCTGAGACCCTTCTTAAAGCATGAGATGGGATATCCAACTCCTTCCTATTCCAATCCCGAGACCCTTACGATAGCAGAGATGTGATATCTCAATGCTTATACCAAACCTGAGACCCTTCCTATGGCATGCAATGTGATATCCAACTCCTTCCCATTCCAATCCTGAGACCCTTCCTATAGCATGAGATGTGATATCTCAATGCTTCTACCAAACCTGAGACCATTCCTTTAGCATGAGATTTGATATCCTACTCGTTCCCATTCCAATCTTGAGACCCTTCCTGTAGCAATAGATGTGATATCTCAGTGCTTCTAATACCAAACCTGGACTCTTCCTATAGCATGAGATGTGATATCCAACTCCTTCCCATTCCAATCCTGAGACCCTTCCTATAGCATGAGATGTGATATCTCAATCCTTCTAATACCAAACCTGAGATCCTTCCTATAACATGAGATGTGATATCTAACTCATTCCCTTTCCAAACCTGAGACCCTTCCTATATCATGAGATGTGATATCTCAGTGCTTGTAATACCAAACATGAGACTCTTCCTATAGCAGGAGATGTGATATCCAACTCCTTCCCTTTCCAATCCTGAGACCCTTCCTATAGCATGAGATGTGATATCTCAATGCTTCTACCAAACCTGAGACCCGTCCTATAACATGAGATGTGATATCCAAATCCTTCCCATTCAAATCCTGAGACCCTTCCGATAGCATGAGATGTGATATCTCAATGCTTCTTATACCAAACCTGAGACCCTTCCTATAACATGAGATGTGATATCCAACTCCTTCCCATTCCAAACCTGAGACCCTTCTTAAAGCATGAGATGGGATATCCAACTCCTTCATATTCCAATCCCGAGACCCTTACGATAGCAGAGATGTGATATCTCAATGCTTATACCAAACCTGAGACCCTTCTTATAGCATGAGATGGGTATCCAACTCCTTCTTATTCCAATCACGAGACCCTTACGATAGCAGATATGTGATATCTCAATTCTTCTACCAAACCTGAGACCCGTCCTATAACATGAGATGTGATATCCAAATCCTTCCCTTTCCAAACCTGAGACCATTCCTTTAGCATGAGATGTGATATCCAACTCATTCCCATTCCAATCCTGAGACCCTTCCTGTAGCATGAGATGTGATATCCAACTCCTTCCCATTCCAATCCTGAGACCCTTCCTAAAGCATGAGATGTGATATCTCAATCCTTCTAATACCAAACCTGAGATCCTTCCTATAACATGAGATGTGATATCTAACTCATTCCCTTTCCAAACCTGAGACACTTCCTATAGCATGATATGTGATATCCAACTCCTTCCCATTCCAATCCTGAGACACTTCCTGTAGCATGAGATGTGATATCTCAATGCTTCTACTACCAAACCTGAGACCCTTCCTATAACATGAGATGTGATATCCAGCTCCTTCCCATTCCAAACCTGAGACCCTTCCTATAGCATGAGATGTGATATCCAACTCCTTCCCATTCCAATCCTGAGACCCTTCCTATAGCATGAGGTGTGATATTATAGCATGAGATGTGATATCTCTATGCTTCTAATACCAAACCTGAGACCCTTCCTATAACATGAGATGTGATATCTCAATGCTTCTACCAAACCTGACACCCGTCCTATAACATGAGATGTGATATCAAAATCCTTCCCTTTCCAAACCTGAGACCATTCCTTTAGCATGAGTTGTGATATCCAACTCGTTCCCATTCCAATCCTGAGACCCTTCCTGTAGCATGAGATGTGATATCTCAATGCTTCTACTACCAAACCTGAGACCCTTCCTATAACATGAGATGTGATATCCAACTCCTTCCCATTCAAATCCAGAGACCCTTCCTATAGCATGAGATGTGATATCTCAATCCTTCTAATACCAAACCTGAGATCCTTCCTATAACATGAGATGTGACATCTAACTCATTCCCTTTCCAAACCTGAGACCCTTCCTATAACATGAGATGTGATATCCAACTCCTTCCCATTCCAATCCTGAGACCCTTCGTACAGCATGAGGTGTGATATTATAGCATGAGATATGATATCTCTATGCTTCTAATACCAAACCTGAGACCCTTCCTATAACATGAGATGTGATATCCAACTCCTTCCCATTCCAAACCCGAGACCCTTCTTAAAGCATGAGATAGGATATCCAACTCCTTCCTATTCCAATCCCGAGACCCTTACGATAGCAGAGATGTGATATCTCAATGCTTATACCAAACCTAAGACCCTTCCTATGGCATGCGATGTGATATCCAACTCCTTCCCATTCCAATCCTGAGACCCTTCCTATAGCATGAGATGTGATATCTCAATGCTTCTACCAAACCTGAGACCCGTCCTATAACATGAGATGTGATATCCAAATCCTTCCCATTCAAATCCTGAGATCCTTCCGATAGCATGAGATGTGATATCTCAATGCTTCTTATACCAAACCTGAGACCTTTCCTATAGCATGAGATGTGATAAACAACTCATTCCCATTCCAATCCTGTGACCCTTACTATAGCATGAGATGTGATATCTCAATGCTTCTACCAAACCTGAGACCCTTCCTATAACATGAGATGTGATATCCAACTCCTTCCCATTCCAATCCTGAGACACTAACTATAGCATGAGATGTGATATCTTAATCCTTCTAATACCAAACCTGAGATCCTTCCTATAACATGAGATGTGATATCTAACTCATTCCCTTTCCAAACCTGAGACCCTTCCTATAGCATGAGATGTGATATCCAACTCCTTCCCATTCCAATCCTGAGACCCTTCCTATAGCATGAGGTGTGATATTATAGCATGAGATGTGATATCTCTATGCTTCTAATACCAAACCTGAGACCCTTCCTATAACATGACATGTGATATCCAACTCCTTCCCATTCCAAACCTGACACCTTTCTTAAAGCATGAGATGGGATATCCAACTCCTTCCTATTCCAATCCCGAGACCCTTACGATAGCAGAGATGTGATATCTCAATGCTTATACCAAACCTGAGACCCTTCCTATGGCATGCAATGTGATATCCAACTCCTTCCCATTCCAATCTTGAGACCCTTCCTATAGCATGAGATGTGATATCTCAATGCTTCTACCAAACCTGACACCCGTCCTATAACATGAGATGTGATATCAAAATCCTTCCCTTTCCAAACCTGAGACCATTCCTTTAGCATGAGTTGTGATATCCAACTCGTTCCCATTCCAATCCTGAGACCCTTCCTGTAGCATGAGATGTGATATCTCAATGCTTCTACTACCAAACCTGAGACCCTTCCTATAACATGAGATGTGATATCCAACTCCTTCCCATTCAAATCCAGAGACCCTTCCTATAGCATGAGATGTGATATCTCAATCCTTCTAATACCAAACCTGAGATCCTTCCTATAACATGAGATGTGACATCTAACTCATTCCCTTTCCAAACCTGAGACCCTTCCTATAGCATGAGATGTGATATCCAACTCCTTCCCATTCCAATCCTGAGACCCTTCGTACAGCATGAGGTGTGATATTATAGCATGAGTTGTGATATCTCAATCCTTCTAATACCAAACCTGAGACCCTTCCTATAACATGAGATGTGATATCCAACTCCTTCCCATTCCAAACCCGAGACCGTTCTTAAAGCATGAGATGGGTATCCAACTCCTTCTTATTCCAATCACGAGACCCTTACGATAGCAGAGATGTGATATCTCAAGGCTTCTAACAAACCTGAGATCCTTCCTATAACATGAGATGTGATATCTAACTCATTCCCTTTCCAAACCTGAGACCCTTCCTATAGCATGATATGTGATATCCAACTCCTTCCCATTCCAATCCTGAGACCCTTCCTATAGCATAAGGTGTGATATTATAGCATGAGATGTGACATCTCTATGCTTCTAATACAAAACCTGAGACCCTTCCTATAACATGAGATGTGATCTCCAACTCCTTCCCATTCCAAACCTGAGACCCTTCTTAAAGCATGAGATGGGATATCCAACTCCTTCCTATTCCAATCCCGAGACCCTTACGATAGCAGAGATGTGATATCTCAATGCTTATACCAAACCTGAGACCCTTCCTATGGCATGCGATGTGATATCCAACTCCTTCCCATTCCAATCCTGAGACCCTTACTATAGCATGAGATGTGATATCTCAATGCTTCTAATACCAAACCTGGACTCTTCCTGTAGCATGAGATGTGATATCCAAGTCCTTCCCATTCCAATCCTGAGACCATTCCTATAGCATGAGTTGTGATATCTCAATCCTTCTAATACCAAACCTGAGACCCTTCCTATAACATGAGATGTGATATCCAACTCCTTCCCATTCCAAACCTGAGACCCTTCTTATAGCATGAGATGGGTATCCAACTCCTTCTTATTCCAATCACGAGACCCTTACGATAGCAGAGATGTGATATCTCAATGCTTCTAACAAACCTGAGACCTGTCCTATAACATGAGATGTGATATACAAATCCTTTCCTTTCCAAACCTGAGACCATTCCTTTAGCATGAGATGTGATATCCAACTCATTCCCATTCCAATCCTGAGACCCTTCCTGTAGCATGAGATGTGATATCTCAATGCTTCTACTACCAAACCTGAGACCCTTCCTATAACATGAGATGTGATATTCAACTCCTTCCCATTCCAATCCTGAGACCCTTCCTGTAGCATGAGATGTGATATCTTAATCCTTCTAATACCAAACCTGAGATCCTTCCTATAACATGAGATGTGATATCTAACTCATTCCCTTTCCAAACCTGAGACCCTTCCTATAGCATGAGATGTGCTATCCAACTCCTTCCCATTCCAATCCTGAGACCCTTCCTATAGCATGAGGTGTGATATTATAGCATGAGATGTGATATCTCTATGCTTCTAATACCAAACCTGAGACCCTTCCTATAACATGAGATGTGATATCCAACTCCTTCCCATTCCAAACCTGACACCCTTCTTAAAGCATGAGATGGGATATCCAACTCCTTCCTATTCCAATCCCGAGACCCTTACGATAGCAGAGATGTGATATCTCAATGCTTATACCAAACCTGAGACCCTTCCTATGGCATGCAATGTGATATCCAACTCCTTCCCATTCCAATCTTGAGACCCTTCCTATAGCATGAGATGTGATATCTCAATGCTTCTACCAAACCTGACACCCGTCCTATAACATGAGATGTGATATCAAAATCCTTCCGTTTCCAAACCTGAGACCATTCCTTTAGCATGAGATGTGATATCCAACTCGTTCCCATTCCAATCTTGAGACCCTTCCTGTAGCAATAGATGTGATATCTCAGTGCTTCTAATACCAAACCTGGAGCCTTCCTATAGCATGAGATGTGATATCCAACTCCTTCCCATTCCAATCCTGAGACCCTTCCTATAGCATGAGATGTGATATCTCAATCCTAATACCAAACCTGAGATCCTTCCTATAACATGAGATGTGATATCTAACTCATTCCCTTTCCAAACCTGAGACCCTTCCTATAGCATGAGATGTGATATCTCAGTGCTTGTAATACCAAACCTGAGACTCTTCCTATAGCAGGAGATGTGATATCCAACTCCTTCCCATTCCAATCCTGAGGCCTTCCGATAGCATGAGTTGTGATTTCTCAATCCTTCTAATACCAAACCTGAGACCCTTCCTATAACATGATGTGATATCCTACTCCTTCCCATTCCAAACCTGAGACCCATCCTATAGCATAAGATGTGATATCCAACTCCTTCCCATTCAAATCCTGAGACCCTTCCGATAACATGAGATGTGATATCTCAATGCTTCTAATACCAAACCTGGACTCTTCCTGTAGCATGAGATGTGATATCCAAGTCCTTCCAATTCCAATCCTGAGACCCTTCCTATAGCATGAGTTGTGATAACTCAATACTTCTAATACCGAACCTGAGACCCTTCCTATAACATGAGATGTGATATCCAACTCCTTCCCATTCCAAACCTGAGATCCTTCTTATAGCATGAGATGGGATATCCAACTCCTTCTTATTCCAATCACGAGACCCTTACGATAGCAGAGATGTGATATCTCAATGCTTCTACCAAACCTGAGACCCGTCCTATAACATGAGATGTGATATCCAAATCCTTCCCTTTCCAAATCTGAGACCATTCCTTTAGCATGAGATGTGATATCCAACTCGTTCTCATTCCAATCCTGAGACCCTTTCTGTAGCATGAGATGTGATATCTCAATGCTTCTACTACCAAACCTGAGACCCTTCCTATAACATGAGATGTGATATCCAACTCCTTCCCATTCCAATCCTGAGACACTAACTATAGCATGAGATGTGATATCTTAATCCTTCTAATACCAAACCTGAGATCCGTCCTATAACATGAGATGTGATATCTAACTCATTCCCTTTCCAAACCTGAGACCCTTCCTATAGCATGAGATGTGATATCCAACTCCTTCCCATTCCAATCCTGAGACCCTTCCTATAGCATGAGGTGTGATATTATAGCATGAGATGTGATATCTCTATGCTTCTAATACCAAACCTAAGACCCTTCCTATAACATGAGATGTGATATCCAACTCCTTCCCATTCCAAACCTGACACCTTTCTTAAAGCATGAGATGGGATATCCAACTCCTTCCTATTCCAATCCCGAGACCCTTACGATAGCAGAGATGTGATATCTCAATGCTTATACCAAACCTGAGACCCTTCCTATGGCATGCAATGTGATATCCAACTCCTTCCCATTCCAATCTTGAGACCCTTCCTATAGCATGAGATGTGATATCTCAATGCTTCTACCAAACCTGACACCCGTCCTATAACATGAGATGTGATATCAAAATCCTTCCCTTTCCAAACCTGAGACCATTCCTTTAGCATGAGTTGTGATATCCAACTCCTTCCCATTCAAATCCAGAGACCCTTCCTATAGCATGAGATGTGATATCTCAATCCTTCTAATACCAAACCTGAGATCCTTCCTATAACATGAGATGTGACACCTAACTCATTCCCTTTCCAAACCTGAGACCCTTCCTATAGCATGAGATGTGATATCCAACTCCTTCCCATTCCAATCCTGAGACCCTTCGTACAGCATGAGGTGTGATATTATAGCATGAGTTGTGATATCTCAATCCTTCTACTACCAAACCTGAGACCCTTCCTATAACATGAGATGTGATATCCAACTCCTTCCCATTCAAATCCAGAGACCCTTCCTATAGCATGAGATGTGATATCTCAATCCTTCTAATACCAAACCTGAGATCCTTCCTATAACATGAGATGTGACACCTAACTCATTCCCTTTCCAAACCTGAGACCCTTCCTATAGCATGAGATGTGATATCCAACTCCTTCCCATTCCAATCCTGAGACCCTTCGTACAGCATGAGGTGTGATATTATAGCATGAGTTGTGATATCTCAATCCTTCTAATACCAAACCTGAGACCCTTCCTATAACATGAGATGTGATATCCAACTCCTTCCCATTCCAAACCCGAGACCGTTCTTAAAGCATGAGATGGGTATCCAACTCCTTCTTATTCCAATCACGAGACCCTTACGATAGCAGAGATGTGATATCTCAAGGCTTCTAACAAACCTGAGATCCTTCCTATAACATGAGATGTGATATCTAACTCATTCCCTTTCCAAACCTGAGACCCTTCCTATAGCATGATATGTGATATCCAACTCCTTCCCATTCCAATCCTGAGACCCTTCCTATAGCATAAGGTGTGATATTATAGCATGAGATGTGACATCTCTATGCTTCTAATACAAAACCTGAGACCCTTCCTATAACATGAGATGTGATCTCCAACTCCTTCCCATTCCAAACCTGAGACCCTTCTTAAAGCATGAGATGGGATATCCAACTCCTTCCTATTCCAATCCCGAGACCCTTACGATAGCAGAGATGTGATATCTCAATGCTTATACCAAACCTGAGACCCTTCCTATGGCATGCGATGTGATATCCAACTCCTTCCCATTCCAATCCTGAGACTCTTACTATAGCATGAGATGTGATATCTCAATGCTTCTAATACCAAACCTGGACTCTTCCTGTAGCATGAGATGTGATATCCAAGTCCTTCCCATTCCAATCCTGAGACCATTCCTATAGCATGAGTTGTGATATCTCAATCCTTCTAATACCAAACCTGAGACCCTTCCTATAACATGAGATGTGATATCCAACTCCTTCCCATTCCAAACCTGAGACCCTTCTTATAGCATGAGATGGGTATCCAACTCCTTCTTATTCCAATCATGAGACCCTTACGATAGCAGAGATGTGATATCTCAATGCTTCTAACAAACCTGAGACCTGTCCTATAACATGAGATGTGATATACAAATCCTTTCCTTTCCAAACCTGAGACCATTCCTTTAGCATGAGATGTGATATCCAACTCATTCCCATTCCAATCCTGAGACCCTTCCTGTAGCATGAGATGTGATATCTCAATGCTTCTACTACCAAACCTGAGACCCTTCCTATAACATGAGATGTGATATCCAACTCCTTCCCATTCCAATCCTGAGACCCTTCCTATAGCATGAGGTGTGATATTATAGCATGAGATGTGATATCTCTATGCTTCTAATACCAAACCTGAGACCCTTCCTATAACATGAGATGTGATATCCAACTCCTTCCCATTGCAAACCTGAGACCCTTCTTAAAGCATGAGATGGGATATCCAACTCCTTCCTATTCCAATCCCGAGACCCTTACGATAGCAGAGATGTGATATCTCAATGCTTATACCAAACCTGAGACCCTTCCTATGCCATGCAATGTGATATCCAACTCCTTCCCATTCCAATCCTGAGACCCTTCCTATAGCATGAGATGTGATATCTCAATGCTTCTACCAAACCTGAGACCATTCCTTTAGCATGAGATGTGATATCCTACTCGTTCCCATTCCAATCTTGAGACCCTTCCTGTAGCAATAGATGTGATATCTCAGTGCTTCTAATACCAAACCTGGACTCCTCCTATAGCATGAGATGTGATATCCAACTCCTTCCCATTCCAATCCTGAGACCCTTCCTATAGCATGAGATGTGATATCTCAATCCTTCTAATACCAAACCTGAGATCCTTCCTATAACATGAGATGTGATATCTAACTCATTCCCTTTCCAAACCTGAGACCCTTCCTATATCATGAGATGTGATATCTCAGTGCTTGTAATACCAAACCTGAGACTCTTCCTATAGCAGGAGATGTGATATCCAACTCCTTCCCATTCCAATCCTGAGACCCTTGCTATAGCATGAGATGTGATATCTCAATCCTTCTAATACCAAACCTGGACCCTTCCTGTAGCATGAGATGTGATATTCAAGTCCTTCCCATTCCAATCCTGAGACCCTTCCTATAGCATGAGTTGTGATATCTCAATCCTTCTAATACCAAACCTGAGACCCTTCCTATAACATGAGATGTGATATCCAACTCCTTCCCATTCCAAACCTGAGACCCTTCTTATAGCATGAGATGGGTATCCAACTCCTTCTTATTCCAATCACGAGACCCTTACGATAGCAGAGATGTGATATCCCAATGCTTCTAACAAACCTGAGACCTGTCCTATAACATGAGATGTGATATCAAAATCCTTTCCTTTCCAAACCTGAGACCATTCCTTTAGCATGAGATGTGATATCCAACTCATTCCCATTCCAATCCTGAGACCCTTCCTGTAGCATGAGATGTGATATCTCAATGCTTCTACTACCAAACCTGAGACCCTTCCTATAACATGAGATGTGATATTCAACTCCTTCCCATTCCAATCCTGAGACCCTTCCTATAGCATGAGATGTGATATCCAACTCCTTCCCATTCCAATCCTGAGACCCTTCCTATAGCATGAGGTGTGATATTATAGCATGAGATGTGATATCTCTATGCTTCTAATACCAAACCTGAGACCCTTCCTATAACATGAGATGTGATATCCAACTCCTTCCCATTGCAAACCTGAGACCCTTCTTAAAGCATGAGATGGGATATCCAACTCCTTCCTATTCCAATCCCGAGACCCTTACGATAGCAGAGATGTGATATCTCAATGCTTATACCAAACCTGAGACCCTTCCTATGGCATGCAATGTGATATCCAACTCCTTCCCATTCCAATCCTGAGACCCTTCCTATAGCATGAGATGTGATATCTCAATGCTTCTACCAAACCTGAGACCATTCCTTTAGCATGAGATGTGATATCCTACTCGTTCCCATTCCAATCTTGAGACCCTTCCTGTAGCAATAGATGTGATATCTCAGTGCTTCTAATACCAAACCTGGACTCTTCCTATAGCATGAGATGTGATATCCAACTCCTTCCCATTCCAATCCTGAGACCCTTCCTATAGCATGAGATGTGATATCTCAATCCTTCTAATACCAAACCTGAGATCCTTCCTATAACATGAGATGTGATATCTAACTCATTCCCTTTCCAAACCTGAGACCCTTCCTATATCATGAGATGTGATATCTCAGTGCTTGTAATACCAAACCTGAGACTCTTCCTATAGCAGGAGATGTGATATCCAACTCCTTCCCATTCCAATCCTGAGACCCTTACTATAGCATGAGATGTGATATCTCAATCCTTCTAATACCAAACCTGGACTCTTCCTGTAGCATGAGATGTGATATCCAAGTCCTTCCCATTCCAATCCTGAGACCCTTCCTATAGTATGAGTTGTGATATCTCAATCCTTCTAATACCAAACCTGAGACCCTTCCTATAACATGAGATGTGATATCCAACTCCTTCCCATTCCAAACCTGAGACCCTTCTTATAGCATGAGATGGGTATCCAACTCCTTCTTATTCCAATCACGAGACCCTTATGATAGCAGAGATGTGATATCTCAATGCTTCTAACAAACCTGAGACCTGTCCTATAACATGAGATGTGATATCCAAATCCTTTCCTTTCCAAACCTGAGACCATTCCTTTAGCATGAGATGTGATATCCAACTCATTCCCATTCCAATCCTGAGACCCTTCCTGTAGCATGAGATGTGATATCTCAATGCTTCTACTACCAAACCTGAGACCCTTCCTATAACATGAGATGTGATATTCAACTCCTTCCCATTCCAATCCTGAGACCCTTCCTATAGCATGAGATGTGATATCCAACTCCTTCCCATTCCAATCCTGAGACCCTTCCTATAGCATGAGGTGTGATATTATAGCATGAGATGTGATATCTCTATGCTTCTAATACCAAACCTGAGACCCTTCCTATAACATGAGATGTGATATCCAACTCCTTCCCATTGCAAACCTGAGACCCTTCTTAAAGCATGAGATGGGATATCCAACTCCTTCCTATTCCAATCCCGAGACCCTTACGATAGCAGAGATGTGATATCTCAATGCTTATACCAAACCTGAGACCCTTCCTATGGCATGCAATGTGATATCCAACTCCTTCCCATTCCAATCCTGAGACCCTTCCTATAGCATGAGATGTGATATCTCAATGCTTCTACCAAACCTGAGACCATTCCTTTAGCATGAGATGTGATATCCTACTCGTTCCCATTCCAATCTTGGGACCCTTCCTGTAGCAATAGATGTGATATCTCAGTGCTTCTAATACCAAACCTGGACTCTTCCTATAGCATGAGATGTGATATCCAACTCCTTCCCATTCCAATCCTGAGACCCTTCCTATAGCATGAGATGTGATATCTCAATCCTTCTAATACCAAACCTGAGATCCTTCCTATAACATGAGATGTGATATCTAACTCATTCCCTTTCCAAACCTGAGACCCTTCCTATATCATGAGATGTGATATCTCAGTGCTTGTAATACCAAACATGAGACTCTTCCTATAGCAGGAGATGTGATATCCAACTCCTTCCCTTTCCAATCCTGAGACCCTTCCTATAGCATGAGATGTGATATCTCAATGCTTCTACCAAACCTGAGACCCGTCCTATAACATGAGATGTGATATCCAAATCCTTCCCATTCAAATCCTGAGACCCTTCCGATAGCATGAGATGTGATATCTCAATGCTTCTTATACCAAACCTGAGACCCTTCCTATAACATGAGATGTGATATCCAACTCCTTCCCATTCCAAACCTGAGACCCTTCTTAAAGCATGAGATGGGATATCCAACTCCTTCATATTCCAATCCCGAGACCCTTACGATAGCAGAGATGTGATATCTCAATGCTTATACCAAACCTGAGACCCTTCTTATAGCATGTGATGGGTATCCAACTCCTTCTTATTCCAATCACGAGACCCTTACGATAGCAGATATGTGATATCTCAATTCTTCTACCAAACCTGAGACCCGTCCTATAACATGAGATGTGATATCCAAATCCTTCCCTTTCCAAACCTGAGACCATTCCTTTAGCATGAGATGTGATATCCAACTCATTCCCATTCCAATCCTGAGACCCTTCCTGTAGCATGAGATGTGATATCCAACTCCTTCCCATTCCAATCCTGAGACCCTTCCTAAAGCATGAGATGTGATATCTCAATCCTTCTAATACCAAACCTGATATCCTTCCTATAACATGAGATGTGATATCTAACTCATTCCCTTTCCAAACCTGAGACACTTCCTATAGCATGATATGTGATATCCAACTCCTTCCCATTCCAATCCTGAGACACTTCCTGTAGCATGAGATGTGATATCTCAATGCTTCTACTACCAAACCTGAGACCCTTCCTATAACATGAGATGTGATATCCAGCTCCTTCCCATTCCAAACCTGAGACCCTTCCTATAGCATGAGATGTGATATCCAACTCCTTCCCATTCCAATCCTGAGACCCTTCCTATAGCATGAGGTGTGATATTATAGCATGAGATGTGATATCTCTATGCTTCTAATACCAAACCTGAGACCCTTCCTATAACATGAGATGTGATATCTCAATGCTTCTACCAAACCTGACACCCGTCCTATAACATGAGATGTGATATCAAAATCCTTCCCTTTCCAAACCTGAGACCATTCCTTTAGCATGAGTTGTGATATCCAACTCGTTCCCATTCCAATCCTGAGACCCTTCCTGTAGCATGAGATGTGATATCTCAATGCTTCTACTACCAAACCTGAGACCCTTCCTATAACATGAGATGTGATATCCAACTCCTTCCCATTCAAATCCAGAGACCCTTCCTATAGCATGAGATGTGATATCTCAATCCTTCTAATACCAAACCTGAGATCCTTCCTATAACATGAGATGTGACATCTAACTCATTCCCTTTCCAAACCTGAGACCCTTCCTATAGCATGAGATGTGATATCCAACTCCTTCCCATTCCAATCCTGAGACCCTTCGTACAGCATGAGGTGTGATATTATAGCATGAGTTGTGATATCTCAATCCTTCTAATACCAAACCTGAGACCCTTCCTATAACATGAGATGTGATATCCAACTCCTTCCCATTCCAAACCAGAGACCGTTCTTAAAGCATGAGATGGGTATCCAACTCCTTCTTATTCCAATCACGAGACCCTTACGATAGCAGAGATGTGATATCTCAAGGCTTCTAACAAACCTGAGATCCTTCCTATAACATGAGATGTGATATCTAACTCATTCCCTTTCCAAACCTGAGACCCTTCCTATAGCATGATATGTGATATCCAACTCCTTCCCATTCCAATCCTGAGACCCTTCCTATAGCATAAGGTGTGATATTATAGCATGAGATGTGACATCTCTATGCTTCTAATACAAAACCTGAGACCCTTCCTATAACATGAGATGTGATCTCCAACTCCTTCCCATTCCAAACCTGAGACCCTTCTTAAAGCATGAGATGGGATATCCAACTCCTTCCTATTCCAATCCCGAGACCCTTACGATAGCAGAGATGTGATATCTCAATGCTTATACCAAACCTGAGACCCTTCCTATGGCATGCGATGTGATATCCAACTCCTTCCCATTCCAATCCTGAGACCCTTACTATAGCATGAGATGTGATATCTCAATGCTTCTAATACCAAACCTGGACTCTTCCTGTAGCATGAGATGTGATATCCAAGTCCTTCCCATTCCAATCCTGAGACCATTCCTATAGCATGAGTTGTGATATCTCAATCCTTCTAATACCAAACCTGAGACCCTTCCTATAACATGAGATGTGATATCCAACTCCTTCCCATTCCAAACCTGAGACCCTTCTTATAGCATGAGATGGGTATCCAACTCCTTCTTATTCCAATCACGAGACCCTTACGATAGCAGAGATGTGATATCTCAATGCTTCTAACAAACCTGAGACCTGTCCTATAACATGAGATGTGATATACAAATCCTTTCCTTTCCAAACCTGAGACCATTCCTTTAGCATGAGATGTGATATCCAACTCATTCCCATTCCAATCCTGAGACCCTTCCTGTAGCATGAGATGTGATATCTCAATGCTTCTACTACCAAACCTGAGACCCTTCCTATAACATGAGATGTGATATTCAACTCCTTCCCATTCCAATCCTGAGACCCTTCCTGTAGCATGAGATGTGATATCTTAATCCTTCTAATACCAAACCTGAGATCCTTCCTATAACATGAGATGTGATATCTAACTCATTCCCTTTCCAAACCTGAGACCCTTCCTATAGCATGAGATGTGCTATCCAACTCCTTCCCATTCCAATCCTGAGACCCTTCCTATAGCATGAGGTGTGATATTATAGCATGAGATGTGATATCTCTATGCTTCTAATACCAAACCTGAGACCCTTCCTATAACATGAGATGTGATATCCAACTCCTTCCCATTCCAAACCTGACACCCTTCTTAAAGCATGAGATGGGATATCCAACTCCTTCCTATTCCAATCCCAAGACCCTTACGATAGCAGAGATGTGATATCTCAATGCTTATACCAAACCTGAGACCCTTCCTATGGCATGCAATGTGATATCCAACTCCTTCCCATTCCAATCTTGAGACCCTTCCTATAGCATGAGATGTGATATCTCAATGCTTCTACCAAACCTGACACCCGTCCTATAACATGAGATGTGATATCAAAATCCTTCCGTTTCCAAACCTGAGACCATTCCTTTAGCATGAGATGTGATATCCAACTCGTTCCCATTCCAATCTTGAGACCCTTCCTGTAGCAATAGATGTGATATCTCAGTGCTTCTAATACCAAACCTGGACCCTTCCTATAGCATGAGATGTGATATCCAACTCCTTCCCATTCCAATCCTGAGACCCTTCCTATAGCATGAGATGTGATATCTCAATCCTAATACCAAACCTGAGATCCTTCCTATAACATGAGATGTGATATCTAACTCATTCCCTTTCCAAACCTGAGACCCTTCCTATAGCATGAGATGTGATATCTCAGTGCTTGTAATACCAAACCTGAGACTCTTCCTATAGCAGGAGATGTGATATCCAACTCCTTCCCATTCCAATCCTGAGGCCTTCCGATAGCATGAGTTGTGATTTCTCAATCCTTCTAATACCAAACCTGAGACCCTTCCTATAACATGATGTGATATCCTACTCCTTCCCATTCCAAACCTGAGACCCATCCTATAGCATAAGATGTGATATCCAACTCCTTCCCATTCAAATCCTGAGACCCTTCCGATAACATGAGATGTGATATCTCAATGCTTCTAATACCAAACCTGGACTCTTCCTGTAGCATGAGATGTGATATCCAAGTCCTTCCAATTCCAATCCTGAGACCCTTCCTATAGCATGAGTTGTGATAACTCAATACTTCTAATACCGAACCTGAGACCCTTCCTATAACATGAGATGTGATATCCAACTCCTTCCCATTCCAAACCTGAGATCCTTCTTATAGCATGAGATGGGATATCCAACTCCTTCTTATTCCAATCACGAGACCCTTACGATAGCAGAGATGTGATATCTCAATGCTTCTACCAAACCTGAGACCCGTCCTATAACATGAGATGTGATATCCAAATCCTTCCCTTTCCAAATCTGAGACCATTCCTTTAGCATGAGATGTGATATCCAACTCGTTCTCATTCCAATCCTGAGACCCTTTCTGTAGCATGAGATGTGATATCTCAATGCTTCTACTACCAAACCTGAGACCCTTCCTATAACATGAGATGTGATATCCAACTCCTTCCCATTCCAATCCTGAGACACTAACTATAGCATGAGATGTGATATCTTAATCCTTCTAATACCAAACCTGAGATCCGTCCTATAACATGAGATGTGATATCTAACTCATTCCCTTTCCAAACCTGAGACCCTTCCTATAGCATGAGATGTGATATCCAACTCCTTCCCATTCCAATCCTGAGACCCTTCCTATAGCATGAGGTGTGATATTATAGCATGAGATGTGATATCTCTATGCTTCTAATACCAAACCTGAGACCCTTCCTATAACATGAGATGTGATATCCAACTCCTTCCCATTCCAAACCTGACACCTTTCTTAAAGCATGAGATGGGATATCCAACTCCTTCCTATTCCAATCCCGAGACCCTTACGATAGCAGAGATGTGATATCTCAATGCTTATACCAAACCTGAGACCCTTCCTATGGCATGCAATGTGATATCCAACTCCTTCCCATTCCAATCTTGAGACCCTTCCTATAGCATGAGATGTGATATCTCAATGCTTCTACCAAACCTGACACCCGTCCTATAACATGAGATGTGATATCAAAATCCTTCCCTTTCCAAACCTGAGACCATTCCTTTAGCATGAGTTGTGATATCCAACTCGTTCCCATTCCAATCCTGAGACCCTTCCTGTAGCATGAGATGTGATATCTCAATGCTTCTACTACCAAACCTGAGACCCTTCCTATAACATGAGATGTGATATCCAACTCCTTCCCATTCAAATCCAGAGACCCTTCCTATAGCATGAGATGTGATATCTCAATCCTTCTAATACCAAACCTGAGATCCTTCCTATAACATGAGATGTGACATCTAACTCATTCCCTTTCCAAACCTGAGACCCTTCCTATAGCATGAGATGTGATATCCAACTCCTTCCCATTCCAATCCTGAGACCCTTCGTACAGCATGAGGTGTGATATTATAGCATGAGTTGTGATATCTCAATCCTTCTAATACCAAACCTGAGACCCTTCCTATAACATGAGATGTGATATCCAACTCCTTCCCATTCCAAACCCGAGACCGTTCTTAAAGCATGAGATGGGTATCCAACTCCTTCTTATTCCAATCACGAGACCCTTACGATAGCAGAGATGTGATATCTCAAGGCTTCTAACAAACCTGAGATCCTTCCTATAACATGAGATGTGATATCTAACTCATTCCCTTTCCAAACCTGAGACCCTTCCTATAGCATGATATGTGATATCCAACTCCTTCCCATTCCAATCCTGAGACCCTTCCTATAGCATAAGGTGTGATATTATAGCATGAGATGTGACATCTCTATGCTTCTAATACAAAACCTGAGACCCTTCCTATAACATGAGATGTGATCTCCAACTCCTTCCCATTCCAAACCTGAGACCCTTCTTAAAGCATGAGATGGGATATCCAACTCCTTCCTATTCCAATCCCAAGACCCTTACGATAGCAGAGATGTGATATCTCAATGCTTATACCAAACCTGAGACCCTTCCTATGGCATGCGATGTGATATCCAACTCCTTCCCATTCCAATCCTGAGACTCTTACTATAGCATGAGATGTGATATCTCAATGCTTCTAATACCAAACCTGGACTCTTCCTGTAGCATGAGATGTGATATCCAAGTCCTTCCCATTCCAATCCTGAGACCATTCCTATAGCATGAGTTGTGATATCTCAATCCTTCTAATACCAAACCTGAGACCCTTCCTATAACATGAGATGTGATATCCAACTCCTTCCCATTCCAAACCTGAGACCCTTCTTATAGCATGAGATGGGTATCCAACTCCTTCTTATTCCAATCATGAGACCCTTACGATAGCAGAGATGTGATATCTCAATGCTTCTAACAAACCTGAGACCTGTCCTATAACATGAGATGTGATATACAAATCCTTTCCTTTTCAAACCTGAGACCATTCCTTTAGCATGAGATGTGATATCCAACTCATTCCCATTCCAATCCTGAGACCCTTCCTGTAGCATGAGATGTGATATCTCAATGCTTCTACTACCAAACCTGAGACCCTTCCTATAACATGAGATGTGATATCCAACTCCTTCCCATTCCAATCCTGAGACCCTTCCTATAGCATGAGGTGTGATATTATAGCATGAGATGTGATATCTCTATGCTTCTAATACCAAACCTGAGACCCTTCCTATAACATGAGATGTGATATCCAACTCCTTCCCATTGCAAACCTGAGACCCTTCTTAAAGCATGAGATGGGATATCCAACTCCTTCCTATTCCAATCCCGAGACCCTTACGATAGCAGAGATGTGATATCTCAATGCTTATACCAAACCTGAGACCCTTCCTATGGCATGCAATGTGATATCCAACTCCTTCCCATTCCAATCCTGAGACCCTTCCTATAGCATGAGATGTGATATCTCAATGCTTCTACCAAACCTGAGACCATTCCTTTAGCATGAGATGTGATATCCTACTCGTTCCCATTCCAATCTTGAGACCCTTCCTGTAGCAATAGATGTGATATCTCAGTGCTTCTAATACCAAACCTGGACTCCTCCTATAGCATGAGATGTGATATCCAACTCCTTCCCATTCCAATCCTGAGACCCTTCCTATAGCATGAGATGTGATATCTCAATCCTTCTAATACCAAACCTGAGATCCTTCCTATAACATGAGATGTGATATCTAACTCATTCCCTTTCCAAACCTGAGACCCTTCCTATATCATGAGATGTGATATCTCAGTGCTTGTAATACCAAACCTGAGACTCTTCCTATAGCAGGAGATGTGATATCCAACTCCTTCCCATTCCAATCCTGAGACCCTTGCTATAGCATGAGATGTGATATCTCAATCCTTCTAATACCAAACCTGGACCCTTCCTGTAGCATGAGATGTGATATTCAAGTCCTTCCCATTCCAATCCTGAGACCCTTCCTATAGCATGAGTTGTGATATCTCAATCCTTCTAATACCAAACCTGAGACCCTTCCTATAACATGAGATGTGATATCCAACTCCTTCCCATTCCAAACCTGAGACCCTTCTTATAGCATGAGATGGGTATCCAACTCCTTCTTATTCCAATCACGAGACCCTTACGATAGCAGAGATGTGATATCCCAATGCTTCTAACAAACCTGAGACCTGTCCTATAACATGAGATGTGATATCAAAATCCTTTCCTTTCCAAACCTGAGACCATTCCTTTAGCATGAGATGTGATATCCAACTCATTCCCATTCCAATCCTGAGACCCTTCCTGTAGCATGAGATGTGATATCTCAATGCTTCTACTACCAAACCTGAGACCCTTCCTATAACATGAGATGTGATATTCAACTCCTTCCCATTCCAATCCTGAGACCCTTCCTATAGCATGAGATGTGATATCCAACTCCTTCCCATTCCAATCCTGAGACCCTTCCTATAGCATGAGGTGTGATATTATAGCATGAGATGTGATATCTCTATGCTTCTAATACCAAACCTGAGACCCTTCCTATAACATGAGATGTGATATCCAACTCCTTCCCATTGCAAACCTGAGACCCTTCTTAAAGCATGAGATGGGATATCCAACTCCTTCCTATTCCAATCCCGAGACCCTTACGATAGCAGAGATGTGATATCTCAATGCTTATACCAAACCTGAGACCCTTCCTATGGCATGCAATGTGATATCCAACTCCTTCCCATTCCAATCCTGAGACCCTTCCTATAGCATGAGATGTGATATCTCAATGCTTCTACCAAACCTGAGACCATTCCTTTAGCATGAGATGTGATATCCTACTCGTTCCCATTCCAATCTTGAGACCCTTCCTGTAGCAATAGATGTGATATCTCAGTGCTTCTAATACCAAACCTGGACTCTTCCTATAGCATGAGATGTGATATCCAACTCCTTCCCATTCCAATCCTGAGACCCTTCCTATAGCATGAGATGTGATATCTCAATCCTTCTAATACCAAACCTGAGATCCTTCCTATAACATGAGATGTGATATCTAACTCATTCCCTTTCCAAACCTGAGACCCTTCCTATATCATGAGATGTGATATCTCAGTGCTTGTAATACCAAACCTGAGACTCTTCCTATAGCAGGAGATGTGATATCCAACTCCTTCCCATTCCAATCCTGAGACCCTTACTATAGCATGAGATGTGATATCTCAATCCTTCTAATACCAAACCTGGACTCTTCCTGTAGCATGAGATGTGATATCCAAGTCCTTCCCATTCCAATCCTGAGACCCTTCCTATAGTATGAGTTGTGATATCTCAATCCTTCTAATACCAAACCTGAGACCCTTCCTATAACATGAGATGTGATATCCAACTCCTTCCCATTCCAAACCTGAGACCCTTCTTATAGCATGAGATGGGTATCCAACTCCTTCTTATTCCAATCACGAGACCCTTATGATAGCAGAGATGTGATATCTCAATGCTTCTAACAAACCTGAGACCTGTCCTATAACATGAGATGTGATATCCAAATCCTTTCCTTTCCAAACCTGAGACCATTCCTTTAGCATGAGATGTGATATCCAACTCATTCCCATTCCAATCCTGAGACCCTTCCTGTAGCATGAGATGTGATATCTCAATGCTTCTACTACCAAACCTGAGACCCTTCCTATAACATGAGATGTGATATTCAACTCCTTCCCATTCCAATCCTGAGACCCTTCCTATAGCATGAGATGTGATATCCAACTCCTTCCCATTCCAATCCTGAGACCCTTCCTATAGCATGAGGTGTGATATTATAGCATGAGATGTGATATCTCTATGCTTCTAATACCAAACCTGAGACCCTTCCTATAACATGAGATGTGATATCCAACTCCTTCCCATTGCAAACCTGAGACCCTTCTTAAAGCATGAGATGGGATATCCAACTCCTTCCTATTCCAATCCCGAGACCCTTACGATAGCAGAGATGTGATATCTCAATGCTTATACCAAACCTGAGACCCTTCCTATGGCATGCAATGTGATATCCAACTCCTTCCCATTCCAATCCTGAGACCCTTCCTATAGCATGAGATGTGATATCTCAATGCTTCTACCAAACCTGAGACCATTCCTTTAGCATGAGATGTGATATCCTACTCGTTCCCATTCCAATCTTGAGACCCTTCCTGTAGCAATAGATGTGATATCTCAGTGCTTCTAATACCAAACCTGGACTCTTCCTATAGCATGAGATGTGATATCCAACTCCTTCCCATTCCAATCCTGAGACCCTTCCTATAGCATGAGATGTGATATCTCAATCCTTCTAATACCAAACCTGAGATCCTTCCTATAACATGAGATGTGATATCTAACTCATTCCCTTTCCAAACCTGAGACCCTTCCTATATCATGAGATGTGATATCTCAGTGCTTGTAATACCAAACATGAGACTCTTCCTATAGCAGGAGATGTGATATCCAACTCCTTCCCTTTCCAATCCTGAGACCCTTCCTATAGCATGAGATGTGATATCTCAATGCTTCTACCAAACCTGAGACCCGTCCTATAACATGAGATGTGATATCCAAATCCTTCCCATTCAAATCCTGAGACCCTTCCGATAGCATGAGATGTGATATCTCAATGCTTCTTATACCAAACCTGAGACCCTTCCTATAACATGAGATGTGATATCCAACTCCTTCCCATTCCAAACCTGAGACCCTTCTTAAAGCATGAGATGGGATATCCAACTCCTTCATATTCCAATCCCGAGACCCTTACGATAGCAGAGATGTGATATCTCAATGCTTATACCAAACCTGAGACCCTTCTTATAGCATGAGATGGGTATCCAACTCCTTCTTATTCCAATCACGAGACCCTTACGATAGCAGATATGTGATATCTCAATTCTTCTACCAAACCTGAGACCCGTCCTATAACATGAGATGTGATATCCAAATCCTTCCCTTTCCAAACCTGAGACCATTCCTTTAGCATGAGATGTGATATCCAACTCATTCCCATTCCAATCCTGAGACCCTTCCTGTAGCATGAGATGTGATATCCAACTCCTTCCCATTCCAATCCTGAGACCCTTCCTAAAGCATGAGATGTGATATCTCAATCCTTCTAATACCAAACCTGAGATCCTTCCTATAACATGAGATGTGATATCTAACTCATTCCCTTTCCAAACCTGAGACACTTCCTATAGCATGATATGTGATATCCAACTCCTTCCCATTCCAATCCTGAGACACTTCCTGTAGCATGAGATGTGATATCTCAATGCTTCTACTACCAAACCTGAGACCCTTCCTATAACATGAGATGTGATATCCAGCTCCTTCCCATTCCAAACCTGAGACCCTTCCTATAGCATGAGATGTGATATCCAACTCCTTCCCATTCCAATCCTGAGACCCTTCCTATAGCATGAGGTGTGATATTATAGCATGAGATGTGATATCTCTATGCTTCTAATACCAAACCTGAGACCCTTCCTATAACATGAGATGTGATATCTCAATGCTTCTACCAAACCTGACACCCGTCCTATAACATGAGATGTGATATCAAAATCCTTCCCTTTCCAAACCTGAGACCATTCCTTTAGCATGAGTTGTGATATCCAACTCGTTCCCATTCCAATCCTGAGACCCTTCCTGTAGCATGAGATGTGATATCTCAATGCTTCTACTACCAAACCTGAGACCCTTCCTATAACATGAGATGTGATATCCAACTCCTTCCCATTCAAATCCAGAGACCCTTCCTATAGCATGAGATGTGATATCTCAATCCTTCTAATACCAAACCTGAGATCCTTCCTATAACATGAGATGTGACATCTAACTCATTCCCTTTCCAAACCTGAGACCCTTCCTATAACATGAGATGTGATATCCAACTCCTTCCCATTCCAATCCTGAGACCCTTCGTACAGCATGAGGTGTGATATTATAGCATGAGATATGATATCTCTATGCTTCTAATACCAAACCTGAGACCCTTCCTATAACATGAGATGTGATATCCAACTCCTTCCCATTCCAAACCCGAGACCCTTCTTAAAGCATGAGATAGGATATCCAACTCCTTCCTATTCCAATCCCGAGACCCTTACGATAGCAGAGATGTGATATCTCAATGCTTATACCAAACCTAAGACCCTTCCTATGGCATGCGATGTGATATCCAACTCCTTCCCATTCCAATCCTGAGACCCTTCCTATAGCATGAGATGTGATATCTCAATGCTTCTACCAAACCTGAGACCCGTCCTATAACATGAGATGTGATATCCAAATCCTTCCCATTCAAATCCTGAGATCCTTCCGATAGCATGAGATGTGATATCTCAATGCTTCTTATACCAAACCTGAGACCTTTCCTATAGCATGAGATGTGATAAACAACTCATTCCCATTCCAATCCTGTGACCCTTACTATAGCATGAGATGTGATATCTCAATGCTTCTAATACCAAACCTGGACTCTTCCTGTAGCATGAGATGTGATATCCAAGTCCTTCCCATTCCAATCCTGAGACCCTTCCTATAGCATGAGATGTGATATCTCAATGCTTCTACCAAACCTGAGACCCGTCCTATAACATGAGATGTGATATCCAAATCCTTCCCATTCAAATCCTGAGATCCTTCCGATAGCATGAGATGTGATATCTCAATGCTTCTTATACCAAACCTGAGACCCTTCCTATAACATGAGATGTGATATCCAACTCCTTCCCATTCCAAACCTGAGACCCTTCTTAAAGCATGAGATGGGATATCCAACTCCTTCCTATTCCAATCCCGAGACCCTTACGATAGCAGAGATGTGATATCTCAATGCTTATACCAAACCTGAGACCCTTCTTATAGCATGAGATGGGTATCCAACTCCTTCTTATTCCAATCACGAGACCCTTACGATAGCAGATATGTGATATCTCAATTCTTCTACCAAACCTGAGACCCGTCCTATAACATGAGATGTGATATCCAAATCCTTCCCTTTCCAAACCTGAGACCATTCCTTTAGCATGAGATGTGATATCCAACTCATTCCCATTCCAATCCTGAGACCCTTCCTGTAGCATGAGATGTGATATCCAACTCCTTCCCATTCCAATCCTGAGACCCTTCCTAAAGCATGAGATGTGATATCTCAATCCTTCTAATACCAAACCTGAGATCCTTCCTATAACATGAGATGTGATATCTAACTCATTCCCTTTCCAAACCTGAGACACTTCCTATAGCATGATATGTGATATCCAACTCCTTCCCATTCCAATCCTGAGACACTTCCTGTAGCATGAGATGTGATATCTCAATGCTTCTACTACCAAACCTGAGACCCTTCCTATAACATGAGATGTGATATCCAACTCCTTCCCATTCCAAACCTGAGACCCTTCTTATAGCATGAGATGTGATATCCAACTCCTTCCCATTCCAATCCTGAGACCCTTCCTATAGCATGAGGTGTGATATTATAGCATGAGATGTGATATCTCTATGCTTCTAATACCAAACCTGAGACCCTTCCTATAACATGAGATGTGATATCTCAATGCTTCTACCAAACCTGACACCCGTCCTATAACATGAGATGTGATATCAAAATCCTTCCCTTTCCAAACCTGAGACCATTCCTTTAGCATGAGTTGTGATATCCAACTCGTTCCCATTCCAATCCTGAGACCCTTCCTGTAGCATGAGATGTGATATCTCAATGCTTCTACTACCAAACCTGAGACCCTTCCTATAACATGAGATGTGATATCCAACTCCTTCCCATTCAAATCCAGAGACCCTTCCTATAGCATGAGATGTGATATCTCAATCCTTCTAATACCAAACCTGAGATCCTTCCTATAACATGAGATGTGACATCTAACTCATTCCCTTTCCAAACCTGAGACCCTTCCTATAACATGAGATGTGATATCCAACTCCTTCCCATTCCAATCCTGAGACCCTTCGTACAGCATGAGGTGTGATATTATAGCATGAGATATGATATCTCTATGCTTCTAATACCAAACCTGAGACCCTTCCTATAACATGAGATGT
Source organism: Ambystoma mexicanum (assembly GCF_040938575.1). NCBI lineage: Eukaryota > Metazoa > Chordata > Amphibia > Caudata > Ambystomatidae > Ambystoma > Ambystoma mexicanum. Next base: position 560,089,121 of record NC_090932.1, on the reverse strand, counting down.
GATATCCAACTCCTTCCCATTCCAAACCCGAGACCCTTCTTAAAGCATGAGATAGGATATCCAACTCCTTCCTATTCCAATCCCGAGACCCTTACGATAGCAGAGATGTGATATCTCAATGCTTATACCAAACCTAAGACCCTTCCTATGGCATGCGATGTGATATCCAGCTCCTTCCCATTCCAATCCTGAGACTCTTCCTATAGCATGAGATGTGATATCTCAATGCTTCTACCAAACCTGAGACCCGTCCTATAACATGAGATGTGATATCCAAATCCTTCCCATTCAAATCCTGAGATCCTTCCGATAGCATGAGATGTGATATCTCAATGCTTCTTATACCAAACCTGAGACCCTTCCTATAGCATGAGATGTGATAAACAACTCATTCCCATTCCAATCCTGTGACCCTTACTATAGCATGAGATGTGATATCTCAATGCTTCTAATACCAAACCTGGACTCTTCCTGTAGCATGAGATGTGATATCCAAGTCCTTCCCATTCCAATCCTGAGACCCTTCCTATAGCATGAGTTGTGATATCTCAATCCTTCTAATACCAAACCTGAGACCCTTCCTATAACATGAGATGTGATATCCAACTCCTTCCCATTCCAAACCTGAAACCCTGCTTATAGCATGAGATGGGTATCCAACTCCTTCTTATTCCAATCACGAGACCCTTACGATAGCAGAGATGTGATATCTCAATGCTTATAACAAACCTGAGATCCTTCCTATAACATGAGATGTGATATCTAACTCATTCCCTTTCGAAACCTGAGACCCTTCCTATAGCATGATATGTGATATCCAACTCCTTCCCATTCCAATCCTGAGACCCTTCCTATAGCATAAGGTGTGATATTATAGCATGAGATGTGACATCTCTATGCTTCTAATACCAAACCTGAGACCCTTCCTATAACATGAGATGTGATCTCCAACTCCTTCCCATTCCAAACCTGAGACCCTTCTTAAAGCATGAGATGGGATATCCAACTCCTTCCTATTCCAATCCCGAGACCCTTACGATAGCAGAGATGTGATATCTCAATGCTTATACCAAACCTGAGACCCTTCCTATGGCATGCAATGTGATATCCAACTCCTTCCCATTCCAATCCTGAGACCCTTACTATAGCATGAGATGTGATATCTCAATGCTTCTAATACCAAACCTGGACTCTTCCTGTAGCATGAGATGTGATATCCAAGTCCTTCCCATTCCAATCCTGAGACCCTTCCTATAGCATGAGTTGTGATATCTCAATCCTTCTAATACCAAACCTGAGACCCTTCCTATAACATGAGATGTGATATCCAACTCCTTCCCATTCCAAACCTGAGACCCTTCTTATAGCATGAGATGGGTATCCAACTCCTTCTTATTCCAATCACGAGACCCTTACAATAGCAGAGATGTGATATCTCAATGCTTCTAACAAACCTGAGACCTGTCCTATAACATGAGATGTGATATCCAAATCCTTTCCTTTCCAAACCTGAGACCATTCCTTTAGCATGAGATGTGATATCCAACTCATTCCCATTCCAATCCTGAGACCCTTCCTGTAGCATGAGATGGAATATCTCAATGCTTCTACTACTAAACCTGAGACCCTTCCTATAACATGAGATGTGATATTCAACTCCTTCCCATTCCAATCCTGAGACCCTTCCTATAGCATGAGATGTGATATCCAACTCCTTCCCATTCCAATCCTGAGACCCTTCCTATAGCATGAGGTGTGATATTATAGCATGAGATGTGATAGCTCTATGCTTCTAATACCAAACCTGAGACCCTTCCTATAACATGAGATGTGATATCCAACTCCTTCCCATTGCAAACCCGAGACCCTTCTTAAAGCATGAGATGGGATATCCAACTCCTTCCTATTCCAATCCCGAGACCCTTACGATAGCAGAGATGTGATATCTCAATGCTTATACCAAACCTGAGACCCTTCCTATGGCATGCAATGTGATATCCAACTCCTTCCCATTCCAATCCTGAGACCCTTCCTATAGCATGAGATGTGATATCTCAATGCTTCTACCAAACCTGAGACCATTCCTTTAGCATGAGATGTGATATCCTACTCGTTCCCATTCCAATCTTGAGACCCTTCCTGTAGCAATAGATGTGATATCTCAGTGCTTCTAATACCAAACCTGGACTCTTCCTATAGCATGAGATGTGATATCCAACTCCTTCCCATTCCAATCCTGAGACCCTTCCTATAGCATGAGATGTGATATCTCAATCCTTCTAATACCAAACCTGAGATCCTTCCTATAACATGAGATGTGATATCTAACTCATTCCCTTTCCAAACCTGAGACCCTTCCTATATCATGAGATGTGATATCTCAGTGCTTGTAATACCAAACCTGAGACTCTTCCTATAGCAGGAGATGTGATATCCAACTCCTTCCCTTTCCAATCCTGAGACCCTTCCTATAGCATGAGATGTGATATCTCAATGCTTCTACCAAACCTGAGACCCGTCCTATAACATGAGATGTGATATCCAAATCCTTCCCATTCAAATCCTGAGACCCTTCCGATAGCATGAGATGTAATATCTCAATGCTTCTTATACCAAACCTGAGACCCTTCCTATAACATGAGATGTGATATCCAACTCCTTCCCATTCCAAACCTGAGACCCTTCTTAAAGCATGAGATGGGATATCCAACTCCTTCCTATTCCAATCCCGAGACCCTTACGATAGCAGAGATGTGATATCTCAATGCTTATACCAAACCTGAGACCCTTCTTATAGCATGAGATGGGTATCCAACTCTTTCTTATTCCAATCACGAGACCCTTACGATAGCAGATATGTGATATCTCAATTCTTCTACCAAACCTGAGACCCGTCCTATAACATGATATGTGATATCTAACTCATTCCTTTTCCAAACCTGAGACACTTCCTATAGCATGATATGTGATATCCAACTCCTTCCCATTCCAATCCTGAGACACTTCCTGTAGCATGAGATGTGATATCTCAATGCTTCTACTACCAAACCTGAGACCCTTCCTATAACATGAGATGTGATATCCAACTCCTTCCCATTCCAAACCTGACACCCTTCTTAAAGCATGAGATGGGATATCCAACTCCTTCCTATTCCAATCCCGAGACCCTTACGATAGCAAAGATGTGATATCTCAATGCTTATACCAAACCTGAGACCCTTCCTATGGCATGCAATGTGATATCCAACTCCTTCCCATTCCAATCTTGAGACCCTTCCTATAGCATGAGATGTGATATCTCAATGCTTCTACCAAACCTGACACCCGTCCTATAACATGAGATGTGATATCCAAATCCTTCCCTTTCCAAACCTGAGACCATTCCTGTAGCATGAGATGTGATATCTCAATGCTTCTACTACCAAACCTGAGACCCTTCCTATAACATGACATGTGATATCCAACTCCTTCCCATTCAAATCCTGAGACCCTTCCTATAGCATGAGATGAGATATCTCAATCCTTCTAATACCAAACCTGAGATCCTTCCTATAACATGAGATGTGACATCTAACTCATTCCCTTTCCAAACCTGAGACCCTTCCTATAGCATGAGATGTGATATCTCAATGCTCCTACCAAACCTGAGACCCGTCCTATAACATGAGATGCGATATCCAAATCCTTCCCATTCAAATCCTGAGACCCTTCCGATAGCATGAGATGTGATATCTCAATGCTTCTTATACCAAACCTGAGACCCTTCCTATAGCATGAGATGTGATAAACAACTCCTTCCCATTCCAATCCTGTGACCCTTACTATAGCATGAGATGTGATATCTCAATGCTTCTAATACCAAACCTGGACTCTTCCTGTAGCATGAGATGTGATATCCAAGTCCTTCCCATTCCAATCCTGAGACACTTCCTATAGCATGAGTTGTGATATCTCAATCCATCTAATACCAAACCTGAGACCCTTCCTATAACATGAGATGTGATATCCAACTCCTTCCCATTCCAAACCTGAGACCCTTCTTATAGCATGAGATGGGTATCCAACTCCTTCCTATTCCAATCACGAGACCCTTACGATAGCAGAGATGTGATATCTCAATGCTTCTAACAAACCTGAGATCCTTCCTATAACATGAGATGTGATATCTAACTCATTCCCTTTCCAAACCTGAGACCCTTCCTATAGCATGATATGTGATATCCAACTCCTTCCCATTCCAATCCTGAGACCCTTCCTATAGCATAAGGTGTGATATTATAGCATGAGATGTGACATCTCTATGCTTCTAATACCAAACCTAAGACCCTTCCTATAACATGGGATGTGATCTCCAACTCCTTCCCATTCCAAACCTGAGACCCTTCTTAAAGCATGAGATGGGATATCCAACTCCTTCCTATTCCAATCCCGAGACCCTTACGATAGTAGAAATGTGATATCTCAATGCTTATACCAAACCTGAGACCCTTCCTATGGCATGCGATGTGATATTCAACTCCTTCCCATTCCAATCCTGAGACCCTTCCTATAGCATGAGATGTGATATCTCAATGCTTCTACCAAACCTGAGACCCGTCCTATAACATGAGATGTGATATCCAAATCCTTCCCTTTCCAAACCTGAGACCATTCCTTTAGCATGAGATGTGATATCCAACTCATTCCCATTCCAATCCTGAGACCCTTCCTGTAGCATGAGATGTGATATCTCAATGCTTCTACTACCAAACCTGAGACCCTTCCTATAACATGAGATGTGATATCCAACTCCTTCCCATTCCAATCCTGAGACCCTTCATATAGCATGAGATGTGATATATCAATCCTTCTAATACCAAACCTGAGATCCTTCCTATAGCATGAGATGTGATATCTAACTCATTCCCTTTCCAAACCTGAGACCCTTCCTATAGCATGATATGTGACATCCAACTCCTTCCCATTCCAATCCTGAGACCCTTCCTATAGCATGAGGTGTGATATTATAGCATGAGATGTGATATCTCTATGCTTCTAATACCAAACCTGTGACCCTTCCGATAACATGAGATGTGATATCCAACTCCTTCCCATTCCAAACCTGACACCCTTCTTAAAGCATGAGATGGGATATCCAACTCCTTCCTATTCCAATCCCGAGACCCTTACGATAGCAGAGATGTGATATCTCAATGCTTATACCAAACCTGAGACCCTTCCTATGGCATGCAATGTGATATCCAACTCCTTCCCATTCCAATCCTGAGACCCTTCCTATAGCATGAGATGTGATATCTCAATGCTTCTACCAAACCTGAGACCCGTCCTATAACATGAGATGTGATATCCAAATCCTTCCCTTTCCAAACCTGAGACCATTCCTTTAGCATGAGATGTGATATCCAACTTGTTCCCATTCCAATCCTGAGACCCTTCCTGTAGCATGAGATGTGATATCTCAATGCTTCTACTACCAAACCTGAGACCCTTCCTATAACATGAGATGTGATATCCAACTCCTTCCCATTCAAATCCTGAGACCCTTCCTATAGCATGAAATGTGATATCTCATTCCTTCTAATACCAAACCTGAGATCCTTCCTATAACATGAGATGTGACATCTAACTCATTCCCTTTCCAAACCTGAGACCCTTCCTATAGCATGAGATGTGATATCCAACTCCTTCCCATTCCAATCCTGAGACCCTTCGTACAGCATGAGGTGTGATATTATAGCATGAGTTGTGATATCTCAATCCTTCTAATACCAAACCTGAGACCCTTCCTATAACATGAGATGTGATATCCAACTCCTTCCCATTCCAAACCCGAGACCCTTCTTAAAGCATGAGATGGGTATCCAACTCCTTCTTATTCCAATCACGAGACCCTTACGATAGCAGAGATGTGATATCTCAAGGCTTCTAACAAACCTGAGATCCTTCCTATAACATGAGATGTGATATCTAACTCATTCCCTTTCCAAACCTGAGACCCTTCCTATAGCATGATATGTGATATCCAACTCCTTCCCATTCCAATCCTGAGACCCTTCCTATAGCATAAGGTGTGATATTATAGCATGAGATGTGACATCTCTATGCTTCTAATACAAAACCTGAGACCCTTCCTATAACATGAGATGTGATCTCCAACTCCTTCCCATTCCAAACCTGAGACCCTTCTTAAAGCATGAGATGGGATATCCAACTCCTTCCTATTCCAATCCCGAGACCCTTACGATAGCAGAGATGTGATATCCAACTCCTTCCCATTCCAATCCTGAGACCCTTCCTATAGCATGAGTTGTGATTTCTCAATCCTTCTAATACCAAACCTGAGACCCTTCCTATAACATGATGTGATATCCTACTCCTTCCCATTCCAAACCTGATACCCTTACTATAGCATAAGATGTGATATCCAACTCCTTCCCATTCAAATCCTGAGACCCTTCCGATAACATGAGATGTGATATCTCAATGCTTCTAATACCAAACCTGGACTCTTCCTGTAGCATGAGATGTGATATCCAAGTCCTTCCCATTCCAATCCTGAGACCCTTCCTATAGCATGAGTTGTGATAACTCAATACTTCTAATACCGAACCTGAGACCCTTCCTATAACATGAGATGTGATATCCAACTCCTTCCCATTCCAAACCTGAGATCCTTCTTATAGCATGAGATGGGATATCCAACTCCTTCTTATTCCAATCGCGAGACCCTTACGATAGCAGAGATGTGATATCTCAATGCTTCTACCAAACCTGAGACCCGTCCTATAACATGAGATGTGATATCCAAATCCTTCCCTTTCCAAACCTGAGACCATTCCTTTAGCATGAGATGTGATATCCAACTCGTTCCCATTCCAATCCTGAGACCCTTTCTGTAGCATGAGATGTGATATCTCAATGCTTCTACTACCAAACCTGAGACCCTTCCTATAACATGAGATGTGATATCCAACTACTTCCCATTCCAATCCTGAGACACTAACTATAGCATGAGATGTGATATCTTAATCCTTCTAATACCAAACCTGAGATCCTTCCTATAACATGAGATGTGATATCTAACTCATTCCCTTTCCAAACCTGAGACCCTTCCTATAGCATGAGATGTGCTATCCAACTCCTTCCCATTCCAATCCTGAGACCCTTCCTATAGCATGAGGTGTGATATTATAGCATGAGATGTGATATCTCTATGCTTCTAATACCAAACCTGAGACCCTTCCTATAACATGAGATGTGATATCCAACTCCTTCCCATTCCAAACCTGACACCCTTCTTAAAGCATGAGATGGGATATCCAACTCCTTCCTATTCCAATCCCGAGACCCTTACGATAGCAGAGATGTGATATCTCAATGCTTATACCAAACCTGAGACCCTTCCTATGGCATGCAATGTGATATCCAACTCATTCCCATTCCAATCTTGAGACCCTTCCTATAGCATGAGATGTGATATCTCAATGCTTCTACCAAACCTGACACCCGTCCTATAACATGAGATGTGATATCAAAATCCTTCCCTTTCCAAACCTGAGACCATTCCTTTAGCATGAGATGTGATATCCAACTCGTTCCCATTCCAATCTTGAGACCCTTCCTGTAGCAATAGATGTGATATCTCAGTGCTTCTAATACCAAACCTGGACCCTTCCTATAGCATGAGATGTGATATCCAACTCCTTCCCATTCCAATCCTGAGACCCTTCCTATAGCATGAGATGTGATATCTCAATCCTAATACCAAACCTGAGATCCTTCCTATAACATGAGATGTGATATCTAACTCATTCCCTTTCCAAACCTGAGACCCTTCCTATAGCATGAGATGTGATATCTCAGTGCTTGTAATACCAAACCTGAGACTCTTCCTATAGCAGGAGATGTGATATCCAACTCCTTCCCATTCCAATCCTGAGGCCTTCCGATAGCATGAGATGTGAAATCTCAATGCTTCTAATACCAAACGTGAGACCCTCCCTATAGCAAGAGATGTGATATCCAACTCCTTCCCATTCCAATCCTGAGACCCTTCCTATAGCATGAGTTGTGATTTCTCAATCCTTCTAATACCAAACCTGAGACCCTTCCTATAACATGATGTGATATCCTACTCCTTCCCATTCCAAACCTGAGACCCATCCTATAGCATAAGATGTGATATCCAACTCCTTCCCATTCAAATCCTGAGACCCTTCCGATAACATGAGATGTGATATCTCAATGCTTCTAATACCAAACCTGGACTCTTCCTGTAGCATGAGATGTGATATCCAAGTCCTTCCCATTCCAATCCTGAGACCCTTCCTATAGCATGAGTTGTGATAACTCAATACTTCTAATACCGAACCTGAGACCCTTCCTATAACATGAGATGTGATATCCAACTCCTTCCCATTCCAAACCTGAGATCCTTCTTATAGCATGAGATGGGATATCCAACTCCTTCTTATTCCAATCACGAGACACTAACTATAGCATGAGATGTGATATCTTAATCTAATCCTTCTAATACCAAACCTGAGATCCTTCCTATAACATGAGATGTGATATCTAACTCATTCCCTTTCCAAACCTGAGACCCTTCCTATAGCATGAGATGTGATATCCAACTCCTTCCCATTCCAATCCTGAGACCCTTCCTATAGCATGAGGTGTGATATTATAGCATGAGATGTGATATCTCTATGCTTCTAATACCAACCCTGAGACCCTTCCTATAACATGAGATGTGATATCCAACTCCTTCCCATTCCAAACCTGACACCCTTCTTAAAGCATGAGATGGGATATCCAACTCCTTCCTATTCCAATCCCGAGACCCTTACGATAGCAGAGATGTGATATCTCAATGCTTATACCAAACCTGAGACCCTTCCTATGGCATGCAATGTGATATCCAACTCCTTCCCATTCCAATCTTGAGACCCTTCCTATAGCATGAGATGTGATATCTCAATGCTTCTACCAAACCTGACACCCGTCCTATAACATGAGATGTGATATCAAAATCCTTCCCTTTCCAAACCTGAGACCATTCCTTTAGCATGAGTTGTGATATCCAACTCGTTCCCATTCCAATCCTGAGACCCTTCCTGTAGCATGAGATGTGATATCTCAATGCTTCTACTACCAAACCTGAGACCCTTCCTATAACATGAGATGTGATATCCAACTCCTTCCCATTCAAATCCAGAGACCCTTCCTATAGCATGAGATGTGATATCTCAATCCTTCTAATACCAAACCTGAGATCCTTCCTATAACATGAGATGTGACATCTAACTCATTCCCTTTCCAAACCTGAGACCCTTCCTATAGCATGAGATGTGATATCCAACTCCTTCCCATTCCAATCCTGAGACCCTTCGTACAGCATGAGGTGTGATATTATAGCATGAGTTGTGATATCTCAATCCTTCTAATACCAAACCTGAGACCCTTCCTATAACATGAGATGTGATATCCAACTCCTTCCCATTCCAAACCCGAGACCGTTCTTAAAGCATGAGATGGGTATCCAACTCCTTCTTATTCCAATCACGAGACCCTTACGATAGCAGAGATGTGATATCTCAAGGCTTCTAACAAACCTGAGATCCTTCCTATAACATGAGATGTGATATCTAACTCATTCCCTTTCCAAACCTGAGACCCTTCCTATAGCATGATATGTGATATCCAACTCCTTCCCATTCCAATCCTGAGACCCTTCCTATAGCATAAGGTGTGATATTATAGCATGAGATGTGACATCTCTATGCTTCTAATACAAAACCTGAGACCCTTCCTATAACATGAGATGTGATCTCCAACTCCTTCCCATTCCAAACCTGAGACCCTTCTTAAAGCATGAGATGGGATATCCAACTCCTTCCTATTCCAATCCCGAGACCCTTACGATAGCAGAGATGTGATATCTCAATGCTTATACCAAACCTGAGACCCTTCCTATGGCATGCGATGTGATATCCAACTCCTTCCCATTCCAATCCTGAGACCCTTACTATAGCATGAGATGTGATATCTCAATGCTTCTAATACCAAACCTGGACTCTTCCTGTAGCATGAGATGTGATATCCAAGTCCTTCCCATTCCAATCCTGAGACCATTCCTATAGCATGAGCTGTGATATCTCAATCCTTCTAATACCAAACCTGAGACCCTTCCTATAACATGAGATGTGATATCCAACTCCTTCCCATTCCAAACCTGAGACCCTTCTTATAGCATGAGATGGGTATCCAACTCCTTCTTATTCCAATCACGAGACCCTTACGATAGCAGAGATGTGATATCTCAATGCTTCTAACAAACCTGAGACCTGTCCTATAACATGAGATGTGATATACAAATCCTTTCCTTTCCAAACCTGAGACCATTCCTTTAGCATGAGATGTGATATCCAACTCATTCCCATTCCAATCCTGAGACCCTTCCTGTAGCATGAGATGTGATATCTCAATGCTTCTACTACCAAACCTGAGACCCTTCCTATAACATGAGATGTGATATTCAACTCCTTCCCATTCCAATCCTGAGACCCTTCCTATAGCATGAGATGTGATATCCAACTCCTTCCCATTCCAATCCTGAGACCCTTCCTATAGCATGAGGTGTGATATTATAGCATGAGATGTGATATCTCTATGCTTCTAATACCAAACCTGAGACCCTTCCTATAACATGAGATGTGATATCCAACTCCTTCCCATTGCAAACCTGAGACCCTTCTTAAAGCATGAGATGGGCTATCCAACTCCTTCCTATTCCAATCCCGAGACCCTTACGATAGCAGAGATGTGATATCTCAATGCTTATACCAAACCTGAGACCCTTCCTATGGCATGCAATGTGATATCCAACTCCTTCCCATTCCAATTCTGAGACCCTTCCTATAGCATGAGACGTGATATCTCAATGCTTCTACCAAACCTGAGACCATTCCTTTAGCATGAGATGTGATATCCTACTCGTTCCCATTCCAATCTTGAGACCCTTCCTGTAGCAATAGATGTGATATCTCAGTGCTTCTAATACCAAACCTGGACTCTTCCTATAGCATGAGATGTGATATCCAACTCCTTCCCATTCCAATCCTGAGACCCTTCCTATAGCATGAGATGTGATATCTCAATCCTTCTAATACCAAACCTGAGATCCTTCCTATAACATGAGATGTGATATCTAACTCATTCCCTTTCCAAACCTGAGACCCTTCCTATATCATGAGATGTGATATCTCAGTGCTTGTAATACCAAACCTGAGACTCTTCCTATAGCAGGAGATGTGATATCCAACTCCTTCCCATTCCAATCCTGAGACCCTTACTATAGCATGAGATGTGATATCTCAATCCTTCTAATACCAAACCTGGACTCTTCCTGTAGCATGAGATGTGATATCCAAGTCCTTCCCATTCCAATCCTGAGACCCTTCCTATAGCATGAGTTGTGATATCTCAATCCTTCTAATACCAAACCTGAGACCCTTCCTATAACATGAGATGTGATATCCAACTGCTTCCCATTCCAAACCTGAGACCCTTCTTATAGCATGAGATGGGTATCCAACTCCTTCTTATTCCAATCACGAGACCCTTACGATAGCAGAGATGTGATATCTCAATGCTTCTAACAAACCTGAGACCTGTCCTATAACATGAGATGTGATATCCAAATCCTTTCCTTTCCAAACCTGAGACCATTCCTTTAGCATGAGATGTGATATCCAACTCATTCCCATTCCAATCCTGAGACCCTTCCTGTAGCATGAGATGTGATATCTCAATGCTTCTACTACCAAACCTGAGACCCTTCCTATAACATGAGATGTGATATTCAACTCCTTCCCATTCCAATCCTGAGACCCTTCCTATAGCATGAGATGTGATATCCAACTCCTTCCCATTCCAATCCTGAGACCCTTCCTATAGCATGAGGTGTGATATTATAGCATGAGATGTGATATGTCTATGCTTCTAATACCAAACCTGAGACCCTTCCTATAACATGAGATGTGATATCCAACGCCTTCCCATTGCAAACCTGAGACCCTTCTTAAAGCATGAGATGGGATATCCAACTCCTTCCTATTCCAATCCCGAGACCCTTACGATAGCAGAGATGTGATATCTCAATGCTTATACCAAACCTGAGACCCTTCCTATGGCATGCAATGTGATATCCAACTCCTTCCCATTCCAATCCTGAGACCCTTCCTATAGCATGAGATGTGATATCTCAATGCTTCTACCAAACCTGAGACCATTCCTTTAGCATGAGATGTGATATCCTACTCGTTCCCATTCCAATCTTGAGACCCTTCCTGTAGCAATAGATGTGATATCTCAGTGCTTCTAATACCACACCTGGACTCTTCCTATAGCATGAGATGTGATATCCAACTCCTTCCCATTCCAATCCTGAGACCCTTCCTATAGCATGAGATGTGATATCTCAATCCTTCTAATACCAAACCTGAGATCCTTCCTATAACATGAGATGTAATATCTAACTCATTCCCTTTCCAAACCTGAGACCCTTCCTATATCATGAGATGTGATATCTCAGTGCTTGTAATACCAAACCTGAGACTCTTCCTATAGCAGGAGATGTGATATCCAACTCCTTCCCATTCCAATCCTGAGACCCTTACTATAGCATGAGATGTGATATCTCAATCCTTCTAATACCAAACCTGGACTCTTCCTGTAGCATGAGATGTGATATCCAAGTCCTTCCCATTCCAATCCTGAGACCCTTCCTATAGCATGAGTTGTGATATCTCAATCCTTCTAATACCAAACCTGAGACCCTTCCTATAACATGAGATGTGATATCCAACTCCTTCCCTTTCCAAACCTGAGACCCTTCTTATAGCATGAGATGGGTATCCAACTCCTTCTTATTCCAATCACGAGACCCTTATGATAGCAGAGATGTGATATCTCAATGCTTCTAATAAACCTGAGACCTGTCCTATAACATGAGATGTGATATCCAAATCCTTTCCTTTCCAAACCTGAGACCATTCCTTTAGCATGAGATGTGATATCCAACTCATTCCCATTCCAATCCTGAGACCCTTCCTGTAGCATGAGATGTGATATCTCAATGCTTCTACTACCAAACCTGAGACCCTTCCTATAACATGAGATGTGATATTCAACTCCTTCCCATTCCAATCCTGAGACCCTTCCTATAGCATGAGATGTGATATCCAACTCCTTCCCATTCCAATCCTGAGACCCTTCCTATAGCATGAGGTGTGATATTATAGCATGAGATGTGATATCTCTATGCTTCTAATACCAAACCTGAGACCCTTCCTATAACATGAGATGTGATATCCAACTCCTTCCCATTGCAAACCTGAGACCCTTCTTAAAGCATGAGATGGGATATCCAACTCCTTCCTATTCCAATCCCGAGACCCTTACGATAGCAGAGATGTGATATCTCAATGCTTATACCAAACCTGAGACCCTTCCTATGGCATGCAATGTGATATCCAACTCCTTCCCATTCCAATCCTGAGACCCTTCCTATAGCATGAGATGTGATATCTCAATGCTTCTACCAAACCTGAGACCATTCCTTTAGCATGAGATGTGATATCCTACTCGTTCCCATTCCAATCTTGAGACCCTTCCTGTAGCAATAGATGTGATATCTCAGTGCTTCTAATACCAAACCTGGACTCTTCCTATAGCATGAGATGTGATATCCAACTCCTTCCCATTCCAATCCTGAGACCCTTCCTATAGCATGAGATGTGATATCTCAATCCTTCTAATACCAAACCTGAGATCCTTCCTATAACATGAGATGTGATATCTAACTCATTCCCTTTCCAAACCTGAGACCCTTCCTATATCATGAGATGTGATATCTCAGTGCTTGTAATACCAAACCTGAGACTCTTCCTATAGCAGGAGATGTGATATCCAACTCCTTCCCTTTCCAATCCTGAGACCCTTCCTATAGCATGAGATGTGATATCTCAATGCTTCTACCAAACCTGAGACCCGTCCTATAACATGAGATGTGATATCCAAATCCTTCCCATTCAAATCCTGAGACCCTTCCGATAGCATGAGATGTGATATCTCAATGCTTCTTATACCAAACCTGAGACCCTTCCTATAACATGAGATGTGATATCCAACTCCTTCCCATTCCAAACCTGAGACCCTTCTTAAAGCATGAGATGGGATATCCAACTCCTTCCTATTCCAATCCCGAGACCCTTACGATAGCAGAGATGTGATATCTCAATGCTTATACCAAACCTGAGACCCTTCTTATAGCATGAGATGGGTATCCAACTCCTTCTTATTCCAATCACGAGACCCTTACGATAGCAGATATGTGATATCTCAATTCTTCTACCAAACCTGAGACCCGTCCTATAACATGAGATGTGATATCCAAATCCTTCCCTTTCCAAACCTGAGACCATTCCTTTAGCATGAGATGTGATATCCAACTCATTCCCATTCCAATCCTGAGACCCTTCCTGCAGCATGAGATGTGATATCCAACTCCTTCCCATTCCAATCCTGAGACCCTTCCTATAGCATGAGATGTGATATCTCAATCCTTCTAATACCAAACCTGAGATCCTTCCTATAACATGAGATGTGATATCTAACTCATTCCCTTTCCAAACCTGAGACACTTCCTATAGCATGATATGTGATATCCAACTCCTTCCCATTCCAATCCTGAGACACTTCCTGTAGCATGAGATGTGATATCTCAATGCTTCTACTACCAAACCTGAGACCCTTCCTATAACATGAGATGTGATATCCAACTCCTTCCCATTCCAAACCTGAGACCCTTCCTATAGCATGAGATGTGATATCCAACTCCTTCCCATTCCAATCCTGAGACCCTTCCTATAGCATGAGGTGTGATATTATAGCATGAGATGTGATATCTCTATGCTTCTAATACCAAACCTGAGACCCTTCCTATAACATGAGATGTGATATCTCAATGCTTCTACCAAACCTGACACCCGTCCTATAGCATGAGATGTGATATTAAAATCCTTCCCTTTCCAAACCTGAGACCATTCCTTTAGCATGAGTTGTGATATCCAACTCGTTCCCATTCCAATCCTGAGACCCTTCCTGTAGCATGAGATGTGATATCTCAATGCTTCTACTACCAAACCTGAGACCCTTCCTATAACATGAGATGTGATATCCAACTCCTTCCCATTCAAATCCAGAGACCCTTCCTATAGCATGAGATGTGATATCTCAATCCTTCTAATACCAAACCTGAGATCCTTCCTATAACATGAGATGTGACATCTAACTCATTCCCTTTCCAAACCTGAGACCCTTCCTATAGCATGAGATGTGATATCCAACTCCTTCCCATTCCAATCCTGAGACCCTTCCTATAGCATGAGATGTGATATCTCAATCCTTCTAATACCAAACCTGAGATCCTTCCTATAACATGAGATGTGATATCTAACTCATTCCCTTTCCAAACCTGAGACCCTTCCTATATCATGAGATGTGATATCTCAGTGCTTGTAATACCAAACCTGAGACTCTTCCTATAGCAGGAGATGTGATATCCAACTCCTTCCCTTTCCAATCCTGAGACCCTTCCTATAGCATGAGATGTGATATCTCAATGCTTCTACCAAACCTGAGACCCGTCCTATAACATGAGATGTGATATCCAAATCCTTCCCATTCAAATCCTGAGACCCTTCCGATAGCATGAGATGTGATATCTCAATGCTTCTTATACCAAACCTGAGACCCTTCCTATAACATGAGATGTGATATCCAACTCCTTCCCATTCCAAACCTGAGACCCTTCTTAAAGCATGAGATGGGATATCCAACTCCTTCCTATTCCAATCCCGAGACCCTTACGATAGCAGAGATGTGATATCTCAATGCTTATACCAAACCTGAGACTCTTCTTATAGCATGAGATGGGTATCCAACTCCTTCTTATTCCAATCACGAGACCCTTACGATAGCAGATATGTGATATCTCAATTCTTCTACCAAACCTGAGACCCGTCCTATAACATGAGATGTGATATCTAACTCATTCCCTTTCCAAACCTGAGACACTTCCTATAGCATGATATGTGATATCCAACTCCTTCCCATTCCAATCCTGAGACACTTCCTGTAGCATGAGATGTGATATCTCAATGCTTCTACTACCAAACCTGAGACCCTTCCTATAACATGAGATGTGATATCCAACTCCTTCCCATTCCAAACCTGACACCCTTCTTAAAGCATGAGATGGGATATCCAACTCCTTCCTATTCCAATCCCGAGACCCTTACGATAGCAGAGATGTGATATCTCAATGCTTATACCAAACCTGAGACCCTTCCTATGGCATGCAATGTGATATCCAACTCCTTCCCATTCCAATCTTGAGACCCTTCCTATAGCATGAGATGTGATATCTCAATGCTTCTACCAAACCTGACACCCGTCCTATAACATGAGATGTGATATCCAAATCCTTCCCTTTTCAAACCTGAGACCATTCCTGTAGCATGAGATGTGATATCTCAATGCTTCTACTACCAAACCTGAGACCCTTCCTATAACATGAGATGTGATATCCAACTCCTTCCCATTCAAATCCTGAGACCCTTCCTATAGCATGAGATGTGATATCTCAATCCTTCTAATACCAAACCTGGGATCCTTCCTATAACATGAGATGTGACATCTAACTCATTCCCTTTCCAAACCTGAGACCCTTCCTATAGCATGAGATGTGATATCTCAATGCTCCTACCAAACCTGAGACCCGTCCTATAACATGAGATGCGATATCCAAATCCTTCCCATTCAAATCCTGAGACCCTTCCGATAGCATGAGATGTGATATCTCAATGCTTCTTATACCAAACCTGAGACCCTTCCTATAGCATGAGATGTGATAAACAACTCCTTCCCATTCCAATCCTGTGACCCTTACTATAGCATGAGATGTGATATCTCAATGCTTCTAATACCAAACCTGGACTCTTCCTGTAGCATGAGATGTGATATCCAAGTCCTTCCCATTCCAATCCTGAGACCCTTCCTATAGCATGAGTTGTGATATCTCAATCCATCTAATACCAAACCTGAGACCCTTCCTATAACATGAGATGTGATATCCAACTCCTTCCCATTCCAAACCTGAGACCCTTCTTATAGCATGAGATGGGTATCCAACTCCTTCTTATTCCAATCACGAGACCCTTACGATAGCAGAGATGTGATATCTCAATGCTTCTAACAAACCTGAGATCCTTCCTATAACATGAGATGTGATATCTAACTCATTCCCTTTCCAAACCTGAGACCCTTCCTATAGCATGATATGTGATATCCAACTCCTTCCCATTCCAATCCTGAGACCCTTCCTATAGCATAAGGTGTGATATTATAGCATGAGATGTGACATCTCTATGCTTCTAATACCAAACCTGAGACCCTTCCTATAACATGAGATGTGATCTCCAACTCCTTCCCATTCCAAACCTGAGACCCTTCTTAAAGCATGAGATGGGATATCCAACTCCTTCCTATTCCAATCCCGAGACCCTTACGATAGTAGAAATGTGATATCTCAATGCTTATACCAAACCTGAGACCCTTCCTATGGCATGCGATGTGATATCCAACTCCTTCCCATTCCAATCCTGAGACCCTTCCTATAGCATGAGATGTGATATCTCAATGCTTCTACCAAACCTGATACCCGTCCTATAACATGAGATGTGATATCCAAATCCTTCCCTTTCCAAACCTGAGACCATTCCTTTAGCATGAGATGTGATATCCAACTCATTCCCATTCCAATCCTGAGACCCTTCCTGTAGCATGAGATGTGATATCTCAATGCTTCTACTACCAAACCTGAGACCCTTCCTATAACATGAGATGTGATATCCAACTCCTTCCCATTCCAATCCTGAGACCCTTCATATAGCATGAGATGTGATATATCAATCCTTCTAATACCAAACCTGAGATCCTTCCTATAGCATGAGATGTGATATCTAACTCATTCCCTTTCCAAACCTGAGACCCTTCCTATAGCATGATATGTGACATCCAACTCCTTCCCATTCCAATCCTGAGACCCTTCCTATAGCATGAGGTGTGATATTATAGCATGAGATGTGATATCTCTATGCTTCTAATACCAAACCTGTGACCCTTCCGATAACATGAGATGTGATATCCAACTCCTTCCCATTCCAAACCTGACACCCTTCTTAAAGCATGAGATGGGATATCCAACTCCTTCCTATTCCAATCCCGAGACCCTTACGATAGCAGAGATGTGATATCTCAATGCTTATACCAAACCTGAGACCCTTCCTATGGCATGCAATGTGATATCCAACTCCTTCCCATTCCAATCCTGAGACCCTTCCTATAGCATGAGATGTGATATCTCAATGCTTCTACCAAACCTGAGACCCGTCCTATAACATGAGATGTGATATCCAAATCCTTCCCTTTCCAAACCTGAGACCATTCCTTTAGCATGAGATGTGATATCCAACTTGTTCCCATTCCAATCCTGAGACCCTTCCTGTAGCATGAGATGTGATATCTCAATGCTTCTACTACCAAACCTGAGACCCTTCCTATAACATGAGATGTGATATCCAACTCCTTCCCATTCAACTCCTGAGACCCTTCCTATAGCATGAAATGTGATATCTCAATCCTTCTAATACCAAACCTGAGACCCTTCCTATAACATGAGATGTGATATCCAACTCCTTCCCATTCCAAACCTGAGACCCTGCTTATAGCATGAGATGGGTATCCAACTCCTTCTTATTCCAATCACGAGACCCTTACGATAGCAGAGATGTGATATCTCAATGCTTCTAACAAACCTGAGATCCTTCCTATAACATGAGATGTGATATCTAACTCATTCCCTTTCCAAACCTGAGACCCTTCCTATAGCATGATATGTGATATCCAACTCCTTCCCATTCCAATCCTGAGACCCTTCCTATAGCATAAGGTGTGATATTATAGCATGAGATGTGACATCTCTATGCTTCTAATACCAAACCTGAGACCCTTCCTATAACATGAGATGTGATCTCCAACTCCTTCCCATTCCAAACCTGAGACCCTTCTTAAAGCATGCGATGTGATATCCAACTCCTTCCCATTCCAATCCTGAGACCCTTACTATAGCATGAGATGTGATATCTCAATGCTTCTAATACCAAACCTGGACTCTTCCTGTAGCATGAGATGTGATATCCAAGTCCTTCCCATTCCAATCCTGAGACCCTTCCTATAGCATGAGTTGTGATATCTCAATCCTTCTAATACCAAACCTGAGACCCTTCCTATAACATGAGATGTGATATCCAACTCCTTCCCATTCCAAACCTTAGACCCTTCTTATAGCATGAGATGGGTATCCAACTCCTTCTTATTCCAATCACGAGACCCTTACAATAGCAGAGATGTGATATCTCAATGCTTCTAACAAACCTGAGACCTGTCCTATAACATGAGATGTGATATCCAAATCCTTTCCTTTCCAAACCTGAGACCATTCCTTTAGCATGAGATGTGATATCCAACTCATTCCCATTCCAATCCTGAGACCCTTCCTGTAGCATGAGATGGAATATCTCAATGCTTCTACTACCAAACCTGAGACCCTTCCTATAACATGAGATGTGATATTCAACTCCTTCCCATTCCAATCCTGAGACCCTTCCTATAGCATGAGATGTGATATCCAACTCCTTCCCATTCCAATCCTGAGACCCTTCCTATAGCATGAGGTGTGATATTATAGCATGAGATGTGATATCTCTATGCTTCTAATACCAAACCTGAGACCCTTCCTATAACATGAGATGTGATATCCAACTCCTTCCCATTGCAAACCCGAGACCCTTCTTAAAGCATGAGATGGGATATCCAACTCCTTCCTATTCCAATCCCGAGACCCTTACGATAGCAGAGATGTGATATCTCAATGCTTATACCAAACCTGAGACCCTTCCTATGGCATGCAATGTGATATCCAACTCCTTCCCATTCCAATCCTGAGACCCTTCCTATAGCATGAGATGTGATATCTCAATGCTTCTACCAAACCTGAGACCATTCCTTTAGCATGAGATGTGATATCCTACTCGTTCCCATTCCAATCTTGAGACCCTTCCTGTAGCAATAGATGTGATATCTCAGTGCTTCTAATACCAAACCTGGACTCTTCCTATAGCATGAGATGTGATATCCAACTCCTTCCCATTCCAATCCTGAGACCCTTCCTATAGCATGAGATGTGATATCTCAATCCTTCTAATACCAAACCTGAGATCCTTCCTATAACATGAGATGTGATATCTAACTCATTCCCTTTCCAAACCTGAGAACCTTCCTATATCATGAGATGTGATATCTCAGTGCTTCTAATACCAAACCTGAGACTCTTCCTATAGCAGGAGATGTGATATCCAACTCCTTCCCTTTCCAATCCTGAGACCCTTCCTATAGCATGAGATGTGATATCTCAATGCTTCTACCAAACCTGAGACCCGTCCTATAACATGAGATGTGATATCCAAATCCTTCCCATTCAAATCCTGAGACCCTTCCGATAGCATGAGATGTGATATCTCAATGCTTCTTATACCAAACCTGAGACCCTTCCTATAACATGAGATGTGATATCCAACTCCTTCCCATTCCAAACCTGAGACCCTTCTTAAAGCATGAGATGGGATATCCAACTCCTTCCTATTCCAATCCCGAGACCCTTACGATAGCAGAGATGTGATATCTCAATGCTTATACCAAACCTGAGACTCTTCTTATAGCATGAGATGGGTATCCAACTCCTTCTTATTCCAATCACGAGACCCTTACGATAGCAGATATGTGATATCTCAATTCTTCTACCAAACCTGAGACCCGTCCTATAACATGAGATGTGATATCTAACTCATTCCCTTTCCAAACCTGAGAAACTTCCTATAGCATGATATGTGATATCCAACTCCTTCCCATTCCAATCCTGAGACACTTCCTGTAGCATGAGATGTGATATCTCAATGCTTCTACTACCAAACCTGAGACCCTTCCTATAACATGAGATGTGATATCCAACTCCTTCCCATTCCAAACCTGACACCCTTCTTAAAGCATGAGATGGGATATCCAACTCCTTCCTATTCCAATCCCGAGACCCTTACGATAGCAGAGATGTGATATCTCAATGCTTATACCAAACCTGAGACCCTTCCTATGGCATGCAATGTGATATCCAACTCCTTCCCATTCCAATCTTGAGACCCTTCCTATAGCATGAGATGTGATATCTCAATGCTTCTACCAAACCTGACACCCGTCCTATAACATGAGATGTGATATCCAAATCCTTCCCTTTCCAAACCTGAGACCATTCCTGTAGCATGAGATGTGATATCTCAATGCTTCTACTACCAAACCTGAGACCCTTCCTATAACATGAGATGTGATATCCAACTCCTTCCCATTCAAATCCTGAGACCCTTCCTATAGCATGAGATGTGATATCTCAATCCTTCTAATACCAAACCTGAGATCCTTCCTATAACATGAGATGTGACATCTAACTCATTCCCTTTCCAAACCTGAGACCCTTCCTATAGCATGAGATGTGATATCTCAATGCTCCTACCAAACCTGAGACCCGTCCTATAACATGAGATGCGATATCCAAATCCTTCCCATTCAAATCCTGAGACCCTTCCGATAGCATGAGATGTGATATCTCAATGCTTCTTATACCAAACCTGAGACCCTTCCTATAGCATGAGATGTGATAAACAACTCCTTCCCATTCCAATCCTGTGACCCTTACTATAGCATGAGATGTGATATCTCAATGCTTCTAATAACAAACCTGGACTCTTCCTGTAGCATGAGATGTGATATCCAAGTCCTTCCCATTCCAATCCTGAGATCCTTCCTATAGCATGAGTTGTGATATCTCAATCCATCTAATACCAAACCTGAGACCCTTCCTATAACATGAGATGTGATATCCAACTCCTTCCCATTCCAAACCTGAGACCCTTCTTATAGCATGAGATGGGTATCCAACTCCTTCTTATTCCAATCACGAGACCCTTACGATAGCAGAGATGTGATATCTCAATGCTTCTAACAAACCTGAGATCCTTCCTATAACATGAGATGTGATATCTAACTCATTCCCTTTCCAAACCTGAGAACCTTCCTATAGCATGATATGTGATATCCAACTCCTTCCCATTCCAATCCTGAGACCCTTCCTATAGCATAAGGTGTGATATTATAGCATGAGATGTGACATCTCTATGCTTCTAATACCAAACCTGAGACCCTTCCTATAACATGAGATGTGATCTCCAACTCCTTCCCATTCCAAACCTGAGACCCTTCTTAAAGCATGAGATGGGATATCCAACTCCTTCCTATTCCAATCCCGAGACCCTTACGATAGTAGAAATGTGATATCTCAATGCTTATACCAAACCTGAGACCCTTCCTATGGCATGCGATGTGACATCCAACTCCTTCCCATTCCAATCCTGAGACCCTTCCTATAGCATGAGATATGATATCTCAATGCTTCTACCAAACCTGAGACCCGTCCTATAACATGAGATGTGATATCCAAATCCTTCCCTTTCCAAACCTGAGACCATTCCTTTAGCATGAGATGTGATATCCAACTCATTCCCATTCCAATCCTGAGACCCTTCCTGTAGCATGAGATGTGATATCTCAATGCTTCTACTACCAAACCTGAGACCCTTCCTATAACATGAGATGTGATATCCAACTCCTTCCCATTCCAATCCTGAGACCCTTCATATAGCATGAGATGTGATATATCAATCCTTCTAATACCAAACCTGAGATCCTTCCTATAGCATGAGATGTGATATCTAACTCATTCCCTTTCCAAACCTGAGACCCTTCCTATAGCATGATATGTGACATCCAACTCCTTCCCATTCCAATCCTGAGACCCTTCCTATAGCATGAGGTGTGATATTATAGCACGAGATGTGATATCTCTATGCTTCTAATACCAAACCTGTGACCCTTCCGATAACATGAGATGTGATATCCAACTCCTTCCCATTCCAAACCTGACACCCTTCTTAAAGCATGAGATGGGATATCCAACTCCTTCCTATTCCAATCCCGAGACCCTTACGATAGCAGAGATGTGATATCTCAATGCTTATACCAAACCTGAGACCCTTCCTATGGCATGCAATGTGATATCCAACTCCTTCCCATTCCAATCCTGAGACCCTTCCTATAGCATGAGATGTGATATCTCAATGCTTCTACCAAACCTGAGACCCGTCCTATAACATGAGATGTGATATCCAAATCCTTCCCTTTCCAAACCTGAGACCATTCCTTTAGCATGAGATGTGATATCCAACTTGTTCCCATTCCAATCCTGAGACCCTTCCTGTAGCATGAGATGTGATATCTCAATGCTTCTACTACCAAACCTGAGACCCTTCCTATAACATGAGATGTGATATCCAACTCCTTCCCATTCAAATCCTGAGACCCTTCCTATAGCATGAAATGTGATATCTCATTCCTTCTAATACCAAACCTGAGATCCTTCCTATAACATGAGATGTGACATCTAACGCATTCCCTTTCCAAACCTGAGACCCTTCCTATAGCATGAGATGTGATATCCAACTCCTTCCCATTCCAATCCTGAGACCCTTCGTATAGCATGAGGTGTGATATTATAGCATGAGATGTGATATCTCTATGCTTCTAATACCAAACCTGAGACCCTTCCTATAACATGAGATGTGATATCCAACTCCTTCCCATTCCAAACCTGAGACCCTTCTTAAAGCATGAGATGGGATATCCAACTCCTTCCTATTCCAATCCCGAGACCCTTACGATAGCAGTGATGTGATATCTCAATGCTTATACCAAACCTGAGACCCTTCCTATGGCATGCGATGTGATATCCAACTCCTTCTAATTCCAATCCTGAGACCCTTCCTACAGCATGAGATGTGATATCTCAATGCTTCTACCAAACCTGAGACCCGTCCTATAACATGAGATGTGATATCCAAACCCTTCCCATTAAAATCCTGAGACCCTTCCGATAGCATGAGATGTGATATCTCAATGCTTCTTATACCAAACCTGAGACCCTTCCTATAGCATGAGATGTGATAAACAACACCTTCCCATTCCAATCCTGTGACCCTTACTATAGCATGAGATGTGATATCTCAATGCTTCTAATACCAAACCTGGACTCTTCCTGTAGCATGAGATGTGATATCCAAGTCCTTCCCATTCCAATCCTGAGACCCTTCCTATAGCATGAGTTGTGATATCTCAATCCTTCTAATACCAAACCTGAGACCCTTCCTATAACATGAGATGTGATATCCAACTCCTTCCCATTCCAAACCTGAGACCCTTCTTATAGCATGAGATGGGTATCCAACTCCTTCTTATTCCAATCACGAGACCCTTACGATAGCAGAGATGTGATATCTCAATGCTTCTAACAAACCTGAGACCTGTCCTATAACATGAGATGTGATATCCAAATCCTTTCCTTTCCAAACCTGAGACCATTCCTTTAGCATGAGATGTGATATCCAACTCATTCCCATTCCAATCCTGAGACCCTTCCTGTAGCATGAGATGTGATATCTCAATGCTTCTACTACCAAACCTGAGACCCTTCCTATAACATGAGATGTGATATTCAACTCCTTCCCATTCCAATCCTGAGACCCTTCCTATAGCATGAGATGTGATATCCAACTCCTTCCCATTCCAATCCTGAGACCCTTCCTATAGCATGAGGTGTGATATTATAGCATGAGATGTGATATCTCTATGCTTCTAATACCAAACCTGAGACCCTTCCTTTAACATGAGATGTGATATCCAACTCCTTCCCATTCCAAACCTGAGACCCTTCTTAAAGCATGAGATGGGATATCCAACTCCTTCCTATTCCAATCCCGAGACCCTTACGATAGCAGAGATGTGATATCTCAATGCTTATACCAAACCTGAGACCCTTCCTATGGCATGCAATGTGATATCCAACTCCTTCCCATTCCAATCCTGAGACCCTTCCTATAGCATGAGATGTGATATCTCAATGCTTCTACCAAACCTGAGACCATTCCTTTAGCATGAGATGTGATATCCAACTTGTTCCCATTCCAATCTTGAGACCCGTCCTGTAGCAATAGATGTGATATCTCAGTGCGTCTAATACCAAACCTGGACCCTTCCTATAGCATGAGATGTGATATCCAACTTCTTCCCATTCCAATCCTGAGACCCTTCCTATAGCATGAGATGTGATATCTCAATCCTTCTAATACCAAACCTGAGATCCTTCCTATAACATGAGATGTGATATGTAACTCATTCCCTTTCCAAACCTGAGACCCTTCCTATAGCATGAGATGTGATATCTCAGTGCTTGTAATACCAAACCTGAGACTCTTCCTATAGCAGGAGATGTGATATCCAACTCCTTCCCATTCCAATCCTGAGGCCTTCCGATAGCATGAGATGTGAAATCTCAATGCTTCTAATACCAAACGTGAGACCCTCTTATAGCAAGAGATGTGATATCCAACTCCTTCCCATTCCAATCCTGAGACCCTTCCTATAGCATGAGTTGTGATTTCTCAATCCTTCTAATACCAAACCTGAGACCCTTCCTATAACATGATGTGATATCCTACTCCTTCCCATTCCAAACCTGAGACCCATCCTATAGCATAAGATGTGATATCCAACTCCTTCCCATTCAAATCCTGAGACCCTTCCGATATCATGTGATGTGATATCTCATTGCTTCTAATACCAAACCTGGACTCTTCCTGTAGCATGAGATGTGATATACAAGTCCTTCCCATTCCAATCCTGAGACCCTTCCTATAGCATGAGTTGTGATAACTCAATACTTCTAATACCAAACCTGAGACCCTTCCTATAACATGAGTTGTGATATCCAATTCCTTCCCATTCCAAACCTGAGATCCTTCTTATAGCATGAGATGGGATATCCAACTCCTTCTTATTCCAATCACGAGACCCTTACGATAGCAGAGATGTGATATCTCAATGCTTCTACCAGACCTGAGACCCGTCCTATAACATGAGATGTGATATCCAAATCCTTCCCTTTCCAATCCTGAGACCATTCCTTTAGCATGAGATGTGATATCCAACTCGTTCCCATTCCAATCCTGAGACCCTTTCTGTAGCATGAGATGTGATATCCAACTCCTTCCCATTCCAATCCTGAGACACTAACTATAGCATGAGATGTGATATCTTAATCCTTCTAATACCAAACCTGAGATCCTTCCTATAACAAGAGATGTGATATCTAACTCATTCCCTTTCCAAACCTGAGAACCTTCCTATAGCATGAGATGTGCTATCCAACTCCTTCCCATTCTAATCCTGAGACACTTCCTATAGCATGAGGTGTGATATTATAGCATGAGATGTGATATCTGTATGCTTCTAATACCAAACCTGGGACCCTTCCTATAACATGAGATGTGATATCCAACTCCTTCCCATTCCAAACCTGACACCCTTCTTAAAGCATGAGATGGGATATCCAACTCCTTCCTATTCCAATCCCCAGACCCTTACGATAGCAGAGATGTGATATCTCAATGCTTATACCAAACCTGAGACCCTTCCTATGGCATGCAATGTGATATCCAACTCCTTCCCATTCCAATCTTGAGACCCTTCCTATAGCATGAGATGTGATATCTCAATGCTTCTACCAAACCTGACACCCATCCTATAACATGAGATGTGATATCAAAATCCTTCCCTTTCCAAACCTGAGACCATTCCTTTAGCATGAGATGTGATATCCAACTTGTTCCCATTCCAATCCTGAGACCCTTCCTATAGCATGAGATGTGATATCTCAATGCTTCTACCAAACCTGAGACCATTCCTTAAGCATGAGATGTGATATCCAACTCGTTCCCATTCCAATCTTGAGACCCTTCCTGTAGCAATAGATGTGATATCTCAGTGCTTCTAATACCAAACCTGGACCCTTCCTATAGCAGGAGATGTGATATCCAACTCCTTCCCATTCCAATCCTGAGGCCTTCCGATAGCATGAGATGTGAAATCTCAATGCTTCTAATACCAAATGTGAGACCCTCCCTATAGCAAGAGATGTGATATCCAACTCCTTCCCATTCCAATCCTGAGACCCTTCCTATAGCATGAGTTGTGATTTCTCAATCCTTCTAATACCAAACCTGAGACCCTTCCTATAACATGATGTGATATCCTACTCCTTCCCATTCCAAACCTGAGACCCATCCTATAGCATAAGATGTGATATCCAACTCCTTCCATTCAAATCCTGAGACCCTTCCGATAACATGAGATGTGATATCTCAATGCTTCTAATACCAAACCTGGACTCTTCCTGTAGCATGAGATGTGATATCCAAGTCCTTCCCATTCCAATCCTGAGACCCTTCCTATAGCATGAGTTGTGATAACTCAATACTTCTAATACCAAACCTGAGACCCTTCCTACAACATGAGATGTGATATCCAACTCCTTCCCATTCCAAACCTGAGATCCTTCTTATAGCATGAGATGGGATATCCAACTCCTTCTTATTCCAATCACGAGACCCTTACGATAGCAGAGATGTGATATCTCAATGCTTCTACCAAACCTGAGACCCGTCCTATAACATGAGATGTGATATCCAAATCCTTCCCTTTCCAAACCTGAGACCATTCCTTTAGCATGAGATGTGATATCCAACTCGTTCCCATTCCAATCCTGAGACCCTTCCTGTAGCATGAGATGTGATATCTCAATGCTTCTACTTCCAAACCTGAGACCCTTCCTATAACATGAGATGTGATATCCAACTCCTTCCCATTCCAATCCTGAGACCCTTCCTATAGCATGAGATGTGATATCTCAGTGCTTGTAATACCAAACCTGAGGCTCTTCCTATAGCAGGAGATGTGATATTCAACTCCTTCCCATTCCAATCCTGAGGCCTTCCGATAGCATGAGATGTGAAATCTCAATGCTTCTAATACCAAACGTGAGACCCTCCCTATAGCAAGAGATGTGATATCCCACTCGTTCCCATTCCAATCCTGAGACCCTTCCTATAGCATGAGTTGTGATTTATCAATTCTTCTAATACCAAACCTGAGACCCTTCCTATAACATGATGTGATATCCTACTCTTTCCCATTCCAAACCTGAGACCCATCCTATAGCATAAGATGTGATATCCAACTCCTTCCCATTCAAATCCTGAGACCCTACCGATAGCATGAGATGTGATATCTCAATGCTTCTTATACCAAACCTGAGACCCTTCCTATAGCATGAGATGTGATAAACAACTCCTTCCCATTCCAATCCTGTGACCCTTACTATAGCATGAGATGTGATATCTCAATGCTTCTAATACCAAACCTGGACTCTTCCTGTAGCATGAGATGTGATATCCAAGTCCTTCCCATTCCAATCCTGAGACCCTTCCTATAGCATGAGTTGTGATAACTCAATCCTTCTAATACCAAACCTGAGACCCTTCCTATAACATGAGATGTGATATCCAACTCCTTCCCATTCCAAACCTGAGACCCTTCTTATATCATGAGATGGGATATCCAACTCCTTCTTATTCCAATCTCGAGACCCTTACGATAGCAGAGATGTGATATCTCAATGCTTCTACCAAACCTGAGACCCGTCCTATAACATGAGATGTGATATCCAAATCCTTCCCTTTCCAAACCTGAGACCATTCCTTTAGCATGAGATGTGATATCCAATTCTTTCCCATTCCAATCCTGAGACCCTTTCTGTAGCATGAGATGTGATATCTCAATGCTTCTACTACCAAACCTGAGACCCTTCCTATAACATGAGATGTGATATCCAACTCCTTCCCATTCCAATCCTGAGACCCTTCCTATAGCATGAGATGTGATATCTTAATCCTTCTAATACCAAACCTGAGATCCTTCCTATAACATGAGATGTGATATCTAACTCATTCCCTTTCCAAACCTGAGACCATACCTATAGCATGAGATGTTATATCCAACTCCTTCCCATTCAAATACTGAGACCCTTCCTATAGCATGAGTTGTGATATTATAGCATGAGATGTGATATCTCTATGCTTCTAATACCAAACCTGAGACCCTTCCTATAACATGAGATGTGACATCCAACTCCTACCCATTCCAAACCTGAGACCCTTCTTAAAGCATGAGATGGGATATCGAACTCCTTCCTATTCCAATCCCGAGACCCTTACGATAGCAGAGATGTGATATCTCAATGCTTATTCCAATCCTGAGACCCTTCCTCTAGCATGAGATGTGATATCTCAATGCTTCTACCAAACCTGAGACCCGTCCTATAACATGAGATGTGATATCCAAATCCTTCCCATTCAAATACTGAGACCCTTCCGATAGCATGATATGTGATATCTCAATGCTTCTTATACCAAACCTGAGACCCTTCCTATAGCATGAGATTTGATAAACAACTCCTTCCCATTCCAATCCTGTGACCCTTACTATAGCATGAGATGTGATATCTCAATGCTTCTAATACCAAACCTGGACTCTTCCTGTAGCATGAGATGTGATATCCAAGTCCTTCCCATTCCAATCCTGAGACCCTTCCTATAGCATGAGGTGTGATATTATAGCATGAGATGTGATATATCTATGCTTCTAATACCAAACCTGAGACCCTTCCTATAACATGAGATGTGATATCCAACTCCTTCCCATTCCAAACCTGAGACCCTTCTTAAAGCATGAGATGGGATATCCAACTCCTTGCTATTCCAATCCCGAGACCCTTACGATAACAGAGATGTGATATCTCAATGCTTATACCAAACCTGAGACCCTTCTTATAGCAAGAGATGGGTATCCAACTCCTTCCTATTCCAATCACGAGACCCTTACGATATCAGATATGTGATATCTCAATGCTTCTACCAAACCTGAGACCCGTCCTATAACATGAGATGTGATATCCAAATCCTTCCCTTTCCAAACCTGAGACCATTCCTTTAGCATGAGATGTGATATCCAACTCACTCCCATTCCAATCCTGAGACCCTTCCTATAGCATGAGATGTGATATCTCAATCCTTCTAATACCAAACCTGAGATCCTTCCTATAACATGAGATGTGATATCTAACCCATTCCCTTTCCAAACCTGAGACCCTTCCTATAGCATGTTTTTTGAGATCCAACTCCTTCCCATTCCAATCCTGAGACCCTTACTATAGCATGAGATGTGATATCTCAATCCTTCTAATACCAAACCTGGACTCTTCCTGTAGCATGAGATGTGATATCCAAGTCCTTCCCATTCCAATCCTGAGACCCTTCCTATAGCATGAGTTGTGATATCTCAATCCTTCTAATACCAAACCTGAGACCCTTCCTATAACATGAGATGTGATATCCAACTCCTTCCCATTCCAAACCTGAGACCCTTCTTATAGCATGAGATGGGTATCCAACTCCTTCTTATTCCAATCACGAGACCCTTATGATAGCAGAGATGTGATATCTCAATGCTTCTAACAAACCTGAGACCTGTCCTATAACATGAGATGTGATATCCAAATCCTTTCCTTTCCAAACCTGAGACCATTCCTTTAGCATGAGATGTGATATCCAACTCATTCCCATTCCAATCCTGAGACCCTTCCTGTAGCATGAGATGTGATATCTCAATGCTTCTACTACCAAACCTGAGACCCTTCCTATAACATGAGATGTGATATTCAACTCCTTCCCATTCCAATCCTGAGACCCTTCCTATAGCATGAGATGTGATATCCAACTCCTTCCCATTCCAATCCTGAGACCCTTCCTATAGCATGAGGTGTGATATTATAGCATGAGATGTGATATCTCTATGCTTCTAATACCAAACCTGAGACCCTTCCTATAACATGAGATGTGATATCCAACTCCTTCCCATTGCAAACCTGAGACCCTTCTTAAAGCATGAGATGGGATATCCAACTCCTTCCTATTCCAATCCCGAGACCCTTACGATAGCAGAGATGTGATATCTCAATGCTTATACCAAACCTGAGACCCTTCCTATGGCATGCAATGTGATATCCAACTCCTTCCCATTCCAATCCTGAGACCCTTCCTATAGCATGAGATGTGATATCTCAATGCTTCTACCAAACCTGAGACCATTCCTTTAGCATGAGATGTGATATCCTACTCATTCCCATTCCAATCTTGAGACCCTTCCTGTAGCAATAGATGTGATATCTCAGTGCTTCTAATACCAAACCTGGACTCTTCCTATAGCATGAGATGTGATATCCAACTCCTTCCCATTCCAATCCTGAGACCCTTCCTATAGCATGAGATGTGATATCTCAATCCTTCTAATACCAAACCTGAGATCCTTCCTATAACATGAGATGTGATATCTAACTCATTCCCTTTCCAAACCTGAGACCCTTCCTATATCATGAGATGTGATATCTCAGTGCTTGTAATACCAAACCTGAGACTCTTCCTATAGCAGGAGATGTGATATCCAACTCCTTCCCTTTCCAATCCTGAGACCCTTCCTATAGCATGAGATGTGATATCTCAATGGTTCTACCAAACCTGAGACCCGTCCTATAACATGAGATGTGATATCCAAATCCTTCCCATTCAAATCCTGAGACCCTTCCGATAGTATGAGATGTGATATCTCAATGCTTCTTATACCAAACCTGAGACCCTTCCTATAACATGAGATGTGATATCCAACTCCTTCCCATTCCAATCCCGAGACCCTTACGATAGCAGAGATGTGATATCTCAATGCTTATACCAAACCTGAGACCCTTCTTATAGCATGAGATGGGTATCCAACTCCTTCTTATTCCAATCACGAGACCCTTACGATAGCAGATATGTGATATCTCAATTCTTCTACCAAACCTGAGACCCGTCCTATAACATGAGATGTGATATCCAAATCCTTCCCTTTCCAAACCTGAGACCATTCCTTTAGCATGAGATGTGATATCCAACTCATTCCCATTCCAATCCTGAGACCCTTCCTGTAGCATGAGATGCGATATCCAACTCCTTCCCATTCCAATCCTGAGACCCTTCCTATAGCATGAGATGTGATATCTCAATCCTTCTAATACCAAACCTGAGATCCTTCCTATAACATGAGATGTGATATATAACTCATTCCCTTTCCAAACCTGAGACACTTCCTATAGCATGATATGTGATATCCAACTCCTTCCCATTCCAATCCTGAGACACTTCCTGTAGCATGAGATGTGATATCTCAATGCTTCTACTACCAAACCTGAGACCCTTCCTATAACATGAGATGTGATATCCAACTCCTTCCCATTCCAAACCTGAGACCCTTCCTATAGCATGAGATGTGATATCCAACTCCTTCCCATTCCAATCCTGAGACCCTTCCTATAGCATGAGGTGTGATATTATAGCATGAGATGTGATATCTCTATGCTTCTAATACCAAACCTGAGACCCTTC
Organism: Ambystoma mexicanum; assembly: GCF_040938575.1. NCBI lineage: Eukaryota > Metazoa > Chordata > Amphibia > Caudata > Ambystomatidae > Ambystoma > Ambystoma mexicanum. The sequence continues at coordinate 560,056,410 of NC_090932.1, read as the reverse complement.
CTATAACATGAGATGTGATATCCAACTCATTCCCATTCCAAACCTGACACCCTTCTTAAAGCATGAGATCGGATATCCAACTCCTTCCTATTCCAATCCCGAGACCCTTACGATAGCAGAGATGTGATATCTCAATGCTTATACCAAACCTGAGACCCTTCCTATGGCATGCAATGTGATATCCAACTCCTTCCCATTCCAATCCTGAGACCTTTCCTATAGCATGAGATGTGATATCTCAATGCTTCTACCAAACCTGAGACCCGTCCTATAACATGAGATGTGATATCCAAATCCTTCCCATTCAAATCCTGAGACCCTTCCGATAGCATGAGATGTGATATCTCAATGCTTCTTATACCAAACCTGAGACCCGTCCTATAACATGAGATGTGATATCCAAATCCTTCCCTTTCCAAACCTGAGACCATTCCTTTAGCATGAGATGTGATATCCAACTCGTTCCCATTCCAATCCTGAGACCCTTTCTGTAGCATGAGATGTGATATCTCAATGCTTCTACTACCAAACCTGAGACCCTTCCTATAACATGAGATGTGATATCCAACTCCTTCCCATTCCAATCCTGAGACACTAACTATAGCATGAGATGTGATATCTCATTCCTTCTAATACCAAACCTGAGATCCTTCCTATAACATGAGAAGTGACATCTAACGCATTCCCTTTCCAAACCTGAGACCCTTCCTATAGCATGAGATGTGATATCCAACTCCTTCCCATTCCAATCCTGAGACCCTTCGTATAGCATGAGGTGTGATATTATAGCATGAGATGTGATATCTCTATGCTTCTAATACCAAACCTGAGACCCTTCCTATAACATGAGATGTGATATCCAACTCCTTCCCATTCCAAACCTGAGACCCTTCTTAAAGCATGAGATGGGATATCCAACTCCTTCCTATTCCAATCCCGAGACCCTTACGATAGCAGTGATGTGATATCTCAATGCTTATACCAAACCTGAGACCCTTCCTATGGCATGCGATGTGATATCCAACTCCTTCTCATTCCAATCCTGAGACCCTTCCTATAGCATGAGATGTGATATCTCAATGCTTCTACCAAACCTGAGACCCGTCCTATAACATGAGATGTGATATCCAAACCCTTCCCATTCAAATCCTGAGACCCTTCCGATAGCATGAGATGTGATATCTCAATGCTTCTTATACCAAACCTGAGACCCTTCCTATAGCATGAGATGTGATAAACAACTCCTTCCCATTCCAATCCTGTGACCCTTACTATAGCATGAGATGTGATATCTCAATGCTTCTAATACCAAACCTGGACTCTTCCTGTAGCATGAGATGTGATATCCAAGTCCTTCCCGTTCCAATCCTGAGACCCTTCCTATAGCATGAGTTGTGATATCTCAATCCTTCTAATACCAAACCTGAGACCCTTCCTATAACATGAGATGTGATATCCAACTCCTTCCCATTCCAAACCTGAGACCCTTCTTATAGCATGAGATGGGTATCCAACTCCTTCTTATTCCAATCACGAGACCCTTACGATAGCAGAGATGTGATATCTCATTGCTTCTAACAAACCTGAGACCTGTCCTATAACATGAGATGTGATATCCAAATCCTTTCCTTTCCAAACCTGAGACCATTCCTTTAGCATGAGATGTGATATGCAACTCATTCCCATTCCAATCCTGAGACCCTTCCTGTAGCATGAGATGTGATATCTCAATGCTTCTACTACCAAACCTGAGACCCTTCCTATAACATGAGATGTGATATTCAACTCCTTCCCATTCCAATCCTGAGACCCTTCCTATAGCATGAGATGTGATATCCAACTCCTTCCCATTCCAATCCTGAGACCCTTCCTATAGCATGAGGTGTGATATTATAGCATGAGATGTGATATCTCTATGCTTCTAATACCAAACCTGAGACCCTTCCTATAACATGAGATGTGATATCCAACTCCTTCCCATTCCAAACCTGAGACCCTTCTTAAAGCATGAGATGGGATATCCAACTCCTTCCTATTCCAATCCCGAGACCCTTACGATAGCAGAGATGTGAAATCTCAATGCTTATACCAAACCTGAGACCCTTCCTATGGCATGCAATGTGATATCCAACTCCTTCCCATTGCAATCTTGAGACCCTTCCTGTAGCAATAGATGTGATATCTCAGTGCGTCTAATACCAAACCTGGACCCTTCCTATAGCATGAGATGTGATATCCAACTCCTTCCCATTCCAATCCTGAGACCCTTCCTATAGCATGAGATGTGATATCTCAATCCTTCTAATACCAAACCTGAGATCCTTCCTATAACATGATATGTGATATCTAACTCATTCCCTTTCCAAACCTGAGACCCTTCCTATAGCATGAGATGTGATATCTCAGTGCTTGTAATACCAAACCTGAGACTCTTCCTATAGCAGGAGATGTGATATCCAACTCCTTCCCATTCCAATCCTGAGGCCTTCCGATAGCATGAGATGTGAAATCTCAATGCTTCTAATACCAAACGTGAGACCCTCCCTATAACATGATGTGATATCCTACTCCTTCCCATTCCAAACCTGAGACCCATCCTATAGCATAAAATGTGATATCCAACTCCTTCCCATTCAAATCCTGAGACCCTTACGATAGCAGAGATGTTATATCTCAATGCTTCTACCAAACCTGAGACCCGTCCTATAACATGAGATGTGATATCCAAATCCTTCCCTTTCCAAACCTGAGACCATTCCTTTAGCATGAGATGTGATATCCAACTCGTTCCCATTCCAATCCTGAGACCCTTTCTGTAGCATGAGATGTGATATCTCAATGCTTCTACTACCAAACCTGAGACCCTTCCTATAACATGAGATGTGATATCCAACTCCTTCCCATTCCAATCCTGAGACACTAACTATAGCATGCGATGTGATATCTTAATCCTTCTAATACCAAACCTGAGATCCTTCCTATAACATGAGATGTGATATCTAACTCATTCCCTTTCCAAACCTGAGACCCTTCCTATAGCATGAGATGTGCTATCCAACTCCTTCCCATTCCAATCCTGAGACCCTTCCTATAGCATGAGGTGTGATATTATAGCATGAGATGTGATATCTCTATGCTTCTAATACCAAACCTGAGACCCTTCCTATAACATGAGATGTGATATCCAACTCCTTCCCATTCCAAACCTGACACCCTTCTTAAAGCATGAGATGGGATATCCAACTCCTTCCTATTCCAATCCCGAGACCCTTACGATAGCAGAGATGTGATATCTCAATGCTTATACCAAACCTGAGACCCTTCCTATGGCATGCAATGTGATATCCAACTCCTTCCCATTCCAATCTTGAGACCCTTCCTATAGCATGAGATGTGATATCTCAATGCTTCTACCAAACCTGACACCCGTCCTATAACATGAGATGTGATATCAAAATCCTTCCCTTTCCAAACCTGAGACCATTCCTTTAGCATGAGATGTGATATCCAACTCGTTCCCATTCCAATCCTGAGACCTTCCTATAGCATGAGATGTGATATCTCAATGCTTATACCAAACCTGAGACCATTCCTTTAGCATGAGATGTGATATCCAACTCGTTCCCATTCCAATCTTGAGACCCTTCCTGTAGCAATAGATGTGATAACTCAGTGCTTCTAATACCAAACCTGGACCCTTCCTATAGCATGAGATGTGATATCCAACTCCTTCCCATTCCAATCCTGAGACCCTTCCTATAGCATGAGATGTGATATCTCAATCCTAATACCAAACCTGAGATCCTTCCTATAACATGAGATGTGAAATCTAACTCATTCCCTTTCCAAACCTGAGACCCTTCCTATAGCATGAGATGTGATATCTCAGTGCTTGTAATACCAAACCTGAGACTCTTCCTATAGCAGGAGATGTGATATCCAACTCCTTCCCATTCCAATCCTGAGGCCTTCCGATAGCATGAGATGTGAAATCTCAATGCTTCTAATACCAAACGTGAGACCCTCCCTATAGCAAGAGATGTGATATCCAACTCCTTCCCATTAAAATCCTGAGACCCTTCCTATAGCATGAGTTGTGATTTCTCAATCCTTCTAATACCAAACCTGAGACCCTTCCTATAACATGATGTGATATCCTACTCCTTCCCATTCCAAACCTGAGACCCATCCTATAGCATAAGATGTGAAATCCAACTCCTTCCCATTCAAATCCTGAGACCCTTCCGATAACATGAGATGTGATATCTCAATGCTTCTAATACCAAACCTGGACTCTTCCTGTAGCATGAGATGTGATATCCAAGTCCTTCCCATTCCAATCCTGAGACCCTTCCTATAGCATGAGTTGTGATAACTCAATACTTCTAATACCGAACCTGAGACCCTTCCTATAACATGAGATGTGATATCCAACTCCTTCCCATTCCAAACCTGAGATCCTTCTTATAGCATGAGATGGGATATCCAACTCCTTCTTATTCCAATCACGAGACCCTTACGATAGCAGAGATGTGATATCTCAATGCTTGTACCAAACCTGAGACCCGTCCTATAACATGAGATGTGATATCCAAATCCTTCCCTTTCCAAACCTGAGACCATTCCTTTAGCATGAGATGTGATATCCAACTCGTTCCCATTCCAATCCTGAGACCCTTTCTGTAGCATGAGATGTGATATCTCAATGCTTCTACTACCAAACCTGAGACCCTTCCTATAACATGAGATGTGATATCCAACTCCTTCCCATTCCAATCCTGAGACACTAACTATAGCATGAGATGTGATATCTTAATCCTTCTAATACCAAACCTGAGATCCTTCCTATAACATGAGATGTGATATCTAACTCATTCCCTTTCCAAACCTGAGACCCTTCCTATAGCATGAGATGTGATATCCAACTCCTTCCCATTCCAATCCTGAGACCCTTCCTATAGCATGAGGTGTGATATTATAGCATGAGATGTGATATCTCTATGCTTCTAATACCAAACCTGAGACCCTTCCTATAACATGAGATGTGATATCCAACTCCTTCCCATTCCAAACCTGACACCCTTCTTAAAGCATGAGATGGGATATCCAACTCCTTCCTATTCCAATCCCGAGACCCTTACGATAGCAGAGATGTGATATCTCAATGCTTATACCAAACCTGAGACCCTTCCTATGGCATGCAATGTGATATCCAACTCCTTCCCATTCCAATCTTGAGACCCTTCCTATAGCATGAGATGTGATATCTCAATGCTTCTACCAAACCTGACACCCGTCCTATAACATGAGATGTGATATCAAAATCCTTCCCTTTCCAAACCTGAGACCATTCCTTTAGCATGAGTTGTGATATCCAACTCGTTCCCATTCCAATCCTGAGACCCTTCCTGTAGCATGAGATGTGATATCTCAGTGCTTCTACTACCAAACCTGAGACCCTTCCTATAACATGAGATGTGATATCCAACTCCTTCCCATTCAAATCCAGAGACCCTTCCTATAGCATGAGATGTGATATCTCAATCCTTCTAATACCAAACCTGAGATCCTTCCTATAACATGAGATGTGACATCTAACTCATTCCCTTTCCAAACCTGAGACCCTTCCTATAGCATGAGATGTGATATCCAACTCCTTCCCATTCCAATCCTGAGACCCTTCGTACAGCATGAGGTGTGATATTAAAGCATGAGATGTGATATCTCTATGCTTCTAATACCAAACCTGAGACCCTTCCTATAACATGAGATGTGATATCCAACTCCTTCCCATTCCAAACCCGAGACCCTTCTTAAAGCATGAGATAGGATATCCAACTCCTTCCTATTCCAATCCCGAGACCCTTACGATAGCAGAGATGTGATATCTCAATGCTTATACCAAACCTAAGACCCTTCCTATGGCATGCGATGTGATATCCAACTCCTTCCCATTCCAATCCTGAGACCCTTCCTATAGCATGAGATGTGATATCTCAATGCTTCTACCAAACCTGAGACCCGTCCTATAACATGAGATGTGATATCCAAATCCTTCCCATTCAAATCCTGAGATCCTTCCGATAGCATGAGATGTGATATCTCAATGCTTCTTATACCAAACCTGAGACCCTTCCTATAGCATGAGATGTGATAAACAACTCATTCCCATTCCAATCCTGTGACCCTTACTATAGCATGAGATGTGATATCTCAATGCTTCTAATACCAAACCTGGACTCTTCCTGTAGCATGAGATGTGATATCCAAGTCCTTCCCATTCCAATCCTGAGACCCTTCCTATAGCATGAGTTGTGATATCTCAATCCTTCTAATACCAAACCTGAGACCCTTCCTATAACATGAGATGTGATATCCAACTCCTTCCCATTCCAAACCTGAGACCCTGCTTATAGCATGAGATGGGTATCCAACTCCTTCTTATTCCAATCACGAGACCCTTACGATAGCAGAGATGTGATATCTCAATGCTTCTAACAAACCTGAGATCCTTCCTATAACATGAGATGTGATATCTAACTCATTCCCTTTCCAAACCTGAGACCCTGCTTATAGCATGAGATGGGTATCCAACTCCTTCTTATTCCAATCACGAGACCCTTACGATAGCAGAGATGTGATATCTCAATGCTTCTAACAAACCTGAGACCTGTCCTATAACATGAGATGTGATATCCAAATCCTTTCCTTTCCAAACCTGAGACCATTCCTTTAGCATGAGATGTGATATCCAACTCATTCCCATTCCAATCCTGAGACCCTTCCTGTAGCATGAGATGTGATATCTCAATGCTTCTACTACCAAACCTGAGACCCTTCCTATAACATGAGATGTGATATTCAACTCCTTCCCATTCCAATCCTGAGACCCTTCCTATAGCATGAGATGTGATATCCAACTCCTTCCCATTCCAATCCTGAGACCCTTCCTATAGCATGAGGTGTGATATTATAGCATGAGATGTGATATCTCTATGCTTCTAATACCAAACCTGAGACCCTTCCTATAACATGAGATGTGATATCCAACTCCTTCCCATTGCAAACCTGAGACCCTTATTAAAGCATGAGATGGGATATCCAACTCCTTCCTATTCCAATCCCGAGACCCTTACGATAGCAGAGATGTGATATCTCAATGCTTATACCAAACCTGAGACCCTTCCTATGGCATGCAATGTGATATCCAACTCCTTTCCATTCCAATCCTGAGACCCTTCCTATAGCATGAGATGTGATATCTCAATGCTTCTACCAAACCTGAGACCATTCCTTTAGCATGAGATGTGATATCCTACTCGTTCCCATTCCAATCTTGAGACCCTTCCTGTAGCATTAGATGTGATATCTCAGTGCTTCTAATACCAAACCTGGACTCTTCCTATAACATGAGATGTGATATCCAACTCCTTCCCATTCCAATCCTGAGACCCTTCCTATAGCATGAGATGTGATATCTCAATCCTTCTAATACCAAACCTGAGATCCTTCCTATAACATGAGATGTGATATCTAACTCATTCCCTTTCCAAACCTGAGACCCTTCCTATATCATGAGATGTGATATCTCAGTGCTTGTAATACCAAACCTGAGACTCTTCCTTTAGCAGGAGATGTGATATCCAACTCCTTCCCTTTCCAATCCTGAGACCCTTCCTATAGCATGAGATGTGATATCTCAATGCTTCTACCAAACCTGAGACCCGTCCTATAACATGAGATGTGATATCCAAATCCTTCCCATTCAAATCCTGAGACCCTTCCGATAGCATGAGATGTGATATCTCAATGCTTCTTATACCAAACCTGAGACCCTTCCTATAACATGAGATGTGATATCCAACCCCTTCCCATTCCAAACCTGAGACCCTTCTTAAAGCATGAGATGGGATATCCAACTCCTTCCTATTCCAATCCCGAGACCCTTACGATAGCAGAGATGTGATATCTCAATGCTTATACCAAACCTGAGACCCTTCTTATAGCATGAGATGGGTATCCAACTCCTTCTTATTCCAATCACGAGACCCTTACGATAGCAGATATGTGATATCTCAATGCTTCTACCAAACCTGAGACCCGTCCTATAACATGAGATGTGATATCCAAATCCTTCCCTTTCCAAACCTGAGACCCTTCCTATAACATGAGATGTGATATCCAACCCCTTCCCATTCCAAACCTGAGACCCTTCTTAAAGCATGAGATGGGATATCCAACTCCTTCCTATTCCAATCCCGAGACCCTTACGATAGCAGAGATGTGATATCTCAATGCTTATACCAAACCTGAGACCCTTCTTATAGCATGAGATGGGTATCCAACTCCTTCTTATTCCAATCACGAGACCCTTACGATAGCAGATATGTGATATCTCAATGCTTCTACCAAACCTGAGACCCGTCCTATAACATGAGATGTGATATCCAAATCCTTCCCTTTCCAAACCTGAGACCATTCCTTTAGCATGAGATGTGATATCCAACTCGTTCCCATTCCAATCCTGAGACCCTTTCTGTAGCATGAGATGTGATATCTCAATGCTTCTACTACCAAACCTGAGACCCTTCCTATAACATGAGATGTGATATCCAACTCCTTCCCATTCCAATCCTGAGACACTAACTATAGCATGCGATGTGATATCTTGATCCTTCTAATACCAAACCTGAGATCCTTCCTATAACATGAGATGTGATATCTAACTCATTCCCTTTCCAAACCTGAGACCCTTCCTATAGCATGAGATGTGCTATCCAACTCCTTCCCATTCCAATCCTGAGACCCTTCCTATAGCATGAGGTGTGATATTATAGCATGAGATGTGATATCTCTATGCTTCTAATACCAAACCTGAGACCCTTCCTATAACATGAGATGTGATATCCAACTCCTTCCCATTCCAAACCTGACACCCTTCTTAAAGCATGAGATGGGATATCCAACTCCTTCCTATTCCAATCCCGAGACCCTTACGATAGCAGAGATGTGATATCCCAATGCTTATACCAAACCTGAGACCCTTCCTATGGCATGTAATGTGATATCCAACTCCTTCCCATTCCAATCTTGAGACCCTTCCTATAGCATGAGATGTGATATCTCAATGCTTCTACCAAACCTGACACCCGTCCTATAACATGAGATGTGATATCAAAATCCTTCCCTTTCCAAACCTGAGACCATTCCTTTAGCATGAGATGTGATATCCAACTCGTTCCCATTCCAATCCTGAGACCTTCCTATAGCATGAGATGTGATATCTCAATGCTTCTACCAAACCTGAGACCATTCCTTTAGCATGAGATGTGATATCCAACTCGTTCCCATTCCAATCTTGAGACCCTTCCTGTAGCAATAGATGTGATAACTCAGTGCTTCTAATACCAAACCTGGACCCTTCCTATAGCATGAGATGTGATATCCAACTCCTTCCCATTCCAATCCTGAGACCCTTCCTATAGCATGAGATGTGATATCTCAATCCTAATACCAAACCTGAGATCCTTCCTATAACATGAGATGTGATATCTAACTCATTCCCTTTCCAAACCTGAGACCCTTCCTATAGCATGAGATGTGATATCTCAGTGCTTGTAATACCAAACCTGAGACTCTTCCAATAGCAGGAGATGTGATATCCAACTCCTTCCCATTCCAATCCTGAGGCCTTCCGATAGCATGAGATGTGAAATCTCAATGCTTCTAATACCAAACGTGAGACCCTCCCTATAGCAAGAGATGTGATATCCAACTCCTTCCCATTCCAATCCTGAGACCCTTCCTATAGCATGAGTTGTGATTTCTCAATCCTTCTAATACCAAACCTGAGACCCTTCCTATAACATGATGTGATATCCTACTCCTTCCCATTCCAAACCTGAGACCCATCCTATAGCATAAGATGTGATATCCAACTCCTTCCCATTCAAATCCTGAGACCCTTCCGATAACATGAGATGTGATATCTCAATGCTTCTAATACCAAACCTGGACTCTTCCTGTAGCATGAGATGTGATATCCAAGTCCTTCCCATTCCAATCCTGAGACCCTTCCTATAGCATGAGTTGTGATAACTCAATACTTCTAATACCGAACCTGAGACCCTTCCTATAACATGAGATGTGATATCCAACTCCTTCCCATTCCAAACCTGAGATCCTTCTTATAGCATGAGATGGGATATCCAACTCCTTCTTATTCCAATCACGAGACCCTTACGATAGCAGAGATGTGATATCTCAATGCTTCTACCAAACCTGAGACCCGTCCTATAACATGAGATGTGATATCCAAATCCTTCCCTTTCCAAACCTGAGACCATTCCTTTAGCATGAGATGTGATATCCAACTCGTTCCCATTCAAATCCTGAGACCCTTTCTGTAGCATGAGATGTGATATCTCAATGCTTCTACTACCAAACCTGAGACCCTTCCTATAACATGAGATGTGATATCCAACTCCTTCCCATTCCAATCCTGAGACACTAACTATAGCATGAGATGTGATATCTTAATCCTTCTAATACCAAACCTGAGATCCTTCCTATAACATGAGATGTGATATCTAACTCATTCCCTTTCCAAACCTGAGACCCTTCCTATAGCATGAGATGTGATATCCAACTCCTTCCCATTCCAATCCTGAGACCCTTCCTATAGCATGAGGTGTGATATTATAGCATGAGATGTGATATCTCTATGCTTCTAATACCAAACCTGAGACCCTTCCTATAACATGAGATGTGATATCCAACTCCTTCCCATTCCAAACCTGACACCCTTCTTAAAGCATGAGATGGGATATCCAACTCCTTCCTATTCCAATCCCGAGACCCTTACGATAGCAGAGATGTGATATCTCAATGCTTATACCAAACCTGAGACCCTTCCTATGGCATGCAATGTGATATCCAACTCCTTCCCATTCCAATCTTGAGACCCTTCCTATAGCATGAGATGTGATATCTCAATGCTTCTACCAAACCTGACACCCGTCCTATAACATGAGATGTGATATCAAAATCCTTCCCTTTCCAAACCTGAGACCATTCCTTTAGCATGAGTTGTGATATCCAACTCGTTCCCATTCCAATCCTGAGTCCCTTCCTGTAGCATGAGATGTGATATCTCAATGCTTCTACTACCAAACCTGAGACCCTTCCTATAACATGAGATGTGATATCCAACTCCTTCCCATTCAAATCCAGAGACCCTTCCTATAGCATGAGATGTGATATCTCAATCCTTCTAATACCAAACCTGAGATCCTTCCTATAACATGAGATGTGATATCTAACTCATTCCCTTTCCAAACCTGAGACCCTTCCTATAGCATGAGATGTGATATCCAACTCCTTCCCATTCCAATCCTGAGACCCTTCCTATAGCATGAGGTGTGATATTATAGCATGAGATGTGATATCTCTATGCTTCTAATACCAAACCTGAGACCCTTCCTATAACATGAGATGTGATATCCAACTCCTTCCCATTCCAAACCTGACACCCTTCTTAAAGCATGAGATGGGATATCCAACTCCTTCCTATTCCAATCCCGAGACCCTTACGATAGCAGAGATGTGTTATCTCAATGCTTATACCAAACCTGAGACCCTTCCTATGGCATGCAATGTGATATCCAACTCCTTCCCATTCCAATCTTGAGACCCTTCCTATAGCATGAGATGTGATATCTCAATGCTTCTACCAAACCTGACACCCGTCCTATAACATGAGATGTGATATCAAAATCCTTCCCTTTCCAAACCTGAGACCATTCCTTTAGCATGAGTTGTGATATCCAACTCCTTCCCATTCCAATCCTGAGACCCTTCCTATAGCATGAGATGTGATATCTCAATGCTTCTACCAAACCTGAGACCCGTCCTATAACATGAGATGTGATATCCAAATCCTTCCCATTCAAATCCTGAGATCCTTCCGATAGCATGAGATGTGATATCTCAATGCTTCTTATACCAAACCTGAGACCCTTCCTATAGCATGAGATGTGATAAACAACTCATTCCCATTCCAATCCTGTGACCCTTACTATAGCATGAGATGTGATATCTCAATGCTTCTAATACCAAACCTGGACTCTTCCTGTAGCATGAGATGTGATATCCAAGTCCTTCCCATTCCAATCCTGAGACCCTTCCTATAGCATGAATTGTGATATCTCAATCCTTCTAATACCAAACCTGAGACCCTTCCTATAACATGAGATGTGATATCCAACTCCTTCTCATTCCAAACCTGAGACCCTGCTTATAGCATGAGATGGGTATCCAACTCCTTCTTATTCCAATCACGAGACCCTTACGATAGCAGAGATGTGATATCTCAATGCTTCTAACAAACCTGAGATCCTTCCTATAACATGAGATGTGATATCTAACTCATTCCCTTTCCAAACCTGAGACCCTTCCTATAGCATGATATGCAGTGCTTTAAGTGGGGTAAGAAATTGAGGGGGGGCCCTCGTTTGGAGGCGTGGCCTCCATTGTGGGCGTGGCCTAAAAGTGCACAAATCATAGTAAGGTGCGCAAACAAATATATAAATGTATTTGAGCATTTATATATTTGTTTGCGTACTACTATGGTTTGTGCATTTTTCAAGCCTTCTTTTATATTCATAGCAATGTTACATATTTCTATGTTTATAAAAGGTGGCTTGAAAGTGCACACACCATAGTAAGTTACGCACACTTGTGTGCTTACCTTACTATGGTTTGTGTACTATTCAAGCTGCCTTTTATAAACATAGACATTTGTAACATATGTCTATGTTTATAAAAGGCGGCTTGAAACGTAGGCATCTTTTATAAAGCGTTGAGGACGGACAAAACCCAAGGTGGCTTTGTCCGTCGACAAAGCTTTATAAAAGTTGCTTTGAATTGTGTATGATTCAAGCCATCTGTTATAAACATAGAAATATTTCTACGTGTATAAAAGATGGCTTAAACGTACACAGTTGAAGGCATCTTTTATAAAGCCTTGCCAAAGGAGAAAGGCGCCTCGGGCTCAGTGATCTCTGCTCAGAGCACTGACCCCGAGGCGTCTTTCACTCTGCGAACCCGCGGGCTCCGTGATCTAATCTACATATTAGATCATGGAGCCCGCGGGTTCGCTGAGGGTCAGTGACCTGGCGAGGGGAACTAAGGGACTGTAGCTTCCTCTGATGGCCCCTCAGATGAGGGGTCATCAGAGAAAGTTACAGAGACTGACGGAAGTGCCAGCCAGTCACAGCGACGCTGTGGCTGGCTGGCACTTCTGTCAGCTTGCCTGAGTTAAACTGGCGGGCGCATCTCTCGTTGCGGCTGCGGCCACAGCGGGATAATGCGTCCTGCCATGGCGTGGTGGGGCTGGGGGGCCCCGGCAGGGCCCCGGCTCAGCCTCACTTTTTGGAGACTGCCGGGGCCCGGCCCCGGCAGGCCCCGGCCCACTTAAAGCACTGATGATATGTGATATCCAACTCCTTCCCATTCCAATCCTGAGACCCTTCCTATAGCATAAGGTGTGATATTATAGCATGAGATGAGACATCTCTATGCTTCTAATACAAAACCTGAGACCCTTCCTATAACATGAGATGTGATCTCCAACTCCTTCCCATTCCAAACCTGAGACCCTTCTTAAAGCATGAGATGGGATATCCAACTCCTTCCTATTCCAATCCTGAGACCCTTCCTATAGCATGAGATGTGATATCTCAATCCTAATACCAAACCTGAGATCCTTCCTATAACATGAGATGTGATATCTAACTCATTCCCTTTCCAAACCTGAGACCCTTCCTATAGCATGAGATGTGATATCTCAGTGCTTGTAATACCAAACCTGAGACTCTTCCTATAGCAGGAGATGTGATATCCAACTCCTTCCCATTCCAATCCTGAGGCCTTCCGATAGCATGAGATGTGAAATCTCAATGCTTCTAATACCAAACGTGAGACCCTCCCTATAGCAAGAGATGTGATATCCAACTCCTTCCCATTAAAATCCTGAGACCCTTCCTATAGCATGAGTTGTGATTTCTCAATCCTTCTAATACCAAACCTGAGACCCTTCCTATAACATGATGTGATATCCTACTCCTTCCCATTCCAAACCTGAGACCCATCCTATAGCATAAGATGTGATATCCAACTCCTTCCCATTCAAATCCTGAGACCCTTCCGATAACATGAGATGTGATATCTCAATGCTTCTAATACCAAACCTGGACTCTTCCTGTAGCATGAGATGTGATATCCAAGTCCTTCCCATTCCAATCCTGAGACCCTTCCTATAGCATGAGTTGTGATAACTCAATACTACTAATACCGAACCTGAGACCCTTCCTATAACATGAGATGTGATATCCAACTCCTTCCCATTCCAAACCTGAGATCCTTCTTATAGCATGAGATGGGATATCCAACTCCTTCTTATTCCAATCACGAGACCCTTACGATAGCAGAGATGTGATATCTCAATGCTTGTACCAAACCTGAGACCCGTCCTATAACATGAGATGTGATATCCAAATCCTTCCCTTTCCAAACCTGAGACCATTCCTTTAGCATGAGATGTGATATCCAACTCGTTCCCATTCCAATCCTGAGACCCTTTCTGTAGCATGAGATGTGATATCTCAATGCTTCTACTACCAAACCTGAGACCCTTCCTATAACATGAGATGTGATATCCAACTCCTTCCTATTCCATTCCTGAGACACTAACTATAGCATGAGATGTGATATCTTAATCCTTCTTATACCAAACCTGAGATCCTTCCTATAACATGAGATGTGATATCTAACTCATTCCCTTTCCAAACCTGAGACCCTTCCTATAGCATGAGATGTGATATCCAACTCCTTCCCATTCCAATCCTGAGACCCTTCCTATAGCATGAGGTGTGATATTATAGCATGAGATGTGATATCTCTATGCTTCTAATACCAAACCTGAGACCCTTCCTATAACATGAGATGTGATATCCAACTCCTTCCCATTCCAAACCTGACACCCTTCTTAAAGCATGAGATGGGATATCCAACTCCTTCCTATTCCAATCCCGAGACCCTTACGATAGCAGAGATGTGATATCTCAATGCTTATACCAAACCTGAGACCCTTCCTATGGCATGCAATGTGATATCCAACTCCTTCCCATTCCAATCTTGAGACCCTTCCTATAGCAGGAGATGTGATATCTCAATGCTTCTACCAAACCTGACACCCGTCCTATAACATGAGATGTGATATCAAAATCCTTCCCTTTCCAAACCTGAGACCATTCCTTTAGCATGAGTTGTGATATCCAACTCGTTCCCATTCCAATCCTGAGACCCTTCCTGTAGCATGAGATGTGATATCTCAATGCTTCTACTACCAAACCTGAGACCCTTCCTATAACATGAGATGTGATATCCAACTCCTTCCCATTCAAATCCAGAGACCCTTCCTATAGCATGAGATGTGATATCTCAATCCTTCTAATACCAAACCTGAGATCCTTCCTATAACATGAGATGTGACATCTAACTCATTCCCTTTCCAAACCTGAGACCCTTCCTATAGCATGAGATGTGATATCCAACTCCTTCCCATTCCAATCCTGAGACCCTTCGTACAGCATGAGGTGTGATATTAAAGCATGAGATGTGATATCTCTATGCTTCTAATACCAAACCTGAGACCCTTCCTATAACATGAGATGTGATATCCAACTCCTTCCCATTCCAAACCCGAGACCCTTCTTAAAGCATGAGATAGGATATCCAACTCCTTCCTATTCCAATCCCGAGACCCTTACGATAGCAGAGATGTGATATCTCAATGCTTATACCAAACCTAAGACCCTTCCTATGGCATGCGATGTGATATCCAACTCCTTCCCATTCCAATCCTGAGACCCTTCCTATAGCATGAGATGTGATATCTCAATGCTTCTACCAAACCTGAGACCCGTCCTATAACATGAGATGTGATATCCAAATCCTTCCCATTCAAATCCTGAGATCCTTCCGATAGCATGAGATGTGATATCTCAATGCTTCTTATACCAAACCTGAGACCCTTCCTATAGCATGAGATGTGATAAACAATTCATTCCCATTCCAATCCTGTGACCCTTACTATAGCATGAGATGTGATATCTCAATGCTTCTAATACCAAACCTGGACTCTTCCTGTAGCATGAGATGTGATATCCAAGTCCTTCCCATTCCAATCCTGAGACCCTTCCTATAGCATGAGTTGTGATATCTCAATCCTTCTAATACCAAACCTGAGACCCTTCCTATAACATGAGATGTGATATCCAACTCCTTCCCATTCCAAACCTGAGACCCTGCTTATAGCATGAGATGGGTATCCAACTCCTTCTTATTCCAATCACGAGACCCTTACGATAGCAGAGATGTGATATCTCAATGCTTCTAACAAACCTGAGATCCTTCCTATAACATGAGATGTGATATCTAACTCATTCCCTTTCCAAACCTGAGACCCTGCTTATAGCATGAGATGGGTATCCAACTCCTTCTTATTCCAATCACGAGACCCTTTCGATAGCAGAGATGTGATATCTCAATGCTTCTAACAAACCTGAGACCTGTCCTATAACATGAGATGTGATATCCAAATCCTTTCCTTTCCAAACCTGAGACCATTCCTTTAGCATGAGATGTGATATCCAACTCATTCCCATTCCAATCCTGAGACCCTTCCTGTAGCATGAGATGTGATATCTCAATGCTTCTACTACCAAACCTGAGACCCTTCCTATAACATGAGATGTGATATTCAACTCCTTCCCATTCCAATCCTGAGACCCTTCCTATAGCATGAGATGTGATATCCAACTCCTTCCCATTCCAATCCTGAGACCCTTCCTATAGCATGAGGTGTGATATTATAGCATGAGATGTGATATCTCTATGCTTCTAATACCAAACCTGAGACCCTTCCTATAACATGAGATGTGATAATCAACTCCTTCCCATTGCAAACCTGAGACCCTTATTAAAGCATGAGATGGGATATCCAACTCCTTCCTATTCCAATCCCGAGACCCTTACGATAGCAGAGATGTGATATCTCAATGCTTATACCAAACCTGAGACCCTTCCTATGGAATGCATTGTGATATCCAACTCCTTCCCATTCCAATCCTGAGACCCTTCCTATAGCATGAGATGTGATATCTCAATGCTTCTACCAAACCTGAGACCATTCCTTTAGCATGAGATGTGATATCCTACTCGTTCCCATTCCAATCTTGAGACCCTTCCTGTAGCAATAGATGTGATATCTCAGTGCTTCTAATACCAAACCTGAGACCCGTCCTATAACATGAGATGTGATATCCAAATCCTTCCCTTTCCAAACCTGAGACCATTCCTTTAGCATGAGATGTGATATCCAACTCGTTCCCATTCCAATCCTGAGACCCTTTCTGTAGCATGAGATGTGATATCTCAATGCTTCTACTACCAAACCTGAGACCCTTCCTATAACATGAGATGTGATATCCAACTCCTTCGCATTCCAATCCTGAGACACTAACTATAGCATGCGATGTGATATCTTAATCCTTCTAATACCAAACCTGAGATCCTTCCTATAACATGAGATGTGATATCTAACTCATTCCCTTTCCAAACCTGAGACCCTTCCTATAGCATGAGATGTGCTATCCAACTCCTTCCCATTCCAATCCTGAGACCCTTCCTATAGCATGAGGTGTGATATTATAGCATGAGATGTGATATCTCTATGCTTCTAATACCAAACCTGAGACCCTTCCTATAACATGAGATGTGATATCCAACTCCTTCCCATTCCAAACCTGACACCCTTCTTAAAGCATGAGATGGGATATCCAACTCCTTCCTATTCCAATCCCGAGACCCTTACGATAGCAGAGATGTGATATCCCAATGCTTATACCAAACCTGAGACCCTTCCTATGGCATGCAATGTGATATCCAACTCCTTCCCATTCCAATCTTGAGACCCTTCCTATAGCATGAGATGTGATATCTCAATGCTTCTACCAAACCTGACACCCGTCCTATAACATGAGATGTGATATCAAAATCCTTCCCTTTCCAAACCTGAGACCATTCCTTTAGCATGAGATGTGATATCCAACTCGTTCCCATTCCAATCCTGAGACCTTCCTATAGCATGAGATGTGATATCTCAATGCTTCTACCAAACCTGAGACCATTCCTTTAGCATGAGATGTGATATCCAACTCGTTCCCATTCCAGTCTTGAGACCCTTCCTGTAGCAATAGATGTGATAACTCAGTGCTTCTAATACCAAACCTGGACCCTTCCTATAGCATGAGATGTGATATCCAACTCCTTCCCATTCCAATCCTGAGACCCTTCCTATAGCATGAGATGTGATATCTCAATCCTAATACCAAACCTGAGATCCTTCCTATAACATGAGATGTGATATCTAACTCATTCCCTTTCCAAACCTGAGACCCTTCCTATAGCATGAGATGTGATATCTCAGTGCTTGTAATACCAAACCTGAGACTCTTCCTATAGCAGGAGATGTGATATCCAACTCCTTCCCATTCCAATCCTGAGGCCTTCCGATAGCATGAGATGTGAAATCTCAATGCTTCTAATACCAAACGTGAGACCCTCCCTATAGCAAGAGATGTGATATCCAACTCCTTCCCATTCCAATCCTGAGACCCTTCCTATAGCATGAGTTGTGATTTCTCAATCCTTCTAATACCAAACCTGAGACCCTTCCTATAACATGATGTGATATCCTACTCCTTCCCATTCCAAACCTGAGACCCATCCTATAGCATAAGATGTGATATCCAACTCCTTCCCATTCAAATCCTGAGATCCTTCCGATAACATGAGATGTGATATCTCAATGCTTCTAATACCAAACCTGGACTCTTCCTGTAGCATGAGATGTGATATCCAAGTCCTTCCCATTCCAATCCTGAGACCCTTCCTACAGCATGAGTTGTGATAACTCAATACTTCTAATACCGAACCTGAGACCCTTCCTATAACATGAGATGTGATATCCAACTCCTTCCCATTCCAAACCTGAGATCCTTCTTATAGCATGAGATGGGATATCCAACTCCTTCTTATTCCAATCACGAGACCCTTACGATAGCAGAGATGTGATATCTCAATGCTTCTACCAAACCTGAGACCCGTCCTATAACATGAGATGTGATATCCAAATCCTTCCCTTTCCAAACCTGAGACCATTCCTTTAGCACGAGATGTGATATCCAACTCGTTCCCATTCAAATCCTGAGACCCTTTCTGTAGCATGAGATGTGATATCTCAATGCTTCTACTACCAAACCTGAGACCCTTCCTATAACATGAGATGTGATATCCAACTCCTTCCCATTCCAATCCTGAGACACTAACTATAGCATGAGATGTGATATCTTAATCCTTCTAATACCAAACCTGAGATCCTTCCTATAACATGAGATGTGATATCTAACTCATTCCCTTTCCAAACCTGAGACCCTTCCTATAGCATGAGATGTGATATCCAACTCCTTCCCATTCCAATCCTGAGACCCTTCCTATAGCATGAGGTGTGATATTATAGCATGAGGTGTGATATCTCTATGCTTCTAATACCAAACCTGAGACCCTTCCTATAACATGAGATGTGATATCCAACTCCTTCCCATTCCAAACCTGACACCCTTCTTAAAGCATGAGATGGGATATCCAACTCCTTCCTATTCCAATCCTGAGACCCTTACGATAGCAGAGATGTGATATCTCAATGCTTATACCAAACCTGAGACCCTTCCTATGGCATGCAATGTGATATCCAACTCCTTCCCATTCCAATCTTGAGACCCTTCCTATAGCATGAGATGTGATATCTCAATGCTTCTACCAAACCTGACACCCGTCCTATAACATGAGATGTGATATCAAAATCCTTCCCTTTCCAAACCTGAGACCATTCCTTTAGCATGAGTTGTGATATCCACCTCGTTCCCATTCCAATCCTGAGTCCCTTCCTGTAGCATGAGATGTGATATCTCAATGCTTCTACTACCAAACCTGAGACCCTTCCTATAACATGAAATGTGATATCCAACTCCTTCCCATTCAAATCCAGAGACCCTTCGTACAGCATGAGGTGTGATATTAAAGCATGAGATGTGAAATCTCTATGCTTCTAATACCAAACCTGAGACCCTTCCTATAACATGAGATGTGATATCCAACTCCTTCTCATTCCAAACCTGAGACCCTGCTTATAGCATGAGATGGGTATCCAACTCCTTCTTATTCCAATCACGAGACCCTTACGATAGCAGAGATGTGATATCTCAATGCTTCTAACAAACCTGAGATCCTTCCTATAACATGAGATGTGATATCTAACTCATTCCCTTTCCAAACCTGAGACCCTGCTTATAGCATGAGATGGGTATCCAACTCCTTCTTATTCCAATCACGAGACCCTTACGATAGCAGAGATGTGATATCTCAATGCTTCTAACAAACCTGAGACCTGTCCTATAACATGAGATGTGATATCCAAATCCTTTCCTTTCCAAACCTGAGACCATTCCTTTAGCATGAGATGTGATATCCAACTCATTCCCATTCCAATCCTGAGACCCTTCCTGTAGCATGAGATGTGATATCTCAATGCTTCTACTACCAAACCTGAGACCCTTCCTATAACATGAGATGTGATATTCAACTCCTTCCCATTCCAATCCTGAGACCCTTCCTATAGCATGAGATGTGATATCCAACTCCTTCCCATTCCAATCCTGAGACCCTTCCTATAGCATGAGGTGTGATATTATAGCATGAGAGGTGATATCTCTATGCTTCTAATACCAAACCTGAGACCCTTCCTATAACATGAGATGTGATATCCAACTCCTTCCCATTGCAAACCTGAGACCCTTATTAAAGCATGAGATGGGATATCCAACTCCTTCCTATTCCAATCCCGAGACCCTTACGATAGCAGAGATGTGATATCTCAATGCTTATACCAAACCTGAGACCCTTCCTATGGCATGCAATGTGATATCCAACTCCTTCCCATTCCAATCCTGAGAACCTTCCTATAGCATGAGATGTGATATCTCAATGCTTCTACCAAACCTGAGACCATTCCTTTAGCATGAGATGTGATATCCTACTCGTTCCCATTCCAATCTTGAGACCCTTCCTGTAGCAATAGATGTGATATCTCAGTGCTTCTAATACCAAACCTGGACTCTTCCTATAACATGAGATGTGATATCCAACTCCTTCCCATTCCAATCCTGAGACCCTTCCTGTAGCATGAGATGTGATATCTCAATCCTTCTAATACCAAACCTGAGATCCTTCCTATAACATGAGATGTGATATCTAACTCATTCCCTTTCCAAACCTGAGACCCTTCCTATATCATGAGATGTGATATCTCAGTGCTTGTAATACCAAACCTGAGACTCTTCCTTTAGCAGGAGATGTGATATCCAACTCCTTCCCTTTCCAATCCTGAGACCCTTCCTATAGCATGAGATGTGATATCTCAATGCTTCTACCAAACCTGAGACCCGTCCTATAACATGAGATGTGATATCCAAATCCTTCCCATTCAAATCCTGAGACCCTTCCGATAGCATGAGATGTGATATCTCAATGCTTCTTATACCAAACCTGAGACCCTTCCTATAACATGAGATGTGATATCCAACTCCTTCCCATTCCAAACCTGAGACCCTTCTTAAAGCATGAGATGGGATATCCAACTCCTTCCTATTCCAATCCCGAGACCCTTACGATAGCAGAGATGTGATATCTCAATGCTTATACCAAACCTGAGACCCTTCTTATAGCATGAGATGGGTATCCAACTCCTTCTTATTCCAATCACGAGACCCTTACGATAGCAGATATGTGATATCTCAATGCTTCTACCAAACCTGAGACCCGTCCTATAACATGAGATGTGATATCCAAATCCTTCCCTTTCCAAACCTGAGACCATTCCTTTAGCATGAGATGTGATATCCAACTCGTTCCCATTCCAATCCTGAGACCCTTTCTGTAGCATGAGATGTGATATCTCAATGCTTCTACTACCAAACCTGAGACCCTTCCTATAACATGAGATGTGATATCCAACTCCTTCCCATTCCAATCCTGAGACACTAACTATAGCATGCGATGTGATATCTTAATCCTTCTAATACCAAACCTGAGATCCTTCCTATAACATGAGATGTGATATCTAACTCATTCCCTTTCCAAACCTGAGACCCTTCCTATAGCATGAGATGTGCTATCCAACTCCTTCCCATTCCAATCCTGAGACCCTTCCTATAGCATGAGGTGTGATATTATAGCATGAGATGTGATATCTCTATGCTTCTAATACCAAACCTGAGACCCTTCCTATAACATGAGATGTGATATCCAACTCCTTCCCATTCCAAACCTGACACCCTTCTTAAAGCATGAGATGGGATATCCAACTCCTTCCTATTCCAATCCCGAGACCCTTACGATAGCAGAGATGTGATATCCCAATGCTTATACCAAACCTGAGACCCTTCCTATGGCATGCAATGTGATATCCAACTCCTTCCCATTCCAATCTTGAGACCCTTCCTATAGCATGAGATGTGATATCTCAATGCTTCTACCAAACCTGACACCCGTCCTATAACATGAGATGTGATATCAAAATCCTTCCCTTTCCAAACCTGAGAGCATTCCTTTAGCATGAGATGTGATATCCAACTCGTTCCCATTCCAATCCTGAGACCCTCCTATAGCATGAGATGTGATATCTCAATGCTTCTACCAAACCTGAGACCATTCCTTTAGCATGAGATGTGATATCCAACTCGTTCCCATTCCAATCTTGAGACCCTTCCTGTAGCAATAGATGTGATAACTCAGTGCTTCTAATACCAAACCTGGACCCTTCCTATAGCATGAGATGTGATATCCAACTCCTTCCCATTCCAATCCTGAGACCCTTCCTATAGCATGAGATGTGATATCTCAATCCTAATACCAAACCTGAGATCCTTCCTATAACATGAGATGTGATATCTAACTCATTCCCTTTCCAAACCTGAGACCCTTCCTATAGCATGAGATGTGATATCTCAGTGCTTGTAATACCAAACCTGAGACTCTTCCTATAGCAGGAGATGTGATATCCAACTCCTTCCCATTCCAATCCTGAGGCCTTCCGATAGCATGAGATGTGAAATCTCAATGCTTCTAATACCAAACGTGAGACCCTCCCTATAGCAAGAGATGTGATATCCAACTCCTTCCCATTCCAATCCTGAGACCCTTCCTATAGCATGAGTTGTGATTTCTCAATCCTTCTAATACCAAACCTGAGACCCTTCCTATAACATGATGTGATATCCTACTCCTTCCCATTCCAAACCTGAGACCCATCCTATAGCATAAGATGTGATATCCAACTCCTTCCCATTCAAATCCTGAGACCCTTCCGATAACATGAGATGTGATATCTCAATGCTTCTAATACCAAACCTGGACTCTTCCTGTAGCATGAGATGTGATATCCAAGTCCTTCCCATTCCAATCCTGAGACCCTTCCTACAGCATGAGTTGTGATAACTCAATACTTCTAATACCGAACCTGAGACCCTTCCTATAACATGAGATGTGATATCCAACTCCTTCACATTCCAAACCTGAGATCCTTCTTATAGCATGAGATGGGATATCCAACTCCTTCTTATTCCAATCACGAGACCCTTACGATAGCAGAGATGTGATATCTCAATGCTTCTACCAAACCTGAGACCCGTCCTATAACATGAGATGTGATATCCAAATCCTTCCCTTTCCAAACCTGAGACCATTCCTTTAGCATGAGATGTGATATCCAACTCGTTCCCATTCAAATCCTGAGACCCTTTCTGTAGCATGAGATGTGATATCTCAATGCTTCTACTACCAAACCTGAGACCCTTCCTATAACATGAGATGTGATATCCAACTCCTTCCCATTCCAATCCTGAGACACTAACTATAGCATGAGATGTGATATCTTAATCCTTCTAATACCAAACCTGAGATCCTTCCTATAACATGAGATGTGATATCTAACTCATTCCCTTTCCAAACCTGAGACCCTTCCTATAGCATGAGATGTGATATCCAACTCCTTCCCATTCCAATCCTGAGACCCTTCCTATAGCATGAGGTGTGATATTATAGCATGAGATGTGATATCTCTATGCTTCTAATACCAAACCTGAGACCCTTCCTATAACATGAGATGTGATATCCAACTCCTTCCCATTCCAAATCTGACACCCTTCTTAAAGCATGAGATGGGATATCCAACTCCTTCCTATTCCAATCCCGAGACCCTTACGATAGCAGAGATGTGATATCTCAATGCTTATACCAAACCTGAGACCCTTCCTATGGCATGCAATGTGATATCCAACTCCTTCCCATTCCAATCTTGAGACCCTTCCTATAGCATGAGATGTGATATCTCAATGCTTCTACCAAACCTGACACCCGTCCTATAACATGAGATGTGATATCAAAATCCTTCCCTTTCCAAACCTGAGACCATTCCTTTAGCATGAGTTGTGATATCCAACTCGTTCCCATTCCAATCCTGAGTCCCTTCCTGTAGCATGAGATGTGATATCTCAATGCTTCTACTACCAAACCTGAGACCCTTCCTATAACATGAGATGTGATATCCAACTCCTTCCCATTCAAATCCAGAGACCCTTCCTATAGCATGAGATGTGATATCTCAATCCTTCTAATACCAAACCTGAGATCCTTCCTATAACATGAGATGTGACATCTAACTCATTCCCTTTCCAAACCTGAGACCCTTCCTATAGCATGAGATGTGATATCCAACTCCTTCCCATTCCAATCCTGAGACCCTTCGTACAGCATGAGGTGTGATATTAAAGCATGAGATGTGATATCTCTATGCTTCTAATACCAAACCTGAGACCCTTCCTATAACATGAAATGTGATATCCAACTCCTTCCCATTCCAAACCCGAGACCCTTCTTAAAGCATGAGATAGGATATCCAACTCCTTCCTATTCCAATCCTGAGACCCTTACGATAGCAGAGATGTGATATCTCAATGCTTATACCAAACCTAAGACCCTTCCTATGGCATGCGATGTGATATCCAACTCCTTCCCATTCCAATCCTGAGACCCTTCCTATAGCATGAGATGTGATATCTCAATGCTTCTACCAAACCTGAGACCCGTCCTATAACATGAGATGTGATATCCAAATCCTTCCCATTCAAATCCTGAGATCCTTCCGATAGCATGAGATGTGATATCTCAATGCTTCTTATACCAAACCTGAGACCCTTCCTATAGCATGAGATGTGATAAACAACTCATTCCCATTCCAATCCTGTGACCCTTACTATAGCATGAGATGTGATATCTCAATGCTTCTAATACCAAACCTGGACTCTTCCTGTAGCATGAGATGTGATATCCAAGTCCTTCCCATTCCAATCCTGAGACCCTTCCTATAGCATGAGTTGTGATATCTCAATCCTTCTAATACCAAACCTGAGACCCTTCCTATAACATGAGATGTGATATCCAACTCCTTCTCATTCCAAACCTGAGACCCTGCTTATAGCATGAGATGGGTATCCAACTCCTTCTTATTCCAATCACGAGACCCTTACGATAGCAGAGATGTGATATCTCAATGCTTCTAACAAACCTGAGATCCTTCCTATAACATGAGATGTGATATCTAACTCATTCCCTTTCCAAACCTGAGACCCTGCTTATAGCATGAGATGGGTATCCAACTCCTTCTTATTCCAATCACGAGACCCTTACGATAGCAGAGATGTGATATCTCAATGCTTCTAACAAACCTGAGACCTGTCCTATAACATGAGATGTGATATCCAAATCCTTTCCTTTCCAAACCTGAGACCATTCCTTTAGCATGAGATGTGATATCCAACTCATTCCCATTCCAATCCTGAGACCCTTCCTGTAGCATGAGATGTGATATCTCAATGCTTCTACTACCAAACCTGAGACCCTTCCTATAACATGAGATGTGATATTCAACTCCTTCCCATTCCAATCCTGAGACCCTTCCTATAGCATGAGATGTGATATCCAACTCCTTCCCATTCCAATCCTGAGACCCTTCCTATAGCATGAGGTGTGATATTATAGCATGAGATGTGATATCTCTATGCTTCTAATACCAAACCTGAGACCCTTCCTATAACATGAGATGTGATATCCAACTCCTTCCCATTGCAAACCTGAGACCCTTATTAAAGCATGAGATGGGATATCCAACTCCTTCCTATTCCAATCCCGAGACCCTTACGATAGCAGAGATGTGATATCTCAATGCTTATACCAAACCTGAGACCCTTCCTATGGCATGCAATGTGATATCCAACTCCTTCCCATTCCAATCCTGAGACCCTTCCTATAGCATGAGATGTGATATCTCAATGCTTCTACCAAACCTGAGACCATTCCTTTAGCATGAGATGTGATATCCTACTCGTTCCCATTCCAATCTTGACACCCTTCCTGTAGCAATAGATGTGATATCTCAGTGCTTCTAATACCAAACCTGGACTCTTCCTATAACATGAGATGTGATATCCAACTCCTTCCCATTCCAATCCTGAGACCCTTCCTATAGCATGAGATGTGATATCTCAATCCTTCTAATACCAAACCTGAGATCCTTCCTATAACATGAGATGTGATATCTAACTCATTCCCTTTCCAAACCTGAGACCCTTCCTATATCATGAGATGTGATATCTCAGTGCTTGTAATACCAAACCTGAGACTCTTCCTTTAGCAGGAGATGTGATATCCAA
This sequence comes from Ambystoma mexicanum, assembly GCF_040938575.1. NCBI lineage: Eukaryota > Metazoa > Chordata > Amphibia > Caudata > Ambystomatidae > Ambystoma > Ambystoma mexicanum. Next base: position 560,029,462 of record NC_090932.1, on the reverse strand, counting down.
CTCCTTCCCTTTCCAATCCTGAGACCCTTCCTATAGCATGAGATGTGATATCTCAATGCTTCTACCAAACCTGAGACCCGTCCTATAACATGAGATGTGATATCCAAATCCTTCCCATTCAAATCCTGAGACCCTTCCGATAGCATGAGATGTGATATCTCAATGCTTCTTATACCAAACCTGAGACCCTTCCTATAACATGAGATGTGATATCCAACTCCTTCCCTTTCCAAACCTGAGACCATTCCTTTAGCATGAGATGTGATATCCAACTCGTTCCCATTCCAATCCTGAGACCCTTTCTGTAGCATGAGATGTGATATCTCAATGCTTCTACTACCAAACCTGAGACCCGTCCTATAACATGAGATGTGATATCCAAATCCTTCCCATTCAAATCCTGAGACCCTTCCGATAGCATGAGATGTGATATCGCAATGCTTCTACCAAACCTGAGACCCGTCCTATAACATGAGATGTGATATCCAAATCCTTCCCTTTCCAAACCTGAGACCATTCCTTTAGCATGAGATGTGATATCCAACTCGTTCCCATTCCAATCCTGAGACCCTTTCTGTAGCATGAGATGTGATATCTCAATGCTTCTACTACCAAACCTGAGACCCTTCCTATAACATGAGATGTGATATCCAACTCCTTCCCATTCCAATCCTGAGACACTAACTATAGCATGCGATGTGATATCTTAATCCTTCTAATACCAAACCTGAGATCCTTCCTATAACATGAGATGTGATATCTAACTCATTCCCTTTCCAAACCTGAGACCCTTCCTATAGCATGAGATGTGCTATCCAACTCCTTCCCATTCCAATCCTGAGACCCTTCCTATAGCATGAGGTGTGATATTATAGCATGAGATGTGATATCTCTATGCTTCTAATACCAAACCTGAGACCCTTCCTATAACATGAGATGTGATATCCAACTCCTTCCCATTCCAAACCTGACACCCTTCTTAAAGCATGAGATGGGATATCCAACTCCTTCCTATTCCAATCCCGAGACCCTTGCGATAGCAGAGATGTGATATCCCAATGCTTATACCAAACCTGAGACCCTTCCTATGGCATGCAATGTGATATCCAACTCCTTCCCATTCCAATCTTGAGACCCTTCCTATAGCATGAGATGTGATATCTCAATGCTTCTACCAAACCTGACACCCGTCCTATAACATGAGATGTGATATCAAAATCCTTCCCTTTCCAAACCTGAGACCATTCCTTTAGCATGAGATGTGATATCCAACTCGTTCCCATTCCAATCCTGAGACCTTCCTATAGCATGAGATGTGATATCTCAATGCTTCTACCAAACCTGAGACCATTCCTTTAGCATGAGATGTGATATCCAACTCGTTCCCATTCCAATCTTGAGACCCTTCCTGTAGCAATAGATGTGATAACTCAGTGCTTCTAATACCAAACCTGGACCCTTCCTATAGCATGAGATGTGATATCCAACTCCTTCCCATTCCAATCCTGAGACCCTTCCTATAGCATGAGATGTGATATCTCACTCCTAATACCAAACCTGAGATCCTTCCTATAACATGAGATGTGATATCTAACTCATTCCCTTTCCAAACCTGAGACCCTTCCTATAGCATGAGATGTGATATCTCAGTGCTTGTAATACCAAACCTGAGACTCTTCCTATAGCAGGAGATGTGATATCCAACTCCTTCCCATTCCAATCCTGAGGCCTTCCGATAGCATGAGATGTGAAATCTCAATGCTTCTAATACCAAACGTGAGACCCTCCCTATAGCATGAGATGTGATATCCAACTCCTTCCCATTCCAATCCTGAGACCCTTCCTATAGCATGAGTTGTGATTTCTCAATCCTTCTAATACCAAACCTGAGACCCTTCCTATAACATGATGTGATATCCTACTCCTTCCCATTCCAAACCTGAGACCCATCCTATAGCATAAGATGTGATATCCAACTCCTTCCCATTCAAATCCTGAGACCCTTCCGATAACATGAGATGTGATATCTCAATGCTTCTAATACCAAACCTGGACTCTTCCTGTAGCATGAGATGTGATATCCAAGTCCTTCCCATTCCAATCCTGAGACCCTTCCTATAGCATGAGTTGTGATAACTCAATACTTCTAATACCGAACCTGAGACCCTTCCTATAACATGAGATGTGATATCCAACTCCTTCCCATTCCAAACCTGAGATCCTTCTTATAGCATGAGATGGGATATCCAACTCCTTCTTATTCCAATCACGAGACCCTTACGATAGCAGAGATGTGATATCTCAATGCTTCTACCAAACCTGAGACCCGTCCTATAACATGAGATGTGATATCCAAATCCTTCCCTTTCCAAACCTGAGACCATTCCTTTAGCATGAGATGTGATATCCAACTCGTTCCCATTCAAATCCTGAGACCCTTTCTGTAGCATGAGATGTGATATCTCAATGCTTCTACTACCAAACCTGAGACCCTTCCTATAACATGAGATGTGATATCCAACTCCTTCCCATTCCAATCCTGAGACACTAACTATAGCATGAGATGTGATATCTTAATCCTTCTAATACCAAACCTGAGATCCTTCCTATAACATGAGATGTGATATCTAACTCATTCCCTTTCCAAACCTGAGACCCTTCCTATAGCATGAGATGTGATATCCAACTCCTTCCCATTCCAATCCTGAGACCCTTCCTATAGCATGAGGTGTGATATTATAGCATGAGATGTGATATCTCTATGCTTCTAATACCAAACCTGAGACCCTTCCTATAACATGAGATGTGATATCCAACTCCTTCCCATTCCAAACCTGACACCCTTCTTAAAGCATGAGATGGGATATCCAACTCCTTCCTATTCCAATCCCGAGACCCTTACGATAGCAGAGATGTGATATCTCAATGCTTATACCAAACCTGAGACCCTTCCTATGGCATGCAATGTGATATCCAACTCCTTCCCATTCCAATCCTGAGACCCTTCCTATAGCATGAGATGTGATATCTCAATGCTTCTACCAAACCTGAGACCATTCCTTTAGCATGAGATGTGATATCCAACTCGTTCCCATTCCAATCTTGAGACCCTTCCTGTAGCAATAGATGTGATAACTCAGTGCTTCTAATACCAAACCTGGACCCTTCCTATAGCATGAGATGTGATATCCAACTCCTTCCCATTCCAATCCTGAGACCCTTCCTATAGCATGAGATGTGATATCTCACTCCTAATACCAAACCTGAGATCCTTCCTATAACATGAGATGTGATATCTAACTCATTCCCTTTCCAAACCTGAGACCCTTCCTATAGCATGAGATGTGATATCTCAGTGCTTGTAATACCAAACCTGAGACTCTTCCTATAGCAGGAGATGTGATATCCAACTCCTTCCCATTCCAATCCTGAGGCCTTCCGATAGCATGAGATGTGAAATCTCAATGCTTCTAATACCAAACGTGAGACCCTCCCTATAGCATGAGATGTGATATCCAACTCCTTCCCATTCCAATCCTGAGACCCTTCCTATAGCATGAGTTGTGATTTCTCAATCCTTCTAATACCAAACCTGAGACCCTTCCTATAACATGATGTGATATCCTACTCCTTCCCATTCCAAACCTGAGACCCATCCTATAGCATAAGATGTGATATCCAACTCCTTCCCATTCAAATCCTGAGACCCTTCCGATAACATGAGATGTGATATCTCAATGCTTCTAATACCAAACCTGGACTCTTCCTGTAGCATGAGATGTGATATCCAAGTCCTTCCCATTCCAATCCTGAGACCCTTCCTATAGCATGAGTTGTGATAACTCAATACTTCTAATACCGAACCTGAGACCCTTCCTATAACATGAGATGTGATATCCAACTCCTTCCCATTCCAAACCTGAGATCCTTCTTATAGCATGAGATGGGATATCCAACTCCTTCTTATTCCAATCACGAGACCCTTACGATAGCAGAGATGTGATATCTCAATGCTTCTACCAAACCTGAGACCCGTCCTATAACATGAGATGTGATATCCAAATCCTTCCCTTTCCAAACCTGAGACCATTCCTTTAGCATGAGATGTGATATCCAACTCGTTCCCATTCAAATCCTGAGACCCTTTCTGTAGCATGAGATGTGATATCTCAATGCTTCTACTACCAAACCTGAGACCCTTCCTATAACATGAGATGTGATATCCAACTCCTTCCCATTCCAATCCTGAGACACTAACTATAGCATGAGATGTGATATCTTAATCCTTCTAATACCAAACCTGAGATCCTTCCTATAACATGAGATGTGATATCTAACTCATTCCCTTTCCAAACCTGAGACCCTTCCTATAGCATGAGATGTGATATCCAACTCCTTCCCATTCCAATCCTGAGACCCTTCCTATAGCATGAGGTGTGATATTATAGCATGAGATGTGATATCTCTATGCTTCTAATACCAAACCTGAGACCCTTCCTATAACATGAGATGTGATATCCAACTCCTTCCCATTCCAAACCTGACACCCTTCTTAAAGCATGAGATGGGATATCCAACTCCTTCCTATTCCAATCCCGAGACCCTTACGATAGCAGAGATGTGATATCTCAATGCTTATACCAAACCTGAGACCCTTCCTATGGCATGCAATGTGATATCCAACTCCTTCCCATTCCAATCTTGAGACCCTTCCTATAGCATGAGATGTGATATCTCAATGCTTCTACCAAACCTGACACCCGTCCTATAACATGAGATGTGATATCAAAATCCTTCCCTTTCCAAACATGAGACCATTCCTTTAGCATGAGTTGTGATATCCAACTCGTTCCCATTCCAATCCTGAGTCCCTTCCTGTAGCATGAGATGTGATATCTCAATGCTTCTACTACCAAACCTGAGACCCTTCCTATAACATGAGATGTGATATCCAACTCCTTCCCATTCAAATCCAGAGACCCTTCCTATAGCATGAGATGTGATATCTCAATCCTTCTAATACCAAACCTGAGATCCTTCCTATAACATGAGATGTGACATCTAACTCATTCCCTTTCCAAACCTGAGACCCTTCCTATAGCATGAGATGTGATATCCAACTCCTTCCCATTCCAATCCTGAGACCCTTCGTACAGCATGAGGTGTGATATTAAAGCATGAGATGTGATATCTCTATGCTTCTAATACCAAACCTGAGACCCTTCTTAAAGCATGAGATAGGATATCCAACTCCTTCCTATTCCAATCCCGAGACCCTTACGATAGCAGAGATGTGATATCTCAATGCTTATACCAAACCTAAGACCCTTCCTATGGCATGCGATGTGCTATCCAACTCCTTCCCATTCCAATCCTGAGACCCTTCCTATAGCATGAGATGTGATATCTCAATGCTTCTACCAAACCTGAGACCCGTCCTATAACATGAGATGTGATATCCAAATCCTTCCCATTCAAATCCTGAGATCCTTCCGATAGCATGAGATGTGATATCTCAATGCTTCTTATACCAAACCTGAGACCCTTCCTATAGCATGAGATGTGATAAACAACTCATTCCCATTCCAATCCTGTGACCCTTACTATAGCATGAGATGTGATATCTCAATGCTTCTAATACCAAACCTGGACTCTTCCTGTAGCATGAGATGTGATATCCAAGTCCTTCCCATTCCAATCCTGAGACCCTTCCTATAGCATGAGTTTTGATATCTCAATCCTTCTAATACAAAACCTGAGACCCTTCCTATAACATGAGATGTGATATCCAACTCCTTCTCATTCCAAACCTGAGACCCTGCTTATAGCATGAGATGGGTATCCAACTCCTTCTTATTCCAATCACGAGACCCTTACGATAGCAGAGATGTGATATCTCAATGCTTCTAACAAACCTGAGATCCTTCCTATAACATGAGATGTGATATCTAACTCATTCCCTTTCCAAACCTGAGACCGTTCCTATAGCATGATATGTGATATCCAACTCCTTCCCATTCCAATCCTGAGACCCTTCCTATAGCATAAGGTGTGATATTATAGCATGAGATGAGACATCTCTATGCTTCTAATACACAACCTGAGACCCTTCCTATAACATGAGATGTGATCTCCAACTCCTTCCCATTCCAAACCTGAGACCCTTCTTAAAGCATGAGATGGGATATCCAACTCCTTCCTATTCCAATCCTGAGACCCTTCCTATAGCATGCGATGTGATATCTCAATCCTAATACCAAACCTGAGATCCTTCCTATAACATGAGATGTGATATCTAACTCATTCCCTTTCCAAACCTGAGACCCTTCCTATAGCATGAGATGTGATATCTCAGTGCTTGTAATACCAAACCTGAGACTCTTCCTATAGCAGGAGATGTGATATCCAACTCCTTCCCATTCCAATCCTGAGGCCTTCCGATAGCATGAGATGTGAAATCTCAATGCTTCTAATACCAAACGTGAGACCCTCCCTATAGCAAGAGATGTGATATCCAACTCCTTCCCATTAAAATCCTGAGACCCTTCCTATAGCATGAGTTGTGATTTCTCAATCCTTCTAATACCAAACCTGAGACCCTTCCTATAACATGATGTGATATCCTACTCCTTCCCATTCCAAACCTGAGACCCATCCTATAGCATAAGATGTGATATCCAACTCCTTCCCATTCCAAACCTGAGATCCTTCTTATAGCATGAGATGGGATATCCAACTCCTTTTTATTCCAATCACGAGACCCTTACGATAGCAGAGATGTGATATCTCAATGCTTGTACCAAACCTGAGACCCGTCCTATAACATGAGATGTGATATCCAAATCCTTCCCTTTCCAAACCTGAGACCATTCCTTTAGCATGAGATGTGATATCCAACTCGTTCCCATTCCAATCCTGAGACCCTTTCTGTAGCATGAGATGTGATATCTCAATGCTTCTACTACCAAACCTGAGACCCTTCCTATAACATGAGATGTGATATCCAACTCCTTCCAATTCCAATCCTGAGACACTAACTATAGCATGAGATGTGATATCTTAATCCTTCTAATACCAAACCTGAGATCCTTCCTATAACATGAGATGTGATATCTAACTCATTCCCTTTCCAAACCTGAGACCCTTCCTATAGCATGAGATGTGATATCCAACTACTTCCCATTCCAATCCTGAGACCCTTCCTATAGCATGAGGTGTGATATTATAGCATGAGATGTGATATCTCTATGCTTCTAATACCAAACCTGAGACCCTTCCTATAACATGAGATGTGATATCCAACTCCTTCCCATTCCAAACCTGACACCCTTCTTAAAGCATGAGATGGGATATCCAACTCCTTCCTATTCCAATCCCGAGACCCTTACGATAGCAGAGATGTGATATCTCAATGCTTATACCAAACCTGAGACCCTTCCTATGGCATGCAATGTGATATCCAACTCCTTCCCATTCCAATCTTGAGACCCTTCCTATAGCATGAGATGTGATATCTCAATGCTTCTACCAAACCTGACACCCGTCCTATAACATGAGATGTGATATCAAAATCCTTCCCTTTCCAAACCTGAGACCATTCCTTAAGCATGAGTTGTGATATCCAACTCGTTCCCATTCCAATCCTGAGACCCTTCCTGTAGCATGAGATGTGATATCTCAATGCTTCTACTACCAAACCTGAGACCCTTCCTATAACATGAGATGTGATATCCAACTCCTTCCCATTCAAATCCAGAGACCCTTCCTATAGCATGAGATGTGATATCTCAATCCTTCAAATACCAAACCTGAGATCCTTCCTATAACATGAGATGTGACATCTAACTCATTCCCTTTCCAAACCTGAGACCCTTCCTATAGCATGAGATGTGATATCCAACTCCTTCCCATTCCAATCCTGAGACCCTTCGTACAGCATGAGGTGTGATATTAAAGCATGAGATGTGATATCTCTATGCTTCTAATACCAAACCTGAGACCCCTCCTATAAAATGAGATGTGATATCCAACTCCTTCCCATTCCAAACCCGAGACCCTTCTTAAAGCATGAGATAGGATATCCAACTCCTTCCTATTCCAATCCCGAGACCCTTACGATAGCAGAGATGTGATATCTCAATGCTTATACCAAACCTAAGACCCTTCCTATGGCATGCGATGTGATATCCAACTCCTTCCCATTCCAATCCTGAGACCCTTCCTATAGCATGAGATGTGATATCTCAATGCTTCTACCAAACCTGAGACCCGTCCTATAACATGAGATGTGATATCCAAATCCTTCCCATTCAAATCCTGAGATCCTTCCGATAGCATGAGATGTGATATCTCAATGCTTCTTATACCAAACCTGAGACCCTTCCTATAGCATGAGATGTGATAAACAACTCATTCCCATTCCAATCCTGTGACCCTTACTATAGCATGAGATGTGATATCTCAATGCTTCTAATACCAAACCTGGACTCTTCCTGTAGCATGAGATGTGATATCCAAGTCCTTCCCATTCCAATCCTGAGACCCTTCCTATAGCATGAGTTGTGATATCTCAATCCTTCTAATACCAAACCTGAGACCCTTCCTATAACATGAGATGTGATATCCAACTCCTTCCCATTCCAAACCTGAGACCCTGCTTATAGCATGAGATGGGTATCCAACTCCTTCTTATTCCAATCACGAGACCCTTACGATAGCAGAGATGTGATATCTCAATGCTTCTAACAAACCTGAGATCCTTCCTATAACATGAGATGTGATATCTAACTCATTCCCTTTCCAAACCTGAGACCCTGCTTATAGCATGAGATGGGTATCCAACTCCTTCTTATTCCAATCACGAGACCCTTATGATAGCAGAGATGTGATATCTCAATGCTTCTAACAAACCTGAGACCTGTCCTATAACATGAGATGTGATATCCAAATCCTTTCCTTTCCAAACCTGAGACCATTCCTTTAGCATGAGATGTGATATCCAACTCATTCCCATTCCAATCCTGAGACCCTTCCTGTAGCATGAGATGTGATATCTCAATGCTTCTACTACCAAACCTGAGACCCTTCCTATAACATGAGATGTGATATTCAACTCCTTCCCATTCCAATCCTGAGACCCTTCCTATAGCATGAGATGTGATATCCAACTCCTTCCCATTCCAATCCTGAGACCCTTCCTATAGCATGAGGTGTGATATTATAGCATGAGATGTGATATCTCTATGCTTCTAATACCAAACCTGAGACCCTTCCTATAACATGAGATGTGATATCCAACTCCTTCCCATTGCAAACCTGAGACCCTTATTAAAGCATGAGATGGGATATCCAACTCCTTCCTATTCCAATCCCGAGACCCTTACGATAGCAGAGATGTGATATCTCAATGCTTATACCAAACCTGAGACCCTTCCTATGGCATGCAATGTGATATCCAACTCCTTCCCATTCCAATCCTGAGACCCTTCCTATAGCATGAGATGTGATATCTCAATGCTTCTACCAAACCTGAGACCATTCCTTTAGCATGAGATGTGATATCCTACTCGTTCCCATTCCAATCTTGAGACCCTTCCTGTAGCAATAGATGTGATATCTCAGTGCTTCTAATACCAAACCTGGACTCTTCCTATAACATGAGATGTGATATCCAACTCCTTCCCATTCCAATCCTGAGACCCTTCCTATAGCATGAGATGTGATATCTCAATCCTTCTAATACCAAACCTGAGATCCTTCCTATAACATGAGATGTGATATCTAACTCATTCCCTTTCCAAACCTGAGACCCTTCCTATATCATGAGATGTGATATCTCAGTGCTTGTAATACCAAACCTGAGACTCTTCCTTTAGCAGGAGATGTGATATCCAACTCCTTCCCTTTCCAATCCTGAGACCCTTCCTATAGCATGAGATGTGATATCTCAATGCTTCTACCAAACCTGAGACCCGTCCTATAACATGAGATGTGATATCCAAATCCTTCCCATTCAAATCCTGAGACCCTTCCGATAGCATGAGATGTGATATCTCAATGCTTCTTATACCAAACCTGAGACCCTTCCTATAACATGAGATGTGATATCCAACTCCTTCCCATTCCAAACCTGAGACCCTTCTTAAAGCATGAGATGGGATATCCAACTCCTTCCTATTCCAATCCCGAGACCCTTACGATAGCAGAGATGTGATATCTCAATGCTTATACCAAACCTGAGACCCTTCTTATAGCATGAGATGGGTATCCAACTCCTTCTTATTCCAATCACGAGACCCTTACGATAGCAGATATGTGATATCTCAATGCTTCTACCAAACCTGAGACCCGTCCTATAACATGAGATGTGATATCCAAATCCTTCCCTTTCCAAACCTGAGACCATTCGTTTAGCATGAGATGTGATATCCAACTCGTTCCCATTCCAATCCTGAGACCCTTTCTGTAGCATGAGATGTGATATCTCAATGCTTCTACTACCAAACCTGAGACCCTTCCTATAACATGAGATGTGATATCCAACTCCTTCCCATTCCAATCCTGAGACACTAACTATAGCATGCGATGTGATATCTTAATCCTTCTAATACCAAACCTGAGATCCTTCCTATAACATGAGATGTGATATCTAACTCATTCCCTTTCCAAACCTGAGACCCTTCCTATAGCATGAGATGTGCTATGCAACTCCTTCCCATTCCAATCCTGAGACCCTTCCTATAGCATGAGGTGTGATATTATAGCATGAGATGTGATATCTCTATGCTTCTAATACCAAACCTGAGACCCTTCCTATAACATGAGATGTGATATCCAACTCCTTCCCATTCCAAACCTGACACCCTTCTTAAAGCATGAGATGGGATATCCAACTCCTTCCTATTCCAATCCCGAGACCCTTACGATAGCAGAGATGTGATATCCCAATGCTTATACCAAACCTGAGACCCTTCCTATGGCATGCAATGTGATATCCAACTCCTTCCCATTCCAATCTTGAGACCCTTCCTATAGCATGAGATGTGCTATGCAACTCCTTCCCATTCCAATCCTGAGACCCTTCCTATAGCATGAGGTGTGATATTATAGCATGAGATGTGATATCTCTATGCTTCTAATACCAAACCTGAGACCCTTCCTATAACATGAGATGTGATATCCAACTCCTTCCCATTCCAAACCTGACACCCTTCTTAAAGCATGAGATGGGATATCCAACTCCTTCCTATTCCAATCCCGAGACCCTTACGATAGCAGAGATGTGATATCCCAATGCTTATACCAAACCTGAGACCCTTCCTATGGCATGCAATGTGATATCCAACTCCTTCCCATTCCAATCTTGAGACCCTTCCTATAGCATGAGATGTGATATCTCAATGCTTCTACCAAACCTGACACCCGTCCTATAACATGAGATGTGATATCAAAATCCTTCCCTTTCCAAACCTGAGACCATTCCTTTAGCATGAGATGTGATATCAAAATCCTTCCCATTCCAATCCTGAGACCTTCCTATAGCATGAGATGTGATATCTCAATGCTTCTACCAAACCTGAGACCATTCCTTTAGCATGAGATGTGATATCCAACTCGTTCCCATTCCAATCTTGAGACCCTTCCTGTAGCAATAGATGTGATAACTCAGTGCTTCTAATACCAAACCTGGACCCTTCCTATAGCATGAGATGTGATATCCAACTCCTTCCCATTCCAATCCTGAGACCCTTCCTATAGCATGAGATGTGATATCTCAATCCTAATACCAAACCTGAGATCCTTCCTATAACATGAGATGTGATATCTAACTCATTCCCTTTCCAAACCTGAGACCCTTCCTATAGCATGAGATGTGATATCTCAGTGCTTGTAATACCAAACCTGAGACTCTTCCTATAGCAGGAGATGTGATATCCAACTCCTTCCCATTCCAATCCTGAGGCCTTCCGATAGCATGAGATGTGAAATCTCAATGCTTCTAATACCAAACGTGAGACCCTCCCTATAGCAAGAGATGTGATATCCAACTCCTTCCCATTCCAATCCTGAGACCCTTCCTATAGCATGAGTTGTGATTTCTCAATCCTTCTAATACCAAACCTGAGACCCTTCCTATAACATGATGTGATATCCTACTCCTTCCCATTCCAAACCTGAGACCCATCCTATAGCATAAGATGTGATATCCAACTCCTTCCCATTCAAATCCTGAGACCCTTCCGATAACATGAGATGTGATATCTCAATGCTTCTAATACCAAACCTGGACTCTTCCTGTAGCATGAGATGTGATATCCAAGTCCTTCCCATTCCAATCCTGAGACCCTTCCTACAGCATGAGTTGTGATAACTCAATACTTCTAATACCGAACCTGAGACCCTTCCTATAACATGAGATGTGATATCCAACTCCTTCCCATTCCAAACCTGAGATCCTTCTTATAGCATGAGATGGGATATCCAACTCCTTCTTATTCCAATCACGAGACCCTTACGATAGCAGAGATGTGATATCTCAATGCTTCTACCAAACCTGAGACCCGTCCTATAACATGAGATGTGATATCCAAATCCTTCCCTTTCCAAACCTGAGACCATTCCTTTAGCATGAGATGTGATATCCAACTCGTTCCCATTCAAATCCTGAGACCCTTTCTGTAGCATGAGATGTGATATCTCAATGCTTCTACTACCAAACCTGAGACCCTTCCTATAACATGAGATGTGATATCCAACTCCTTCCCATTCCAATCCTGAGACACTAACTATAGCATGAGATGTGATATCTTAATCCTTCTAATACCAAACCTGAGATCCTTCCTATAACATGAGATGTGATATCTAACTCATTCCCTTTCCAAACCTGAGACCCTTCCTATAGCATGAGATGTGATATCCAACTCCTTCCCATTCCAATCCTGAGACCCTTCCTATAGCATGAGGTGTGATATTATAGCATGAGATGTGATATCTCTATGCTTCTAATACCAAACCTGAGACCCTTCCTATAACATGAGATGTGATATCCAACTCCTTCCCATTCCAAACCTGACACCCTTCTTAAAGCATGAGATGGGATATCAAACTCCTTCCTATTCCAATCCCGAGACCCTTACGATAGCAGAGATGTGATATCTCAATGCTTATACCAAACCTGAGACCCTTCCTATAACATGAGATGTGATATCAAAATCCTTCCCTTTCCAAACCTGAGACCATTCCTTTAGCATGAGTTGTGATATCCAACTCGTTCCCATTCCAATCCTGAGTCCCTTCCTGTAGCATGAGATGTGATATCTCAATGCTTCTACTACCAAACCTGAGACCCTTCCTATAACATGAGATGTGATATCCAACTCCTTCCCATTCAAATCCAGAGACCCTTCCTATAGCATGAGATGTGATATCTCAATCCTTCTAATACCAAACCTGAGATCCTTCCTATAACATGAGATGTGACATCTAACTCATTCCCTTTCCAAACCTGAGACCCTTCCTATAGCATGAGATGTGATATCCAACTCCTTCCCATTCCAATCCTGAGACCCTTCGTACAGCATGAGGTGTGATATTAAAGCATGAGATGTGATATCTCTATGCTTCTAATACCAAACCTGAGACCCTTCCTATAACATGAGATGTGATATCCAACTCCTTCCCATTCCAAACCCGAGACCCTTCTTAAAGCATGAGATAGGATATCCAACTCCTTCCTATTCCAATCCCGAGACCCTTACGATAGCAGAGATGTGATATCTCAATGCTTATACCAAACCTAAGACCCTTCCTATGGCATGCGATGTGATATCCAACTCCTTCCCATACCAATCCTGAGACCCTTCCTATAGCATGAGATGTGATATCTCAATGCTTCTACCAAACCTGAGACCCGTCCTATAACATGAGATGTGATGTCCAAATCCTTCCCATTCAAATCCTGAGATCCTTCCGATAGCATGAGATGTAATATCTCAATGCTTCTTATACCAAACCTGAGACCCTTCCTATAGCATGAGATGTGATAAACAACTCATTCCCATTCCAATCCTGTGACCCTTACTATAGCATGAGATGTGATATCTCAATGCTTCTAATACCAAACCTGGACTCTTCCTGTAGCATGAGATGTGATATCCAAGTCCTTCCCATTCCAATCCTGAGACCCTTCCTATAGCATGAGTTGTGATATCTCAATCCTTCTAATACCAAACCTGAGACCCTTCCTATAACATGAGATGTGATATCCAACTCCTTCTCATTCCAAACCTGAGACCCTGCTTATAGCATGAGATGGGTATCCAACTCCTTCTTATTCCAATCACGAGACCCTTACGATAGCAGAGATGTGATATCTCAATGCTTCTAACAAACCTGAGATCCTTCTTATAACATGAGATGTGATATCTAACTCATTCCCTTTCCAAACCTGAGACCCTGCTTATAGCATGAGATGGGTATCCAACTCCTTCTTATTCCAATCACGAGACCCTTACGATAGCAGAGATGTGATATCTCAATGCTTCTAACAAACCTGAGACCTGTCCTATAACATGAGATGTGATATCCAAATCCTTTCCTTTCCAAACCTGAGACCATTCCTTTAGCATGAGATGTGATATCCAACTCATTCCCATTCCAATCCTGAGACCCTTCCTGTATCATGAGATGTGATATCTCAATGCTTCTACTACCAAACCTGAGACCCTTCCTATAACATGAGATGGGATATTCAACTCCTTCCCATTCCAATCCTGAGACCCTTCCTATAGCATGAGATGTGATATCCAACTCCTTCCCATTCCAATCCTGAGACCCTTCCTATAGCATGAGGTGTGATATTATAGCATGAGATGTGATATCTCTATGCTTCTAATACCAAACCTGAGACCCTTCCTATAACATGAGATGTGATATCCAACTCCTTCCCATTGCAAACCTGAGACCCTTATTAAAGCATGAGATGGGATATCCAACTCCTTCCTATTCCAATCCCGAGACCCTTACGATAGCAGAGATGTGATATCTCAATGCTTATACCAAACCTGAGACCCTTCCTATGGCATGCAATGTGATATCCAACTCCTTCCCATTCCAATCCTGAGACCCTTCCTATAGCATGAGATGTGATATCTCAATGCTTCTACCAAACCTGAGACCATTCCTTTAGCATGAGATGTGATATCCTACTCGTTCCCATTCCAATCTTGACACCCTTCCTGTAGCAATAGATGTGATATCTCAGTGCTTCTAATACCAAACCTGGACTCTTCCTATAACATGAGATGTGATATCCAACTCCTTCCCATTCCAATCCTGAGACCCTTCCTATAGCATGAGATGTGATATCTCAATGCTTCTACCAAACCTGAGACCATTCCTTTAGCATGAGATGTGATATCCTACTCGTTCCCATTCCAATCTTGACACCCTTCCTGTAGCAATAGATGTGATATCTCAGTGCTTCTAATACCAAACCTGGACTCTTCCTATAACATGAGATGTGATATCCAACTCCTTCCCATTCCAATCCTGAGACCCTTCCTATAGCATGAGATGTGATATCTCAATCCTTCTAATACCAAACCTGAGATCCTTCCTATAACATGAGATGTGATATCTAACTCATTCCCTTTCCAAACCTGAGACCCTTCCTATATCATGAGATGTGATATCTCAGTGCTTGTAATACCAAACCTGAGACTCTTCCTTTAGCAGGAGATGTGATATCCAACTCCTTCCCTTTCCAATCCTGAGACCCTTCCTATAGCATGAGATGTGATATCTCAATGCTTCTACCAAACCTGAGACCCGTCCTATAACATGAGATGTGATAT
Source organism: Ambystoma mexicanum (assembly GCF_040938575.1). Lineage (NCBI taxonomy): Eukaryota > Metazoa > Chordata > Amphibia > Caudata > Ambystomatidae > Ambystoma > Ambystoma mexicanum. The sequence goes on along the minus strand of NC_090932.1, from coordinate 560,013,608 downwards.
CCAAATCCTTCCCATTCAAATCCTGAGACCCTTCCGATAGCATGAGATGTGATATCTCAATGCTTCTTATACCAAACCTGAGACCCTACCTATAACATGAGATGTGATATCCAACTCCTTCCCTTTCCAAACCTGAGACCATTCCTTTGGCATGAGATGTGATATCCAACTCGTTCCCATTCCAATCCTGAGACCCTTTCTGTAGCATGAGATGTGATATCTCAATGCTTCTACTACCAATCCTGAGACCCGTCCTATAACATGAGATGTGATATCCAAATCCTTCCCATTCAAATCCTGAGACCCTTCCGATAGCATGAGATGTGATATCTCAATGCTTCTACCAAACCTGAGACCCGTCCTATAACATGAGATGTGATATCCAAATCCTTCCCTTTCCAAACCTGAGACCATTCCTTTAGCATGAGATGTGATATCCAACTCGTTCCCATTCCAATCCTGAGACCCTTTCTGTAGCATGAGATGTGATATCTCAATGCTTCGACTACCAAACCTGAGACCCTTCCTATAACATGAGATGTGATATCCAACTCCTTCCCATTCCAATCCTGAGACACTAACTATAGCATGCGATGTGATATCTTAATCCTTCTAATACCAAACCTGAGATCCTTCCTATAACATGAGATGTGATATCTAACTCATTCCCTTTCCAAACCTGAGACCCTTCCTATAGCATGAGATGTTCTATCCAACTCCTTCCCATTCCAATCATGAGACCCTTCCTATAGCATGAGGTGTGATATTATAGCATGAGATGTGATATCTCTATGCTTCTAATACCAAACCTGAGACCCTTCCTATAACATGAGATGTGATATCCAACTCCTTCCCATTCCAAACCTGACACCCTTCTTAAAGCATGAGATGGGATATCCAACTCCTTCCTATTCCAATCCCGAGACCCTTACGATAGCAGAGATGTGATATCCCAATGCTTATACCAAACCTGAGACCCTTCCTATGGCATGCAATGTGATATCCAACTCCTTCCCATTCCAATCTTGAGACCCTTCCTATAGCATGAGATGTGATATCTCAATGCTTCTACCAAACCTGACACCCGTCCTATAACATGAGATGTGATATCAAAATCCTTCCCTTTCCAAACCTGAGACCATTCCTTTAGCATGAGATGTGATATCCAACTCGTTCCCATTCCAATCCTGAGACCTTCCTATAGCATGAGATGTGATATCTCAATGCTTCTACCAAACCTGAGACCATTCCTTTAGCATGAGATGTGATATCCAACTCGTTCCCATTCCAATCTTGAGACCCTTCCTGTAGCAATAGATGTGATAACTCAGTGCTTCTAATACCAAACCTGGACCCTTCCTATAGCATGAGATGTGATATCCAACTCCTTCCCATTCCAATCCTGAGACCCTTCCTATAGCATGAGATGTGATATCTCAATCCTAATACCAAACCTGAGATCCTTCCTATAACATGAGATGTGATATCTAACTCATTCCCTTTCCAAACCTGAGACCCTTCCTATAGCATGAGATGTGATATCTCAGTGCTTGTAATACCAAACCTGAGACTCTTCCTATAGCAGGAGATATGACATCCAACTCCTTCCCATTCCAATCCTGAGGCCTTCCGATAGCATGAGATGTGAAATCTCAATGCTTCTAATACCAAACGTGAGACCCTCCCTATAGCAAGAGATGTGATATCCAACTCCTTCCCATTCCAATCCTGAGACCCTTCCTATAGCATGAGTTGTGATTTCTCAATCCTTCTAATACCAAACCTGAGACCCTTCCTATAACATGATGTGATATCCTACTCCTTCCCATTCCAAACCTGAGACCCATCCTATAGCATAAGATGTGATATCCAACTCCTTCCCATTCAAATCCTGAGACCCTTCCGATAACATGAGATGTGATATCTCAATGCTTCTAATACCAAACCTGGACTCTTCCTGTAGCATGAGATGTGATATCCAAGTCCTTCCCATTCCAATCCTGAGACCCTTCCTATAGCATGAGTTGTGATAACTCAATACTTCTAATACCGAACCTGAGACCCTTCCTATAACATGAGATGTGATATCCAACTCCTTCCCATTCCAAACCTGAGATCCTTCTTATAGCATGAGATGGGATATCCAACTCCTTCTTATTCCAATCACGAGACCCTTACGATAGCAGAGATGTGATATCTCAATGCTTCTACCAAACCTGAGACCCGTCCTATAACATGAGATGTGATATCCAAATCCTTCCCTTTCCAAACCTGAGACCATTCCTTTAGCATGAGATGTGATATCCAACTCGTTCCCATTCAAATCCTGAGACCCTTTCTGTAGCATGAGATGTGATATCTCAATGCTTCTACTACCAAACCTGAGACCCTTCCTATAACATGAGATGTGATATCCAACTCCTTCCCATTCCAATCCTGAGACACTAACTATAGCATGAGATGTGATATCTTAATCCTTCTAATACCAAACCTGAGATCCTTCCTATAACATGAGATGTGATATCTAACTCATTCCCTTTCCAAACCTGAGACCCTTCCAATAGCATGAGATGTGATATCCAACTCCTTCCCATTCCAATCCTGAGACCCTTCCTATAGCATGAGGTGTGATATTATAGCATGAGATGTGATATCTCTATGCTTCTAATACCAAACCTGAGACCCTTCCTATAACATGAGATGTGATATCCAACTCCTTCCCATTCCAAACCTGACACCCTTCTTAAAGCATGAGATGGGATATCCAACTCCTTCCTATTCCAATCCCGAGACCCTTACGATAGCAGAGATGTGATATCTCAATGCTTATACCAAACCTGAGACCCTTCCTATGGCATGCAATGTGATATCCAACTCCTTCCCATTCCAATCTTGAGACCCTTCCTATAGCATGAGATGTGATATCTCAATGCTTCTACCAAACCTGACACCCGTCCTATAACATGAGATGTGATATCAAAATCCTTCCCTTTCCAAACCTGAGACCATTCCTTTAGCATGAGTTGTGATATCCAACTCGTTCCCATTCCAATCCTGAGTCCCTTCCTGTAGCATGAGATGTGATATCTCAATGCTTCTACTACCAAACCTGAGACCCTTCCTATAACATGAGATGTGATATCCAACTCCTTCCCATTCAAATCCAGAGACCCTTCCTATAGCATGAGATGTGATATCTCAATCCTTCTAATACCAAACCTGAGATCCTTCCTATAACATGAGATGTGACATCTAACTCATTCCCTTTCCAAACCTGAGACCCTTCCTATAGCATGAGATGTGATATCCAACTCCTTCCCATTCCAATCCTGAGACCCTTCGTACAGCATGAGGTGTGATATTAAAGCATGAGATGTGATATCTCTATGCTTCTAATACCAAACCTGAGACCCTTCCTATAACATGAGATGTGATATCCAACTCCTTCCCATTCCAAACCCGAGACCCTTCTTAAAGCATGAGATAGGATATCCAACTCCTTCCTATTCCAATCCCGAGACCCTTACGATAGCAGAGATGTGATATCTCAATGCTTATACCAAACCTAAGACCCTTCCTATGGCATGCGATGTGATATCCAACTCCTTCCCATTCCAATCCTGAGACCCTTCCTATAGCATGAGATGTGATATCTCAATGCTTCTACCAAACCTGAGACCCGTCCTATAACATGAGATGTGATATCCAAATCCTTCCCATTCAAATCCTGAGATCCTTCCGATAGCATGAGATGTGATATCTCAATGCTTCTTATACCAAACCTGAGACCCTTCCTATAGCATGAGATGTGATAAACAACTCATTCCCATTCCAATCCTGTGACCCTTACTATAGCATGAGATGTGATATCTCAATGCTTCTAATACCAAACCTGGACTCTTCCTGTAGCATGAGATGTGATATCCAAGTCCTTCCCATTCCAATCCTGAGACCCTTCCTATAGCATGAGTTGTGATATCTCAATCCTTCTAATACCAAACCTGAGACCCTTCCTATAACATGAGATGTGATATCCAACTCATTCTCATTCCAAACCTGAGACCCTGCTTATAGCATGAGATGGGTATCCAACTCCTTCTTATTCCAATCACGAGACCCTTACGATAGCAGAGATGTGATATCTCAATGCTTCTAACAAACCTGAGACCTGTCCTATAACATGAGATGTGATATCCAAATCCTTTCCTTTCCAAACCTGAGACCATTCCTTTAGCATGAGATGTGATATCCAACTCATTCCCATTCCAATCCTGAGACCCTTCCTGTAGCATGAGATGTGATATCTCAATGCTTCTACTACCAAACCTGAGACCCTTCCTATAACATGAGATGTGATATTCAACTCCTTCCCATTCCAATCCTGAGACCCTTCCTATAGCATGAGATGTGATATCCAACTCCTTCCCATTCCAATCCTGAGACCCTTCCTATAGCATGAGGTGTGATATTATAGCATGAGATGTGATATCTCTATGCTTCTAATACCAAACCTGAGACCCTTCCTATAACATGAGATGTGATATCCAACTCCTTCCCATTGCAAACCTGAGACCCTTATTAAAGCATGAGATGGGATATCCAACTCCTTCCTATTCCAATCCCGAGACCCTTACGATAGCAGAGATGTGATATCTCAATGCTTATACCAAACCTGAGACCCTTCCTATGGCATGCAATGTGATATCCAACTCCTTCCCATTCCAATCCTGAGACCCTTCCTATAGCATGAGATGTGATATCTCAATGCTTCTACCAAACCTGAGACCATTCCTTTAGCATGAGATGTGATATCCTACTCGTTCCCATTCCAATCTTGACACCCTTCCTGTAGCAATAGATGTGATATCTCAGTGCTTCTAATACCAAACCTGGACTCTTCCTATAACATGAGATGTGATATCCAACTCCTTCCCATTCCAATCCTGAGACCCTTCCTATAGCATGAGATGTGATATCTCAATCCTTCTAATACCAAACCTGAGATCCTTCCTATAACATGAGATGTGATATCTAACTCATTCCCTTTCCAAACCTGAGACCCTTCCTATATCATGAGATGTGATATCTCAGTGCTTGTAATACCAAACCTGAGACTCTTCCTTTAGCAGGAGATGTGATATCCAACTCCTTCCCTTTCCAATCCTGAGACCCTTCCTATAGCATGAGATGTGATATCTCAATGCTTCTACCAAACCTGAGACCCGTCCTATAACATGAGATGTGATATCCAAATCCTTCCCATTCAAATCCTGAGACCCTTCCGATAGCATGAGATGTGATATCTCAATGCTTCTTATACCAAACCTGAGACCCTTCCTATAACATGAGATGTGATATCCAACTCCTTCCCTTTCCAAACCTGAGACCATTCCTTTAGCATGAGATGTGATATCCAACTCGTTCCCATTCCAATCCTGAGACCCTTTCTGTAGCATGAGATGTGAAATCTCAATGCTTCTACTACCAAACCTGAGACCCGTCCTATAACATGAGATGTGATATCCAAATCCTTCCCATTCAAATCCTGAGACCCTTCCGATAGCATGAGATGTGATATCTCAATGCTTCTACCAAACCTGAGACCCGTCCTATAACATGAGATGTGATATCCAAATCCTTCCCTTTCCAAACCTGAGACCATTCCTTTAGCATGAGATGTGATATCCAACTCGTTCCCATTCCAATCCTGAGACCCTTTCTGTAGCATGAGATGTGATATCTCAATGCTTCTACTACCAAACCTGAGACCCTTCCTATAACATGAGATGTGATATCTGTTAAGACGGATTTCTGAACTCTGTCCTGGTGGCGCAGAAGTTCAGAAGGCCAACCTAATTACTTGGAACAGGGTAACCTCTGGACGAGCCAGACCAATCAAGGTAGCGATCGCGGCGGTCAAGACTAGGTCTCAAGAGGGGTGAGGGTGACTGAAAGCCCGCAATGAGCACACAAAGCAAGAGCGCTTACAAACTACTCCAAACAGGTGTTATATCAAAAATATAAACACATTTATTTTAAGGCCTTTAAAACAACGACCGTAGCAAGAAAATCACAATAACACAGTATTAAGCCAACACATATCAAATCAACACAATATATATACAAATACACAGTCGCAAGCGTTTAAAGCACGAAATATGTAGTCCACCTGCAAGGGAAGGAAAACAGGCAGTGCGATAATGCTATAGACTTAGTTCGTCTTCAGAGGCACCTAACTAGATGGAAGTCCAAGCCCTGCGAAGAGTGGAGCCTAATGCTCAATGTACCTGCACGCGCTGGTGCCAACGGGCAAAAGGAGAAGCTCTTCGGAGGAAGTCAGGCAGTTCGTGTTACTGCACAGCAGAAGTAGAACAGGGTCCGCAACTCAAGCGCAGCCTCCACAGTGGGCAGAAGCAGAGCGCGAGTACGGGCGGAAAGGGTGCTGTTTTACACAGCGGAGAAAAGCAATGGGTTACTGCAGGAGGGCGACCAGATCCTAGATATACTTCTCACCGGTCCCCGAAGCAAGCAGTCCCAGGCTTCTCCACATTAGTTTTCAGCAGCTGGCAGGTTCAGAAGAGCAGGGAACGCTTTGTAGTCGTGTAGATCAAAAAGACGTCCCAATCGACGAAACCAGCACAGTTTGTTGCCGCAGCAGGACAACGGAGCGGCCGTGCGTATCTGAGTCAAAAGTACACTCCTCCCTTCAGACTTGGGAACGCCAAGGGCACGAAGTGTGGGAGAGTGACAAGGACTCGAGATACGGCACAACCTGGCGGCGGTTACAGAACAAGGCTCCCTTGTAAGCTGGTCAGTCAACTGGATGGCCCAGAGACGCTTCCGAAGGCTTACTTGGCGGGAGATGTTGTAGATGCCGGGAATAGCTGGTCCTGCTATTCCAAAGGTCGAAGCGCCAGTACAGGCCTTCTGGTTCGATCAAAGGAGGACAGTGGCTCTCAGGTCGACAGCAGTGCAAAGGAGGATTCCTTCAGCGGGTCACCAGCGATTCCTCGGTCCAGCCTCTTGGTTGCAGGATACTTGGCTCCTGTATTCCTTCGTTCGTGAGAACTCAGGAGATCGACATGGTAGTGGTGTTTCCAGCCCCCTCTTATCCACGGTTCCCTTCGCGCCAAAAACGGAGGGGAACCAATGGGAGATCCGCTCATCAAAACACATACCATACGTGGACCAATCACGGACCACGGTGGTCCCAGGCATTCACACCACCCTAGACTCTCTGGCACCCAGGATGTGTATTGGGACCAGACATCCCAGCCCACACCCTGGAGGCACACATACGACATGTAGAAGCCCGCGAAAGCAACCACGTTTCGCGGGAAAGTACATGCCCAAATAAGGAAGGCCCCGGGTCGCTGGACCTGGGGAAGGTGAAGGGAGCAAGACGGTCAGTGGACAGGACAAAGGAGCCTCGTGGTCTGGCCATTTTGGGGAGCCAGGCCACCATTTTGGGTTCAGTGCAAAAACGTGCTCAGAACGGCAAAAGGAGCTCAAAATATACAAAACGATCGCTGCCACCATTCCAGTCCCTGAATGACTTGCACCGATCAAATACCATCCTAAAAGAGTATCTAGGGCCCGTAGAAGGCTAGAGACCCAAGAGAGCTGTAACTTAACTTACTGTGCCCTCTTGTGTCGTGTTGCACTAAAGCTGCGACACGATAGAAGAAACTACGGGAAACAACGTTCCCCGGTACTGACTGTCTTAAGGGCATGTCAGTTTCCCTGTAAGAAAGGAGCGAAAGCCCAGAGAAGTGCGGCAGAAGGCTGTACTTCTCTGGCAAAGTCAAGAACGAGGTTAAAAACAATAGCAAAAAGTTTAGGGGTTGCCACATGGAAGGAAATTTCCCTACAATAACGAAATCTTTCCTAACACTCGCCCCTCCCAGACTATGGACGGGGGGAACTAATCCACCCCTGGATGAGTCTCATGTTCAGGTCGGTTAAACATTCTGGACAACCCATCAGCATTGCTATGTTGGACACCTGGCCTATGCTCAATAGTGAAGTCGAAGCCTTGTAGACTTATGGACCACCTAAGCAACTTTGGATTCTCCCCCTTCATGTTCATTAGCCACTTTAACGGCTTATGGTCAGTTTGCACAGTGAAGTGGGTCCCATAGAGGTAGGGCCTCAGCTTCCTTAGGGCCCACACAACAGAGAAACATTCTTTCTCTACCGTGGACCATCTGAGCTCTCTGTCCTTAAGCTGGCGACTAATAAAACCGATAGGGTGTTCCTTACCCTTCTCATCTACCTGTGATAGTACAGCTCCTATCCCAGTGTCAGAGGCGTCCGTCTGCACGATAAAAGTTCTTTGATAATCAGGGGCCCTGAGCACAGGGGCCTGGCACAAGGAGTCTTTCAAGCCATTGAAGGCCTTCTCACACTCGTCAGTCCAAGTTACCTTCTTGGGTTTCTTCGGAGTTGTGAGGGCAGTCAGAGGAGCAGCTATGGTGCCATAGTCTGCCATAAAATTCCGGTAATACCCCGTGAGTCCTAAGAAGGCTCTCACTTGGGTTTGCGTAGTGGGGGTAGGCCAGTCTTGTACGGCTTGTACTTTACTGGGAAGAGGCTGTATCCTCCCTCCACCTACTTCATGTCCAAGGTAAACCACTGAGCCTTGTCCAATCTGGCATTTACTAGCCTTTATGGTCAAGTGGGCTTTCTGAAGAGCCAGGAGCACAATCCCGAGGTGTTTCACATGGTCTTCCCAGGTGGCACTGAAAACTGCGATATCGTCCACATATGCGAGACAGAATTCGTCCAACCCATTCAACACATGATTCACAAGCCTCTGGAAAGTGGCAGGTGCATTCTTCAACCCGAACGGCATTACCCGGAATTGGTAAAGGCCGTCTGGTGTAGAAAATGCTTTCTTCTCCTTACCATGTTCTGCTAACGCTATTTGCCAATAGCCAGCAGTCAGGTCAAACGTGCTGAGGTACTTGGAAGCACCCAAAGTATCCACCAGCTCATCTGTTCGAGGCAAGGGGTGTGCATCTGTCTTGGTGACAGCATTCAGAGCCCTGTAATCCACGCAGAACCTCAATTCAGAAGTGCCTGCCTTTGGAACCAAAACCACAGGGCTGGACCAAGGACTACTAGAGGGTTCAATCACCCCAAGGTCTAACATCTTGTTGACCTCGGTCTTAATATAAGACCGGACTTTATCCGACATCCTGTATCCCCTACTTTTGGTAGGTACACTGTCTCCTGTGTCAATGTTATGTTTGCACCAAGGTGTCAAACCAGGGGACTGTGAAAACAGGGGGGAAAACTGCCGAAGCAAACTTTTCACCTCCGCCTGCTGATCAGAAGTCAGGTGAGGGGCCACACGGACACCCTCAATGGAGCTATCTGAAGGACCGCCGTGGAACAGGTCGGGGAGAGGTTCTGACTCCTCTTCCTCAACGTCTGAAGCCAGTAGCAGTGCTGCGATTTCGACTCTTGGGACGAAAGCCTTCAGCCTATTCACGTGGAACACTTTTGGAGCCTGTCCAGGCCTTCCAAGGTCCACTAAATAGTTCACCTCACCCAGGGGCTCCACCACTGTGTAAGGGCCTGACCATTTGTCCTGTAAAGCGCGAGGCCTTATAGGATTCATGATCAGGACTTGCTGACCAGGTGTAAAGTTGATGAGGGAAGCTTTCTGGTCGTACCAATGTTTCACCAGCGCTTGCCCTGCCTTCAATTTCTCACTAGCCAAGCCCATCAGAAGTACCATCCGTTTTCTGAGCCCTAGCACATAATCAACTACGTTGGTAGTAACAGGGGGAGTGGGCATCTCCCATCCCTCCTTGACGATGGCTAAGGGTCCCCGTACGGGATGACCGAACAGAAGTTCGAAGGGGCTGAAGCCAACACCCTCCTGTGGTACCTCTCGGTAGGCAAACAACAAGCATGGTAAAAGAAGATCCCATTTTCTTCTCTGAGGCTCCTCCAGAGCCCCAATCATGCTTTTTAACGTTCTGTTGAAACGTTCCACCAGACCATTGGTCTGGGGGTGGTATGCAGAAGAGAACTTGTAGGTGACCCCACATTCTTTCCACATAGCCTGCATATACTTCGACATAAAGTTGCTGCCACGATCTGACACAACTTCTTTAGGGAAGCCAACCCTAGTGAATATGCCGAGTAACGCTTTTGCAACTGACTTGGCAGTTACAGTTTTTAATGGGATGGCCTCAGGATACCTGGTTGCATGGTCGACCAGCACCAGGATAAACCTATTGCCCGAGGATGTTTGCGGGTCAAGGGGACTGACGATGTTGATCCCTACCCTTTCGAATGGTACCCCCACAACTGGGAGCGGTACCAACGGAGCTTGGATTGTCGCACCAACCTTCCCAGACAACTGGCAGGAGGCGCAACTCCTGCAGTGACTTTCTACTTGCACCCCCATCTTGGGCCAGTAGAAGTGCATGGATAACCTTTGCTTGGTCCTCTTCATACCAAGGTGACCAGCAAGGGGAACTTCATGCGCCAACTGCAGGAGGAAGGGCCTAACAGCAAGGGGAACCACCAACCTCCTATGGTCTCCTTCTGTAGACTCTGTGGGCTCGCTATACAGGAGTCCACCTTCCCAATAAATCCTATGCGCCCCATGAGGTTCACCCTCAAGCTGGGAGCAGGCCTGTCTTCTTAGGACTTCCAGAGATGGGCACTCACGTTGGCCTTTACTGAATTCGTCCCTATCAGGACCTCCTTCAACTAACAAGTCGTTTAGTTCAGGATGATCGTTGGGGTCGAATACTTCAGGCATCGCCACTTCCTCGTCAGGCTCGGGCGATCGACCAACTTCCTCCACCGCAGTGGTAGGCGAGCTCGGGGGAATATTTTCTTTCCCTCGTCGTGACTTGTTGACTCCTTTCGCCTTGGGTTTCCCCTTCGGCTGGGGCGGCGTATTGGACTTGGCCAATGCTGCCCATGCTTGAGACCGTGTGTAGGGTCGTTCGGCAGTGTCTCCTACGAGCCCTAGAGCTCTGAGATCATTACCTAGTAAGACCTTTCCCGGGACGTTTCTCTGAATGCTCACTGGAATCCTAACTGCTGTACCATTTAAAGTAAGATTTACAGGGATCACGGGAAACATACGGAGGGGGCCGTCAGCCAACTTAGTGGGCATCAGAGTAGCTCTGGCAACTTCCTCTGAGTCTACCAAGGTAGAATCCACTACAGTGCGACTGCACCCACTATCCCTAAGAGCTGGAGTATCTACTCCATTGATCAGCACACTGTCTTTAAAGTAGTGCTTGGTATTATCTGGAATCCTAGCATACGCCTCCGCGACTTTAGGCTCCCAGGAACCCAGGGACACTAAAACTACCTCAGCCTCTATTCCGCTGGGAAATGAGTCTGAGGAGAAGGATGCTCCTGTAATCTCTTCTTCCTCGTAGGAGGAGAAGGCCAGATTAGCGGAGTGGACCCCCAAAGGTCTAACCTTACAACGGGGATCCCCCTTCACATGGTCAGTTGCTCCACAAGCAAAACAAGATCCAATGGGTCTGTTTACGTAGGGAGGCTTATTGTAACCAGAGTTCTGTTTCGGAGGCTGACCTCCACTACCCTGTGAGTTCTCTTGTGTCTTACCCTTGTTTTTCTTTTTTTGGCCCTTTTGGGAAGAAGATTTAGCAGATTCCCCACCCTCCATATCTTTGGACTTTTTCCCCTCCTCCTGCTTACCAGGATGAGTTTTGTCCTTATGGGACACTCGATGTGACACCCATAAGTCCGCTGCCATGGCCAGTTTCTTAGGATCTATCTCCTTCGAATCGGCCAAATGCTGCTTAAGCTCCGGGGAAGAAGAAGCAAAAATGTGTTCCAGCATGACAAGATTTATCATGCCGGCGAAGGTAGAAACCTTATAGCCTTCGACCCAGCCAGTTAAGTTTTTCAAAGATTCAGTGACATAAGATACCCAAGTACCACCTTCCTTTTTCTTATACTCTCGAAAACGCTTTAAATATTGGGCCGGAGTCTTCCCAAACTTTAAAATGAGAGTCTGCTTCAACATTGCGAAATCAGCTCGCTCAGCCTTTGACATCTCCATAATGGCACTACAGCCAGAATGGGGCAGTCTACTGAGCAACCACGCAATCTTGTCAGCATTGTCAACTTTCTGAACTTCGCATGCATACTCAAACACATTCAGCCAGTCCATAATGTCATTCCGTTCCTCATACACACTGAGCAGATCTTTTGGAAACCGTGGATGAGAGGAGGCCCCAGACCCATGTCCAGGACCCGTGGACCCATTTGCGACCTGAAGCTTGGCCAGTTCCAACTGGTGATCCCTGTCTTTTTGTTTTTCTGCCTGTTCGATTTTCAGTTTGGCTATGCTGAATTCAAGCTCCTGCTGCCTAAACCGCAGCTCTTGCTTCTTGAATTCAAGCCTAGCCTCCCCGTCAGCACTGGCAGAGGAAACATTAGACATCTCGTCCTCCCTGTCCTCGTGGTCGCGGTGGAACAGTGCGGCGACAGAACCGTCGGTTCTGCCAGTGAGAGCAGCCCCACCACCTTCCGCACTGTCCTCAGAAGTAATAGCGTCAAGCTGCGCTTCTTGCCACGCCACGATTCTTTGGATCATTTCCAATTTTGTGCCTTGAGAGGAAACACCTCTCTCTGCACACATCTTTTTCAGCGTTTCTGATTTGGAAGCATTTAAAGTTAACAACGTACTTGTTTCCATACTGTGTGATAGGACTATGGCCTTTTTAAAGTTATATTACAACAATCCACTACGTGCACTGGTTGGAATAACCCGAAATGCCCTAGCCCGTGCGCAACACTGGATACCTTCAGTCGTATCCCACCGCTGTACACCAATTTGTTAAGACGGATTTCTGAACTCTGTCCTGGTGGCGCAGAAGTTCAGAAGGCCAACCTAATTACTTGGAACAGGGTAACCTCTGGACGAGCCAGACCAATCAAGGTAGCGATCGCGGCGGTCAAGACTAGGTCTCAAGAGGGGTGAGGGTGACTGAAAGCCCGCAATGAGCACACAAAGCAAGAGCGCTTACAAACTACTCCAAACAGGTGTTATATCAAAAATATAAACACATTTATTTTAAGGCCTTTAAAACAACGACCGTAGCAAGAAAATCACAATAACACAGTATTAAGCCAACACATACCAAATCAACACAATATATATACAAATACACAGTCGCAAGCGTTTAAAGCACGAAATATGTAGTCCACCTGCAAGGGAAGGAAAACAGGCAGTGCGATAATGCTATAGACTTAGTTCACCTTCAGAGGCACCTAACTAGATGGAAGTCCAAGCCCTGCGAAGAGTGGAGCCTAATGCTCAATGTACCTGCACGCGCTGGTGCCAACGGGCAAAAGGAGAAGCTCTTCGGAGGAAGTCAGGCAGTTCGTGTTAGTGCACAGCAGAAGTAGAACAGGGTCCGCAACTCAAGCGCAGCCTCCACAGTGGACAGAAGCAGAGCGCGAGTACGGGCGGAAAGGGTGCTGTTTTACACAGCGGAGAAAAGCAATGGGTTACTGCAGGAGGGCGACCAGATCCTAGATATACTACTCACCGGTCCCCGAAGCAAGCAGTCCCAGGCTTCTCCACGTTAGTTTTCAGCAGCTGGCAGGTTCAGAAGAGCAGGGAACGCTTTGTAGTCGTGTAGATCAAAAAGACGTCCCAATCGACGAAACCAGCACAGTTTGTTGCCGCAGCAGGACAACGGAGCGGCCGTGCGTATCTGAGTCAAAAGTACACTCCTCCCTTCAGACTTGGGAACGCCAAGGGCACGAAGTGTGGGAGAGTGACAAGGACTCGAGATACGGCACAACCTGGCGGCGGTTACAGAACAAGGCTCCCTTGTAAGCTGGTCAGTCAACTGGATGGCCCAGAGACGCTTCCGAAGGCTTACTTGGCGGGAGATGTTGTAGATGCCGGGAATAGCTGGTCCTGCTATTCCAAAGGTCGAAGCGCCAGTACAGGCCTTCTGGTTCGATCAAAGGAGGACAGTGGCTCTCAGGACGACAGCAGTGCAAAGGAGGATTCCTTCAGCGGGTCACCAGCGATTCCTCGGTCCAGCCTCTTGGTTGCAGGATACTTGGCTCCTGTATTCCTTCGTTCGTGAGAACTCAGGAGATCGACATGGTAGTGGTGTTTCCAGCCCCCTCTTATCCACCGTTCCCTTCGCGCCAAAAACGGAGGGGAACCAATGGGAGATCCGCTCATCAAAACACATACCATACGTGGACCAATCACGGACCACGGTGGTCCCAGGCATTCACACCACCCTAGACTCTCTGGCACCCAGGATGTGTATTGGGACCAGACATCCCAGCCCACACCCTGGAGGCACACATACGACATGTAGAAGCCCGCGAAAGCAACCACGTTTCGCGGGAAAGTACATGCCCAAATAAGGAAGGCCCCGGGTCGCTGGACCTGGGGAAGGTGAAGGGAGCAAGACGGTCAGTGGACAGGACAAAGGAGCCTCGTGGTCTGGCCATTTTGGGGAGCCAGGCCACCATTTTGGGTTCAGTGCAAAAACGTGCTCAGAACGGCAAAAGGAGCTCAAAATATACAAAACGATCGCTGCCACCATTCCAGTCCCTGAATGACTTGCACCGATCAAATACCATCCTAAAAGAGTATCTAGGGCCCGTAGAAGGCTAGAGACCCAAGAGAGCTGTAACTTAACTTACTGTGCCCTCTTGTGTCGTGTTGCACTAAAGCTGCGACACGATAGAAGAAACTACGGGAAACAACGTTCCCCGGTACTGACTGTCTTAAGGGCATGTCAGTTTCCCCGTAAGAAAGGAGCGAAAGCCCAGAGAAGTGCGGCAGAAGGCTGTACTTCTCTGGCAAAGTCAAGAACGAGGTTAAAAACAATAGCAAAAAGTTTAGGGGTTGCCACATGGAAGGAAATTTACCTACAATAACGAAATCTTTCCTAACAATATCCAACTCCTTCCCATTCCAAACCTGACACCCTTCTTAAAGCATGAGATGGGATATCCAACTCCTTCCTATTCCAATCCCGAGACCCTTACGATAGTAGAGATGTGATATCCCAATGCTTATACCAAACCTGAGACCCTTCCTATGGCATGCAATGTGATATCCAACTCCTTCCCATTCCAATCTTGAGACCCTTCCTATAGCATGAGATGTGATATCTCAATGCTTCTACCAAACCTGACACCCGTCCTATAACATGAGATGTGATATCAAAATCCTTCCCTTTCCAAACCTGAGACCATTCCTTTAGCATGAGATGTGATATCCAACTCGTTCCCATTCCAATGCTGAGACCTTCCTATAGCATGAGATGTGATATCTCAATGCTTCTACCAAACCTGAGACCATTCCTTTAGCATGAGATGTGATATCCAACTCGTTCCCATTCCAATCTTGAGACCCTTCCTGTAGCAATAGATGTGATAACTCAGTGCTTCTAATACCAAACCTGGACCCTTCCTATAGCATGAGATGTGATATCCAACTCCTTCCCATTCCAATCCTGAGACCCTTCCTATAGCATGAGATGTGATATCTCAATCCTAATACCAAACCTGAGATCCTTCCTATAACATGAGATGTGATATCTAACTCATTCCCTTTCCAAACCTGAGACCCTTCCTATAGCATGAGATGTGATATCTCAGTGCTTGTAATACCAAACCTGAGACTCTTCCTATAGCAGGAGATGTGATATCCAACTCCTTCCCATTCCAATCCTGAGGCCTTCCGATAGCATGAGATGTGAAATCTCAATGCTTCTAATACCAAACGTGAGACCCTCCCTATAGCAAGAGATGTGATATCCAACTCCTTCCCATTCCAATCCTGAGACCCTTCCTATAGCATGAGTTGTGATTTCTCAATCCTTCTAATACCAAACCTGAGACCCTTCCTATAACATGATGTGATATCCTACTCCTTCCCATTCCAAACCTGAGACCCTTCCGATAACATGAGATGTGATATCTCAATGCTTCTAATACCAAACCTGGACTCTTCCTGTAGCATGAGATGTGATATCCAAGTCCTTCCCATTCCAATCCTGAGACCCTTCCTATAGCATGAGTTGTGATAACTCAATACTTCTAATACCGAACCTGAGACCCTTCCTATAACATGAGATGTGATATCCAACTCCTTCCCATTCCAAACCTGAGATCCTTCTTATAGCATGAGATGGGATATCCAACTCCTTCTTATTCCAATCACGAGACCCTTACGATAGCAGAGATGTGATATCTCAATGCTTCTACCAAACCTGAGACCCGTCCTATAACATGAGATGTGATATCCAAATCCTTCCCTTTCCAAACCTGAGACCATTCCTTTAGCATGAGATGTGATATCCAACTCGTTCCCATTCAAATCCTGAGACCCTTTCTGTAGCATGAGATGTGATATCTCAATGCTTCTACTACCAAACCTGAGACCCTTCCTATAACATGAGATGTGATATCCAACTCCTTCCCATTCCAATCCTGAGACACTAACTATAGCATGAGATGTGATATCTTAATCCTTCTAATACCAAACCTGAGATCCTTCCTATAACATGAGATGTGATATCTAACTCATTCCCTTTCCAAACCTGAGACCCTTCCTATAGCATGAGATGTGATATCCAACTCCTTCCCATTCCAATCCTGAAACCCTTCCTATAGCATGAGGTGTGATATTATAGCATGAGATGTGATATCTCTATGCTTCTAATACCAAACCTGAGACCCTTCCTATAACATGAGATGTGATATCCAACTCCTTCCCATTCCAAACCTGACACCCTTCTTAAAGCATGAGATGGGATATCCAACTCCTTCCTATTCCAATCCCGAGACCCTTACGATAGCAGAGATGTGATATCTCAATGCTTATACCAAACCTGAGACCCTTCCTATGGCATGCAATGTGATATCCAACTCCTTCCCATTCCAATCTTGAGACCCTTCCTATAGCATGAGATGTGATATCTCAATGCTTCTACCAAACCTGACACCCGTCCTATAACATGAGATGTGATATCAAAATCCTTCCCTTTCCAAACCTCAGACCATTCCTTTAGCATGAGTTGTGATATCCAACTCGTTCCCATTCCAATCCTGAGTCCCTTCCTGTAGCATGAGATGTGATATCTCAATGCTTCTACTACCAAACCTGAGACCCTTCCTATAACATGAGATGTGATATCCAACTCCTTCCCATTCAAATCCAGAGACCCTTCCTATAGCATGAGATGTGATATCTCAATCCTTCTAATACCAAAACTGAGATCCTTCCTATAACATGAGATGTGACATCTAACTCATTCCCTTTCCAAACCTGAGACCCTTCCTATAGCATGAGATGTGATATCCAACTCCTTCCCATTCCAATCCTGAGACCCTTCGTACAGCATGAGGTGTGATATTAAAGCATGAGATGTGATATCTCTATGCTTCTAATACCAAACCTGAGACCCTTCCTATAACATGAGATGTGATATCCAACTCCTTCCCATTCCAAACCCGAGACCCTTCTTAAAGCATGAGATAGGATATCCAACTCCTTCCTATTCCAATCCCGAGACCCTTACGATAGCAGAGATGTGATATCTCAATGCTTATACCAAACCTAAGACCCTTCCTATGGCATGCGATGTGATATCCAACTCCTTCCCATTCCAATCCTGAGACCCTTCCTATAGCATGAGATGTGATATCTCAATGCTTCTACCAAACCTGAGACCCGTCCTATAACATAAGATGTGATATCCAAATCCTTCCCATTCAAATCCTGAGATCCTTCCGATAGCATGAGATGTGATATCTCAATGCTTCTTATACCAAACCTGAGACCCTTCCTATAGCATGAGATGTGATAAACAACTCATTCCCATTCCAATCCTGTGACCCTTACTATAGCATGAGATGTGATATCTCAATGCTTCTAATACCAAACCTGGACTCTTCCTGTAGCATGAGATGTGATATCCAAGTCCTTCCCATTCCAATCCTGAGACCCTTCCTATAGCATGAGTTGTGATATCTCAATCCTTCTAATACCAAACCTGAGACCCTTCCTATAACATGAGATGTGATATCCAACTCCTTCTCATTCCAAACCTGAGACCCTGCTTATAGCATGAGATGGGTATCCAACTCCTTCTTATTCCAATCACGAGACCCTTACGATAGCAGAGATGTGATATCTCAATGCTTCTAACAAACCTGAGATCCTTCCTATAACATGAGATGTGATATCTAACTCATTCCCTTTCCAAACCTGAGACCCTTCCTATAGCATGATATGTGATATCCAACTCCTTCCCATTCCAATCCTGAGACCCTTCCTATAGCATAAGGTGTGATATTATAGCATGAGATGAGACATCTCTATGCTTCTAATACAAAACCTGAGACCCTTCCTATAACATGAGATGTGATCTCCAACTCCTTCCCATTCCAAACCTGAGACCCTTCTTAAAGCATGAGATGGGATATCCAACTCCTTCCTATTCCAATCCCGAGACCCTTACGATAGCAGAGATGTGATATCTCAATGCTTATACCAAACCTGAGACCCTTCCTATGGCATGCGATGTGATATCCAACTCCTTCCCATTCCAATCCTGAGACCCTTACTATAGCATGAGATGTGATATCTCAATGCTTCTAATACCAAACCTGGACTCTTCCTGTAGCATGAGATGTGATATCCAAGTCCTTCCCATTCCAATCCTGAGACCCTTCCTATAGCATGAGTTGTGATATCTCAATCCTTCTAATACCAAACCTGAGACCCTTCCTATAACATGAGATGTGATATCCAACTCCTTCCCAGTCCAAACCTGAGACCCTTCTTATAGCATGAGATGGGTATCCAACTCCTTCTTATTCCAATCACGAGACCCTTACGATAGCAGAGATGTGATATCTCAATGCTTCTAACAAACCTGAGACCTGTCCTGTAACATGAGATGTGATATCCAAATCCTTTCCTTTCCAAACCTGAGACCATTCCTTTAGCATGAGATGTGATATCCAACTCATTCCCATTCCAATCCTGAGACCCTTCCTGTAGCATGAGATGTGATATCTCAATTCTTCTACTACCAAACCTGAGACCCTTCTTATAACATGAGATGTGATATTCAACTCCTTCCCATTCCAATCCTGAGACCCTTCCTATAGCATGAGATGTGATATCCAACTCCTTCCCATTCCAATCCTGAGACCCTTCCTATAGCATGAGGTGTGATATTATAGCATGAGATGTGATATCTCTATGCTTCTAATACCAAACCTGAGACCCTTCCTATAACATGAGATGTGATATCCAACTCCTTCCCATTGCAAACCTGAGACCCTTATTAAAGCATGAGATGGGATATCCAACTCCTTCCTATTCCAATCCCGAGACCCTTACGATAGCAGAGATGTGATATCTCAATGCTTATACCAAACCTGAGACCCTTCCTATGGCATGCAATGTGATATCCAACTCCTTCCCATTCCAATCCTGAGACCCTTCCTATAGCATGAGATGTGATATCTCAATGCTTCTACCAAACCTGAGACCATTCCTTTAGCATGAGATGTGATATCCTACTCGTTCCCATTCCAATCTTGAGACCCTTCCTGTAGCAATAGATGTGATATCTCAGTGCTTCTAATACCAAACCTGGACTCTTCCTATAACATGAGATGTGATATCCAACTCCTTCCCATTCCAATCCTGAGACCCTTCCTATAGCATGAGATGTGATATCTCAATCCTTCTAATACCAAACCTGAGATCCTTCCTATAACATGAGATGTGATATCTAACTCATTCCCTTTCCAAACCTGAGACCCTTCCTATATCATGAGACTTGATATCTCAGTGCTTGTAATACCAAACCTGAGACTCTTCCTTTAGCAGGAGATGTGATATCCAACTCCTTCCCTTTCCAATCCTGAGACCCTTCCTATAGCATGAGATGTGATATCTCAATGCTTCTACCAAACCTGAGACCCGTCCTATAACATGAGATGTGATATCCAAATCCTTCCCATTCCAAACCTGAGACCCTTCTTAAAGCATGAGATGGGATATCCAACTCCTTCCTATTCCAATCCCGAGACCCTTACGATAGCAGAGATGTGATATCTCAATGCTTATACCAAACCTGAGACCCTTCTTATAGCATGAGATGGGTATCCAACTCCTTCTTATTCCAATCACGAGACCCTTACGATAGCAGATATGTGATATCTCAATTCTTCTACCAAACCTGAGACCCGTCCTATAACATGAGATGTGATATCCAAATCCTTCCCTTTCCAAACCTGAGACCATTCCTTTAGCATGAGATGTGATATCCAACTCATTCCCATTCCAATCCTGAGACCCTTCCTGTAGCATGAGATGTGATATCCAACTCCTTCCCATTCCAATCCTGAGACCCTTCCTATAGCATGAGATGTGATATCTCAATCCTTCTAATACCAAACCTGAGATCCTTCCTATAACATGAGATGTGATATCTAACTCATTCCCTTTCCAAACCTGAGACACTTCCTATAGCATGATATGTGATATCCAACTCCTTCCCATTCCAATCCTGAGACACTTCCTGTAGCATGAGATGTGATATCTCAATGCTTCTACTACCAAACCTGAGACCCTTCCTATAACATGAGATGTGATATCCAACTCCTTCCCATTCCAAACCTGAGACCCTTCCTATAGCATGAGATGTGATATCCAACTCCTTTCCATTCCAATCCTGAGACCCTTCCTATAGCATGAGGTGTGATATTATAGCATGAGATGTGATATCTCTATGCTTCTAATACCAAACCTGAGACCCTTCTTATAGCATGAGATGGGTATCCAACTCCTTCTTATTCCAATCACGAGACCCTTACGATAGCAGATATGTGATATCTCAATTCTTCTACCAAACCTGAGACCCGTCCTATAACATGAGATGTGATATCCAAATCCTTCCCTTTCCAAACCTGAGACCATTCCTTTAGCATGAGATGTGATATCCAACTCATTCCCATTCCAATCCTGAGACCCTTCCTGTAGCATGAGATGTGATATCCAACTCCTTCCCATTCCAATCCTGAGACCCTTCCTATAGCATGAGATGTGATATCTCAATCCTTCTAATACCAAACCTGAGATCCTTCCTATAACATGAGATGTGATATCTAACTCATTCCCTTTCCAAACCTGAGACACTTCCTATAGCATGATATGTGATATCCAACTCCTTCCCATTCCAATCCTGAGACACTTCCTGTAGCATGAGATGTGATATCTCAATGCTTCTACTACCAAACCTGAGACCCTTCCTATAACATGAGATGTGATATCCAACTCCTTCCCATTCCAAACCTGACACCCTTCTTAAAGCATGAGATGGGATATCCAACTCCTTCCTATTCCAATCCCGAGACCCTTACGATAGCAGAGATGTGATATCTTAATGCTTATACCAAACCTGAGACCCGTCCTATAACATGAGATGTGATATCAAAATCCTTCCCTTTCCAAACCTGAGACCATTCCTTTAGCATGAGTTGTGATATCCAACTCGTTCCCATTCCAATCCTGAGACCCTTCCTGTAGCATGAGATGTGATATCTCAATGCTTCTACTACCAAACCTGAGACCCTTCCTATAACATGAGATGTGATATCCAACTCCTTCCCATTCAAATCCAGAGACCCTTCCTATAGCATGAGATGTGATATCTCAATCCTTCTAATACCAAACCTGAGATCCTTCCTATAACATGAGATGTGACATCTAACTCATTCCCTTTCCAAACCTGAGACCCTTCCTATAGCATGAGATGTGATATCCAACTCCTTCCCATTCCAATCCTGAGACCCTTCGTACAGCATGAGGTGTGATATTATAGCATGAGATGTGATATCTCTATGCTTCTAATACCAAACCTGAGACCCTTCCTATAACATGAGATGTGATATCCAACTCCTTCCCATTCCAAACCCGAGACCCTTCTTAAAGCATGAGATAGGATATCCAACTCCTTCCTATTCCAATCCCGAGACCCTTACGATAGCAGAGATGTGATATCTCAATGCTTATACCAAACCTAAAACCCTTCCTATGGCATGCGATGTGATATCCAACTCCTTCCCATTCCAATCCTGAGACCCTTCCTATAGCATGAGATGTGATATCTCAATGCTTCTACCAAACCTGAGACCCGTCCTATAACATGAGATGTGATATCCAAATCCTTCCCATTCAAATCCTGAGATCCTTCCGATAGCATGAGATGTGATATCTCAATGCTTCTTATACCAAACCTGAGACCCTTCCTATAGCATGAGATGTGATAAACAACTCATTCCCATTCCAATCCTGTGACCCTTACTATAGCATGAGATGTGATATCTCAATGCTTCTAATACCAAACCTGGACTCTTCCTGTAGCATGAGATGTGATATCCAAGTCCTTCCCATTCCAATCCTGAGACCCTTCCTATAGCATGAGTTGTGATATCTCAATCCTTCTAATACCAAACCTGAGACCCTTCCTATAACATGAGATGTGATATCCAACTCCTTCCCATTCCAAACCTGAGACCCTGCTTATAGCATGAGATGGGTATCCAACTCCTTCTTATTCCAATCACGAGACCCTTACGATAGCAGAGATGTGATATCTCAATGCTTCTAACAAACCTGAGATCCTTCCTATAACATGAGATGTGATATCTAACTCATTCCCTTTCCAAACCTGAGACCCTTCCTATAGCATGATATGTGATATCCAACTCCTTCCCATTCCAATCCTGAGACCCTTCCTATAGCATAAGGTGTGATATTATAGCATGAGATGTGACATCTCTATGCTTCTAATACCAAACCTGAGACCCTTCCTATAACATGAGAAGTGATCTCCAACTCCTTCCCATTCCAAACCTGAGACCCTTCTTAAAGCATGAGATGGGATATCCAACTCCTTCCTATTCCAATCCCGAGACCCTTACGATAGCAGAGATGTGATATCTCAATGCTTATACCAAACCTGAGACCCTTCCTATGGCATGCGATGTGATATCCAACTCCTTCCCATTCCAATCCTGAGACCCTTACTATAGCATGAGATGTGATATCTCAATGCTTCTAATACCAAACCTGGACTCTTCCTGTAGCATGAGATGTGATATCCAAGTCCTTCCCATTCCAATCCTGAGACCCTTCCTATAGCATGAGTTGTGATATCTCAATCCTTCTAATACCAAACCTGAGACCCTTCCTATAACATGAGATGTGATATCCAACTCCTTCCCATTCCAAACCTGAGACCCTTTTTATAGCATGAGATGGGTATCCAACTCCTTCTTATTCCAATCACGAGACCATTACGATAGCAGAGATGTGATATCTCAATGCTTCTAACAAACCTGAGACATGTCCTATAACATGAGATGTGATATCCAAATCCTTTCCTTTCCAAACCTGAGACCATTCCTTTAGCATGAGATGTGATATCCAACTCATTCCCATTCCAATCCTGAGACCCTTCCTGTAGCATGAGATGTGATATCTCAATGCTTCTACTACCAAACCTGAGACCCTTCCTATAGCATGAGATGTGATATCCAACTCCTTCCCATTCCAATCCTGAGACCCTTCCTATAGCATTAGGTGTGATATTATAGCATGAGATGTGATATCTCTATGCTTCTAATACCAAACCTGAGACCCTTCCTATAACATGAGATGTGATATCCAACTCCTTCCCATTGCAAACCTGAGACCCTTCTTAAAGCATGAGATGGGATATCCAACTCCTTCCTATTCCGATCCCGAGACCCTTACGATAGCAGAGATGTGATATCTCAATGCTTATACCAAACCTGAGACCCTTCCTATGGCATGCAATGTGATATCCAACTCCTTCCCATTCCAATCCTGAGACCCTTCCTATAGCATGAGATTTGATATCTCAATGCTTCTACCAAACCTGAGACCATTCCTTTAGCATGAGATGTGATATCCTACTCGTTCCCATTCCAATCTTGAGACCCTTCCTGTAGCAATAGATGTGATATCTCAGTGCTTCTAATACCAAACCTGGACTCTTCCTATAGCATGAGATGTGATATCCTACTCCTTCCCTTTCCAATCCTGAGACCCTTCCTATAGCATGAGATGTGATATCTCAATGCTTCTACCAAACCTGAGACCCGTCCTATAACATGAGATGTGATATCCAAATCCTTCCCATTCAAATCCTGAGACCCTTCCTATAGCATGAGATGTGATATCTCAATCCTTCTAATACCAAACCTGAGATCCTTCCTATAACATGAGATGTGATATCTAACTCATTCCCTTTCCAAACCTGAGACCCTTCCTATATCATGAGATGTGATATCTCAGTGCTTGTAATACCAAACCTGAGACTCTTCCTATAGCAGGAGATGTGATATCCAACTCCTTCCCTTTCCAATCCTGAGACCCTTCCTATAGCATGAGATGTGATATCTCAATGCTTCTACCAAACCTGAGACCCGTCCTATAACATGAGATGTGATATCCAAATCCTTCCCATTCAAATCCTGAGACCCTTCCGATAGCATGAGATGTGATATCTCAATGCTTCTTATACCAAACCTGAGACCCTTCCTATAACATGAGATGTGATATCCAACTCCTTCCCATTCCAAACCTGAGACCCTTCTTAAAGCATGAGATGGGATATCCAATTCCTTCCTATTCCAATCCCGAGACCCTTACGATAGCAGAGATGTGATATCTCAATGCTTATACCAAACCTGAGACCCTTCTTATAGCATGAGATGGGTATCCAACTCCTTCTTATTCCAATCACGAGACCCTTACGATAGCAGATATGTGATATCTCAATTCTTCTACCAAACCTGAGACCCGTCCTATAACATGAGATGTGATATCCAAATCCTTCCCTTTCCAAACCTGAGACCATTCCTTTAGCATGAGATGTGATATCCAACTCATTCCCATTCCAATCCTGAGACCCTTCCTGTAGCATGAGATGTGATATCTCAATGCTTCTACTACCAAACCTGAGACCCTTCCTATAACATGAGATGTGATATCCAACTCCTTCCCATTCCAAACCTGAGACCCTTCTTAAAGCATGAGATGGGATATCCAACTCCTTCCTATTCCAATCCCGAGACCCTTACGATAGCAGAGATGTGATATCTCAATGCTCATACCAAACCTGAGACCCTTCTTATAGCACGAGATGGGTATCCAACTCCTTCTTATTCCAATCACGAGACCCTTACGATAGCAGATATGTGATATCTCAATGCTTCTACCAAACCTGAGACCCGTCCTATAACATGAGATGTGATATCCAAATCCTTCCCTTTCCAAACCTGAGACCATTCCTTTAGCATGATATGTGATATCCAACTCATTCCCATTCCAATCCTGAGACCCTTCCTGTAGCATGA
Organism: Ambystoma mexicanum; assembly: GCF_040938575.1. Classification (NCBI taxonomy): domain Eukaryota; kingdom Metazoa; phylum Chordata; class Amphibia; order Caudata; family Ambystomatidae; genus Ambystoma; species Ambystoma mexicanum. Next base: position 559,988,141 of record NC_090932.1, on the reverse strand, counting down.
GATGTGATATCTCAATGCTTCTACTACCAAACCTGAGACCCTTCCTATAACATTAGATGTGATATCCAACTCCTTCCCATTCCAATCCTGAGACCCTTCATATAGCATGAGATGTGATATCTCAATGCTTCTACTACCAAACCTGAGACCCTTCCTATAACATGAGATGTGATATCCAACTCCTTCCCATTCCAAACCTGAGACCCTTCCTATAGCATGATATGTGACATCCAACTCCTTCCCATTCCAATCCTGAGACCCTTCCTATAGCATGAGGTGTGATATTATAGCATGAGATGTTATATCTCTATGCTTCTAATACCAAACCTGTGACCCTTACGATAACATGAGATGTGATATCCAACTCCTTCCCATTCCAAACCTGACACCCTTCTTAAAGCATGAGATGGGATATCCAACTCCTTCCTATTCCAATCCTGAGACCCTTCCTATAGCATGAGATGTGATATCTCAATGCTTCTACCAAACCTGAGACCCGTCCTATAACATGAGATGTGATATCCAAATCCTTCCCTTTCCAAACCTGAGACCATTCCTTTAGCATGAGATGTGATATCCAACACGTTCCCATTCCAATCCTGAGACCCTTTCTGTAGCATGAGATGTGATATCTCAATGCTTCTACTACCAAACCTGAGACCCTTCCTATAACATGAGATGTGATATCCAACTCCTTCCCATTCCAATCCTGAGACACTAACTATAGCATGAGATGTGATATCTCATTCCTTCTAATACCAAACCTGAGATCCTTCCTATAACATGAGAAGTGACATCTAACGCATTCCCTTTCCAAACCTGAGACCCTTCCTATAGCATGAGATGTGATATCCAACTCCTTCCCATTCCAATCCTGAGACCCTTCGTATAGCATGAGGTGTGATATTATAGCATGAGATGTGATATCTCTATGCTTCTAATACCAAACCTGAGACCCTTCCTATAACATGAGATGTGATATCCAACTCCTTCCCATTCCAAACCTGAGACCCTTCTTAAAGCATGAGATGGGATATCCAACTCCTTCCTATTCCAATCCCGAGACCCTTACGATAGCAGTGATGTGATATCTCAATGCTTATACCAAACCTGAGACCCTTCCTATGGCATGCGATGTGATATCCAACTCCTTCTCATTCCAATCCTGAGACCCTTCCTATAGCATGAGATGTGATATCTCAATGCTTCTACCAAACCTGAGACCCGTCCTATAACATGAGATGTGATATCCAAACCCTTCCCATTCAAATCCTGAGACCCTTCCGATAGCATGAGATGTGATATCTCAATGCTTCTTATACCAAACCTGAGACCCTTCCTATAGCATGAGATGTGATAAACAACTCCTTCCCATTCCAATCCTGTGACCCTTACTATAGCATGAGATGTGATATCTCAATGCTTCTAATACCAAACCTGGACTCTTCCTGTAGCATGAGATCTGATATCCAAGTCCTTCCCGTTCCAATCCTGAGACCCTTCCTATAGCATGAGTTGTGATATCTCAATCCTTCTAATACCAAACCTGAGACCCTTCCTATAACATGAGATGTGATATCCAACTCCTTCCCATTCCAAACCTGAGACCCTTCTTATAGCATGAGATGGGTATCCAACTCCTTCTTATTCCAATCACGAGACCCTTACGATAGCAGAGATGTGATATCTCAATGCTTCTAACAAACCTGAGACCTGTCCTATAACATGAGATGTGATATCCAAATCCTTTCCTTTCCAAACATGAGACCATTCCTTTAGCATGAGATGTGATATCCAACTCATTCCCATTCCAATCCTGAGACCCTTCCTGTAGCATGAGATGTGATATCTCAATGCTTCTACTACCAAACCTGAGACCCTTCCTATAACATGAGATGTGATATTCAACTCCTTCCCATTCCAATCCTGAGACCCTTCCTATAGCATGAGATGTGATATCCAACTCCTTCCCATTCCAATCCTGAGACCCTTCCTATAGCGTGAGTTGTGATATTATAGCATGAGATGTGATATCTCTATGCTTCTAATACCAAACCTGAGACCCTTCCTATAACATGAGATGTGATATCCAACTCCTTCCCATTCCAAACCTGAGACCCTTCTTAAAGCATGAGATGGGATATCCAACTCCTTCCTATTCCAATCCCGAGACCCTTACGATAGCAGAGATGTGATATCTCAATGCTTATACCAAACCTGAGACCCTTCCTATGGCATGCAATGTGATATCCAACTCCTTCCCATTGCAATCTTGAGACCCTTCCTGTAGCAATAGATGTGATATCTCAGTGCGTCTAATACCAAACCTGGACCCTTCCTATAGCATGAGATGTGATATCCAACTCCTTCCCATTCCAATCCTGAGACCCTTCCTATAGCATGAGATGTGATATCTCAATCCTTCTAATACCAAACCTGAGATCCTTCCTATAACATGATATGTGATATCTAACTCATTCCCTTTCCAAACCTGAGACCCTTCCTATAGCATGAGATGTGATATCTCAGTGCTTGTAATACCAAAGCTGAGACTCTTCCTATAGAAGGAGATGTGATATCCAACTCCTTCCCATTCCAATCCTGAGGCCTTCCGATAGCATGAGATGTGAAATCTCAATGCTTCTAATACCAAACGTGAGACCCTCCCTATAACATGATGTGATATCCTACTCCTTCCCATTCCAAACCTGAGACCCATCCTATAGCATAAGATGTGATATCCAACTCCTTCCCATTCAAATCCTGAGACCCTTCCGATAACATGAGATGTGATATCTCAATGCTTCTAATACCAAACCTGGACTCTTCCTGTAGCATGAGATGTGATATCCAAGTCCTTCCCATTCCAATCCTGAGACCCTTCCTATAGCATGAGTTGTGATAACTCAATACTTCTAATACCAAACCTGAGACCCTTCCTATAACATGAGATGTGATATCCAATTCCTTCCCATTCCAAACCTGAGATCCTTCTTATAGCATGAGATGGGATATCCAACTCCTTCTTATTCCAATCGCGAGACCCTTACGATAGCAGAGATGTGATATCTCAATGCTTCTACCAAACCTGAGACCCGTCCTATAACATGAGATGTGATATCCAAATCCTTCCCTTTCCAAACCTGAGACCATTCCTTTAGCATGAGATGTGATATCCAACTCGTTCCCATTCCAATCCTGAGACCCTTTCTGTAGCATGAGATGTGATATCTCAATGCTTCTACTACCAAACCTGAGACCCTTCCTATAACATGAGATGTGATATCCAACTCCTTCCCATTCCAATCCTGAGACACTAACTATAGCATGCGATGTGATATCTTAATCCTTCTAATACCAAACCTGAGATCCTTCCTATAACATGAGATGTGATATCTAACTCATTCCCTTTCCAAACCTGAGACCCTTCCTATAGCATGAGATGTGCTATCCAACTCCTTCCCATTCCAATCCTGAGACCCTTCCTATAGCATGAGGTGTGATATTATAGCATGAGATGTGATATCTCTATGCTTCTAATACCAAACCTGAGACCCTTCCTATAACATGAGATGTGATATCCAACTCCTTCCCATTCCAAACCTGACACCCTTCTTAAAGCATGAGATGGGATATCCAACTCCTTCCTATTCCAATCCCGAGACCCTTACGATAGCAGAGATGTGATATCTCAATGCTTATACCAAACCTGAGACCCTTCCTATGGCATGCAATGTGATATCCAACTCCTTCCCATTCCAATCTTGAGACCCTTCCTATAGCATGAGATGTGATATCTCAATGCTTCTACCAAACCTGACACCCGTCCTATAACATGAGATGTGATATCAAAATCCTTCCCTTTCCAAACCTGAGACCATTCCTTTAGCATGAGTTGTGATATCCAACTCGTTACCATTCCAATCCTGAGACCCTTCCTGTAGCATGAGATGTGATATCTCAATGCTTCTACTACCAAACCTGAGACCCTTCCTATAACATGAGATGTGATATCCAACTCCTTCCCATTCAAATCCAGAGACCCTTCCTATAGCATGAGATGTGATATCTCAATCCTTCTAATACCAAACCTGAGATCCTTCCTATAACATGAGATGTGACATCTAACTCATTCCCTTTCCAAACCTGAGACCCTTCCTATAGCATGAGATGTGATATCCAACTCCTTCCCATTCCAGACCTGAGACCCTTCGTACAGCATGAGGTGTGATATTAAAGCATGAGATGTGATATCTCTATGCTTCTAATACCAAACCTGAGACCTGTCCTATAACATGAAATGTGATATCCAAATCCTTTCCTTTCCAAACCTGAGACCATTCCTTTAGCATGAGATGTGATATCCAACTCATTCCCATTCCAATCCTGAGACCCTTCCTGTAGCATGAGATTTGATATCTCAATGCTTCTACTACCAAACCTGAGACCCTTCCTATAACATGAGATGTGATATTCAACTCCTTCCCATTCCAATCCTGAGACCCTTCCTATAGCATGAGATGTGATATCCAACTCCTTCCCATTCCAATCCTGAGACCCTACTTATAGCATGAGGTGTGATATTATAGCATGAGATGTGATATCTCTATGCTTCTAATACCAAACCTGAGACCCTTCCTATAACATGAGATGTGATATCCAACTCCTTCCCATTGCAAACCTGAGACCCTTCTTAAAGCATGAGATGGGATATCCAACTCCTTCCTATTCCAATCCCGAGACCCTTACGATAGCAGAGATGTGATATCTCAATGCTTATACCAAACCTGAGACCCTTCCTATGGCATGCAATGTGATATCCAACTCCTTCCCATTCCAATCCTGAGACCCTTCCTATAGCATGAGATGTGATATCTCAATGCTTCTACCAAACCTGAGACCATTCCTTTAGCATGAGATGTGATATCCTACTCGTTCCCATTCCAATATTGAGACCCTTCCTGTAGCAATAGATGTGATATCTCAGTGCTTCTAATATCAAACCTGGACTCTTCCTATAACATGAGATGTGATATCCAACTCCTTCCCATTCCAATCCTGAGACCCTTCCTATAGCATGAGATGTGATATCTCAATCCTTCTAATACCAAACCTGAGATCCTTCCTATAACATGAGATGTGATATCTAACTCATTCCCTTTCCAAACCTGAGACCCTTCCTATATCATGAGATGTGATATCTCAGTGCTTGTAATACCAAACCTGAGACTATTCCTATAGCAGGAGATGTGATATCCAACTCCTTCCCTTTCCAATCCTGAGACCCTTCCTATAGCATGAGATGTGATATCTCAATGCTTCTACCAAACCTGAGACCCGTCCTATAACATGAGATGTGATATCCAAATCCTTCCCATTCAAATCCTGAGACCCTTCCGATAACATGAGATGTGATATCTCAATGCTTCTTATACCAAACCTGAGACCCTTCCTATAACATGAGATGTGATATCCAACTCCTTCCCATTCCAAACCTGAGACCCTTCTTAAAGCATGAGATGGGATATCCAACTCCTTCCTATTCCAATCCCGAGACCCTTACGATAGCAGAGATGTGATATCTCAATGCTTATACCAAACCTGAGACCCTTCTTATAGCATGAGATGGGTATCCAACTCCTTCTTATTCCAATCACGAGACCCTTACGATAGCAGATATGTGATATCTCAATTCTTCTACCAAACCTGAGACCCGTCCTATAACATGAGATGTGATATCCAAATCCTTCCCTTTCCAAACCTGAGACCATTCCTTTAGCATGAGATGTGATATCCAACTCATTCCCATTCCAATCCTGAGACCCTTCCTGTAGCAATAGATGTGATATCTCAGTGCTTCTAATACCAAACCTGGACTCTTCCTATAACATGAGATGTGATATCCAACTCCTTCCCATTCCAATCCTGAGACCCTTCCTATAGCATGAGATGTGATATCTCAATCCTTCTAATACCAAACCTGAGATCCTTCCTATAACATGAGATGTGATATCTAACTCATTCCCTTTCCAAACCTGAGACACTTCCTATAGCATGATATGTGATATCCAACTCCTTCCCATTCCAATCCTGAGACACTTCCTGTAGCATGAGATGTGATATCTCAATGCTTCTACTACCAAACCTGAGACCCTTCCTATAACATGAGATGTGATATCCAACTCCTTCCCATTCCAAACCTGAGACCCTTCCTATAGCATGAGATGTGATATCCAACTCCTTTCCATTCCAATCCTGAGACCCTTCCTATAGCATGATGTGTGATATTATAGCATGAGATGTGATATCTCTATGCTTCTAATACCAAACCTGAGACCCTTCTTATAGCATGAGATGGGTATCCAACTCCTTCTTATTCCAATCACGAGACCCTTACGATAGCAGATATGTGATATCTCAATTCTTCTACCAAACCTGAGACCCGTCCTATAACATGAGATGTGATATCCAAATCCTTCCCTTTCCAAACCTGAGACCATTCCTTTAGCATGAGATGTGATATCCAACTCATTCCCATTCCAATCCTGAGACCCTTCCTGTAGCATGAGATGTGATATCCAACTCCTTCCCATTCCAATCCTGAGACCCTTCCTATAGCATGAGATGTGATATCTAACTCATTCCCTTTCCAAACCTGAGACACTTCCTATAGCATGATATGTGATATCCAACTCCTTCCCATTCCAATCCTGAGACACTTCCTGTAGCATGAGATGTGATATCTCAATGCTTCTACTACCAAACCTGAGACCCTTCCTATAACATGAGATGTGATATCCAACTCCTTCCCATTCCAAACCTGACACCCTTCTTAAAGCATGAGATGGGATATCCAACTCCTTCCTATTCCAATCCTGAGACCCTTACGATAGCAGAGATGTGATATCTTAATGCTTATACCAAACCTGAGACCCTTCCTATGGCATGCAATGTGATATCCAACTCCTTCCCATTCCAATCTTGAGACCCTTCCTATAGCATGAGATGTGATATCTCAATGCTTCTACCAAACCTGACAGCCGTCCTATAACATGAGATGTGATATCAAAATCCTTCCCTTTCCAAACCTGAGACCATTCCTTTAGCATGAGTTGTGATATCCAACTCGTTCCCATTCCAATCCTGAGACCCTTCCTGTAGCATGAGATGTGATATCTCAATGCTTCTACTACCAAACCTGAGACCCTTCCTATAACATGAGATGTGATATCCAACTCCTTCCCATTCAAATCCAGAGACCCTTCCTATAGCATGAGATGTGATATCTCAATCCTTCTAATACCAAACCTGAGATCCTTCCTATAACATGAGATGTGACATCTAACTCATTCCCTTTCCAAACCTGAGACCCTTCCTATAGCATGAGATGTGATATCCAACTCCTTCTCATTCCAATCCTGAGACCCTTCGTACAGCATGAGGTGTGATATTATAGCATGAGATGTGATATCTCTATGCTTCTAATACCAAACCTGAGACCCTTCCTATAACATGAGATGTGATATCCAACTCCTTCCCATTCCAAACCCGAGACCCTTCTTAAAGCATGAGATAGGATATCCAACTCCTTCCTATTCCAATCCCGAGACCCTTACGATAGCAGAGATGTGATATCTCAATGCTTATACCAAACCTAAGACCCTTCCTATGGCATGCGATGTGATATCCAACTCCTTCCCATTCCAATCCTGAGACCCTTCCTATAGCATGAGATGTGATATCTCAATGCTTCTACCAAACCTGGGACCCGTCCTATAACATGAGATGTGATATCCAAATCCTTCCCATTCAAATCCTGAGATCCTTCCGATAGCATGAGATGTGATATCTCAATGCTTCTTATACCAAACCTGAGACCCTTCCTATAGCATGAGATGTGATAAACAACTCATTCCCATTCCAATCCTGTGACCCTTACTATAGCATGAGATGTGATATCTCAATGCTTCTAATACCAAACCTGGACTCTTCCTGTAGCATGAGATGTGATATCCAAGTCCTTCCCATTCCAAACCTGAGACCCTTCTTAAAGCATGAGATGGGATATCCAACTCCTTCCTATTCCAATCCCGAGACCCTTACGATAGCAGAGATGTGATATCTCAATGCTTATACCAAACCTGAGACCCTTCCTATGGCATGCGATGTGATATCCAACTCCTTCCCATTCCAATCCTGAGACCCTTACTATAGCATGAGATGTGATATCTCAATGCTTCTAATACCAAACCTGGACTCTTCCTGTAGCATGAGATGTGATATCCAAGTCCTTCCCATTCCAATCCTGAGACCCTTCCTATAGCATGAGTTGTGATATCTCAATCCTTCTAATACCAAACCTGAGACCCTTCCTATAACATGAGATGTGATATCCAACTCCTTCCCATTCCAAACCTGAGACCCTTCTTATAGCATGAGATGGGTATCCAACTCCTTCTTATTCCAATCACGAGACCCTTACGATAGCAGAGATGTGATATCTCAATGCTTCTAACAAACCTGAGACCTGTCCTATAACATGAGATGTGATATCCAAATCCTTTCCTTTCCAAACCTGAGACCATTCCTTTAGCATGAGATGTGATATCCAACTCATTCCCATTCCAATGCTGAGACCCTTCCTGTAGCATGAGATGTGATATCTCAATGCTTCTACTACCAAACCTGAGACCCTTCCTATAGCATGAGATGTGATATCCAACTCCTTCCCATTCCAATCCTGAGACCCTTCCTATAGCATGAGGTGTGATATTATAGCATGAGATGTGATATCTCTATGCTTCTAATACCAAACCTGAGACCCTTCCTATAACATGAGATGTGATATCCAACTCCTTCCCATTGCAAACCTGAGACCCTTCTTAAAGCATGAGATGGGATATCCAACTCCTTCCTATTCCGATCCCGAGACCCTTACGATAGCAGAAATGTGATATCTCAATGCTTATACCAAACCTGAGACCCTTCCTATGGCATGCAATGTGATATCCAACTCCTTCCCATTCCAATCCTGAGACCCTTCCTATAGCATGAGATGTGATATCTCAATGCTTCTACCAAACCTGAGACCATTCCTTTAGCATGAGATGTGATATCCTACTCGTTCCCATATCAATCTTGAGACCCTTCCTGTAGCAATAGATGTGATATCTCAGTGCTTCTAATACCAAACCTGGACTCTTCCTATAGCATGAGATGTGATATCCAACTCCTTCCCTTTCCAATCCTGAGACCCTTCCTATAGCATGAGATGTGATATCTCAATGCTTCTACCAAACCTGAGACCCGTCCTATAACATGAGATGTGATATCCAAATCCTTCCCATTCAAATCCTGAGACCCTTCCTATAGCATGAGATGTGATATCTCAATCCTTCTAATACCAAACCTGAGATCCTTCCTATAACATGAGATGTGATATCTAACTCATTCCCTTTCCAAACCTGAGACCCTTCCTATATCATGAGATGTGATATCTCAGTGCTTGTAATACCAAACCTGAGACTCTTCCTATAGCAGGAGATGTGATATCCAACTCCTTCCCTTTCCAATCCTGAGACCCTTCCTAAAGCATGAGATGTGATATCTCAATGCTTCTACCAAACCTGAGACCCGTCCTATAACATGAGATGTGATATCCAAATCCTTCCCATTCAAATCCTGAGACCCTTCCGATAGCATGAGATGTGATATCTCAATGCTTCTTATACCAAGCCTGAGACCCTTCCTATAACATGAGATGTGATATCCAACTCCTTCCCATTCCAAACCTGAGACCCTTCTTAAAGCATGAGATGGGATATCCAACTCCTTCCTATTCCAATCCCGAGACCCTTACGATAGCAGAGATGTGATATCTCAATGCTTATACCAAACCTGAGACCCTTCTTATAGCATGAGATGGGTATCCAACTCCTTCTTATTCCAATCACGAGACCCTTACGATAGCAGATATGTGATATCTCAATTCTTCTACCAAACCTGAGACCCGTCCTATAACATGAGATGTGATATCCAAATCCTTCCCTTTCCAAACCTGAGACCATTCCTTTAGCATGAGATGTGATATCCAACTCATTCCCATTCCAATCCTGAGACCCTTCCTGTAGCATGAGATGTGATATCTCAATGCTTCTACTACCAAACCTGAGACCCTTCCTATAACATGAGATGTGATATCCAACTCCTTCCCATTCCAATCCTGAGACCCTTCCTATAGCATGAGATGTGATATCTCAATCCTTCTAATACCAAACCTGAGATCCTTCCTATAACATGAGATGTGATATCTAACTCATTCCCTTTCCAAACCTGAGACACTTCCTATAGCATGATATGTGATATCCAACTCCTTCCCATTCCAATCCTGAGACACTTCCTGTAGCATGAGATGTGATATCTCAATGCTTCTACTACCAAACCTGAGACCCTTCCTATAACATGAGATGTGATATCCAACTCCTTCCCATTCCAAACCTGACACCCTTCTTAAAGCATGAGATGGGATATCCAACTCCTTCCTATTCCAATCCCGAGACCCTTACGATAGCAGAGATGTGATATCTCAATGCTTATACCAAACCTGAGACCCTTCCTATGGCATGCAATGTGATATCCAACTCCTTCCCATTCCAATCTTGAGACCCTTCCTATAGCATGAGATGTGATATCTCAATGCTTCTACCAAACCTGACACCCGTCCTATAACATGAGATGTGATATCCAAATCCTTCCCTTTCCAAACCTGAGACCATTCCTTTAGCATGAGATGTGATATCCAACTCATTCCCATTCCAATCCTGAGACCCTTCCTGTAGCATGAGATGTGATATCTCAATGCTTCTACTACCAAACCTGAGACCCTTCCTATAACATGAGATGTGATATCCAACTCCTTCCCATTCAAATCCTGAGACCCTTCCTATAGCATGAGATGTGATATCTCAATCCTTCTAATACCAAACCTGAGATCCTTCCTATAACATGAGATGTGACATCTAACTCATTCCCTTTCCAAACCTGAGACCCTTCCTATAGCATGAGATGTGATATCTCAATGCTCCTACCAAACCTCAGACCCGTCCTATAACATGAGATGCGATATCCAAATCCTTCCTATTCAAATCCTGAGACCCTTCCGATAGCATGAGATGTGATATCTCAATGCTTCTTATACCAAACCTGAGACCCTTCCTATAGCATGAGATGTGATAAACAACTCCTTCCCATTCCAATCCTGTGACCCTTACTATAGCATGAGATGTGATATCTCAATGCTTCTAATACCAAACCTGGACTCTTCCTGTAGCATGAGATGTGATATCCAAGTCCTTCCCATTCCAATCCTGAGACCCTTCCTATAGCATGAGTTGTGATATCTCAATCCCTCTAATACCAAACCTGAGACCCTTCCTATAACATGAGATGTGATATCCAACTCCTTCCCATTCCAAACCTGAGACCCTTCTTATAGCATGAGATGGGTATCCAACTCCTTCTTATTCCAATCACGAGACCCTTACGATAGCAGAGATGTGATATCTCAATGCTTCTAACAAACCTGAGATCCTTCCTATAACATGAGATGTGATATCTAACTCATTCCCTTTCCAAACCTGAGACCCTTCCTATAGCATGATATGTGATATCCAACTCCTTCCCATTCCAATCCTGAGACCCTTCCTATAGCATAAGGTATGATATTATAGCATGAGATGTGACATCTCTATGCTTCTAATACCAAACCTGAGACCCTTCCTATAACATGAGATGTGATCTCCAACTCCTTCCCATTCCAAACCTGAGACCCTTCTTAAAACATGAGATGGGATATCCAACTCCTTCCTATTCCAATCCCGAGACCCTTACGATAGTAGAGATGTGATATCTCAATGCTTATACCAAACCTGAGACCCTTCCTATGGCATGCGATGTGATATCCAACTCCTTCCCATTCCAATCCTGAGACCCTTCCTATAGCATGAGATGTGACATCTCAATGCTTCTACCAAACCTGAGACCATTCCTTTAGCATGAGATGTGATATCCAACTCGTTCCCATTCCAATCTTGAGACCCTTCCTGTAGCAATAGATGTGATATCTCAGTGCTTCTAATACCAAACCTGGACCCGTCCTATAGCATGAGATGTGATATCCAACTCCTTCCCATTCCAAACCTGAGACCCTCCTTATAGAATGAGATGGGATATCCAATTCCTTCCTATTCCAATCCTGAGACCCTTACGATAGCAGAGATGTGATATCTCAATGCTTATACCAAACCTGGACCCATCCTATGGCATGAGATGTGATATCCGAATTCTTCCCTTTCCAAACCTGAGACCATTCCTTTAGCATGAGATGTGATATCAAACTTGTTCCCATTCGAATCCTGATACCCTTCCTGTAGCATGAGATGTAATATCCAACTCCTTCCCATTCCAATCCTGTGACCCTTCCTATAGCGTGAGATGTGATATCCAACTCCTTGCCATTCCAATTCTGAGACCCTTCCTATACCATGAGATGTGATATCTCAGTGCTTCTAATACCAAACCTGAGACCCTTCCTATAACATGAGATGTGATATCCTACTCCTTCCCATTCCAAACCTGAAACCCTTCTTATAGCATGAGATGGGATATCCAACTCCTTCTTATTCCAATCCTGAAACCCTTACGATAGCAGAGATGTGATATCTCAATGCTTCTACCAAACCTGAGACCCGTCCTATAACATGAGATGTGATATCCAAATCCTTCCCTTTCCAAACCTGAGACCATTCCTCTAGCATGAGATGATGTGATATCTCAATGCTTCTAATACCAAACCTGAGACCCTTCCTATAACATGAGATGTGATATCCTACTCCTTCCCATTCCAAACCTGAGACCCTTCTTATAGCATGAGATGGGATATCCAACTCCTTCTTATTCCAATCCTGAAACCCTTACGATAGCAGAGATGTGATATCTCAATCCTTCTACCAAACCTGAGACCCGTCCTATAACATGAGATGTGATATCCAAAACCTGCCCTTTCCAAACCTGAGACCATTCCTTTAGCATGAGATGTGATATCCAACTCGTTCCCATTCCAATCCTGAGACCCTTCCAGTAGCATGAGATGTGATTTCTCAATGCTTCTACTACCAAAGCTGAGACCCTTCCTAAAACATGAGATGTGATATCCAACTCCTTCCCATTCCAATCCTGAGACCCTTCCTATAGCATGAGATGTGATATCTCAATTCTCCTAATACCAAACCTGATATCCTTCCTTTAACATGAGATGTGATATCTAACTCATTCCCATTCCAAACCTGAGACCCTTCCTATAGCATGAGATGTGATATCTCAATGCTTGTAATACCAAACCCGAGACTCTTCCTATAGCAGGAGATGTGATATCCAACTCCTTCCCATTCCAATCCTGAGGCCTTCCGATAGCATGAGATGTAAAATCTCAATGCTTCTAATACCAAACCTGAGACCCTTCCAATAACATGATGTGGTATCCTACTCCTTCCCATTCCAAACCTGAGACCCGTCCTATAGCATAAGATGTGATATCTTAATGCTTGTAATACCAAACATGAGACCCTCCCTATAGCATGAGATGTGAAATCCAACTCCTTCCCATTCCAATCCTGAGACCCTTCCTATGGCATGAGTTGTGATTTCTCAATCCTTCTAATACCAAACCTGAGACCCTTCCAATAACATGATGTGATATCCTACTCCTTCCCATTCCAAACCTGAGACCCCTCCTATAGCATAAGATGTGATATCCAACTCCTTCCCATTCAAATCTTGAGACCCTTCCGATAGCATGAGATGTGATATCTCAATGCTTCTTATACCAAACCTGAGACCCTTCCTATAGCATGAGATGTGATAAACAACTCCTTCCCATTCCAATCCTGTGACCCTTACTATAGCATGAGATGTGATATCTCAATGCTTTTAATACCAAACCTGGACTCTTCCTGTAGCATGAGATGTGATATCCAAGTCCTTCCCATTCCAATCCTGAGACCCTTCCTATAGCATGAGTTGTGATATCTCAATCCTTCTAATACCAAACCTGAGACCCTTCCTATAACATGAGATGTGATATCCAACTCCTTCCCATTCCAAACCTGAGACCCTTCTTATAGCAGGAGATGGGATATCCAACTCCTTCTTATTCCAATCACGAGACCCTTACGATAGCAGAGATGTGATATCTCAATGCTTCTACCAAACCTGAGACCCTTAATATAACATGAGATGTGATATCCAAATCCTTTCCTTTCCAAACCTGAGACCATTCCTTTAGCATGAGATGTGATATCCAACTCGTTCCCATTCCAATCCTGAGACCCTTCGTATAGCATGAGATGTAATATCTCAATGCTTCTACTACCAAACTGAGACCCTTCCTATAACATGAGATGTGATATCCAACCCCTTCCCATTCCAATCCTGAGACCCTTCCTATAGCATGAGATGTGATATCTCAATCCTTCTAATACCAAACCTGAGATCCTTCCTATAACATGAGATGTGACATCTAACTCATTCAATTTCCAAACCTGAGACCCTTCCTATAGCATGAGATGTGATATCCAACTCCTTCCCATTCCAATCCTGAGACCCTTACTATAGCATGAGGTGTGATATTATAGCATGAGATGTGATATTTCTATGCTTCTGATACCAAACCTGAGACCCTTCCTATAACATGAGATGTGATATCCAACTCCTTCCCATTCCAAACCTGAGACCCTTCTTAAAGCATGAGATGGGGTATCCAACTCCTTCCTATTCCAATCCCGAGACCCTTACGATAGCAGAGATGTGATCTCTCAATGCTTATACCAAACCTGAGACCCTTCCTATGGCATGCAATGTGATATCCAACTCCTTCCCATTCCAATCCTGAGACCCTTCCCATAGCATGAGATGTGATATCTCAATGCTTCTACCAAACCTGAGACCCGTCCTATAACATGAGATGTGATATCCAAATCCTTCCCATTCAAATCCTGAGACCCTTCCGATAGCATGAGATGTGATCTCTCAATGCTTCTTATACCAAACCTGCGACCCTTCCTATAGCATGAGATGTGATAGACAACTCCTTCCCATTCCAATCCTGAGACCATTCCTATAGCATGAGTTGTGATATCTCAATCCTTCTAGTACCAAACCTGAGACCCTTCCTATAACATGAGATGTGATATCCAACTCCTTCCCATTCCAAACCTGAGACCCTTCTTATAGAATGAGATGGGATATCCAACTCCTTCTTATTCCAATCACGAGACCCTTACAATAGCAGAGATGTGATATCTCAATGCTTCTACCAAACCTGAGACCCGTCCTATAACATGAGATGTGATATCCAAACCCTTCCCTTTCCAAACCTGAGACCATTCCATTAGGATGAGATGTGATATCCAACTCGTTCCCATTCCAATCCTGAGACTCTTCCTGTAGCATGAGATGTGATATCTCAATGCTTCTACTACCAAACCTGAGACCCTTCCTATAACATGAGATGTGATATCCAACTCCTTCCCATTCCAATCCTGAGACCCTTCCTATAGCATGAGATGTGATATCTGAATCCTTCTAATACCAAACCTGAGATCCTTCCTATAACATGAGATGTGATATCCAACTCGTTCCCATTCCAATCCTGAGACTCTTCCTATAGCATGAGGTGTGATATTATAGCATGAGATGTGATATCTCTATGCTTCTAATACCAAACCTGAGACACTTCCTATAACATGAGATGTGATATCCAACTCCTTCCCATTCCAAACCTGAGACCCTTCTTAAAGCATGAGATGGGATATCCAACTCCTTCCTATTCCAATCCCGAGACCCTTACGATAGCAGAGATGTGATATCTCAATGCTTATACCAAACCTGAGACCCTTCCTATGGCATGCAATGTGATATCCAACTCCTTCCCATTCCAATCCTGAGACCCTTCCTATAGCATGAGATGTGATCTCTATGCTTCTACCAAACCTGAGACCCGTCCTATAACATGAGATGTGATATCCAAATCCTTCTCTTTCCAAACTTGAGACCATTCCTTTAGCATGAGATGTGATATCCAACTCGTTCCCATTCCAATCTTGAGACCCTTCCTGTAGCAATAGATGTGATATCTCAGTGCTTCTAATACCAAACCTGGACCCTTCCTATAGCATGAGATGTGATATCCAACTCCTTCCCATTCCAAACCTGAGACCCACCTTATAGCATGAGATGTGATATCCAATTCCTTCCTATTCCAATCCTGAGACCCTTATGATAGCAGAGATGTGATATCTCAATGCTTATACCAAACCTGAGACCCTTCCTATGGCATGAGATGTAATATTCGAATCCTTCCCTTTCCAAACCTGAGACCATTCCTTTGTTGCATTAGATGTGATTTACAACTCGTTCCCATGCGAATCCTGAGACCCTTCCTGTAGCATGAGATGTGATATCTCAATGCTTCTAATACCAAACCTGGACCCTTCCTATGGCATGAGATGTGATATCCGAATCCTTCCCTTTCCAAACCTGAGACCATTCCTTTAGCATGAGATGTGATATCCAGCTGGTTCCCATTCGAATCCTGAGACCCTTCCTGTAGCATGAGATGTGATATCTCAATGCTTCTAATACCAAACCTGGACCCTTCCTATGGCATGAGATGTAATATCCAACTCCTTCCCATTCCAATCCTGCAACCCTTCCTATAGCGCGAGATGTGATATCTCAATGCTTCTAGCAAACCTGAGACCCTTCCTATAGCATGAGATGTGATATCCAACTCCTTCCCATTCCAATCCTGAGACCCTTCCTGTAGCATGAGATGTGATATCTCAATGCTTCTACTACCAAACCTGAGACCCTTCCTATAGCATGAGATGTGATATCCAACTCCTTCCCATTCCAATCCTGAGACCCTTCCTATAGCATGAGGTGTGATATTATAGCATGAGATGTGATATCTCTATGCTTCTAATACCAAACCTGAGACCCTTCCTATCACATGAGATGTGATATCCAACTCCTTCCCATTGCAAACCTGAGACCCTTCTTAAAGCATGAGATGGGATATCCAACTCCTTCCTATTCCGATCCCGAGACCCTTACGATAGCAGAGATGTGATATCTCAATGCTTATACCAAACCTGAGACCCTTCCTATGGCATGCAATGTGATATCCAACTCCTTCCCATTCCAATCCTGAGACCCTTCCTATAGCATGAGATGTGATATCTCAATGCTTCTACCAAACCTGAGACCATTCCTTTAGCATGAGATGTGATATCCTACTCGTTCCCATTCCAATCTTGAGACCCTTCCTGTAGCAATAGATGTGATATCTCAGTGCTTCTAATACCAAACCTGGACTCTTCCTATAGCATGAGATGTGATATCCAACTCCTTCCCTTTCCAATCCTGAGACCCTTCCTATAGCATGAGATGTGATATCTCAATGCTTCTACCAAACCTGAGACCCGTCCTATAACATGAGATGTGATATCCAAATCCTTCCCATTCAAATCCTGAGACCCTTCCTATAGCATGAGATGTGATATCTCAATCCTTCTAATACCAAACCTGAGATCCTTCCTATAACATGAGATGTGATATCTAACTCATTCCCTTTCCAAACCTGAGACCCTTCCTATATCATGAGATGTGATATCTCAGTGCTTGTAATACCAAACCTGAGACTCTTCCTATAGCAGGAGATGTGATATCCAACTCCTTCCCTTTCCAATCCTGAGACCCTTCCTATAGCATGAGATGTGATATCTCAATGCTTCTACCAAACCTGAGACCCGTCCTATAACATGCGATGTGATATCCAAATCCTTCCCATTCAAATCCTGAGACCCTTCCGATAGCATGAGATGTGATATCTCAATGCTTCTTATACCAAACCTGAGACCCTTCCTATAACATGAGATGTGACATCCAACTCCTTCCCATTCCAAACCTGAGACCCTTCTTAAAGCATGAGATGGGATATCCAACTCCTTCCTATTCCAATCCCGAGACCCTTACGATAGCAGAGATGTGATATCTCAATGCTTATACCAAACCTGAGACCCTTCTTATAGCATGAGATGGGTATCCAACTCCTTCTTATTCCAATCACGAGACCCTTACGATAGCAGATATGTGATATCTCAATTCTTCTACCAAACCTGAGACCCGTCCTATAACATGAGATGTGATATCCAAATCCTTCCCTTTCCAAACCTGAGACCATTCCTTTAGCATGAGATGTGATATCCAACTCATTCCCATTCCAATCCTGAGACCCTTCCTGTAGCATGAGATGTGATATCTCAATGCTTCTACTACCAAACCTGAGACCCTTCCTATAACATGAGATGTGATATCCAACTCCTTCCCATTCCAAACCTGAGACCCTTCTTAAAGCATGAGATGGGATATCCAACTCCTTCCTATTCCAATCCCGAGACCCTTACGATAGCAGAGATGTGATATCTCAATGCTCATACCAAACCTGAGACCCTTCTTATAGCACGAGATGGGTATCCAACTCCTTCTTATTCCAATCACGAGACCCTTACGATAGCAGATATGTGATATCTCAATGCTTCTACCAAACCTGAGACCCGTCCTATAACATGAGATGTGATATCAAAATCCTTCCCTTTCCAAACCTGAGACCATTCCTTTAGCATGATATGTGATATCCAACCCATTCCCATTCCAATCCTGAGACCCTTCATATAGCATGAGATGTGATATCTCAATGCTTCTACTACCAAACCTGAGACCCTTCCTATAACATGAGATGTGATATCCAACTCCTTCCCATTCCAATCCTGAGACCCTTCATATAGCATGAGATGTGATATCTCAATGCTTCTACTACCAAACCTGAGACCCTTCCTATAACATGAGATGTGATATCCAACTCCTTCCCATTCCAAACCTGAGACCCTTCCTATAGCATGATATGTGACATCCAACTCCTTCCCATTCCAATCCTGAGACCCTTCCTATAGCATGAGGTGTGATATTATAGCATGAGATGTGATATCTCTATGCTTCTAATACCAAACCTGTGACCCTTCCGATAACATGAGATGTGATATCCAACTCCTTCCCATTCCAAACCTGACACCCTTCTTAAAGCATGAGATGGGATATCCAACTCCTTCCTATTCCAATCCCGAGACCCTTACCATAGCAGAGATGTGATATCTCAATGTTTATACCAAACCTGAGACCCTTCCTATGGCATGCAATGTGATATCCAACTCCTTCCCATTCCAATCCTGAGACCCTTCCTATAGCATGAGATGTGATATCCAAATCCTTCCCTTTCCAAACCTGAGACCATTCCTTTAGCATGAGATGTGATATCCAACACGTTCCCATTCCAATCCTGAGACCCTTTCTGTAGCATGAGATGTGATATCTCAATGCTTCTACTACCAAACCTGAGACCCTTCCTATAACATGAGATGTGATATCCAACTCCTTCCCATTCCAATCCTGAGACACTAACTATAGCATGAGATGTGATATCTCATTCCTTCTAATACCAAACCTGAGATCCTTCCTATAACATGAGAAGTGACATCTAACGCATTCCCTTTCCAAACCTGAGACCCTTCCTATAGCATGAGATGTGATATCCAACTCCTTCCCATTCCAATCCTGAGACCCTTCGTATAGCATGAGGTGTGATATTATAGCATGAGATGTGATATCTCTATGCTTCTAATACCAAACCTGAGACCCTTCCTATAACATGAGATGTGATATCCAACTCCTTCCCATTCCAAACCTGAGACCCTTCTTAAAGCATGAGATGGGATATCCAACTCCTTCCTATTCCAATCCCGAGACCCTTACGATAGCAGTGATGTGATATCTCAATGCTTATACCAAACCTGAGACCCTTCCTATGGCATGCGATGTGATATCCAACTCCTTCTCATTCCAATCCTGAGACCCTTCCTATAGCATGAGATGTGATATCTCAATGCTTCTACCAAACCTGAGACCCGTCCTATAACATGAGATGTGATATCCAAACCCTTCCCATTCAAATCCTGAGACCCTTCCGATAGCATGAGATGTGATATCTCAATGCTTCTTATACCAAACCTGAGACCCTTCCTATAGCATGAGATGTGATAAACAACTCCTTCCCATTCCAATCCTGTGACCCTTACTATAGCATGAGATGTGATATCTCAATGCTTCTAATACCAAACCTGGACTCTTCCTGTAGCATGAGATATGATATCCAAGTCCTTCCCGTTCCAATCCTGAGACCCTTCCTATAGCATGAGTTGTGATATCTCAATCCTTCTAATACCAAACCTGAGACCCTTCCTATAACATGAGATGTGATATCCAACTCCTTCCCATTCCAAACCTGAGACCCTTCTTATAGCATGAGATGGGTATCCAACTCCTTCTTATTCCAATCACGAGGCCCTTACGATAGCAGAGATGTGATATCTCAATGCTTCTAACAAACCTGAGACCTGTCCTATAACATGAGATGTGATATCCAAATCCTTTCCTTTCCAAACCTGAGACCATTCCTTTAGCATGAGATGTGATATCCAACTCATTCCCATTCCAATCCTGAGACCCTTCCTGTAGCATGAGATGTGATATCTCAATGCTTCTACTACCAAACCTGAGACCCTTCCTATAACATGAGATGTGATATTCAACTCCTTCCCATTCCAATCCTGAGACCCTTCCTATAGCATGAGATGTGATATCCAACTCCTTCCCATTCCAATCCTGAGACCCTTCCTATAGCATGAGGTGTGATATTATAGCATGAGATGTGATATCTCTATGCTTCTAATACCAAACCTGAGACCCTTCCTATAACATGAGATGTGATATCCAACTCCTTCCCATTCCAAACCTGAGACCCTTCTTAAAGCATGAGATGGGATATCCAACTCCTTCCTATTCCAATCCCGAGACCCTTACGATAGCAGAGATGTGATATCTCAATGCTTATACCAAACCTGAGACCCTTC
The DNA here is from genome assembly GCF_040938575.1 of Ambystoma mexicanum. Taxonomy (NCBI): domain Eukaryota; kingdom Metazoa; phylum Chordata; class Amphibia; order Caudata; family Ambystomatidae; genus Ambystoma; species Ambystoma mexicanum. Next base: position 559,967,058 of record NC_090932.1, on the reverse strand, counting down.
CTATGGCATGCAATGTGATATCCAACTCCTTCCCATTGCAATCTTGAGACCCTTCCTGTAGCAATAGATGTGATATCTCAGTGCGTCTAATACCAAACCTGGACCCTTCCTATAGCATGAGATGTGATATCCAACTCCTTCCCATTCCAATCCTGAGACCCTTCCTATAGCATGAGATGTGATATCTCAATCCTTCTAATACCAAACCTGAGATCCTTCCTATAACATGATATGTGATATCTAACTCATTCCCTTTCCAAACCTGAGACCCTTCCTATAGCATGAGATGTGATATCTCAGTGCTTGTAATACCAAAGCTGAGACTCTTCCTATAGCAGGAGATGTGATATCCAACTCCTTCCCATTCCAATCCTGAGGCCTTCCGATAGCATGAGATGTGAAATCTCAATGCTTCTAATACCAAACGTGAGACCCTCCCTATAACATGATGTGATATCCTACTCCTTCCTATTCCAAACCTGAGACCCATCCTATAGCATAAGATGTGATATCCAACTCCTTCCCATTCAAATCCTGAGACCCTTCCGATAACATGAGATGTGATATCTCAATGCTTCTAATACCAAACCTGGACTCTTCCTGTAGCATGAGATGTGATATCCAAGTCCTTCCCATTCCAATCCTGAGAACCTTCCTATAGCATGAGTTGTGATAACTCAATACTTCTAATACCAAACCTGAGACCCTTCCTATAACATGAGATGTGATATCCAATTCCTTCCCATTCCAAACCTGAGATCCTTCTTATAGCATGAGATGGGATATCCAACTCCTTCTTATTCCAATCGCGAGACCCTTACGATAGCAGAGATGTGATATCTCAATGCTTCTACCAAACCTGAGACCCGTCCTATAACATGAGATGTGATATCCAAATCCTTCCCTTTCCAAACCTGAGACCATTCCTTTAGCATGAGATGTGATATCCAACTCGTTCCCATTCCAATCCTGAGACCCTTTCTGTAGCATGAGATGTGATATCTCAATGCTTCTACTACCAAACCTGAGACCCTTCCTATAGCATGAGATGTGATATCCAACTCCTTCCCATTCCAATCCTGAGACACTAACTATAGCATGCGATGTGATATCTTAATCCTTCTAATACCAAACCTGAGATCCTTCCTATAACATGAGATGTGATGTCTAACTCATTCCCTTTCCAAACCTGAGACCGTTCCTATAGCATGAGATGTGCTATCCAACTCCTTCCCATTCCAATCCTGAGACCCTTCCTATAGCATGAGGTGTGATATTATAGCATGAGATGTGATATCTCTATGCTTCTAATACCAAACCTGAGACCCTTCCTATAACATGAGATGTGATATCCAACTCCTTCCCATTCCAAACCTGACACCCTTCTTAAAGCATGAGATGGGATATCCAACTCCTTCCTATTCCAATCCCGAGACCCTTACGATAGCAGAGATGTGATATCTCAATGCTTATACCAAACCTGAGACCCTTCCTATGGCATGCAATGTGATATCCAACTCCTTCCCATTCCAATCTTGAGACCCTTCCTATAGCATGAGATGTGATATCTCAATGCTTCTACCAAACCTGACACCCGTCCTATAACATGAGATGTGATATCAAAATCCTTCCCTTTCCAAACCTGAGACCATTCCTTTAGCATGAGTTGTGATATCCAACTCGTTCCCATTCCAATCCTGAGACCCTTCCTGTAGCATGAGATGTGATATCTCAATGCTTCTACTACCAAACCTGAGACCCTTCCTATAACATGAGATGTGATATCCAACTCCTTCCCATTCAAATCCAGAGACCCTTCCTATAGCATGAGATGTGATATCTCAAACCTTCTAATACCAAACCTGAGATCCTTCCTATAACATGAGATGTGACATCTAACTCATTCCCTTTCCAAACCTGAGACCCTTCCTATAGCATGAGATGTGATATCCAACTCCTTCCCATTCCAATCCTGAGACCCTTCGTACAGCATGATGTGTGATATTAAAGCATGAGATGTGATATCTCTATGCTTCTAATACCAAACCTGAGACCTGTCCTATAACATGAGATGTGATATCCAAATCCTTTCCTTTCCAAACCTGAGACCATTCCTTTAGCATGAGATGTGATATCCAACTCATTCCCATTCCAATCCTGAGACCCTTCCTGTAGCATGAGATGTGATATCTCAATGCTTCTACTACCAAACCTGAGACCCTTCCTATAACATGAGATGTGATATTCAACTCCTTCCCATTCCAATCCTGAGACCCTTCCTATAGCATGAGATGTGATATCCAACTCCTTCCCATTCCAATCCTGAGACCCTTCCGATAGCATGAGGTGTGATATTATAGCATGAGATGTGATATCTCTATGCTTCTAATACCAAACCTGAGACCCTTCCTATAACATGAGATGTGATATCCAACTCCTTCCCATTGCAAACCTGAGACCCTTCTTAAAGCATGAGATGGGATATCCAACTCCTTCCTATTCCAATCCCGAGACCCTTACGATAGCAGAGATGTGATATCTCAATGCTTATACCAAACCTGAGACCCTTCCTATGGCATGCAATGTGATATCCAACTCCTTCCCATTCCAATCCTGAGACCCTTCCTATAGCATGAGATGTGATATCTCAATGCTTCTACCAAACCTGAGACCATTCCTTTAGCTGGAGATGTGATATCCTACTCGTTCCCATTCCAATATTGAGACCCTTCCTGTAGCAATAGATGTGATATCTCAGTGCTTCTAATACCAAACCTGGACTCTTCCTATAACATGAGATGTGATATCCAACTCCTTCCCATTCCAATCCTGAGACCCTTCCTATAGCATGAGATGTGATATCTCAATCCTTCTAATACCAAACCTGAGATCCTTCCTATAACATGAGATGTGATATCTAACTCATTCCCTTTCCAAACCTGAGACCCTTCCTATATCATGAGATGTGATATCTCAGTGCTTGTAATACCAAACCTGAGACTCTTCCTATAGCAGGAGATGTGATATCCAACTCCTTCCCTTTCCAATCCTGAGACCCTTCCTATAGCATGAGATGTGATATCTCAATGCTTCTACCAAACCTGAGACCCGTCCTATAACATGAGATGTGATATCCAAATCCTTCCCATTCAAATCCTGAGACCCTTCCGATAACATGAGATGTGATATCTCAATGCTTCTTATACCAAACCTGAGACCCTCCCTATAACATGAGATGTGATATCCAACTCCTTCCCATTCCAAACCTGAGACCCTTCTTAAAGCATGAGATGGGATATCCATCTCCTTCCTATTCCAATCCCGAGACCCTTACGATAGCAGAGATGTGATATCTCAATGCTTATACCAAACCTGAGACCCTTCTTATAGCATGAGATGGGTATCCAACTCCTTCTTATTCCAATCACGAGACCCTTACGATAGCAGATATGTGATATCTCAATTCTTCTACCAAACCTGAGACCCGTCCTATAACATGACATGTGATATCCAAATCCTTCCCTTTCCAAACCTGAGACCATTCCTTTAGCATGAGATGTGATATCCAACTCATTCCCATTCCAATCCTGAGACCCTTCCTGTAGCATGAGATGTGATATCCAACTCCTTCCCATTCCAATCCTGAGACCCTTCCTATAGCATGAGATGTGATATCTCAATCCTTCTAATACCAAACCTGAGATCCTTCCTATAACATGAGATGTGATATCTAACTCATTCCCTTTCCAAACCTGAGACACTTCCTATAGCATGATATGTGATATCCAACTCCTTCCCATTCCAATCCTGAGACACTTCCTGTAGCATGAGATGTGATATCTCAATGCTTCTACTACCAAACCTGAGACCCTTCCTATAACATGAGATGTGATATCCAACTCCTTCCCATTCCAAACCTGAGACCCTTCCTATAGCATGAGATGTGATATCCAACTCCTTTCCATTCCAATCCTGAGACCCTTCCTATAGCATGAGGTGTGATATTATAGCATGAGATGTGATATCTCTATGCTTCTAATACCAAACCTGAGACCCTTCTTATAGCATGAGATGGGTATCCAACTCCTTCTTATTCCAATCACGAGACCCTTACGATAGCAGATATGTGATATCTCAATTCTTCTACCAAACCTGAGACCCGTCCTATAACATGAGATGTGATATCCAAATCCTTCCCTTTCCAAACCTGAGACCATTCCTTTAGCATGAGATGTGATATCCAACTCATTCCCATTCCAATCCTGAGACCCTTCCTGTAGCATGAGATGTGATATCCAACTCCTTCCCATTCCAATCCTGAGACCCTTCCTATAGCATGAGATGTGATATCTCAATCCTTCTAATACCAAACCTGAGATCCTTCCTATAACATGAGATGTGATATCTAACTCATTCCCTTTCCAAACCTGAGACACTTCCTATAGCATGATATGTGATATCCAACTCCTTCCCATTCCAATCCTGAGACACTTCCTGTAGCATGAGATGTGATATCTCAATGCTTCTACTACCAAACCTGAGACCCTTCCTATAACATGAGATGTGATATCCAACTCCTTCCCATTCCAAACCTGACACCCTTCTTAAAGCATGAGATGGGATATCCAACTCCTTCCTATTCCAATCCCGAGACCCTTACGATAGCAGAGATGTGATATCTTAATGCTTATACCAAACCTGAGACCCTTCCTATGGCATGCAATGTGATATCCAACTCCTTCCCATTCCAATCTTGAGACCCTTCCTATAGCATGAGATGTGATATCTCAATGCTTCTACCAAACCTGACACCCGTCCTATAACATGAGATGTGATATCAAAATCCTTCCCTTTCCAAACCTGAGACCATTCCTTTAGCATGAGTTGTGATATCCAACTTGTTCCCATTCCAATCCTGAGACCCTTCCTGTAGCATGAGATGTGATATCTCAATGCTTCTACTACCAAACCTGAGACCCTTCCTATAACATGAGATGTGATATCCAACTCCTTCCCATTCAAATCCAGAGACCCTTCCTATAGCATGAGATGTGATATCTCAATCCTTCTAATACCAAACCTGAGATCCTTCCTATAACATGAGATGTGACATCTAACTGATTCCCTTTCCAAACCTGAGACCCTTCCTATAGCATGAGATGTGATATCCAACTCCTTCCCATTCCAATCCTGAGACCCTTCGTACAGCATGAGGTGTGATATTATAGCATGAGATGTGATATCTCTATGCTTCTAATACCAAACCTGAGACCCTTCCTATAACATGAGATGTGATATCCAACTCCTTCCCATTCCAAACCCGAGACCCTTCTTAAAGCATGAGATAGGATATCCAACTCCTTCCTATTCCAATCCCGAGACCCTTACGATAGCAGAGATGTGATATCTCAATGCTTATACCAAACCTAAGACCCTTCCTATGGCATGCGATGTGATATCCAACTCCTTCCCATTCCAATCCTGAGACCCTTCCTATAGCATGAGATGTGATATCTCAATGCTTCTACCAAACCTGAGACCCGTCCTATAACATGAGATGTGATATCCAAATCCTTCCCATTCAAATCCTGAGATCCTTCCGATAGCATGAGATGTGATATCTCAATGCTTCTTATACCAAACCTGAGACCCTTCCTATAGCATGAGATGTGATAAACAACTCATTCCCATTCCAATCCTGTGACCCTTACTATAGCATGAGATGTGATATCTCAATGCTTCTAATACCAAACCTGGACTCTTCCTGTAGCATGAGATATGATATCCAAGTCCTTCCCATTCCAATCCTGAGACCCTTCCTATAGCATGAGTTGTGATATCTCAATCCTTCTAATACCAAACCTGAGACCCTTCCTATAACATGAGATGTGATATCCAACTCCTTCCCATTCCAAACCTGAGACCCTGCTTATAGCATGAGATGGGTATCCAACTCCTTCTTATTCCAATCACGAGACCCTTACGATAGCAGAGATGTGATATCTCAATGCTTCTAACAAACCTGAGATCCTTCCTATAACATGAGATGTGATATCTAACTCATTCCCTTTCCAAACCTGAGACCCTTCGTATAGCATGATATGTGATATCCAACTCCTTCCCATTCCAATCCTGAGACCCTTCCTATAGCATAAGGTGTGATATTATAGCATGAGATGTGACATCTCTATGCTTCTAATACCAAACCTGAGACCCTTCCTATAACATGAGATGTGATCTCCAACTCCTTCCCATTCCAAACCTGAGACCCTTCTTAAAGCATGAGATGGGATATCCAACTCCTTCCTATTCCAATCCCGAGACCCTTACGATAGCAGAGATGTGATATCTCAATGCTTATACCAAACCTGAGACCCTTCCTATGGCATGCGATGTGATATCCAACTCCTTCCCATTCCAATCCTGAGACCCTTACTATAGCATGAGATGTGATATCTCAATGCTTCTAATACCAAACCTGGACTCTTCCTGTAGCATGAGATGTGATATCCAAGTCCTTCCCATTCCAATCCTGAGACCCTTCCTATAGCATGAGTTGTGATATCTCAATCCTTCTAATACCAAACCTGAGACCCTTCCTATAACATGAGATGTGATATCCAACTCCTTCCCATTCCAAACCTGAGACCCTTCTTATAGCATGAGATGGGTATCCAACTCCTTCTTATTCCAATCACGAGACCCTTACGATAGCAGAGATGTGATATCTCAATGCTTCTAACAAACCTGAGACCTGTCCTATAACATGAGATGTGATATCCAAATCCTTTCCTTTCCAAACCTGAGACCATTCCTTTAGCATGAGATGTGATATCCAACTCATTCCCATTCCAATCCTGAGACCCTTCCTGTAGCATGAGATGTGATATCTCAATGCTTCTACTACCAAACCTGAGACCCTTCCTATAGCATGAGATGTGATATCCAACTCCTTCCCATTCCAATCCTGAGACCCTTCCTATAGCATGAGGTGTGATATTATAGCATGAGATGTGATATCTCTATGCTTCTAATACCAAACCTGAGACCCTTCCTATAACATGAGATGTGATATCCAACTCCTTCCCATTGCAAACCTGAGACCCTTCTTAAAGCATGAGATGGGATATCCAACTCCTTCCTATTCCGATCCCGAGACCCTTACGATAGCAGAAATGTGATATCTCAATGCTTATACCAAACCTGAGACCCTTCCTATGGCATGCAATGTGATATCCAACTCCTTCCCATTCCAATCCTGAGACCCTTCCTATAGCATGAGATGTGATATCTCAATGCTTCTACCAAACCTGAGACCATTCCTTTAGCATGAGATGTGATATCCTACTCGTTCCCATTCCAATCTTGAGACCCTTCCTGTAGCAATAGATGTGATATCTCAGTGCTTCTAATACCAAACCTGGACTCTTCCTATAGCATGAGATGTGATATCCAACTCCTTCCCTTTCCAATCCTGAGACCCTTCCTATAGCATGAGATGTGATATCTCAATGCTTCTACCAAACCTGAGACCCGTCCTATAACATGAGATGTGATATCCAAATCCTTCCCATTCAAATCCTGAGACCCTTCCTATAGCATGAGATGTGATATCTCAATCCTTCTAATACCAAACCTGAGATCCTTCCTATAACATGAGATGTGATATCTAACTCATTCCCTTTCCAAACCTGAGACCCTTCCTATATCATGAGATGTGATATCTCAGTGCTTGTAATACCAAACCTGAGACTCTTCCTATAGCAGGAGATGTGATATCCAACTCCTTCCCTTTCCAATCCTGAGACCCTTCCTATAGCATGAGATGTGATATCTCAATGCTTCTACCAAACCTGAGACCATTCCTTTAGCATGAGATGTGATATCCTACTCGTTCCCATTCCAATCTTGAGACCCTTCCTGTAGCAATAGATGTGATATCTCAGTGCTTCTAATACCAAACCTGGACTCTTCCTATAGCATGAGATGTGATATCCAACTCCTTCCCTTTCCAATCCTGAGACCCTTCCTATAGCATGAGATGTGATATCTCAATGCTTCTACCAAACCTGAGACCCGTCCTATAACATGAGATGTGATATCCAAATCCTTCCCATTCAAATCCTGAGACCCTTCCGATAGCATGAGATGTGATATCTCAATGCTTCTTATACCAAACCTGAGACCCTTCCTATAACATGAGATGTGATATCCAACTCCTTCCCATTCCAAACCTGAGACCCTTCTTAAAGCATGAGATGGGATATCCAACTCCTTCCTATTCCAATCCCGAGACCCTTACGATAGCAGAGATGTGATATCTCAATGCTTATACCAAACCTGAGACCCTTCTTATAGCATGAGATGGGTATCCAACTCCTTCTTATTCCAATCACGAGACCCTTACGATAGCAGATATGTGATATCTGAATTCTTCTACCAAACCTGAGACCCGTCCTATAACATGAGATGTGATATCCAAATCCTTCCCTTTCCAAACCTGAGACCATTCCTTTAGCATGAGATGTGATATCCAACTCATTCCCATTCCAATCCTGAGACCCTTCCTGTAGCATGAGATGTGATATCTCAATGCTTCTACTACCAAACCTGAGACCCTTCCTATAACATGAGATGTGATATCAAACTCCTTCCCATTCCAATCCTGAGACCCTTCCTATAGCATGAGATGTGATATCTCAATCCTTCTAATACCAAACCTGAGATCCTTCCTATAACATGAGATGTGATATCTAACTCATTCCCTTTCCAAACCTGAGACACTTCCTATAGCATGATATGTGATATCCAACTCCTTCCCATTCCAATCCTGAGACACTTCCTGTAGCATGAGATGTGATATCTCAATGCTTCTACTACCAAACCTGAGACCCTTCCTATAACATGAGATGTGATATCCAACTCCTTCCCATTCCAAACCTGACACCCTTCTTAAAGCATGAGATGGGATATCCAACTCCTTCCTATTCCAATCCCGAGACCCTTACGATAGCAGAGATGTGATATCTCAATGCTTATACCAAACCTGAGACCCTTCCTATGGCATGCAATGTGATATCCAACTCCTTCCCATTCCAATCTTGAGACCCTTCCTATAGCATGAGATGTGATATCTCAATGCTTCTACCAAACCTGACACCCGTCCTATAACATGAGATGTGATATCCAAATCCTTCCCTTTCCAAACCTGAGACCATTCCTTTAGCATGAGATGTGATATCCAACTCATTCCCATTCCAATCCTGAGACCCTTCCTGTAGCATGAGATGTGATATCTCAATGCTTCTACTACCAAACCTGAGACCCTTCCTATAACATGAGATGTGATATCCAACTCCTTCCCATTCAAATCCTGAGACCCTTCCTATAGCATGAGATGTGATATCTCAATCCTTCTAATACCAAACCTGAGATCCTTCCTATAACATGAGATGTGACATCTAACTCATTCCCTTTCCAAACCTGAGACCCTTCCTATAGCATGAGATGTGATATCTCAATGCTCCTACCAAACCTCAGACCCGTCCTATAACATGAGATGCGATATCCAAATCCTTCCTATTCAAATCCTGAGACCCTTCCGATAGCATGAGATGTGATATCTCAATGCTTCTTATACCAAACCTGAGACCCTTCCTATAGCATGAGATGTGATAAACAACTCCTTCCCATTCCAATCCTGTGACCCTTACTATAGCATGAGATGTGATATCTCAATGCTTCTAATACCAAACCTGGACTCTTCCTGTAGCATGAGATGTGATATCCAAGTCCTTCCCATTCCAATCCTGAGACCCTTCCTATAGCATGAGTTGTGATATCTCAATCCATCTAATACCAAACCTGAGACCCTTCCTATAACATGAGATGTGATATCCAACTCCTTCCCATTCCAAACCTGAGACCCTTCTTATAGCATGAGATGGGTATCCAACTCCTTCTTATTCCAATCACGAGACCCTTACGATAGCAGAGATGTGATATCTCAATGCTTCTAACAAACCTGAGATCCTTCCTATAACATGAGATGTGATATCTAACTCATTCCCTTTCCAAACCTGAGACCCTTCCTATAGCATGATATGTGATATCCAACTCCTTCCCATTCCAATCCTGAGACCCTTCCTATAGCATAAGGTATGATATTATAGCATGAGATGTGACATCTCTATGCTTCTAATACCAAACCTGAGACCCTTCCTATAACATGAGATGTGATCTCCAACTCCTTCCCATTCCAAACCTGAGACCCTTCTTAAAGCATGAGATGGGATATCCAACTCCTTCCTATTCCAATCCCGAGACCCTTACGATAGTAGAGATGTGATATCTCAATGCTTATACCAAACCTGAGACCCTTCCTATGGCATGCGATGTGATATCCAACTCCTTCCCATTCCAATCCTGAGACCCTTCCTATAGCATGAGATGTGACATCTCAATGCTTCTACCAAACCTGAGACCATTCCTTTAGCATGAGATGTGATATCCAACTCGTTCCCATTCCAATCTTGAGACCCTTCCTGTAGCAATAGATGTGATATCTCAGTGCTTCTAGTAGCAAACCTGGACCCTTCCTATAGCATGAGATGTGATATCCAACTCCTTCCCATTCCAAACCTGAGACCCTCCTTATAGAATGAGATGGGATATCCAATTCCTTCCTATTCCAATCCTGAGACCCTTACGATAGCAGAGATGTGATATCTCAATGCTTATACTAAACCTGGACCCATCCTATGGCATGAGATGTGATATCCGAATTCTTCCCTTTCCAAACCTGAGACCATTCCTTTAGCATGAGATGTGATATCAAACTTGTTCCCATTCGAATCCTGATACCCTTCCTGTAGCATGAGATGTAATATCCAACTCCTTCCCATTCCAATCCTGTGACCCTTCCTATAGCGTGAGATGTGATATCCAACTCCTTCCCATTCCAATTCTGAGACCCTTCCGATACCATGAGATGTGATATCTCAGTGCTTCTAATACCAAACCTGAGACCATTCCTTTAGCATGAGATGTGATATCCTACTCGTTCCCATTCCAATCTTGAGACCCTTCCTGTAGCAATAGATGTGATATCTCAGTGCTTTTAATACCAAACCTGGACTCTTCCTATAGCATGAGATGTGATATCCAACTCCTTCCCTTTCCAATCCTGAGACCCTTCCTATAGCATGAGATGTGTTATCTCAATGCTTCTACCAAACCTGAGACCTGTCCTATAACATGAGATGTGATATCCAAATCCTTCCCATTCAAATCCTGAGACCCTTCCTATAGCATGAGATGTGATATCTCAATCCTTCTAATACCAAACCTGAGATCCTTCCTATAACATGAGATGTGATATCTAACTCATTCCCTTTCCAAACCTGAGACCCTTCCTATATCATGAGATGTGATATCTCAGTGCTTGTAATACCAAACCTGAGACTCTTCCTATAGCAGGAGATGTGATATCCAACTCCTTCCCTTTCCAATCCTGAGACCCTTCCTAAAGCATGAGATGTGATATCTCAATGCTTCTACCAAGCCTGAGACCCGTCCTATAACATGAGATGTGATATCCAACTCCTTCCCATTCCAAACCTGAGACCCTGCTTATAGCATGAGATGGGTATCCAACTCCTTCTTATTCCAATCACGAGACCCTTACGATAGCAGAGATGTGATATCTCAATGCTTCTAACAAACCTGAGATCCTTCCTATAACATGAGATGTGATATCTAACTCATTCCCTTTCCAAACCTGAGACCCTTCCTATAGCATGATATGTGATATCCAACTCCTTCCCATTCCAATCCTGAGACCCTTCCTATAGCATAAGGTGTGATATTATAGCATGAGATGTGACATCTCTATGCTTCTAATACCAAACCTGAGACCCTTCCTATAACATGAGATGTGATCTCCAACTCCTTCCCATTCCAAACCTGAGACCCTTCTTAAAGCATGAGATGGGATATCCAACTCCTTCCTATTCCAATCACGAGACCCTTACGATAGCAGAGATGTGATATCTCAATGCTTCTAACAAACCTGAGACCCTTCCTATGGCATGCGATGTGATATCCAACTCCTTCCCATTCCAATCCTGAGACCATTCCTTTAGCATGAGATGTGATATCCAACTCATTCCCATTCCAATCCTGAGACCCTTCCTGTAGCATGAGATGTGATATCTCAATGCTTCTACTACCAAACCTGAGACCCTTCCTATAGCATGAGATGTGATATCCAACTCCTTCCCATTCCAATCCTGAGACCCTTCCTATAGCATGAGGTGTGATATTATAGCATGAGATGTGATATCTCTATGCTTCTAATACCAAACCTGAGACCCTTCCTATAACATGAGATGTGATATCCAACTCCTTCCCATTGCAAACCTGAGACCCTTCTTAAAGCATGAGATGGGATATCCAACTCCTTCCTATTCCGATCCCGAGACCCTTACGATAGCAGAAATGTGATATCTCAATGCTTATACCAAACCTGAGACCCTTCCTATGGCATGCAATGTGATATCCAACTCCTTCCCATTCCAATCCTGAGACCCTTCCTATAGCATGAGATGTGATATCTCAATGCTTCTACCAAACCTGAGACCATTCCTTTAGCATGAGATGTGATATCCTACTCGTTCCCATTCCAATCTTGAGACCCTTCCTGTAGCAATAGATGTGATATCTCAGTGCTTCTAATACCAAACCTGGACTCTTCCTATAGCATGAGATGTGATATCCAACTCCTTCCCTTTCCAATCCTGAGACCCTTCCTATAGCATGAGATGTGATATCTCAATGCTTCTACCAAACCTGAGACCCGTCCTATAACATGAGATGTGATATCCAAATCCTTCCCATTCAAATCCTGAGACCCTTCCTATAGCATGATATGTGATATCTCAATCCTTCTAATACCAAACCTGAGATCCTTCCTATAACATGAGATGTGATATCTAACTCATTCCCTTTCCAAACCTGAGACCCTTCCTATATCATGAGATGTGATATCTCAGTGCTTGTAATACCAAACCTGAGACTCTTCCTATAGCAGGAGATGTGATATCCAACTCCTTCCCTTTCCAATCCTGAGACCCTTCCTATAGCATGAGATGTGATATCTCAATGCTTCTACCAAACCTGAGACCATTCCTTTAGCATGAGATGTGATATCCTACTCGTTCCCATTCCAATCTTGAGACCCTTCCTGTAGCAATAGATGTGATATCTCAGTGCTTCTAATACCAAACCTGGACTCTTCCTATAGCATGAGATGTGATATCCAACTCCTTCCCTTTCCAATCCTGAGACCCTTCCTATAGCATGATATGTGATATCTCAATGCTTCTACCAAACCTGAGACCCGTCCTATAACATGAGATGTGATATCCAAATCCTTCCCATTCAAATCCTGAGACCCTTCCGATAGCATGAGATGTGATATCTCAATGCTTCTTATACCAAACCTGAGACCCTTCCTATAACATGAGATGTGATATCCAACTCCTTCCCATTCCAAACCTGAGACCCTTCTTAAAGCATGAGATGGGATATCCAACTCCTTCCTATTCCAATCCCGAGACCCTTACGATAGCAGAGATGTGATATCTCAATGCTTATACCAAACCTGAGACCCTTCTTATAGCATGAGATGGGTATCCAACTCCTTCTTATTCCAATCACGAGACCCTTACGATAGCAGATATGTGATATCTGAATTCTTCTACCAAACCTGAGACCCGTCCTATAACATGAGATGTGATATCCAAATCCTTCCCTTTCCAAACCTGAGACCATTCCTTTAGCATGAGATGTGATATCCAACTCATTCCCATTCCAATCCTGAGACCCTTCCTGTAGCATGAGATGTGATATCTCAATGCTTCTACTACCAAACCTGAGACCCTTCCTATAACATGAGATGTGATATCCAACTCCTTCCCATTCCAATCCTGAGACCGTTCCTATAGCATGAGATGTGATATCTCAATCCTTCTAATACCAAACCTGAGATCCTTCCTATAACATGAGATGTGATATCTAACTCATTCCCTTTCCAAACCTGAGACACTTCCTATAGCATGATATGTGATATCCAACTCCTTCCCATTCCAATCCTGAGACACTTCCTGTAGCATGAGATGTGATATCTCAATCCTTCTAATACCAAACCTGAGATCCTTCCTATAACATGAGATGTGACATCTAACTCATTCCCTTTCCAAACCTGAGACCCTTCCTATAGCATGAGATGTGATATCTCAATGCTCCTACCAAACCTCAGACCCGTCCTATAACATGAGATGCGATATCCAAATCCTTCCTATTCAAATCCTGAGACCCTTCCGATAGCATGAGATGTGATATCTCAATGCTTCTTATACCAAACCTGAGACCCTTCCTATAGCATGAGATGTGATAAACAACTCCTTCCCATTCCAATCCTGTGACCCTTACTATAGCATGAGATGTGATATCTCAATGCTTCTAATACCAAACCTGGACTCTTCCTGTAGCATGAGATGTGATATCCAAGTCCTTCCCATTCCAATCCTGAGACCCTTCCTATAGCATGAGTTGTGATATCTCAATCCATCTAATACCAAACCTGAGACCCTTCCTATAACATGAGATGTGATATCCAACTCCTTCCCATTCCAAACCTGAGACCCTTCTTATAGCATGAGATGGGTATCCAACTCCTTCTTATTCCAATCACGAGACCCTTACGATAGCAGAGATGTGATATCTCAATGCTTCTAACAAACCTGAGATCCTTCCTATAACATGAGATGTGATATCTAACTCATTCCCTTTCCAAACCTGAGACCCTTCCTATAGCATGATATGTGATATCCAACTCCTTCCCATTCCAATCCTGAGACCCTTCCTATAGCATAAGGTATGATATTATAGCATGAGATGTGACATCTCTATGCTTCTAATACCAAACCTGAGACCCTTCCTATAACATGAGATGTGATCTCCAACTCCTTCCCATTCCAAACCTGAGACCCTTCTTAAAGCATGAGATGGGATATCCAACTCCTTCCTATTCCAATCCCGAGACCCTCACGATAGTAGAGATGTGATATCTCAATGCTTATACCAAACCTGAGACCCTTCCTATGGCATGCGATGTGATATCCAACTCCTTCCCATTCCAATCCTGAGACCCTTCCTATAGCATGAGATGTGACATCTCAATGCTTCTACCAAACCTGAGACCATGCCTTTAGCATGAGATGTGATATCCAACTCGTTCCCATTCCAATCTTGAGACCCTTCCTGTAGCAATAGATGTGATATCTCAGTGCTTCTAATACCAAACCTGGACCCTTCCTATAGCATGAGATGTGATATCCAACTCCTTCCCATTCCAAACCTGAGACCCTCCTTATAGAATGAGATGGGATATCCAATTCCTTCCTATTCCAATCCTGAGACCCTTACGATAGCAGAGATGTGATATCTCAATGCTTATACTAAACCTGGACCCATCCTATGGCATGAGATGTGATATCCGAATTCTTCCCTTTCCAAACCTGAGACCATTCCTTTAGCATGAGATGTGATATCAAACTTGTTCCCATTCGAATCCTGATACCCTTCCTGTAGCATGAGATGTAATATCCAACTCCTTCCCATTCCAATCCTGTGACCCTTCCTATAGCGTGAGATGTGATATCCAACTCCTTCCCATTCCAATTCTGAGACCCTTCCTATACCATGAGATGTGATATCTCAGTGCTTCTAATACCAAACCTGAGACCCTTCCTATAACATGAGATGTGATATCCTACTCCTTCCCATTCCAAACCTGAGACCCTTCTTATAGCATGAGATGGGATATCCAACTCCTTCTTATTCCAATCCTGAAACCCTTACGATAGCAGAGATGTGATATCTCAATGCTTCTACCAAACCTGAGACCCGTCCTATAACATGAGATGTGATATCCAAATCCTTCCCTTTCCAAACCTGAGACCATTCCTTTAGCATGAGATGATGTGATATCTCAATGCTTCTAATACCAAACCTGAGACCCTTCCTATAACATGAGATGTGATATCCTACTCCTTCCCATTCCAAACCTGAGACCCGTCTTATAGCATGAGATGGGATATCCAACTCCTTCTTATTCCAATCCTGAAACCCTTACGATAGCAGAGATGTGATATCTCAATCCTTCTACCAAACCTGAGACCCGTCCTATAACATGAGATGTGATATCCAAAACCTGCCCTTTCCAAACCTGAGACCATTCCTTTAGCATGAGATGTGATATCCAACTCGTTCCCATTCCAATCCTGAGACCCTTCCAGTAGCATGAGATGTGATATCTCAATGCTTCTACTACCAAAGCTGAGACCCTTCCTAAAACATGAGATGTGATATCCAACTCCTTCCCATTCCAATCCTGAGACCCTTCCTATAGCATGAGATGTGATATCTCAATTCTCCTAATACCAAACCTGATATCCTCCCTTTAACATGAGATGTGATATCTAACTCATTCCCATTCCAAACCTGAGACCCTTCCTATAGCATGAGATGTGATATCTCAATGCTTGTAATACCAAACCCGAGACTCTCCCTATAGCAGGAGATGTGATATCCAACTCCTTCCCATTCCAATCCTGAGGCCTTCCGATAGCATGAGATGTAAAATCTCAATGCTTCTAATACCAAACCTGAGACCCTTCCAATAACATGATGTGGTATCCTACTCCTTCCCATTCCAAACCTGAGACCCGTCCTATAGCATAAGATGTGATATCTTAATGCTTGTAATACCAAACATGAGACCCTCCCTATAGCATGAGATGTGAAATCCAACTCCTTCCCATTCCAATCCTGAGACCCTTCCTATGGCATGAGTTGTGATTTCTCAATCCTTCTAATACCAAACCTGAGACCCTTCCAATAACATGATGTGATATCCTACTCCTTCCCATTCCAAACCTGAGACCCCTCCTATAGCATAAGATGTGATATCCAACTCCTTCCCATTCAAATCTTGAGACCCTTCCGATAGCATGAGATGTGATATCTCAATGCTTCTTATACCAAACCTGAGACCCTTCCTATAGCATGAGATGTGATAAACAACTCCTTCCCATTCCAATCCTGTGACCCTTACTATAGCATGAGATGTGATATCTCAATGCTTTTAATACCAAACCTGGACTCTTCCTGTAGCATGAGATGTGATATCCAAGTCCTTCCCATTCCAATCCTGAGACCCTTCCTATAGCATGAGTTGTGATATCTCAATCCTTCTAATACCAAACCTGAGACCCTTCCTATAACATGAGATGTGATATCCAACTCCTTCCCATTCCAAACCTGAGACCCTTCTTATAGCAGGAGATGGGATATCCAACTCCTTCTTATTCCAATCACGAGACCCTTACGATAGCAGAGATGTGATATCTCAATGCTTCTAAAAAACCTGAGACCCTTAATATAACATGAGATGTGATATCCAAATCCTTCCCTTTCCAAACCTGAGACCATTCCTTTAGCATGAGATGTGATATCCAACTCGTTCCCATTCCAATCCTGAGACCCTTCGTATAGCATGAGATGTGATATCTCAATGCTTCTACTACCAAACTGAGACCCTTCCTATAACATGAGATGTGATATCCAACCCCTTCCCATTCCAATCCTGAGACCCTTCCTATAGCATGAGATGTGATATCTCAATCCTTCTAATACCAAACCTGAGATCCTTCCTATAACATGAGATGTGACATCTAACTCATTCAATTTCCAAACCTGAGACCCTTCCTATAGCATGAGATGTGATATCCAACTCCTTCCCATTCCAATCCTGAGACCCTTACTATAGCATGAGGTGTGATATTATAGCATGAGATGTGATATTTCTATGCTTCTGATACCAAACCTGAGACCCTTCCTATAACATGAGATGTGATATCCAACTCCTTCCCATTCCAAACCTGAGACCCTTCTTAAAGCATGAGATGGGATATCCAACTCCTTCCTATTCCAATCCCGAGACCCTTACGATAGCAGAGATGTGATCTCTCAATGCTTATACCAAACCTGAGACCCTTCCTATGGCATGCAATGTGATATCCAACTCCTTCCCATTCCAATCCTGAGACCCTTCCTATAGCATGAGATGTGATATCTCAATGCTTCTACCAAACCTGAGACCCGTCCTATAACATGAGATGTGATATCCAAATCCTTCCCATTCAAATCCTGAGACCCTTCCGATAGCATGAGATGTGATATCTCAATGCTTCTTATACCAAACCTGCGACCCTTCCTATAGCATGAGATGTGATAAACAACTCCTTCCCATTCCAATCCTGAGACCATTCCTATAGCATGAGTTGTGATATCTCAATCCTTCTAGTACCAAACCTGAGACCCTTCCTATAACATGAGATGTGATATCCAACTCCTTCCCATTCCAAACCTGAGACCCTTCTTAAAGCATGAGATGGGATATCCAACTCCTTCCTATTCCAATCCCGAGACCCTCACGATAGTAGAGATGTGATATCTCAATGCTTATACCAAACCTGAGACCCTTCCTATGGCATGCGATGTGATATCCAACTCCTTCCCATTCCAATCCTGAGACCCTTCCTATAGCATGAGATGTGACATCTCAATGCTTCTACCAAACCTGAGACCATGCCTTTAGCATGAGATGTGATATCCAACTCGTTCCCATTCCAATCTTGAGACCCTTCCTGTAGCAATAGATGTGATATCTCAGTGCTTCTAATACCAAACCTGGACCCTTCCTATAGCATGAGATGTGATATCCAACTCCTTCCCATTCCAAACCTGAGACCCTCCTTATAGAATGAGATGGGATATCCAATTCCTTCCTATTCCAATCCTGAGACCCTTACGATAGCAGAGATGTGATATCTCAATGCTTATACTAAACCTGGACCCATCCTATGGCATGAGATGTGATATCCGAATTCTTCCCTTTCCAAACCTGAGACCATTCCTTTAGCATGAGATGTGATATCAAACTTGTTCCCATTCGAATCCTGATACCCTTCCTGTAGCATGAGATGTAATATCCAACTCCTTCCCATTCCAATCCTGTGACCCTTCCTATAGCGTGAGATGTGATATCCAACTCCTTCCCATTCCAATTCTGAGACCCTTCCTATACCATGAGATGTGATATCTCAGTGCTTCTAATACCAAACCTGAGACCCTTCCTATAACATGAGATGTGATATCCTACTCCTTCCCATTCCAAACCTGAGACCCTTCTTATAGCATGAGATGGGATATCCAACTCCTTCTTATTCCAATCCTGAAACCCTTACGATAGCAGAGATGTGATATCTCAATGCTTCTACCAAACCTGAGACCCGTCCTATAACATGAGATGTGATATCCAAATCCTTCCCTTTCCAAACCTGAGACCATTCCTTTAGCATGAGATGATGTGATATCTCAATGCTTCTAATACCAAACCTGAGACCCTTCCTATAACATGAGATGTGATATCCTACTCCTTCCCATTCCAAACCTGAGACCCGTCTTATAGCATGAGATGGGATATCCAACTCCTTCTTATTCCAATCCTGAAACCCTTACGATAGCAGAGATGTGATATCTCAATCCTTCTACCAAACCTGAGACCCGTCCTATAACATGAGATGTGATATCCAAAACCTGCCCTTTCCAAACCTGAGACCATTCCTTTAGCATGAGATGTGATATCCAACTCGTTCCCATTCCAATCCTGAGACCCTTCCAGTAGCATGAGATGTGATATCTCAATGCTTCTACTACCAAAGCTGAGACCCTTCCTAAAACATGAGATGTGATATCCAACTCCTTCCCATTCCAATCCTGAGACCCTTCCTATAGCATGAGATGTGATATCTCAATTCTCCTAATACCAAACCTGATATCCTCCCTTTAACATGAGATGTGATATCTAACTCATTCCCATTCCAAACCTGAGACCCTTCCTATAGCATGAGATGTGATATCTCAATGCTTGTAATACCAAACCCGAGACTCTCCCTATAGCAGGAGATGTGATATCCAACTCCTTCCCATTCCAATCCTGAGGCCTTCCGATAGCATGAGATGTAAAATCTCAATGCTTCTAATACCAAACCTGAGACCCTTCCAATAACATGATGTGGTATCCTACTCCTTCCCATTCCAAACCTGAGACCCGTCCTATAGCATAAGATGTGATATCTTAATGCTTGTAATACCAAACATGAGACCCTCCCTATAGCATGAGATGTGAAATCCAACTCCTTCCCATTCCAATCCTGAGACCCTTCCTATGGCATGAGTTGTGATTTCTCAATCCTTCTAATACCAAACCTGAGACCCTTCCAATAACATGATGTGATATCCTACTCCTTCCCATTCCAAACCTGAGACCCCTCCTATAGCATAAGATGTGATATCCAACTCCTTCCCATTCAAATCTTGAGACCCTTCCGATAGCATGAGATGTGATATCTCAATGCTTCTTATACCAAACCTGAGACCCTTCCTATAGCATGAGATGTGATAAACAACTCCTTCCCATTCCAATCCTGTGACCCTTACTATAGCATGAGATGTGATATCTCAATGCTTTTAATACCAAACCTGGACTCTTCCTGTAGCATGAGATGTGATATCCAAGTCCTTCCCATTCCAATCCTGAGACCCTTCCTATAGCATGAGTTGTGATATCTCAATCCTTCTAATACCAAACCTGAGACCCTTCCTATAACATGAGATGTGATATCCAACTCCTTCCCATTCCAAACCTGAGACCCTTCTTATAGCAGGAGATGGGATATCCAACTCCTTCTTATTCCAATCACGAGACCCTTACGATAGCAGAGATGTGATATCTCAATGCTTCTAAAAAACCTGAGACCCTTAATATAACATGAGATGTGATATCCAAATCCTTCCCTTTCCAAACCTGAGACCATTCCTTTAGCATGAGATGTGATATCCAACTCGTTCCCATTCCAATCCTGAGACCCTTCGTATAGCATGAGATGTGATATCTCAATGCTTCTACTACCAAACTGAGACCCTTCCTATAACATGAGATGTGATATCCAACCCCTTCCCATTCCAATCCTGAGACCCTTCCTATAGCATGAGATGTGATATCTCAATCCTTCTAATACCAAACCTGAGATCCTTCCTATAACATGAGATGTGACATCTAACTCATTCAATTTCCAAACCTGAGACCCTTCCTATAGCATGAGATGTGATATCCAACTCCTTCCCATTCCAATCCTGAGACCCTTACTATAGCATGAGGTGTGATATTATAGCATGAGATGTGATATTTCTATGCTTCTGATACCAAACCTGAGACCCTTCCTATAACATGAGATGTGATATCCAACTCCTTCCCATTCCAAACCTGAGACCCTTCTTAAAGCATGAGATGGGATATCCAACTCCTTCCTATTCCAATCCCGAGACCCTTACGATAGCAGAGATGTGATCTCTCAATGCTTATACCAAACCTGAGACCCTTCCTATGGCATGCAATGTGATATCCAACTCCTTCCCATTCCAATCCTGAGACCCTTCCTATAGCATGAGATGTGATATCTCAATGCTTCTACCAAACCTGAGACCCGTCCTATAACATGAGATGTGATATCCAAATCCTTCCCATTCAAATCCTGAGACCCTTCCGATAGCATGAGATGTGA
The DNA here is from genome assembly GCF_040938575.1 of Ambystoma mexicanum. Lineage (NCBI taxonomy): Eukaryota > Metazoa > Chordata > Amphibia > Caudata > Ambystomatidae > Ambystoma > Ambystoma mexicanum. The sequence goes on along the minus strand of NC_090932.1, from coordinate 559,945,306 downwards.
TATCTCAATGCTTCTTATACCAAACCTGCGACCCTTCCCATAGCATGAGATGTGATAAACAACTCCTTCCCATTCCAATCCTGAGACCATTCCTATAGCATGAGTTGTGATATCTCAATCCTTCTAGTACCAAACCTGAGACCCTTCCTATAACATGAGATGTGATATCCAACTCCTTCCCATTCCAAACCTGAGACCCTTCTTATAGAATGAGATGGGATATCCAACTCCTTCTTATTCCAATCACGAGACCCTTACAATAGCAGAGATGTGATATCTCAATGCTTCTACCAAACCTGAGACCCGTCCTATAACATGAGATGTGATATCCAAACCCTTCCCTTTCCAAACCTGAGACCATTCCATTAGGATGAGATGTGATATCCAACTCGTTCCCATTCCAATCCTGAGACTCTTCCTGTAGCATGAGATGTGATATCTCAATGCTTCTACTACCAAACCTGAAACCCTTCCTATAACATGAGATGTGATATCCAACTCCTTCCCATTCCAATCCTGAGACCCTTCCTATAGCATGAGATGTGATATCTGAATCCTTCTAATACCAAACCTGAGATCCTTCCTATAACATGAGATGTGATATCCAACTCGTTCCCATTCCAATCCTGAGACTCTTCCTATAGCATGAGGTGTGATATTATAGCATGAGATGTGATATCTCTATGCTTCTAATACCAAACCTGAGACACTTCCTATAACATGAGATGTGATATCCAACTCCTTCCCATTCCAAACCTGAGACCCTTCTTAAAGCATGAGATGGGATATCCAACTCCTTCCTATTCCAATCCCGAGACCCTTACGATAGCAGAGATGTGATATCTCAATGCTTATACCAAACCTGAGACCCTTCCTATGGCATGCAATGTGATATCCAAATCCTTCCCATTCCAATCCTGAGACCCTTCCTATAGCATGAGATGTGATCTCTATGCTTCTACCAAACCTGAGATCCGTCCTATAACATGAGATGTGATATCCAAATCCTTCCCTTGCCAAACTTGAGACCATTCCTTTAGCATGAGATGTGATATCCAACTCGTTCCCATTCCAATCTTAAGACCCTTCCTGTAGCAATAGATGTGATATCTCAGTGCTTCTAATACCAAACCTGGACCCTTCCTATAGCATGAGATGTGATATCCAACTCCTTCCCATTCCAAACCTGAGACCCTCCTTATAGCATGAGATGTGATATCCAATTCCTTCCTATTCCAATCCTGAGACCCTTATGATAGCAGAGATGTGATATCTCAATGCTTATACCAAACCGGAGACCCTTCCTATGGCATGAGATGTAATATTTGAATCCTTCCCTTTCCAAACCTGAGACCATTCCTTTGTTGCATTAGATGTGATTTACAACTCGTTCCCATGCGAATCCTGAGACCCTTCCTGTAGCATGAGATGTGATATCTCAATGCTTCTAATACCAAACCTGGACCCTTCCTATGGCATGAGATGTGATATCCGAATCCTTCCCTTTCCAAACCTGAGACCATTCCTTTAGCATGAGATGTGATATCCAGCTGGTTCCCATTCAAATCCTGAGACCCTTCCTGTAGCATGAGATGTGATATCTCAATGCTTCTAATACCAAACCTGGACCCTTCCTATGGCATGAGATGTAATATCCAACTCCTTCCCATTCCAATCCTGCAACCCTTCCTATAGCGCGAGATGTGATATCTCAATGCTTCTAGCAAACCTGAGACCCTTCCTATAGCATGAGATGTGATATCCAACTCCTTCCCATTCCAATCCTGAGACCCTTCCTATACCATGAGATGTGATATCTCAATGCTTCTAATACCAAACCTGAGACCCGTCCTATAACATGAAATGTGATATCCAAATCCTTCCCTTTCCAAACCTGAGACCCTTCCTATAACATGAGATGTGATATCCTACTCCTTCCCATTCCAATCCTGAGACCCTTCTTATAGCATGAGATGGGATATCCAACTCCTTCCTATTCCAATCGTGAGACGCTTACGATAGCAGAGATGTGATATCTCAATGCTTATACCAAACCTGAGATCCTTCCTATGGCATGAGATGTAATATCCAACTCCTTCCCATTCCAATCCTGAGACCCTTCCGATAGCATGAGATGTGATATCTCAAAGCTTCTACCAAAACTGAGACCCTTCCTAAGGCATGAGATGTGATATCCAACTCCTTCCCATTCCAAACCTGAGACCCTTCCTATAGCATGAGATGTGATATCCAACTCCTTCCCATTCCAATCCTAAAACCCTTCCTATAGCATGAGTTCTCATTTCTCAATGCTTCCAATACCAAACATGGACCCTTCCTATAGCATGAGATGTGATAGCCAACTCCTTCCCGTTCCAATCCTGCGTCCCTTCCTACAGCATGAGATTTGATATCTGAATCCTTCTAATACCAAACCTGAGATCCTTCTTATAACATGAGATGTTATATCTAACTCATTCCCTTTCCAAACCTGAGACCCTTCCTATAGTATGAGATGTGATATCCAACTCCTTCCCATTCCAATCCTGAGACCCTTCCTATAGCATGAGGTGTGATATTATAGCATGAGATGTGATATTTCTGTGCTTCTAATACCAAATCTGAGACCCTTCTTATAACATGAGATGTGATATCCAACTCCTTACCATTCCAAACCTGAGACCCTTCTTAAAGCATGAGATGGGATATCCAACTCCTTCCTATTCCAATCCCGAGACCCTTACGATAGCAGAGATGTGATATCTCAATGCTTATACCAAACCTGAGACCCTTCCTATGGCATGCGATGTGATATCCAACTCCTTCCCATTCCAATCCTGAGACCCTTCCTATAGCATGATATGTGATATCTCTATGCTTCTACCAAACCTGAGACCCGTCCTATAACATGAGATGAGATATCCAAATCCTTCCCTTTCCAAACTTGAGACCATTCCTGTAGCAATAGATGTGATATCTCAGTGCTTCTAATACCAAACCTGGACCCTTCCTATAGCATGAGATGTGATATCCAACTCCTTCCCATTCCAAACCTGAGACCCTCCTTATAGCATGAGATGGGATATCCAATTCCTTCCTATTCCAATCCTGAGACCCTTACGATAGCAGAGATGTGATATCTCAATGCTTATACCAAACCTGAGACCCTTCCTATGGCATGAGATGTAATATCCGAATCCTTCCCTTTCCAAACCTGAGACCATTCCTTTGTTGCATTAGATGTGATTTCCACTCGTTCCCAATCGAATCCTGAGACCCTTCCTGTAGCATGAGATGTGATATCTCAATGCTTCTAATACCAAACCTGGACCCTTCCTATGGCATGAGATGTAATATCCGAATCCTTCCCTTTCCAAACCTGAGACCATTCCTTTAGCATGAGATGTGATATCCAACTGGTTCCCATTCGAATCCTGAGACCCTTCCTGTAGCATGAGATGTGATATCTCAATGCTTCTAATACCAAACCTGGACCCTTCCAATGGCATGAGATGTAATATCCAACTCCTTCCCATTCCAATCGTGCAACCCTTCCTATACCATGAGATGTGATATCTCAATGCTTCTAATACCAAACCTGAGACCCGTCCTATAACATGAGATGTGATATCCAAATCCTTCCCTTTCCAAACCTGAGACCATTCCTTTAGCATGAGATGTGATATCCAACTCCTTCCCATTCCAATCCTGAGACCCTTCCTATACCATGAGATGTGATATCTCAATGCTTCTAATACCAAACCTGAGACCCGTCCTATAACATGAGATGTGATATCCAAATCCTTCCCTTTCCAAACCTGAGACCATTCCTTTAGCATGAGATGTGATATCTCAATGCTTCTAATACCAAACCTGAGACCCTTCCTATAACATGAGATGTGATATACTACACCTTCCCATTCCAATCCTGAGACCCTTCTTACAGCATGAGATGGGATATCCAACTCCTTCCTATTCCAATCCTGAGACCCTTACGATAGCAGAGATGTGATATCTCAATGCTTATACCAAACCTGAGATCCTTCCTATGGCATGAGATGTAATATCCAACTTCTTCCCATTCCAATCCTGAGACCCTTCCTATAGCATGAGATGAGATATCTCAATGCTTCTGCCAAACCTGAGACCCTTTCTATAGCATGAGATGTGATATCCAACTCCTTCCCATTCCAATCCTGAGACCCTTCCTATACAATGAGATGTGATATCTTAATGCCTCTAATACCAAACCTGAGACCCGTCCTATAACATGAGATGTGATATCCAAATCCTTCCCTTTCCAAACCTGAGACCCTTCCTATAGCATGCGATGGGATATCCAATTCCTTCCCATTCCAATCCTGAGACCCTTCTGATAGCATCAGATGTGATATCTCAAAGCTTCTACCAAAACTGAGACCCTTCTTAAGGCATGAGATGTGATATCCAACTCCTTCCCATTCCAAACCTGAGAACCTTCCTATAGCATGAGATGTGATATCCAACTCCTTCCCATTCCAATCCTGAGACCCTTCCAATATCATGAGATGTGATATCTCAATACTTCTAATACCAAACCTGAGACCCTCCCTATAGCATGAGATATGATATCCAAGTCCTTCCCATTCCAGTCCTGAGACCCTTCCTATAGCATGAGTTGTGATATCTCAATCCTTCTAATACCAAACCTGAGACCCTTCCTATAACATTAGATGTGATATCCAACTCCTTCCCATTCCAAACCTGAGACCCTTCCTATAGCATGACATGTGATATCTCAATGCTTCTAATAGCAAACCTGAGACCCTTCCTATACCATGACATGTGATATCTCAATGCTTCTAATACCAAACCTGAGACCTTCCTATACCATGAGATGTGATATCTCAGTGCTTGTAATACCAAACCTGTAACCCGACCTTCAACATGAGATGTGATATCCAAATCCTTCGCCTTCCAAACCTGAGACCCTCCCTTTAGCATGAGATGTGATATCCCACTTCTTCCCATTCCAATCCTGAGACCCTTCCTATAGCATGAGATGTGATATCTCAATGCTTCTAATACCAAACCTGAGACCCTCCGCATAGCACGAGATGTGATATCCAAGTCCTTCCCATTCCAATCCTGAGACCCTTCCTCTAGCATGCAATGTGATATGCAACTCCTTCCCATTCCAATTCTGGGACCCATGCGATGTGATATCTCAATTTTTCAAATACCAAAACTGGACTCTTCCTATAACATGAGATGTGATAGCCAACTCCTTCCCATTCCAATCCTGCGTCCCTTCCTACAGCATGAGATTTGATATCTCAATGCTTCTAATGCTAAACCTGAGACCATTCCTATAACATGAGATGTGATATTCAACTCCTTCCCATTCCAATCCTGAGACCCTTCCTATACCATGAGATGTGATATCTCAATCCTTCTAATACCAAACCTGAGACCCTTCCTATAACAAGAGATCTGATATTCAACTCCTTCCCATTCCAAACCTGAGACCCGTCCGATAGCATGAGATGTGATATCTCATTGCTTCTAATACCAAACCCGAGACCCTTCCTATAGCATGAGATGTGATATCCAACTCCTTCCTATTCCAATCCCGAGACCCTTAGGATAGCAGAGATGTGATATCTCAATGCTTATACCAAACTTGAGACCCTTCCTATGGCATGAGATGTGATATTCAACTCCTTCCCATTCCAATCCTTAGACCCTTCCTATAGCATGAGATGTGATATCGCAATGCTTGTAATACCAAACCTGAGATCCTTCCTATAGCATGAGATGTGATATCCAACTCCTTCCCATTCCAATCCTGAGGCCTTCCGATAGCATGAGATGTGAAATCTCAATGCTTCTAATACCAAACCTGGACTCTTCCTGTAGCATGAGATGTGATATCCAACTCCTTCCCATTCCAATCCTGAGACCCTTCCTATAGCATGAGATGTGATATCTCAATGCTTCTAATACCAAACCTGAGACCCTCCCTATAGCATGAGATGTGATATCCAAGTCCTTCCCATTCCAGTCCTGAGACCCTTCTTATAGCATGAGTTGTGATATCTCAATCCTTCTAATACCAAACCTGAGACCCTTCCTATAACATGAGATGTGATATCCAACTCCTTCCCATTCCAAACCTGAGACCCTTCCTATAGCATGACATGTGATATCTCAATGCTTCTAATACCAAACCTGAGACCCATCCTATAACATGAGATGTGACATTCAACTCCTTCCCATTCCAATCCTGAGACCCTTCCTATACCATGAGATGTGATATCTCAATGCTTCTAATACCAATCCTGTAACCCGTCCTACAACATGAGATGTGATATCCAAATCCTTCACCTTCCAAACCTGAGACCCTCCCTTTAGCATGAGATGTGATATTCAACTCCTTCCCATTCCAATCCTGAGACCCTTCCTATACATGAGATGTGATATCTCAATGCTTCTAATACCAAACCTGAGACCCTCCCTATAGCATGAGATGTGATATCCAAGTCGTTCCCATTCCAGTCCTGAGACCCTTCCTATAGTATGAGTTGTGATATATCAATCCTTCTAATACCAAACCTGAGACCCTTCCTATACCATGAGATGTGATATCTCAATGCTTCTAATACCAAACCGTCCTTCAACATGAGATGTGAAATCCAAATCCTTCACCTTCCAAACCTGAGACCCTCCCTTTAGCATGAGATGTGATATCCCACTCCTTCCCATTCCAATCCTGAGACCCTTCCTATAGCATGAGATGTGATATCTCAATGCTTCTAATACCAAACCTGGACCCTTCCTATTGCATGAGATGGGATATCCAACTCCTCACCATTCCAAACCTGAGACCCTCCTTATAGCATGAGATGGGATATCCAATTCCTTCCTATTCCAATCCTGAGACCCTTACGATAGTAGAGATGTGATATCTCAATGCTTATACCAAACCTGAGACCCTTCCTATGGCATGAGATGTAATATCCAACTCCTTCCCATTCCAATCCTGCGACCCTTTCTATAGCATGAGATGTGATATCTCAATGCTTCTAGCAAACCAGAGACCCTTCCTATAGCATGAGATGTGATATCCCACTCCTTCCCATTCCAATCCTGAGACCCTTCCTATAGCATGAGATGTGATATCTCAATGCTTCTAATACCAAACCTGGACCCTTCCTATTGCATGAGATGGGATATCCAACTCCTCACCATTCCAAACCTGAGACCCTCCTTATAGCATGAGATGGGATATCCAATTCCTTCCTATTCCAATCCTGAGACCCTTACGATAGCAGAGATGTGATATCTCAATGCTTATACCAAACCTGAGACCCTTCCTATGGCATGAGATGTAATATCCAACTCCTTCCCATTCCAATCCTGCGACCCTTTCTATAGCATGAGATGTGATATCTCAATGCTTCTAGCAAACCAGAGACCCTTCCTATAGCATGAGATGTGATATCCCACTCCTTCCCATTCCAATCCTGAGACCCTTCCTATAGCATGAGATGTGATATCTCAATGCTTCTAATACCAAACCTGGACCCTTCCTATTGCATGAGATGGGATATCCAACTCCTCACCATTCCAAACCTGAGACCCTCCTTATAGCATGAGATGGGATATCCAATTCCTTCCTATTCCAATCCTGAGACCCTTACGATAGCAGAGATGTGATATCTCAATGCTTATACCAAACCTGAGACCCTTCCTATGGCATGAGATGTAATATCCAACTCCTTCCCCTTCCAATCCTGAGACCCTTCCTATACCATGAGATGTGATATCTCAATGCTTCTAATACCAAACCTGAGACCCGTCCTATAACATGAGATGTGATATCCAAATCCTTCCCTTTCCAAACCTGAAACCGTTCCTGTAGCATGAGATGTGATATCTCAATGCTTCTATTACCAAACCTGGACCCTTCCTATGGCATGAGATGTAATATCCAACTCCTTCCCATTCCAATCCTGCGACCCTTCCTATAGCATGAGATGTGATATCTCAATTCTTGTAGCAAACCTGAGACCCTTCCTATAGCATGAGATGTGATATCCAACTCCTTCCCATTCCAATCCTGAGACCCTTCCTACACCATGAGATGCGATATCTCAATGCTTCTAATACCAAACCTGAGACCCGTCCTATAACATGAGATGTGATATCCAAATCCTTCCCTTTCCAAACCTGAGACCATTCCTTTAACATGAGATGTGATATCTCAATGCTTCTAATACCAAACCTGAGACCCTTCCTATAACATGAGATGGAATATCCTACTCCTTCCCATTCCAAACCTGAGACCCTTCTTATAGCATGAGATGGGATATCCAACTCCTTCCTATTCCAATCCTGAGACCCTTACGATAGCAGAGATGTGATATCTCAATGCATATACCAAACCTGAGATCTTTCCTATGGCATGAGATGTAATATCCAACTCCTTCCCATTCCAATCCTGAGACCCTTCCTATAGCATGAGATGTGATATCTCAATGCTTCTACCAAACCTGAGACCCTTTCTATAGCATGAGATGTGATATCCAAATCCTTCCCATTCCGATCATGAGACCCTTCCTATACAATGAGATGTGATATCTTAATGCCTCTAATACCAAACCTGAGACCCGTCCTATAACATGAGATGTGATATCCAAATCCTTCCCTTTCCAAACCTGAGACTCTTCCTATAGCATGAGATGTGATATCTCTTTGCTTCTAATACGAAACCTGAGATCCTTCCTATAACATGAGATGGGATATCCAACTCCTTCGCATTCCAATCCTGAGACCCTTCCTATAGCATGAGTTGTGATATCTCAATGCTTGTAATACCAAACCTGAGAACCTTCCTATTACATGAGATGTGATATCCAAGTCCTTCCCATTCCAACCTGAGACGCTTCCTATAGCATGCGATGGGATATCCAACTCCTTCCCATTCCAATCCTGAGACCCTTCTGATAGCATGAGATGTGATATCTCAAAGCTTCTGCCAAAACTGAGACCCTTCCTAATGCATGAGATGTGATATCCAACTCCTTCCCATTCCAAACCTGAGACCCTTCCTATAGCATGAGATGTGATATCCAACTCCTTCCCATTCCAATCCTAAGACCCTTCCTATAGCATGAGTTGTCATTTCTCAATGCTTCCAATACCAAACCTGGACCCTTCCTAAAGCATGAGATGTGATAGCCAACTCCTTCCCATTCCAATCCTGTGTCCCTTCCTACAGCATGAGATTTGATATTTCAATGCTTCTAATACCAAACCTGAGACCCTTCCTATAACATGAGATGTAATATTCAACTCCTTCCCATTCCAATCCTGAGATACTTCCTATACCATGAGATGTGATATCTCAAAGCTTCTAATACCAAACCTGTAACCCATCCTATAACATGAGATGTGATATCCAAATCCTTCCCCTTCCAAACCTGAGACCCTCCCTTTAGCATGAGATGTGATATCCAACTCCTTCCCATTCCAATCCTGAGACCCTTCCGATAGCATGAGATGTGATATCTCAATGCCTCTAATATCAAACCTGAGACCCTCCCTATAGCATGAGATGTGATATCCAAGTCCTTCCTATTCCAATCTTGAGACCCTTCCTATAGCATGAGATGTGATATCTCAATGCTTCTAATACCAAACCTGAGACCCTTCCTTTAACATGAGGTGTGATAGCTAACTCCTTCCCATTCCAATCCTGTGTCCCTTCCTACAGCATGAGATTTGATATTTCAATGCTTCTAATACCAAACCTGAGACCCTTCCTATAACATGAGATGTAATATTCAACTCCTTCCCATTCCAATCCTGAGATACTTCCTATACCATGAGATGTGATATCTCAAAGCTTCTAATACCAAACCTGTAACCCATCCTATAACATGAGATGTGATATCCAAATCCTTCCCCTTCCAAACCTGAGACCCTCCCTTTAGCAAGAGATGTAATATCCAACTCCTTCCCATTCCAATCCTGAGACCCTTCCTATACCATGAGATGTGATATCTCAATCCTTCTAATACCAAACCTGAGACCCTTCCTATAACAAGAGATCTGATATTCAACTCCTTCCCATTCCAAACCTGAGACCCGTCCGATAGCATGAGATGTGATATCTCATTGCTTCTAATACCAAACCCGAGACCCTTCCTATAGCATGAGATGTGATATCCAACTCCTTCCTATTCCAATCCCGAGACCCTTACGATAGCAGAGATGTGATATCTCAATGCTTATACCAAACTTGAGACCCTTCCTATGGCATGAGATGTGATATTCAACTCCTTCCCATTCCAATCCTTAGACCCTTCCTATAGTATGAGATGTGATATCGCAATGCTTGTAATACCAAACCTTAGATCCTTCCTATAGCATGAGATGTGATATCCAACTCCTTCCCATTCCAATCCTGAGGCCTTCCGATAGCATGAGATGTGAAATCTCAATGCTTCTAATACCAAACCTGGACTCTTCCTGTAGCATGAGATGTAATATCCAACTCCTTCCCATTCCAATCCTGAGACCCTTCCTATAGCATGAGATGTGATATCTCAATGCTTCTAATACCAAACCTGAGACCCTCCCTATAGCATGAGATGTGATATCCAAGTCCTTCCCATTCCAGTCCTGAGACCCTTCTTATAGCATGAGTTGTGATATCTCAATCCTTCTAATACCAAACCTGAGACCCTTCCTATAACATGAGATGTGATATCCAACTCCTTCCCATTCCAAACCTGAGACCCTTCCTATAGCATGACATGTGATATCTCAATGCTTCTAATACCAAACCTGAGACCCTTCCTATAACATGAGATGTGATATTCAACTCCTTCCCATTCCAATCCTGAGACCCTTCCTATACCATGAGATGTGATATCTCAATGCTTCTAATACCAATCCTGTAACCCGTCCTACAACATGAGATGTGATATCCAAATCCTTCACCTTCCAAACCTGAGACCCTCCCTTTAGCATGAGATGTGATATTCAACTCCTTCCCATTCCAATCCTGAGACCCTTCCTATACATGAGATGTGATATCTCAATGCTTCTAATACCAAACCTGAGACCCTCCCTATAGCATGAGATGTGATATCCAAGTCGTTCCCATTCCAGTCCTGAGACCCTTCCTATAGCATGAGTTGTGATATATCAATCCTTCTAATACCAAACCTGAGACCCTTCCTATACCATGAGATGTGATATCTCAATGCTTCTAATACCAAACCGTCCTTCAACATGAGATGTGAAATCCAAATCCTTCACCTTCCAAACCTGAGACCCTCCCTTTAGCATGAGATGTGATATCCCACTCCTTCCCATTCCAATCCTTAGACCCTTCCTATAGCATGAGATGTGATATCACAATGCTTCTAATACCAAACCTGGACCCTTCCTATTGCATGAGATGGGATATCCAACTCCTCACCATTCCAAACCTGAGACCCTCCTTATAGCATGAGATGGGATATCCAATTCCTTCCTATTCCAATCCTGAGACCCTTACGATAGCAGAGATGTGATATCTCAATGCTTATACCAAACCTGAGACCCTTCCTATGGCATGAGATGTAATATCCAACTCCTTCCCATTCCAATCCTGCGACCCTTTCTATAGCATGAGATGTGATATCTCAATGCTTCTAGAAAACCAGAGACCCTTCCTATAGCATGAAATGTGATATCCCACTCCTTCCCATTCCAATCCTGAGACCCTTCCTATAGCATGAGATGTGATATCTCAATGCTTCTAATACCAAACCTGGACCCTTCCTATTGCATGAGATGGGATATCCAACTCCTCACCATTCCAAACCTGAGACCCTCCTTATAGCATGAGATGGGATATCCAATTCCTTCCTATTACAATCCTGAGACCCTTACGATAGCAGAGATGTGATATCTCAATGCTTATACCAAACCTGAGACCCTTCCTATGGCATGAGATGTAATATCCAACTCCTTCCCATTCCAATCCTGCGACCCTTTCTATAGCATGAGATGTGATATCTCAATGCTTCTAGCAAACCAGAGACCCTTCCTATAGCATGAGATGTGATATCCCACTCCTTCCCATTCCAATCCTGAGACCCTTCCTATAGCATGAGATGTGATATCTCAATGCTTCTAATACCAAACCTGAGACCCGTCCTATAACATGATATGTGATATCCAAATCCTTCCCTTTCCAAACCTGAAACCGTTCCTGTAGCATAAGATGTGATATCTCAATGCTTCTATTACCAAACCTGGACCCTTCCTATGGCATGAGATGTAATATCCAACTCCTTCCCATTCCAATCCTGCGACCCTTCCTATAGCATGAGATGTGATATCTCAAATCTTGTAGCAAACCTGAGACCCTTCCTATAGCATGAGATGTGATATCCAACTCCTTCCCATTCCAATCCTGAGACCCTTCCTACACCATGAGATGTGATATCTCAATGCTTCTAATACCAAACCTGAGACCCGTCCTATAACATGAGATGTGATATCCAAATCCTTCCCTTTCCAAACCTGAGACCATTCCTTTAGCATGAGATGTGATATCTCAATGCTTCTAATACCAAACCTGAGACCCTTCCTATAACATGAGATGGAATATCCTACTCCTTCCCATTCCAAACCTGAGACCCTTCTTATAGCATGAGATGGGATATCCAACTCCTTCCTATTCCAATCCTGAGACCCTTACGATAGCAGAGATGTGATATCTCAATGCATATACCAAACCTGAGACCCTTTCTATAGCATGAGATGTGATATCCAAATCCTTCCCATTCCGATCCTGAGACCCTTCCTATACAATGAGATGTGATATCTTAATGCCTCTAATACCAAACCTGAGACCCGTCCTATAACATGAGATGTGATATCCAAATCCTTCCCTTTCCAAACCTGAGACTCTTCCTATAGCATGAGATGTGATATCTCAATGCTTCTAATACGAAACCTGAGATCCTTCCTATAACATGAGATGGCATATCAAACTCCTTCGCATTCCAATCCTGAGACCCTTCCTATAGCATGAGTTGTGATATCTCAATGCTTGTAATACCAAACCTGAGAACCTTCCTATTACATGAGATGTGATATCCAAGTCCTTCCCATTCCAACCTGAGACGCTTCCTATAGCATGCAATGGGATATCCAACTCCTTCCCATTCCAATCCTGAGACCCTTCTGATAGCATGAGATGTGATATCTCAAAGCTTCTACCAAAACTGAGACCCTTCCTAAGGCATGAGATGTGATATCCAACTCCTTCCCATTCCAAACCTGAGACCCTTCCTATAGCATGAGATGTGATATCCAACTCCTTCCCATTCCAATCCTAAGACCCTTCCTATAGCATGAGTTGTCATTTCTCAATGCTTCCAATACCAAACCTGGACCCTTCCTAAAGCATGAGATGTGATAGCCAACTCCTTCCCATTCCAATCCTGTGTCCCTTCCTACAGCATGAGATTTGATATTTCAATGCTTCTAATACCAAACCTGAGACCCTTCCTATAACATGAGATGTAATATTCAACTCCTTCCCATTCCAATCCTGAGATACTTCCTATACCATGAGATGTGATATCTCAAAGCTTCTAATACCAAACCTGTAACCCATCCTATAACATGAGATGTGATATCCAAATCCTTCCCCTTCCAAACCTGAGACCCTCCCTTTAGCATGAGATGTGATATCCAACTCCTTCCCATTCCAATCCTGAGACCCTTCCGATAGTATGAGATGTGATATCTCAATGCCTCTAATATCAAACCTGAGACCCTCCCTATAGCATGAGATGTGATATCCAAGTCCTTCCTATTCCAATCTTGAGACCCTTCCTATAGCATGAGATGTGATATCTCAATGCTTCTAATACCAAACCTGAGACCCTTCCTTTAACATGAGGTGTGATATCCTACGCCTTCCCATTCCAAACCTGAGCCCCTTCTTATAGCATGAGATGGGATATCCAACTCCTTCCTATTCCAATCCTGAGACCCTTACGATAGCAGAGATGTGATATCTCAATGCGTATACCAAACCTGAGATCCTTCCTATGGCATGAGATGTAATATCCAACTCCTTCCCATTCCAATCCTGAGACCCTTCCTATACAATGAGATGTGATATCTCAATGCTTCTAATACCAAACCTGGACCTTTCCTATGGCAAGAGATGTAATATCCAACTCCTTCCCATTCCAATCCTGCGACCCTTCCTATAGCATGAGATGTGATATCTCAATGCTTCTAGCAAACCTGAGACCCTTCCTATAGCATGAGATGTGATATCCAACTCCTTCCCATTCCAATCCTGAGACCCTTCCTATACCATGAGATGTGATATCTCAATGCTTCTAATACCAAACCTGAGACCCGTCCTAAAACATGAGATGTGATATCCAAATCCTTCCCTTTCCAAACCTGAGACCATTCCTTTAGCATGAGATGTGATATCTCAATGCTTCTAATACCAAACCTGAGACCCTTCCGATAACATGTGATGTGATATCCTACTCCTTCCCATTCCAAACCTGAGACCCTTCTTATAGCATGAGATGGGATATCCAACTCCATCCTATTCCAATCCTGAGACCCTTACGATAGCAGAGATGTGATATCTCAATGCATATACCAAACCTGAGATCCTTCCTATGGCATGAGATGTAATATCCAACTCCTTCCCATTCCAATCCTGAGACCCTTCCTATACAATGAGATGTGATATCTTAATGCCTCTAATACCAAACCTGAAACCCGTCCTATAACATGAGATGTGATATCCAAATCCTTCCCTTTCCAAACCTGAGACCCTTCCTATAGCATGAGATGTGATATCTCAATGCTTCTAATACGAAACCTGAGATCCTTCCTATAACATGAGATGGGATATCCAACTCCTTCGCATTCCAATCCTGAGATCCTTCCTAGAGCATGAGATGTGATATCTCAATGCTTGTAATATCAAACCTGAGACCCTTCCTATAGCATGAGATGTGATATCCAAGTCCTTCCCATTCCAATCCTGAGAACCTTCCTATTACATGAGATGTGATATCCAACTTCTTCCTATTCCAACCTGAGACCCTTCCTATAGCATGCGATGGGATATCCAACTCCTTCCCATTCCAATCCTGAGACCCTTCTGATAGCATGAGATGTGATATCTGAAAGCTTCTACCAAAACTGAGACCGTTCCTAAGGCATGAGATGTGATATCCAACTCCTTCCCATTCCAAACCTGAGACCCTTCCTATAGCATGAGATGTGATATCCAACTCCTTCCCATTCCAATCCTAAGACCCTTCCTATAGCATGAGTTGTCATTTCTCAATGCTTCCAATACCAAACCTGGACCCTTCCTATAGCATGAGATGTGATAGCCAACTCCTTCCCATTCCAATCCTGCGTCCCTTCCTACAGCATGAGATTTGATATCTCAATGCTTCTAATACCAAACCTGAGACTCTTCCTATAACATGAGATGTGATATTCAACTCCTTCCCATTCCAATCCTGAGACCCTCCCTATACCATGAGATGTGATATCTCAAAGCTTCTAATACCAAACCTGTAACCCGTCCTATAACATGAGATGTGATATCCAAATCCTTCCCCTTCCAAACCTGAGACCCTCCCTTTAGCATGAGATGTGATATCCAACTCCTTCCCATTCCAACCCTGAGACCCTTCCAATAGCATGAGATGTGATATCTCAATGCCTCTTATATCAAATTTGAGACCCTTCCTATAACATGAGATGGGATATCCAACTCCTTCGCATTCCAATCCTGAGATCCTTCCTAGAGCATGAGATGTGATATCTCAATGCTTGTAATATCAAACCTGAGACCCTTCCTATAGCATGAGATGTGATATCCAAGTCCTTCCCATTCCAATCCTGAGAACCTTCCTATTACATGAGATGTGATATCCAACTCCTTCCCATTCCAACTTGGGACCCTTCCTATAGCAAGCGATGGGATATCCAACTCCTTCCCATTCCAATCCTGAAACCCTTCCGATAGCATGAGATGTGATATCTCAAAGCTTCTACCAAAACTGAGACCCTTCCTATGGCATGAGATGTGATATCCAACTCCTTCCCATTCCAAACCTGAGACCCTTCCTATAGCATGAGATGTGATATCCAACTCCTTCCCATTCCAATCCTGAGACCCTTCCTATAGCATGAGTTGTGATATCTCAATCCTTCTAATACCAAACCCGAGACCCTTCCTATAACATGAGATGTGATATCCAACTCCTACCCATTCCAAACCTGAGACCCGTCCTATAGTATGAGATGTGATATCCAACTCCTTCCCATTCCAATCCTGGGACCCTTCCTATAGCATGAGATGTGATATCTCAATGCTTCTAATACCAAACCTGGACTCTTCCTATAGCATGAGATGTGATAGCCAACTCTTTCCCATTCCAATCCTGCGTCCCTTCCTACAGAATGAGATTTGATATTTCAATGCTTCTAATACCAAACCTGAGACCCTTCCTATAACATGAGATGTGATATCCAACTTCTACCTATTCCAAACCTGAGACCCGTCCTATAGTATGAGATGTGATATCCAACTCCTTCCCATTCCAATCCTGAGACCCTTCCGATAGCATGAGATGTGATATCTCAATGCTTCTTATACCAAACCTGAGACCCTTCCTATAGCATGAGATGTGATAAACAACTCCTTCCCATTCCAATACTGTGACCCTTCCTATAGCATGAAATGTGATATCTCAATGCTTCTAGTACGAAACCTGAGATCATTCCTATAACATGAGATGGGATATCCAACTCCTTCCCATTCCAATCCTGAGACCCTTCCTATAGCATGAGATGTGATATCTCAATGATTGTAATACAAACCTGAGACCCTTCCTATAGCATGAGATGTGATATTCAACTCCTTCCCATTCCAATCCTGAGGCCTTCCGATAGCATATGTGGTATCTCAATGCTTCTAATACCATACCTGAGACCCTCCCTATAGCATTAGATGTGATATCCAAGTCCTTCCCATTCCAATCCTGAGAACCTTCCTATTACATGAGATGTGATATCCAACTACTTCCCATTCCAACTTGACACCCTTCCTATAGCAAGCGATGGGATATCCGACTCCTTCCCATTCCAATCCTGAAACCCTTCCGATAGCATGAGATGTGATATCTCAAAGCTTCTACCAAAACTGAGACCCTTCCTATGGCATGAGATGTGATATCCAACTCCTTACCATTCCAAACCTGAGACCCTTCCTAAAGCATGAGATGTGATATCCAACTCCTTCCCATTCCAATCCTGAGACCCTTCCTATAGCATGAGATGTGATAAACAACTCCTTCCCATTCCAATACTGTGACCTTTCCTATAGCATGAAATGTGATATCTCAATGCTTCTAGTACGAAACCTGAGATCCTTCCTATAACATGAGATGGGATATCCAACTCCTTCCCATTCCAATCCTGAGACCCTTCCTATAGCATGAGATGTGATATCTCAATGATTGTAATACAAACCTGAGACCCTTCCTATAGCATGAGATGTGATATTCAACTCCTTCCCATTCCAATCCTGAGGCCTTCCGATAGCATATGTGGTATCTCAATGCTTCTTATACCATACCTGAGACCCTCCCTATAGCATTAGATGTGATATCCAACTCCTTCCCATTCCAACTTGGGACCCTTCCTATAGCAAGCAATGGGATATCCAACTCGTTCCCATTCCAATCCTGAAACCCTTCCGATAGCATGAGATGTGATATCTCAAAGCTTCTACCAAAACTGAGACCCTTCCTATGGCATGAGATGTGATATCCAACTCCTTCCCATTGCAAACCTGAGACCCTTCCTATAGCATGAGATGTGATATCCAACACCTTCCCATTCCAATCCTGAGACCCTTCCTATAGCATGAGTTGTGATATCCCAATCCTTCTAATACCAAACCCGAGACACTTCCTATAACATGAGATGTGATATCCAACTCCTACCCATTCCAAACCTGAGACCCGTCCTATAGTATGAGATGTGATATCCATTCCTTCCCATTCCAATCCTGACACCCTTCCGATAGCATGAGATGTGATATCTCAATGCTTCTTATACCAAACCTGAGACCCTTCCTATAGCATGAGATGTGATAAACAACTCCTTCCCATTCCAATACTGTGACCCTTCCTATAGCATGAAATGTGATATCTCAATGCTTCTAGTACGAAACCTGAGATCCTTCCTATAACATGAGATGGGATATCCAACTCCTTCCCATTCCAATCCTGAGACCCTTCCTATAGCATGATATGTGATATCTCAATGATTGTAATACAAACCTGAGACCCTTCCTATAGCATGAGATGTGATATTCAACTCCTTCCCATTCCAATCCTGAGGCCTTCCGATAGCATATGTGGTATCTCAATGCTTCTAATACCATACCTGAGACCCTCCCTATAGCGTTAGATGTGATATCCAAGTCCTTCCCATTCCAATCCTGAGAACCTTCCTATTACATGAGATGTGATATCCAACTCCTTCCCATTCCAACTTGACACCCTTCCTATAGCAAGCGATGGGATATCCGACTCCTTCCCATTCCAATCCTGAAACCCTTCCGATAGCATGAGATGTGATATCTCAAAGCTTCTACCAAAACTGAAACCCTTCCTATGGCATGGGATGTGATATCCAACTCCTTCCCATTCCAATCCTGAGACCCTTCCTATAGCATGAGATGTGATATCTCAATGCTTCTAATTCCAAACCTGGACTCTTCCTATAGCATGAGATGTGATAGCCAACTCCTTCCCATTCCAATCCTGCGTCCCTTCCAACAGAATGAGATTTCATATCTCAATGCTTCTAATACCAAACCTGAGACCCTTCCTATAACATGAGATGTGATATTCAATTCCTTCCCATTCCAATCCTGAGACCCTTCCTATACCATGAGATGTGATATCTCGATGCTTCTAATACCAAACCTGAGATCCTTCCTATAACATGAGATGTGATTTCTAACTCCTTCCCATTCCAAACCTGTGACCCTTCCTATAGCATAAGATGTGATATCCAACTCCTTCCCATTCCAATCCTGAGACCCTTCCTATAGCATGAGTTGTGATATCTCAATCCTTCTAATACCAAACCTGAGACCCTTCCTATAACATGAAATGTGATATCCAACTCCTTCCCATTCCAAACCAGAGACCCTTCCTATAGCATGATTTGTGATATCTCAATGCTTCTAATACCAAACCTGTAACCCGTCCTATAAAATGAGATGTGATATCCAAATCCTTCGGCTTCCAAACCTGAGGCCCTCCCTTTAGCATGAGATGTGATATCCAACTCCTTCCCATTCCAATCCTGATACCCTTCCGATAGCA
This sequence comes from Ambystoma mexicanum, assembly GCF_040938575.1. Classification (NCBI taxonomy): domain Eukaryota; kingdom Metazoa; phylum Chordata; class Amphibia; order Caudata; family Ambystomatidae; genus Ambystoma; species Ambystoma mexicanum. The sequence continues at coordinate 559,925,852 of NC_090932.1, read as the reverse complement.
TGAGATGTGATATCTCAATGCCTCTAATATCAAACATGAGACTCTCCCTATGGCATGAGATGTGATATCCAAGTCCTTCCCATTCCAATCCTGAGACCCTTCCTATAGCATGAGATGTGATATCTCAATGCTTCTAATACCAAACCTGAGACCCTTCCTATAACATGAGATGTGATATCCAACTCCTTCCCATTCCAAACCTGAGACCCTTCCAATAGCATGAGATGTGATATCTCAATGCTTCTAATACAAAACCTGAGACCCTTCCTATAGAATGAGATGAGATATCCAACTCCTTCCCATTCCAATCCTGAGCCCTTCCGATAGCAAATGTGGTATCTCAATGCTTCTAATACCAAACCTGAGACCCTCCCTATAGCATGAGATGTGATATCCAAGTCCTTCCCATTCCAATCCTGGGACCCTTCCTATTACATGAGATGTGATATCCAACTCCTTCCCATTCCAACCTGAGACCCTTCCTATAGCATGCGATGGGATATCCAACTCCTTCCCATTCCAATCCTGAGACCCTTCCGACAGCAGGAGATGTGATATCTCAATGCTTCTAATACCAAACCTGTAACCCGTCCTATAAAATGAGGTGTGATATCCAAATCCTTCGCTTTCCAAACCTGAGACCCTCCCTTTAGCATGAGATGTGATATCCAACTCCTTTCCATTCCAATCCTGATACCCTTCCGATAGCATGAGATGTGATATCTCAATGCCTCTAATATCAAACATGAGACTCTCCCTATGGCATGAGATGTGATATCCAAGTCCTTCCCATTCCAATCCTGAGACCCTTCCAATAGCATGAGATGTGATATCTCAATGCTTCTAATACAAAACCTGAGACCCTTCCTATAACATGAGATGTGATATCCAACTCCTTCCCATTCCAAACCTGAGACCCTTCCAATAGCATGAGATGTGATATCTCAATGCTTCTAATACAAAACCTGAGACCCTTCCTATAGAATGAGATGTGATATCCAACTCCTTCCCATTCCAATCCTGAGCCCTTCCAATAGCATATGTGGTATCTCAATGCTTCTAATACCAAACCTGAGACCCTCCCTATAGCATGAGATGTGATATCCAAGTCCTTCCCATTCCAATCCTGGGACCCTTCCTATTACATGAGATGTGATATCCAACTCCTTCCCATTCCAACCTGAGACCCTTCCTATAGCATGCGATGGGATATCCAACTCCTTCCCATTCCAATCCTGAGACCCTTCCGACAGCATGAGATGTGATATCTCAATGCTTCTACCAAAACTGAGACCCTTCCTATGGCATGAGATGTGATATCCAACTCCTTCCCAATCCAATCCTGAGACCCTTCCTATAGCATGAGTTGTGATATCGCAATCCTTCTAATACCAAACCTGAGACCCTTCCTATAACATGAGATGTGATATCCAACTCCTTCCAATTCCAAACCTGAGACCCGTCCTATAGTATGAGATGTGATATCCAACTCCTTCCCATTCCAATCCTGAGACCCTTCCGATAGCATGAGATGTGATATCTCAATGCTTCTTATACCAAACCTGAGACCCTTCCTATAGCATGAGATGTGATAAACAACTCCTTCCCATTCCAATCCTGTGACCCTTCCCATAGCATGAGATGTGATATCTCAATGCTTCTAGTACCAAACCTGGACTCTTCCTATAGCATGAGATGTGATGGCCAACTCCTTCCCATTCCAAACCTGCGTCCCTTCCTACATCATGAGATTTGATATCTCAATGCTTCTAATACCAAACCTGAGACCCTTCCTATAACATGAGATGTGATATCCAACTCCTTCCCATTCCAAACTGAGACCCTTCCTATAGCATGCGATGGGATATCCAACTCCTTCCGATTCCAATCCTGAGACCCTTACGATAGCAGAGATGTGATATCTCAATGCTTCTACCAAAACTAAGACCCTTCCTATGGAATGAGATGTGATAGCCAACTCCTTCCCATTCCAATCCTGCGTCCCTTCCTACAGAATGAGATTTGATATCTCAATGCTTCTAATACCAAACCTGAGACCCTTCCTATAACATGAGATGTGATATTCAACTCCTTCCCATTCCAATCCTGAGACCCTTCCTATACCATGAGATGTGATATCTCGATGATTCTAATACCAAACCTGAGATCCTTCCTATAACATAAGATGTGATGTCTAACTCCTTCCCGTTCCAAACCTGAGACCCTTCCTATAGCATAGGATGTGATATCCAGCTCCTTCCCATTCCAATCCTGAGACCCTTCCTATAGCATGAGTTGTGATATCTCAATCCTTCTAATACCAAACCTGAGACCCTTGCTATAACATGAAATGTGATATCCAACTCCTTCCCATTTCAAACCTGAGACCCTTCCTATAGCATGATATGTGATATCTCAATGCTTCTAATACCAAACCTGAGACCCTTCCAATAACATGAGATGTGATATCCGTATCCTTCGCCTCCCAAACCTGAGACCCTCCCTTTAGCATGAGATGAGATATCCAACTCCTTCCCATTCCAATCCTGATACCCTTCCGATAGCATGAGATGTGATATCTCAATGCCTCTAATATCAAATATGAGACTCTCCCTATAGCATGAGATGTGATATCCAAGTCCTTCCCATTCCAATCCTGAGACCCTTCCTATAGCATGAGATGTGATATCTCAATGCTTCTAATGCCAAACCTGAAACCCTTCCTATAACATGAGATGTGATATCTAACTCCTTCCCGTTCCAAACCTGAGACCCTTCCTATAGCATAAGATGTGATATCCAGCTCCTTCCCATTCCAATCCTGAGACCCTTCCTATAGCATGAGATGTGATATCTCAATGCTTTTAATACAAAACCTGAGACCCTTCCTATAGCATGAGATGTGATATCCAACTCCTTCCCGTTCCAAACCTGAGACCCTTCCTATAACATGAGATGTGATATTCAACTCCTTCCCATTCCAATCCTGAGACCCTTCCTATACCATGAGATGTGATATCTCGATGATTCTAATACCAAACCTGAGATCCTTCCTATAACATGAGATGTGATATCTAACTCCTTCCCGTTCCAAACCTGAGACCCTTCCTATAGCATGATTGTGATATCGCAATCCTTCTAATACCAAACCTGAGACCCTTCCTATAACATGAAATGTGATATCCAACTCCTTCCCATTTCAAACCTGAGACCCTTCCTATAGCATGATATGTGATATCTCAATGCTTCTAATACCAAACCTGAGACCCTTCCAATAACATGAGATGTGATATTCAACTCCTTCCCATTCCAATCCTGAGACCCTTCCTATACCATGAGATGTGATATCTCAATGCTTCTAATACCAAACCTGTAACCCGTCCTATAAAATGAGATGTGATATCCAAATCCTTCGCCTCCCAAACCTGAGACCCTCCCTTTAGCATGAGATGAGATATCCAACTCCTTCCCATTCCAATCCTGATACCCTTCCGATAGCATGAGATGTGATATCTCAATGCCTCTAATATCAAATATGAGACTCTCCCTATAGCATGAGATGTGATATCCAAGTCCTTCCCATTCCAATCCTGAGACCCTTCCTATAGCATGAGATGTGATATCTCAATGCTTCTAATACCAAACCTGAAACCCTTCCTATAACATGAGATGTGATATCCAACTCCTTCCCATTCCAAACCTGAGACCCTTCCTATAGCATGAGATGTGATATCTCAATGCTTCTAATACAAAACCTGAGACCCTTCCTATAGCATGAGATGTGATATCCAACTCCTTCCCATTCCAATCCTGAGGCCTTCGATAGCATATGTGGTATCTCAATGCTTCTAATACCAAACCTGAGACCCTCCCTATAGCATGAGATGTGACATCCAAGTCCTTCCCATACCAATCCTGAGACCCTTCCTATTACATGAGATGTGATATCCAACTCCTTCCCATTCCAACCTGAGACCCTTCCTATAGCATGTGATGGGATATCTAGCTCCTTCCCATTCCAATCCTGAGACCCTTCCTATAGCATGAATTGTGATATCTCAATCCTTCTAATACCAAACCTGAGACCCTTCCTATAACATGAAATGTGATATCCAACTCCTTCCCATTCCAATCCTGAGACCCTTCCTATACCATGAGATGTGGTATCTCAATGCTTCTAATACCAAACCTGTAACCCGTCCTATAAAATGAGATGTGATATCCAAATCCTTCGCCTTCCAAACCTGAGACCCTCCCTTTAGCATGAGATGAGATATCCAACTCCTTCCCATTCCAATCCTGATACCCTTCCGATAGCATGAGATGTGATATCTCAATGCCTCTAATATCAAAAATGAGACTCTCCCTATAGCATGAGATGTGATATCCAAGTCCTTCCCATTCCAATCCTGAGACCCTTCCTATAGCATGAGATGTGATATCTCAATGCTTCTAATACCAAACCTGAAACCCTTCCTATAACATGAGATGTGATATCCAACTCCTTCCCATTCCAAACCTGAGACCCTTCCTATAGCATGAGATGTGATATCTCAATGCTTCTAATACAAAACCTGAGACCCTTCCTATAGCATGAGATGTGATATCCAACTCCTTCCCATTCCAATCCTGAGGCCTTCCGATAGCATATGTGGTATCTCAATGCTTCTAATACCAAACCTGAGACCCTCACTATAGCATGAGATGTGATATCCAAGTCCTTCCCATTCCAATCCTGAGACCCTTCCTATTACATGAGATGTGATATCCAACTCCTTCCCATTCCAACCTGAGACCCTTCCTATAGCATGCGATGGGATATCCAACTCCTTCCCATTCCAATCCTGAGACCCTTCCGATAGCATGAGATGTGATATCTCAATGCTTCTAGCAAAACTGAGACCCTTCCTATGCCATGAGATGTGATATCCAACTCCTTCCCATTCCAAACCTGAGACCCTTCCTATAGCATGAGATGTGATATCCAGCTCCTTCCCATTCCAATCCTGAGACCCTTCCTATAGCATGAGTTGTGATATCTCAATCCTTCTAATACCAAACCTGAGACCCTTCCTATAACATGAAATGTGATATCCAGCTCCTTCCCATTCCAAACCTGAGACCCTTCCTATAGCATGATATGTGATATCTAAATGCTTCTAATATCAAACCTGAGACCCTTCCAATAACATGAGATGTGATATTCAACTCCTTCCCATTCCAATCCTGAGACCCTTCCTATTACATGAGATGTGATATCCAACTCCTTCCCATTCCAACCTGAGACCCTTCCTATAGCATGCGATGGGATATCCAACTCCTTCCCATTCCAATCCTGAGACCCTTCCGATAGCATGAGATGTGATATCTCAATGCTTCTAGCAAAACTGAGACCCTTCCTATGCCATGAGATGTGATATCCAACTCCTTCCCATTCCAAACCTGAGACCCTTCCTATAGCATGAGATGTGATATCCAGCTCCTTCCCATTCCAATCCTGAGACCCTTCCTATAGCATGAGTTGTGATATCTCAATCCTTCTAATACCAAACCTGAGACCCTTCCTATAACATGAAATGTGATATCCAGCTCCTTCCCATTCCAAACCTGAGACCCTTCCTATAGCATGATATGTGATATCTAAATGCTTCTAATATCAAACCTGAGACCCTTCCAATAACATGAGATGTGATATTCAACTCCTTCCCATTCCAATCCTGAGACCCTTCCTATACCATGAGATGTGATATCTCAATGCTTCTAATACCAAACCTGTAACCCGTCCTATAAAATGAGATGTGATATCCAAATCCTTCGCCTTCCAAACCTGAGACCCTCCCTTTAGCATGAGATGTGATATCCAACTCCTTCCCATTCCAATCCTGAGGCCTTCCAATAGCATATGTGATATCTCAATGCTTCTAATACCAAACCTGAGACCCTCCCTATAGCATGAGATGTGATATCCAAGTCCTTCCCATTCCAATCCTGAGACCCTTCCTATTACATGAGATGTGATATCCAACTCCTTCCCATTCCAACCTGAGACCCTTCCTATAGCATGCGATGGGATATCCAGCTCCTTCCCATTCCAATCCTGAGACCCTTCCTATAGCATGAATTGTGATATCTCAATCCTTCTAATACCAAACCTGAGACCCTTCCTATAACATGAAATGTGATTTCCAACTCCTTCCCATTTCAAACCTGAGACCCTTCCTATAGCATGAGATGTGATATCTCAATGCTTCTAATACAAAACCTGAGACCCTTCCTATAGCATGAGATGTGATATCCAACTCCTTCCCATTCCAATCCTGAGGCCTTCCGATAGCATATGTGGTATCTCAATGCTTCTAATACCAAACCTGAGACCCTCACTATAGCATGAGCTGTGATATCCAAGTCCTTCCCATTCCAATCCTGAGACCCTTCCTATTACATGAGATGTGATATCCAACTCCTTCCCATTCCAACCTGAGACCCTTCCTACAGCATGCGATGGGATATCCAACTCCTTCCCATTCCAATCCTGAGACCCTTCCGATAGCATGAGATGTGATATCTCAATGCTTCTAGCAAAACTGAGACCCTTCCTATGCCATGAGATGTGATACCCAACTCCTCCCATTCCAAACCTGAGACCCTTCCTATAGCATGAGATGTGATATCCAGCTCCTTCCCATTCCAATCCTGAGACCCTTCCTATAGCATGAGTTGTGATATCTCAATCCTTCTAATACCAAACCTGAGACCCTTCCTATAACATGAAATGTGATATCCAGCTCCTTCCCATTCCAAACCTGAGACCCTTCTATAGCATCATATGTGATATCTAAATGCTTCTAATATCAAACCTGAGACCCTTCCAATAACATGAGATGTGATATTCAACTCCTTCCCATTCCAATCCTGAGACCCTTCCTATACCATGAGATGTGATATCTCAATGCTTCTAATACCAAACCTGTAACCCGTCCTATAAAATGAGATGTGATATCCAAATCCTTCGCCTTCCAAACCTGAGACCCTCCCTTTAGCATGAGATGTGATATCCAACTCCTTCCCATTCCAATCCTGATACCCTTCCGATAGCATGAGATGTGATATCTCAATGCCTCTAATATCAAACATGAGACTCTCCCTATGGCATGAGATGTGATATCCAAGTCCTTCCCATTCCAATCCTGAGACCCTTCCTATAGCATGAGATGTGATATCTCAATGCTTCTAATACCAAACCTGAGACCCTTCCTATAACATGAGATGTGATATCCAACTCCTTCCCATTCCAAACCTGAGACCCTTCCAATAGCATGAGATGTGATATCTCAATGCTACTAATACAAAACCTGAGACCCTTCCTATAGCATGAGATGTGATATCCAACTCCTTCCCATTCCAATCCTGAGCCCTTCCGATAGCATATGTGGTATCTCAATGCTTCTAATACCAAACCTGAGACCCTCCCTATAGCATGAGATGTGATATCCAAGTCCTTCCCATTCCAATCCTGAGACCCTTCCTATTACATGAGATGTGATATCCAACTCCTTCCCATTCCAACTTGAGACCCTTCCTATAGCATGTGATGGGATATCTAACTCCTTCCCATTCCAATCCTGAGACCCTTCCGACAGCATGAGATGTGATATCTCAATGCTTCTACCAAAACTGAGACCCTTCCTATGGCATGAGATGTGATATCCAACTCCTTCCCAATCCAATCCTGAGACCCTTCCTATAGCATGAGTTGTGATATCTCAATCTTTCTAATACCAAACCTGAGACCCTTCCTATAACATGAGATGTGATATCCAATTCCAAACCTGAGACCCGTCCTATAGTATGAGATGTGATATCCAACTCCTTCCCATTCCAATCCTGAGACCCTTCCGATAGCATGAGATGTGATATCTCAATGCTTCTTATACCAAACCTGAGACCCTTCCTATAGCATGAGATGTGATAAACAACTCCTTCCCATTCCAATCCTGTGACCCTTCCTATAGCATGAGATGTGATATCTCAATGCTTCTAGTACCAAACCTGGACTCTTCCTATAGCATGAGATGTGATGGCCAACTCCTTCCCATTCCAATCCTGCGTCCCTTCCTACATCATGAGATTTGATATCTCAATGCTTCTAATACCAAACCTGAGACCCTTCCTATAACATGAGATGTGATATCCAAGTCCTTCCCATTCCAATCCTGAGACCCTTCCTATTACATGAGATGTGATATCCAACTCCTTCCCATTCCAAACTGAGACCCTTCCTATAGCATGCGATGGGATATCCAACTCCTTCCCATTCCAATCCTGAGACCCTTACGATAGCAGAGATGTGATATCTCAATGATTCTACTAAAACTAAGACCCTTCCTATGGCATGAGATGTGATAGCCAACTCCTTCCGATTCCAATCCTGCGTCCCTTCCTACAGAATGAGATTTGATATCTCAATGCTTCTAATACCAAACCTGAGACCCTTCCTATAACATGAGATGTGATATTCAACTCCTTCCCGTTCAAATCCTGAGACCCTTCCTATACCATGAGATGTGATATCTCGATGATTTTAATACCAAACCTGAGATCCTTCCTATAACATGAGATGTGATATCTAACTCCTTCCCGTTCCAAACCTGAGACCCTTCCTATAGCATAAGATGTGATATCCAGCTCCTTCCCATTCCAATCCTGAGACCCTTCCTATAGCATGATATGTGATATCTCAATGCTTCTAATACCAAAGCTGAGACCTTTCCAATAACATGAGATGTGATATTCAACTCCTTCCCATTCCAATCCTGAGACCCTTCCTATACCATGAGATGTGATATCTCAATGCTTCTAATACCAAACCTGTAACCCGTCCTATAAAATGAGATGTGATATCCAAATCCTTCGCCTTCCAAACCTGAGACCCTCCCTTTAGCATGAGATGAGATATCCAACTCCTTCCCATTCCAATCCTGATACCCTTCTGATAGCATGAGATGTGATATCTCAATGCCTCTAATATCAAATATGAGACTCTCCCTATAGCATGAGATGTGATATCCAAGTCCTTCCAATTCCAATCCTGAGACCCTTCCTATAGCATGAGATGTGATATCTCAATGCTTCTAATACCAAACCTGAAACCCTTCCTATAACATGAGATGTGATATCCAACTCCTTCCCATTCCAAACCTGAGACCCTTCCTATAGCATGAGATGTGATATCTCAATGCTTCTAATACAAAACCTGAGACCCTTCCTATAGCATGAGATGTGATATCCAACTCCTTCCCATTTCAAACCTGAGACCCTTCCTATAGCATGATATGTGATATCTCAATGCTTCTAATACCAAAGCTGAGACCTTTCCAATAACATGAGATGTGATATTCAACTCCTTCCCATTCCAATCCTGAGACCCTTCCTATACCATGAGATGTGATATCTCAATGCTTCTAATACCAAACCTGTAACCCGTCCTATAAAATGAGATGTGATATCCAAATCCTTCGCCTTCCAAACCTGAGACCCTCCCTTTAGCATGAGATGAGATATCCAACTCCTTCCCATTCCAATCCTGATACCCTTCTGATAGCATGAGATGTGATATCTCAATGCCTCTAATATCAAATATGAGACTCTCCCTATAGCATGAGATGTGATATCCAAGTCCTTCCAATTCCAATCCTGAGACCCTTCCTATAGCATGAGATGTGATATCTCAATGCTTCTAATACCAAACCTGAAACCCTTCCTATAACATGAGATGTGATATCCAACTCCTTCCCATTCCAAACCTGAGACCCTTCCTATAGCATGAGATGTGATATCTCAATGCTTCTAATACAAAACCTGAGACCCTTCCTATAGCATGAGATGTGATATCCAACTCCTTCCCATTCCAATCCTGAGGCCTTCCAATAGCATATGTGATATCTCAATGCTTCTAATACCAAACCTGAGACCCTCCCTATAGCATGAGATGTGATATCCAAGTCCTTCCCATTCCAATCCTGAGACCCTTCCTATTACATGAGATGTGATATCCAACTCCTTCCCATTCCAACCTGAGACCCTTCCTATAGCATGCGATGGGATATCCAGCTCCTTCCCATTCCAATCCTGAGACCCTTCCTATAGCATGAATTGTGATATCTCAATCCTTCTAATACCAAACCTGAGACCCTTCCTATAACATGAAATGTGATTTCCAACTCCTTCCCATTTCAAACCTGAGACCCTTCCTATAGCATGAGATGTGATATCTCAATGCTTCTAATACAAAACCTGAGACCCTTCCTATTACATGAGATGTGATATCCAACTCCTTCCCATTCCAACCTGAGACCCTTCCTATAGCATGCGATGGGATATCCAACTCCTTCCCATTCCAATCCTGAGACCCTTCCGATAGCATGAGATGTGATATCTCAATGCTTCTAGCAAAACTGAGACCCTTCCTATGCCATGAGATGTGATACCCAACTCCTTCCCATTCCAAACCTGAGACCCTTCCTATAGCATGAGATGTGATATCCAGCTCCTTCCCATTCCAAACCTGAGACCCTTCCTATAGCATGAGTTGTGATATCTCAATCCTTCTAATACCAAACCTGAGACCCTTCCTATAACATGAAATGTGATATCCAGCTCCTTCCCATTCCAAACCTGAGACCCTTCTATAGCATCATATGTGATATCTAAATGCTTCTAATATCAAACCTGAGACCCTTCCAATAACATGAGATGTGATATTCAACTCCTTCCCATTCCAATCCTGAGACCCTTCCTATACCATGAGATGTGATATCTCAATGCTTCTAATACCAAACCTGTAACCCGTCCTATAAAATGAGATGTGATATCCAAATCCTTCGTCTTCCAAACCTGAGACCCTCCCTTTAGCATGAGATGTGATATCCAACTCCTTCCCATTCCAATCCTGATACCCTTCCGATAGCATGAGATGTGATATCTCAATGCCTCTAATATCAAACATGAGACTCTCCCTATGGCATGAGATGTGATATCCAAGTCCTTCCCATTCCAATCCTGAGACCCTTCCTATAGCATGAGATGTGATATCTCAATGCTTCTAATACCAAACCTGAGACCCTTCCTATAACATGAGATGTGATATCCAACTCCTTCCCATTCCAAACCTGAGACCCTTCCAATAGCATGAGATGTGATATCTCAATGCTACTAATACAAAACCTGAGACCCTTCCTATAGCATGAGATGTGATATCTCAATGCTTCTAATACCAAACCTGTAACCCGTCCTATAAAATGAGATGTGATATCCAAATCCTTCGCCTTCCAAACCTGAGACCCTCCCTTTAGCATGAGATGAGATATCCAACTCCTTCCCATTCCAATCCTGATACCCTTCTGATAGCATGAGATGTGATATCTCAATGCCTCTAATATCAAATATGAGACTCTCCCTATAGCATGAGATGTGATATCCAAGTCCTTCCAATTCCAATCCTGAGACCCTTCCTATAGCATGAGATGTGATATCTCAATGCTTCTAATACCAAACCTGAAACCCTTCCTATAACATGAGATGTGATATCCAACTCCTTCCCATTCCAAACCTGAGACCCTTCCTATAGCATGAGATGTGATATCTCAATGCTTCTAATACAAAACCTGAGACCCTTCCTATAGCATGAGATGTGATATCCAACTCCTTCCCATTCCAATCCTGAGGCCTTCCAATAGCATATGTGATATCTCAATGCTTCTAATACCAAACCTGAGACCCTCCCTATAGCATGAGATGTGATATCCAAGTCCTTCCCATTCCAATCCTGAGACCCTTCCTATTACATGAGATGTGATATCCAACTCCTTCCCATTCCAACCTGAGACCCTTCCTATAGCATGCGATGGGATATCCAGCTCCTTCCCATTCCAATCCTGAGACCCTTCCTATAGCATGAATTGTGATATCTCAATCCTTCTAATACCAAACCTGAGACCCTTCCTATAACATGAAATGTGATTTCCAACTCCTTCCCATTTCAAACCTGAGACCCTTCCTATAGCATGAGATGTGATATCTCAATGCTTCTAATACAAAACCTGAGACCCTTCCTATAGCATGAGATGTGATATCCAACTCCTTCCCATTCCAATCCTGAGGCCTTCCGATAGCATATGTGGTATCTCAATGCTTCTAATACCAAACCTGAGACCCTCACTATAGCATGAGATGTGATATCCAAGTCCTTCCCATTCCAATCCTGAGACCCTTCCTATTACATGAGATGTGATATCCAACTCCTTCCCATTCCAACCTGAGACCCTTCCTATAGCATGCGATGGGATATCCAACTCCTTCCCATTCCAATCCTGAGACCCTTCCGATAGCATGAGATGTGATATCTCAATGCTTCTAGCAAAACTGAGACCCTTCCTATGCCATGAGATGTGATACCCAACTCCTTCCCATTCCAAACCTGAGACCCTTCCTATAGCATGAGATGTGATATCCAGCTCCTTCCCATTCCAAACCTGAGACCCTTCCTATAGCATGAGTTGTGATATCTCAATCCTTCTAATACCAAACCTGAGACCCTTCCTATAACATGAAATGTGATATCCAGCTCCTTCCCATTCCAAACCTGAGACCCTTCTATAGCATCATATGTGATATCTAAATGCTTCTAATATCAAACCTGAGACCCTTCCAATAACATGAGATGTGATATTCAACTCCTTCCCATTCCAATCCTGAGACCCTTCCTATACCATGAGATGTGATATCTCAATGCTTCTAATACCAAACCTGTAACCCGTCCTATAAAATGAGATGTGATATCCAAATCCTTCGTCTTCCAAACCTGAGACCCTCCCTTTAGCATGAGATGTGATATCCAACTCCTTCCCATTCCAATCCTGATACCCTTCCGATAGCATGAGATGTGATATCTCAATGCCTCTAATATCAAACATGAGACTCTCCCTATGGCATGAGATGTGATATCCAAGTCCTTCCCATTCCAATCCTGAGACCCTTCCTATAGCATGAGATGTGATATCTCAATGCTTCTAATACCAAACCTGAGACCCTTCCTATAACATGAGATGTGATATCCAACTCCTTCCCATTCCAAACCTGAGACCCTTCCAATAGCATGAGATGTGATATCTCAATGCTACTAATACAAAACCTGAGACCCTTCCTATAGCATGAGATGTGATATCCAACTCCTTCCCATTCCAATCCTGAGCCCTTCCGATAGCATATGTGGTATCTCAATGCTTCTAATACCAAACCTGAGACCCTCCCTATAGCATGAGATGTGATATCCAAGTCCTTCCCATTCCAATCCTGAGACCCTTCCTATTACATGAGATGGGATATCTAACTCCTTCCCATTCCAATCCTGAGACCCTTCCGACAGCATGAGATGTGATATCTCAATGCTTCTACCAAAACTGAGACCCTTCCTATGGCATGAGATGTGATATCCAACTCCTTCCCAATCCAATCCTGAGACCCTTCCTATAGCATGAGTTGTGATATCTCAATCTTTCTAATACCAAACCTGAGACCCTTCCTATAACATGAGATGTGATATCCAATTCCAAACCTGAGACCCATCCTATAGTATGAGATGTGATATCCAACTCCTTCCCATTCCAAACCTGAGACCCTTCCTATAGCATGAGATGTGATATCTCAATGCTTCTAATACAAAACCTGAGACCCTTCCTATAGCATGAGATGTGATATCCAACTCCTTCCCATTCCAATCCTGAGGCCTTCCGATAGCATATGTGGTATCTCAATGCTTCTAATACCAAACCTGAGACCCTCACTATAGCATGAGATGTGATATCCAAGTCCTTCCCATTCCAATCCTGAGACCCTTCCTATTACATGAGATGTGATATCCAACTCCTTCCCATTCCAACCTGAGACCCTTCCTATAGCATGCGATGGGATATCCAACTCCTTCCCATTCCAATCCTGAGACCCTTCCGATAGCATGAGATGTGATATCTCAATGCTTCTAGCAAAACTGAGACCCTTCCTATGCCATGAGATGTGATATCCAACTCCTTCCCATTCCAAACCTGAGACCCTTCCTATAGCATGAGATGTGATATCCAGCTCCTTCCCATTCCAATCCTGAGACCCTTCCTATAGCATGAGTTGTGATATCTCAATCCTTCTAATACCAAACCTGAGACCCTTCCTATAACATGAAATGTGATATCCAGCTCCTTCCCATTCCAAACCTGAGACCCTTCCTATAGCATGATATGTGATATCTAAATGCTTCTAATATCAAACCTGAGACCCTTCCAATAACATGAGATGTGATATTCAACTCCTTCCCATTCCAATCCTGAGACCCTTCCTATTACATGAGATGTGATATCCAACTCCTTCCCATTCCAACCTGAGACCCTTCCTATAGCATGCGATGGGATATCCAACTCCTTCCCATTCCAATCCTGAGACCCTTCCGATAGCATGAGATGTGATATCTCAATGCTTCTAGCAAAACTGAGACCCTTCCTATGCCATGAGATGTGATATCCAACTCCTTCCCATTCCAAACCTGAGACCCTTCCTATAGCATGAGATGTGATATCCAGCTCCTTCCCATTCCAATCCTGAGACCCTTCCTATAGCATGAGTTGTGATATCTCAATCCTTCTAATACCAAACCTGAGACCCTTCCTATAACATGAAATGTGATATCCAGCTCCTTCCCATTCCAAACCTGAGACCCTTCCTATAGCATGATATGTGATATCTAAATGCTTCTAATATCAAACCTGAGACCCTTCCAATAACATGAGATGTGATATTCAACTCCTTCCCATTCCAATCCTGAGACCCTTCCTATACCATGAGATGTGATATCTCAATGCTTCTAATACCAAACCTGTAACCCGTCCTATAAAATGAGATGTGATATCCAAATCCTTCGCCTTCCAAACCTGAGACCCTCCCTTTAGCATGAGATGTGATATCCAACTCCTTCCCATTCCAATCCTGAGGCCTTCCAATAGCATATGTGATATCTCAATGCTTCTAATACCAAACCTGAGACCCTCCCTATAGCATGAGATGTGATATCCAACTCCTTCCCATTCCAACCTGAGACCCTTCCTATAGCATGCGATGGGATATCCAGCTCCTTCCCATTCCAATCCGGAGACCCTTCCTATAGCATGAATTGTGATATCTCAATCCTTCTAATACCAAACCTGAGACCCTTCCTATAACATGAAATGTGATTTCCAACTCCTTCCCATTTCAAACCTGAGACCCTTCCTATAGCATGAGATGTGATATCTCAATGCTTCTAATACAAAACCTGAGACCCTTCCTATAGCATGAGATGTGATATCCAACTCCTTCCCATTCCAATCCTGAGGCCTTCCGATAGCATATGTGGTATCTCAATGCTTCTAATACCAAACCTGAGACCCTCACTATAGCATGAGCTGTGATATCCAAGTCCTTCCCATTCCAATCCTGAGACCCTTCCTATTACATGAGATGTGATATCCAACTCCTTCCCATTCCAACCTGAGACCCTTCCTACAGCATGCGATGGGATATCCAACTCCTTCCCATTCCAATCCTGAGACCCTTCCGATAGCATGAGATGTGATATCTCAATGCTTCTAGCAAAACTGAGACCCTTCCTATGCCATGAGATGTGATACCCAACTCCTTCCCATTCCAAACCTGAGACCCTTCCTATAGCATGAGATGTGATATCCAGCTCCTTCCCATTCCAATCCTGAGACCCTTCCTATAGCATGAGTTGTGATATCTCAATCCTTCTAATACCAAACCTGAGACCCTTCCTATAACATGAAATGTGATATCCAGCTCCTTCCCATTCCAAACCTGAGACCCTTCTATAGCATCATATGTGATATCTAAATGCTTCTAATATCAAACCTGAGACCCTTCCAATAACATGAGATGTGATATTCAACTCCTTCCCATTCCAATCCTGAGACCCTTCCTATACCATGAGATGTGATATCTCAATGCTTCTAATACCAAACCTGTAACCCGTCCTATAAAATGAGATGTGATATCCAAATCCTTCGCCTTCCAAACCTGAGACCCTCCCTTTAGCATGAGATGTGATATCCAACTCCTTCCCATTCCAATCCTGATACCCTTCCGATAGCATGAGATGTGATATCTCAATGCCTCTAATATCAAACATGAGACTCTCCCTATGGCATGAGATGTGATATCCAAGTCCTTCCCATTCCAATCCTGAGACCCTTCCTATAGCATGAGATGTGATATCTCAATGCTTCTAATACCAAACCTGAGACCCTTCCTATAACATGAGATGTGATATCCAACTCCTTCCCATTCCAAACCTGAGACCCTTCCAATAGCATGAGATGTGATATCTCAATGCTACTAATACAAAACCTGAGACCCTTCCTATAGCATGAGATGTGATATCCAACTCCTTCCCATTCCAATCCTGAGCCCTTCCGATAGCATATGTGGTATCTCAATGCTTCTAATACCAAACCTGAGACCCTCCCTATAGCATGAGATGTGATATCCAAGTCCTTCCCGTTCCAATCCTGAGACCCTTCCTATTACATGAGATGTGATATCCAACTCCTTCCCATTCCAACTTGAGACCCTTCCTATAGCATGTGATGGGATATCTAACTCCTTCCCATTCCAATCCTGAGACCCTTCCGACAGCATGAGATGTGATATCTCAATGCTTCTACCAAAACTGAGACCCTTCCTATGGCATGAGATGTGATATCCAACTCCTTCCCAATCCAATCCTGAGACCCTTCCTATAGCATGAGTTGTGATATCTCAATCTTTCTAATACCAAACCTGAGACCCTTCCTATAACATGAGATGTGATATCCAATTCCAAACCTGAGACCCGTCCTATAGTATGAGATGTGATATCCAACTCCTTCCCATTCCAATCCTGAGACCCTTCCGATAGCATGAGATGTGATATCTCAATGCTTCTTATACCAAACCTGAGACCCTTCCTATAGCATGAGATGTGATAAACAACTCCTTCCCATTCCAATCCTGTGACCCTTCCTATAGCATGAGATGTGATATCTCAATGCTTCTAGTACCAAACCTGGACTCTTCCTATAGCATGAGATGTGATGGCCAACTCCTTCCCATTCCAATCCTGCGTCCCTTCCTACATCATGAGATTTGATATCTCAATGCTTCTAATACCAAACCTGAGACCCTTCCTATAACATGAGATGTGATATCCAAGTCCTTCCCATTCCAATCCTGAGACCCTTCCTATTACATGAGATGTGATATCCAACTCCTTCCCATTCCAAACTGAGACCCTTCCTATAGCATGCGATGGGATATCCAACTCCTTCCCATTCCAATCCTGAGACCCTTACGATAGCAGAGATGTGATATCTCAATGATTCTACCAAAACTAAGACCCTTCCTATGGCATGAGATGTGATAGCCAACTCCTTCCGATTCCAATCCTGCGTCCCTTCCTACAGAATGAGATTTGATATCTCAATGCTTCTAATACCAAACCTGAGACCCTTCCTATAACATGAGATGTGATATTCAACTCCTTCCCGTTCAAATCCTGAGACCCTTCCTATACCATGAGATGTGATATCTCGATGATTTTAATACCAAACCTGAGATCCTTCCTATAACATGAGATGTGATATCTAACTCCTTCCCGTTCCAAACCTGAGACCCTTCCTATAGCATAAGATGTGATATCCAGCTCCTTCCCATTCCAATCCTGAGACCCTTCCTATAGCATGATATGTGATATCTCAATGCTTCTAATACCAAAGCTGAGACCTTTCCAATAACATGAGATGTGATATTCAACTCCTTCCCATTCCAATCCTGAGACCCTTCCTATACCATGAGATGTGATATCTCAATGCTTCTAATACCAAACCTGTAACCCGTCCTATAAAATGAGATGTGATATCCAAATCCTTCGCCTTCCAAACCTGAGACCCTCCCTTTAGCATGAGATGAGATATCCAACTCCTTCCCATTCCAATCCTGATACCCTTCTGATAGCATGAGATGTGATATCTCAATGCCTCTAATATCAAATATGAGACTCTCCCTATAGCATGAGATGTGATATCCAAGTCCTTCCAATTCCAATCCTGAGACCCTTCCTATAGCATGAGATGTGATATCTCAATGCTTCTAATACCAAACCTGAAACCCTTCCTATAACATGAGATGTGATATCCAACTCCTTCCCATTCCAAACCTGAGACCCTTCCTATAGCATGAGATGTGATATCTCAATGCTTCTAATACAAAACCTGAGACCCTTCCTATAGCATGAGATGTGATATCCAACTCCTTCCCATTTCAAACCTGAGACCCTTCCTATAGCATGATATGTGATATCTCAATGCTTCTAATACCAAAGCTGAGACCTTTCCAATAACATGAGATGTGATATTCAACTCCTTCCCATTCCAATCCTGAGACCCTTCCTATACCATGAGATGTGATATCTCAATGCTTCTAATACCAAACCTGTAACCCGTCCTATAAAATGAGATGTGATATCCAAATCCTTCGCCTTCCAAACCTGAGACCCTCCCTTTAGCATGAGATGAGATATCCAACTCCTTCCCATTCCAATCCTGATACCCTTCTGATAGCATGAGATGTGATATCTCAATGCCTCTAATATCAAATATGAGACTCTCCCTATAGCATGAGATGTGATATCCAAGTCCTTCCAATTCCAATCCTGAGACCCTTCCTATAGCATGAGATGTGATATCTCAATGCTTCTAATACCAAACCTGAAACCCTTCCTATAACATGAGATGTGATATCCAACTCCTTCCCATTCCAAACCTGAGACCCTTCCTATAGCATGAGATGTGATATCTCAATGCTTCTAATACAAAACCTGAGACCCTTCCTATAGCATGAGATGTGATATCCAACTCCTTCCCATTCCAATCCTGAGGCCTTCCAATAGCATATGTGATATCTCAATGCTTCTAATACCAAACCTGAGACCCTCCCTATAGCATGAGATGTGATATCCAAGTCCTTCCCATTCCAATCCTGAGACCCTTCCTATTACATGAGATGTGATATCCAACTCCTTCCCATTCCAACCTGAGACCCTTCCTATAGCATGCGATGGGATATCCAGCTCCTTCCCATTCCAATCCTGAGACCCTTCCTATAGCATGAATTGTGATATCTCAATCCTTCTAATACCAAACCTGAGACCCTTCCTATAACATGAAATGTGATTTCCAACTCCTTCCCATTTCAAACCTGAGACCCTTCCTATAGCATGAGATGTGATATCTCAATGCTTCTAATACAAAACCTGAGACCCTTCCTATTACATGAGATGTGATATCCAACTCCTTCCCATTCCAACCTGAGACCCTTCCTATAGCATGCGATGGGATATCCAACTCCTTCCCATTCCAATCCTGAGACCCTTCCGATAGCATGAGATGTGATATCTCAATGCTTCTAGCAAAACTGAGACCCTTCCTATGCCATGAGATGTGATACCCAACTCCTTCCCATTCCAAACCTGAGACCCTTCCTATAGCATGAGATGTGATATCCAGCTCCTTCCCATTCCAAACCTGAGACCCTTCCTATAGCATGAGTTGTGATATCTCAATCCTTCTAATACCAAACCTGAGACCCTTCCTATAACATGAAATGTGATATCCAGCTCCTTCCCATTCCAAACCTGAGACCCTTCTATAGCATCATATGTGATATCTAAATGCTTCTAATATCAAACCTGAGACCCTTCCAATAACATGAGATGTGATATTCAACTCCTTCCCATTCCAATCCTGAGACCCTTCCTATACCATGAGATGTGATATCTCAATGCTTCTAATACCAAACCTGTAACCCGTCCTATAAAATGAGATGTGATATCCAAATCCTTCGTCTTCCAAACCTGAGACCCTCCCTTTAGCATGAGATGTGATATCCAACTCCTTCCCATTCCAATCCTGATACCCTTCCGATAGCATGAGATGTGATATCTCAATGCCTCTAATATCAAACATGAGACTCTCCCTATGGCATGAGATGTGATATCCAAGTCCTTCCCATTCCAATCCTGAGACCCTTCCTATAGCATGAGATGTGATATCTCAATGCTTCTAATACCAAACCTGAGACCCTTCCTATAACATGAGATGTGATATCCAACTCCTTCCCATTCCAAACCTGAGACCCTTCCAATAGCATGAGATGTGATATCTCAATGCTACTAATACAAAACCTGAGACCCTTCCTATAGCATGAGATGTGATATCTCAATGCTTCTAATACCAAACCTGTAACCCGTCCTATAAAATGAGATGTGATATCCAAATCCTTCGCCTTCCAAACCTGAGACCCTCCCTTTAGCATGAGATGAGATATCCAACTCCTTCCCATTCCAATCCTGATACCCTTCTGATAGCATGAGATGTGATATCTCAATGCCTCTAATATCAAATATGAGACTCTCCCTATAGCATGAGATGTGATATCCAAGTCCTTCCAATTCCAATCCTGAGACCCTTCCTATAGCATGAGATGTGATATCTCAATGCTTCTAATACCAAACCTGAAACCCTTCCTATAACATGAGATGTGATATCCAACTCCTTCCCATTCCAAACCTGAGACCCTTCCTATAGCATGAGATGTGATATCTCAATGCTTCTAATACAAAACCTGAGACCCTTCCTATAGCATGAGATGTGATATCCAACTCCTTCCCATTCCAATCCTGAGGCCTTCCAATAGCATATGTGATATCTCAATGCTTCTAATACCAAACCTGAGACCCTCCCTATAGCATGAGATGTGATATCCAAGTCCTTCCCATTCCAATCCTGAGACCCTTCCTATTACATGAGATGTGATATCCAACTCCTTCCCATTCCAACCTGAGACCCTTCCTATAGCATGCGATGGGATATCCAGCTCCTTCCCATTCCAATCCTGAGACCCTTCCTATAGCATGAATTGTGATATCTCAATCCTTCTAATACCAAACCTGAGACCCTTCCTATAACATGAAATGTGATTTCCAACTCCTTCCCATTTCAAACCTGAGACCCTTCCTATAGCATGAGATGTGATATCTCAATGCTTCTAATACAAAACCTGAGACCCTTCCTATAGCATGAGATGTGATATCCAACTCCTTCCCATTCCAATCCTGAGGCCTTCCGATAGCATATGTGGTATCTCAATGCTTCTAATACCAAACCTGAGACCCTCACTATAGCATGAGATGTGATATCCAAGTCCTTCCCATTCCAATCCTGAGACCCTTCCTATTACATGAGATGTGATATCCAACTCCTTCCCATTCCAACCTGAGACCCTTCCTATAGCATGCGATGGGATATCCAACTCCTTCCCATTCCAATCCTGAGACCCTTCCGATAGCATGAGATGTGATATCTCAATGCTTCTAGCAAAACTGAGACCCTTCCTATGCCATGAGATGTGATACCCAACTCCTTCCCATTCCAAACCTGAGACCCTTCCTATAGCATGAGATGTGATATCCAGCTCCTTCCCATTCCAAACCTGAGACCCTTCCTATAGCATGAGTTGTGATATCTCAATCCTTCTAATACCAAACATGAGACCCTTCCTATAACATGAAATGTGATATCCAGCTCCTTCCCATTCCAAACCTGAGACCCTTCTATAGCATCATATGTGATATCTAAATGCTTCTAATATCAAACCTGAGACCCTTCCAATAACATGAGATGTGATATTCAACTCCTTCCCATTCCAATCCTGAGACCCTTCCTATACCATGAGATGTGATATCTCAATGCTTCTAATACCAAACCTGTAACCTGTCCTATAAAATGAGATGTGATATCCAAATCCTTCGTCTTCCAAACCTGAGACCCTCCCTTTAGCATGAGATGTGATATCCAACTCCTTCCCATTCCAATCCTGATACCCTTCCGATAGCATGAGATGTGATATCTCAATGCCTCTAATATCAAACATGAGACTCTCCCTATGGCATGAGATGTGATATCCAAGTCCTTCCCATTCCAATCCTGAGACCCTTCCTATAGCATGAGATGTGATATCTCAATGCTTCTAATACCAAACCTGAGACCCTTCCTATAACATGAGATGTGATATCCAACTCCTTCCCATTCCAAACCTGAGACCCTTCCAATAGCATGAGATGTGATATCTCAATGCTACTAATACAAAACCTGAGACCCTTCCTATAGCATGAGATGTGATATCCAACTCCTTCCCATTCCAATCCTGAGCCCTTCCGATAGCATATGTGGTATCTCAATGCTTCTAATACCAAACCTGAGACCCTCCCTATAGCATGAGATGTGATATCCAAGTCCTTCCCATTCCAATCCTGAGACCCTTCCTATTACATGAGATGGGATATCTAACTCCTTCCCATTCCAATCCTGAGACCCTTCCGACAGCATGAGATGTGATATCTCAATGCTTCTACCAAAACTGAGACCCTTCCTATGGCATGAGATGTGATATCCAACTCCTTCCCAATCCAATCCTGAGACCCTTCCTATAGCATGAGTTGTGATATCTCAATCTTTCTAATACCAAACCTGAGACCCTTCCTATAACATGAGATGTGATATCCAATTCCAAACCTGAGACCCATCCTATAGTATGAGATGTGATATCCAACTCCTTCCCATTCCAAACCTGAGACCCTTCCTATAGCATGAGATGTGATATCTCAATGCTTCTAATACAAAACCTGAGACCCTTCCTATAGCATGAGATGTGATATCCAACTCCTTCCCATTCCAATCCTGAGGCCTTCCGATAGCATATGTGGTATCTCAATGCTTCTAATACCAAACCTGAGACCCTCACTATAGCATGAGATGTGATATCCAAGTCCTTCCCATTCCAATCCTGAGACCCTTCCTATTACATGAGATGTGATATCCAACTCCTTCCCATTCCAACCTGAGACCCTTCCTATAGCATGCGATGGGATATCCAACTCCTTCCCATTCCAATCCTGAGACCCTTCCGATAGCATGAGATGTGATATCTCAATGCTTCTAGCAAAACTGAGACCCTTCCTATGCCATGAGATGTGATATCCAACTCCTTCCCATTCCAAACCTGAGACCCTTCCTATAGCATGAGATGTGATATCCAGCTCCTTCCCATTCCAATCCTGAGACCCTTCCTATAGCATGAGTTGTGATATCTCAATCCTTCTAATACCAAACCTGAGACCCTTCCTATAACATGAAATGTGATATCCAGCTCCTTCCCATTCCAAACCTGAGACCCTTCCTATAGCATGATATGTGATATCTAAATGCTTCTAATATCAAACCTGAGACCCTTCCAATAACATGAGATGTGATATTCAACTCCTTCCCATTCCAATCCTGAGACCCTTCCTATTACATGAGATGTGATATCCAACTCCTTCCCATTCCAACCTGAGACCCTTCCTATAGCATGCGATGGGATATCCAACTCCTTCCCATTCCAATCCTGAGACCCTTCCGATAGCATGAGATGTGATATCTCAATGCTTCTAGCAAAACTGAGACCCTTCCTATGCCATGAGATGTGATATCCAACTCCTTCCCATTCCAAACCTGAGACCCTTCCTATAGCATGAGATGTGATATCCAGCTCCTTCCCATTCCAATCCTGAGACCCTTCCTATAGCATGAGTTGTGATATCTCAATCCTTCTAATACCAAACCTGAGACCCTTCCTATAACATGAAATGTGATATCCAGCTCCTTCCCATTCCAAACCTGAGACCCTTCCTATAGCATGATATGTGATATCTAAATGCTTCTAATATCAAACCTGAGACCCTTCCAATAACATGAGATGTGATATTCAACTCCTTCCCATTCCAATCCTGAGACCCTTCCTATACCATGAGATGTGATATCTCAATGCTTCTAATACCAAACCTGTAACCCGTCCTATAAAATGAGATGTGATATCCAAATCCTTCGCCTTCCAAACCTGAGACCCTCCCTTTAGCATGAGATGTGATATCCAACTCCTTCCCATTCCAATCCTGAGGCCTTCCAATAGCATATGTGATATCTCAATGCTTCTAATACCAAACCTGAGACCCTCCCTATAGCATGAGATGTGATATCCAACTCCTTCCCATTCCAACCTGAGACCCTTCCTATAGCATGCGATGGGATATCCAGCTCCTTCCCATTCCAATCCGGAGACCCTTCCTATAGCATGAATTGTGATATCTCAATCCTTCTAATACCAAACCTGAGACCCTTCCTATAACATGAAATGTGATTTCCAACTCCTTCCCATTTCAAACCTGAGACCCTTCCTATAGCATGAGATGTGATATCTCAATGCTTCTAATACAAAACCTGAGACCCTTCCTATAGCATGAGATGTGATATCCAACTCCTTCCCATTCCAATCCTGAGGCCTTCCGATAGCATATGTGGTATCTCAATGCTTCTAATACCAAACCTGAGACCCTCACTATAGCATGAGCTGTGATATCCAAGTCCTTCCCATTCCAATCCTGAGACCCTTCCTATTACATGAGATGTGATATCCAACTCCTTCCCATTCCAACCTGAGACCCTTCCTACAGCATGCGATGGGATATCCAACTCCTTCCCATTCCAATCCTGAGACCCTTCCGATAGCATGAGATGTGATATCTCAATGCTTCTAGCAAAACTGAGACCCTTCCTATGCCATGAGATGTGATACCCAACTCCTTCCCATTCCAAACCTGAGACCCTTCCTATAGCATGAGATGTGATATCCAGCTCCTTCCCATTCCAATCCTGAGACCCTTCCTATAGCATGAGTTGTGATATCTCAATCCTTCTAATACCAAACCTGAGACCCTTCCTATAACATGAAATGTGATATCCAGCTCCTTCCCATTCCAAACCTGAGACCCTTCTATAGCATCATATGTGATATCTAAATGCTTCTAATATCAAACCTGAGACCCTTCCAATAACATGAGATGTGATATTCAACTCCTTCCCATTCCAATCCTGAGACCCTTCCTATACCATGAGATGTGATATCTCAATGCTTCTAATACCAAACCTGTAACCCGTCCTATAAAATGAGATGTGATATCCAAATCCTTCGCCTTCCAAACCTGAGACCCTCCCTTTAGCATGAGATGTGATATCCAACTCCTTCCCATTCCAATCCTGATACCCTTCCGATAGCATGAGATGTGATATCTCAATGCCTCTAATATCAAACATGAGACTCTCCCTATGGCATGAGATGTGATATCCAAGTCCTTCCCATTCCAATCCTGAGACCCTTCCTATAGCATGAGATGTGATATCTCAATGCTTCTAATACCAAACCTGAGACCCTTC
Organism: Ambystoma mexicanum; assembly: GCF_040938575.1. Classification (NCBI taxonomy): domain Eukaryota; kingdom Metazoa; phylum Chordata; class Amphibia; order Caudata; family Ambystomatidae; genus Ambystoma; species Ambystoma mexicanum. The sequence goes on along the minus strand of NC_090932.1, from coordinate 559,900,410 downwards.
CTATAACATGAGATGTGATATCCAACTCCTTCCCATTCCAAACCTGAGACCCTTCCAATAGCATGAGATGTGATATCTCAATGCTACTAATACAAAACCTGAGACCCTTCCTATAGCATGAGATGTGATATCCAACTCCTTCCCATTCCAATCCTGAGCCCTTCCGATAGCATATGTGGTATCTCAATGCTTCTAATACCAAACCTGAGACCCTCCCTATAGCATGAGATGTGATATCCAAGTCCTTCCCGTTCCAATCCTGAGACCCTTCCTATTACATGAGATGTGATATCCAACTCCTTCCCATTCCAACTTGAGACCCTTCCTATAGCATGTGATGGGATATCTAACTCCTTCCCATTCCAATCCTGAGACCCTTCCGACAGCATGAGATGTGATATCTCAATGCTTCTACCAAAACTGAGACCCTTCCTATGGCATGAGATGTGATATCCAACTCCTTCCCAATCCAATCCTGAGACCCTTCCTATAGCATGAGTTGTGATATCTCAATCTTTCTAATACCAAACCTGAGACCCTTCCTATAACATGAGATGTGATATCCAATTCCAAACCTGAGACCCGTCCTATAGTATGAGATGTGATATCCAACTCCTTCCCATTCCAATCCTGAGACCCTTCCGATAGCATGAGATGTGATATCTCAATGCTTCTTATACCAAACCTGAGACCCTTCCTATAGCATGAGATGTGATAAACAACTCCTTCCCATTCCAATCCTGTGACCCTTCCTATAGCATGAGATGTGATATCTCAATGCTTCTAGTACCAAACCTGGACTCTTCCTATAGCATGAGATGTGATGGCCAACTCCTTCCCATTCCAATCCTGCGTCCCTTCCTACATCATGAGATTTGATATCTCAATGCTTCTAATACCAAACCTGAGACCCTTCCTATAACATGAGATGTGATATCCAAGTCCTTCCCATTCCAATCCTGAGACCCTTCCTATTACATGAGATGTGATATCCAACTCCTTCCCATTCCAAACTGAGACCCTTCCTATAGCATGCGATGGGATATCCAACTCCTTCCCATTCCAATCCTGAGACCCTTACGATAGCAGAGATGTGATATCTCAATGATTCTACCAAAACTAAGACCCTTCCTATGGCATGAGATGTGATAGCCAACTCCTTCCGATTCCAATCCTGCGTCCCTTCCTACAGAATGAGATTTGATATCTCAATGCTTCTAATACCAAACCTGAGACCCTTCCTATAACATGAGATGTGATATTCAACTCCTTCCCGTTCAAATCCTGAGACCCTTCCTATACCATGAGATGTGATATCTCGATGATTTTAATACCAAACCTGAGATCCTTCCTATAACATGAGATGTGATATCTAACTCCTTCCCGTTCCAAACCTGAGACCCTTCCTATAGCATAAGATGTGATATCCAGCTCCTTCCCATTCCAATCCTGAGACCCTTCCTATAGCATGATATGTGATATCTCAATGCTTCTAATACCAAAGCTGAGACCTTTCCAATAACATGAGATGTGATATTCAACTCCTTCCCATTCCAATCCTGAGACCCTTCCTATACCATGAGATGTGATATCTCAATGCTTCTAATACCAAACCTGTAACCCGTCCTATAAAATGAGATGTGATATCCAAATCCTTCGCCTTCCAAACCTGAGACCCTCCCTTTAGCATGAGATGAGATATCCAACTCCTTCCCATTCCAATCCTGATACCCTTCTGATAGCATGAGATGTGATATCTCAATGCCTCTAATATCAAATATGAGACTCTCCCTATAGCATGAGATGTGATATCCAAGTCCTTCCAATTCCAATCCTGAGACCCTTCCTATAGCATGAGATGTGATATCTCAATGCTTCTAATACCAAACCTGAAACCCTTCCTATAACATGAGATGTGATATCCAACTCCTTCCCATTCCAAACCTGAGACCCTTCCTATAGCATGAGATGTGATATCTCAATGCTTCTAATACAAAACCTGAGACCCTTCCTATAGCATGAGATGTGATATCCAACTCCTTCCCATTTCAAACCTGAGACCCTTCCTATAGCATGATATGTGATATCTCAATGCTTCTAATACCAAAGCTGAGACCTTTCCAATAACATGAGATGTGATATTCAACTCCTTCCCATTCCAATCCTGAGACCCTTCCTATACCATGAGATGTGGTATCTCAATGCTTCTAATACCAAACCTGTAACCCGTCCTATAAAATGAGATGTGATATCCAAATCCTTCGCCTTCCAAACCTGAGACCCTCCCTTTAGCATGAGATGAGATATCCAACTCCTTCCCATTCCAATCCTGATACCCTTCTGATAGCATGAGATGTGATATCTCAATGCCTCTAATATCAAATATGAGACTCTCCCTATAGCATGAGATGTGATATCCAAGTCCTTCCAATTCCAATCCTGAGACCCTTCCTATAGCATGAGATGTGATATCTCAATGCTTCTAATACCAAACCTGAAACCCTTCCTATAACATGAGATGTGATATCCAACTCCTTCCCATTCCAAACCTGAGACCCTTCCTATAGCATGAGATGTGATATCTCAATGCTTCTAATACAAAACCTGAGACCCTTCCTATAGCATGAGATGTGATATCCAACTCCTTCCCATTCCAATCCTGAGGCCTTCCAATAGCATATGTGATATCTCAATGCTTCTAATACCAAACCTGAGACCCTCCCTATAGCATGAGATGTGATATCCAAGTCCTTCCCATTCCAATCCTGAGACCCTTCCTATTACATGAGATGTGATATCCAACTCCTTCCCATTCCAACCTGAGACCCTTCCTATAGCATGCGATGGGATATCCAGCTCCTTCCCATTCCAATCCTGAGACCCTTCCTATAGCATGAATTGTGATATCTCAATCCTTCTAATACCAAACCTGAGACCCTTCCTATAACATGAAATGTGATTTCCAACTCCTTCCCATTTCAAACCTGAGACCCTTCCTATAGCATGAGATGTGATATCTCAATGCTTCTAATACAAAACCTGAGACCCTTCCTATAGCATGAGATGTGATATCCAACTCCTTCCCATTCCAATCCTGAGGCCTTCCGATAGCATATGTGGTATCTCAATGCTTCTAATACCAAACCTGAGACCCTCACTATAGCATGAGATGTGATATCCAAGTCCTTCCCATTCCAATCCTGAGACCCTTCCTATTACATGAGATGTGATATCCAACTCCTTCCCATTCCAACCTGAGACCCTTCCTATAGCATGCGATGGGATATCCAACTCCTTCCCATTCCAATCCTGAGACCCTTCCGATAGCATGAGATGTGATATCTCAATGCTTCTAGCAAAACTGAGACCCTTCCTATGCCATGAGATGTGATACCCAACTCCTTCCCATTCCAAACCTGAGACCCTTCCTATAGCATGAGATGTGATATCCAGCTCCTTCCCATTCCAAACCTGAGACCCTTCCTATAGCATGAGTTGTGATATCTCAATCCTTCTAATACCAAACCTGAGACCCTTCCTATAACATGAAATGTGATATCCAGCTCCTTCCCATTCCAAACCTGAGACCCTTCTATAGCATCATATGTGATATCTAAATGCTTCTAATATCAAACCTGAGACCCTTCCAATAACATGAGATGTGATATTCAACTCCTTCCCATTCCAATCCTGAGACCCTTCCTATACCATGAGATGTGATATCTCAATGCTTCTAATACCAAACCTGTAACCCGTCCTATAAAATGAGATGTGATATCCAAATCCTTCGTCTTCCAAACCTGAGACCCTCCCTTTAGCATGAGATGTGATATCCAACTCCTTCCCATTCCAATCCTGATACCCTTCCGATAGCATGAGATGTGATATCTCAATGCCTCTAATATCAAACATGAGACTCTCCCTATGGCATGAGATGTGATATCCAAGTCCTTCCCATTCCAATCCTGAGACCCTTCCTATAGCATGAGATGTGATATCTCAATGCTTCTAATACCAAACCTGAGACCCTTCCTATAACATGAGATGTGATATCCAACTCCTTCCCATTCCAAACCTGAGACCCTTCCAATAGCATGAGATGTGATATCTCAATGCTACTAATACAAAACCTGAGACCCTTCCTATAGCATGAGATGTGATATCCAACTCCTTCCCATTCCAATCCTGAGCCCTTCCGATAGCATATGTGGTATCTCAATGCTTCTAATACCAAACCTGAGACCCTCCCTATAGCATGAGATGTGATATCCAAGTCCTTCCCATTCCAATCCTGAGACCCTTCCTATTACATGAGATGGGATATCTAACTCCTTCCCATTCCAATCCTGAGACCCTTCCGACAGCATGAGATGTGATATCTCAATGCTTCTACCAAAACTGAGACCCTTCCTATGGCATGAGATGTGATATCCAACTCCTTCCCAATCCAATCCTGAGACCCTTCCTATAGCATGAGTTGTGATATCTCAATCTTTCTAATACCAAACCTGAGACCCTTCCTATAACATGAGATGTGATATCCAATTCCAAACCTGAGACCCATCCTATAGTATGAGATGTGATATCCAACTCCTTCCCATTCCAATCCTGAGACCCTTCCGATAGCATGAGATGTGATATCTCAATGCTTCTTATACCAAACCTGAGACCCTTCCTATAGCATGAGATGTGATAAACAACTCCTTCCCATTCCAATCCTGTGACCCTTCCTATAGCATGAGATGTGATATCTCAATGCTTCTAGTACCAAACCTGGACTCTTCCTATAGCATGAGATGTGATGGCCAACTCCTTCCCATTCCAATCCTGCGTCCCTTCCTACATCATGAGATTTGATATCTCAATGCTTCTAATACCAAACCTGAGACCCTTCCTATAACATGAGATGTGATATCCAAGTCCTTCCCATTCCAATCCTGAGACCCTTCCTATTACATGAGATGTGATATCCAACTCCTTCCCATTCCAAACTGAGACCCTTCCTATAGCATGCGATGGGATATCCAACTCCTTCCCATTCCAATCCTGAGACCCTTACGATAGCAGAGATGTGATATCTCAATGATTCTACCAAAACTAAGACCCTTCCTATGGCATGAGATGTGATAGCCAACTCCTTCCGATTCCAATACTGTGTCCCTTCCTACAGAATGAGATTTGAAATCTCAATGCTTCTAATACCAAACCTGAGACCCTTCCTATAACATGAGATGTGATATTCAACTCCTTCCCATTCAAATCCTGAGACCCTTCCTATACCATGAGATGTGATATCTCGATGATTTTAATACCAAACCTGAGATCCTTCCTATAACATGAGATATGATATCTAACTCCTTCCCGTTCCAAACCTGAGACCCTTCCTATAGCATAAGATGTGATATCCAGCTCCTTCCCATTCCAATCCTGAGACCCTTTCTATAGCATGAGTTGTGATATCTCAATCCTTCTAATACCAAACCTGAGACCCTTCCTATAACATGAAATGTGATATCCAACTCCTTCCCATTTCAAACCTGAGACCCTTCCTATAGCATGATATGTGATATCTCAATGCTTCTAATACCAAAGCTGAGACCTTTTCAATAACATGAGATGTGATATTCAACTCCTTCCCATTCCAATCCTGAGACCCTTCCTATACCATGAGATGTGATATCTCAATGCTTCTAATACCAAACCTGTAACCCGTCCTATAAAATGAGATGTGATATCCAAATCCTTCGCCTTCCAAACCTGAGACCCTCCCTTTAGCATGAGATGAGATATCCAACTCCTTCCCATTCCAATCCTGATACCCTTCTGATAGCATGAGATGTGATATCTCAATGCCTCTAATATAAAATATGAGACTCTCCCTATAGCATGAGATGTGATATCCAAGTCCTTCCAATTCCAATCCTGAGACCCTTCCTATAGCATGAGATGTGATATCTCAATGCTTCTAATACCAAACCTGAAACCCTTCCTATAACATGAGATGTGATATCCAACTCCTTCCCATTCCAAACCTGAGACCCTTCCTATAGCATGAGATGTGATATCTCAATGCTTCTAATACAAAACCTGAGACCCTTCCTATAGCATGAGATGTGATATCCAACTCCTTCCCATTCCAATCCTGAGGCCTTCCAATAGCATGAGATGTGATATCCAACTCCTTTCCATTCCAATCCTGAGACCCTTCCTATAGCATGAGGTGTGATATTATAGCATGAGATGTGATATCTCTATGCTTCTAATACCAAACCTGAGACCCTTCTTATAGCATGAGATGGGTATCCAACTCCTTCTTATTCCAATCACGAGACCCTTACGATAGCAGATATGTGATATCTCAATTCTTCTACCAAACCTGAGACCCGTCCTATACCATGAGATGTGATATCCAAATCCTTCCCTTTCCAAACCTGAGACCATTCCTTTAGCATGAGATGTGATATCCAACTCATTCCCATTCCAATCCTGAGACCCTTCCTGTAGCATGAGATGTGATATCCAACTCCTTCCCATTCCAATCCTGAGACCCTTCCTATAGCATGAGATGTGATATCTCAATCCTTCTAATACCAAACCTGAGATCCTTCCTATAACATGAGATGTGATATCTAACTCATTCCCTTTCCAAACCTGAGACACTTCCTATAGCATGATATGTGATATCCAACTCCTTCCCATTCCAATCCTGAGACACTTCCTGTAGCATGAGATGTGATATCTCAATGCTTCTACTACCAAACCTGAGACCCTTCCTATAACATGAGATGTGATATCCAACTCCTTCCCATTCCAAACCTGACACCCTTCTTAAAGCATGAGATGGGATATCCAACTCCTTCCTATTCCAATCCCGAGACCCTTACGATAGCAGAGATGTGATATCTTAATACTTATACCAAACCTGAGACCCTTCCTATGGCATGCAATGTGATATCCAACTCCTTCCCATTCCAATCTTGAGACCCTTCCTATAGCATGAGATGTGATATCTCAATGCTTCTACCAAACCTGACACCCGTCCTATAACATGAGATGTGATATCAAAATCCTTCCCTTTCCAAACCTGAGACCATTCCTTTAGCATGAGTTGTGATATCCAACTCGTTCCCATTCCAATCCTGAGACCCTTCCTGTAGCATGAGATGTGATATCTCAATGCTTCTACTACCAAACCTGAGACCCTTCCTATAACATGAGATGTGATATCCAACTCCTTCCCATTCAAATCCAGAGACCCTTCCTATAGCATGAGATGTGATATCTCAATCCTTCTAATACCAAACTTGAGATCCTTCCTATAACATGAGATGTGACATCTAACTCATTCCCTTTCCAAACCTGAGACCCTTCCTATAGCATGAGATGTGATATCCAACTCCTTCCCATTCCAATCCTGAGACCCTTCGTACAGCATGAGGTGTGATATTATAGCATGAGATGTGATATCTCTATGCTTCTAATACCAAACCTGAGACCCTTCCTATAACATGAGATGTGATATCCAACTCCTTCCCATTCCAAACCCGAGACCCTTCTTAAAGCATGAGATAGGATATCCAACTCCTTCCTATTCCAATCCCGAGACCCTTACGATAGCAGAGATGTGATATCTCAATGCTTATACCAAACCTAAGACCCTTCCTATGGCATGCGATGTGATATCCAACTCCTTCCCATTCCAATCCTGAGACCCTTCCTATAGCATGAGATGTGATATCTCAATGCTTCTACCAAACCTGAGACCCGTCCTATAACATGAGATGTGATATCCAAATCCTTCCCATTCAAATCCTGAGATCCTTCCGATAGCATGAGATGTGATATCTCAATGCTTCTTATACCAAACCTGAGACCCTTCCTATAGCATGAGATGTGATAAACAACTCCTTCCCATTCCAATCCTGTGACCCTTCCTATAGCATGAGATGTGATATCTCAATGCTTCTAGTACCAAACCTGGACTCTTCCTATAGCATGAGATGTGATGGCCAACTCCTTCCCATTCCAATCCTGCGTCCCTTCCTACATCATGATATTTGATATCTCAATGCTTCTAATACCAAACCTGAGACCCTTCCTATAACATGAGATGTGATATCCAAGTCCTTCCCATTCCAATCCTGAGACCCTTCCTATTACATGAGATGTGATATCCAACTCCTTCCCATTCCAAACTGAGACCCTTCCTATAGCATGCGATGGGATATCCAACTCCTTCCCATTCCAATCCTGAGACCCTTACGATAGCAGAGATGTGATATCTCAATGATTCTACCAAAACTAAGACCCTTCCTATGGCATGAGATGTGATAGCCAACTCCTTCCGATTCCAATGCTGTGTCCCTTCCTACAGAATGAGATTTGAAATCTCAATGCTTCTAATACCAAACCTGAGACCCTTCCTATAACATGAGATGTGATATTCAACTCCTTCCCATTCAAATCCTGAGACCCTTCCTATACCATGAGATGTGATATCTCGATGATTTTAATACCAAACCTGAGATCCTTCCTATAACATGAGATATGATATCTAACTCCTTCCCGTTCCAAACCTGAGACCCTTCCTATAGCATAAGATGTGATATCCAGCTCCTTCCCATTCCAATCCTGAGACCCTTCCTATAGCATGAGTTGTGATATCTCAATCCTTCTAATACCAAACCTGAGACCCTTCCTATAACATGAAATGTGATATCCAACTCCTTCCCAGTTCAAACCTGAGACCCTTCCTATAGCATGATATGTGATATCTCAATGCTTCTAATACCAAAGCTGAGACCTTTCCAATAACATGAGATGTGATATTCAACTCCTTCCCATTCCAATCCTGAGACCCTTCCTATACCATGAGATGTGATATCTCAATGCTTCTAATACCAAACCTGTAACCCGTCCTATAAAATGAGATGTGATATCCAAATCCTTCGCCTTCCAAACCTGAGACCCTCCCTTTAGCATGAGATGAGATATCCAACTCCTTCCCATTCCAATCCTGATACCCTTCTGATAGCATGAGATGTGATATCTCAATGCCTCTAATATCAAATATGAGACTCTCCCTATAGCATGAGATGTGATATCCAAGTCCTTCCAATTCCAATCCTGAGACCCTTCCTATAGCATGAGATGTGATATCTCAATGCTTCTAATACCAAACCTGAAACCCTTCCTATAACATGAGATGTGATATCCAACTCCTTCCCATTCCAAACCTGAGACCCTTCCTATAGCATGAGATGTGATATCTCAATGCTTCTAATACAAAACCTGAGACCCTTCCTATAGCATGAGATGTGATATCCAACTCCTTCCCATTCCAATCCTGAGGCCTTCCAATAGCATGAGATGTGATATCCAACTCCTTTCCATTCCAATCCTGAGACCCTTCCTATAGCATGAGGTGTGATATTATAGCATGAGATGTGATATCTCTATGCTTCTAATACCAAACCTGAGACCCTTCTTATAGCATGAGATGGGTATCCAACTCCTTCTTATTCCAATCACGAGACCCTTACGATAGCAGATATGTGATATCTCAATTCTTCTACCAAACCTGAGACCCGTCCTATACCATGAGATGTGATATCCAAATCCTTCCCTTTCCAAACCTGAGACCATTCCTTTAGCATGAGATGTGATATCCAACTCATTCCCATTCCAATCCTGAGACCCTTCCTGTAGCATGAGATGTGATATCCAACTCCTTCCCATTCCAATCCTGAGACCCTTCCTATAGCATGAGATGTGATATCTAACTCATTCCCTTTCCAAACCTGAGACACTTCCTATAGCATGATATGTGATATCCAACTCCTTCCCATTCCAATCCTGAGACACTTCCTGTAGCATGAGATGTGATATCTCAATGCTTCTACTACCAAACCTGAGACCCTTCCTATAACATGAGATGTGATATCCAACTCCTTCCCATTCCAAACCTGACACCCTTCTTAAAGCATGAGATGGGATATCCAACTCCTTCCTATTCCAATCCCGAGACCCTTACGATAGCAGAGATGTGATATCTTAATGCTTATACCAAACCTGAGACCCTTCCTATGGCATGCAATGTGATATCCAACTCCTTCCCATTCCAATCTTGAGACCCTTCCTATAGCATGAGATGTGATATCTCAATGCTTCTACCAAACCTGACACCCGTCCTATAACATGAGATGTGATATCAAAATCCTTCCCTTTCCAAACCTGAGACCATTCCTTTAGCATGAGTTGTGATATCCAACTCGTTCCCATTCCAATCCTGAGACCCTTCCTGTAGCATGAGATGTGATATCTCAATGCTTCTACTACCAAACCTGAGACCCTTCCTATAACATGAGATGTGATATCCAACTCCTTCCCATTCAAATCCAGAGACCCTTCCTATAGCATGAGATGTGATATCTCAATCCTTCTAATACCAAACTTGAGATCCTTCCTATAACATGAGATGTGACATCTAACTCATTCCCTTTCCAAACCTGAGACCCTTCCTATAGCATGAGATGTGATATCCAACTCCTTCCCATTCCAATCCTGAGACCCTTCGTACAGCATGAGGTGTGATATTATAGCATGAGATGTGATATCTCTATGCTTCTAATACCAAACCTGAGACCCTTCCTATAACATGAGATGTGATATCCAACTCCTTCCCATTCCAAACCCGAGACCCTTCTTAAAGCATGAGATAGGATATCCAACTCCTTCCTATTCCAATCCCGAGACCCTTACGATAGCAGAGATGTGATATCTCAATGCTTATACCAAACCTAAGACCCTTCCTATGGCATGCGATGTGATATCCAACTCCTTCCCATTCCAATCCTGAGACCCTTCCTATAGCATGAGATGTGATATCTCAATGCTTCTACCAAACCTGAGACCCGTCCTATAACATGAGATGTGATATCCAAATCCTTCCCATTCAAATCCTGAGATCCTTCCGATAGCATGAGATGTGATATCTCAATGCTTCTTATACCAAACCTGAGACCCTTCCTATAGCATGAGATGTGATAAACAACTAATTCCCATTCCAATCCTGTGACCCTTACTATAGCATGAGATGTGATATCTCAATGCTTCTAATACCAAACCTGGACTCTTCCTGTAGCATGAGATGTGATATCCAAGTCCTTCCCATTCCAATCCTGAGACCCTTCCTATAGCATGAGTTGTGATATCTCAATCCTTCTAATACCAAACCTGAGACCCTTCCTATAACATGAGATGTGATATCCAACTCCTTCCCATTCCAAACCTGAGACCCTGCTTATAGCATGAGATGGGTATCCAACTCCTTCTTATTCCAATCACGAGACCCTTACGATAGCAGAGATGTGATATCTCAATGCTTCTCACAAACCTGAGATCCTTCCTATAACATGAGATGTGATATCTAACTCATTCCCTTTCCAAACCTGAGACCCTTCCTATAGCATGATATGTGATATCCAACTCCTTCCCATTCCAATCCTGAGACCCTTCCTATAGCATAAGGTGTGATATTATAGCATGAGATGTGACATCTCTATGCTTCTAATACCAAACCTGAGACCCTTCCTATAACATGAGATGTGATCTCCAACTCCTTCCCATTCAAATCCAGAGACCCTTCCTATAGCATGAGATGTGATATCTCAATCCTTCTAATACCAAACTTGAGATCCTTCCTATAACATGAGATGTGACATCTAACTCATTCCCTTTCCAAACCTGAGACCCTTCCTATAGCATGAGATGTGATATCCAACTCCTTCCCATTCCAATCCTGAGACCCTTCGTACAGCATGAGGTGTGATATTATAGCATGAGATGTGATATCTCTATGCTTCTAATACCAAACCTGAGACCCTTCCTATAACATGAGATGTGATATCCAACTCCTTCCCATTCCAAACCCGAGACCCTTCTTAAAGCATGAGATAGGATATCCAACTCCTTCCTATTCCAATCCCGAGACCCTTACGATAGCAGAGATGTGATATCTCAATGCTTATACCAAACCTAAGACCCTTCCTATGGCATGCGATGTGATATCCAACTCCTTCCCATTCCAATCCTGAGACCCTTCCTATAGCATGAGATGTGATATCTCAATGCTTCTACCAAACCTGAGACCCGTCCTATAACATGAGATGTGATATCCAAATCCTTCCCATTCAAATCCTGAGATCCTTCCGATAGCATGAGATGTGATATCTCAATGCTTCTTATACCAAACCTGAGACCCTTCCTATAGCATGAGATGTGATAAACAACTAATTCCCATTCCAATCCTGTGACCCTTACTATAGCATGAGATGTGATATCTCAATGCTTCTAATACCAAACCTGGACTCTTCCTGTAGCATGAGATGTGATATCCAAGTCCTTCCCATTCCAATCCTGAGACCCTTCCTATAGCATGAGTTGTGATATCTCAATCCTTCTAATACCAAACCTGAGACCCTTCCTATAACATGAGATGTGATATCCAACTCCTTCCCATTCCAAACCTGAGACCCTGCTTATAGCATGAGATGGGTATCCAACTCCTTCTTATTCCAATCACGAGACCCTTACGATAGCAGAGATGTGATATCTCAATGCTTCTCACAAACCTGAGATCCTTCCTATAACATGAGATGTGATATCTAACTCATTCCCTTTCCAAACCTGAGACCCTTCCTATAGCATGATATGTGATATCCAACTCCTTCCCATTCCAATCCTGAGACCCTTCCTATAGCATAAGGTGTGATATTATAGCATGAGATGTGACATCTCTATGCTTCTAATACCAAACCTGAGACCCTTCCTATAACATGAGATGTGATCTCCAACTCCTTCCCATTCCAAACCTGAGACCCTTCTTAAAGCATGAGATGGGATATCCAACTCGTTCCTATTCCAATCCCGAGACCCTTACGATAGCAGAGATGTGATATCTCAATGCTTATACCAAACCTGAGACCCTTCCTATGGCATGCAATGTGATATCCAACTCCTTCCCATTCCAATCCTGAGACCCTTACTATAGCATGAGATGTGATATCTCAATGCTTCTAATACCAAACCTGGACTCTTCCTGTAGCATGAGATGTGATATCCAAGTCCTTCCCATTCCAATCCTGAGACCCTTCCTATAGCATGAGTTGTGATATCTCAATCCTTCTAATACCAAACCTGAGACCCTTCCTATAACATGAGATGTGATATCCAACTCCTTCCCATTCCAAACCTGAGACCCTTCTTATAGCATGAGATGGGTATCCAACTCCTTCTTATTCCAATCACGAGACCCTTACGATAGCAGAGATGTGATATCTCAATGCTTCTAACAAACCTGAGACCTGTCCTATAACATGAGATGTGATATCCAAATCCTTTCCTTTCCAAACCTGAGACCATTCCTTTAGCATGAGATGTGATATCCAACTCCTTCCCATTCCAATCCTGTGACCCTTCCTATAGCATGAGGTGTGATATTATAGCATGAGATGTGATATCTCTATGCTTCTAATACCAAACCTGAGACCCTTCCTATAACATGAGATGTGATATCCAACTCCTTCCCATTCCAATCCTGTGACCCTTCCTATAGCATGAGGTGTGATATTATAGCATGAGATGTGATATCTCTATGCTTCTAATACCAAACCTGAGACCCTTCCTGTAGCATGAGATGTGATATCTCAATGCTTCTACTACCAAACCTGAGACCCTTCCTATAGCATGAGATGTGATATCCAACTCCTTCCCATTCCAATCCTGTGACCCTTCCTATAGCATGAGGTGTGATATTATAGCATGAGATGTGATATCTCTATGCTTCTAATACCAAACCTGAGACCCTTCCTATAACATGAGATGTGATATCCAACTCCTTCCCATTGCAAACCTGAGACCCTTCTTAAAGCATGAGATGGGATATCCAACTCCTTCCTATTCCGATCCCGAGACCCTTACGATAGCAGAGATGTGATATCTCAATCCTTATACCAAACCTGAGACCCTTCCTATGGCATGCAATGTGATATCCAACTCCTTCCCATTCCAATCCTGAGACCCTTCCTATAGCATGAGATGTGATATCTCAATGCTTCTACCAAACCTGAGACCATTCCTTTAGCATGAGATGTGATATCCTTCTCGTTCCCATTCCAATCTTGAGACCCTTCCTGTAGCAATAGATGTGATATCTCAGTGCTTCTAATACCAAACCTGGACTCTTCCTATAGCATGAGATGTGATATCCAACTCCTTCCCTTTCCAATCCTGAGACCCTTCCTATAGCATGAGATGTGATATCTCAATGCTTCTACCAAACCTGAGACCCGTCCTATAACATGAGATGTGATATCCAAATCCTTCCCATTCAAATCCTGAGACCCTTCCTATAGCATGAGATGTGATATCTCAATCCTTCTAATACCAAACCTGAGATCCTTCCTATAACATGAGATGTGATATCTAACTCATTCCCTTTCCAAACCTGAGACCCTTCCTATATCATGAGATGTGATATCTCAGTGCTTGTAATACCAAACCTGAGACTCTTCCTATAGCAGGAGATGTGATATCCAACTCCTTCCCTTTCCAATCCTGAGACCCTTCCTATAGCATGAGATGTGATATCTCAATGCTTCTACCAAACCTGAGACCCGTCCTATAACATGAGATGTGATATCCAAATCCTTCCCATTCAAATCCTGAGACCCTTCTGATAGCATGAGATGTGATATCTCAATGCTTCTTATACCAAAGCTGGGACCCTTCCTATAACATGAGATGTGATATCCAACTCCTTCCCATTCCAAACCTGAGACCCTTCTTAAAGCATGAGATGGGATATCCAACTCCTTCCTATTCCAATCCCGAGACCCTTACGATAGCAGAGATGTGATATCTCAATGCTCATACCAAACCTGAGACCCTTCTTATAGCACGAGATGGGTATCCAACTCCTTCTTATTCCAATCACGAGACCCTTACGATAGCAGATATGTGATATCTCAATGCTTCTACCAAACCTGAGACCCGTCCTATAACATGAGATGTGATATCCAAATCCTTCACTTTCCAAACCTGAGACCATTCCTTTAGCATGATATGTGATATCCAACTCATTCCCATTCCAATCCTGAGACCCTTTTTGTAGCATGAGATGTGATATCTCAATGCTTCTACTACCAAACCTGAGACCCTTCCTATAACATGAGATGTGATAACCAACTCCTTCCCATTCCAAACCTGAGACCCTTCCTATAGCATGATATGTGACATCCAACTCCTTCCCATTCCAATCCTGAGACCCTTCCTATAGCATGAGGTGTGATATTATAGCATGAGATGTGATATCTCTATGCTTCTAATACCAAACCTGTGACCCTTCCGATAACAAGAGATGTGATATCCAACTCCTTCCCATTCCAAACCTGACACCCTTCTTAAAGCATGAGTTGGGATATCCAACTCCTTCCTATTCCAATCCCGAGACCCTTACGATAGCAGAGATGTGATATCTCAATGCTTATACCAAACCTGAGACCCTTCCTATGGCATGCAATGTGATATCCAACTCCTTCCCATTCCAATCCTGAGACCCTTCCTATAGCATGAGATGTGATATCTCAATGCTTCTACCAAACCTGAGACCCGTCCTATAACATGAGATGTGATATCCAAATCCTTCCCTTTCCAAACCTGAGACCATTCCTTTAGCATGAGATGTGATATCCAACTCGTTCCCATTCCAATCCTGAGACCCTTTCTGTAGCATGAGATGTGATATCTCAATGCTTCTACTACCAAACCTGAGACCCTTCCTATAACATGAGATGTGATATCCAACTCCTTCCCATTCCAATCCTGAGACACTAACTATAGCATGAGATGTGATATCTCATTCCTTCTAATACCAAACCTGAGATCCTTCCTATAACATGAGAAGTGACATCTAACGCATTCCCTTTCCAAACCTGAGACCCTTCCTATAGCAAGAGATGTGATATCCAACTCCTTCCCATTCCAATCCTGAGACCCTTCGTATAGCATGAGGTGTGATATTATAGCATGAGATGTGATATCTCTATGCTTCTAATACCAAACCTGAGACCCTTCCTATAACATGAGATGTGATATCCAACTCCTTCCCATTCCAAACCTGAGACCCTTCTTAAAGCATGAGATGGGATATCCAACTCCTTCCTATTCCAATCCCGAGACCCTTACGATAGCAGTGATGTGATATCTCAATGCTTATACCAAACCTGAGACCCTTCCTATGGCATGCAATGTGATATCCAACTCCTTCTCATTCCAATCCTGAGACCCTTCCTATAGCATGTGATGTGATATCTCAATGCTTCTTATACCAAACCTGAGACCCTTCCTATAGCATGAGATGTGATAAACAACTCCTTCCCATTCCAATCCTGTGACCCTTACTATAGCATGAGATGTGATATCTCATTCCTTCTAATACCAAACCTGAGATCCTTCCTATAACATGAGAAGTGACATCTAACACATTCCCTTTCCAAACCTGAGACCCTTCCTATAGCAAGAGATGTGATATCCAACTCCTTCCCATTCCAATCCTGAGACCCTTCGTATAGCATGAGGTGTGATATTATAGCATGAGATGTGATATCTCTATGCTTCTAATACCAAACCTGAGACCCTTCCTATAACATGAGATGTGATATCCAACTCCTTCCCATTCCAAACCTGAGACCCTTCTTAAAGCATGAGATGGGATATCCAACTCCTTCCTATTCCAATCCCGAGACCCTTACGATAGCAGTGATGTGATATCTCAATGCTTATACCAAACCTGAGACCCTTCCTATGGCATGCGATGTGATATCCAACTCCTTCTCATTCCAATCCTGAGACCCTTCCTATAGCATGAGATGTGATATCTCAATGCTTCTTATACCAAACCTGAGACCCTTCCTATAGCATGAGATGTGATAAACAACTCCTTCCCATTCCAATCCTGTGACCCTTACTATAGCATGAGATGTGATATCTCAATGCTTCTAATACCAAACCTGGACTCTTCCTGTAGCATGAGATGTGATATCCAAGTCCTTCCCGTTCCAATCCTGAGACCCTTCCTATAGCATGAGTTGTGATATCTCAATCCTTCTAATACCAAACCTGAGACCCTTCCTATAACATGAGATGTGATATCCAACTCCTTCCCATTCCAAACCTGAGACCCTTCTTATAGCATGAGATGGGTATCCAACTCCTTCTTATTCCAATCACGAGACCCTTACGATAGCAGAGATGTGATATCTCAATGCTTCTAACAAACCTGAGACCTGTCCTATAACATGAGATGTGATATCCAAATCCTTTCCTTTCCAAACCTGAGACCATTCCTTTAGCATGAGATGTGATATCCAACTCATTCCCATTCCAATCCTGAGACCCTTCCTGTAGCATGAGATGTGATATCTCAATGCTTCTACTACCAAACCTGAGACCCTTCCTATAACATGAGATGTGATATTCAACTCCTTCCCATTCCAATCCTGAGACCCTTCCTATAGCATGAGATGTGATATCCAACTCCTTCCCATTCCAATCCTGAGACCCTTCCTATAGCATGAGGTGTGATATTATAGCATGAGATGTGATATCTCTATGCTTCTAATACCAAACCTGAGACCCTTCCTATAGCATGAGATGTGATATCCAACTCCTTCCCATTCCAAACCTGAGACCCTTCTTAAAGCATGAGATGGGATATCCAACTCCTTCCTATTCCAATCCCGAGACCCTTACGATAGCAGAGATGTGATATCTCAATGCTTATACCAAACCTGAGACCCTTCCTATGGCATGCAATGTGATATCCAACTCCTTCCCATTGCAATCTTGAGACCCTTCCTGTAGCAATAGATGTGATATCTCAGTGCGTCTAATACCAAACCTGGACCCTTCCTATAGCATGAGATGTGATATCCAACTCCTTCCCATTCCAATCCTGAGACCCTTCCTATAGCATGAGATGTGATATCTCAATCCTTCTAATACCAAACCTGAGATCCTTCCTATAACATGATATGTGATATCTAACTCATTCCCTTTCCAAACCTGAGACCCTTCCTATAGCATGAGATGTGATATCTCAGTGCTTGTAATACCAAAGCTGAGACTCTTCCTATAGCAGGAGATGTGATATCCAACTCCTTCCCATTCCAATCCTGAGGCCTTCCGATAGCATGAGATGTGAAATCTCAATGCTTCTAATACCAAACGTGAGACCCTCCCTATAACATGATGTGATATCCTACTCCTTCCCATTCCAAACCTGAGACCCATCCTATAGCATAAGATGTGATATCCAACTCCTTCCCATTCAAATCCTGAGACCCTTCCGATAACATGAGATGTGATATCTCAATGCTTCTAATACCAAACCTGGAATCTTCCTGTAGCATGAGATGTGATATCCAAGTCCTTCCCATTCCAATCCTGAGACCCTTCCTATAGCATGAGTTGTGATAACTCAATACTTCTAATACCAAACCTGAGACCCTTCCTATAACATGAGATGTGATATCCAATTCCTTCCCATTCCAAACCTGAGATCCTTCTTATAGCATGAGATGGGATATCCAACTCCTTCTTATTCCAATCGCGAGACCCTTACGATAGCAGAGATGTGATATCTCAATGCTTCTACCAAACCTGAGACCCGTCCTATAACATGAGATGTGATATCCAAATCCTTCCCTTTCCAAACCTGAGACCATTCCTTTAGCATGAGATGTGATATCCAACTCGTTCCCATTCCAATCCTGAGACCCTTTCTGTAGCATGAGATGTGATATCTCAATGCTTCTACTACCAAACCTGAGACCCTTCCTATAACATGAGATGTGATATCCAACTCCTTCCCATTCCAATCCTGAGACACTAACTATAGCATGCGATGTGATATCTTAATCCTTCTAATACCAAACCTGAGATCCTTCCTATAACATGAGATGTGATATCTAACTCATTCCCTTTCCAAACTTGAGACCCTTCCTATAGCATGAGATGTGCTATCCAACTCCTTTCCATTCCAATCCTGAGACCCTTCCTATAGCATGAGGTGTGATATTATAGCATGAGATGTGATATCTCTATGCTTCTAATACCAAACCTGAGACCCTTCCTATAACATGAGATGTGATATCCAACTCCTTCCCATTCCAAACCTGACACCCTTCTTAAAGCATGAGATGGGATATCCAACTCCTTCCTATTCCAATCCCGAGACCCTTACGATAGCAGAGATGTGATATCTCAATGCTTATACCAAACCTGAGACCCTTCCTATGGCATGCAATGTGATATCCAACTCCTTCCCATTCCAATCTTGAGACCCTTCCTATAGCATGAGATGTGATATCTCAATGCTTCTACCAAACCTGACACCCGTCCTATAACATGAGATGTGATATCAAAATCCTTCCCTTTCCAAACCTGAGACCATTCCTTTAGCATGAGATGTGATATCCAACTCGTTCCCATTCCAATCCTGAG
Source organism: Ambystoma mexicanum (assembly GCF_040938575.1). Classification (NCBI taxonomy): domain Eukaryota; kingdom Metazoa; phylum Chordata; class Amphibia; order Caudata; family Ambystomatidae; genus Ambystoma; species Ambystoma mexicanum. The sequence goes on along the minus strand of NC_090932.1, from coordinate 559,880,847 downwards.
ACCTTCCTATAGCATGAGATGTGATATCTCAATGCTTCTACCAAACCTGAGACCATTCCTTTAGCATGAGATGTGATATCCAACTCGTTCCCATTCCAATCTTGAGACCCTTCCTGTAGCAATAGATGTGATAACTCAGTGCTTCTAATACCAAACCTGGACCCTTCCTATAGCATGAGATGTGATATCCAACTCCTTCCCATTCCAATCCTGAGACCCTTCCTATAGCATGAGATGTGATATCTCAATCCTAATACCAAACCTGAGATCCTTCCTATAACATGAGATGTGATATCTAACTCATTCCCTTTCCAAACCTGAGACCCTTCCTATAGCATGAGATGTGATATCTCAGTGCTTGTAATACCAAACCTGAGACTCTTCCTATAGCAGGAGATGTGATATCCAACTCCTTCCCATTGCAATCTTGAGACCCTTCCTGTAGCAATAGATGTGATATCTCAGTGCGTCTAATACCAAACCTGGACCCTTCCTATAGCATGAGATGTGATATCCAACTCCTTCCCATTCCAATCCTGAGACCCTTCCTATAGCATGAGATGTGATATCTCAATCCTTCTAATACCAAACCTGAGATCCTTCCTATAACATGAGATGTGATATCTAACTCATTCCCTTTCCAAACCTGAGACCCTTCCTATAGCATGAGATGTGATATCTCAGTGCTTGTAATACCAAACCTGAGACTCTTCCTATAGCAGGAGATGTGATATCCAACTCCTTCCCATTCCAATCCTGAGGCCTTCCGATAGCATGAGATGTGAAATCTCAATGCTTCTAATACCAAACGTGAGACCCTCCCTATAGCAAGAGATGTGATATCCAACTCCTTCCCATTCCAATCCTGAGACCCTTCCTATAGCATGAGTTGTGATTTCTCAATCCTTCTAATACCAAACCTGAGACACTTCCTATAACATGATGTGATATCCTACTCCTTCCCATTCCAAACCTGAGACCCATCCTATAGCATAAGATGTGATATCCAACTCCTTCCCATTCAAATCCTGAGACCCTTCCGATAACATGAGATGTGATATCTCAATGCTTCTAATACCAAACCTGGACTCTTCCTGTAGCATGAGATGTGATATCCAAGTCCTTCCCATTCCAATCCTGACACCCTTCCTATAGCATGAGTTGTGATAACTCAATACTTCTAATACCGAACCTGAGACCCTTCCTATAACATGAGATGTGATATCCAACTCCTTCCCATTCCAAACCTGAGATCCTTCTTATAGCATGAGATGGGATATCCAACTCCTTCTTATTCCAATCACGAGACCCTTACGATAGCAGAGATGTGATATCTCAATGCTTCTACCAAACCTGAGACCCGTCCTATAACATGAGATGTGATATCCAAATCCTTCCCTTTCCAAACCTGAGACCATTCCTTTAGCATGAGAAGTGATATCCAACTTGTTCCCATTCCAATCCTGAGACCCTTTCTGTAGCATGAGATGTGATATCTCAATGCTTCTACTACCAAACCTGAGACCCTTCCTATAACATGAGATGTGATATCCAACTCCTTCCCATTCCAATCCTGAGACACTAACTATAGCATGAGATGTGATATCTTAATCCTTCTAATACCAAACCTGAGATCCTTCCTATAACATGAGATGTGATATCTAACTCATTCCCTTTCCAAACCTGAGACCCTTCTTATAGCATGAGATGTGATATCCAACTCCTTCCCATTCCAATCCTGAGACCCTTCCTATAGCATGAGGTGTGATATTATAGCATGAGATGTGATATCTCTATGCTTCTAATACCAAACCTGAGACCCTTCCTATAACATGAGATGTGATATCCAACTCCTTCCCATTCCAAACCTGACACCCTTCTTAAAGCATGAGATGGGATATCCAACTCCTTCCTATTCCAATCCCGAGACCCTTACGATAGCAGAGATGTGATATCTCAATGCTTATACCAAACCTGAGACCCTTCCTATGGCATGCAATGTGATATCCAACTCCTTCCCATTCCAATCTTGAGACCCTTCCTATAGCATGAGATGTGATATCTCAATGCTTCTACCAAACCTGACACCCGTCCTATAACATGAGATGTGATATCAAAATCCTTCCCTTTCCAAACCTGAGACCATTCCTTTAGCATGAGTTGTGATATCCAACTCGTTCCCATTCCAATCCTGAGACCCTTCCTGTAGCATGAGATGTGATATCTCAATGCTTCTACTACCAAACCTGAGACCCTTCCTATAACATGAGATGTGATATCCAACTCCTTCCCATTCAAATTAAGAGACCCTTCCTATAGCATGAGATGTGATATCTCAATCCTTCTAATAGCAAACCTGAGATCCTTCCTATAACATGAGATGTGACATCTAACTCATTCCCTTTCCAAACCTGAGACCCTTCCTATAGCATGAGATGTGATATCCAACTCCTTCCCATTCCAATCCTGAGACCCTTTGTACAGCATGAGGTGTGATATTAAAGCATGAGATGTGATATCTCTATGCTTCTAATACCAAACCTGAGACCTGTCCTATAACATGAGATGTGATATCCAAATCCTTTCCTTTCCAAACCTGAGACCATTCCTTTAGCATGAGATGTGATGTCCAACTCATTCCCATTCCAATCCTGAGACCCTTCCTGTAGCATGAGATGTGATATCTCAATGCTTCTACTACCAAACCTGAGACCCTTCCTATAACATGAGATGTGATATTCAACTCCTTCCCATTCCAATCCTGAGACCCCTCCTATAGCAATGGATGTGATATCTAACTCCTTCCCATTCCAATCCTGAGACCATTCCTATAGCATGAGGTGTGATATTATAGCATGAGATGTGATATCTCTATGCTTCTAATACCAAACCTGCGACCCTTCCTATAACATGAGATGTGATATCCAACTCCTTCCCATTGCAAACCTGAGACCCTTCTTAAAGCATGAGATGGGATATCCAACTCCTTCCTATTCCAATCCCGAGACCCTTACGATAGCAGAGATGTGATATCTCAATGCTTATACCAAACCTGAGACCCTTCCTATGGCATGCAATGTGATATCCAACTCCTTCCCATTCCAATCCTGAGACCCTTCCTATAGCATGAGATGTGATATCTCAATGCTTCTACCAAACCTGAGACCATTCCTTTAGCATGAGATGTGATATCCTACTTGTTCCCATTCCAATCCTGAGACCCTTCCTATAGCATGAGATGTGATATCTCAATCCTTCTAATACCAAACCTGAGATCCTTCCTATAACATGAGATGTGATATCTAACTCATTCCCTTTCCAAACCTGAGACCCTTCCTATATCATGAGATGTGATATCTCAGTGCTTGTAATACCAAACCTGAGACTCTTCCTATAGCAGGAGATGTGATATCCAACTCCTTCCCTTTCCAATCCTGAGACCCTTCCTATAGCATGAGATGTGATATCTCAATGCTTCTACCAAACCTGAGACCCGTCCTATAACATGAGATGTGATATCCAAATCCTTCCCATTCAAATCCTGAGATCCTTCCGATAGCATGAGATGTGATATCTCAATGCTTCTTATACCAAACCTGAGACCCTTCCTATAACATGAGATGGGATATCCAACTCCTTCCTATTCCAATCCCGAGACACTTACGATAGCAGAGATGTGATATCTCAATGCTTATACCAAACCTGAGACCCTTCTTATAGCATGAGATGGGTTTCCAACTCCTTCTTATTCCAATCACGAGACCCTTACGATAGCAGATATGTGATATCTCAATTCTTCTACCAAACCTGAGACCCGTCCTATAACATGAGATGTGATATCCAAATCCTTCCCTTTCCAAACCTGAGACCATTCCTTTAGCATGAGATGTGATATCCAACTCATTCCCATTCCAATCCTGAGACCCTTCCTGTAGCATGAGATGTGATATCCAACTCCTTCCCAATCCAATCCTGAGACCCTTCCTATAGCATGAGATGTGATATCTCAATCCTTCTAATACCAAACCTGAGATCCTTCCTATAACATGAGATGTGATATCTAACTCATTCCCTTTCCAAACCTGAGACACTTCCTATAGCATGATATGTGATATCCAACTCCTTCCCATTCCAATCCTGAGACACTTCCTGTAGCATGAGATGTGATATCTCAATGCTTCTACTACCAGACCTGAGACCCTTCCTATAACATGAGATGTGATATCCAACTCCTTCCCATTCCAAACCTGAGACCCTTCCTATAGCATGAGATGTGATATCCAACTCCTTTCCATTCCAATCCTGAGACCCTTCCTATAGCATGAGGTGTGATATTATAGCATGAGATGTGATATCTCTATGCTTCTAATACCAAACCTGAGACCCTTCTTATAGCATGAGATGGGTATCCAACTCCTTCTTATTCCAATCACGAGACCCTTACGATAGCAGATATGTGATATCTCAATTCTTCTACCAAACCTGAGACCCGTCCTATAACATGAGATGTGATATCCAAATCCTTCCCTTTCCAAACCTGAGACCATTCCTTTAGCATGAGATCTGATATCCAACTCATTCCCATTCCAATCCTGAGACCCTTCCTATAGCATGAGATGTGATATCTCAATGCTTCTACCAAACCTGAGACCCGTCCTATAACATGAGATGTGATATCCAAATCCTTCCCATTCAAATCCTGAGATCCTTCCGATAGCATGAGATGTGATATCTCAATGCTTCTTATACCAAACCTGAGACCCTTCCTATAGCATGAGATGTGATAAACAACTCATTCCCATTCCAATCCTGTGACCCTTACTATAGCATGAGATGTGATATCTCAATGCTTCTAATACCAAACCTGGACTCTTCCTGTAGCATGAGATGTGATATCCAAATCCTTCCCTTTCCAAACCTGAGACCATTCCTTTAGCATGAGATGTGATATCCAACTCATTCCCATTCCAATCCTGAGACCCTTCCTGTAGCATGAGATGTGATATCCAACTCCTTCCCATTCCAATCCTGAGACCCTTCCTATAGCATGAGATGTGATATCTAACTCATTCCCTTTCCAAACCTGAGACACTTCCTATAGCATGATATGTGATATCCAACTCCTTCCCATTCCAATCCTGAGACACTTCCTGTAGCATGAGATGTGATATCTCAATGCTTCTACTACCAAACCTGAGACCCTTCCTATAACATGAGATGTGATATCCAACTCCTTCCCATTCCAAACCTGACACCCTTCTTAAAGCATGAGATGGGATATCCAACTCCTTCCTATTCCAATCCCGAGACCCTTACGATAGCAGAGATGTGATATCTCAATGCTTATACCAATCCTGAGACCCTTCCTATAGCATGAGGTGTGATATTATAGCATGAGATGTGATATCTCTATGCTTCTAATACCAAACCTGAGACCCTTCCTATAGCATGAGATGTGATATCCAACTCCTTCCCATTCCAAACCTGAGACCCTTCTTAAAGCATGAGATGGGATATCCAACTCCTTCCTATTCCAATCCCGAGACCCTTACGATAGCAGAGATGTGATATCTCAATGCTTATACCAAACCTGAGACCCTTCCTATGGCATGCAATGTGATATCCAACTCCTTCCCATTGCAATCTTGAGACCCTTCCTGTAGCAATAGATGTGATATCTCAGTGCGTCTAATACCAAACCTGGACCCTTCCTATAGCATGAGATGTGATATCCAACTCCTTCCCATTCCAATCCTGAGACCCTTCCTATAGCATGAGATGTGATATCTCAATCCTTCTAATACCAAACCTGAGATCCTTCCTATAACATGATATGTGATATCTAACTCATTCCCTTCCCAAACCTGAGACCCTTCCTATAGCATGAGATGTGATATCTCAGTGCTTGTAATACCAAAGCTGAGACTCTTCCTATAGCAGGAGATGTGATATCCAACTCCTTCCCATTCCAATCCTGAGGCCTTCCGATAGCATGAGATGTGAAATCTCAATGCTTCTAATACCAAACGTGAGACCCTCCCTATAACATGATGTGATATCCTACTCCTTCCCATTCCAAACCTGAGACCCATCCTATAGCATAAGATGTGATATCCAACTCCTTCCCATTCAAATCCTGAGACCCTTCCGATAACATGAGATGTGATATCTCAATGCTTCTAATACCAAACCTGGACTCTTCCTGTAGCATGAGATGTGATATCCAAGTCCTTCCCATTCCAATCCTGAGACCCTTCCTATAGCATGAGTTGTGATAACTCAATACTTCTAATACCAAACCTGAGACCCTTCCTATAACATGAGATGTGATATCCAATTCCTTCCCATTCCAAACCTGAGATCCTTCTTATAGCATGAGATGGGATATCCAACTCCTTCTTATTCCAATCGCGAGACCCTTACGATAGCAGAGATGTGATATCTCAATGCTTCTACCAAACCTGAGACCCGTCCTATAACATGAGATGTGATATCCAAATCCTTCCCTTTCCAAACCTGAGACCATTCCTTTAGCATGAGATGTGATATCCAACTCGTTCCCATTCCAATCCTGAGACCCTTTCTGTAGCATGAGATGTGATATCTCAATGCTTCTACTACCAAACCTGAGACCCTTCCTATAACATGAGATGTGATATCCAACTCCTTCCCATTCCAATCCTGAGACACTAACTATAGCATGCGATGTGATATCTTAATCCTTCTAATACCAAACCTGAGATCCTTCCTATAACATGAGATGTGATATCTAACTCATTCCCTTTCCAAACCTGAGACCCTTCCTATAGCATGAGATGTGCTATCCAACTCCTTTCCATTCCAATCCTGAGACCCTTCCTATAGCATGAGGTGTGATATTATAGCATGAGATGTGATATCTCTATGCTTCTAATACCAAACCTGAGACCCTTCCTATAACATGAGATGTGATATCCAACTCCTTCCCATTCCAAACCTGACACCCTTCTTAAAGCATGAGATGGGATATCCAACTCCTTCCTATTCCAATCCCGAGACCCTTACGATAGCAGAGATGTGATATCTCAATGCTTATACCAAACCTGAGACCCTTCCTATGGCATGCAATGTGATATCCAACTCCTTCCCATTCCAATCTTGAGACCCTTCCTATAGCATGAGATGTGATATCTCAATGCTTCTACCAAACCTGACACCCGTCCTATAACATGAGATGTGATATCAAAATCCTTCCCTTTCCAAACCTGAGACCATTCCTTTAGCATGAGATGTGATATCCAACTCGTTCCCATTCCAATCCTGAGACCTTCCTATAGCATGAGATGTGATATCTCAATGCTTCTACCAAACCTGAGACCATTCCTTTAGCATGAGATGTGATATCCAACTCGTTCCCATTCCAATCTTGAGACCCTTCCTGTAGCAATAGATGTGATAACTCAGTGCTTCTAATACCAAACCTGGACCCTTCCTATAGCATGAGATGTGATATCCAACTCCTTCCCATTCCAATCCTGAGACCCTTCCTATAGCATGAGATGTGATATCTCAATCCTAATACCAAACCTGAGATCCTTCCTATAACATGAGATGTGATATCTAACTCATTCCCTTTCCAAACCTGAGACCCTTCCTATAGCATGAGATGTGATATCTCAGTGCTTGTAATACCAAACCTGAGACTCTTCCTATAGCAGGAGATGTGATATCCAACTCCTTCCCATTGCAATCTTGAGACCCTTCCTGTAGCAATAGATGTGATATCTCAGTGCGTCTAATACCAAACCTGGACCCTTCCTATAGCATGAGATGTGATATCCAACTCCTTCCCATTCCAATCCTGAGACCCTTCCTATAGCATGAGATGTGATATCTCAATCCTTCTAATACCAAACCTGAGATCCTTCCTATAACATGAGATGTGATATCTAACTCATTCCCTTTCCAAACCTGAGACCCTTCCTATAGCATGAGATGTGATATCTCAGTGCTTGTAATACCAAACCTGAGACTCTTCCTATAGCAGGAGATGTGATATCCAACTCCTTCCCATTCCAATCCTGAGGCCTTCCGATAGCATGAGATGTGAAATCTCAATGCTTCTAATACCAAACGTGAGACCCTCCCTATAGCAAGAGATGTGATATCCAACTCCTTCCCATTCCAATCCTGAGACCCTTCCTATAGCATGAGTTGTGATTTCTCAATCCTTCTAATACCAAACCTGAGACACTTCCTATAACATGATGTGATATCCTACTCCTTCCCATTCCAAACCTGAGACCCATCCTATAGCATAAGATGTGATATCCAACTCCTTCCCATTCAAATCCTGAGACCCTTCCGATAACATGAGATGTGATATCTCAATGCTTCTAATACCAAACCTGGACTCTTCCTGTAGCATGAGATGTGATATCCAAGTCCTTCCCATTCCAATCCTGACACCCTTCCTATAGCATGAGTTGTGATAACTCAATACTTCTAATACCGAACCTGAGACCCTTCCTATAACATGAGATGTGATATCCAACTCCTTCCCTTTCTAAACCTGAGATCCTTCTTATAGCATGAGATGGGATATCCAACTCCTTCTTATTCCAATCACGAGACCCTTACGATAGCAGAGATGTGATATCTCAATGCTTCTACCAAACCTGAGACCCGTCCTATAACATGAGATGTGATATCCAAATCCTTCCCTTTCCAAACCTGAGACCATTCCTTTAGCATGAGAAGTGATATCCAACTTGTTCCCATTCCAATCCTGAGACCCTTTCTGTAGCATGAGATGTGATATCTCAATGCTTCTACTACCAAACCTGAGACCCTTCCTATAACATGAGATGTGATATCCAACTCCTTCCCATTCCAATCCTGAGACACTAACTATAGCATGAGATGTGATATCTTAATCCTTCTAATACCAAACCTGAGATCCTTCCTATAACATGAGATGTGATATCTAACTCATTCCCTTTCCAAACCTGAGACCCTTCTTATAGCATGAGATGTGATATCCAACTCCTTCCCATTCCAATCCTGAGACCCTTCCTATAGCATGAGGTGTGATATTATAGCATGAGATGTGATATCTCTATGCTTCTAATACCAAACCTGAGACCCTTCCTATAACATGAGATGTGATATCCAACTCCTTCCCATTCCAAACCTGACACCCTTCTTAAAGCATGAGATGGGATATCCAACTCCTTCCTATTCCAATCCCGAGACCCTTACGATAGCAGAGATGTGATATCTCAATGCTTATACCAAACCTGAGACCCTTCCTATGGCATGCAATGTGATATCCAACTCCTTCCCATTCCAATCTTGAGACCCTTCCTATAGCATGAGATGTGATATCTCAATGCTTCTACCAAACCTGACACCCGTCCTATAACATGAGATGTGATATCAAAATCCTTCCCTTTCCAAACCTGAGACCATTCCTTTAGCATGAGTTGTGATATCCAACTCGTTCCCATTCCAATCCTGAGACCCTTCCTGTAGCATGAGATGTGATATCTCAATGCTTCTACTACCAAACCTGAGACCCTTCCTATAACATGAGATGTGATATCCAACTCCTTCCCATTCAAATTCAGAGACCCTTCCTATAGCATGAGATGTGATATCTCAATCCTTCTAATAGCAAACCTGAGATCCTTCCTATAACATGAGATGTGACATCTAACTCATTCCCTTTCCAAACCTGAGACCCTTCCTATAGCATGAGATGTGATATCCAACTCCTTCCCATTCCAATCCTGAGACCCTTTGTACAGCATGAGGTGTGATATTAAAGCATGAGATGTGATATCTCTATGCTTCTAATACCAAACCTGAGACCTGTCCTATAACATGAGATGTGATATCCAAATCCTTTCCTTTCCAAACCTGAGACCATTCCTTTAGCATGAGATGTGATGTCCAACTCATTCCCATTCCAATCCTGAGACCCTTCCTGTAGCATGAGATGTGATATCTCAATGCTTCTACTACCAAACCTGAGACCCTTCCTATAACATGAGATGTGATATTCAACTCCTTCCCATTCCAATCCTGAGACCCCTCCTATAGCATGAGATGTGATATCTAACTCCTTCCCATTCCAATCCTGAGACCATTCCTATAGCATGAGGTGTGATATTATAGCATGAGATGTGATATCTCTATGCTTCTAATACCAAACCTGCGACCCTTCCTATAACATGAGATGTGATATCCAACTCCTTCCCATTGCAAACCTGAGACCCTTCTTAAAGCATGAGATGGGATATCCAACTCCTTCCTATTCCAATCCCGAGACCCTTACGATAGCAGAGATGTGATATCTCAATGCTTATACCAAACCTGAGACCCTTCCTATGGCATGCAATGTGATATCCAACTCCTTCCCATTCCAATCCTGAGACCCTTCCTATAGCATGAGATGTGATATCTCAATGCTTCTACCAAACCTGAGACCATTCCTTTAGCATGAGATGTGATATCCTACTTGTTCCCATTCCAATCCTGAGACCCTTCCTATAGCATGAGATGTGATATCTCAATCCTTCTAATACCAAACCTGAGATCCTTCCTATAACATGAGATGTGATATCTAACTCATTCCCTTTCCAAACCTGAGACCCTTCCTATATCATGAGATGTGATATCTCAGTGCTTGTAATACCAAACCTGAGACTCTTCCTATAGCAGGAGATGTGATATCCAACTCCTTCCCTTTCCAATCCTGAGACCCTTCCTATAGCATGAGATGTGATATCTCAATGCTTCTACCAAACCTGAGACCCGTCCTATAACATGAGATGTGATATCCAAATCCTTCCCATTCAAATCCTGAGATCCTTCCGATAGCATGAGATGTGATATCTCAATGCTTCTTATACCAAACCTGAGACCCTTCCTATAACATGAGATGTGATATCCAACTCCTTCCCATTCCAAACCTGAGACCCTTCTTAAAGCATGAGATGGGATATCCAACTCCTTCCTATTCCAATCCCGAGACACTTACGATAGCAGAGATGTGATATCTCAATGCTTATACCAAACCTGAGACCCTTCTTATAGCATGAGATGGGTTTCCAACTCCTTCTTATTCCAATCACGAGACCCTTACGATAGCAGATATGTGATATCTCAATTCTTCTACCAAACCTGAGACCCGTCCTATAACATGAGATGTGATATCCAAATCCTTCCCTTTCCAAACCTGAGACCATTCCTTTAGCATGAGATGTGATATCCAACTCATTCCCATTCCAATCCTGAGACCCTTCCTGTAGCATGAGATGTGATATCCAACTCCTTCCCAATCCAATCCTGAGACCCTTCCTATAGCATGAGATGTGATATCTCAATCCTTCTAATACCAAACCTGAGATCCTTCCTATAACATGAGATGTGATATCTAACTCATTCCCTTTCCAAACCTGAGACACTTCCTATAGCATGATATGTGATATCCAACTCCTTCCCATTCCAATCCTGAGACACTTCCTGTAGCATGAGATGTGATATCTCAATGCTTCTACTACCAGACCTGAGACCCTTCCTATAACATGAGATGTGATATCCAACTCCTTCCCATTCCAAACCTGAGACCCTTCCTATAGCATGAGATGTGATATCCAACTCCTTTCCATTCCAATCCTGAGACCCTTCCTATAGCATGAGGTGTGATATTATAGCATGAGATGTGATATCTCTATGCTTCTAATACCAAACCTGAGACCCTTCTTATAGCATGAGATGGGTATCCAACTCCTTCTTATTCCAATCACGAGACCCTTACGATAGCAGATATGTGATATCTCAATTCTTCTACCAAACCTGAGACCCGTCCTATAACATGAGATGTGATATCCAAATCCTTCCCTTTCCAAACCTGAGACCATTCCTTTAGCATGAGATCTGATATCCAACTCATTCCCATTCCAATCCTGAGACCCTTCCTATAGCATGAGATGTGATATCTCAATGCTTCTACCAAACCTGAGACCCGTCCTATAACATGAGATGTGATATCCAAATCCTTCCCATTCAAATCCTGAGATCCTTCCGATAGCATGAGATGTGATATCTCAATGCTTCTTATACCAAACCTGAGACCCTTCCTATAGCATGAGATGTGATAAACAACTCATTCCCATTCCAATCCTGTGACCCTTACTATAGCATGAGATGTGATATCTCAATGCTTCTAATACCAAACCTGGACTCTTCCTGTAGCATGAGATGTGATATCCAAATCCTTCCCTTTCCAAACCTGAGACCATTCCTTTAGCATGAGATGTGATATCCAACTCATTCCCATTCCAATCCTGAGACCCTTCCTGTAGCATGAGATGTGATATCCAACTCCTTCCCATTCCAATCCTGAGACCCCTCCTATAGCATGAGATGTGATATCTAACTCATTCCCTTTCCAAACCTGAGACACTTCCTATAGCATGATATGTGATATCCAACTCCTTCCCATTCCAATCCTGAGACACTTCCTGTAGCATGAGATGTGATATCTCAATGCTTCTACTACCAAACCTGAGACCCTTCCTATAACATGAGATGTGATATCCAACTCCTTCCCATTCCAAACCTGACACCCTTCTTAAAGCATGAGATGGGATATCCAACTCCTTCCTATTCCAATCCCGAGACCCTTACTTTAGCAGAGATGTGATATCTCAATGCTTATACCAATCCTGAGACCCTTCCTATAGCATGAGGTGTGATATTATAGCATGAGATGTGATATCTCTATGCTTCTAATACCAAACCTGAGACCCTTCCTATAGCATGAGATGTGATATCCAACTCCTTCCCATTCCAAACCTGAGACCCTTCTTAAAGCATGAGATGGGATATCCAACTCCTTCCTATTCCAATCCCGAGACCCTTACGATAGCAGAGATGTGATATCTCAATGCTTATACCAAACCTGAGACCCTTCCTATGGCATGCAATGTGATATCCAACTCCTTCCCATTGCAATCTTGAGACCCTTCCTGTAGCAATAGATGTGATATCTCAGTGCGTCTAATACCAAACCTGGACCCTTCCTATAGCATGAGATGTGATATCCAACTCCTTCCCATTCCAATCCTGAGACCCTTCCTATAGCATGAGATGTGATATCTCAATCCTTCTAATACCAAACCTGAGATCCTTCCTATAACATGATATGTGATATCTAACTCATTCCCTTTCCAAACCTGAGACCCTTCCTATAGCATGAGATGTGATATCTCAGTGCTTGTAATACCAAAGCTGAGACTCTTCCTATAGCAGGAGATGTGATATCCAACTCCTTCCCATTCCAATCCTGAGGCCTTCCGATAGCATGAGATGTGAAATCTCAATGCTTCTAATACCAAACGTGAGACCCTCCCTATAACATGATGTGATATCCTACTCCTTCCCATTCCAAACCTGAGACCCATCCTATAGCATAAGATGTGATATCCAACTCCTTCCCATTCAAATCCTGAGACCCTTCCGATAACATGAGATGTGATATCTCAATGCTTCTAATACCAAACCTGGACTCTTCCTGTAGCATGAGATGTGATATCCAAGTCCTTCCCATTCCAATCCTGAGACCCTTCCTATAGCATGAGTTGTGATAACTCAATACTTCTAATACCAAACCTGAGACCCTTCCTATAACATGAGATGTGATATCCAATTCCTTCCCATTCCAAACCTGAGATCCTTCTTATAGCATGAGATGGGATATCCAACTCCTTCTTATTCCAATCGCGAGACCCTTACGATAGCAGAGATGTGATATCTCAATGCTTCTACCAAACCTGAGACCCGTCCTATAACATGAGATGTGATATCCAAATCCTTCCCTTTCCAAACCTGAGACCATTCCTTTAGCATGAGATGTGATATCCAACTCGTTCCCATTCCAATCCTGAGACCCTTTCTGTAGCATGAGATGTGATATCTCAATGCTTCTACTACCAAACCTGAGACCCTTCCTATAACATGAGATGTGATATCCAACTCCTTCCCATTCCAATCCTGAGACACTAACTATAGCATGCGATGTGATATCTTAATCCTTCTAATACCAAACCTGAGATCCTTCCTATAACATGAGATGTGATATCTAACTCATTCCCTTTCCAAACCTGAGACCCTTCCTATAGCATGAGATGTGCTATCCAACTCCTTTCCATTCCAATCCTGAGACCCTTCCTATAGCATGAGGTGTGATATTATAGCATGAGATGTGATATCTCTATGCTTCTAATACCAAACCTGAGACCCTTCCTATAACATGAGATGTGATATCCAACTCCTTCCCATTCCAAACCTGACACCCTTCTTAAAGCATGAGATGGGATATCCAACTCCTTCCTATTCCAATCCCGAGACCCTTACGATAGCAGAGATGTGATATCTCAATGCTTATACCAAACCTGAGACCCTTCCTATGGCATGCAATGTGATATCCAACTCCTTCCCATTCCAATCTTGAGACCCTTCCTATAGCATGAGATGTGATATCTCAATGCTTCTACCAAACCTGACACCCGTCCTATAACATGAGATGTGATATCAAAATCCTTCCCTTTCCAAACCTGAGACCATTCCTTTAGCATGAGATGTGATATCCAACTCGTTCCCATTCCAATCCTGAGACCTTCCTATAGCATGAGATGTGATATCTCAATGCTTCTACCAAACCTGAGACCATTCCTTTAGCATGAGATGTGATATCCAACTCGTTCCCATTCCAATCTTGAGACCCTTCCTGTAGCAATAGATGTGATAACTCAGTGCTTCTAATACCAAACCTGGACCCTTCCTATAGCATGAGATGTGATATCCAACTCCTTCCCATTCCAATCCTGAGACCCTTCCTATAGCATGAGATGTGATATCTCAATCCTAATACCAAACCTGAGATCCTTCCTATAACATGAGATGTGATATCTAACTCATTCCCTTTCCAAACCTGAGACCCTTCCTATAGCATGAGATGTGATATCTCAGTGCTTGTAATACCAAACCTGAGACTCTTCCTATAGCAGGAGATGTGATATCCAACTCCTTCCCATTGCAATCTTGAGACCCTTCCTGTAGCAATAGATGTGATATCTCAGTGCGTCTAATACCAAACCTGGACCCTTCCTATAGCATGAGATGTGATATCCAACTCCTTCCCATTCCAATCCTGAGACCCTTCCTATAGCATGAGATGTGATATCTCAATCCTTCTAATACCAAACCTGAGATCCTTCCTATAACATGAGATGTGATATCTAACTCATTCCCTTTCCAAACCTGAGACCCTTCCTATAGCATGAGATGTGATATCTCAGTGCTTGTAATACCAAACCTGAGACTCTTCCTATAGCAGGAGATGTGATATCCAACTCCTTCCCATTCCAATCCTGAGGCCTTCCGATAGCATGAGATGTGAAATCTCAATGCTTCTAATACCAAACGTGAGACCCTCCCTATAGCAAGAGATGTGATATCCAACTCCTTCCCATTCCAATCCTGAGACCCTTCCTATAGCATGAGTTGTGATTTCTCAATCCTTCTAATACCAAACCTGAGACACTTCCTATAACATGATGTGATATCCTACTCCTTCCCATTCCAAACCTGAGACCCATCCTATAGCATAAGATGTGATATCCAACTCCTTCCCATTCAAATCCTGAGACCCTTCCGATAACATGAGATGTGATATCTCAATGCTTCTAATACCAAACCTGGACTCTTCCTGTAGCATGAGATGTGATATCCAAGTCCTTCCCATTCCAATCCTGACACCCTTCCTATAGCATGAGTTGTGATAACTCAATACTTCTAATACCGAACCTGAGACCCTTCCTATAACATGAGATGTGATATCCAACTCCTTCCCATTCCAAACCTGAGATCCTTCTTATAGCATGAGATGGGATATCCAACTCCTTCTTATTCCAATCACGAGACCCTTACGATAGCAGAGATGTGATATCTCAATGCTTCTACCAAACCTGAGACCCGTCCTATAACATGAGATGTGATATCCAAATCCTTCCCTTTCCAAACCTGAGACCATTCCTTTAGCATGAGAAGTGATATCCAACTTGTTCCCATTCCAATCCTGAGACCCTTTCTGTAGCATGAGATGTGATATCTCAATGCTTCTACTACCAAACCTGAGACCCTTCCTATAACATGAGATGTGATATCCAACTCCTTCCCATTCCAATCCTGAGACACTAACTATAGCATGAGATGTGATATCTTAATCCTTCTAATACCAAACCTGAGATCCTTCCTATAACATGAGATGTGATATCTAACTCATTCCCTTTCCAAACCTGAGACCCTTCTTATAGCATGAGATGTGATATCCAACTCCTTCCCATTCCAATCCTGAGACCCTTCCTATAGCATGAGGTGTGATATTATAGCATGAGATGTGATATCTCTATGCTTCTAATACCAAACCTGAGACCCTTCCTATAACATGAGATGTGATATCCAACTCCTTCCCATTCCAAACCTGACACCCTTCTTAGAGCATACCAAATTTCTTATAGCATGAGATGTGATATCCAACTCCTTCCCATTCCAATCCTGAGACCCTTCCTATAGCATGAGGTGTGATATTATAGCATGAGATGTGATATCTCTATGCTTCTAATACCAAACCTGAGACCCTTCCTATAACATGAGATGTGATATCCAACTCCTTCCCATTCCAAACCTGACACCCTTCTTAAAGCATGAGATGGGATATCCAACTCCTTCCTATTCCAATCCCGAGACCCTTACGATAGCAGAGATGTGATATCTCAATGCTTATACCAAACCTGAGACCCTTCCTATGGCATGCAATGTGATATCCAACTCCTTCCCATTCCAATCTTGAGACCCTTCCTATAGCATGAGATGTGATATCTCAATGCTTGTAATACCAAACCTGAGACTCTTCCTATAGCAGGAGATGTGATATCCAACTCCTTCCCTTTCCAATCCTGAGACCCTTCCTATAGCATGAGATGTGATATCTCAATGCTTCTACCAAACCTGAGACCCGTCCTATAACATGAGATGTGATATCCAAATCCTTCCCATTCAAATCCTGAGATCCTTCCGATAGCATGAGATGTGATATCTCAATGCTTCTTATACCAAACCTGAGACCCTTCCTATAACATGAGATGTGATATCCAACTCCTTCCCATTCCAAACCTGAGACCCTTCTTAAAGCATGAGATGGGATATCCAACTCCTTCCTATTCCAATCCCGAGACACTTACGATAGCAGAGATGTGATATCTCAATGCTTATACCAAACCTGAGACCCTTCTTATAGCATGAGATGGGTTTCCAACTCCTTCTTATTCCAATCACGAGACCCTTACGATAGCAGATATGTGATATCTCAATTCTTCTACCAAACCTGAGACCCGTCCTATAACATGAGATGTGATATCCAAATCCTTCCCTTTCCAAACCTGAGACAATTCCTTTAGCATGAGATGTGATATCCAACTCATTCCCATTCCAATCCTGAGACCCTTCCTGTAGCATGAGATGTGATATCCAACTCCTTCCCAATCCAATCCTGAGACCCTTCCTATAGCATGAGATGTGATATCTCAATCCTTCTAATACCAAACCTGAGATCCTTCCTATAACATGAGATGTGATATCTAACTCATTCCCTTTCCAAACCTGAGACACTTCCTATAGCATGATATGTGATATCCAACTCCTTCCCATTCCAATCCTGAGACACTTCCTGTAGCATGAGATGTGATATCTCAATGCTTCTACTACCAGACCTGAGACCCTTCCTATAACATGAGATGTGATATCCAACTCCTTCCCATTCCAAACCTGAGACCCTTCCTATAGCATGAGATGTGATATCCAACTCCTTTCCATTCCAATCCTGAGACCCTTCCTATAGCATGAGGTGTGATATTATAGCATGAGATGTGATATCTCTATGCTTCTAATACCAAACCTGAGACCCTTCTTATAGCATGAGATGGGTATCCAACTCCTTCTTATTCCAATCACGAGACCCTTACGATAGCAGATATGTGATATCTCAATTCTTCTACCAAACCTGAGACCCGTCCTATAACATGAGATGTGATATCCAAATCCTTCCCTTTCCAAACCTGAGACCATTCCTTTAGCATGAGATCTGATATCCAACTCATTCCCATTCCAATCCTGAGACCCTTCCTATAGCATGAGATGTGATATCTCAATGCTTCTACCAAACCTGAGACCCGTCCTATAACATGAGATGTGATATCCAAATCCTTCCCATTCAAATCCTGAGATCCTTCCGATAGCATGAGATGTGATATCTCAATGCTTCTTATACCAAACCTGAGACCCTTCCTATAGCATGAGATGTGATAAACAACTCATTCCCATTCCAATCCTGTGACCCTTACTATAGCATGAGATGTGATATCTCAATGCTTCTAATACCAAACCTGGACTCTTCCTGTAGCATGAGATGTGATATCCAAGTCCTTCCCATTCCAATCCTGAGACCCTTCCTATAGCATGAGTTGTGATATCTCAATCCTTCTAATACCAAACCTGAGACCCTTCCTATAACATGAGATGTGATATCCAACTCCTTCCCATTCCAAACCTGAGACCCTGCTTATAGCATGAGATGGGTATCCAACTCCTTCTTATTCCAATCACGAGACGCTTACGATAGCAGAGATGTGATATCTCAATGCTTCTAACAAACCTGAGATCCTTCCTATAACATGAGATGTGATATCTAACTCATTCCCTTTCCAAACATGAGACCCTTCGTATAGCATGATATGTGATCTCCAACTCCTTCCCATTCCAAACCTGAGACCCTTCTTAAAGCATGAGATGGGATATCCAACTCCTTCCTATTCCAATCCCGAGACCCTTACGATAGCAGAGATGTGATATCTCAATGCTTATACCAAACCTGAGACCCTTCCTATGGCATGCGATGTGATATCCAACTCCTTCCCATTCCAATCCTGAGACCCTTACTATAGCATGAGATGTGATATCTCAATGCTTCTAATACCAAACCTGGACTCTTCCTGTAGCATGAGATGTGATATCCAAGTCCTTCCCATTCCAATCCTGAGACCCTTCCTATAGCATGAGTTGTGATATCTCAATCCTTCTAATACCAAACCTGAGACCCTTCCTATAACATGAGATGTGATATCCAACTCCTTCCCATTCCAAACCTGAGACCCTTCTTATAGCATGAGATGGGTATCCAACTCCTTCTTATTCCAATCACGAGACCCTTACGATAGCAGAGATGTGATATCTCAATGCTTCTAACAAACCTGAGACCTGTCCTATAACATGAGATGTGATATCCAAATCCTTTCCTTTCCAAACCTGAGACCATTCCTTTAGCATGAGATGTGATATCCAACTCATTCCCATTCCAATCCTGAGACCCTTCCTGTAGCATGAGATGTGATATCTCAATGCTTCTACTACCAAACCTGAGACCCTTCCTATAGCATGAGATGTGATATCCAACTCCTTCCCATTCCAATCCTGAGACCCTTCCTATAGCATGAGGTGTGATATTATAGCATGAGATGTGATATCTCTATGCTTCTAATACCAAACCTGAGACCCTTCCTATAACATGAGATGTGATATCCAACTCCTTCCCATTGCAAACCTGAGACCCTTCTTAAAGCATGAGATGGGATATCCAACTCCTTCCTATTCCGATCCCGAGACCCTTACGATAGCAGAAATGTGATATCTCAATGCTTATACAAACCTGAGACCCTTCCTATGGCATGCAATGTGATATCCAACTCCTTCCCATTCCAATCCTGAGACCCTTCCTATAGCATGAGATGTGATATCTCAATGCTTCTACCAAACCTGAGACCATTCCTTTAGCATGAGATGTGATATCCTACTCGTTCCCATTCCAATCTTGAGACCCTTCCTGTAGCAATAGATGTGATATCTCAGTGCTTCTAATACCAAACCTGGACTCTTCCTATAGCATGAGATGTGATATCCAACTCCTTCCCTTTCCAATCCTGAGACCCTTCCTATAGCATGAGATGTGATATCTCAATGCTTCTACCAAACCTGAGACCCGTCCTATAACATGAGATGTGATATCCAAATCCTTCCCATTCAAATACTGAGACCCTTCTTATAGCATGAGATGGGATATCCAACTCCTTCTTATTCCAATCCTGAAACCCTTACGATAGCAGAGATGTGATATCTCAATGCTTCTACCAAACCTGAGACCCGTCCTATAACATGAGATGTGATATCCAAATCCTTCCCTTTCCAAACCTGAGACCATTCCTTTAGCATGAGATGATGTGATATCTCAATGCTTCTAATACCAAACCTGAGACCCTTCCTATAACATGAGATGTGATATCCTACTCCTTCCCATTCCAAACCTGAGACCCTTCTTATAGCATGAGATGGGATATCCAACTCCTTCTTATTCCAATCCTGAAACCCTTACGATAGCAGAGATGTGATATCTCAATCCTTCTACCAAACCTGAGACCCGTCCTATAACATGAGATGTGATATCCAAAACCTGCCCTTTCCAAACCTGAGACCATTCCTTTAGCATGAGATGTGATATCCAACTCGTTCCCATTCCAATCCTGAGACCCTTCCAGTAGCATGAGATGTGATATCTCAATGCTTCTACTACCAAAGCTGAGACCCTTCCTAAAACATGAGATGTGATATCCAACTCCTTCCCATTCCAATCCTGAGACCCTTCCTATAGCATGAGATGTGATATCTCAATTCTCCTAATACCAAACCTGATATCCTTCCTATAACATGAGATGTGATATCTAACTCATTCCCATTCCAAACCTGAGACCCTTCCTATAGCATGAGATGTGATATCTCAATGCTTGTAATACCAAACCCGAGACTCTTCCTATTGCAGGAGATGTGATATCCAACTCCTTCCCATTCCAATCCTGAGGCCTTCCGATAGCATGAGATGTAAAATCTCAATGCTTCTAATACCAAACCTGAGACCCTTCCAATAACATGATGTGGTATCCTACTCCTTCCCATTCCAAACCTGAGACCCGTCCTATAGCATAAGATGTGATATCTTAATGCTTGTAATACCAAACATGAGACCCTCCCTATAGCATGAGATGTGATATCCAACTCCTTCCCATTCCAATCCTGAGACCCTTCCTATGGCATGAGTTGTGATTTCTCAATCCTTCTAATACCAAACCTGAGACCCTTCCAATAACATGATGTGATATCCTACTCCTTCCCATTCCAAACCTGAGACCCCTCCTATAGCATAAGATGTGATATCCAACTCCTTCCCATTCAAATCTTGAGACCCTTCCGATAGCATGAGATGTGATATCTCAATGCTTCTTATACCAAACCTGAGACCCTTCCTATAGCATGAGATGTGATAAACAACTCCTTCCCATTCCAATCCTGTGACCATTACTATAGCATGAGATGTGATATCTCAATGCTTTTAATACCAAACCTGGACTCTTCCTGTAGCATGAGATGTGATATCCAAGTCCTTCCCATTCCAATCCTGAGACCCTTCCTATAGCATGAGTTGTGATATCTCAATCCTTCTAATACCAAACCTGAGACCCTTCCTATAACATGAGATGTGATATCCAACTCCTTCCCATTCCAAACCTGAGACCCTTCTTATAGCAGGAGATGGGATATCCAACTCCTTATTCCAATCACGAGACCCTTACGATAGCAGAGATGTGATATCTCAATGCTTCTACCAAACCTGAGACCCTTAATATAACATGAGATGTGATATCCAAATCCTTCCCTTTCCAAACCTGAGACCATTCCTTTAGCATGAGATGTGATATCCAACTCGTTCCCATTCCAATCCTGAGACCCTTCGTATAGCATGAGATGTGATATCTCAATGCTTCTACTACCAAACTGAGACCCTTCCTATAACATGAGATGTGATATCCAACCCCTTCCCATTCCAATCCTGAGACCCTTCCTATAGCATGAGATGTGATATCTCAATCCTTCTAATACCAAACCTGAGATCCTTCCTATAACATGAGATGTGACATCTAACTCATTCAATTTCCAAACCTGAGACCCGTCCTATAGCATGAGATGTGATATCCAACTCCTTCCCATTCCAATCCTGAGACCCTTACTATAGCATGAGGTGTGATATTATAGCATGAGATGTGATATTTCTATGCTTCTGATACCAAACCTGAGACCCTTCCTATAACATGAGATGTGATATCCAACTCCTTCCCATTCCAAACCTGAGACCCTTCTTAAAGCATGAGATGGGATATCCAACTCCTTCCTATTCCAATCCCGAGACCCTTACGATAGCAGAGATGTGATCTCTCAATGCTTATACCAAACCTGAGACCCTTCCTATGGCATGCAATGTGATATCCAACTCCTTCCCATTCCAATCCTGAGACCCTTCCTATAGCATGAGATGTGATATCTCAATGCTTCTACCAAACCTGAGACCCGTCCTATAACATGAGATGTGATATCCAACTCCTTCCCATTCCAAACCTGAGACCCTTCTTATAGAATGAGATGGGATATCCAACTCCTTCTTATTCCAATCACGAGACCCTTACAATAGCAGAGATGTGATATCTCAATGCTTCTACCAAACCTGAGACCCATCCTATAACATGAGATGTGATATCCAAACCCTTCCCTTTCCAAACCTGAGACCATTCCATTAGGATGAGATGTGATATCCAACTCGTTCCCATTCCAATCCTGAGACTCTTCCTGTAGCATGAGATGTGATAGCTCAATGCTTCTACTACCAAACCTGAGACCCTTCCTATAACATGAGATGTGATATCCAACTCCTTCCCATTCCAATCCTGAGACCCTTCCTATAGCATGAGATGTGATATCTGAATCCTTCTAATACCAAACCTGAGATCCTTCCTATAACATGAGATGTGATATCCAACTCGTTCCCATTCCAATCCTGAGACTCTTCCTATAGCATGAGGTGTGATATTATAGCATGAGATGTGATACCTCTAGGCTTCTAATACCAAACCTGAGACACTTCCTAAAACATGAGATGTGATATCCAACTCCTTCCCATTCCAAACCTGAGACCCTTCTTAAAGCATGAGATGGGATATCCAACTCCTTCCTATTCCAAACCCGAGACCCTTACGATAGCAGAGATGTGATATCTCAATGCTTATACCAAACCTGAGACCCTTCCTATGGCATGCAATGTGATATCCAACTCCTTCCCATTCCAATCCTGAGACCCTTCCTATAGCATGAGATGTGATATCTCAATGCTTCTACCAAACCTGAGACCATTCCTTTAGCATGAGATGTGATATCCTACTCGTTCCCATTCCAATCTTGAGACCCTTCCTGTAGCAATAGATGTGATATCTCAGTGCTTCTAATACCAAACCTGGACCCTTCCTATAGCATGAGATGTGATATCCAACTCCTTCCCATTCCAAACCTGAAACCCTCCTTATAGCATGAGATGTGATATCCAATTCCTTCCTATTCCAATCCTGAGACCCTTATGATAGCAGAGATGTGATATCTCAATGCTTATACCAAACCTGAGACCCTTCCTATGGCATGAGATGTAATATTCGAATCCTTCCCTTTCCAAACCTGAGACCATTCCTTTGTTGCATTAGATGTGATTTACAACTCGTTCCCATGCGAATCCTGAGACCCTTCCTGTAGCATGAGATGTGATATCTCAATGCTTCTAATACCAAACCTGGACCCTTCCTATGGCATGAGATGTGATATCCGAATCCTTCCCTTTCCAAACCTGAGACCATTCCTTTAGCATGAGATGTGATATCCAGCTGGTTGCATTCGAATCCTGAGACCCTTCCTGTAGCATGAGATGTGATATCTCAATGCTTCTAATACCAAACCTGGACCCTTCCTATGGCATGAGATGTAATATCCAACTCCTTCCCATTCCAATCCTGCAACCCTTCCTATAGCGCGAGATGTGATATCTCAATGCTTCTAGCAAACCTGAGACCCTTCCTATAGCATGAGATGTGATATCCAACTCCTTACCATTCCAATCCTGAGACCCTTCCTATACCATGAGATGTGATATCTCAATGCTTCTAATACCAAACCTGAGACCCGTCCTATAACATGAGATGTGATATCCAAATCCTTCCCTTTCCAAACCTGAGACCATTCCTTTAGCATGAGATGTGATATCTCAATGCTTCTAATACCAAACCTGAGACCCTTCCTATAACATGAGATGTGATATCCTACTCCCTCCCATTCCAATCCTGAGACCCTTCTTATAGCAAGAGATGGGATATCCAAATCCTTCCTATTCCAATCGTGAGACGCTTACGATAGCAGAGATGTGATATCTCAATGCTTATACCAAACCTGAGATCCTTCCTATGGCATGAGATGTAATATCCAACTCCTTCCCATTCCAATCCTGAGACCCTTCCGATAGCATGAGATGTGATATCTCAAAGCTTCTACCAAAACTGAGACCCTTCCTAAGGCATGAGATGTGATATCCAACTCCTTCCCATTC
Source organism: Ambystoma mexicanum (assembly GCF_040938575.1). Taxonomy (NCBI): domain Eukaryota; kingdom Metazoa; phylum Chordata; class Amphibia; order Caudata; family Ambystomatidae; genus Ambystoma; species Ambystoma mexicanum. The sequence continues at coordinate 559,856,222 of NC_090932.1, read as the reverse complement.
CAAACCTGAGACCCTTCCTATAGCATGAGATGTGATATCCAACTCCTTCCCATTCCAATCCTAAAACCCTTCCTATAGCATGAGTTCTCATTTCTCAATGCTTCCAATACCAAACATGGACCCTTCCTATAGCATGAGATGTGATAGCCAACTCCTTCCCGTTCCAATCCTGCGTCCCTTCCTACAGCATGAGATTTGATATCTGAATCCTTCTAATACCAAACCTGAGATCCTTCTTATAACATGAGATGTTATATCTAACTCATTCCCTTTCCAAACCTGAGACCCTTCCTATAGCATGAGATGTGATATCCAACTCCTTCCCATTCCAATCCTGAGACCCTTCCTATAGCATGAGGTGTGATATTATAGCATGAGATGTGATATTTCTATGCTTCTAATACCAAATCTGAGACCCTTCCTATAACATGAGATGTGATATCCAACTCCTTACCATTCCAAACCTGAGACCCTTCTTAAAGCATGAGATGGGATATCCAACTCCTTCCTATTCCAATCCCGAGACCCTTACGATAGCAGAGATGTGATATCTCAATGCTTATACCAAACCTGAGACCCTTCCTATGGCATGCGGTGTGATATCCAACTCCTTCCCATTCCAATCCTGAGACCCTTCCTATAGCATGAGATGTGATATCTCTATGCTTCTACCAAACCTGAGACCCGTCCTATAACATGAGATGTGATATCCAAATCCTTCCCTTTCCAAACTTGAGACCATTCCTGTAGCAATAGATGTGATATCTCAGTGCTTCTAATACCAAACCTGGACCCTTCCTATAGCATGAGATGTGATATCCAACTCCTTCCCATTCCAAACCTGAAACCCTCCTTATAGCATGAGATGTGATATCCAATTCCTTCCTATTCCAATCCTGAGACCCTTATGATAGCAGAGATGTGATATCTCAATGCTTATACCAAACCTGAGACCCTTCCTATGGCATGAGATGTAATATTCGAATCCTTCCCTTTCCAAACCTGAGACCATTCCTTTGTTGCATTAGATGTGATTTACAACTCGTTCCCATGCGAATCCTGAGACCCTTCCTGTAGCATGAGATGTGATATCTCAATGCTTCTAATACCAAACCTGGACCCTTCCTATGGCATGAGATGTGATATCCGAATCCTTCCCTTTCCAAACCTGAGACCATTCCTTTAGCATGAGATGTGATATCCAGCTGGTTGCATTCGAATCCTGAGACCCTTCCTGTAGCATGAGATGTGATATCTCAATGCTTCTAATACCAAACCTGGACCCTTCCTATGGCATGAGATGTAATATCCAACTCCTTCCCATTCCAATCCTGCAACCCTTCCTATAGCGCGAGATGTGATATCTCAATGCTTCTAGCAAACCTGAGACCCTTCCTATAGCATGAGATGTGATATCCAACTCCTTACCATTCCAATCCTGAGACCCTTCCTATACCATGAGATGTGATATCTCAATGCTTCTAATACCAAACCTGAGACCCGTCCTATAACATGAGATGTGATATCCAAATCCTTCCCTTTCCAAACCTGAGACCATTCCTTTAGCATGAGATGTGATATCTCAATGCTTCTAATACCAAACCTGAGACCCTTCCTATAACATGAGATGTGATATCCTACTCCCTCCCATTCCAATCCTGAGACCCTTCTTATAGCAAGAGATGGGATATCCAAATCCTTCCTATTCCAATCGTGAGACGCTTACGATAGCAGAGATGTGATATCTCAATGCTTATACCAAACCTGAGATCCTTCCTATGGCATGAGATGTAATATCCAACTCCTTCCCATTCCAATCCTGAGACCCTTCCGATAGCATGAGATGTGATATCTCAAAGCTTCTACCAAAACTGAGACCCTTCCTAAGGCATGAGATGTGATATCCAACTCCTTCCCATTCCAAACCTGAGACCCTTCCTATAGCATGAGATGTGATATCCAACTCCTTCCCATTCCAATCCTAAAACCCTTCCTATAGCATGAGTTCTCATTTCTCAATGCTTCCAATACCAAACATGGACCCTTCCTATAGCATGAGATGTGATAGCCAACTCCTTCCCGTTCCAATCCTGCGTCCCTTCCTACAGCATGAGATTTGATATCTGAATCCTTCTAATACCAAACCTGAGATCCTTCTTATAACATGAGATGTTATATCTAACTCATTCCCTTTCCAAACCTGAGACCCTTCCTATAGCATGAGATGTGATATCCAACTCCTTCCCATTCCAATCCTGAGACCCTTCCTATAGCATGAGGTGTGATATTATAGCATGAGATGTGATATTTCTAGGCTTTTAATACCAAATCTGAGACCCTTCCTATAACATGAGATGTGATATCCAACTCCTTACCATTCCAAACCTGAGACCCTTCTTAAAGCATGAGATGGGATATCCAACTCCTTCCTATTCCAATCCCGAGACCCTTACGATAGCAGAGATGTGATATCTCAATGCTTATACCAAACCTGAGACCCTTCCTATGGCATGCGGTGTGATATCCAACTCCTTCCCATTCCAATCCTGAGACCCTTCCTATAGCATGAGATGTGATATCTCTATGCTTCTACCAAACCTGAGACCCGTCCTATAACATGAGATGTGATATCCAAATCCTTCCCTTTCCAAACTTGAGACCATTCCTGTAGCAATAGATGTGATATCTCAGTGCTTCTAATACCAAACATGGACCCTTCCTATAGCATGAGATGTGATATCCAACTCCTTCCCATTCCAAACCTGAGACCCTCCTTATAGCATGAGATGGGATATCCAATTCCTTCCTATTCCAATCCTGAGACCCTTACGATAGCAGAGATGTGATATCTCAATGCTTATACCAAACCTGAGACCCTTCCTATGGCATGAGATGTAATATCCGAATCCTTCCCTTTCCAAACCTGAGACCATTCCTTTGTTGCATTAGATGTGATTTCCAACTCGTTCCCAATCGAATCCTGAGACCCTTCCTGTAGCATGAGATGTGATATCTCAATGCTTCTAATACCAAACCTGGACCCTTCCTATGGCATGAGATGTGATATCCGAATCCTTCCCTTTCCAAACCTGAGACCATTCCTTTAGCATGAGATGTGATATCCAACTGGTTCCCATTCGAATCCTGAGACCCTTCCTGTAGCATGAGATGTGATATCTCAATGCTTCTAATACCAAACCTGGACCCTTCCTATGGCATGAGATGTAATATCCAACTCCTTCCCATTCCAATCCTGCAACCCTTCCTATAGCATGAGATGTGATATCTCAATGCTTCTAGCAAACCTGAGACCCTTCCTATAGCATGAGATGTGATATCCAACTCCTTCCCATTCCAATCCTGAGACCCTTCCTATACCATGAGATGTGATATCTCAATGCTTCTAATACCAAACCTGAGACCCGTCCTATAACATGAGATGTGATATCCAAATCCTTCCCTTTCCAAACCTGAGACCATTCCTTTAGCATGAGATGTGATATCTCAATGCTTCTAATACCAAACCTGAGACCCTTCCTATAACATGAGATGTGATATCCTACTCCTTCCCATTCCAATCCTGAGACCCTTCTTACAGCATGAGATGGGATATCCAACTCCTTCCTATTCCAATCCTGAGACCCTTACGATAGCAGAGATGTGATATCTCAATGCTTATACCAAACCTGAGATCCTTCCTATGGCATGAGATGTAATATCCAACTTCTTCCCATTCCAATCCTGAGACCCTTCCTATAGCATGAGATGAGATATCTCAATGCTTCTGCCAAACCTGAGACCCTTTCTATAGCATGAGATGTGATATCCAACTCCTTCCCATTCCAATCCTGTGACCCTTCCTATACAATGAGATGTGATATCTTAATGCCTCTAATACCAAACCTGAGACCCGTCCTATAACATGAGATGTGATATCCAAATCCTTCCCTTTCCAAACCTGAGACCCTTCCTATAGCATGCGATGGGATATCCAACTCCTTCCCATTCCAATCCTGAGAACCTTCTGATAGCATGAGATGTGATATCTCAAAGCTTCTACCAAAACTGAGACCCTTCCTAAGGCATGAGATGTGATATCCAACTCCTTCCCATTCCAAACCTGAGAACCTTCCTATAGCATGAGATGTGATATCCAACTCCTTCCCATTCCAATCCTGAGACCCTTCCAATATCATGAGATGTGATATCTCAATACTTCTAATACCAAACCTGAGACCCTCCCTATAGCATGAGATATGATATCCAAGTCCTTCCCATTCCAGTCCTGAGACCCTTCCTATAGCATGAGTTGTGATATCTCAATCCTTCTAATACCAAACCTGAGACCCTTCCTATAACATTAGATGTGATATCCAACTCCTTCCCATTCCAAACCTGAGACCCTTCCTATAGCATGACATGTGATATCTCAATGCTTCTAATACCAAACCTGAGACCCTTCCTATACCATGACATGTGATATCTCAATGCTTCTAATACCAAACCTGAGACCTTCCTATACCATGAGATGTGATATCTCAGTGCTTGTAATACCAAACCTGTAACCCGACCTTCAACATGAGATGTGATATCCAAATCCTTCGCCTTCCAAACCTGAGACCCTCCCTTTAGCATGAGATGTGATATCCCACTCCTTCCCATTCCAATCCTGAGACCCTTCCTATAGCATGAGATGTGATATCTCAATGCTTCTAATACCAAACCTGAGACCCTCCGCATAGCACGAGATGTGATATCCAAGTCCTTCCCATTCCAATCCTGAGACCCTTCCTATAGCATGCAATGTGATATCCAACTCCTTCCCATTCCAATTCTGGGACCCATGCGATGTGATATCTCAATTCTTCAAATACCAAACCTGGACTCTTCCTATAACATGAGATGTGATATTCAACTCCTTCCCATTCCAATCCTGAGACCCTTCCTATACCATGAGATGTGATATCTCAATCCTTCTAATACCAAACCTGAGACCCTTCCTATAACAAGAGATCTGATATTCAACTCCTTCCCATTCCAAACCTGAGACCCGTCCGATAGCATGAGATGTGATATCTCATTGCTTCTAATACCAAACCCGAGACCCTTCCTATAGCATGAGATGTGATAATCAACTCCTTCCTATTCCAATCCCGAGACCCTTACGATAGCAGAGATGTGATATCTCAATGCTTATACCAAACTTGAGACCCTTCCTATGGCATGAGATGTGATATTCAACTCCTTCCCATTCCAATCCTTAGACCCTTCCTATAGCATGAGATGTGATATCGCAATGCTTGTAATACCAAACCTGAGATCCTTCCTATAGCATGAGATGTGATATCCAACTCCTTCCCATTCCAATCCTGAGGCCTTCCGATAGCATGAGATGTGAAATCTCAATGCTTCTAATACCAAACCTGGACTCTTCCTGTAGCATGAGATGTGATATCCAACTCCTTCCCATTCCAATCCTGAGACCCTTCCTATAGCATGAGATGTGATATCTCAATGCTTCTAATACCAAACCTGAGACCCTCCCTATAGCATGAGATGTGATATCCAAGTCCTTCCCATTCCAGTCCTGAGACCCTTCTTATAGCATGAGTTGTGATATCTCAATCCTTCTAATACCAAACCTGAGACCCTTCCTATAACATGAGATGTGATATCCAACTCCTTCCCATTCCAAACCTGAGACCCTTCCTATAGCATGACATGTGATATCTCAATGCTTCTAATACCAAACCTGAGACCCTTCCTATAACATGAGATGTGATATTCAACTCCTTCCCATTCCAATCCTGAGACCCTTCCTATACCATGAGATGTGATATCTCAATGCTTCTAATACCAATCCTGTAACCCGTCCTACAACATGAGATGTGATATCCAAATCCTTCACCTTCCAAACCTGAGACCCTCCCTTTAGCATGAGATGTGATATTCAAGTCCTTCCCATTCCAATCCTGAGACCCTTCCTATACATGAGATGTGATATCTCAATGCTTCTAATACCAAACCTGAGACCCTCCCTATAGCATGAGATGTGATATCCAAGTCGTTCCCATTCCAGTCCTGAACCCTTCCTATAGCATGAGTTGTGATATATTAATCCTTCTAATACCAAACCTGAGACCCTTCCTATACCATGAGATGTGATATCTCAATGCTTCTAATACCAAACCGTCCTTCAACATGAGATGTGAAATCCAAATCCTTCACCTTCCAAACCTGAGACCCTTCCTTTAGCATGAGATGTGATATCCCACTCCTTCCCATTCCAATCCTGAGACCCTTCCTATAGCATGAGATGTGATATCTCAATGCTTCTAATACCAAACCTGGACCCTTCCTATTGCATGAGATGGGATAGCCAACTCCTCACCATTCCAAACCTGAGACCCTCCTTATAGCATGAGATGGGATATCCAATTCCTTCCTATTCCAATCCTGAGACCCTTACGATAGCAGAGATGTGATATCTCAATGCTTATACCAAACCTGAGACCCTTCCTATGGCATGAGATGTAATATCCAACTCCTTCCCATTCCAATCCTGCGACCCTTTCTATAGCATGAGATGTGATATCTCAATGCTTCTAGCAAACCAGAGACCCTTCCTATAGCATGAGATGTGATATCCCACTCCTTCCCATTCCAATCCTGAGACCCTTCCTATAGCATGAGATGTGATATCTCAATGCTTCTAATACCAAACCTGGACCCTTCCTATTGCATGAGATGGGATATCCAACTCCTCACCATTCCAAACCTGAGACCCTCCTTATAGCATGAGATGGGATATCCAATTCCTTCCTATTCCAATCCTGAGACCCTTACGATAGCAGAGATGTGATATCTCAATGCTTATACCAAACCTGAGACCCTTCCTATGGCATGAGATGTAATATCCAACTCCTTCCCATTCCAATCCTGCGACCCTTTCTATAGCATGAGATGTGATATCTCAATGCTTCTAGCAAACCAGAGACCCTTCCTATAGCATGAGATGTGATATCCCACTCCTTCCCATTCCAATCCTGAGACCCTTCCTATAGCATGAGATATGATATCTCAATGCTTCTAATACCAAACCTGGACCCTTCCTATTGCATGAGATGGGATATCCAACTCCTCACCATTCCAAACCTGAGACCCTCCTTATAGCATGAGATTTGATATCCAATTCCTTCCTATTCCAATCCTGAGACCCTTACGATAGCAGAGATGTGATATCTCAATGCTTATACCAAACCTGAGACCCTTCCTATGGCATGAGATGTAATATCCAACTCCTTCCCCTTCCAATCCTGAGACCCTTCCTATACCATGAGATGTGATATCTCAATGCTTCTAATACCAAACCTGAGACCGTCCTATAACATGAGATGTGATATCCAAATCCTTCCCTTTCCAAACCTGAAACCGTTCCTGTAGCATGAGATGTGATATCTCAATGCTTCTATTACTAAACCTGGACCCTTCCTATGGCATGAGATGTAATATCCAACTCCTTCCCATTCCAATCCTGCGACCCTTCCTATAGCATGAGATGTGATATCTCAATTCTTGTAGCAAACCTGAGACCCTTCCTATAGCATGAGATGTGATATCCAACTCCTTCCCATTCCAATCCTGAGACCCTTCCTACACCATGAGATGTGATATCTCAATGCTTCTAATACCAAACCTGAGACCCGTCCTATAACATGAGATGTGATATCCAAATCCTTCCCTTTCCAAACCTGAGACCATTCCTTTAGCATGAGATGTGATATCTCAATGCTTCTAATACCAAACCTGAGACCCTTCCTATAACATGAGATGGAATATCCTACTCCTTCCCATTCCAAACCTGAGACCCTTCTTATAGCATGAGATGGGATATCCAACTCCTTCCTATTCCAATCCTGAGACCCTTACGATAGCAGAGATGTGATATCTCAATGCATATACCAAACCTGAGATCTTTCCTATGGCATGAGATGTAATATCCAACTCCTTCCCATTCCAATCCTGAGACCCTTCCTATAGCATGAGATGTGATATCTCAATGCTTCTACCAAACCTGAGACCCTTTCTATAGCATGAGATGTGATATCCAAATCCTTCCCATTCCGATCCTGAGACCCTTCCTATACAATGAGATGTGATATCTTAATGCCTCTAATACCAAACCTGAGACCCGTCCTATAACATGAGATGTGATATCCAAATCCTTCCCTTTCCAAACCTGAGACTCTTCCTATAGCATGAGATGTGATATCTCAATGCTTCTAATACGAAACCTGAGATCCTTCCTATAACATGAGATGGGATATCCAACTCCTTCGCATTCCAATCCTGAGACCCTTCCTATAGCATGAGTTGTGATATCTCAATGCTTGTAATACCAAACCTGAGAACCTTCCTATTACATGAGATGTGATATCCAAGTCCTTCCCATTCCAACCTGAGACGCTTCCTATAGCATGCGATGGGATATCCAACTCCTTCCCATTCCAATACTGAGACCCTTCTGATAGCATGAGATGTGATATCTCAAAGCGTCTACCAAAACTGAGACCCTTCCTAAGGCATGAGATGTGATATCCAACTCCTTCCCAATCCAAACCTGAGACCCTTCCTATAGCATGAGATGTGATATCCAACTCCTTCCCATTCCAATCCTAAGACCCTTCCTATAGCATGAGTTGTCATTTCTCAATGCTTCCAATACCAAACCTGGACCCTTCCTAAAGCATGAGATGTGATAGCCAACTCCTTCCCATTCCAATCCTGTGTCCCTTCCTACAGCATGAGATTTGATATTTCAATGCTTCTAATACCAAACCTGAGACCCTTCCTATAACATGAGATGTAATATTCAACTCCTTCCCATTCCAATCCTGAGATACTTCCTATACCATGAGATGTGATATCTCAAAGCTTCTAATACCAAACCTGTAACCCATCCTATAACATGAGATGTGATATCCAAATCCTTCCCCTTCCAAACCTGAGACCCTCCCTTTAGCATGAGATGTGATATCCAACTCCTTCCCATTCCAATCCTGAGACCCTTCCGATAGCATGAGATGTGATATCTCAATGCCTCTAATATCAAACCTGAGACCCTCCCTATAGCATGAGATGTGATATCCAAGTCCTTCCTATTCCAATCTTGAGACCCTTCCTATAGCATGAGATGTGATATCTCAATGCTTCTAATACCAAACCTGAGACCCTTCCTTTAACATGAGGTGTGATAGCCAACTCCTTCCCATTCCAATCCTGTGTCCCTTCCTACAGCATGAGATTTGATATTTCAATGCTTCTAATACCAAACCTGAGACCCTTCCTATAACATGAGATGTAATATTCAACTCCTTCCCATTCCAATCCTGAGATACTTCCTATACCATGAGATGTGATATCTCAAAGCTTCTAATACCAAACCTGTAACCCATCCTATAACATGAGATGTGATATCCAAATCCTTCCCCTTCCAAACCTGAGACCCTCCCTTTAGCAAGAGATGTAATATCCAACTCCTTCCCATTCCAATCCTGAGACCCTTCCTATACCATGAGATGTGATATCTCAATCCTTCTAATACCAAACCTGAGACCCTTCCTATAACAAGAGATCTGATATTCAACTCCTTCCCATTCCAAACCTGAGACCCGTCCGATAGCATGAGATGTGATATCTCATTGCTTCTAATACCAAACCCGAGACCCTTCCTATAGCATGAGATGTGATATCCAACTCCTTCCTATTCCAATCCCGAGACCCTTACGATAGCAGAGATGTGATATCTCAATGCTTATACCAAACTTGAGACCCTTCCTATGGCATGAGATGTGATATTCAACTCCTTCCCATTCCAATCCTTAGACCCTTCCTATAGTATGAGATGTGATATTGCAATGCTTGTAATACCAAACCTGAGATCCTTCCTATAGCATGAGATGTGATATCCAACTCCTTCCCATTCCAATCCTGAGGCCTTCCGATAGCATGAGATGTGAAATCTCAATGCTTCTAATACCAAACCTGGACTCTTCCTGTAGCATGAGATGTGATATCCAAGTCCTTCCCATTCCAGTCCTGAGACCCTTCTTATAGCATGAGTTGTGATATCTCAATCCTTCTAATACCAAACCTGAGACCCTTCCTATAACATGAGATGTGATATCCAACTCCTTCCCATTCCAAACCTGAGACCCTTCCTATAGCATGACATGTGATATCTCAATGCTTCTAATACCAAACCTGAGACCCTTCCTATAACATGAGATGTGATATTCAACTCCTTCCCATTCCAATCCTGAGACCCTTCCTATACCATGAGATGTGATATCTCAATGCTTCTAATACCAATCCTGTAACCCGTCCTACAACATGAGATGTGATATCCAAATCCTTCACCTTCCAAACCTGAGACCCTCCCTTTAGCATGAGATGTGATATTCAACTCCTTCCCATTCCAATCCTGAGACCCTTCCTATACATGAGATGTGATATCTCAATGCTTCTAATACCAAACCTGAGACCCTCCCTATAGCATGAGATGTGATATCCAAGTTGTTCCCATTCCAGTCCTGAGACCCTTCCTATAGCATGAGTTGTGATATATCAATCCTTCTAATACCAAACCTGAGACCCTTCCTATACCATGAGATGTGATATCTCAATGCTTCTAATACCAAACCGTCCTTCAACATAAGATGTGAAATCCAAATCCTTCACCTTCCAAACCTGAGACCCTCCCTTTAGCATGAGATGTGATATCCCACTCCTTCCCATTCCAATCCTGAGACCCTTCCTATAGCATGAGATGTGATATCTCAATGCTTCTAATACCAAACCTGGACCCTTCCTATTGCATGAGATGGGATATCCAACTCCTCACCATTCCAAACCTGAGACCCTCCTTATAGCATGAGATGGGATATCCAATTCCTTCCTATTCCAATCCTGAGACCCTTACGATAGCAGAGATGTGATATCTCAATGCTTATACCAAACCTGAGACCCTTCCTATGGCATGAGATGTAATATCCAACTCCTTCCCATTCCAATCCTGCGACCCTTTCTATAGCATGAGATGTGATATCTCAATGCTTCTAGAAAACCAGAGACCCTTCCTATAGCATGAGATGTGATGTCCCACTCCTTCCCATTCCAATCCTGAGACCCTTCCTATAGCATGAGATGTGATATCTCAATGCTTCTAATACCAAACCTGGACCCTTCCTATTGCATGAGATGGGATATCCAACTCCTCACCATTCCAAACCTGAGACCCTCCTAATAGCATGAGATGGGATATCCAATTCCTTCCTATTCCAATCCTGAGACCCTTACGATAGCAGAGATGTGATATCTCAATGCTTATACCAAACCTGCGACCCTTCCTATGGCATGAGATGTAATATCCAACTCCTTCCCATTCCAATCCTGCGACCCTTTCTATAGCATGAGATGTGATATCTCAATGCTTCTAGCAAACCAGAGACCCTTCCTATAGCATGAGATGTGATATCCCACTCCTTCCCATTCTAATCCTGAGACCCTTCCTATAGCATGAGATGTGATATCTCAATGCTTCTAATACCAAACCTGGACCCTTCCTATTGCATGAGATGGGATATCCAACTCCTCACCATTCCAAACCTGAGACCCTCCTTATAGCATGAGATGGGATATCCAATTCCTTCCTATTCCAATCCTGAGACCCTTACGATAGCAGAGATGTGATATCTCAATGCTTATACCAAACCTGACACCCTTCCTATGGCATGAGATGTAATATCCAACTCCTTCCCCTTCCAATCCTGAGACCCTTCCTATACCATGAGATGTGATATCTCAATGCTTCTAATACCAAACCTGAGACCCGTCCTATAACATGATATGTGATATCCAAATCCTTCCCTTTCCAAACCTGAAACCGTTCCTGTAGCATGAGATGTGATATCTCAATGCTTCTATTACCAAACCTGGACCCTTCCTATGGCATGAGATGTAATATCCAACTCCTTCCCATTCCAATCCTGCAACCCTTCCTATAGCATGAGATGTGATATCTCAATTCTTGTAGCAAACCTGAGACCCTTCCTATAGCATGAGATGTGATATCCAACTCCTTCCCATTCCAATCCTGAGACCCTTCCTACACCATGAGATGTGATATCTCAATGCTTCTAATACCAAACCTGAGACCCGTCCTATAACATGAGATGTGATATCCAAATCCTTCCCTTTCCAAACCTGAGACCATTCCTTTAGCATGAGATGTGATATCTCAATGCTTCTAATACCAAACCTGAGACCCTTCCTATAACATGAGATGGAATATCCTACTCCTTCCCATTCCAAACCTGAGACCCTTCTTATAGCATGAGATGGGATATCCAACTCCTTCCTATTCCAATCCTGAGACCCTTACGATAGCAGAGATGTGATATCTCAATGCATATACCAAACCTGAGATCTTTCCTATGGCATAAGATGTAATATCCAACTCCTTCCCATTCCAATCCTGAGACCCTTCCTATAGCATGAGATGTGATATCTCAATGCTTCTACCACACCTGAGACCCTTTCTATAGCATGAGATGTGATATCCAAATCCTTCCCATTCCGATCCTGAGACCCTTCCTATACAATGAGATGTGATATCTTAATGCCTCTAATACCAAACCTGAGACCCGTCCTATAACATGAGATGTGATATCCAAATCCTTCCCTTTCCAAACCTGAGACTCTTCCTATAGCATGAGATGTGATATCTCAATGCTTCTAATACGAAACCTGAGATCCTTCCTATAACATGAGATGGGATATCCAACTCCTTCGCATTCCAATCCTGAGACCCTTCCTATAGCATGAGTTGTGATATCTCAATGCTTGTAATACCAAACCTGAGAACCTTCCTATTACATGAGATGTGATATCCAAGTCCTTCCCATTCCAACCTGAGACGCTTCCTATAGCATGCGATGTGATATCTCAATCCTTCTAATACCAAACCTGAGACCCTTCATATAACAAGAGATCTGATATTCAACTCCTTCCCATTCCAAACCTGAGACCCGTCCGATAGCATGAGATGTGATATCTCATTGCTTCTAATACCAAACCCGAGACCCTTCCTATAGCATGAGATGTGATATCCAACTCCTTCCTATTCCAATCCCGAGACCCTTACGATAACAGAGATGTGATATCTCAATGCTTATACCAAACTTGAGACCCTTCCTATGGCATGAGATGTGATATTCAACTCCTTCCCATTCCAATCCTTAGACCCTTCCTATAGTATGAGATGTGATATTGCAATGCTTGTAATACCAAACCTGAGATCCTTCCTATAGCATGAGATGTGATATCCAACTCCTTCCCATTCCAATCCTGAGGCCTTCCGATAGCATGAGATGTGAAATCTCAATGCTTCTAATACCAAACCTGGACTCTTCCTGTAGCATGAGATGTGATATCCAAGTCCTTCCCATTCCAGTCCTGAGACCCTTCTTATAGCATGAGTTGTGATATCTCAATCCTTCTAATACCAAACCTGAGACCCTTCCTATAACATGAGATGTGATATCCAACTCCTTCCCATTCCAAACCTGAGACCCTTCCTATAGCATGACATGTGATATCTCAATGCTTCTAATACCAAACCTGAGACCCTTCCTATAACATGAGATGTGATATTCAACTCCTTCCCATTCCAATCCTGAGACCCTTCCTATACCATGAGATGTGATATCTCAATGCTTCTAATACCAATCCTGTAACCCGTCCTACAACATGAGATGTGATATCCAAATCCTTCACCTTCCAAACCTGAGACCCTCCCTTTAGCATGAGATGTGATATTCAACTCCTTCCCATTCCAATCCTGAGACCCTTCCTATACATGAGATGTGATATCTCAATGCTTCTAATACCAAACCTGAGACCCTCCCTATAGCATGAGATGTGATATCCAACTCCTTCCCATTCCAATCCTGAGACCCTTCCTACACCATGAGATGTGATATCTCAATGCTTCTAATACCAAACCTGAGACCCGTCCTATAACATGAGATGTGATATCCAAATCCTTCCCTTTCCAAACCTGAGACCATTCCTTTAGCATGAGATGTGATATCTCAATGCTTCTAATACCAAACCTGAGACCCTTCCTATAACATGAGATGGAATATCCTACTCCTTCCCATTCCAAACCTGAGACCCTTCTTATAGCATGAGATGGGATATCCAACTCCTTCCTATTCCAATCCTGAGACCCTTACGATAGCAGAGATGTGATATCTCAATGCATATACCAAACCTGAGATCTTTCCTATGGCATAAGATGTAATATCCAACTCCTTCCCATTCCAATCCTGAGACCCTTCCTATAGCATGAGATGTGATATCTCAATGCTTCTACCACACCTGAGACCCTTTCTATAGCATGAGATGTGATATCCAAATCCTTCCCATTCCGATCCTGAGACCCTTCCTATACAATGAGATGTGATATCTTAATGCCTCTAATACCAAACCTGAGACCCGTCCTATAACATGAGATGTGATATCCAAATCCTTCCCTTTCCAAACCTGAGACTCTTCCTATAGCATGAGATGTGATATCTCAATGCTTCTAATACGAAACCTGAGATCCTTCCTATAACATGAGATGGGATATCCAACTCCTTCGCATTCCAATCCTGAGACCCTTCCTATAGCATGAGTTGTGATATCTCAATGCTTGTAATACCAAACCTGAGAACCTTCCTATTACATGAGATGTGATATCCAAGTCCTTCCCATTCCAACCTGAGACGCTTCCTATAGCATGCGATGTGATATCTCAATCCTTCTAATACCAAACCTGAGACCCTTCATATAACAAGAGATCTGATATTCAACTCCTTCCCATTCCAAACCTGAGACCCGTCCGATAGCATGAGATGTGATATCTCATTGCTTCTAATACCAAACCCGAGACCCTTCCTATAGCATGAGATGTGATATCCAACTCCTTCCTATTCCAATCCCGAGACCCTTACGATAACAGAGATGTGATATCTCAATGCTTATACCAAACTTGAGACCCTTCCTATGGCATGAGATGTGATATTCAACTCCTTCCCATTCCAATCCTTAGACCCTTCCTATAGTATGAGATGTGATATTGCAATGCTTGTAATACCAAACCTGAGATCCTTCCTATAGCATGAGATGTGATATCCAACTCCTTCCCATTCCAATCCTGAGGCCTTCCGATAGCATGAGATGTGAAATCTCAATGCTTCTAATACCAAACCTGGACTCTTCCTGTAGCATGAGATGTGATATCCAAGTCCTTCCCATTCCAGTCCTGAGACCCTTCTTATAGCATGAGTTGTGATATCTCAATCCTTCTAATACCAAACCTGAGACCCTTCCTATAACATGAGATGTGATATCCAACTCCTTCCCATTCCAAACCTGAGACCCTTCCTATAGCATGACATGTGATATCTCAATGCTTCTAATACCAAACCTGAGACCCTTCCTATAACATGAGATGTGATATTCAACTCCTTCCCATTCCAATCCTGAGACCCTTCCTATACCATGAGATGTGATATCTCAATGCTTCTAATACCAATCCTGTAACCCGTCCTACAACATGAGATGTGATATCCAAATCCTTCACCTTCCAAACCTGAGACCCTCCCTTTAGCATGAGATGTGATATTCAACTCCTTCCCATTCCAATCCTGAGACCCTTCCTATACATGAGATGTGATATCTCAATGCTTCTAATACCAAACCTGAGACCCTCCCTATAGCATGAGATGTGATATCCAAGTCGTTCCCATTCCAGTCCTGAGACCCTTCCTATAGCATGAGTTGTGATATATCAATCCTTCTAATACCAAACCTGAGACCCTTCCTATACCATGAGATGTGATATCTCAATGCTTCTAATACCAAACCGTCCTTCAACATAAGATGTGAAATCCAAATCCTTCACCTTCCAAACCTGAGACCCTCCCTTTAGCATGAGATGTGATGTCCCACTCCTTCCCATTCCAATCCTGAGACCCTTCCTATAGCATGAGATGTGATATCTCAATGCTTCTAATACCAAACCTGGACCCTTACTATTACATGAGATGGGATATCCAACTCCTCACCATTCCAAACCTGAGACCCTCCTTATAGCATGAGATGGGATATCCAATTCCTTCCTATTCCAATCCTGAGACCCTTACGATAGCAGAGATGTGATATCTCAATGCTTATACCAAACCTGAGACCCTTCCTATGGCATGAGATGTAATATCCAACTCCTTCCCATTCCAATCCTGCGACCCTTTCTATAGCATGAGATGTGATATCTCAATGCTTCTAGCAAACCAGAGACCCTTCCTATAGCATGAGATGTGATATCCCACTCCTTCCCATTCCAATCCTGAGACCCTTCCTATAGCATGAGATGTGATATCTCAATGCTTCTAATACCAAACCTGGACCCTTCCTATTGCATGAGATGGGATATCCAACTCCTCACCATTCCAAACCTGAGACCCTCCTTATAGCATGAGATGGGATATCCAATTCCTTCCTATTCCAATCCTGAGACCCTTACGATAGCAGAGATGTGATATCTCAATGCTTATACCAAACCTGACACCCTTCCTATGGCATGAGATGTAATATCCAACTCCTTCCCCTTCCAATCCTGAGACCCTTCCTATACCATGAGATGTGATATCTCAATGCTTCTAATACCAAACCTGAGACCCGTCCTATAACATGATATGTGATATCCAAATCCTTCCCTTTCCAAACCTGAAACCGTTCCTGTAGCATGAGATGTGATATCTCAATGCTTCTATTACCAAACCTGGACCCTTCCTATGGCATGAGATGTAATATCCAACTCCTTCCCATTCCAATCCTGCAACCCTTCCTATAGCATGAGATGTGATATCTCAATTCTTGTAGCAAACCTGAGACCCTTCCTATAGCATGAGATGTGATATCCAACTCCTTCCCATTCCAATCCTGAGACCCTTCCTACACCATGAGATGTGATATCTCAATGCTTCTAATACCAAACCTGAGACCCGTCCTATAACATGAGATGTGATATCCAAATCCTTCCCTTTCCAAACCTGAGACCATTCCTTTAGCATGAGATGTGATATCTCAATGCTTCTAATACCAAACCTGAGACCCTTCCTATAACATGAGATGGAATATCCTACTCCTTCCCATTCCAAACCTGAGACCCTTCTTATAGCATGAGATGGGATATCCAACTCCTTCCTATTCCAATCCTGAGACCCTTACGATAGCAGAGATGTGATATCTCAATGCATATATCAAACCTGAGATCTTTCCTATGGCATGAGATGTAATATCTAACTCCTTCCCATTCCAATCCTGAGACCCTTCCTATAGCATGAGATGTGATATCTCAATGCTTCTACCAAACCTGAGACCCTTTCTATAGCATGAGATGTGATATCCAAATCCTTCCCATTCCGATCCTGAGACCCTTCCTATACAATGAGATGTGATATCTTAATGCCTCTAATACCAAACCTGAGACCCGTCCTATAACATGAGATGTGATATCCAAATCCTTCCCTTTCCAAACCTGAGACTCTTCCTATAGCATGAGATGTGATATCTCAATGCTTCTAATACGAAACCTGAGATCCTTCCTATAACATGAGATGGGATATCCAACTCCTTCGCATTCCAATCCTGAGACCCTTCCTATAGCATGAGTTGTGATATCTCAATGCTTGTAATACAAACCTGAGAACCTTCCTATTACATGAGATGTGATATCCAAGTCCTTCCCATTCCAACCTGAGACGCTTCCTATAGCATGCGATGGGATATCCAACTTCTTCCCATTCCAATCCTGAGACCCTTCTGATAGCATGAGATGTGATATCTCAAAGCTTCTACCAAAACTGAGACCCTTCCTAAGGCATGAGATGTGATATCCAACTCCTTCCCATTCCAAACCTGAGACCCTTCCTATAGCATGAGATGTGATATCCAACTCCTTCCCATACCAATCCTAAGACCCTTCCTATAGCATGAGTTGTCATTTCTCAATGCTTCCAATACCAAACCTGGACCCTTCCTAAAGCATGAGATGTGATAGCCAACTCCTTCCCATTCCAATCCTGTGTCCCTTCCTACAGCATGAGATTTGATATTTCAATGCTTCTAATACCAAACCTGAGACCCTTCCTATAACATGAGATGTAATATTCAACTCCTTCCCATTCCAATCCTGAGATACTTCCTATACCATGAGATGTGATATCTCAAAGCTTCTAAAACCAAACCTGTAACCCATCCTATAACATGAGATGTGATATCCAAATCCTTCCCCTTCCAAACCTGAGGCCCTCCCTTTAGCATGAGATGTGATATCCAACTCCTTCCCATTCCAATCCTGAGACCCTTCCGATAGTATGAGATGTGATATCTCAATGCCTCTAATATCAAACCTGAGACCCTCCCTATAGCATGAGATGTGATAGCCAACTCCTTCCCATTCCAATCCTGTGTCCCTTCCTACAGCATGAGATTTGATATTTCAATGCTTCTAATACCAAACCTGAGACCCTTCCTATAGCATGAGATGTGATATCCAACTCCTTCCCATTCCAATCCTGAGACCCTTCCTATACCATGAGATGTGATATCTCAATGCTTCTAATACCAAACCTGAGACCCGTCCTATAACATGAGATGTGATATCCAAATCCTTCCCTTTCCAAACCTGAGACCATTCCTTTAGCATGAGATGTGATATCTCAATGCTTCTAATACCAAACCTGAGACCCTTCCTTTAACATGAGGTGTGATATCCTACGCCTTCCTATTCCAAACCTGAGCCCCTTCTTATAGCATGAGATGGGATATCCAACTCCTTCCTATTCCAATCCTGAGACCCTTACGATAGCAGAGATGTGATATCTCAATGCGTATACCAAACCTGAGATCCTTCCTATGGCATGAGATGTAATATCCAACTCCTTCCCATTCCAATCCTGAGACCCTTCCTATACAATGAGATGTGATATCTCAATGCTTCTAATACCAAACCTGGACCTTTCCTATGGCAAGAGATGTAATATCCAACTCCTTCCCATTCCAATCCTGCGACCCTTCCTATAGCATGAGATGTGATATCTCAATGCTTCTAGCAAACCTGAGACCCTTCCTATAGCATGAGATGTGATATCCAACTCCTTCCCATTCCAATCCTGAGACCCTTCCTATACCATGAGATGTGATATCTCAATGCTTCTAATACCAAACCTGAGACCCGTCCTATAACATGAGATGTGATATCCAAATCCTTCCCTTTCCAAACCTGAGACCATTCCTTTAGCATGAGATGTGATATCTCAATGCTTCTAATACCAAACCTGAGACCCTTCCGATAACATGTGATGTGATATCCTACTCCTTCCCATTCCAAACCTGAGACCCTTCTTATAGCATGAGATGGGATATCCAACTCCTTCCTATTCCAATCCTGAGACCCTTACGATAGCAGAGATGTGATATCTCAATGCATATACCAAACCTGAGATCCTTCCTATGGCATGAGATGTAATATCCAACTCCTTCCCATTCCAATCCTGAGACGCTTTCTATAGCATGAGATGTGATATCCAACTCCTTCCCATTCCAATCCTGAGACCCTTCCTATACAATGAGATGTGATATCTTAATGCCTCTAATACCAAACCTGAAACCCGTCCTATAACATGAGATGTGATATCCAAATCCTTCCCTTTCCAAACCTGAGACCCTTCCTATAGCATGAGATGTGATATCTCAATGCTTCTAATACGAAACCTGAGATCCTTCCTATAACATGAGATGGGATATCCAACTCCTTCGCATTCCAATCCTGAGATCCTTCCTAGAGCATGAGATGTGATATCTCAATGCTTGTAATATCAAACCTGAGACCCTTCCTATAGCATGAGATGTGATATCCAAGTCCTTCCCATTCCAATCCTGAGAACCTTCCTATTACATGAGATGTGATATCCAACTCCTTCCTATTCCAACCTGAGACCCTTCCTATAGCATGCGATGGGATATCCAACTCCTTCCCATTCCAATCCTGAGACCCTTCTGATAGCATGAGATGTGATATCTCAAAGCTTCTACCAAAACTGAGACCCTTCCTAAGGCATGAGATGTGATATCCAACTCCTTCCCATTCCAAACCTGAGACCCTTCCTATAGCATGAGATGTGATATCCAACTCCTTCCCTTTCCAATCCTAAGACCCTTCCTATAGCATGAGTTGTCATTTCTCAATGCTTCCAATACCAAACCTGGACCCTTCCTATAGTATGAGATGTGATAGCCAACTCCTTCCCATTCCAATCCTGCGTCCCTTCCTACAGCATGAGATTTGATATCTCAATGCTTCTTATACCAAACCTGAGACTCTTCCTATAACATGAGATGTGATATTCAACTCCTTCCCATTCCAATCCTGAGACCCTTCCTATACCATGAGATGTGATATCTCAAAGCTTCTAATACCAAACCTGTAACCCGTCCTATAACATGAGATGTGATATCCAAATCCTTCCCCTTCCAAACCTGAGATCCTCCCTTTAGCATGAGATGTGATATCTAACTCCTTCCCATTCCAACCCTGAGACCCTTCCAATATCATGAGATGTGATATCTCAATGCCTCTTATATCAAACCTGAGACCCTTCCTATAACATGAGATGGGATATCCAACTCCTTCCCATTCCAATCCTGAGACCCTTCCTATAGCATGTGATGTGATATCTCAATGATTGTAATACCAAACCTGAGACCCTTCCTATAGCATGAGATGTAATATCCAACTCCTTCCATTTCCAATCCTGAGGCCTTCCGATAGCATATGTGGTATCTCAATGCTTATAATACCATACCTGAAACCCTCCCTATAGCATGCGATGGGATATCCAACTCCTTCCCATTCCAATCCTGAGACCCTTCTAATAGCATGAGATGTGATATCTCAAAGCTTCTACCAAAACTGAGACCCTTCCTATGGCATGAGATGTGATATCCAACTCCTCCCCATTCCAAACCCGAGACCCTTCCTATAGAATGAGAGGTGATATCCAACTCCTTCCCATTCCAAACCTGAGACCATTCCTTTAGCATGAGATGTGATATCTCAATGCTTCTTATACCAAACCTGAGACCCTTCCTATAGCATGAGATGTGATATCTCAATGATTGTAATACAAACCTGAGACCCTTCCTATAGCATGAGATGTGATATCCAACTCCTTCCCATTCCAATCCTGAGGCCTTCCGATAGTATATGTGGTATCTCAATGCTTCTAATACCATACCTGAGACCCTCCCTATAGCATTAGATGTGATATCCAAGTCCTTCCCATTCCAATCCTGAGAACCTTCCTATTACATGAAATGTGATATCCAACTCCTTCCCATTCCAACTTGAGACCCTTCCTATAGCAAGCGATGGGATATCCAACTCCTTCCCATTCCAATCCTGAAACCCTTCCGATAGCATGAGATGTGATATCTCAAAGCTTCTACCAAAACTGAGACCCTTCCTATGGCATGAGATGTGATATCCAACTCCTTCCCATTCCAAACCTGAGACCCTTCCTATAGCATGAGATGTGATATCCAACTCCTTCCCATTCCAATCCTGAGACCCTTCCTATAACATGAGATGTGATATCCAACTCCTACCCATTCCAAACCTGAGACCCGTCCTATAGTATGAGATGTGATATCCAACTCCTTCCCATTCCAATCCTGAGACCCTTCCTATAGCATGAGATGTGATATCTCAATGCTTCTAATACCAAACCTGGACTCTTCCTATAGCATGAGATGTGATAGCCAACTCCTTCCCATTCCAATCCTGCGTCCCTTCCTACAGAATTAGATTTGATATCTCAATGCTTCTAAAGCCAAACCTGAGACCCTTCCTATAACATGAGATGTGATATTCAACTCCTTCCAATTCCAATCCTGAGACCCTTCCTATACCATGAGATGTGATATCTCGATGCTTCTAATACCAAACCTGAGATCCTTCCTATAACATGTGATGTGATATCTAACTCCTTCCCATTCCAAACCTGTGACCCTTCCTATTACATGAGATGTGATATCCAACTCCTTCCCATTCCAAATTGAGACTCTTCATATAGCAAGCGATGGGATATCCAACTCCTTCCCATTCCAATCCTGAAACCCTTCCGATAGCATGAGATGTGATATCTCAAAGCTTCTACCAAAACTGAGACCCTTCCTATGGCATGAGATTTGATATCCAACTCCTTCCCATTCCAAAACCTGAGACCCTTCCTATAGCATGAGATGTGATATCCAACTCCTTCCCATTCCAATCCTGAGACCCGTCCTATAGCATGAGTTGTGATATCTCAATCCTTCTAATACCAAACACGAGACCCTTCCTATAACGTGAGATGTGATATCCAACTCCTACCCATTCCAAACCTGAGACCCGTCCTATAGTATGAGATGTGATATCCAATTCCTTCCCATTCCAAACCTGAGACCCTTCCTATAGCATGAGATGTAATATCCAACTCCTTCCCATTCCAATCCTGAGACCCTTCCGATAGCATGAGTTGTGATATCTCAATCCTTCTAATACCAAACCCGAGACCCTTCCTATAACATGAGATGTGATATCCAACTCCTACTCATTCCAAACCTGAGACCTGTCCTATAGTATGAGATGTGATATGCAACTTCTTCCCATTCCAATCCTGAGACCCTTCCGATAGCATGAGATGTGATATCTCAATGCTTCTTATACCAAACCTGAGACCCTTACTATAGCATGAGATGTGACAAACAACTCCTTCCCATTCCAATACTGTGACCCTTCCTATAGCATGAGATGTGATATCTCAATGCTTCTAGTACGAAACCTGAGATCCTTCCTATAACATGAGATGGGATATCCAACTCCTTCCCATTCCAATCCTGAGACCCTTCCTATAGCATGAGATAGGATATCCAACTCCTTCCCATTCCAATCCTGAGGCCTTCCGATAGTATATGTGGTATCTCAATGCTTCTAATACCATACCTGAGACCCTCCCTATAGCATTAGATGTGATATCCAAGTCCTTCCCATTCCAATCCTGAGAACCTTCCTATTACATGAGATGTGATATCCAACTCCTTCCCATTCCAACTTGGGACCCTTCCTATAGCAAGCGATGGGATATCCAACTCCTTCCCATTCCAATCCTGAAACCCTTCCGATAGCATGAGATGTGATATCTCAAAGCTTCTACCAAAACTGAGACCCTTCCTATGGCATAAGATGTGATATCCAACTCCTTCCCATTCCAAACCTGAGACCCTTCCTATAGCATGAGATGTGATATCCAACTCCTTCCCATTCCAATCCTGAGACCCTTCCTATAGCATGAGTTGTGATATCTCAATCCTTCTAATACCAAACCCGAGACCCTTCCTATAACATGAGATGTGATATCCAACTCCTACCCATTCCAAACCTGAGACCCGTCCTATAGTATGAGATGTGATATCCAACTCCTTCCCATTCCAATCCTGGGACCCTTCCTATAGCATGAGATGTGATATCTCAATGCTTCTAATGCCAAACCTGGACTCTTCCTATAGCATGAGATGTGATAGCCAACTCTTTCCCATTCCAATCCTGCGTCCCTTCCTACAGAATGAGATTTGATATTTCAATGCTTCTAATACCAAACCTGAGACCCTTCCTCTAACATGAGATGTGATATCCAACTTCTACCTATTCCAAACCTGAGACCCGTCCTATAGTATGAGATGTGATATCCAACTCCTTCCCATTCCAATCCTGAGACCCTTCCGATAGCATGAGTTGTGATATCTCAATCCTTCTAATACCAAACACGAGACCCTTCCTATAACGTGAGATGTGATATCCAACTCCTACCCATTCCAAACCTGAGACCCGTCCTATAGTATGAGATGTGATATCCAATTCCTTCCCATTCCAAACCTGAGACCCTTCCTATAGCATGAGATGTAATATCCAACTCCTTCCCATTCCAATCCTGAGACCCTTCCGATAGCATGAGTTGTGATATCTCAATCCTTCTAATACCAAACCCGAGACCCTTCCTATAACATGAGATGTGATATCCAACTCCTACTCATTCCAAACCTGAGACCTGTCCTATAGTATGAGATGTGATATGCAACTTCTTCCCATTCCAATCCTGAGACCCTTCCGATAGCATGAGATGTGATATCTCAATGCTTCTTATACCAAACCTGAGACCCTTACTATAGCATGAGATGTGACAAACAACTCCTTCCCATTCCAATACTGTGACCCTTCCTATAGCATGAGATGTGATATCTCAATGCTTCTAGTACGAAACCTGAGATCCTTCCTATAACATGAGATGGGATATCCAACTCCTTCCCATTCCAATCCTGAGACCCTTCCTATAGCATGAGATAGGATATCCAACTCCTTCCCATTCCAATCCTGAGGCCTTCCGATAGTATATGTGGTATCTCAATGCTTCTAATACCATACCTGAGACCCTCCCTATAGCATTAGATGTGATATCCAAGTCCTTCCCATTCCAATCCTGAGAACCTTCCTATTACATGAGATGTGATATCCAACTCCTTCCCATTCCAACTTGGGACCCTTCCTATAGCAAGCGATGGGATATCCAACTCCTTCCCATTCCAATCCTGAAACCCTTCCGATAGCATGAGATGTGATATCTCAAAGCTTCTACCAAAACTGAGACCCTTCCTATGGCATGAGATGTGATATCCAACTCCTTCCCATTCCAAACCTGAGACCCTTCCTATAGCATGAGATGTGATATCCAACTCCTTCCCATTCCAATCCTGAGACCCTTCCTATAGCATGAGTTGTGATATCTCAATCCTTCTAATACCAAACCCGAGACCCTTCCTATAACATGAGATGTGATATCCAACTCCTACCCATTCCAAACCTGAGACCCGTCCTATAGTATGAGATGTGATATCCAACTCCTTCCCATTCCAATCCTGGGACCCTTCCTATAGCATGAGATGTGATATCTCAATGCTTCTAATACCAAACCTGGACTCTTCCTATAGCATGAGATGTGATAGCCAACTCTTTCCCATTCCAATCCTGCGTCCCTTCCTACAGAATGAGATTTGATATTTCAATGCTTCTAATACCAAACCTGAGACCCTTCCTCTAACATGAGATGTGATATCCAACTTCTACCTATTCCAAACCTGAGACCCGTCCTATAGTATGAGATGTGATATCCAACTCCTTCCCATTCCAATCCTGAGACCCTTCCGATAGCATGAGATGTGATATCTCAATGCTTCTTATACCAAACCTGAGACCCTTCCTATAGCATGAGATGTGATAAACAACTCCTTCCCATTCCAATATTGTGACCCTTCCTATAGCATGAAATGTGATATCTCAATGCTTCTAGTACGAAACCTGAGATCCTTCCTATAACATGAGATGGGATATCCAACTCCTTCCCATTCCAATCCTGAGACCCTTCCTATAGCATGAGATGTGATATCTCAATGATTGTAATACAAACCTGAGACCCTTCCTATAGCATGAGATGTGATATTCAACTCCTTCCCATTCCAATCCTGAGGCCTTCCGATAGCATATGTGGTATCTCAATGCTTCTAATACCATACCTGAGACCCTCCCTATAGCATTAGATGTGATATCCAAGTCCTTCCCATTCCAATCCTGAGAACCTTCCTATTACATGAGATGTGATATCCAACTCCTTCCCATTCCAACTTGGGACCCTTCCTATAGCAAGCGATGGGATATCCAACTCCTTCCCATTCCAATCCTGAAACCCTTCCGATAGCATGAGATGTGATATCTCAAAGCTTCTACCAAAACTGAGACCCTTCCTATGGCATGAGATGTGATATCCAACTCCTTCCCATTCCAAACCTGAGACCCTTCCTATAGCATGAGATGTGATATCCAACTCCTTCCCATTCCAATCCTGAGACCCTTCCTATAGCATGAGTTGTGATATCTCAATCCTTCTAATACCAAACCCGAGACCCTTCCTATAACATGAGATGTGATATCCAACTCCTACCCATTCCAAACCTGAGACCCGTCCTATAGTATGAGATGTGATATCCAACTCCTTCCCATTCCAATCCTGGGACCCTTCCTATAGCATGAGATGTGATATCTCAATGCTTCTAATACCAAACCTGGACTCTTCCTATAGCATGAGATGTGATAGCCAACTCTTTCCCATTCCAATCCTGCGTCCCTTCCTACAGAATGAGATTTGATATTTCAATGCTTCTAATACCAAACCTGAGACCCTTCCAATAACATGAGATGTGATATTCAACTCCTTCCCATTCCAATCCTGATCCCCTTCCTATACCATGAGATGTGATATCTCAATGCTTCTAATACCAAACCTGTAACCCGTCCTATAAAATGAGATGTGATATCCAAATCCTTTGCCTCCCAAACCTGAGACCCTCCCTTTAGCATGAGATGAGATATCCAACTCCTTCCCATTCCAATCCTGATACCCTTCCGATAGCATGAGATGTGATATCTCAATGCCTCTAATATCAATTATGAGACTCTCCCTATAGCATGAGATGTGATATCCAAGTCCTTCCCATTCCAATCCTGAGACCCTTCCTATAGCATGAGATGTGATATCTCAATGCTTCTAATACCAAACCTGAAACCCTTCCTATAACATGAGATGTGATATCCAACTCCTTCCCATTCCAAACCTGAGACCCTTCCTATAGCATGAGATGTGATATCTCAATGCTTCTAATACAAAACCTGAGACCCTTCCTATAGCATGAGATGTGATATCCAACTCCTTCCCATTCCAATCCTGAGGCCTTCGATAGCATATGTGGTATCTCAATGCTTCTACTACCAAACCTGAGACCCTCCCTATAGCATGAGATGTGACATCCAAGTCCTTCCCATACCAATCCTGAGACCCTTCCTATTACATGAGATGTGATATCCAACTCCTTCCCATTCCAACCTGAGACCCTTCCTATAGCATGTGATGGGATATCCAGCTCCTTCCCATTCCAATCCTGAGACCCTTCCTATAGCATGAATTGTGATATCTCAATCCTTCTAATACCAAACCTGAGACCCTTCCTATAACATGAAATGTGATATCCAACTCCTTCCCATTTCAAACCTGAGACTCTTCCTATAGCATGATATGTGATATCTCAATGCTTCTAATACCAAACCTGAGACCCTTCCAATAACATGAGATGTGATATTCAACTCCTTCCCATTCCAATCCTGAGACCCTTCCTATACCATGAGATGTGGTATCTCAATGCTTCTAATACCAAACCTGTAACCCGTCCTATAAAATGAGATGTGATATCCAAATCCTTCGCCTTCCAAACCTGAGACCCTCCCTTTAGCATGAGATGAGATATCCAACTCCTTCCCATTCCAATCCTGGGACCCTTCCTATAGCATGAGATGTGATATCTCAATGCTTCTAATACCAAACCTGGACTCTTCCTATAGCATGAGATGTGATAGCCAACTCTTTCCCATTCCAATCCTGCGTCCCTTCCTACAGAATGAGATTTGATATTTCAATGCTTCTAATACCAAACCTGAGACCCTTCCTATAACATGAGATGTGATATCCAACTTCTACCTATTCCAAACCTGAGACCCGTCCTATAGTATGAGATGTGATATCCAACTCCTTCCCATTCCAATCCTGAGACCCTTCCGATAGCATGAGATGTGATATCTCAATGCTTCTTATACCAAACCTGAGACCCTTCCTATAGCATGAGATGTGATAAACAACTCCTTCCCATTCCAATATTGTGACCCTTCCTATAGCATGAAATGTGATATCTCAATGCTTCTAGTACGAAACCTGAGATCCTTCCTATAACATGAGATGGGATATCCAACTCCTTCCCATTCCAATCCTGAGACCCTTCCTATAGCATGAGATGTGATATCTCAATGATTGTAATACAAACCTGAGACCCTTCCTATAGCATGAGATGTGATATTCAACTCCTTCCCATTCCAATCCTGAGGCCTTCCGATAGCATATGTGGTATCTCAATGCTTCTAATACCATACCTGAGACCCTCCCTATAGCATTAGATGTGATATCCAAGTCCTTCCCATTCCAATCCTGAGAACCTTCCTATTACATGAGATGTGATATCCAACTCCTTCCCATTCCAACTTGACACCCTTCCTATAGCAAGCGATGAGATATCCGACTCCTTCCCATTCCAATCCTGAAACCCTTCCGATAGCATGAGATGTGATATCTCAAAGCTTCTACCAAAACTGAGACCCTTCCTATGGCATGAGATGTGATATCCAACTCCTTACCATTCCAAACCTGAGACCCTTCCTAAAGCATGAGATGTGATATCCGACTCCTTCCCATTCCAATCCTGAGACCCTTCCTATAGCATGAGATGTGATAAACAACTCCTTCCCATTCCAATACTGTGACCCTTCCTATAGCATGAAATGTGATATCTCAATGCTTCTAGTACGAAACCTGAGATCCTTCCTATAACATGAGATGGGATATCCAACTCCTTCCCATTCCAATCCTGAGACCCTTCCTATAGCATGAGATGTGATATCTCAATGATTGTAATACAAACCTGAGACCCTTCCTATAGCATGAGATGTGATATTCAACTCCTTCCCATTCCAATCCTGAGGCCTTCCGATAGCATATGTGGTATCTCAATGCTTCTTATACCATACCTGAGACCCTCCCTATAGCATTAGATGTGATATCCAACTCCTTCCCATTCCAACTTGGGACCCTTCCTATAGCAAGCAATGGGATATCCAACTCCTTCCCATTCCAATCCTGAAACCCTTCCGATAGCATGAGATGTGATATCTCAAAGCTTCTACCAAAACTGAGACCCTTCCTATGGCATGAGAAGTGATATCCAACTCCTTCCCATTGCAAACCTGAGACCCTTCCTATAGCATGAGATGTGATATCCAACACCTTCCCATTCAAATCCTGAGTCCCTTCCTATAGCATGAGTTGTGATATCCCAATCCTTCTAATACCAAACCCGAGACCCTTCCTATAACATGAGATGTGATATCCAACTCCTACCCATTCCAAACCTGAGACCCGTACTATAGTATGAGATGTGATATCCATTCCTTCCCATTCCAATCCTGACACCCTTCCGATAGCATGAGATGTGATATCTCAATGCTTCTTATACCAAACCTGAGACCCTTCCTATAGCATGAGATGTGATAAACAACTCCTTCCCATTCCAATACTGTGACCCTTCCTATAGCATGAAATGTGATATCTCAATGCTTCTAGTACGAAACCTGAGATCCTTCCTATAACATGAGATGGGATATCCAACTCCTTCCCATTCCAATCCTGAGACCCTTCCTATAGCATGAGATGTGATATCTCAATGATTGTAATACAAACCTGAGACCCTTCCTATAGCATGAGATGTGATATTCAACTCCTTCCCATTCCAATCCTGAGGCCTTCCGATAGCATATGTGGTATCTCAATGCTTCTAATACCATACCTGAGACCCTCCCTATAGCGTTAGATGTGATATCCAAGTCCTTCCCATTCCAATCCTGAGAACCTTCCTATTACATGAGATGTGATATCCAACTCCTTCCCATTCCAACTTGACACCCTTCCTATAGCAAGCGATGGGATATCCGACTCCTTCCCATTCCAATCCTGAAACCCTTCCGATAGCATGAGATGTGATATCTCAAAGCTTCTACCAAAACTGAAACCCTTCCTATGGCATGAGATGTGATATCCAACTCCTTCCCATTCCAATCCTGAGACCCTTCCTATAGCATGAGATGTGATATCTCAATGCTTCTAATTCCAAACCTGGACTCTTCCTATAGCATGAGATGTGATAGCCAACTCCTTCCCATTCCAATCCTGCGTCCCTTCCAACAGAATGAGATTTCATATCTCAATGCTTCTAATACCAAACCTGAGACCCTTCCTATAACATGAGATGTGATATTCAATTCCTTCCCATTCCAATCCTGAGACCCTTCCTATACCATGAGATGTGATATCTCGATGCTTTTAATACCAAACCAGAGATCCTTCCTATAACATGAGATGTGATATCTAACTCCTTCCCATTCCAAACCTGTGACCCTTCCTATAGCATAAGATGTGATATCCAACTCCTTCCCATTCCAATCCTGAGACCCTTCCTATAGCATGAGTTGTGATATCTCAATCCTTCTAATACCAAACCTGAGACCCTTCCTATAACATGAAATGTGATATCCAACTCCTTCCCATTCCAAACCTGAGACCCTTCCTATAGCATGATTTGTGATATCTCAATGCTTCTAATACCAAACCTGTAACCCGTCCTATAAAATGAGATGTGATATCCAAATCCTTCGGCTTCCAAACCTGAGACCCTCCCTTTAGCATGAGATGTGATATCCAACTCCTTCCCATTCCAATCCTGATACCCTTCCGATAGCATGAGATGTGATATCTCAATGCCTCTAATATCAAACATGAGACTCTCCCTATGGCATGAGATGTGATATCCAAGTCCTTCCCATTCCAATCCTGAGACCCTTCCTATAGCATGAGATGTGATATCTCAATGCTTCTAATACCAAACCTGAGACCCTTCCTATAACATGAGATGTGATATCCAACTCCTTCCCATTCCAAACCTGAGACCCTTCCAATAGCATGAGATGTGATATCTCAATGCTTCTAATACAAAACCTGAGACCCTTCCTATAGAATGAGATGAGATATCCAACTCCTTCCCATTCCAATCCTGAGCCCTTCCGATAGCAAATGTGGTATCTCAATGCTTCTAATACCAAACCTGAGACCCTCCCTATAGCATGAGATGTGATATCCAAGTCCTTCCCATTCCAATCCTGGGACCCTTCCTATTACATGAGATGTGATATCCAACTCCTTCCCATTCCAACCTGAGACCCTTCCTATAGCATGCGATGGGATATCCAACTCCTTCCCATTCCAATCCTGAGACCCTTCCGACAGCAGGAGATTTGATATCTCAATGCTTCTAATACCAAACCTGTAACCCGTCCTATAAAATGAGATGTGATATCCAAATCCTTCGCTTTCCAAACCTGAGACCCTCCCTTTAGCATGAGATGTGATATCCAACTCCTTTCCATTCCAATCCTGATACCCTTCCGATAGCATGAGATGTGATATCTCAATGCCTCTAATATCAAACATGAGACTCTCCCTATGGCATGAGATGTGATATCCAAGTCCTTCCTATTCCAATCCTGAGACCCTTCCTATAGCATGAGATTTGATATCTCAATGCTTCCAATACCAAACCAGAGACCCTTCCTATAACATGAGATGTGATATCCAACTCCTTCCCATTCCAAACCTGAGACCCTTCCAATAGCATGAGATGTGATATCTCAATGCTTCTAATACAAAACCTGAGACCCTTCCTATAGAATGAGATGTGATATCCAACTCCTTCCCATTCCAATCCTGAGCCCTTCCAATAGCATATGTGGTATCTCAATGCTTCTAATACCAAACCTGAGACCCTCCCTATAGCATGAGATGTGATATCCAAGTCCTTCCCATTCCAATCCTGGGACCCTTCCTATTACATGAGATGTGATATCCAACTCCTTCCCATTCCAACCTGAGACCCTTCCTATAGCATGCGATGGGATATCCAACTCCTTCCCATTCCAATCCTGAGACCCTTCCGACAGCATGAGATGTGATATCTCAATGCTTCTACCAAAACTGAGACCCTTCCTATGGCATGAGATGTGATATCCAACTCCTTCCCAATGCAATCCTGAGACCCTTCCTATAGCATGAGTTGTGATATCGCAATCCTTCTAATACCAAACCTGAGACCCTTCCTATAACATGAGATGTGATATCCAACTCCTTCCAATTCCAAACTTGAGACCCTTCCTATAACATGATATGTGATAAACAACTCCTTCCCATTCCAATCCTGTGACCCTTCCCATAGCATGAGATGTGATATCTCAATGCTTCTAGTACCAAACCTGGACTCTTCCTATAGCATGAGATGTGATGGCCAACTCCTTCCCATTCCAATCCTGCGTCCCTTCCTACATCATGAGATTTGATATCTCAATGCTTCTAATACCAAACCTGAGACCCTTCCTATAACATGAGATGTGATATCCAACTCCTTCCCATTCCAAACTGAGACCCTTCCTATAGCATGCAATGGGATATCCAACTCCTTCCGATTCCAATCCTGAGACCCTTACGATAGCAGAGATGTGATATCTCCATGCTTCTACCAAAACTAAGACCCTTCCTATGGCATGAGATGTGATAGCCAACTCCTTCCCATTCCAATCCTGCGTCCCTTCCTACAGAATGAGATTTGATATCTCAATGCTTCTAATACCAAACCTGAGAACCTTCCTATAACATGAGATGTGATATTCAACTCCTTCCCATTCCAATCCTGAGACCCTTCCTATACCATGAGATGTGATATCTCGATGATTCTAATACCAAACCTGAGATCCTTCCTATAACATGAGATGTGATGTCTAACTCCTTCCCGTTCCAAACCTGAGACCCTTCCCATAGCATAGGATGTGATATCCAGCTCCTTCCCATTCCAATCCTGAGACCCTTCCTATAGCATGAGTTGTGATATCTCAATCCTTCTAATACCAAACCTGAGACCCTTCCTATAACATGAAATGTGATATCCAACTCCTTCCCATTTCAAACCTGAGACCCTTCCTATAGCTTGATATGTGATATCTCAATGCTTCTAATACCAAACCTGAGACCCTCCCTTTAGCATGAGATGAGATATCCAACTCCTTCCCATTCCAATCCTGATACCCTTCCGATTGCATGAGATGTGATATCTCAATGCCTCTAATATCAAATATGAGACTCTCCCTATAGCATGAGATGTGATATCCAAGTCCTTCCCATTCCAATCCTGAGACCCTTCCTATAGCATGAGATGTGATATCTCAATGCTTCTAATGCCAAACCTGAAACCCTTCCTATAACATGAGATGTGATATCCAACTCCTTCCCATTCCAAACCTGAGACCCTTCCTATAGCATGAGATGTGATATCTCAATGCTTCTAATACAAAACCTGAGACCCTTCCTATAGCATGAGATGTGATATCCAACTCCTTCCCGTTCCAAACCTGAGACCCTTATAGCATAAGATGTGATATCCAGCTCTTTCCCATTCCAATCCTGAGACCCTTCCTATACCATGAGATGTGATATCTCGATGATTCTAATACCAAACCTGAGATCCTTCCTATAACATGAGATGTGATATCTAACTCCTTCCCGTTCCAAACCTGAGACCCTTCCTATAGCATAAGATGTTATATCCAGCTCCTTCCCATTCCAATCCTGAGACCCTTCCTATAGCATGAGATGTGATATCTCAATGCTTTTAATACAAAACCTGAGACCCTTCCTATAGCATGAGATGTGATATCCAACTCCTTCCCGTTCCAAACCTGAGACCCTTCCTATAACATGAGATGTGATATTCAACTCCTTCCCATTCCAATCCTGAGACCCTTCCTATACCATGAGATGTGATATCTCGATGATTCTAATACCAAACCTGAGATCCTTCCTATAACATGAGATGTGATATCTAACTCCTTCCCGTTCCAAACCTGAGACCCTTCCTATAGCATCAGATGTGATATCCAGCTCCTTCCCATTCCAATCCTGAGACCCTTCCTATAGCATGATTGTGATATCGCAATCCTTCTAATACCAAACCTGAGACCCTTCCTATAACATGAAATGTGATATCCAACTCCTTCCCATTTCAAACCTGAGACCCTTCCTATAGCATGATATGAGATATCTCAATGCTTCTAATACCAAACCTGAGACCCTTCCAATAACATGAGATGTGATATTCAACTCCTTCCCATTCCAATCCTGATCCCCTTCCTATACCATGAGATGTGATATCTCAATGCTTCTAATACCAAACCTGTAACCCGTCCTATAAAATGAGATGTGATATCCAAATCCTTTGCCTCCCAAACCTGAGACCCTCCCTTTAGCATGAGATGAGATATCCAACTCCTTCCCATTCCAATCCTGATACCCTTCCGATAGCATGAGATGTGATATCTCAATGCCTCTAATATCAATTATGAGACTCTCCCTATAGCATGAGATGTGATATCCAAGTCCTTCCCATTCCAATCCTGAGACCCTTCCTATAGCATGAGATGTGATATCTCAATGCTTCTAATACCAAACCTGAAACCCTTCCTATAACATGAGATGTGATATCCAACTCCTTCCCATTCCAAACCTGAGACCCTTCCTATAGCATGCGATGTGATATCTCAATGCTTCTAATACAAAACCTGAGACCCTTCCTATAGCATGAGATGTGATATCCAACTCCTTCCCATTCCAATCCTGAGGCCTTCGATAGCATATGTGGTATCTCAATGCTTCTAATACCAAACCTGAGACCCTCCCTATAGCATGAGATGTGACATCCAAGTCCTTCCCATACCAATCCTGAGACCCTTCCTATTACATGAGATGTGATATCCAACTCCTTCCCATTCCAACCTGAGACCCTTCCTATAGCATGTGATGGGATATCCAGCTCCTTCCCATTCCAATCCTGAGACCCTTCCTATAGCATGAATTGTGATATCTCAATCCTTCTAATACCAAACCTGAGACCCTTCCTATAACATGAAATGTGATATCCAACTCCTTCCCATTTCAAACCTGAGACTCTTCCTATAGCATGATATGTGATATCTCAATGCTTCTAATACCAAACCTGAGACCCTTCCAATAACATGAGATGTGATATTCAACTCCTTCCCATTCCAATCCTGAGACCCTTCCTATACCATGAGATGTGGTATCTCAATGCTTCTAATACCAAACCTGTAACCCGTCCTATAAAATGAGATGTGATATCCAAATCCTTCGCCTTCCAAACCTGAGACCCTCCCTTTAGCATGAGATGAGATATCCAACTCCTTCCCATTCCAATCCTGATACCCTTCCGATAGCATGAGATGTGATATCTCAATGCCTCTAATATCAAAAATGAGACTCTCCCTATAGCATGAGATGTGATATCCAAGTCCTTCCCATTCCAATCCTGAGACCCTTCCTATAGCATGAGATGTGATATCTCAATGCTTCTAATACCAAACCTGAAACCCTTCCTATAACATGAGATGTGATATCCAACTCCTTCCCATTCCAAACCTGAGACCCTTCCTATATCATGAGATGTGATATCTCAATGCTTCTAATACAAAACCTGAGACCCTTCCTATAGCATGAGATGTGATATCCAACTCCTTCCCATTCCAATCCTGAGGCCTTCCGATAGCATATGTGGTATCTCAATGCTTCTAATACCAAACCTGAGACCCTCACTATAGCATGAGATGTGATATCCAAGTCCTTCCCATTCCAATCCTGAGACCCTTCCTATTACATGAGATGTGATATCCAACTCCTTCCCATTCCAACCTGAGACCCTTCCTATAGCATGCGATGGGATATCCAACTCCTTCCCATTCCAATCCTGAGACCCTTCCGATAGCATGAGATGTGATATCTCAATGCTTCTAGCAAAACTGAGACCCTTCCTATGCCATGAGATGTGATATCCAACTCCTTCCCATTCCAAACCTGAGACCCTTCCTATAGCATGAGATGTGATATCCAGCTCCTTCCCATTCCAATCCTGAGACCCTTCCTATAGCATGAGTTGTGATATCTCAGTCCTTCTAATACCAAACCTGAGACCCTTCCTATAACATGAAATGTGATATCCAGCTCCTTCCCATTCCAAACCTGAGACCCTTCCTATAGCATGATATGTGATATCTAAATGCTTCTAATATCAAACCTGAGACCCTTCCAATAACATGAGATGTGATATTCAACTCCTTCCCATTCCAATCCTGAGACCCTTCCTATACCATGAGATGTGATATCTCAATGCTTCTAATACCAAACCTGTAACCCGTCCTATAAAATGAGATGTGATATCCAAATCCTTCGCCTTCCAAACCTGAGACCCTCCCTTTAGCATGAGATGTGATATCCAACTCCTTCCCATTCCAATCCTGATTCCCTTCCGATAGCATGAGATGTGATATCTCAATGCCTCTAATATCAAACATGAGACTCTCCCTATGGCATGAGATGTGATATCCAAGTCCTTCCCATTCCAATCCTGAGACCCTTCCTATAGCATGAGATGTGATATCTCAATGCTTCTAATACCAAACCTGAGACCCTTCCTATAACATGAGATGTGATATCCAACTCCTTCCCATTCCAAACCTGAGACCCTTCCAATAGCATGAGATGTGATATCTCAATGCTACTAATACAAAACCTGAGACCCTTCCTATAGTATGAGATGTGATATCCAACTCCTTCCCATTCCAATCCTGAGCCCTTCCGATAGCATATGTGGTATCTCAATGCTTCTAATACCAAACCTGAGACCCTCCCTATAGCATGAGATGTGATATCCAAGTCCTTCCCATTCCAATCCTGAGACCCTTCCTATTACATGAGATGTGATATCCAACTCCTTCCCATTCCAACTTGAGACCCTTCCTATAGCATGTGATGGGATATCTAACTCCTTCCCATTCCAATCCTGAGACCCTTCCGACAGCATGAGATGTGATATCTCAATGCTTCTACCAAAACTGAGACCCTTCCTATGGCATGAGATGTGATATCCAACTCCTTCCCAATCCAATCCTGAGACCCTTCCTATAGCATGAGTTGTGATATCTCAATCTTTCTAATACCAAACCTGAGACCCTTCCTATAACATGAGATGTGATATCCAATTCCAAACCTGAGACCCGTCCTATAGTATGAGATGTGATATCCAACTCCTTCCCATTCCAATCCTGAGACCCTTCCGATAGCATGAGATGTGATATCTCAATGCTTCTTATACCAAACCTGAGACCCTTCCTATAGCATGAGATGTGATAAACAACTCCTTCCCATTTCAATCCTGTGACCCTTCCTATAGCATGAGATGTGATATCTCAATGCTTCTAGTACCAAACCTGGACTCTTCCTATAGCATGAGATGTGATGGCCAACTCCTTCCCATTCCAATCCTGCGTCCCTTCCTACATCATGAGATTTGATATCTCAATGCTTCTAATACCAAACCTGAGACCCTTCCTATAACATGAGATGTGATATCCAAGTCCTTCCCATTCCAATCCTGAGACCCTTCCGATAGCATGAGATGTGATATCTCAATGCTTCTTATACCAAACCTGAGACCCTTCCTATAGCATGAGATGTGATAAACAACTCCTTCCCATTCCAATCCTGTGACCCTTCCTATAGCATGAGATGTGATATCTCAATGCTTCTAATACCAAACCTGAGACCCTTCCTATAACATGAGATGTGATATTCAACTCCTTCCCGTTCAAATCCTGAGACCCTTCCTATACCATGAGATGTGATATCTCGATGATTTTAATACCAAACCTGAGATCCTTCCTATAACATGAGATGTGATATCTAACTCCTTCCCGTTCCAAACCTGAGACCCTTCCTATAGCATAAGATGTGATATCCAGCTCCTTCCCATTCCAATCCTGAGACCCTTCCTATAGCATGAGTTGTGATATCTCAATCCTTCTAATACCAAACCTGAGACCCTTCCTATAACATGAAATGTGATATCCAACTCCTTCCCATTTCAAACCTGAGACCCTTCCTATAGCATGATATGTGATATCTCAATGCTTCTAATACCAAAGCTGAGACCTTTCCAATAACATGAGATGTGATATTCAACTCCTTCCCATTCCAATCCTGAGACCCTTCCTATACCATGAGATGTGATATCTCAATGCTTCTAATACCAAACCTGTAACCCGTCCTATAAAATGAGATGTGATATCCAAATCCTTCGCCTTCCAAACCTGAGACCCTCCCTTTAGCATGAGATGAGATATCCAACTCCTTCCCATTCCAATCCTGATACCCTTCTGATAGCATGAGATGTGATATCTCAATGCCTCTAATATCAAATATGAGACTCTCCCTATAGCATGAGATGTGATATCCAAGTCCTTCCAATTCCAATCCTGAGACCCTTCCTATAGCATGAGATGTGATATCTCAATGCTTCTAATACCTGTTAGGAAAGATTTCGTTATTGTAGGGAAATTTCCTTCCATGTGGCAACCCCTAAACTTTTTGCTATTGTTTTTAACCTTGTTCTTGACTTTGCCAGGGAAGTACAGTCTTCTGCCGCACTTCCCTGGGCTTTCGCTCCTTTCTTACGGGGAAACTGACATGCCCTTAAGACAGTCAGTACCGGGGAACGTTGTTTCCCGTAGTTTCTTCTATCGTGTCGCAGCTTTAGTGCAACACGACACAAGAGGGCACAGTAAGCTAAGTTACAGCTCTCTTGGGTCTCTAGCCTTCTACAGGCCCTAGATACTCTTTTTAGGATGGTATTTGATCGGTGCAAGTCATTCAGGGAGTGGAATGGTGGCAGCGATCGTTTTGTATATTTTGAGCTCCTTTTGCCGTTCTGAGCACGTTTTTGCACTGAACCCAAAATGGTGGCCTGGCTCCCCAAAATGGCCAGACCACGAGGCTCCTTTGTCTTGTCCACTGACCGTCTTGCTCCCTTCACCTTCCCCAGGTCGAGGCGACCCGGGGCCTTCCTTATTTGGGCATGTACTTTCCCGCGAAACGTGGTTGCTTTCGCGGGCTTCTACATGCCGTTTGTGTGCCTCCAGGGTGTGGGCTGGGATGTCTGGTCCCAATACACATCCTGGGTGCCAGAGAGTCTAGGGTGGTGTGAATGCCTGGGACCACCGTGGTCCGTGATTGGTCCACGTATGGTATGTGTTTTGATGAGCGGATCTCCCATTGGTTCCCCTCCGTTTTGGCGCGAAGGGAACCGTGGATAAGAGGGGGCTGGAAACACCACTACCATGTCGATCTCCTGAGTTCTGACGAACGAAGGAATACAGGAGCCAAGTATCCTGCAACCAAGAGGCTGGACCGAGGAATCGCTGGTGACCCGCTGAAGGAATCCTCCTTTGCACTGCTGTCGTCCTGTGAGCCACTGTCCTCCTTTGATCGAACCAGAAGGCCTGTACTGGTGCTTCGACCTTTGGAATAGCAGGAACAGCTATTCCCGGCATCTACATCATCTCCTGCCAAGTAAGCCTTCGGAAGCGTCTCTGGGCCATCCAGTTGACTGACCAGCTTACAAGGGAGTCTTGCTCTGTAACCGCCGCCAGGTTGTGCCGTATCTCGAGTCCTTGTCACTCTCCCACGCTTCGTGCCCTTGGCGTTCCCAGGTCTGAAGGGAGGAGTGTACTTTTGACTCAGATACGCACGGCCGCTCCGTTGTCCTGCTGCGGCAACAAACTGTGCCGGTTTCGTCGACTGGGACGTCTTTTTGATCTACACGACTACAAAGCATTCCCTGCTCTTCTGAACCTGCCAGCTGCTGAAACTAACGTGGAGGAGCCTGGGACTGCTTGCTTCGGGGACCGGTGAGTAGTATATCTAGGATCTGGTCGCCCTCCTGCAGTAACCCATTGCTTTTCTCCGCTGGGTAAAACAGCACCCTTTTCGCCCGTACTCGCGCTCTGCTTCTGCCCGCTGTGGAGGCTGCGCTTGAGTTGCGGACCCTGTTCTTCTTCTGCTGTGCACTAATCCAAACTGCCTGACTTCCTCCGAAGAGCTTCTCCTTTTGCCCGTTGGCACCAGCGTGTGCAGGTACTTTGAGCACAAGGCTCCACTCTTCGCAGGGCTCGGACTTCCATCTAGTTAGGTGCCTATGAAGGCGAACTAAGTCTAAAGCATTATCGCACTGCCTGTTTTCCTTCCCTTTCAGGTGGACTACATATTTCGTGCTTTAAACGCTTGCGACTGTGTATTTGTATATATATTGTGTTGATTTGGTATGTGTTGGCTTAATACTGTGTTATTGTGATTTTCTCGCTACGGTCGTTGTTTTAAAGGCCTTAAAATAAATGTGTTTATATTTTTGATATAACACCTGTTTGGAGTAGTTTGTAAGCGCTCTTGCTTTGTGTGCTCATTGCGGGCTTTCAGTCACCCTCACCCCTCTTGAGACCTAGTCTTGACCGCCGCGATCGCTACCTTGATTGGTCTGGCTTGTCCAGAGGTTACCCTGTTCCAAGTAATTAGGTTGGCCTTCTGAACTTCTGCGCCGCCAGGACAGAGTTCAGAAATCCGTCTTAACAATACCAAACCTGAAACCCTTCCTATAACATGAGATGTGATATCCAACTCCTTCCCATTCCAAACCTGAGACCCTTCATATAGCATGAGATGTGATATCTCAATGCTTCTAATACCAAACCTGAGACCCTCCCTATAGCATGAGATGTGATATCCAAATCCTTCCCTTTCCAATCCTGAGACCCTTCCTATTACATGAGATGTGATATCCAACTCCTTCCCATTCCAACCTGAGACCCTTCCTATAGCATGCGATGGGATATCCAGCTCCTTCCCATTCCAATCCTGAGACCCTTCCTATAGCATGAATTGTGATATCTCAATCCTTCTAATACCAAACCTGAGACCCTTCCTATAACATGAAATGTGATTTCCAACTCCTTCCCATTTCAAACCTGAGACCCTTCCTATAGCATGAGATGTGATATCTCAATGCTTCTAATACAAAACCTGAGACCCTTCCTATAGCATGAGATGTGATATCCAACTCCTTCCCATTCCAATCCTGAGGCCTTCCGATAGCATATGTGGTATCTCAATGCTTCTAATACCAAACCTGAGACCCTCACTATAGCATGAGATGTGATATCCAAGTCCTTCCCATTCCAATCCTGAGACCCTTCCTATTACATGAGATGTGATATCCAACTCCTTCCCATTCCAACCTGAGACCCTTCCTATAGCATGCGATGGGATATCCAACTCCTTCCCATTCCAATCCTGAGACCCTTCCGATAGCATGAGATGTGATATCTCAATGCTTCTAGCAAAACTGAGACCCTTCCTATGCCATGAGATGTGATATCCAACTCCTTCCCATTCCAAACCTGAGACCCTTCCTATAGCATGAGATGTGATATCCAGCTCCTTCCCATTCCAATCCTGAGACCCTTCCTATAGCATGAGTTGTGATATCTCAATCCTTCTAATACCAAACCTGAGACCCTTCCTATAACATGAAATGTGATATCCAGCTCCTTCCCATTCCAAACCTGAGACCCTTCTATAGCATGATATGTGATATCTAAATGCTTCTAATA
This sequence comes from Ambystoma mexicanum, assembly GCF_040938575.1. NCBI lineage: Eukaryota > Metazoa > Chordata > Amphibia > Caudata > Ambystomatidae > Ambystoma > Ambystoma mexicanum. The sequence continues at coordinate 559,814,707 of NC_090932.1, read as the reverse complement.
TCAAACCTGAGACCCTTCCAATAACATGAGATGTGATATTCAACTCCTTCCCATTCCAATCCTGAGACCCTTCCTATACCATGAGATGTGATATCTCAATGCTTCTAATACCAAACCTGTAACCCGTCCTATAAAATGAGATGTGATATCCAAATCCTTCGCCTTCCAAATCTGAGACCCTCCCTTTAGCATGAGATGTGATATCCAACTCGTTCCCATTCCAATCCTGATACCCTTCCGATAGCATGAGATGTGATATCTCAATGCCTCTAATATCAAACATGAGACTCTCCCTATGGCATGAGATGTGATATCCAAGTCCTTCCCATTCCAATCCTGAGACCCTTCCTATAGCATGAGATGTGATATCTCAATGCTTCTAATACCAAACCTGAGACCCTTCCTATAACATGAGATGTGATATCCAACTCCTTCCCATTCCAAACCTGAGACCCTTCCAATAGCATGAGATGTGATATCTCAATGCTACTAATACAAAACCTGAGACCCTTCCTATAGCATGAGATGTGATATCCAACTCCTTCCCATTCCAATCCTGAGCCCTTCCGATAGCATATGTGGTATCTCAATGCTTCTAATACCAAACCTGAGACCCTCCCTATAGCATGAGATGTGATATCCAAGTCCTTCCCATTCCAATCCTGAGACCCTTCCTATTACATGAGATGTGATATCCAACTCCTTCCCATTCCAACCTGAGACCCTTCCTATAGCATGTGATGGGATATCTAACTCCTTCCCATTCCAATCCTGACACCCTTCCGACAGCATGAGATGTGATATCTCAATGCTTCTACCAAAACTGAGACCCTTCCTATGGCATGAGATGTGATATCCAACTCCTTCCCAATCCAATCCTGAGACCCTTCCTATAGCATGAGTTGTAATATCTCAATCTTTCTGATACCAAACCTGAGACCCTTCCTATAACATGAGATGTGATATCCAATTCCAAACCTGAGACCCGTCCTATAGTATGAGATGTGATATCCAACTCCTTCCCATTCCAATCCTGAGACCCTTCCGATAGCATGAGATGTGATATCTCAATGCTTCTTATACCAAACCTGAGACCCTTCCTATAGCATGAGATGTGATAAACAACTCCTTCCCATTCCAATCCTGTGACCCTTCCTATAGCATGAGATGTGATATCTCAATGCTTCTAGTACCAAACCTGGACTCTTCCTATAGCATGAGATGTGATGGCCAACTCCTTCCCATTCCAATCCTGCGTCCCTTCCTACATCATGAGATTTGATATCTCAATGCTTCTAATACCAAACCTGAGACCCTTCCTATAACATGAGATGTGATATCCAAGTCCTTCCCATTCCAATCCTGAGACCCTTCCTATTACATGAGATGTGATATCCAACTCCTTCCCATTCCAAACTGAGACCCTTCCTATAGCATGCGATGGGATATCCAACTCCTTCCCATTCCAATCCTGAGACCCTTACGATAGCAGAGATGTGATATCTCAATGATTCTACCAAAACTAAGACCCTTCCTATGGCATGAGATGTGATAGCCAACTCCTTCCGATTCCAATCCTGCGTCCCTTCCTACAGAATGAGATTTGAAATCTCAATGCTTCTAATACCAAACCTGAGACCCTTCCTATAACATGAGATGTGATATTCAACTCCTTCCCATTCAAATCCTGAGACCCTTCCTATACCATGAGATGTGATATCTCGATGATTTTAATACCAAACCTGAGATCCTTCCTATAACATGAGATGTGATATCTAACTCCTTCCCGTTCCAAACCTGAGACCCTTCCTATAGCATAAGATGTGATATCCAGCTCCTTCCCATTCCAATCCTGAGACCCTTCCTATAGCATGAGTTGTGATATGTCAATCCTTCTAATACCAAACCTGAGACCCTTCCTATAACATGAAATGTGATATCCAACTCCTTCCCATTTCAAACCTGAGACCCTTCCTATAGCATGATATGTGATATCTCAATGCTTCTAATACCAAAGCTGAGACCTTTCCAATAACATGAGATGTGATATTCAACTCCTTCCCATTCCAATCCTGAGACCCTTCCTATACCATGAGATGTGATATCTCAATGCTTCTAATACCAAACCTGTAACCCGTCCTATAAAATGAGATGTGATATCCAAATCCTTCGCCTTCCAAACCTGAGACCCTCCCTTTAGCATGAGATGAGATATCCAACTCCTTCCCATTCCAATCCTGATACCCTTCTGATAGCATGAGATGTGATATCTCAATGCCTCTAATATCAAATATGAGACTCTCCCTATAGCATGAGATGTGATATCCAAGTCCTTCCAATTCCAATCCTGAGACCCTTCCTATAGCATGAGATGTGATATCTCAATGCTTCTAATACCAAACCTGAAACCCTTCCTATAACATGAGATGTGATATCCAACTCCTTCCCATTCCAAACCTGAGACCCTTCCTATAGCATGAGATGTGATATCTCAATGCTTCTAAAACAAATTCTGAGACCCTTCCTATAGCATGAGATGTGATATCCAACTCCTTCCCATTCCAATCCTGAGGCCTTCCAATAGCATATGTGATATCTCAATGCTTCTAATACCAAACCTGAGACCCTCCCTATAGCATGAGATGTGATATCCAAGTCCTTCCCATTCCAATCTTGAGACCCTTCCTATTACATGAGATGTGATATCCAACTCCTTCCCATTCCAACCTGAGACCCTTCCTATAGCATGCGATGGGATATCCAGCTCCTTCCCATTCCAATCCTGAGACCCTTCCTATAGCATGAATTGTGATATCTCAATCCTTCTAATACCAAACCTGAGACCCTTTCTATAACATGAAATGTGATTTCCAACTCCTTCCCATTTCAAACCTGAGACCCTTCCTATAGCATGATATGTGATATCTCAGTGCTTCTAATACCAAACCTGAGACCCTTCCAATAACATGATATGTGATAGCCAGCTCCTTCCCATTCCAATCCTGCGTCCCTTCCTACAGAATTAGATTTGATATCTCAATGCTTCTAATGCCAAACCTGAGACCCTTCCTATAACATGAGATGTGATATTCAACTCCTTCCCATTCCAATCCTGAGACCCTTCCTATACCATGAGATGTGATATCTCGATACTTCTAATACCAAACCTGAGATCCTTCCTATAACATGTGATGTGATATCTAACTCCTTCCCATTCCAAACCTGTGACCCTTCCTATTACATGAGATGTGATATCCAACTCCTTCCCATTCCAACTTGAGACTCTTCCTATAGCAAGCGATGGGATATCCAACTCCTTCCCATTCCAATCCTGAAACCCTTCCGATAGCATGAGATGTGATATCTCAAAGCTTCTACCAAAACTAAGACCCTTCCTATGGCATGAGATGTGATATCCAACTCCTTCCCATTCCAAACCTGAGACCCTTCCTATAGCATGAGATGTGATATCCAACTCCTTCCCATTCCAATCCTGAGACCCTTCCTATAGCATGAGTTGTGATATCTCAATCCTTCTAATACCAAACCCGAGACCCTTCCTATAACATGAGATGTGATATCCAACTCCTACCCATTCCAAACCTGAGACCCGTCCTATAGTATGAGATGTGATATCCAACTCCTTCCCATTCCAAACCTGAGACCCTTCCTATAGCATGAGATGTGATATCCAACTCCTTCCCATTCCAATCCTGAGACCCTTCCTATAGCATGAGTTGTGATATCCCAATCCTTCTAATACAAAACCCGAGACCCTTCCTATAACATGAGATGTGATATCCAACTCCTACCCATTCGAAACCTGAGACCCGTCCTATAGTATGAGATGTGATATGCAACTCCTTCCCATTCCAATCCTGAGACCCTTCCGATAGCATGAGATGTGATATCTCAATGCTTCTTATACCAAACCTGAGACCCTTCCTATAGCATGAGATGTGACAAACAACTCCTTCCCATTCCAATACTGTGACCCTTCCTATAGCATGAGATGTGATATCTCAATGCTTCTAGTACGAAACCTGAGATCCATCCTATAACATGAGATGGGATATCCAACTCCTTCCCATTCCAATCCTGAGACCCTTCCTATAGCATGAGATGTGATATCCAACTCCTTCCCATTCCAATCCTGAGGCCTTCCGATAGTATATGTGGTATCTCAATGCTTCTAATACCATACCTGAGACCCTCCCTATAGCATTAGATGTGATATCCAAGTCCTTCCCATTCCAATCCTGAGAACCTTCCTATTACATGAGATGTGATATCCAACTCCTTCCCATTCCAACTTGGGACCCTTCCTATAGCAAGCGATGGGATATTCAACTCCTTCCCATTCCAATCCTGAAACCCTTCCAATAGCATGAGATGTGATATCTCAAAGCTTCTACCAAAACTGAGACCCTTCCTATGGCATGAGATGTGATATCCAACTCCTTCCCATTCCAAACCTGAGACCCTTCCTATAGCATGAGATGTGATATCCAACTCCTTCCCATTCCAATCCTGAGACCCTTCCTATAGCATGAGTTGTGATATCTCAATCCTTCTAATACCAAACCCGAGACCCTTCCTATAACATGAGATGTGATATCCAACTCCTACCCATTCCAAACCTGAGACCCGTCCTATAGTATGAGATGTGATATCCAACTCCTTCCCATTCCAATCCTGGGACCCTTCCTATGGCATGAGATGTGATATCTCAATACTTCTAATACCAAACCTGGACTCTTCCTATAGCATGAGATGTGATAGCCAACTCCTTCCCATTCCAATCCTGCGTCCCTTCCTACAGAATGAGATTTCATATCTCAATGCTTCTAATACCAAACCTGAGACCCTTCCTATAACATGAGATGTGATATTCAATTCCTTCCCATTCCAATCCTGAGACCCTTCCTATACCATGAGATGTGATATCTCGATGCTTCTAATACCAAACTTGAGATCCTTCCTATAACATGAGATGTGATATCTAACTCCTTCCCATTCCAAACCTGTGACCCTTCCTATAGCATAAGATGTGATATCCAACTCCTTCCCATTCCAATCCTGAGACCCTTCCTATAGCATGAGTTGTGATATCTCAATCCTTCTAATACCAAACCTGAGACCCTTCCTATAACATGAAATGTGATATCCAACTCCTTCCCATTCCAAACCTGAGACCCTTCCTATAGCATGATATGTGATATCTCAATGCTTCTAATACCAAACCTGAGACCCTTCCTATAACATGAAATGTGATATCCAACTCCTTCCCATTCCAATCCTGAGACCCTTCCTATACCATGAGATGTGATATCTCAATGCTTCTAATACCAAACCTGTAACCCGTCCTACAAAATGAGATGTGATATCCAAATCCTTCGCCTTCCAAACCTGAGACCCTCCCTTTAGCATGAGATGTGATATCCAACTCCTTCCCATTCCAATCCTGATACCCTTCCTATAGCATGAGATGTGATATCTCAATGCCTCTAATATCAAACATGAGACTCTCCCTATGGCATGAGATGTGATATCCAAGTCCTTCCCATTCCAATCCTGAGACCCTTCCTATAGCATGAGATGTGATATCTCAATGCTTCTAATACCAAACCTGAGACCCTTCCTATAACATGAGATGTGATATCCAACTCCTTCCCATTCCAAACCTGAGACCCTTCCAATAGCATGAGATGTGATATCTCAATGCTTCTAATACCAAACCTGAGACCCTCCCTATAGCATGAGATGTGATATCCAAGTCCTTCCCATTCCAATCCTGGGACCCTTCCTATTACATGAGATGTGATATCCAACTCCTTCCCATTCCAACCTGAGACCCTTCCTATAGCATGCGATGGGATATCCAACTCCTTCCCATTCCAATCCTGAGACCCTTCCGACAGCATGAGATGTGATATCTCAATGCTTCTAATACCAAACCTGTAACCCGTCCTATAAAATGAGATGTGATATCCAAATCCTTCGCCTTCCAAACCTGAGACCCTCCCTTTAGCATGAGATGTGATATCCAACTACTTCCCATTCCAATCCTGATACCCTTCCGATAGCATGAGATGTGATATCTCAATGCCTCTAATATCAAACATGAGACTCTCCCTATGGCATGAGATGTGATATCCAAGTCCTTCCCATTCCAATCCTGAGACCCTTCCTATAGCATGAGATGTGATATCTCAATTCTTCTAATACCAAACCTGAGACCCTTCCTATAACATGAGATGTGATATCCAACTCCTTCCCATTCCAAACCTGAGACCCTTTCAATAGCATGAGATGTGATATCTCAATCCTTCTAATACCAAACCTGAGACCCTTCCGATAACATGAGATGTGATATCCAACTCCTTCCCAATCCAATCCTGAGACCCTTCCTATAGCATGAGTTGTGATATCTCAATCCTTCTAATACCAAACCTGAGACCCTTCCGATAACATGAGATGTGATATCCAACTCCTTCCAATTCCAAACCTGAGACCTGTCCTATAGTATGAGATGTGATATCCAACTCCTTCCCATTCCAATCCTGAGACCCTTCCGATAGCATGAGATGTGATATCTCAATGCTTCTTATACCAAACCTGAGACCCTTCCTATAGCATGAGATGTGATAAACAACTCCTTCCCATTCCAATCCTGTGACCCTTCCTATAGCATGAGATGTGATATCTCAATGCTTCTAGTACCAAACCTGGACTCTTCCTATAGCATGAGATGTGATGGCCAACTCCTTCCCATTCCAATCCTGCGTCCCTTCCTACATCATGAGATTTGACATCTCAATGCTTCTAATACCAAACCTGAGACCCTTCCTATAACATGAGATGCGATATCCAAGTCCTTCTCATTCCAATCCTGAGACCCTTCCTATTACATGAGATGTGATATCCAACTCCTTCCCATTCCAAACTGAGACCCTTCCTATAGCATGCGATGGGATATCCAACTCCTTCCCATTCCAATCCTGAGACCCTTACGATAGCAGAGATGTGATATCTCAATGCTTCTACCAAAACTAAGACCCTTCCTATGGCATGAGATGTGATAGCCAACTCCTTCCCATTCCAATCCTGCGTCCCTTCCTACAGAATGAGATTTGATATCTCAATGCTTCTAATACCAAACCTGAGACCCTTCCTATAACATGAGATGTGATATTCAACTCCTTCCCATTCCAATCCTGAGACCCTTCCTATACCATGAGGTGTGATATCTCGATGATTCTAAAACCAAACCTGAGATCCTTCCTATAACATGAAATGTGATATCCAACTCCTTCCCATTTCAAACCTGAGACCCTTCCTATAGCATGATATGTGATATCTCAATGCTTCTAATACCAAACCTGAGACCCTTCCAATAACATGAGATGTGATATTCAACTCCTTCCCATTCCAATCCTGAGACCCTTCATATACCATGAGATGTGATATCTCAATGCTTCTAATACCAAACCTGTAACCCGTCCTATAAAATGAGATGTGATATCCAAATCCTTCGCCTTCCAAACCTGAGACCCTCCCTTTAGCATGAGATGAGATATCCAACTCCTTCCCATTCCAATCCTGATACCCTTCCGATAGCATGAGATGTGATATCTCAATGCCTCTAATATCAAATATGAGACTCTCCCTATAGCATGAGATGTGATATCTCGATGCTTCTAATACCAAACCTGAGATCCTTCCTATAACATGTGATGTGATATCTAACTCCTTCCCATTCCAAACCTGTGACCCTTCCTATTACATGAGATGTGATATCCAACTCCTTCCCATTCCAAATTGAGACTCTTCCTATAGCAAGCGATGGGATATCCAACTCCTTCCCATTCCAATCCTGAAACCCTTCCGATAGCATGAGATGTGATATCTCAAAGCTTCTACCAAAACTGAGACCCTTCCTATGGCATGAGATTTGATATCCAACTCCTTCCCATTCCAAACCTGAGACCCTTCCTATAGCATGAGATGTGATATCCAACTCCTTCCCATTCCAATCCTGAGACCCGTCCTATAGCATGAGTTGTGATATCTCAATCCTTCTAATACCAAACCCGAGACCCTTCCTATAACATGAGATGTGATATCCAACTCCTACCCATTCCAAACCTGAGACCCGTCCTATAGTATGAGATGTGATATGCAACTTCTTCCCATTCCAATCCTGAGACCCTTCCGATAGCATGAGATGTGATATCTCAATGCTTCTTATACCAAACCTGAGACCCTTCCTATAGCATGAGATGTGACAAACAACTCCTTCCCATTCCAATACTGTGACCCTTCCTATAGCATGAGATGTGATATCTCAATGCTTCTAGTACGAAACCTGAGATCCTTCCTATAACATGAGATGGGATATCCAACTCCTTCCCATTCCAATCCTGAGACCCTTCCTATAGCATGAGATAGGATATCCAACTCGTTCCCATTCCAATCCTGAGGCCTTCCGATAGTATATGTGGTATCTCAATGCTTCTAATACCATACCTGAGACCCTCCCTATAGCATTAGATGTGATATCCAAGTCCTTCCCATTCCAATCCTGAGAACTTTCCTATTACATGAGATGTGATATCCAACTCCTTCCCATTCCAACTTGGTACCCTTCCTATAGCAAGCGATGGGATATCCAACTCCTTCCCATTCCAATCCTGAAACCCTTCCGATAGCATGAGATGTGATATCTCAAAGCTTCTACCAAAACTGAGACCCTTCCTATGGCATGAGATGTGATATCCAACTCCTTCCCATTCCAAACCTGAGACCCTTCCTATAGCATGAGATGTGATATCCAACTCCTTCCCATTCCAATCCTGAGACCCTTCCTATAGCATGAGTTGTGATATCTCAATCCTTCTAATACCAAACCCGAGACCCTTCCTATAACATGAGATGTGATATCCAACTCCTACCCATTCCAAACCTGAGACCCGTCCTATAGTATGAGATGTGATATCCTACTCCTTCCCATTCCAATCCTGGGACCCTTCCTATAGCATGAGATGTGATATCTCAATGCTTCTAATACCAAACCTGGACTCTTCCTATAGCATGAGATGTGATAGCCAACTCTTTACCATTCCAATCCTGCGTCCCTTCCTACAGAATGAGATTTGATATTTCAATGCTTCTAATACCAAACCTGAGACCCTTCCTATAACATGAGATGTGATATCCAACTTCTACCCATTCCAAACCTGAGACCCGTCCTATAGTATGAGATGTGATATCCAACTCCTTCCCATTCCAATCCTGAGACCCTTCCGATAGCATGAGATGTGATATCTCAATGCTTCTTATACCAAACCTGAGACCCTTCCTATAGCATGAGATGTGATAAACAACTCCTTCCCATTCCAATACTGTGACCCTTCCTATAGCATGAAAAGTGATATCCCAATGCTTCTAGTACGAAACCTGAGATCCTTCCTATAACATGAGATGGGATATCCAACTCCTTCCCATTCCAATCCTGAGAACCTTCCTATAGCATGAGATGTGATATCTCAATGATTGTAATACAAACCTGAGACCCTTCCTATAGCATGAGATGTGATATTCAACTCCTTCCCATTCCAATCCTGAGGCCTTCCGATAGCATATGTGGTATCTCAATGCTTCTAATACCATACCTGAGACCCTCCCTATAGCATTAGATGTGACATCCAAGTCCTTCCCATTCCAATCCTGAGAACCTTCCTATTACATGAGATGTGATATCCAACTCCTTCCCATTCCAACTTGACACCCTTCCTATAGCAAGCGATGGGATATCCGACTCCTTCCCATTCCAATCCTGAAACCCTTCCGATAGCATGAGATGTGATATCTCAAAGCTTCTACCAAAACTAAGACCCTTCCTATGGCATGAGATGTGATATCCAACTCCTTACCATTCCAAACCTGAGACCCTTCCTAAAGCATGAGATGTGATATCCAACTCCTTCCCATTCCAATCCTGAGACCCTTCCTATAGCATGAGATGTGATAAACAACTCCTTCCCATTCCAATACTGTGACCCTTCCTATAGCATGAAATGTGATATCTCAATGCTTCTAGTACGAAACCTGAGATCCTTCCTATAACATGAGATGGGATATCCAACTCCTTCCCATTCCAATCCTGAGACCCTTCCTATAGCATGAGATGTGATATCTCAATGATTGTAATACAAACCTGAGACCCTTCCTATAGCATGAGATGTGATATTCAACTCCTTCCCATTCCAATCCTGAGGCCTTCCAATAGCATATGTGGTATCTCAATGCTTCTAATACCATACCTGAGACCCTCCCTATAGCATTAGATGTGATATCCAACTCCTTCCCATTCCAACTTGACACCCTTCCTATAGCAAGCAATGGGATATCCGACTCCTTCCCATTCCAATCCTGAAACCCTTCCGATAGCATGAGATGTAATATCTCAAAGCTTATACCAAAACTGAGACCCTTCCTATGGCATGAGATGTGATATCCAACTCCTTCCCATTCCAATCCTGAGACCCTTCCTATAGCATGAGATGTGATATCTCAATGCTTCTAATACCAAACCTGGACTCTTCCTATAGCATGAGATGTGATAGCCAACTCCTTCCCATTCCAATCCTGCGTCCCTTCCTACAGAATGAGATTTCATATCTCAATGCTTCTAATACCAAACCTGAGACCCTTCCTATAACATGAGATGTGATATTCAATTCCTTCCCATTCCAATCCTGAGACCCTTCCTATACCATGAGATGTGATATCTCGATGCTTCTAATACCAAACCTGAGATCCTTCCTATAACATGAGATGTGATATCTAACTCCTTCCCATTCCAAACCTGTGACCCTTCCTATAGCATAAGATGTGATATCCAACTCCTTCACATTCCAATCCTGAGACCCTTCCTATAGCATGAGTTGTGATATCTCAATGCTTCTAATACCATACCTGAGACCCTCTATATAGCATTAGATGTGATATCCAAGTCCTTCCCATTCCAATCCTGAGAACCTTCCTATTACATGAGATGTGATATCCAACTCCTTCCCATTCCAACTTGGGACCCTTCCTATAGCAAGCGATGGGATATCCAACTCCTTCCCATTCCAATCCTGAAACCCTTCCGATAGCATGAGATGTGATATCTCAAAGCTTCTACCAAAACTGAGACCCTTCCTATGGCATGAGATGTGATATCCAACTCCTTCCCATTGCAAACCTGAGACCCTTCCTATAGCATGAGATGTGATATCCAACACCTTCCCATTCCAATCCTGAGACCCTTCCTATAGCATGAGTTGTGATATCCAACTCCTACCCATTCCAAACCTGAGACCCGTCCTATAGTATGAGATGTGATATCCATTCCTTCCCATTCCAATCCTGACACCCTTCCGATAGCATGAGATGTGATATCTCAATGCTTCTTATACCAAACCTGAGACCCTTCCTATAGCATGAGATGTGATAAACAACTCCTTCCCATTCCAATACTGTGACCCTTCCTATAGCATGAAATGTGATATCTCAATGCTTCTAGTACGAAACCTGAGATCCTTCCTATAACATGAGATGGGATATCCAACTCCTTCCCATTCCAATCCTGAGACCCTTCCTATAGCATGAGTTGTGATATCCCAATTCTTCTAATACCAAACCCGAGACCCTTCCTATAACATGAGATGTGATATCCAACTCCTACCCATTCCAAACCTGAGACCCGTCCTATAGTATGAGATGTGATATCCATTCCTTCCCATTCCAATCCTGACACCCTTCCGATAGCATGAGATGTGATATCTCAATGCTTCTTATACCAAACCTGAGACCCTTCCTATAGCATGAGATGTGATAAACAACTCCTTCCCATTCCAATACTGTGACCCTTCCTATAGCATGAAATGTGATATCTCAATGCTTCTAGTACGAAACCTGAGATCCTTCCTATAACATGAGATGGGATATCCAACTCCTTCCCATTCCAATCCTGAGACCCTTCCGATAGCATGAGATGTGATATCTCAATGCTTCTTATACCAAACCTGAGACCCTTCCTATAGCATGAGATGTGATAAACAACTCCTTCCCATTCCAATACTGTGACCCTTCCTATAGCATGAAATGTGATATCTCAATGCTTCTAGTACGAAACCTGAGATCCTTCCTATAACATGAGATGGGATATCCAACTCCTTCCCATTCCAATCCTGAGATCCTTCCTATAACATGAGATGTGATATTCAACTCCTTACCATTCCAAACCTGAGACCCTTCCTATAGCATGAGATGTGATATCCAACTCCTTCCCATTCCAATCCTGAGACCCTTCCTATAGCATGAGATGTGATATCTCAATGCTTCTAATTCCAAACCTGGACTCTTCCTATAGCATGAGATGTGATAGCCAACTCCTTCCCATTCCAATCCTGCGTCCCTTACAACAGAATGAGATTTCATATCTCAATGCTTCTAATACCAAACCTGAGACCCTTCCTATAACATGAGATGTGATATTCAATTCCTTCCCATTCCAATCCTGAGACCCTTCCTATACCATGAGATGTGATATCTCGATGCTTCTAATACCAAACCTGAGATCCTTCCTATAACATGAGATGTGATATCTAACTCCTTCCCATTCCAAACCTGTGACCCTTCCTATAGCATAAGATGTGATATCCAGCTCCTTCCCATTCCAATCCTGAGACCCTTCCTATAGCATGAGTTGTGATATCTCAATCCTTCTAATACCAAACCTGAGACCCTTCCTATAACATGACATGTGATATCCAACTCCTTCCCATTCCAAACATGAGACCCTTCCTATAGCATGATTTGTGATATCTCAATGCTTCTAATACCAAACCTGTAACCCGTCCTATAAAATGAGATGTGATATCCAAATCCTTCGGCTTCCAAACCTGAGACCCTCCCTTTAGCATGAGATGTGATATCCAACTCCTTCCCATTCCAATCCTGATACCCTTCCGATAGCATGAGATGTGATATCTCAATGCCTCTAATATCAAACATGAGACTCTCCCTATGGCATGAGATGTGATATCCAAGTCCTTCCCATTCCAATCCTGAGACCCTTCCTATAGCATGAGATGTGATATCTCAATGCTTCTAATACCAAACCTGAGACCCTTCCTATAACATGAGATGTGATATCCAACTCCTTCCCATTCCAAACCTGAGACCCTTCCAATAGCATGAGATGTGATATCTCAATGCTTCTAATACAAAACCTGAGACCCTTCCTATAGAATGAGATGAGATATCCAACTCCTTCCCATTCCAATCCTGAGCCCTTCCGATAGCAAATGTGGTATCTCAATGCTTCTAATACCAAACCTGAGACCCTCCCTATAGCATGAGATGTGATATCCAAGTCCTTCCCATTCCAATCCTGGGACCCTTCCTATTACATGAGATGTGATATCCAACTCCTTCCCATTCCAACCTGAGACCCTTCCTATAGCATGCGATGGGATATCCAACTCCTTCCCATTCCAATCCTGAGACCCTTCCGACAGCAGGAGATGTGATATCTCAATGCTTCTAATACCAAACCTGTAACCCGTCCTATAAAATGAGATGTGATATCCAAATCCTTCGCTTTCCAAACCTGAGACCCTCCCTTTAGCATGAGATGTGATATCCAACTCCTTTCCATTCCAATCCTGATACCCTTCCGATAGCATGAGATGTGATATCTCAATGCCTCTAATATCAAACATGAGACTCTCCCTATGGCATGAGATGTGATATCCAAGTCCTTCCCATTCCAATCCTGAGACCCTTCCTATAGCATGAGATTTGATATCTCAATGCTTCCAATACCAAACCTGAGACCCTTCCTATAACATGAGATGTGGTATATCAATGCTTCTAATACCAAACCTGAGACCCTCCCTATAGCATGAGATGTGATATCCAAGTCCTTCCCATTCCAATCCTGGGACCCTTCCTATTACATGAGATGTGATATCCAACTCCTTCCCATTCCAACCTGAGACCCTTCCTATAGCATGCGATGGGATATCCAACTCCTTCCCATTCCAATCCTGAGACCCTTCCGACAGCATGAGATGTGATATCTCAATGCTTCTACCAAAACTGAGACCCTTCCTATGGCATGAGATGTGATATCCAACTCCTTCCCAATCCAATCCTGAGACCCTTCCTATAGCATGAGTTGTGATATCGCAATCCTTCTAATACCAAACCTGAGACCCTTCCTATAACATGAGATGTGATATCCAACTCCTTCCAATTCCAAACCTGAGACCCGTCCTATGGTATGAGATGTGATATCCAACTCCTTCCCATTCCAATCCTGAGACCCTTCCGATAGCATGAGATGTGATATCTCAATGCTTCTTATACCAAACCTGAGACCCTTCCTATAGCATGAGATGTGATAAACAACTCCTTCCCATTCCAATCCTGTGACCCTTCCCATAGCATGAGATGTGATATCTCAATGCTTCTAGTACCAAACCTGGACTCTTCCTATAGCATGAGATGTGATGGCCAACTCCTTCCCATTCCAATCCTGCGTCCCTTCCTACATCATGAGATTTGATATCTCAATGCTTCTAATACCAAACCTGAGACCCTTCCTATAACATGAGATGTGATATCCAACTCCTTCCCATTCCAAACTGAGACCCTTCCTATAGCATGCGATGGGATATCCAACTCCTTCCGATTCCAATCCTGAGACCCTTACGATAGCAGAGATGTGATATCTCAATGCTTCTACCAAAACTAAGACCCTTCCTATGGCATGAGATGTGATAGCCAACTCCTTCCCATTCCAATCCTGCGTCCCTTCCTACAGAATGAGATTTGATATCTCAATGCTTCTAATACCAAACCTGAGACCCTTCCTACAACATGAGATGTGATATTCAACTCCTTCCCATTCCAATCCTGAGACCCTTCCTATACCATGAGATGTGATATCTCGATGATTCTAATACCAAACCTGAGATCCTTCCTATAACATGAGATGTGATGTCTAACTCCTTCCCGTTCCAAACCTGAGACCCTTCCTATAGCATAAGATGTGATATCCAGCTCCTTCCCATTCCTATCCTGAGACCCTTCCTATAGCATGAGTTGTGATATCTCAATCCTTCTAATACCAAACCTGAGACCCTTCCTATAACATGAAATGTGATATCCAACTCCTTCCCATTTCAAACCTGAGACCCTTCCTATAGCATGATATGTGATATCTCAATGCTTCTAATACCAAACCTGAGACCCTTCCAATAACATGAGATGTGATATCCAAATCCTTCGCCTCCCAAACCTGAGACCCTCCCTTTAGCATGAGATGAGATATCCAACTCCTTCCCATTCCAATCCTGATACCCTTCCGATAGCATGAGATGTGAAATCTCAATGCCTCTAATATCAAATATGAGACTCTACCTATAGCATGAGATGTGATATCCAAGTCCTTCCCATTCCAATCCTGAGACCCTTCCTATACCATGAGATGTGATATCTCAATGCTTCTAATACCAAACCTGTAACCGTCCTATAAAATGAGATGTGATATCCAAATCCTTCGCCTTCCAAACCTGAGACCCTCCCTTTAGCATGAGATGAGATATCCAACTCCTTCCCATTCCAATCCTGATACCCTTCCGATAGCATGAGATGTGATATCTCAATGCCTCTAATATCAAATATGAGACTCTCCCTATAGCATGAGATGTGATATCTCGATGCTTCTAATACCAAACCTGAGATCCTTCCTATAACATGTGATGTGATATCTAACTCCTTCCCATTCCAAACCTGTGACCCTTCCTATTACATGAGATGTGATATCCAACTCCTTCCCATTCCAAATTGAGACTCTTCCTATAGCAAGCGATGGGATATCCAACTCCTTCCCATTCCAATCCTGAAACCCTTCCGATAGCATGAGATGTGATATCTCAAAGCTTCTACCAAAACTGAGACCCTTCCTATGGCATGAGATTTGATATCCAACTCCTTCCCATTCCAAACCTGAGACCCTTCCTATAGCATGAGATGTGATATCCAACTCCTTCCCATTCCAATCCTGAGACCCGTCCTATAGCATGAGTTGTGATATCTCAATCCTTCTAATACCAAACCCGAGACCCTTCCTATAACATGAGATGTGATATCCAACTCCTACCCATTCCAAACCTGAGACCCGTCCTATAGTATGAGATGTGATATCCAATTCCTTCCCATTCCAAACCTGAGACCCTTCCTATAGCATGAGATGTGATATCCAACTCCTTCCCATTCCAATCCTGAGACCCTTCCGATAGCATGAGTTGTGATATCTCAATCCTTCTAATACCAAACCCGAGACCCTTCCTATAACATGAGATGTGATATCCAACTCCTACCCATTCCAAACCTGAGACCCGTCCTATAGTATGAGATGTGATATGCAACTTCTTCCCATTCCAATCCTGAGACCCTTCCGATAGCATGAGATGTGATATCTCAATGCTTCTTATACCAAACCTGAGACCCTTCCTATAGCATGAGATGTGACAAACAACTCCTTCCCATTCCAATACTGTGACCCTTCCTATAGCATGAGATGTGATATCTCAATGCTTCTAGTACGAAACCTGAGATCCTTCCTATAACATGAGATGGGATATCCAACTCCTTCCCATTCCAATCCTGAGACCCTTCCTATAGCATGAGATAGGATATCCAACTCGTTCCCATTCCAATCCTGAGGCCTTCCGATAGTATATGTGGTATCTCAATGCTTCTAATACCATACCTGAGACCCTCCCTATAGCATTAGATGTGATATCCAAGTCCTTCCCATTCCAATCCTGAGAACCTTCCTATTACATGAGATGTGATATCCAACTCCTTCCCATTCCAACTTGGGACCCTTCCTATAGCAAGCGATGGGATATCCAACTCCTTCCCATTCCAATCCTGAAACCCTTCCGATAGCATGAGATGTGATATCTCAAAGCTTCTACCAAAACTGAGACCCTTCCTATGGCATGAGATGTGATATCCAACTCCTTCCCATTCCAAACCTGAGACCCTTCCTATAGCATGAGATGTGATATCCAACTCCTTCCCATTCCAATCCTGAGACCCTTCCTATAGCATGAGTTGTGATATCTCAATCCTTCTAATACCAAACCCGAGACCCTTCCTATAACATGAGATGTGATATCCAACTCCTACCCATTCCAAACCTGAGACCCGTCCTATAGTATGAGATGTGATATCCTACTCCTTTCCATTCCAATCCTGGGACCGTTCATATAGCATGAGATGTGATATCTCAATGCTTCTAATACCAAACCTGGACTCTTCCTATAGCATGAGATGTGATAGCCAACTCTTTCCCATTCCAATCCTGCGTCCCTTCCTACAGAATGAGATTTGATATTTCAGTGCTTCTAATACCAAACCTGAGACCCTTCCTATAACATGAGATGTGATATCCAACTTCTACCCATTCCAAACCTGAGACCCGTCCTATAGTATGAGATGTGATATCCAACTCCTTCCCATTCCAATCCTGAGACCCTTCCGATAGCATGAGATGTGATATCTCAATGCTTCTTATACCAAACCTGAGACCCTTCCTATAGCATGAGATGTGATAAACAACTCCTTCCCATTCCAATACTGTGACCCTTCCTATAGCATGAAAAGTGATATCCCAATGCTTCTAGTACGAAACCTGAGATCCTTCCTATAACATGAGATGGGATATCCAACTCCTTCCCATTCCAATCCTGAGACCCTTCCTATAGCATGAGATGTGATATCTCAATGATTGTAATACAAACCTGAGACCCTTCCTATAGCATGAGATGTGATATTCAACTCCTTCCCATTCCAATCCTGAGGCCTTCCGATAGCATATGTGGTATCTCAATGCTTCTAATACCATACCTGAGACCCTCCCTATAGCATTAGATGTGATATCCTAGTCCTTCCCATTCCAATCCTGAGAACCTTCCTATTACATGAGATGTGATATCCAACTCCTTCCCATTCCAACTTGACACCCTTCCTATAGCAAGCGATGGGATATCCGACTCCTTCCCATTCCAATCCTGAAACCCTTCCGATAGCATGAGATGTGATATCTCAAAGCTTCTATCAAAACTGAGACCCTTCCTATGGCATGAGATGTGATATCCAACTCCTTACCATTCCAAACCTGAGACCCTTCCTAAAGCATGAGATGTGATATCCAACTCCTTCCCATTCCAATCCTGAGACCCTTCCTATAGCATGAGATGTGATAAACAACTCCTTCCCATTCCAATACTGTGACCCTTCCTATAGCATGAAATGTGATATCTCAATGCTTCTAGTACGAAACCTGAGATCCTTCCTATAACATGAGATGGGATATCCAACTCCTTCCCATTCCAATCCTGAGACCCTTCCTATAGCATGAGATGTGATATCTCAATGATTGTAATACAAACCTGAGACCCTTCCTATAGCATGAGATGTGATATTCAACTCCTTCCCATTCCAATCCTGAGGCCTTCCGATAGCATATGTGGTATCTCAATGCTTCTAATACCATACCTGAGACCCTCCCTATAGCATTAGATGTGATATCCAACTCCTTCCCATTCCAACTTGACACCCTTCCTATAGCAAGCAATGGGATATCCGACTCCTTCCCATTCCAATCCTGAAACCCTTCCGATAGCATGAGATGTGATATCTCAAAGCTTCTACCAAAACTGAGACCCTTCCTATGGCATGAGATGTGATATCCAACTCCTTCCCATTCCAATCCTGAGACCCTTCCTATAGCATGAGATGTGATATCTCAATGCTTCTAATACCAAACCTGGACTCTTCCTATAGCATGAGATGTGATAGCCAACTCCTTCCCATTCCAATCCTGCGTCCCTTCCTACAGAATGAGATTTCATATCTCAATGCTTCTAATACCAAACCTGAGACCCTTCGTATAACATGAGATGTGATATTCAATTCCTTCCCATTCCAATCCTGAGACCCTTCCTATACCATGAGATGTGATATCTCGATGCTTCTAATACCAAACCTGAGATCCTTCCTATAACATGAGATGTGATATCTAACTCCTTCCCATTCCAAACCTGTGACCCTTCCTATAGCATAAGATGTGATATCCAACTCCTTCACATTCCAATCCTGAGACCCTTCCTATAGCATGAGTTGTGATATCTCAATGCTTCTAATACCATACCTGAGACCCTCTATATAGCATTAGATGTGATATCCAAGTCCTTCCCATTCCAATCCTGAGAACCTTCCTATTACATGAGATGTGATATCCAACTCCTTCCCATTCCAACTTGGGACCCTTCCTATAGCAAGCGATGGGATATCCAACTCCTTCCCATTCCAATCCTGAAACCCTTCCGATAGCATGAGATGTGATATCTCAAAGCTTCTACCAAAACTGAGACCCTTCCTATGGCATGAGATGTGATATCCAACTCCTTCCCATTGCAAACCTGAGACCCTTCCTATAGCATGAGATGTGATATCCAACACCGTCCCATTCCAATCCTGAGACCCTTCCTATAGCATGAGTTGTGATATCCCAATCCTTCTAAAACCAAACCCGAGACCCTTCCTATAACATGAGATGTGATATCCAACTCCTACCCATTCCAAACCTGAGACCCGTCCTATAGTATGAGATGTGATATCCATTCCTTCCCATTCCAATCCTGACACCCTTCCGATAGCATGAGATGTGATATCTCAATGCTTCTTATACCAAACCTGAGACCCTTCCTATAGCATGAGATGTGATAAACAACTCCTTCCCATTCCAATACTGTGACCCTTCCTATAGCATGAAATGTGATATCTCAATGCTTCTAGTACGAAACCTGAGATCCTTCCTATAACATGAGATGGGATATCCAACTCCTTCCCATTCCAATCCTGAGACCCTTCCTATAGCATGAGTTGTGATATCCCAATTCTTCTAATACCAAACCCGAGACCCTTCCTATAACATGAGATGTGATATCCAACTCCTACCCATTCCAAACCTGAGACCCGTCCTATAGCATGAGATGTGATATCCATTCCTTCCCATTCCAATCCTGACACCCTTCCGATAGCATGAGATTTGATATCTCAATGCTTCTTATACCAAACCTGAGACCCTTCCTATAGCATGAGATGTGATAAACAACTCCTTCCCATTCCAATACTGTGACCCTTCCTATAGCATGAAATGTGATATCTCAATGCTTCTAGTACGAAACCTGAGATCCTTCCTATAACATGAGATGGGATATCCAACTCCTTCCCATTCCAATCCTGAGACCCTTCCGATAGCATGAGATGTGACATCTCAATGCTTCTTATACCAAACCTGAGACCCTTCCTATAGCATGAGATGTGATAAACAACTCCTTCCCATTCCAATACTGTGACCCTTCCTATAGCATGAAATGTGATATCTCAATGCTTCTAGTACGAAACCTGAGATCCTTCCTATAACATGAGATGGGATATCCAACTCCTTCCCATTCCAATCCTGAGATCCTTCCTATAACATGAGATGTGATATTCAACTCCTTACCATTCCAAACCTGAGACCCTTCCTATAGCATGAGATGTGATATCCAACTCCTTCCCATTCCAATCCTGCGTCCCTTCCAACAGAATGAGATTTCATATCTCAATGCTTCTAATACCAAACCTGAGACCCTTCCTATAACATGAGATGTGATATTCAATTCCTTCCCATTCCAATCCTGAGACCCTTCCTATACCATGAGATGTGATATCTCGATGCTTCTAATACCAAACCTGAGATCCTTCCTATAACATGAGATGTGATATCTAACTCCTTCCCATTCCAAACCTGTGACCCTTCCTATAGCATAAGATGTGATATCCAACTCCTTCCCATTCCAATCCTGAGACCCTTCCTATAGCATGAGTTGTGATATCTCAATCCTTCTAATACCAAACCTGAGACCCTTCCTATAACATGACATGTGATATCCAACTCCTTCCCATTCCAAACCTGAGAACCTTCCTATAGCATGATTTGTGATATCTCAATGCTTCTAATACCAAACCTGTAACCCGTCCTATAAAATGAGATGTGATATCCAAATCCTTCGGCTTCCAAACCTGAGAACCTCCCTTTAGCATGAGATGTGATATCCAACTCCTTCCCATTCCAATCCTGATACCCTTCCGATAGCATGAGATGTGATATCTCAATGCCTCTAATATCAAACATGAGACTCTCCCTATGGCATGAGATGTGATATCCAAGTCCTTCCCATTCCAATCCTGAGACCCTTCCTATAGCATGAGATGTGATATCTCAATGCTTCTAATACCAAACCTGAGACCCTTCCTATAACATGAGATGTGATATCCAACTCCTTCCCATTCCAAACCTGAGACCCTTCCAATAGCATGAGATGTGATATCTCAATGCTTCTAATACAAAACCTGAGACCCTTCCTATAGAATGAGATGAGATATCCAACTCCTTCCCATTCCAATCCTGAGCCCTTCCGATAGCAAATGTGGTATCTCAATGCTTCTAATACCAAACCTGAGACCCTCCCTATAGCATGAGATGTGATATCCAAGTCCTTCCCATTCCAATCCTGGGACCCTTCCTATTACATGAGATGTGATATCCAACTCCTTCCCATTCCAACCTGAGACCCTTCCTATAGCATGCGGTGGGATATCCAACTCCTTCCCATTCCAATCCTGAGACCCTTCCGACAGCAGGAGATGTGATATCTCAATGCTTCTAATACCAAACCTGTAACCCGTCCTATAAAATGAGATGTGATATCCAAATCCTTCGCTTTCCAAACCTGAGACCCTCCCTTTAGCATGAGATGTGATATCCAACTCCTTTCCATTCCAATCCTGATACCCTTCCGATAGCATGAGATGTGATATCTCAATGCCTCTAATATCAAACATGAGACTCTCCCTATGGCATGAGATGTGATATCCAAGTCCTTCCCATTCCAATCCTGAGACCCTTCCTATAGCATGAGATTTGATATCTCAATGCTTCCAATACCAAACCTGAGACCCTTCCTATAACATGAGATGTGATATCCAACTCCTTCCCATTCCAAACCTGAGACCCTTCCAATAGCATGACATGTGATATCTCAATGCTTCTAATACAAAACCTGAGACCCTTCCTATAGAATGAGATGTGATATCCAACTCCTTCCCATTCCAATCCTGAGCCCTTCCAATAGCATATGTGGTATCTCAATGCTTCTAATACCAAACCTGAGACCCTCCCTATAGCATGAGATGTGATATCCAAGTCCTTCCCATTCCAATCCTGGGACCCTTCCTATTACATGAGATGTGATATCCAACTCCTTCCCATTCCAACCTGAGACCCTTCCTATAGCATGCGATGGGATATCCAACTCCTTCCCATTCCAATCCTGAGACCCTTCCGACAGCATGAGATGTGATATCTCAATGCTTCTACCAAAACTGAGACCCTTCCTATAGCATGAGATGTGATATCCAACTCCTTCCCAATCCAATCCTGAGACCCTTCCTAATGCATGAGTTGTGATATCGCAATCCTTCTAATACCAAACCTGAGACCCTTCCTATAACATGAGATGTGATATCCAACTCCTTCCAATTCCAAACCTGAGACCCGTCCTATGGTATGAGATGTGATATCCAACTCCTTCCCATTCCAATCCTGAGACCCTTCCGATAGCATGAGATGTGATATCTCAATGCTTCTTATACCAAACCTGAGACCCTTCCTATAGCATGAGATGTGATAAACAACTCCTTCCCATTCCAATCCTGTGACCCTTCCCATAGCATGAGATGTGATATCTCAATGCTTCTAGTACCAAACCTGGACTCTTCCTATTGCATGAGATGTGATATCCAACTCCTTCCCATTCCAAACTGAGACCCTTCCTATAGCATGCGATGGGATATCCAACTCCTTCCGATTCCAATCCTGAGACCCTTACGATAGCAGAGATGTGATATCTCAATGCTTCTACCAAAACTAAGACCCTTCCTATGGCATGAGATGTGATAGCCAACTCCTTCCCATTCCAATCCTGCGTCCCTTCCTACAGAATGAGATTTGATATCTCAATGCTTCTAATACCAAACCTGAGACCCTTCCTATAACATGAGATGTGATATTCAACTCCTTCCCATTCCAATCCTGAGACCCTTCCTATACCATGAGATGTGATATCTCGATGATTCTAATACCAAACCTGAGATCCTTCCTATAACATGAGATGTGATGTCTAACTCCTTCCCGTTCCAAACCTGAGACCCTTCCTATAGCATAAGATGTGATATCCAGCTCCTTCCCATTCCAATCCTGAGACCCTTCCTATAGCATGAGTTGTGATATCTCAATCCTTCTAATACCAAACCTGAGACCCTTCCTATAACATGAAATGTGATATCCAACTCCTTCCCATTTCAAACCTGAGACCCTTCCTATAGCATGATATGTGATATCTCAATGCTTCTAATACCAAACCTGAGACCCTTCCAATAACATGAGATGTGATATCCAAATCCTTCGCCTCCCAAACCTGAGACCCTCCCTTTAGCATGAGATGTGATATCTCAATGCTTCTAATGCCAAACCTGAAACCCTTCCTATAACATGAGATGTGATATCCAACTCCTTCCCATTCCAAACCTGAGACCCTTCCTATAGCATGAGATGTGATATCTCAATGCTTCTAATACAAAACCTGAGACCCTTCCTATAGCATGAGATGTGATATCCAACTCCTTCCCGTTCAAAACCTGAGACCCTTATAGCATAAGATGTGATATCCAGCTCTTTCCCAT
Source organism: Ambystoma mexicanum (assembly GCF_040938575.1). Classification (NCBI taxonomy): domain Eukaryota; kingdom Metazoa; phylum Chordata; class Amphibia; order Caudata; family Ambystomatidae; genus Ambystoma; species Ambystoma mexicanum. Next base: position 559,790,782 of record NC_090932.1, on the reverse strand, counting down.
TCCAATCCTGAGACCCTTCCTATACCATGAGATGTGATATCTCGATGATTCTAATACCAAACCTGAGATCCTTCCTATAACATGAGATGTGATATCTAACTCCTTCCCGTTCCAAACCTGAGACACTTCCTATAGCATAAGATGTGATATCCAGCTCCTTCCCATTCCAATCCTGAGACCCTTCCTATAGCATGAGATGTGATATCTCAATGCTTCTAATACAAAACCTGAGACCCTTCCTATAGCATGAGATGTGATATCCAACTCCTTCCCGTTCCAAACCTGAGACCCTTCCTATAACATGAGATGTGATATTCAACTCCTTCCCATTCCAATCCTGAGACCCTTCCTATACCATGAGATGTGATATCTCGATGATTCTAATACCAAACCTGAGATCCTTCCTATAACATGAGATGTGATATCTAACTCCTTCCCGTTCCAAACCTGAGACCCTTCCTATAGCATAAGATGTGATATCCAGCTCTTTCCCATTCCAAACCTGAGACCCTTCCTATAACATGAAATGTGATATCCAACTCCTTCCCATTTCAAACCTGAGACCCTTCCTATAGCATGATATGTGATATCTCAATGCTTCTAATACCAAACCTGAGACCGTTCCAATAACATGAGATGTGAAATTCAACTCCTTCCCATTCCAATCCTGAGACCCTTCCTATACCATGAGATCTGATATCTCAATGCTTCTAATACCAAACCTGTAACCCGTCCTATAAAATGAGATGTGATATCCAAATCCTTCGCCTCCCAAACCTGAGACCCTCCCTTTAGCATGAGATGAGATATCCAACTCCTTCCCATTCCAATCCTGATACCCTTCCGATAGCATGAGATGTGATATCTCAATGCCTCTAATATCAAATATGAGACTCTCCCTATAGCATGAGATGTGATATCCAAGTCCTTCCCATTCCAATCCTGAGACCCTTCCTATAGCATGAGATGTGATATCTCAATGCTTCTAATACCAAACCTGAAACCCTTCCTATAACATGAGATGTGATATCCAACTCCTTCCCATTCCAAACCTGTGACCCTTCCTATAGCATAAGATGTGATATCCAACTCCTTCCCATTCCAATCCTGAGACCCTTCCTATAGCATGAGTTGTGATATCTCAATCCTTCTAATACCAAACCTGAGACCCTTCCTATAACATGAAATGTGATATCCAACTCCTTCCCATTCCAAACCTGAGACTCTTCCTATAGCATGATATGTGATATCTCAATGCTTCTAATACCAAACCTGAGACCCTTCCAATAACATGAGATGTGATATTCAACTCCTTCCCATTCCAATCCTGAGACCCTTCCTATACCATGAGATGTGGTATCTCAATGCTTCTAATACCAAACCTGTAACCCGTCCTATAAAATGAGATGTGATATCCAAATCCTTCGCCTTCCAAACCTGAGACCCTCCCTTTAGCATGAGATGAGATATCCAACTCCTTCCCATTCCAATCCTGATACCCTTCCGATAGCATGAGATGTGATATCTCAATGCCTCTAATATCAAAAATGAGACTCTCCCTATAGCATGAGATGTGATATCCAAGTCCTTCCCATTCCAATCCTGAGACCCTTCCTATAACATGAGATGTGATATCCAACTCCTTCCCATTCCAAACCTGAGATCCTTCCTATAGCATGAGATGTGATATCTCAATGCCTCTAATATCAAAAATGAGACTCTCCCTATAGCATGAGATGTGATATCCAAGTCCTTCCCATTCCAATCCTGAGACCCTTCCTATAGCATGAGATGTGATATCTCAATGCTTCTAATACCAAACCTGAGACCCTTCCTATAGCATGAGATGTGATATCCAACTCCTTCCCATTCCAATCCTGAGGCCTTCCGATAGCATATGTGGTATCTCAATGCTTCTAATACCAAACCTGAGACCCTCACTATAGCATGAGATGTGATATCCAAGTCCTTCCCATTCCAATCCTGAGACCCTTCCTATTACATGAGATGTGATATCCAACTCCTTCCCATTCCAACCTGAGACCCTTCCTATAGCATGCGATGGGATATATAACTCCTTCCCATTCCAATCCTGAGACCCTTCCGACAGCATGAGATGTGATATCTCAATGCTTCTAATACCAAACCTGTAACCCGTCCTATAAAATGAGATGTGATATCCAAATCCTTCGCCTTCCAAACCTGAGACCCTCCCTTTAGCATGAGATGTGATATCCAACTACTTCCCATTCCAATCCTGATACCCTTCCGATAGCATGAGATGTGATATCTCAATGCCTCTAATATCAAACATGAGACTCTCCCTATGGCATGAGATGTGATATCCAAGTCCTTCCCATTCCAATCCTGAGACCCTTCCTATAGCATGAGATGTGATATCTCAATGCTTCTAATACCAAACCTGAGACCCTTCCTATAACATGAGATGTGATATCTAACTCCTTCCCATTCCAAACCTGAGACCCTTCCAATAGCATGAGATGTGATATCTCAATGCTTCTAATACAAAACCTGAGACCCTTCCTATAGAATGAGATGTGATATCCAACTCCTTCCCATTCCAATCCTGAGCGATTCTGATAGCATATGTGGTATATCAATGCTTCTAATACCAAACCTGAGACCCTCCCTATAGCATGAGATGTGATATCCAAGTCCTTCCCATTCCAATCCTGGGACCCTTCCTATTACATGAGATGTGATATCCAACTCCTTCCCATTCCAACCTGAGACTCTTCCTATAGCATGCAATGGGATATCCAACTCCTTCCCATTCCAATCCTGAGACCCTTCCGACAGCATGAGATGTGTTATCTCAATGCTTCTACCAAAACTGAGACCCTTCCTATGACATGAGATGTGATATCCAACTCCTTCCCAATCCAATCCTGAGACCCTTCCTATAGCATGAGTTGTGATATCTCAATCCTTCTAATACCAAACCTGAGACCCTTCCGATAACATGAGATGTGATATCCAACTCCTTCCAATTCCAAACCTGAGACCTGTCCTATAGTATGAGATGTGATATCCAACTCCTTCCCATTCCAATCCTGAGACCCTTCCGATAGCATGAGATGTGATATCTCAATGCTTCTTATACCAAACCTGAGACCCTTCCTATAGCATGAGATGTGATAAACAACTCCTTCCCATTCCAATCCTGTGACCCTTCCTATAGCATGAGATGTGATATCTCAATGCTTCTAGTACCAAACCTGGACTCTTCCTATAGCATGAGATGTGATGGCCAACTCCTTCCCATTCCAATCCTGCGTCCCTTCCTACATCATGAGATTTGACATCTCAATGCTTCTACTACCAAACCTGAGACCCTTCCGATAACATGAGATGTGATATCCAACTCCTTCCCAATCCAATCCTGAGACCCTTCCTATAGCATGAGTTGTGATATCTCAATCCTTCTAATACCAAACCTGAGACCCTTCCGATAACATGAGATGTGATATCCAACTCCTTCCAATTCCAAACCTGAGACCTGTCCTATAGTATGAGATGTGATATCCAACTCCTTCCCATTCCAATCCTGAGACCCTTCCGATAGCATGAGATGTGATATCTCAATGCTTCTTATACCAAACCTGAGACCCTTCCTATAGCATGAGATGTGATAAACAACTCCTTCCCATTCCAATCCTGTGACCCTTCCTATAGCATGAGATGTGATATCTCAATGCTTCTAGTACCAAACCTGGACTCTTCCTATAGCATGAGATGTGATGGCCAACTCCTTCCCATTCCAATCCTGCGTCCCTTCCTACATGATGAGATTTGACATCTCAATGCTTCTAATACCAAACCTGAGACCCTTCCGATAACATGAGATGTGATATCCAACTCCTTCCAATTCCAAACCTGAGACCTGTCCTATAGTATGAGATGTGATATCCAACTCCTTCCCATTCCAATCCTGAGACCCTTCCGATAGCATGAGATGTGATATCTCAATGCTTCTTATACCAAACCTGAGACCCTTCCTATAGCATGAGATGTGATAAACAACTCCTTCCCATTCCAATCCTGTGACCCTTCCTATAGCATGAGATGTGATATCTCAATGCTTCTAGTACCAAACCTGGACTCTTCCTATAGCATGAGATGTGATGGCCAACTCCTTCCAATTCCAAACCTGAGACCTGTCCTATAGTATGAGATGTGATATCCAACTCCTTCCCATTCCAATCCTGAGACCCTTCCGATAGCATGAGATGTGATATCTCAATGCTTCTTATACCAAACCTGAGACCCTTCCTATAGCATGAGATGTGATAAACAACTCCTTCCCATTCCAATCCTGTGACCCTTCCTATAGCATGAGATGTGATATCTCAATGCTTCTAGTACCAAACCTGGACTCTTCCTATAGCATGAGATGTGATGGCCAACTCCTTCCCATTCCAATCCTGCGTCCCTTCCTACATCATGAGATTTGACATCTCAATGCTTCTAATACCAAACCTGAGACCCTTCCGATAACATGAGATGTGATATCCAACTCCTTCCAATTCCAAACCTGAGACCTGTCCTATAGTATGAGATGTGATATCCAACTCCTTCCCATTCCAATCCTGAGACCCTTCCGATAGCATGAGATGTGATATCTCAATGCTTCTTATACCAAACCTGAGACCCTTCCTATAGCATGAGATGTGATAAACAACTCCTTCCCATTCCAATCCTGTGACCCTTCCTATAGCATGAGATGTGATATCTCAATGCTTCTAGTACCAAACCTGGACTCTTCCTATAGCATGAGATGTGATGGCCAACTCCTTCCCATTCCAATCCTGCGTCCCTTCCTACATCATGAGATTTGACATCTCAATGCTTCTAATACCAAACCTGAGACCCTTCCTATAACATGAGATGTGATATCCAAGTCCTTCCCATTCCAATCCTGAGACCCTTCCTATTACATGAGATGTGATATCCAACTCCTTCCCATTCCAAACTGAGACCCTTCCTATAGCATGCGATGGGATAGCCAACTCCTTCCCATACCAATCCTGAGACCCTTCCTATACCATGAGATGTGATATCTCGATGATTCTAAAACCAAACCTGAGATCCTTCCTATAACATGAAATGTGATATCCAACTCCTTTCCATTTCAAACCTGAGACCCTTCCTATTGCATGATATGTGATATCTCAATGCTTCTAATACCAAACCTGAGACCCTTCCAATAACATGAGATGTGATATTCAACTCCTTCCCATTCCAATCCTGAGACCCTTCCTATACCATGAGATGTGATATCTCAATGCTTCTAATACCAAACCTGTAACCCGTCCTATAAAATGAGATGTGATATCCAAATCCTTCGCCTTCCAAACCTGAGACCCTCCCTTTAGCATGAGATGAGATATCCAACTCCTTCCCATTCCAATCCTGATACCCTTCCGATAGCATGAGATGTGATATCTCAATGCCTCTAATATCAAATATGAGACTCTCCCTATAGCATGAGATGTGATATCCAAGTCCTTCCCATTCCAATCCTGAGACCCTTCCTATAGCATGAGATGTGATATCTCAATGCTTCTAATACCAAACCTGAAACCCTTCCTATAACATGAGATGTGATATCCAACTCCTTCCCATTCCAAACCTGAGACCCTTCCTATAGCATGAGATGTGATATCTCAATGCTTCTAATACAAAACCTGAGACCCTTCCTATAGCATGAGAGGTGATATCCAACTCCTTCCCATTCCAATCCTGAGGCCTTCCGATAGCATATGTGGTATCTCAATGCTTCTAATACCAAACTTGAGACCCTCCCTATAGCATGAGATGTGATATCCAAGTCCTTCCCATTCCAATCCTGAGACCCTTCCTATTACATGAGATGTGATATCCAACTCCTTCCCATTCCAACCTGAGACCCTTCCTATAGCATGCAATGGGATATCCAGCTCCTTCCCATTCCAATCCTGAGACCCTTCCTATAGCATGAATTGTGATATCTCAATCCTTCTAATACCAAACCTGAGACCCTTCCTATAACATGAAATGTGATATCCAACTCCTTCCCATTTCAAACCTGAGACCCTTAATATAGCGCAATATGTGATATCTCAATGCTTCTAATACCAAACCTGAGACCCTTCCAATAACATGAGATGTGATATTCAACTCCTTCCCATTCCAATCCTGAGACCCTTCCTATACCATGAGATGTGATATCTCAATGCTTCTAATACCAAAATTGCAACCCGTCCTATAAAATGAGATGTGATATCCAAATCCTTCGCCTTCCAAACCTGAGACCCTCCCTTTAGCATGAGATGAGATATCCAACTCCTTCCCATTCCAATCCTGATACCCTTCCGATAGCATGAGATGAGATATCTCAATGCCTCTAATATCAAACATGAGACTCTCCCTATAGCATGAGATGTGATATCCAAGTCCTTCCCATTCCAATCCTGAGACCCTTCCTATAGCATGAGATGTGATATCTCAATGCTTCTAATACCAAACCTGAAACCCTTCCTATAACATGAGATGTGATATCCAACTCCTTCCCATTCCAAACCTGAGACCCTTCCAATAGCATGAGATGTGATATCTCAATGCTTCTAATACAAAACCTGAGACCCTTCCTATAGCATGAGATGTGATATCCAACTCCTTCCCATTCCAATCCTGAGGCCTTCCGATAGCATATGTGGTATCTCAATGCTTCTAATACCAAACCTGAGACCCTCACTATAGCATGAGATGTGATATCCAAGTCCTTCCCATTCCAATCCTGAGACCCTTCCTATTACATGAGATGTGATATCCAACTCCTTCCCATTCCAACCTGAGACCCTTCCTATAGCATGCGATGGGATATCCAACTCCTTCCCATTCCAATCCTGAGACTCTTCCGATAGCATGAGATGTGATATCTCAATGCTTCTACCAAAACTGAGACCCTTCCTATGCCATGAGATGTGATATCCAACTCCTTCCCATTCCAAACCTGAGACCCTTCCTATAGCATGAGATGTGATATCCAGCTCCTTCCCATTCCAATCCTGAGACCCTTCCTATAGCATGAGTTGTGATATCTCAATCCTTCTAATACCAAACCTGAGACCCTTCCTATAACATGAAATGTGATATCCAACTCCTTCCCATTCCAAACCTGAGACCCTTCCTATAGCATGATATGTGATATCTCAATGCTTCTAATACCAAACCTGAGACCCTTCCAATAACATGAGATGTGATATTCAACTCCTTCCCATTCCAATCCTGAGACCCTTCCTATACCATGAGATGTGATATCTCAATGCTTCTAATACCAAACCTGTAACCCGTCCTATAAAATGAGATGTGATATCCAAATCCTTCACCTTCCAAACCTGAGACCCTCCCTTTAGCATGAGATGTGATATCCAACTCCTTCCCATTCCAATCCTGATACCCTTCCGATAGCATGAGATGTGATATCTCAATGCCTCTAATATCAAACATGAGACTCTCCCTATGGCATGAGATGTGATATCCAAGTCCTTCCCATTCCAATCCTGAGACCCTTCCTATAGCATGACATGTGATATCTCAATGCTTCTAATACCAAACCTGAGACCCTTCCTATAACATGAGAGATGTGATATCCAACTCCTTCCCATTCCAAACCTGAGACCCTTCCAATAGCATGAGATGTGATATCTCAATGCTTCTAATACAAAACCTGAGACCCTTCCTATAGCATGAGATGTGATATCCAACTCCTTCCCATTCCAATCCTGAGCCCTTCCGATAGCATATGTGGTATCTCAATACTTCTAATACCAAACCTGAGACCCTCCCTATAGCATGAGATGTGATATCCAAGTCCTTCCCATTCCAATCCTGAGACCCTTCCTATTACATGAGATGTGATATCCAACTCCTTCCCATTCCAACCTGAGACCCTTCCTATAGCATGCGATGGGATATCCAACTCCTTCCCATTCCAATCCTGAGACCCTTCCGACAGCATGAGATGTGATATCTCAATGCTTCTACCAAAACTGAGACCCTTCCTATGGCATGAGATGTGATATCCAACTCCTTCCCAATGCAATCCTGAGACCCTTCCTATAGCATGAGTTGTGATATCTCAATCCTTCTAATACCAAACCTGAGACCCTTCCTAAAACATGAGATGTGATATCCAACTCCTTCCAATTCCAAACCTGAGACCCGTCCTATAGTATGAGATGTGATATCCAACTCCTTCCCATTCCAATCCTGAGACCCTTCCGATAGCATGAGATGTGATATCTCAATGCTTCTTATACCAAACCTGAGACCCTTCCTATAGCATGAGATGTGATAAACAACTCCTTCCCATTCCAATCCTGATACCCTTCCGATAGCATGAGATGTGATATCTCAATGCCTCTAATATCAAACATGAGACTCTCCCTATGGCATGAGATGTGATATCCAAGTCCTTCCCATTCCAATCCTGAGACCCTTCCTATAGCATGACATGTGATATCTCAATGCTTCTAATACCAAACCTGAGACCCTTCCTATAACATGAGATGTGATATCCAACTCCTTCCCATTCCAAACCTGAGACCCTTCCAATAGCATGAGATGTGATATCTCAATGCTTCTAATACAAAACCTGAGACCCTTCCTATAGCATGAGATGTGATATCCAACTCCTTCCCATTCCAATCCTGAGCCCTTCCGATAGCATATGTGGTATCTCAATACTTCTAATACCAAACCTGAGACCCTCCCTATAGCATGAGATGTGATATCCAAGTCCTTCCCATTCCAATCCTGAGACCCTTCCTATTACATGAGATGTGATATCCAACTCCTTCCCATTCCAACCTGAGACCCTTCCTATAGCATGCGATGGGATATCCAACTCCTTCCCATTCCAATCCTGAGACCCTTCCGACAGCATGAGATGTGATATCTCAATGCTTCTACCAAAACTGAGACCCTTCCTATGGCATGAGATGTGATATGCAACTCCTTCCCAATGCAATCCTGAGACCCTTCCTATAGCATGAGTTGTGATATCTCAATCCTTCTAATACCAAACCTGAGACCCTTCCTAAAACATGAGATGTGATATCCAACTCCTTCCAATTACAAACCTGAGACCCGTCCTATAGTATGAGATGTGATATCCAACTCCTTCCCATTCCAATCCTGAGACCCTTCCGATAGCATGAGATGTGATATCTCAATGCTTCTTATACCAAACCTGAGACCCTTCCTATAGCATGAGATGTGATAAACAACTCCTTCCCATTCCAATCCTGTGACCCTTCCTATAGCATGAGATGTGATATCTCAATGCTTCTAGTACCAAACCTGGACTCTTCCTATAGCATGAGATGTGATGGCCAACTCCTTCCCATTCCAATCCTGCGTCCCTTCCTACATCATGAGATTTGATATCTCAATGCTTCTAATACCAAACCGGAGACCCTTCCTATAACATGAGATGTGATATCCAAGTCCTTCCCATTCCAATCCTGAGACCCTTCCTATTACATGAGATGTGATATCCAACTCCTTCCCATTCCAAACTGAGACCCTTCCTATAGCATGCGATGGGATATCCAACTCCTTCCCATTCCAATCCTGAGACCCTTACGATAGCAGAGATGTGATATCTCAATGCTTCTACCAAAACTAAGACCCTTTCTATGGCATGAGATGTGATAGCCAACTCCTTCCCATTCCAATCCTGCGTCCCTTCCTACAGAATGAGATTTGATATCTCAATGCTTCTAATACCAAACCTGAGACCCTTCCTATAACATGAGATGTGATTTTCAACTCCTTCCCATTCCAATCCTGAGACCCTTCCTATAGCATAAGATGTGATATCCAGCTCCTTCCCATTCCAATCCTGAGACCCTTAATATACCATGAGATGTGATATCTCGATGATTTTAATACCAAACCTGAGATCCTTCCTATAACATGAGATGTGATATCTAACTCCTTCCCATTCCAATCCTGAGACCCTTCCTATAGCATAAGATGTGATATCCAGCTCCTTCCCATTCCAATCCTGAGACCCTTCCGACAGCATGAGATGTGATATCTCAATGCTTCTACCAAAACTGAGACCCTTCCTATGGCATGAGATGTGATATGCAACTCCTTCCCAATGCAATCCTGAGACCCTTCCTATAGCATGAGTTGTGATATCTCAATCCTTCTAATACCAAACCTGAGACCCTTCCTAAAACATGAGATGTGATATCCAACTCCTTCCAATTCCAAACCTGAGACCCGTCCTATAGTATGAGATGTGATATCCAACTCCTTCCCATTCCAATCCTGAGACCCTTCCGATAGCATGAGATGTGATATCTCAATGCTTCTTATACCAAACCTGAGACCCTTCCTATAGCATGAGATGTGATAAACAACTCCTTCCCATTCCAATCCTGTGACCCTTCCTATAGCATGAGATGTGATATCTCAATGCTTCTAGTACCAAACCTGGAATCTTCCTATAGCATGAGATGTGATGGCCAACTCCTTCCCATTCCAATCCTGCGTCCCTTCCTACATCATGAGATTTGATATCTCAATGCTTCTAATACCAAACCGGAGACCCTTCCTATAACATGAGATGTGATATCCAAGTCCTTCCCATTCCAATCCTGAGACCCTTCCTATTACATGAGATGTGATATCCAACTCCTTCCCATTCCAAACTGAGACCCTTCCTATAGCATGCGATGGGATATCCAACTCCTTCCCATTCCAATCCTGAGACCCTTACGATAGCAGAGATGTGATATCTCAATGCTTCTACCAAAACTAAGACCCTTTCTATGGCATGAGATGTGATAGCCAACTCCTTCCCATTCCAATCCTGCGTCCCTTCCTACAGAATGAGATTTGATATCTCAATGCTTCTAATACCAAACTTGAGACCCTTCCTATAACATGAGATGTGATTTTCAACTCCTTCCCATTCCAATCCTGAGACCCTTCCTATAGCATAAGATGTGATATCCAGCTCCTTCCCATTCCAATCCTGAGACCCTTAATATACCATGAGATGTGATATCTCGATGATTTTAATACCAAACCTGAGATCCTTCCTATAACATGAGATGTGATATCTAACTCCTTCCCATTCCAATCCTGAGACCCTTCCTATAGCATAAGATGTGATATCCAGCTCCTTCCCATTCCAATCCTGAGACCCTTCCTATAGCATGAGTTGTGATATCTCAATCCTTCTAATACCAAACCTGAGAAACTTCCTATACATGAAATGTGATATCCAACTCCTTCCCATTTCAAACATGAGACCCTTCCTATAGCATATGTGATATCTCAATGCTTCTAATACCAAACCTGAGACCCTTCCAATAACATGAGATGTGATATTCAACTCCTTCCCATTCCAATCCTGAGACCCTTCCTATACCATGAGATGTGATATCTCAATGCTTCTAATACCAAACCTGTAACCCGTCCTATAAAATGAGATGTGATATCCAAGTCCTTCCCATTCCAATCCTGAGACCCTTCCTATAGCATGAGATGTGATATCTCAATGCTTCTAATACCAAACCTGAAACCCTTCCTATAACATGAGATGTGATATCCAACTCCTTCCATTTCCAAACCTGAGACCCTTTCTATAGCATGAGATGTGATATCTCAATGCTTCTAATACAAAACCTGAGACCCTTCCTATAGCATGAGATGTGATATCCAACTCCTTCCCATTCCAATCCTGAGGCCTTCCGATAGCATATGTGGTATCTCAATGCTTCTAATACCAAACCTGAGACCCTCCCTATAGCATGAGATGTGATATCCAAGTCCTTCCCATTCCAATCCTGAGACCCTTCCTATTACATGAGATGTGATATCCAACTCCTTCCCATTCCAACCTGAGACCCTTCCTATAGCATGCGATGGGATATCTAGCTTCTTCCCATTCCAATCCTGAGACCCTTCCTATAGCATGAATTGTGATATCTCAATCCTTCTAATACCAAACCTGAGACCCTTCCTATACCATGAAATGTGATATCCAACTGCTTCCCATTTCAAACCTGAGACCCTTCCTATAGCATGATATGTGGTATCTCAATGCTTCTAATACCAAACCTGAGACCCTTCCAATAACATGAGATGTGATATTCAACTCCTTCCCATTCCAATCCTGAGACCTTTCCTATACCATGAGATGTGATATCTCAATGCTTCTAATACCAAACCTGTAACCCGTCCTATAAAATGAGATGTGATATCCAAATCCTTCGCCTTCCAAACCTGAGACCCTCCCTTTAGCATGAGATGAGATATCCAACTCCTTCCCATTTCAATCCTGATACCCTTCCGATAGCATGAGATGTGAGATCTCAATGCCTCTAATATCAAACATGAGACTCTCCCTATAGCATGAGATGTGATATCCAAGTCCTTCCCATTCCAATCCTGAGACCCTTCCTATAGCATGAGATGTGTTATCTCAATGCTTCTAATACCAAACCTGAAACCCTTCCTATAACATGAGATGTGATATCCAACTCCTTCCCATTCCAAACCTGAGACCCTTCCTATAGCATGAGATGTGATATCTCAATGCTTCTAATACAAAACCTGAGACCCTTCCTATAGCATGAGATGTGATATCCAACTCCTTCCCATTCCAATCCTGAGGCCTTCCGATAGCATATGTGGTATATCAATGCTTCTAATACCAAACCTGAGACCCTCCCTATAGCATGAGATGTGATATCCAAGTCCTTCCCATTCCAATCCTGAGACCCTTCCTATTACATGAGATGTGATATCCAACTCCTTCCCATTCCATCCTGAGACCCTTCCTATAGCATGCGATGGGATATCCAGCTCCTTCCCATTCCAATCCTGAGACCCTTCCTATAGCATGAATTGTGATATCTCAATGCTTCTTATACCAAACCTGAGACCCTTCCTATAACATGAAATGTGATATCCAACTCCTTCCCATTTCAAACCTGAGACCCTTCCTATAGCATGATATGTGATATCTCAATGCTTCTAATACCAAACCTGAGACCCTTCCAATAACATGAGATGTGATATTCACCTCCTTCCCATTCCAATCCTGAGACCCTTCCTATACCATGAGATGTGATATCTCAATGCTTCTAATACCAAACCTGTAACCCGTCCTATAAAATGAGATGTGATATCCAAATCCTTCGCCTTCTAAACCTGAGACCCTCCCTTTAGCATGAGATGAGATATCCAACTCCTTCCCATTCCAATCCTGATACCCTTCCGATAGCATGAGATGTGATATCTCAATGCCTCTAATATCAAACATGAGACTCTCCCTATGGCATGAGATGTGATATCCAAGTCCTTCCCATTCTAATCCTGAGACCCTTCCTATAGCATGACATGTGATATCTCAATGCTTCTAATACCAAACCTGAGACCCTTCCTATAACATGAGATGTGATATCCAACTCCTTCCCATTCCAAACCTGAGACCCTTCCAATAGCATGAGATGTGATATCTCAATGCTTCTAATACGAAACCTGAGACCCTTCCTATAGCATGAGATGTGATATCCAACTCCTTCCCATTCCAATCCTGAGCCCTTCCGATAGCATATGTGGTATCTCAATACTTCTAATACCAAACCTGAGACCCTCCCTATAGCATGAGATGTGATATCCAAGTCCTTCCCATTCCAATCCTGAGACCCTTCCTATAGCATGAGATGTGATATCCAACTCCTTCCCATTCCAACCTGAGACCCTTCCTATAGCATGCGATGGGATATCCAACTCCTTCCCATTCCAATCCTGAGACCCTTCCGACAGCATGAGATGTGATATCTCAATGCTTCTACCAAAACTGAGACCCTTCCTATGGCATGAGATGTGATATCCAACTCCTTCCCAATGCAAACCTGAGACCCTTCCTATAGCATAAGATGTGATATCCAGCTCCTTCCCATTCCAATCCTGAGACCCTTCCTATAGCATGAGTTGTGATATCTCAATCCTTCTAATACCAAACCTGAGACCCTTCCTATAACATGAAATGTGATATCCAACTCCTTCCCATTTCAAACCTGAGACCCTTCCTATAGCATGATATGTGATATCTCAATGCTTCTAATACCAAACCTGAGACCCTTCCAATAACATGAGATGTGATATCCAAATCCTTCGCCTCCCAAACCTGAGACCCTCCCTTTAGCATGAGATGAGATATCCAACTCCTTCCCATTCCAATCCTGATACCCTTCCGATAGCATGAGATGTGATATCTCAATGCCTCTAATATCAAATATGAGACTCTCCCTATAGCATGAGATGTGATATCCAAGTCCTTCCCATTCCAATCCTGAGACCCTTCCTATAGCATGAGATGTGATATCTCAATGCTTCTAATGCCAAACCTGAAACCCTTCCTATAACATGAGATGTGATATCCAACTCCTTCCCATTCCAAACCTGAGACCCTTCCTATAGCATGAGATGTGATATCTCAATGCTTCTAATACAAAACCTGAGACCCTTCCTATAGCATGAGATGTGATATCCAACTCCTTCCCGTTCAAAACCTGAGACCCTTATAGCATAAGATGTGATATCCAGCTCTTTCCCATTCCAATCCTGAGACCCTTCCTATACCATGAGATGTGATATCTCGATGATTCTAATACCAAACCTGAGATCCTTCCTATAACATGAGATGTGATATCTAACTCCTTCCCGTTCCAAACCTGAGACACTTCCTATAGCATAAGATGTGATATCCAGCTCCTTCCCATTCCAATCCTGAGACCCTTCCTATAGCATGAGATGTGATATCTCAATGCTTCTAATACAAAACCTGAGACCCTTCCTATAGCATGAGATGTGATATCCAACTCCTTCCCGTTCCAAACCTGAGACCCTTCCTATAACATGAGATGTGATATTCAACTCCTTCCCATTCCAATCCTGAGACCCTTCCTATACCATGAGATGTGATATCTCGATGATTCTAATACCAAACCTGAGATCCTTCCTATAACATGAGATGTGATATCTAACTCCTTCCCGTTCCAAACCTGAGACCCTTCCTATAGCATAAGATGTGATATCCAGCTCTTTCCCATTCCAATCCTGAGACCCTTCCTATAGCATGATTGTGATATCGCAATCCTTCTAATACCAAACTTGAGACCCTTCCTATAACATGAAATGTGATATCCAACTCCTTCCCATTTCAAACCTGAGACCCTTCCTATAGCATGATATGTGATATCTCAATGCTTCTAATACCAAACCTGAGACCCTTCCAATAACATGAGATGTGACATTCAACTCCTTCCCATTCCAATCCTGAGACCCTTCCTATACCATGAGATGTGATATCTCAATGCTTCTAATACCAAACCTGTAACCCGTCCTATAAAATGAGATGTGATATCCAAATCCTTCGCCTCCCAAACCTGAGACCCTCCCTTTAGCATGAGATGAGATATCCAACTCCTTCCCATTCCAATCCTGATACCCTTCCGATAGCATGAGATGTGATATCTCAATGCCTCTAATATCAAATATGAAACTCTCCCTATAGCATGAGATGTGATATCCAAGTCCTTCCCATTCCAATCCTGAGACCCTTCCTATAGCATGAGATGTGATATCTTAATGCTTCTAATACCAAACCTGAAACCCTTCCTATAACATGAGATGTGATATCCAACTCCTTCCCATTCCAAACCTGTGACCCTTCCTATAGCATAAGATGTGATATCCAACTCCTTCCCATTCCAATCCTGAGACCCTTCCTATAGCATGAGTTGTGATATCTCAATCCTTCTAATACCAAACCTGAGACCCTTCCTATAACATGAAATGTGATATCCAACTCCTTCCCATTCCAAACCTGAGACTCTTCCTATAGCATGATATGTGATATCTCAATGCTTCTAATACCAAACCTGAGACCCTTCCAATAACATGAGATGTGATATTCAACTCCTTCCCATTCCAATCCTGAGACCCTTCCTATACCATGAGATGTGGTATCTCAATGCTTCTAATATCAAACCTGTAACCCGTCCTATAAAATGAGATGTGATATCCAAATCCTTCGCCTTCCAAACCTGAGACCCTCCCTTTAGCATGAGATGAGATATCCAACTCCTTCCCATTCCAATCCTGATACCCTTCCGATAGCATGAGATGTGATATCTCAATGCCTCTAATATCAAAAATGAGACTCTCCCTATAGCATGAGATGTGATATCTCAATGCTTCTAATACCAAACCTGAAACCCTTCCTATAACATGAGATGTGATATCCAACTCCTTCCCATTCCAAACCTGAGATCCTTCCTATATCATGAGATGTGATATCTCAATGCTTCTAATACAAAACCTGAGACCCTTCCTATAGCATGAGATGTGATATCCAACTCCTTCCCATTCCAATCCTGAGGCCTTCCGATAGCATATGTGGTATCTCAATGCTTCTAATACCAAACCTGAGACCCTCACTATAGCATGAGATGTGATATCCAAGTCCTTCCCATTCCAATCCTGAGACCCTTCCTATTACATGAGATGTGATATCCAACTCCTTCCCATTCCAACCTGAGACCCTTCCTATAGCATGCGATGGGATATCCAACTCCTTCCCATTCCAATCCTGAGACCCTTCCGAAAGCATGAGATGTGATATCTCAATGCTTCTAATACCAAACCTGTAACCCGTCCTATAAAATGAGATGTGATATCCAAATCCTTCGCCTTCCAAACCTGAGACCCTCCCTTTAGCATGAGATGTGATATCCAACTACTTCCCATTCCAATCCTGATACCCTTCCGATAGCATGAGATGTGATATCTCAATGCCTCTAAAATCAAACATGAGACTCTCCCTATGGCATGAGATGTGATATCCAAGTCTTTCCCATTCCAATCCTGAGACCCTTCCTATAGCATGAGATGTGATATCTCAATGCTTCTAATACCAAACCTGAGACCCTTCCTATAACATGAGATGTGATATCCAACTCCTTCCCATTCCAAACCTGAGACCCTTCCAATAGCATGAGATGTGATATCTCAATGCTTCTAATACAAAACCTGAGACCCTTCCTATAGAATGAGATGTGATATCCAACTCCTTCCCATTCCAATCCTGAGCCATTCTGATAGCATATGTGGTATATCAATGCTTCTAATACCAAACCTGAGACCCTCCCTATAGCATGAGATGTGATATCCAAGTCCTTCCCATTCCAATCCTGGGACCCTTCCTATTACATGAGATGTGATATCCAACTCCTTCCCATTCCAACCTGAGACTCTTCCTATAGCATGCAATGGGATATCCAACTCCTTCCCATTCCAATCCTGAGACCCTTCCGACAGCATGAGATGTGTTATCTCAATGCTTCTACCAAAACTGAGACCCTTCCTATGACATGAGATGTGATATCCAACTCCTTCCCAATCCAATCCTGAGACCCTTCCTATAGCATGAGTTGTGATATCTCAATCCTTCTAATACCAAACCTGAGACCCTTCCGATAACATGAGATGTGATATCCAACTCCTTCCAATTCCAAACCTGAGACCTGTCCTATAGTATGAGATGTGATATCCAACTCCTTCCCATTCCAATCCTGAGACCCTTCCGATAGCATGAGATGTGATATCTCAATGCTTCTTATACCAAACCTGAGACCCTTCCTATAGCATGAGATGTGATAAACAACTCCTTCCCATTCCAATCCTGTGACCCTTCCTATAGCATGAGATGTGATATCTCAATGCTTCTAGTACCAAACCTGGACTCTTCCTATAGCATGAGATGTGATGGCCAACTCCTTCCCATTCCAATCCTGCGTCCCTTCCTACATCATGAGATTTGACATCTCAATGCTTCTAATACCAAACCTGAGACCCTTCCTATAACATGAGATGTGATATCCAAGTCCTTCCCATTCCAATCCTGAGACCCTTCCTATTACATGAGATGTGATATCCAACTCCTTCCCATTCCAAACTGAGACCCTTCCTATAGACTGCGATGGGATATCCAACTCCTTCCCATTCCAATCCTGAGACCCTTACGATAGCAGAGATGTGATATCTCAATGCTTCTACCAAAACTAAGACCCTTCCTATGGCATGAGATGTGATAGCCAACTCCTTCCCATACCAATCCTGCGTCCCTTCCTACAGAATGAGATTTGATATCTCAATGCTTCTAATACCAAACCTGAGACCCTTCCTATAACATGAGATGTGATATTCAACTCCTTCCCATTCCAATCCTGAGACCCTTCCTATACCATGAGATGTGATATCTCGATGATTCTAAAACCAAACCTGAGATCCTTCCTATAACATGAAATGTGATATCCAACTCCTTTCCATTTCAAACCTGAGACCCTTCCTATAGCATGATATGTGATATCTCAATGCTTCTAATACCAAACCTGAGACCCTTCCAATAACATGAGATGTGATATTCAACTGCTTCCCATTCCAATCCTGAGACCCTTCCTATACCATGAGATGTGATATCTCAATGCTTCTAATACCAAAATTGCAACCCGTCCTATAAAATGAGATGTGATATCCAAATCCTTCGCCTTCCAAACCTGAGACCCTCCCTTTAGCATGAGATGAGATATCCAACTCCTTCCCATTCCAATCCTGATACCCTTCCGATAGCATGAGATGTGATATCTCAATGCCTCTAATATCAAACATGAGACTCTCCCTATAGCATGAGATGTGATATCCAAGTCCTTCCCATTCCAATCCTGAGACCCTTCCTATAGCATGAGATGTGATATCTCAATGCTTCTAATACAAAACCTGAGACCCTTCCTATAGCATGAGATGTGATATCCAACTCCTTCCCATTCCAATCCTGAGGCCTTCCGATAGCATATGTGGTATCTCAATGCTTCTAATACCAAACCTGAGACCCTCACTATAGCATGAGATGTGATATCCAAGTCCTTCCCATTCCAATCCTGAGACCCTTCCTATTACATGAGATGTGATATCCAACTCCTTCCCATTCCAACCTGAGACCCTTCCTATAGCATGCGATGGGATATCCAACTCCTTCCCATTCCAATCCTGAGACTCTTCCGATAGCATGAGATGTGATATCTCAATGCTTCTACCAAAACTGAGACCCTTCCTATGCCATGAGATGTGATATCCAACTCCTTCCCATTCCAAACCTGAGACCCTTCCTATAGCATGAGATGTGATATCCAGCTCCTTCCCATTCCAATCCTGAGACCCTTCCTATAGCATGAGTTGTGATATCTCAATCCTTCTAATACCAAACCTGAGACCCTTCCTATAACATGAAATGTGATATCCAACTCCTTCCCATTCCAAACCTGAGACCCTTCCTATAGCATGATATGTGATATCTCAATGCTTCTAATACCAAACCTGAGACCCTTCCAATAACATGAGATGTGATATTCAACTCCTTCCCATTCCAATCCTGAGACCCTTCCTATACCATGAGATGTGATATCTCAATGCTTCTAATACCAAACCTGTAACCCGTCCTATAAAATGAGATGTGATATCCAAATCCTTCGCCTTCCAAACCTGAGACCCTCCCTTTAGCATGAGATGTGATATCCAACTCCTTCCCATTCCAATCCTGATACCCTTCCGATAGCATGAGATGTGATATCTCAATGCCTCTAATATCAAACATGAGACTCTCCCTATGGCATGAGATGTGATATCCAAGTCCTTCCCATTCCAATCCTGAGACCCTTCCTATAGCATGACATGTGATATCTCAATGCTTCTAATACCAAACCTGAGACCCTTCCTATAACATGAGATGTGATATCCAACTCCTTCCCATTCCAAACCTGAGACCCTTCCAATAGCATGAGATGTGATATCTCAATGCTTCTAATACAAAACCTGAGACCCTTCCTATAGCATGAGATGTGATATCCAACACCTTCCCATTCCAATCCTGAGCCCTTCCGATAGCATATGTGGTATCTCAATACTTCTAATACCAAACCTGAGACCCTCCCTATAGCATGAGATGTGATATCCAAGTCCTTCCCATTCCAATCCTGAGACCCTTCCTATTACATGAGATGTGATATCCAACTCCTTCCCATTCCAACCTGAGACCCTTCCTATAGCATGCGATGGGATATCCAACTCCTTCCCATTCCAATCCTGAGACCCTTCCGACAGCATGAGATGTGATATCTCAATGCTTCTACCAAAACTGAGACCCTTCCTATGGCATGAGATGTGATATCCAACTCCTTCCCAATGCAATCCTGAGACCCTTCCTATAGCATGAGTTGTGATATCTCAATCCTTCTAATACCAAACCTGAGACCCTTCCTAAAACATGAGATGTGATATCCAACTCCTTCCAATTCCAAACCTGAGACCCGTCCTATAGTATGAGATGTGATATCCAACTCCTTCCCATTCCAATCCTGAGACCCTTCCGATAGCATGAGATGTGATATCTCAATGCTTCTTATACCAAACCTGAGACCCTTCCTATAGCATGAGATGTGATAAACAACTCCTTCCCATTCCAATCCTGTGACCCTTCCTATAGCATGAGATGTGATATCTCAATGCTTCTAGTACCAAACCTGGACTCTTCCTATAGCATGAGATGTGATGGCCAACTCCTTCCCATTCCAATCCTGCATCCCTTCCTACATCATGAGATTTGATATCTCAATGCTTCTAATACCAAACCTGAGACCCTTCCTATAACATGAGATGTGATATCCAAGTCCTTCCCATTCCAATCCTGAGACCCTTCCTATTACATGAGATGTGATATCCAACTCCTTCCCATTCCAATCCTGCATCCCTTCCTACATCATGAGATTTGATATCTCAATGCTTCTAATACCAAACCTGAGACCCTTCCTATAGCATGCGATGGGATATCCAACTCCTTCCCATTCCAATCCTGAGACCCTTACGATAGCAGAGATGTGATATCTCAATGCTTCTACCAAAACTAAGACCCTTTCTATGGCATGAGATGTGATAGCCAACTCCTTCCCATTCCAATCCTGCGTCCCTTCCTACAGAATGAGATTTGATATCTCAATGCTTCTAATACCAAACCTGAGACCCTTCCTATAACATGAGATGTGATTTTCAACTCCTTCCCATTCCAATCCTGAGACCCTTCCTATAGCATAAGATGTGATATCCAGCTCCTTCCCATTCCAATCCTGAGACCCTTAATATACCATGAGATGTGATATCCAACTCCTTCCCATTCCAACCTGAGACCCTTCCTATAGCATGCGATGGGATATCCAACTCCTTCCCATTCCAATCCTGAGACTCTTCCGATAGCATGAGATGTGATATCTCAATGCTTCTACCAAATCTGAGACCCTTCCTATGCCATGAGATGTGATATCCAACTCCTTCCCATTCCAAACCTGAGACCCTTCCTATAGCATGAGATGTGATATCCAGCTCCTTCCCATTCCAATCCTGAGACCCTTCCTATAGCATGAGTTGTGATATCTCAATCCTTCTAATACCAAACCTGAGACCCTTCCTATAACATGAAATGTGATATCCAACTCCTTCCCATTCCAAACCTGAGACCCTTCCTATAGCATGATATGTGATATCTCAATGCTTCTAATACCAAACCTGAGACCCTTCCAATAACATGAGATGTGATATTCAACTCCTTCCCATTCCAATCCTGAGACCCTTCCTATACCATGAGATGTGATATCTCAATGCTTCTAATACCAAACCTGTAACCCGTCCTATAAAATGAGATGTGATATCCAAATCCTTCGCCTTCCAAACCTGAGACCCTCCCTTTAGCATGAGATGTGATATCCAACTCCTTCCCATTCCAATCCTGATACCCTTCCGATAGCATGAGATGTGATATCTCAATGCCTCTAATATCAAACATGAGACTCTCCCTATGGCATGAGATGTGATATCCAAGTCCTTCCCATTCCAATCCTGAGACCCTTCCTATAGCATGACATGTGATATCTCAATGCTTCTAATACCAAACCTGAGACCCTTCCTATAACATGAGATGTGATATCCAACTCCTTCCCATTCCAAACCTGAGACCCTTCCAATAGCATGAGATGTGATATCTCAATGCTTCTAATACAAAACCTGAGACCCTTCCTATAGCATGAGATGTGATATCCAACACCTTCCCATTCCAATCCTGAGCCCTTCCGATAGCATATGTGGTATCTCAATACTTCTAATACCAAACCTGAGACCCTCCCTATAGCATGAGATGTGATATCCAAGTCCTTCCCATTCCAATCCTGAGACCCTTCCTATTACATGAGATGTGATATCCAACTCCTTCCCATTCCAACCTGAGACCCTTCCTATAGCATGCGATGGGATATCCAACTCCTTCCCATTCCAATCCTGAGACCCTTCCGACAGCATGAGATGTGATATCTCAATGCTTCTACCAAAACTGAGACCCTTCCTATGGCATGAGATGTGATATCCAACTCCTTCCCAATGCAATCCTGAGACCCTTCCTATAGCATGAGTTGTGATATCTCAATCCTTCTAATACCAAACCTGAGACCCTTCCTAAAACATGAGATGTGATATCCAACTCCTTCCAATTCCAAACCTGAGACCCGTCCTATAGTATGAGATGTGATATCCAACTCCTTCCCATTCCAATCCTGAGACCCTTCCGATAGCATGAGATGTGATATCTCAATGCTTCTTATACCAAACCTGAGACCCTTCCTATAGCATGAGATGTGATAAACAACTCCTTCCCATTCCAATCCTGTGACCCTTCCTATAGCATGAGATGTGATATCTCAATGCTTCTAGTACCAAACCTGGACTCTTCCTATAGCATGAGATGTGATGGCCAACTCCTTCCCATTCCAATCCTGCATCCCTTCCTACATCATGAGATTTGATATCTCAATGCTTCTAATACCAAACCTGAGACCCTTCCTATAACATGAGATGTGATATCCAAGTCCTTCCCATTCCAATCCTGAGACCCTTCCTATTACATGAGATGTGATATCCAACTCCTTCCCATTCCAAACTGAGACCCTTCCTATAGCATGCGATGGGATATCCAACTCCTTCCCATTCCAATCCTGAGACCCTTACGATAGCAGAGATGTGATATCTCAATGCTTCTACCAAAACTAAGACCCTTTCTATGGCATGAGATGTGATAGCCAACTCCTTCCCATTCCAATCCTGCGTCCCTTCCTACAGAATGAGATTTGATATCTCAATGCTTCTAATACCAAACCTGAGACCCTTCCTATAACATGAGATGTGATTTTCAACTCCTTCCCATTCCAATCCTGAGACCCTTCCTATAGCATAAGATGTGATATCCAGCTCCTTCCCATTCCAATCCTGAGACCCTTAATATACCATGAGATGTGATATCTCGATGATTTTAATACCAAACCTGAGATCCTTCCTATAACATGAGATGTGATATCTAACTCCTTCCCATTCCAATCCTGAGACCCTTCCTATAGCATAAGATGTGATATCCAGCTCCTTCCCATTCCAATCCTGAGACCCTTAATATACCATGAGATGTGATATCTCGATGATTTTAATACCAAACCTGAGATCCTTCCTATAACATGAGATGTGATATCTAACTCCTTCCCATTCCAATCCTGAGACCCTTCCTATAGCATGAGTTGTGATATCTCAATCCTTCTAATACCAAACCTGAGAAACTTCCTATAACATGAAATGTGATATCCAACTCCTTCCCATTTCAAACATGAGACCCTTCCTATAGCATATGTGATATCTCAATGCTTCTAATACCAAACCTGAGACCCTTCCAATAACATGAGATGTGATAATCAACTCCTTCCCATTCCAATCATGAGACCCTTCCTATACCATGAGATGTGATATCTCAATGCTTCTAATACCAAACCTGTAACCCGTCCTATAAAATGAGATGTGATATCCAAATCCTTCGCCTTCCAAACCTGAGACCCTCCCTTTAGCATGAGATGAGATATCCAACTCCTTCCCATTCCAATCCTGATACCCTTCCGATAGCATGAGATGTGATATCTCAATGCCTTTAATATCAAATATGAGACTCTACCTATAGCATGAGATGTGATATCCAAGTCCTTCCCATTCCAATCCTGAGACCCTTCCTATAGCATGAGATGTGATATCTCAATGCTTCTAATACCAAACCTGAAACCCTTCCTATAACATGAGATGTGATATCCAACTCCTTCCATTTCCAAACCTGAGACCCTTTCTATAGCATGAGATGTGATATCTCAATGCTTCTAATACAAAACCTGAGACCCTTCCTATAGCATGAGATGTGATATCCAACTCCTTCCCATTCCAATCCTGAGGCCTTCCGATAGCATATGTGGTATCTCAATGCTTCTAATACCAAACCTGAAACCCTTCCTATAACATGAGATGTGATATCCAACTCCTTCCCATTCCAAACCTGAGACCCTTCCTATAGCATGAGATGCGATATCTCAATGATTCTAATACAAAACCTGAGACCCTTCCTATAGCATGAGAGGTGATATCCAACTCCTTCCCATTCCAATCCTGAGTCCTTCCGATAGCATATGTGGTATCTCAATGCTTCTAATACCAAACTTGAGACCCTCCCTATAGCATGAGATGTGATATCCAAGTCCTTCCCATTCCAATCCTGAGTCCCTTCCTATTACATGAGATGTGATATCCAACTCCTTCCCATTCCAACCTGAGACCCTTCCTATAGCATGCGATGGGATATCCAGCTCCTTCCCATTCCAATCCTGAGACCCTTCCTATAGCATGAATTGTGATATCTCAATCCTTCTAATACCAAACCTGAGACCCTTCCTATAACATGAAATGTGATATCCAACTCCTTCCCATTTCAAACCTGAGACCCTTCCTATAGCATGATATGTGATATCTCAATGCTTCTAATACCAAACCTGAGACCCTTCCAATAACATGAGATGTGATATTCAACTCCTTCCCATTCCAATCCTGAGACCCTTCCTATACCATGAGATGTGATATCTCAATGCTTCTAATACCAAAATTGCAACCCGTCCTATAAAATGAGATGTGATATCCAAATCCTTCGCCTTCCAAACCTGAGACCCTCCCTTTAGCATGAGATGAGATATCCAACTCCTTCCCATTCCAATCCTGATACCCTTCCGATAGCATGAGATGTGATATCTCAATGCCTCTAATATCAAACATGAGACTCTCCCTATAGCATGAGATGTGATATCCAAGTCCTTCCCATTCCAATCCTGAGACCCTTCCTATAGCATGAGATGTGATATCTCAATGCTTCTTATACCAAACCTGAAACCCTTCCTATAACATGAGATGTGATATCCAACTCCTTCCCATTCCAAACCTGAGACCCTTCCAATAGCATGAGATATGATATCTCAATGCTTCTAATACAAAACCTGAGACCCTTCCTATAGCATGAGATGTGATATCCAACTCCTTCCCATTCCAATCCTGAGGCCTTCCGATAGCATATGTGGTATCTCAATGCTTCTAATACCAAACCTGAGACCCTCACTATAGCATGGGATGTGATATCCAAGTCCTTCCCATTCCAATCCTGAGACCCTTCCTATTACATGAGATGTGATATCCAACTCCTTCCCATTCCAACCTGAGACCCTTCCTATAGCATGCGATGGGATATCCAACTCCTTCCCATTCCAATCCTGAGACTCTTCCGATAGCATGAGATGTGATATCTCAATGCTTCTACCAAAACTGAGACCCTTCCTATGCCATGAGATGTGATATCCAACTCCTTCCCATTCCAAACCTGAGACCCTTCCTATAGCATGAGATGTGATATCCAGCTCCTTCCCATTCCAATCCTGAGACCCTTCCTATAGCATGAGTTGTGATATCTCAATCCTTCTAATACCAAACCTGAGACCCTTCCTATAACATGAAATGTGATATCCAACTCCTTCCCATTCCAAACCTGAGACCCTTCCTATAGCATGATATGTGATATCTCAATGCTTCTAATACCAAACCTGAGACCCTTCCAATAACATGAGATGTGATATTCAACTCCTTCCCATTCCAATCCTGAGACCCTTCCTATACCATGAGATGTGATATCTCAATGCTTCTAATACCAAACCTGTAACCCGTCCTATAAAATGAGATGTGATATCCAAATCCTTCGCCTTCCAAACCTGAGACCCTCCCTTTAGCATGAGATGTGATATCCAACTCTTTCCCATTCCAATCCTGATACCCTTCCGATAGCATGAGATGTGATATCTCAATGCCTCTAATATCAAACATGAGACTCTCCCTATGGCATGAGATGTGATATCCAAGTCCTTCCCATTCCAATCCTGAGACCCTTCCTATAGCATGACATGTGATATCTCAATGCTTCTAATACCAAACCTGAGACCCTTCCTATAACATGAGATGTGATATCCAACTCCTTCCCATTCCAAACCTGAGACCCTTCCAATAGCATGAGATGTGATATCTCAATGCTACTAATACAAAACCTGAGACCCTTCCTATAGCATGAGATGTGATATCCAACTCCTTCCCATTCCAATCCTGAGCCCTTCCGATAGCATATGTGGTATCTCAATACTTCTAATACCAAACCTGAGACCCTCCCTATAGCATGAGATGTGATATCCAAGTCCTTCCCATTCCAATCCTGAGACCCTTCCTATTACATGAGATGTGATATCCAACTCCTTCCCATTCCAACCTGAGACCCTTCCTATAGCATGCGATGGGATATCCAACTCCTTCCCATTCCAATCCTGAGACCCTTCCGACAGCATGAGATGTGATATCTCAATGCTTCTACCAAAACTGAGACCCTTCCTATGGCATGAGATGTGATATCCAACTCCTTCCCAATGCAATCCTGAGACCCTTCCTATAGCATGAGTTGTGATATCTCAATCCTTCTAATACCAAACCTGAGACCCTTCCTAAAACATGAGATGTGATATCCAACTCCTTCCAATTCCAAACCTGAGACCCGTCCTATAGTATGAGATGTGATATCCAACTCCTTCCCATTCCAATCCTGAGACCCTTCCGATAGCATGAGATGTGATATCTCAATGCTTCTTATACCAAACCTGAGACCCTTCCTATAGCATGAGATGTGATAAACAACTCCTTCCCATTCCAATCCTGTGACCCTTCCTATAGCATGAGATGTGATATCTCAATGCTTCTAGTACCAAACCTGGACTCTTCCTATAGCATGAGATGTGATGGCCAACTCCTTCCCATTCCAATCCTGCGTCCCTTCCTACATCATGAGATTTGATATCTCAATGCTTCTAATACCAAACCTGAGACCCTTCCTATAACATGAGATGTGATATCCAAGTCCTTCCCATTCCAATCCTGAGACCCTTCCTATTACATGAGATGTGATATCCAACTCCTTCCCATTCCAAACTGAGACCCTTCCTATAGCATGCGATGGGATATCCAACTCCTTCCCATTCCAATCCTGAGACCCTTACGATAGCAGAGAAGTGATATCTCAATGCTTCTACCAAAACTAAGACCCTTTCTATGGCATGAGATGTGATAGCCAACTCCTTCCCATTCCAATCCTGCGTCCCTTCCTACAGAATGAGATTTGATATCTCAATGCTTCTAATACCAAACCTGAGACCCTTCCTATAACATGAGATGTGATTTTCAACTCCTTCCCATTCCAATCCTGAGACCCTTCCCATAGCATAAGATGTGATATCCAGCTCCTTCCCATTCCAATCCTGAGACCCTTAATATACCATGAGATTTGATATCTCGATGATTTTAATACCAAACCTGAGATCCTTCCTATAACATGAGATGTGATATCTAACTCCTTCCCATTCCAATCCTGAGACCCTTCCTATAGCATAAGATGTGATATCCAGCTCCTTCCCATTCCAATCCTGAGACCCTTCCTATAGCATGAGTTGTGATATCTCAATCCTTCTAATACCAAACCTGAGAAACTTCCTATAACATGAAATGTGATATCCAACTCCTTCCCATTTCAAACATGAGACCCTTCCTATAGCATATGTGATATCTCAATGCTTCTAATTCCAAACCTGAGACCCTTCCAATAACATGAGATGTGATATTCAACTCCTTCCCATTCCAATCCTGAGACCCTTCCTATACCATGAGATGTGATATATCAATGCTTCTAATACCAAACCTGTAACCCGTCCTATAAAATGAGATGTGATATCCAAATCCTTCGCCTTCCAAACCTGAGACCCTCCCTTTAGCATGAGATGAGATATCCAACTCCTTCCCATTCCAATCCAGATACCCTTCCGATAGCATGAGATGTGATATCTCAATGCCTTTAATATCAAATATGAGACTCTCCCTATAGCATGAGATGTGATATCCAAGTCCTTCCCATTCCAATCCTGATACCCTTCCTATAGCATGAGATGTGATATCTCAATGCTTCTAATACCAAACCTGAAACCCTTCCGATAACATGAGATGTGATATCCAACTCCTTCCATTTCCAAACCTGAGACCCTTTCTATAGCATGAGATGTGATATCTCAATGCTTCTAATACAAAACCTGAGACCCTTCCTATAGCATGAGATGTGATATCCAACTCCTTCCCATTCCAATCCTGAGGCCTTCCGATAGCATATGTGGTATCTCAATGCTTCTAATACCAAACCTGAGACCCTCCCTATAGCATGAGATGTGATATCCAAGTCCTTCCCATTCCAATCCTGAGACCCTTCCTATTACATGAGATGTGATATCCAACTCCTTCCCATTCCAACCTGAGACCCTTCCTATAGCATGCGATGGGATATCTAGCTCCTTCCCATTCCAATCCTGAGACCCTTCCTATAGCATGAATTGTGATATCTCAATCCTTCTAATACCAAACCTGAGAGCCTTCCTATACCATGAAATGTGATATCCAACTGCTTCCCATTTCAAACCTGAGACCCTTCCTATAGCATGATATGTGATATCTCAATGCTTCTAATACCAAACCTGAGACCCTTCCAATAACATGAGATGTGATATTCAACTCCTTCCCATTCCAATCCCGAGACCCTTCCTATACCATGAGATGTGATATCTCAATGCTTCTAATACCAAACCTGTAACCCGTCCTATAAAATGAGATGTGATATCCAAATCCTTCGCCTTCCAAACCTGAGACCCTCCCTTTAGCATGAGATGAGATATCCAACTCCTTCCCATTTCAATCCTGATACCCTTCCGATAGCATGAGATGTGATATCTCAATGCCTCTAATATCAAACATGAGACTCTCCCTATAGCATGAGATGTGATATCCAAGTCCTTCCCATTCCAATCCTGAGATCCTTCCTATAGCATGAGATGTGATATCTCAATGCTTCTAATACCAAACCTGAAACCCTTCCTATAACATGAGATGTGATATCCAACTCCTTCCCATTCCAAACCTGAGACCCTTCCTATAGCATGAGATGTGATATCTCAATGCTTCTAATACAAAACCTGAGACCCTTCCTATAGCATGAGATGTGATATCCAACTCCTTCCCATTCCAATCCTGAGGCCTTCCGATAGCATATGTGGTATCTCAATGCTTCTAATACCAAACCTGAGACCCTCCCTATAGCATGAGATGTGATATCCAAGTCCTTCCCATTCCAATCCTGAGACCCTTCCTATTACATGAGATGTGATATCCAACTCCTTCCCATTCCATCCTGAGACCCTTCCTATAGCATGCAATGGGATATCCAGCTCCTTCCCATTCCAATCCTGAGACCCTTCCTATAGCATGAATTGTGATATCTCAATGCTTCTTATACCAAACCTGAGACCCTTCCTATAACATGAAATGTGATATCCAACTCCTTCCCATTTCAAACCTGAGACCCTTCCTATAGCATGATATGTGATATCTCAATGCTTCTAATACCAAACCTGAGACCCTTCCAATAACATGAGATGTGATATTCACCTCCTTCCCATTCCAATCCTGAGACCCTTCCTATACCATGAGATGTGATATCCAGCTCCTTCCCATTCCAATCCTGAGACCCTTCCTATAGCATGAGTTGTGATATCCAACTCCTTCCCATTCCAACCTGAGACCCTTCCTATAGCATAAGATGTGATATCCAGCTCCTTCCCATTCCAATCCTGAGACCCTTCCTATAGCATGAGTTGTGATATCTCAATCCTTCTAATACCAAACCTGAGACCCTTCCTATAACATGAGATGTGATATTCAACTCCTTCCCATTCCAATCCTGAGACCCTTCCTATACCATGAGATGTGATATCTCAATGCTTCTAATACCAAACCTGTAACCCGTCCTATAAAATGAGATGTGATATCCAAATCCTTCGCCTTCTAAACCTGAGACCCTCCCTTTAGCATGAGATGAGATATCCAACTCCTTCCCATTCCAATCCTGATACCCTTCCGATAGCATGAGATGTGATATCTCAATGCCTCTAATATCAAACATGAGACTCTCCCTATGGCATGAGATGTGATATCCAAGTCATTCCCTTTCTAATCCTGAGACCCTTCCTATAGCATGACATGTGATATCTCAATGCTTCTAATACCAAACCTGAGACCCTTCCTATAACATGAGATGTGATATCCAACTTCTTCCCATTCCGAACCTGAGACCCTTCCGATAGCATGAGATGTGATATCTCAATGCTTCTAATACAAAACCTGAGACCCTTCCTATAGCATGAGATGTGATATCCAACTCCTTCCCATTCCAATCCTGAGCCCTTCCGATAGCATATGTGGTATCTCAATACTTCTAATACCAAACCTGAGACCCTCCCTATAGCATGAGATGTGATATCCAAGTCCTTCCCATTCCAATCCTGAGACCCTTCCTATTACATGAGATGTGATATCCAACTCCTTCCCATTCCAACCTGAGACCCTTCCTATAGCATAAGATGTGATATCCAGCTCCTTCCCATTCCAATCCTGAGACCCTTCCTATAGCATGAGTTGTGATATCTCAATCCTTCTAATACCAAACCTGAGACCCTTCCTATAACATGAAATGTGATATCCAACTCCTTCCCATTTCAAACCTGAGACCCTTCCTATAGCATGATATGTGATATCTCAATGCTTCTAATACCAAACCTGAGACCCTTCCAATAACATGAGATGTGATATCCAAATCCTTCGCCTCCCAAACCTGAGACCCTCCCTTTAGCATGAGATGAGATATCCAACTCCTTCCCATTCCAATCCTGATACCCTTCCGATAGCATGAGATGTGATATCTCAATGCCTCTAATATCAAATATGAGACTCTCCCTATAGCATGAGATGTGATATCCAAGTCCTTCCCATTCCAATCCTGAGACCCTTCCTATAGCATGAGATGTGATATCTCAATGCTTCTAATGCCAAACCTGAAACCCTTCCTATAACATGAGATGTGATATCCAACTCCTTCCCATTCCAAACCTGAGACCCTTCCTATAGCATGAGATGTGATATCTCAATGCTTCTAATACAAAACCTGAGACCCTTCCTATAGCATGAGATGTGATATCCAACTCCTTCCCGTTCAAAACCTGAGACCCTTATAGCATGAGATGTGATATCCAAGTCCTTCCCATTCCAATCCTGAGACCCTTCCTATAGCATGAGATGTGATATCTCAATGCTTCTAATGCCAAACCTGAAACCCTTCCTATAACATGAGATGTGATATCCAACTCCTTCCCATTCCAAACCTGAGACCCTTCCTATACCATGAGATGTGATATCTCGATGATTCTAATACCAAACCTGAGATCCTTCCTATAACATGAGATGTGATATCTAACTCCTTCCCGTTCCAAACCTGAGACACTTCCTATAGCATAAGATGTGATATCCAGCTCCTTCCCATTCCAATCCTGAGACCCTTCCTATAGCATGAGATGTGATATCTCAATGCTTCTAATACAAAACCTGAGACCCTTCCTATAGCATGAGATGTGATATCCAACTCCTTCCCGTTCCAAACCTGAGACCCTTCCTATAACATGAGATGTGATATTCAACTCCTTCCCATTCCAATCCTGAGACCCTTCCTATACCATGAGATGTGATATCTCGATGATTCTAATACCAAACCTGAGACCCTTCCTATAGCATTAGATGTGATATCCAGCTCTTTCCCATTCCAATCCTGAGACCCTTCCTATAGCATGATTGTGATATCGCAATCCTTCTAATACCAAACCTGAGACCCTTCCTATAACATGAAATGTGATATCCAACTCCTTCCCATTTCAAACCTGAGACCCTTCCTATAGCATGATATGTGATATCTCAATGCTTCTAATACCAAACCTGAGACCCTTCCAATAACATGAGATGTGATATTCAACTCCTTCCCATTCCAATCCTGAGACCCTTCCTATACCATGAGATGTGATATCTCAATGCTTCTAATACCAAACCTGTAACCCGTCCTATAAAATGAGATGTGACATCCAAATCCTTCGCCTCCCAAACCTGAGACCCTCCCTTTAGCATGAGATGAGATATCCAACTCCTTCCCATTCCAATCCTGATACCCTTCCGATAGCATGAGATGTGATATCTCAATGCCTCTAATATCAAATATGAGACTCTCCCTATAGCATGAGATGTGATATCCAAGTCCTTCCCATTCCAATCCTGAGACCCTTCCTATAGCATGAGATGTGATATCTCAATGCTTCTAATACCAAACCTGAAACCCTTCCTATAACATGAGATGTGATATCCAACTCCTTCCCATTCCAAACCTGTGACCCTTCCTATAGCATAAGATGTGATATCCAACTCCTTCCCATTCCAATCCTGAGACCCTTCCTATAGCATGAGTTGTGATATCTCAATCCTTCTAATACCAAACCTGAGACCCTTCCTATAACATGAAATGTGATATCCAACTCCTTCCCATTCCAAACCTGAGACTCTTCCTATAGCATGATATGTGATATCTCAATGCTTCTAATACCAAACCTGAGAACCTTCCAATAACATGAGATGTGATATTCAACTCCTTCCCATTCCAATCCTGAGACCCTTCCTATACCATGAGATGTGGTATCTCAATGCTTCTAATACCAAACCTGTAACCCGTCCTATAAAATGAGATGTGATATCCAAATCCTTCACCTTCCAAACCTGAGACCCTCCCTTTAGCATGAGATGAGATATCCAACTCCTTCCCATTCCAATCCTGATACCCTTCCGATAGCATGAGATGTGATATCTCAATGCCTCTAATATCAAAAATGAGACTCTCCCTATAGCATGAGATGTGATATCCAAGTCCTTCCCATTCCAATCCTGAGACCCTTCCTATAGCATGAGATGTGATATCTCAATGCTTCTAATACCAAACCTGAAACCCTTCCTATAACATGAGATGTGATGTCCAACTCCTTCCCATTCCAAACCTGAGATCCTTCCTATAGCATGAGATGTGATATCTCAATGCTTCTAATACAAAACCTGAGACCCTTCCTATAGCATGAGATGTGATATCCAACTCCTTCCCATTCCAATCCTGAGGCCTTCCGATAGCATATGTGGTATCTCAATGCTTCTAATACCAAACCTGAGACCCTCACTATAGCATGAGATGTGATATCCAAGTCCTTCCCATTCCAATCCTGAGACCCTTCCTATTACATGAGATGTGATATCCAACTCCTTCCCATTCCAACCTGAGACCCTTCCTATAGCATGCGATGGGATATCCAACTCCTTCCCATTCCAATCCTGAGACCCTTCCGACAGCATGAGATGTGATATCTCAATGCTTCTAATACCAAACCTGTAACCCGTCCTATAAAATGAGATGTGATATCCAAATCCTTCGCCTTCCAAACCTGAGACCCTCCCTTTAGCATGAGATGTGATATCCAACTACTTCCCATTCCAATCCTGATACCCTTCCGATAGCATGAGATGTGATATCTCAATGCCTCTAATATCAAACATGAGACTCTCCCTATGGCATGAGATGTGATATCCAAGTCCTTCCCATTCCAATCCTGAGACCCTTCCTATAGCATGAGATGTGATATCTCAATGCTTCTAATACCAAACCTGAGACCCTTCCTATAACATGAGATGTGATATCCAACTCCTTCCCATTCCAAACCTGAGACCCTTCCAATAGCATGAGATGTGATATCTCAATGCTTCTAATACAAAACCTGAGACCCTTCCTATAGAATGAGATGTGATATCCAACTCCTTCCCATTCCAATCCTGAGCCATTTTGATAGCATATGTGGTATATCAATGCTTCTAATACCAAACCTGAGACCCTCCCTATAGCATGAGATGTGATATCCAAGTCCTTCCCATTCCAATCCTGGGACCCTTCCTATTACATGAGATGTGATATCCAACTCCTTCCCATTCCAACCTGAGACTCTTCCTATAGCATGCAATGGGATATCCAACTCCTTCCCATTCCAATCCTGAGACCCTTCCGACAGCATGAGATGTGTTATCTCAATGCTTCTACCAAAACTGAGACCCTTCCTATGACATGAGATGTGATATCCAACTCCTTCCCAATCCTATCCTGAGACCCTTCCTATAGCATGAGTTGTGATATCTCAATCCTTCTAATACCAAACCTGAGACCCTTCCGATAACATGAGATGTGATATCCAACTCCTTCCAATTCCAAACCTGAGACCTGTCCTATAGTATGAGATGTGATATCCAACTCCTTCCCATTCCAATCCTGAGACCCTTCCGATAGCATGAGATGTGATATCTCAATGCTTCTTATACCAAACCTGAGACCCTTCCTATAGCATGAGATGTGATATCTCAATGCTTCTAGTACCAAACCTGGACTCTTCCTATAGCATGATATGTGATGGCCAACTCCTTCCCATTCCAATCCTGCGTCCCTTCCTACATCATGAGATTTGACATCTCAATGCTTCTAATACCAAACCTGAGACCCTTCCTATAACATGAGATGTGATATCCAAGTCCTTCCCATTCCAATCCTGAGACCCTTCCTATTACATGAGATGTGATATCCAACTCCTTCCCATTCCAAACTGAGACCCTTCCTATAGCATGCGATGGGATATCCAACTCCTTCCCATTCCAATCCTGAGACCCTTACGATAGCAGAGATGTGATATCTCAATGCTTCTACCAAAACTAAGACCCTTCCTATGGCATGAGATGTGATAGCCAACTCCTTCCCATACCAATCCTGCGTCCCTTCCTACAGAATGAGATTTGATATCTCAATGCTTCTAATACCAAACCTGAGACCCTTCCTATAACATGAGATGTGATAAACAACTCCTTCCCATTCCAATCCTGTGACCCTTCCTATAGCATGAGATGTGATATCTCAATGCTTCTAGTACCAAACCTGGACTCTTCCTATAGCATGATATGTGATGGCCAACTCCTTCCCATTCCAATCCTGCGTCCCTTCCTACATCATGAGATTTGACATCTCAATGCTTCTAATACCAAACCTGAGACCCTTCCTATAACATGAGATGTGATATCCAAGTCCTTCCCATTCCAATCCTGAGACCCTTCCTATTACATGAGATGTGATATCCAACTCCTTCCCATTCCAAACTGAGACCCTTCCTATAGCATGCGATGGGATATCCAACTCCTTCCCATTCCAATCCTGAGACCCTTACGATAGCAGAGATGTGATATCTCAATGCTTCTACCAAAACTAAGACCCTTCCTATGGCATGAGATGTGATAGCCAACTCCTTCCCATACCAATCCTGCGTCCCTTCCTACAGAATGAGATTTGATATCTCAATGCTTCTAATACCAAACCTGAGACCCTTCCTATAACATGAGATGTGATATTCAACTCCTTCCCATTCCAATCCTGAGACCCTTCCTATACCATGAGATGTGATATCTCGATGATTCTAAAACCAAACCTGAGATCCTTCCTATAACATGAAATGTGATATCCAACTCCTTTCCATTTCAAACCTGAGACCCTTCCTATAGCATGATATGTGATATCTCAATGCTTCTAATACCAAACCTGAGACCCTTCCAATAACATGAGATGTGATATTCAACTCCTTCCCATTCCAATCCTGAGACCCTTCCTATTACATGAGATGTGATATCTCAATGCTTCTAATACCAAACCTGTAACCCGTCCTATAAAATGAGATGTGATATCCAAATCCTTCGCCTTCCAAACCTGAGACCCTTCCTATAGCATGAGATGTGATATCTCAATGCTTCTAATACCAAACCTGAAACCCTTCCTATAACATGAGATGTGATATCCAACTCCTTCCCATTCCAAACCTGAGACCCTTCCTATAGCATGAGATGTGATATCTCAATGCTTCTAATACAAAACCTGAGACCCTTCCTATAGCATGAGAGGTGATATCCAACTCCTTCCCATTCCAATCCTGAGGCCTTCCGATAGCATATGTGGTATCTCAATGCTTCTAATACCAAACTTGAGACCCTCCCTATAGCATGAGATGTGATATCCAAGTCCTTCCCATTCCAATCCTGAGACCCTTCCTATTACATGAGATGTGATATCCAACTCCTTCCCATTCCAACCTGAGACCCTTCCTATAGCATGCGATGGGATATCCAGCTCCTTCCCATTCCAATCCTGAGACCCTTCCTATAGCATGAATTGTGATATCTCAATCCTTCTAATACCAAACCTGAGACCCTTCCTATAACATGAGATGTGATATTCAACTCCTTCCCATTCCAATCCTGAGACCCTTCCTATACCATGAGATGTGATACCTCAATGCTTCTAATACCAAAATTGCAACCCGTCCTATAAAATGAGATGTGATATCCAAATCCTTCGGCTTCCAAACCTGAGACCCTCCCTTTAGCATAAGATGAGATATCCAACTCCTTCCCATTCCAATCCTGATACCCTTCCGATAGCATGAGATGTGATATCTCAATGCCTCTAATATCAAACATGAGACTCTCCCTATAGCATGAGATGTGATATCCAAGTCCTTCCCATTCCAATCCTGAGACCCTTCCTATAGCATGAGATGTGATATCTCAATGCTTCTAATACCAAACCTGAAACCCTTCCTATAACATGAGATGTGATATCCAACTCCTTCCCATTCCAAACCTGAGACCCTTCCAATAGCATGAGATGTGATATCTCAATGCTTCTAATACAAAACCTGAGACCCTTCCTATAGCATGAGATGTGATATCCAACTCCTTCCCATTCCAATCCTGAGGCCTTCCGATAGCATATGTGGTATCTCAATGCTTCTAATACCAAACCTGAGACCCTCACTATAGCATGAGATGTGATATCCAAGTCCTTCCCATTCCAATCCTGAGACCCTTCCTATTACATGAGATGTGATATCCAACTCCTTCCCATTCCAACCTGAGACCCTTCCTATAGCATGCGATGGGATATCCAACTCCTTCCCATTCCAATCCTGAGACTCTTCCAATAGCATGAGATGTGATATCTCAATGCTTCTACCAAAACTGAGACCCTTCCTATGCCATGAGATGTGATATCCAACTCCTTCCCATTCCAAACCTGAGACCCTTCCTATAGCATGAGATGTGATATCCAGCTCCTTCCCATTCCAATCCTGAGACCCTTCCTATAGCATGAGTTGTGATATCTCAATCCTTCTAATACCAAACCTGAGACCCTTCCTATAACATGAGATGTGATATTCAACTCCTTCCCATTCCAATCCTGAGACCCTTCCTATACCATGAGATGTGATATCTCAATGCTTCTAATACCAAACCTGTAACCCGTCCTATAAAATGAGATGTGATATCCAAATCCTTCGCCTTCCAAACCTGAGACCCTCCCTTTAGCATGAGATGTGATATCCAACTCCTTCCCATTCCAATCCTGATACCCTTCCGATAGCATGAGATGTGATATCTCAATGCCTCTAATATCAAACATGAGACTCTCCCTATGGCATGAGATGTGATATCCAAGTCCTTCCCATTCCAATCCTGAGACCCTTCCTATAGCATGACATGTGATATCTCAATGCTTCTATAACCAAACCTGAGACCCTTCCTATAACATGAGATGTGATATCCAACTCCTTCCCATTCCAAACCTGAGACCCTTCCAATAGCATGAGATGTGATATCTCAATGCTTCTAATACAAAACCTGAGACCCTTCCTATAGCATGAGATGTGATATCCAACTCCTTCCCATTCCAATCCTGAGCCCTTCCGATAGCATATGTGGTATCTCAATACTTCTAATACCAAACCTGAGACCCTCCCTATAGCATGAGATGTGATATCCAAGTCCTTCCCATTCCAATCCTGAGACCCTTCCTATTACATGAGATGTGATATCCAACTCCTTCCCATTCCAACCTGAGACCCTTCCTATAGCATGCGATGGGATATCCAACTCCTTCCCATTCCAATCCTGAGACCCTTCCGACAGCATGAGATGTGATATCTCAATGCTTCTACCAAAACTGAGACCCTTCCTATGGCATGAGATGTGATATCCAACTCCTTCCCAATGCAATCCTGAGACCCTTCCTATAGCATGAGTTGTGATATCTCAATCCTTCTAATACCAAACCTGAGACCCTTCCTAAAACATGAGATGTGATATCCAACTCCTTCCAATTCCAAACCTGAGACCCGTCCTATAGTATGAGATGTGATATCCAACTCCTTCCCATTCCAATCCTGAGACCCTTCCGATAGCATGAGATGTGATATCTCAATGCTTCTTATACCAAACCTGAGACCCTTCCTATAGCATGAGATGTGATAAACAACTCCTTCCCATTCCAATCCTGTGACCCTTCCTATAGCATGAGATGTGATATCTCAATGCTTCTAGTAAAAAACCTGGACTCTTCCTATAGCATGAGATGTGATGGCCAACTCCTTCCCATTCCAATCCTGCGTCCCTTCCTACATCATGAGATTTGATATCTCAATGCTTCTAATACCAAACCTGAGACCCTTCCTATAACATGAGATGTGATATCCAAGTCCTTCCCATTCCAATGCTGAGACCCTTCCTATTACATGAGATGTGATATCCAACTCCTTCCCATTCCAAACTGAGACCCTTCCTATAGCATGCGATGTGATATCCAACTCCTTCCCATTCCAATCCTGAGACCCTTACGATAGCAGCGATGTGATATCTCAATGCTTCTACCAAAACTAAGACCCTTTCTATGGCATGAGATGTGATAGCCAACTCCTTCCCATTCCAATCCTGCGTCCCTTCCTACAGAATGAGATTTGATATCTCAATGCTTCTAATACCAAACCTGAGACCCTTCCTATAACATGAGATGTGATTTTCAACTCCTTCCCATTCCAATCCTAAGACCCTTCCTATAGCATAAGATGTGATATCCAGCTCCTTCCCATTCCAATCCTGAGACCCTTAATATACCATGAGATGTGATATCTCGATGATTTTAATACCAAACCTGAGATCCTTCCTATAACATGAGATGTGATATCTAACTCCTTCCCATTCCAATCCTGAGACCCTTCCTATAGCATGAGTTGTGATATCTCAATCCTTCTAATACCAAACCTGAGAAACTTCCTATAACATGAAATGTGATATCCAACTCCTTCCCATTTCAAACATGAGACCCTTCCTATAGCATATGTGATATCTCAATGCTTCTAATACCAAACCTGAGACCCTTCCAATAACATGAGATGTGATATTCAACTCCTTCCCATTCCAATCCTGAGACCCTTCCTATACCATGAGATGTGATATCTCAATGCTTCTAATACCAA
Source organism: Ambystoma mexicanum (assembly GCF_040938575.1). Taxonomy (NCBI): domain Eukaryota; kingdom Metazoa; phylum Chordata; class Amphibia; order Caudata; family Ambystomatidae; genus Ambystoma; species Ambystoma mexicanum. The sequence goes on along the minus strand of NC_090932.1, from coordinate 559,750,829 downwards.
ACCTGTAACCCGTCCTATAAAATGAGATGTGATATCCAAATCCTTCGCCTTCCAAACCTGAGACCCTCCCTTTAGCATGAGATGAGATATCCAACTCCTTCCCATTCCAATCCAGATACCCTTCCGATAGCATGAGATGTGATATCTCAATGCCTTTAATATCAAATATGAGACTCTCCCTATAGCATGAGATGTGATATCCAAGTCCTTCCCATTCCAATCCTGAGACCCTTCCTATAGCATGAGATGTGATATCTCAATGCTTCTAATACCAAACCTGAAACCCTTCCTATAACATGAGATGTGATATCCAACTCCTTCCATTTCCAAACCTGAGACCCTTTCTATAGCATGAGATGTGATATCTCAATGCTTCTAATACAAAACCTGAGACCCTTCCTATAGCATGAGATGTGATATCCAACTCCTTCCCATTCCAATCCTGAGGCCTTCCGATAGCATATGTGGTATCTCAATGCTTCTAATACCAAACCTGAGACCCTCCCTATAGCATGAGATGTGATATCCAAGTCCTTCCCATTCCAATCCTGAGACCCTTCCTATTACATGAGATGTGATATCCAACTCCTTCCCATTCCAACCTGAGACCCTTCCTATAGCATGCGATGGGATATCTAGCTCCTTCCCATTCCAATCCTGAGACCCTTCCTATAGCATGAATTGTGATATCTCAATCCTTCTAATACCAAACCTGAGACCCTTCCTATACCATGAAATGTGATATCCAACTGCTTCCCATTTCAAACCTGAGACCCTTCCTATAGCATGATATGTGATATCTCAATGCTTCTAATACCAAACCTGAGACCCTTCCAATAATATGAGATGTGATATTCAACTCCTTCCCATTCCAATCCTGAGACCCTTCCTATACCATGAGATGTGATATCTCAATGCTTCTAATACCAAACCTGTAACCGGTCCTATAAAATGAGATGTGATATCCAAATCCTTCGCCTTCCAAACCTGAGACCCTCCCTTTAGCATGAGATGAGATATCCAACTCCTTCCCATTTCAATCCTGATACCCTTCCGATAGCATGAGATGTGATATCTCAATGCCTCTAATATCAAACATGAGACTCTCCCTATAGCATGAGATGTGATATCCAAGTCCTTCCCATTCCAATCCTGAGACCCTTCCTATAGCATGAGATGTGATATCTCAATGCTTCTAATACCAAACCTGAAACCCTTCCTATAACATGAGATGTGATATCCAACTCCTTCCCATTCCAAACCTGAGACCCTTCCTATAGCATGAGATGTGATATCTCAATGCTTCTAATACAAAACCTGAGACCCTTCCTATAGCATGAGATGTGATATCCAACTCCTCCCCATTCCAATCCTGAGGCCTTCCGATAGCATATGTGGTATCTCAATGCTTCTAATACCAAACCTGAGACCCTCCCTATAGCATGAGATGTGATATCCAAGTCCTTCCCATTCCAATCCTGAGACCCTTCCTATTACATGAGATGTGATATCCAACTCCTTCCCATTCCATCCTGAGACCCTTCCTATAACATGAAATGTGATATCCAACTCCTTCCCATTTCAAACCTGAGACCCTTCCTATAGCATGATATGTGATATCTCAATGCTTCTAATACCAAACCTGAGACCCTTCCAATAACATGAGATGTGATATTCACCTCCTTCCCATTCCAATCCTGAGACCCTTCCTATACCATGAGATGTGATATCTCAATGCTTCTAATACCAAACCTGTAACCCGTCCTATAAAATGAGATGTGATATCCAAATCCTTCGCCTTCCAAACCTGAGACCCTCCCTTTAGCATGAGATGAGATATCCAACTCCTTTCCATTCCAATCCTGATACCCTTCCGATAGCATGAGATGTGATATCTCAATGCCTCTAATATCAAACATGAGACTCTCCCTATGGCATGAGATGTGATATCCAAGTCCTTCCCATTCTAATCCTGAGACCCTTCCTATAGCATGACATGTGATATCTCAATGCTTCTAATACCAAACCTGAGACCCTTCCTATAACATGAGATGTGATATCCAACTCCTTCCCATTCCAAACCTGAGACCCTTCCAATAGCATGAGATGTGATATCTCAATGCTTCTAATACAAAACCTGAGACCCTTCCTATAGCATGAGATGTGATATCCAACTCCTTCCCATTCCAATCCTGAGCCCTTCCGATAGCATATGTGGTATCTCAATACTTCTAATACCAAACCTGAGACCCTCCCTATAGCATGAGATGTGATATCCAAGTCCTTCCCATTCCAATCCTGAGACCCTTCCTATTACATGAGATGTGATATCCAACTCCTTCCCATTCCAACCTGAGACCCTTCCTATAGCATGCGATGGGATATCCAACTCCTTCCCATTCCAATCCTGAGACCCTTCCGACAGCATGAGATGTGATATCTCAATGCTTCTACCAAAACTGAGACCCTTCCTATGGCATGAGATGTGATATCCAACTCCTTCCCAATGCAATCCTGAGACCCTTCCTATAGCATGAGTTGTGATATCTCAATCCTTCTAATACCAAACCTGAGACCCTTCCTAAAACATGAGATGTGACATCCAACTCCTTCCAATTCCAAACCTGAGACCCGTCCTATAGTATGAGATGTGATATCCAACTCCTTCCCATTCCAATCCTGAGACCCTTCCGATAGCATGAAATGTGATATCTCAATGCTTCTTATACCAAACCTGAGACCCTTCCTATAGCATGAGATGTGATAAACAACTCCTTCCCATTCCAATCCTGTGACCCTTCCTATAGCATGAGATGTGATATCTCAATGCTTCTAATACCAAACCTGAGACCCTTCCTATAACATGAGATGTGATATCCAAGTCCTTCCCATTCCAATCCTGAGACCCTTCCTATTACATGAGATGTGATATCCAACTCCTTCCCATTCCAAACTGAGACCCTTCCTATAGCATGCGATGGGATATCCAACTCCTTCCCATTCCAATCCTGAGACCCTTACGATAGCAGAGATGTGATATCTCAATGCTTCTACCAAAACTAAGACCCTTTCTATGGCATGAGATGTGATAGCCAACTCCTTCCCATTCCAATCCTGCGTCCCTTCCTACAGAATGAGATTTGATATCTCAATGCTTCAAATACCAAACCTGAGACCCTTCCTATAACATGAGATGTGATTTTCAACTTCTTCCCATTCCAATCCTGAGACCCTTAATATACCATGAGATGTGATATCTCGATGATTTTAATACCAAACCTGAGATCCTTCCTATAACATGAGATGTGATATCTAACTCCTTCCCATTCCAATCCTGAGACCCTTCCTATAACATGAAATGTGATATCCAACTCCTTCCCATTTCAAACATGAGACCCTTCCTATAGCATATGTGATATCTCAATGCTTCTAATACCAAACCTGAGACCCTTCCAATAACATGAGATGTGATATTCAACTCCTTCCCATTCCAATCCTGAGACCCTTCCTATACCATGAGATGTGATATCTCAATGCTTCTAATACCAAACCTGTAACCCGTCCTATAAAATGAGATGTGATATCCAAATCCTTCGCCTTCCAAACCTGAGACCCTCCCTTTAGCATGAGATGAGATATCCAACTCCTTCCCATTCCAATCCAGATACCCTTCCGATAGCATGAGATGTGATATCTCAATGCCTTTAATATCAAATATGAGACTCTCCCTATAGCATGAGATGTGATATCCAAGTCCTTCCCATTCCAATCCTGAGACCCTTCCTATAGCATGAGATGTGATATCTCAATGCTTCTAATACCAAACCTGAAACCCTTCCTATAACATGAGATGTGATATCCAACTCCTTCCATTTCCAAACCTGAGACCCTTTCTATAGCATGAGATGTGATATCTCAATGCTTCTAATACAAAACCTGAGACCCTTCCTATAGCATGAGATGTGATATCCAACTCCTTCCCATTCCAATCCTGAGGCCTTCCGATAGCATATGTGGTATCTCAATGCTTCTAATACCAAACCTGAGACCCTCCCTATAGCATGAGATGTGATATCCAAGTCCTTCCCATTCCAATCCTGAGACCCTTCCTATTACATGAGATGTGATATCCAACTCCTTCCCATTCCAACCTGAGACCCTTCCTATAGCATGCGATGGGATATCTAGCTCCTTCCCATTCCAATCCTGAGACCCTTCCTATAGCATGAATTGTGATATCTCAATCCTTCTAATACCAAACCTGAGACCCTTCCTATACCATGAAATGTGATATCCAACTGCTTCCCATTTCAAACCTGAGACCCTTCCTATAGCATGATATGTGATATCTCAATGCTTCTAATACCAAACCTGAGACCCTTCCAATAACATGAGATGTGATATTCAACTCATTCCCATTCCAATCCTGAGACCCTTCCTATACCATGAGATGTGATATCTCAATGCTTCTAATACCAAACCTGTAAACGGTCCTATAAAATGAGATGTGATATCCAAATCCTTCGCCTTCCAAACCTGAGACCCTCCCTTTAGCATGAGATGAGATATCCAACTCCTTCCCATTTCAATCCTGATACCCTTCCGATAGCATGAGATGTGATATCTCAATGCCTCTAATATCAAACATGAGACTCTCCCTATAGCATGAGATGTGATATCCAAGTCCTTCCCATTCCAATCCTGAGACCCTTCCTATAGCATGAGATGTGATATCTCAATGCTTCTAATACCAAACCTGAAACCCTTCCTATAACATGAGATGTGATATCCAACTCCTTCCCATTCCAAACCTGAGACCCTTCCTATAGCATGAGATGTGATATCTCAATGCTTCTAATACAAAACCTGAGACCCTTCCTATAGCATGAGATGTGATATCCAACTCCTCCCCATTCCAATCCTGAGGCCTTCCGATAGCATATGTGGTATCTCAATGCTTCTAATACCAAACCTGAGACCCTCCCTATAGCATGAGATGTGATATCCAAGTCCTTCCCATTCCAATCCTGAGACCCTTCCTATTACATGAGATGTGATATCCAACTCCTTCCCATTCCAATCCTGAGACCCTTCCTATAGCATGAATTGTGATATCTCAATGCTTCTAATACCAAACCTGAGACCCTTCCTATAACATGAAATGTGATATCCAACTCCTTCCCATTCCAATCCTGAGACCCTTCCTATAGCATGAATTGTGATATCTCAATGCTTCTAATACCAAACCTGAGACCCTTCCTATAACATGTAATGTGATATCCAACTCCTTCCCATTTCAAACCTGAGACCCTTCCTATAGCATGATATGTGATATCTCAATGCTTCTAATACCAAACCTGAGACCCTTCCAATAACATGAGATGTGATATTCACCTCCTTCCCATTCCAATCCTGAGACCCTTCCTATACCATGAGATGTGATATCTCAATGCTTCTAATACCAAACCTGTAATCCGTCCTATAAAATGAGATGTGATATCCAAATCCTTCGCCTTCCAAACCTGAGACCCTCCCTTTAGCATGAGATGAGATATCCAACTCCTTCCCATTCCAATCCTGATATCCTTCCGATAGCATGAGATGTGATATCTCAATGCCTCTAATATCAAACATGAGACTCTCCCTATAGCATGAGATGTGATATCCAAGTCCTTCCCATTCCAATCCTGAGACCCTTCCTATAGCATGAGATGTGATATCTCAATGCTTCTAATACCAAACCTGAAATCCTTCCTATAACATGAGATGTGATATCCAACTCCTTCCCATTCCAAACCTGTGACCCTTCCTATAGCATGAGATGTGATATCTCAATGCTCCTAATACAAAACCTGAGGCCCTTCCTATGAAATGAGATGTGATATCCAACTCCTTCCCATTCCAATCCTGAGGCCTTCCGATAGCATATATGGTATCTCAATGCTTCTAATACCAAACCTGAGACCTTCCCTATAGCATGAGATGTGATATCCAAGTCCTTCCCATTCCAATCATGAGACCCTTCCTATTACATGAGATGTGATATCCAACTCCTTCCCATTCCAACCTGAGACCCTTCCTATAGCATGCGATGGGATATCCAACTCCTTCCCATTCCAATCCTTAGACCCTTCCGATAGCATGAGATGTGATATCTAAATGCTTCTACCAAAACTGAGACCCTCCCTATGCCATGAGATGTTATATCCAACTCCTTCCCATTCCAAACCTGAGACCCTTCCTATAGCATGAGTTGTGATATCCAACTCCTTCCCATTCCAAACCTGAGACCCTTCCGATAGCATGAGATGTGTTATCTAAATGCTTCTACCAAAACTGAGACCCTTCCTATAGCATGAGATGTGATATCCAACTCCTTCCCATTCCAATCCTGAGACCCTTCCTATAGCATGAGTTGTGATATCTGAATCCTCCTAATACCAAACCTGAGACCCTTCCTATAACATGAGATGTGATATCCAACTCCTTCCCATTCCAAACCTGAGACCTGTCCTATAGTATGAGATGTGATATCCAACTCCTTCCCATTCCAATCTTGAGACCCTTCGGATAGCATGAGATGTGATATCTCAATGCTTCTTATACCAAACCTGAGACCTTTCTATAGCATGAGATGTGATAAACAACTCCTTCCCATTCCAATCCTGTGACCCTTCCTATAGCATGAGATGTGATATCTCAATGCTTCTAATACCAAACCTGGACTCTTCCTATAGCATGAGATGTGATGGCCAACTCCTTCCCATTCCAATCCTGCGTCCCTTCCTACATCATGAGATTTGATATCTCAAAGCTTCTAATACCAAACCTGAGACCCTTTTTATAACATGAGATGTGATATCCAATTCCTTCCCATTCCAATCCTGAGACCCTTCCTATTACATGAGATGTGATATCCAACTCCTTCCCATTACAACCTGAGACCCTTCCTATAGCATGCGATGGGATATCCAACTCCTTCCCATTCCAATCCTGAGACCATTACGATAGCAGAGATGTGATATCTCAATGCTTCTACCTAAACTGAGACCCTTCCTATGGCATGAGATGTGATATCCAACTCCTTCCCATTCCAATCCTGAGACCGTTCCTATAGCATGAGTTGTGATATCTCAATCCTTCTAATACCAAACCTGAGACCCTTCCTATAACATGAGATGTGATATCCAACTCCTTCCCATTCCAAACCTGAGACCTGTCCTATAGTATGAGATGTGATATCCAACTCCTTCCCGTTCCAATCCCGAGACCCTTCCTATAGCATGAGATTTAATATCTCAATGCTTCTAAAACGAAACCTGAGACCCTTCCTATAACATGAGATGGGATATCCAACTTCTTCCCATTCCAAACCTGAGACCCTTCCTATAGCATGAGATGTGATATCTCAATGCTTCCAAAACCAAATCCGGACACTTCCTATAGCATGAGATGTGATAGCCAACTCCTTCCCATTCCAATCCTGCGTCCCTTCCTACAGCATGAGATTTGATATCTTAATACTTCTAATACCAAACCTGAGACCCTTCCTATAACATGAGATGTGATATTCAACTCCTTCCCATTCCAATCCTGAGACCCTTCCTATACCATGAGATGTGATATCTCAATGCTTCTTATGCCAAACCTGAGACCCTTCCTATAGCATGAGATGTGATAAACAACTCCTTCCCGTTTCAATCATGTGACCCTTCCGATAGCATGAGATTTGATATCTCAATGCTTCTAATACCAAACCTGTAACCCGTCCTATAAAATGAGATGTGATATCCAAATCCTTCGCCTTCCAAACCTGAGACCCTCCCTTTAGCATGAGATGTGATATCCAACTCCTTCCCATTCCAATCCTGATAGCCTTCCGATAGCATGAGACGTGATATCTCAATGCCTCTAATATCAAACATGAGACTATCCCTATGGCATGAGATGTGATATCCAAGTCCTTCCCATTCCAATCCTGAGACCCTTCCTATAGCATGACATGTGATATCTCAATGCTTCTAATACCAAACCTGAGACCCTTCCTATAACATGAGATGTGATATCCAACTCCTTCCCATTCCAAACCTGAGACCCTTCCAATAGCATGAGATGTGATATCTCAATGCTTCTAATACAAAACCTGAGACCCTTCCTATAGCATGAGATGTGATATCCAACTCCTTCCCATTCCAATCCTGAGCCCTTCCGATAGCATATGTGGTATCTCAATACTTCTAATACCAAACCTGAGACCCTCCCTATAGCATGAGATGTGATATCCAAGTCCTTCCCATTCCAATCCTGAGACCCTTCCTATTACATGAGATGTGATATCCAACTCCTTCCCATTCCAACCTGAGACCCTTCCTATAGCATGGAATGGGATATCCAACTCCTTCCCATTCCAATCCTGAGACCCTTCCGACAGCATGAGATGTGATATCTCAATGTTTCTACCAAAACTGAGACCCTTCCTATGGCATGAGATGTGATATCCAACTCCTTCCCAATGCAATCCTGAGACCCTTCCTATAGCATGAGTTGTGATATCTCAATCCTTCTAATACCAAACCTGAGACCCTTCCTAAAACATGAGATGTGATATCCAACTCCTTCCAATTCCAAACCTGAGACCCGTCCTATAGTATGAGATGTGATATTCAACTCCTTCCCATTCCAATCCTGAGACCCTTCCGATAGCATGAGATGTGATATCTCAATGCTTCTTATACCAAACCTGAGACCCTTCCTATAGCATGAGATGTGATTAACAACTCCTTCCCATTCCAATCCTGTGACCCTTCCTATAGCATGAGATGTGATATCTCAATGCTTCTAGTACCAAACCTGGACTCTTCCTATAGCATGAGATGTGATGGCCAACTCCTTCCCATTCCAATCCTGCGTCCCTTCCTACATCATGAGATTTGATATCTCAATGCTTCTAATACCAAACCTGAGACCCTTCCTATAACATGAGATGTGATATCCAAGTCCTTCCCATTCCAATCCTGAGACCCTTCCTATTACATGAGATGTGATATCCAACTCCTTCCCATTCCAAACTGAGACCCTTCCTATAGCATGCGATGGGATATCCAACTCCTTCCCATTCCAATCCTGAGACCCTTACGATAGCAGAGATGTGATATCTCAATGCTTCTACCAAAACTAAGACCCTTTCTATGGCATGAGATGTGATAGCCAACTCCTTCCCATTCCAATCCTGCGTCCCTTCCTACAGAATGAGATTTGATATCTCAATGCTTCTAATACCAAACCTGAGACCCTTCCTATAACATGAGATGTGATTTTCAACTCCTTCCCATTCCAATCCTGAGACCCTTAATATACCATGAGATGTGATATCTCGATGATTTTAATACCAAACCTGAGATCCTTCCTATAACATGAGATGTGATATCTAACTCCTTCCCATTCCAATCCTGAGACCCTTCCTATAGCATAAGATGTGATATCCAGCTCCTTCCCATTCCAATCCTGAGACCCTTCCTATAGCATGAGTTGTGATATCTCAATCCTTCTAATACCAAAGATGAGAAACTTCCTATAACATGAAATGTGATATCCAACTCCTTCCCATTTCAAACATGAGACCCTTCCTATAGCATATGTGATATCTCAATGCTTCTAATACCAAACCTGAGACCCTTCCAATAACATGAGATGTGATATTCAACTCCTTCCCATTCCAATCCTGAGACCCTTCCTATACCATGAGATGTGATATCTCAATGCTTCTAATACCAAACCTGTAACCCGTCCTATAAAATGAGATGTGATATCCAAATCCTTCGCCTTCCAAACCTGAGACCCTCCCTTTAGCATGAGATGAGATATCCAACTCCTTCCCATTCCAATCCAGATACCCTTCCGATAGCATGAGATGTGATATCTCAATGCCTTTAATATCAAATATGAGACTCTCCCTATAGCATGAGATGTGATATCCAAGTCCTTCCCATTCCAATCCTGAGACCCTTCCTATAGCATGAGATGTGATATCTCAATGCTTCTAATACCAAACCTGAAACCCTTCCTATAACATGAGATGTGATATCCAACTCCTTCCATTTCCAAACCTGAGACCCTTTCTATAGCATGAGATGTGATATCTCAATGCTTCTAATACAAAACCTGAGACCCTTCCTATAGCATAAGATGTGATATCCAACTCCTTCCCATTCCAATCCTGAGACCCTTCCTATAGCATGAGTTGTGATATCTCAATCCTTCTAATACCAAACCTGAGACCCTTCCTATAACATGAAAGGTGATATCCAACTCCTTCCCATTCCAAAACTGAGACCCTTCCTATAGCATGAGATGGGATATCTCAATGCTTCTAAAAGCAAACCTGAGACCCTTCCAATAACATGAGATGTGATATTCAACTCCTTCCCATTCCAATCCTGAGACCCTTCCTATACCATGAGATGTGATATCTCAATGCTTCTAATACCAAACCTGTAAACCGTCCTATAAAATGATATGTGATATCCAAATCTTTCACCTTCCAAACCTGAGACCCTCCCTTTAGCATGAGATGTGATATCCAAGTCCTTCCCATTCCAATCCTGAGACCCTTCGTATAGCATGAGATGTGATATCTCAATGCTTCTAATACCAAACCTGAGACCCTTCCTATAACATGAGATGTGATATCCAACTCCTTCCCATTCCAAACCTGAGACCCTTCCTATAGCATGAGATGTGATATCCAACTCCTTCCCATGCCAATCCAGAGGCCTTCCGATAGCATATGTGGTATCTCAATGCTTCTAATACCAAACCTGAGACCCTCCCTATAGCATGAGATGTGATATCCAAGTCCTTCCCATTCCAATCCTGAGACCCTTCCTATTACATGAGATGTGATATCCAACTCCTTCCCATTCCAACCTGAGACCCTTCCTATAGCATGCAATGGGATATCCAACTCCTTCCCATTCCAATCCTGAGACCCTTCCGATAGCATGAGATGTGATATCTCAATGCTTCTACCAAAACTGAGACCCTTCCTATGGCATGAGATGTGATATCCAACTCCTTCCCATTCCAAACCTGAGACCCTTCCTATAGCATGAGATGTGATATCCAACTCCTTCCCATTCCAATCCTGAGACCATTCCTATAGCATGAGTTGTGATATCTCAACCCTTCTAATACCAAACCTGAGACCCTTCCTATAACATGAGATGTGATATCCAACTCCTTCCCATTCCAAACCTGAGACCCGTCCTATAGTATGAGATGTGATATCCAACTCCTTCCCATTCCAATCCTGAGACCCTTCCGATAGCATGAGATGTGATATCTCAATGCTTCTTATACCAAACCTGAGACCCTTCCTATAGCATGAGATGTGATAAACAACTCCTTCCCATTCCAATCCTGTGACCCTTCCTACAGCAGGAGATGTGATATCTCAATGCTTCTAATACCAAACCTGAGGCCCTTCCTATGAAATGAGATGTGATATCCAACTCCTTCCCATTCCAATCCTGAGGCCTTCCGATAGCATATATGGTATCTCAATGCTTCTAATACCAAACCTGAGACCTTCCCTATAGCATGAGATGTGATATCCAAGTCCTTCCCATTCCAATCCTGAGACCCTTCCTATTACATGAGATGTGATATCCAACTCCTTCCCATTCCAACCTGAGACCCTTCCTATAGCATGCGATGGGATATCCAACTCCTTCCCATTCCAATCCTTAGACCCTTACGATAGCATGAGATGTGATATCTAAATGCTTCTACCAAAACTGAGACCCTCTCTATGCCATGAGATGTTATATCCAACTCCTTCCCATTCCAAACCTGAGACCCTTCCTATAGCATGAGTTGTGATATCCAACTCCTTCCCATTCCAAACCTGAGACCCTTCCGATAGCATGAGATGTGATATCTAAATGCTTCTACCAAAACTGAGACCCTTCCTATAGCATGAGATGTGATATCCAACTCCTTCCCATTCCAATCCTGAGACCCTTCCTATAGCATGAGTTGTGATATATGAATCCTTCTAATACCAAACCTGAGACCCTTCCTATAACATGAGATGTGATATCCAACTCCTTCCCATTCCAAACCTGAGACCTGTCCTATAGTATGAGATGTGATATCCAACTCCTTCCCATTCCAATCTTGAGACCCTTCGGATAGCATGAGATGTGATATCTCAATGCTTCTTATATCAAACCTGAGACCCTTCCTATAGCATGAGATGTGATAAACAACTCCTTCCCATTCCAATCCTGTGACCCTTCCTATAGCATGAGATGTGATATCTCAATGCTTCTAATACCAAACCTGGACTCTTCCTATAGCATGAGATGTGATGGACAACTCCTTCCCATTCCAATCCTGCGTCCCTTCCTACATCATGAGATTTGATATCTCAATGCTTCTAATACCAAACCTGAGACCCTTTTTATAACATGAGATGTGATATCCAATTCCTTCCCATTCCAATCCTGAGACCCTTCCTATTACATGAGATGTGATATCCAACTCCTTCCCATTACAACCTGAGACCCTTCCTATAGCATGCGATGGGATATCCAACTCCTTCCCATTCCAATCCTGAGACCATTACGATAGCAGAGATGTGATATCTCAATGCTTCTACCTAAACTGAGACCCTTCCTATGGCATGAGATGTGATATCCAACTCCTTCCCATTCCAATCCTGAGACCCTTCCTATAGCATGAGTTGTGATATCTCAATCCTTCTAATACCAAACCTGAGACCCTTCCTATAACATGAGATGTGATATCCAACTCCTTCCCATTCCAAACCTGAGACCTGTCCTATAGTATGAGATGTGATATCCAACTCCTTCCCGTTCCAAACCCGAGACCCTTCCTATAGCATGAGATTTCATATCTCAATGCTTCTAAAACGAAACCTGAGACCCTTCCTATGGCATGAGATGTGATATCCAACTCCTTCCCATTCCAAACCTGAGACCCTTCCTATAGCATGAGATGTGATATCCAACTCCTTCCCATTCCAATCCTGAGACCATTCCTATAGCATGAGTTGTGATATCTCAACCCTTCTAATACCAAACCTGAGACCCTTCCTATAACATGAGATGTGATATCCAACTCCTTCCCATTCCAAACCTGAGACCCGTCCTATAGTATGAGATGTGATATCCAACTCCTTCCCATTCCAATCCTGAGACCCTTCCGATAGCATGAGATGTGATATCTCAATGCTTCTTATACCAAACCTGAGACCCTTCCTATAGCATGAGATGTGATAAACAACTCCTTCCCATTCCAATCCTGTGACCCTTCCTACAGCAGGAGATGTGATATCTCAATGCTTCTAATACCAAACCTGAGGCCCTTCCTATGAAATGAGATGTGATATCCAACTCCTTCCCATTCCAATCCTGAGGCCTTCCGATAGCATATATGGTATCTCAATGCTTCTAATACCAAACCTGAGACCTTCCCTATAGCATGAGATGTGATATCCAAGTCCTTCCCATTCCAATCCTGAGACCCTTCCTATTACATGAGATGTGATATCCAACTCCTTCCCATTCCAACCTGAGACCCTTCCTATAGCATGCGATGGGATATCCAACTCCTTCCCATTCCAATCCTTAGACCCTTACGATAGCATGAGATGTGATATCTAAATGCTTCTACCAAAACTGAGACCCTCTCTATGCCATGAGATGTTATATCCAACTCCTTCCCATTCCAAACCTGAGACCCTTCCTATAGCATGAGTTGTGATATCCAACTCCTTCCCATTCCAAACCTGAGACCCTTCCGATAGCATGAGATGTGATATCTAAATGCTTCTACCAAAACTGAGACCCTTCCTATAGCATGAGATGTGATATCCAACTCCTTCCCATTCCAATCCTGAGACCCTTCCTATAGCATGAGTTGTGATATATGAATCCTTCTAATACCAAACCTGAGACCCTTCCTATAACATGAGATGTGATATCCAACTCCTTCCCATTCCAAACCTGAGACCTGTCCTATAGTATGAGATGTGATATCCAACTCCTTCCCATTCCAATCTTGAGACCCTTCGGATAGCATGAGATGTGATATCTCAATGCTTCTTATATCAAACCTGAGACCCTTCCTATAGCATGAGATGTGATAAACAACTCCTTCCCATTCCAATCCTGTGACCCTTCCTATAGCATGAGATGTGATATCTCAATGCTTCTAATACCAAACCTGGACTCTTCCTATAGCATGAGATGTGATGGACAACTCCTTCCCATTCCAATCCTGCGTCCCTTCCTACATCATGAGATTTGATATCTCAATGCTTCTAATACCAAACCTGAGACCCTTTTTATAACATGAGATGTGATATCCAATTCCTTCCCATTCCAATCCTGAGACCCTTCCTATTACATGAGATGTGATATCCAACTCCTTCCCATTACAACCTGAGACCCTTCCTATAGCATGCGATGGGATATCCAACTCCTTCCCATTCCAATCCTGAGACCATTACGATAGCAGAGATGTGATATCTCAATGCTTCTACCTAAACTGAGACCCTTCCTATGGCATGAGATGTGATATCCAACTCCTTCCCATTCCAATCCTGAGACCCTTCCTATAGCATGAGTTGTGATATCTCAATCCTTCTAATACCAAACCTGAGACCCTTCCTATAACATGAGATGTGATATCCAACTCCTTCCCATTCCAAACCTGAGACCTGTCCTATAGTATGAGATGTGATATCCAACTCCTTCCCGTTCCAAACCCGAGACCCTTCCTATAGCATGAGATTTCATATCTCAATGCTTCTAAAACGAAACCTGAGACCCTTCCTATAACATGAGATGGGATATCCAACTTCTTCCCATTCCAAACCTGAGACCCTTCCTATAGCATGAGATGTGATATCTCAATGCTTCCAATACCAAATCCGGACACTTCCTATAGCATGAGAAGTGATAGCCAACTCCTTCCCATTCCAATCCTGCGTCCCTTCCTACAGCATGAGATTTGATATCTTAATACTTCTAATACCAAACCTGAGACCCTTCCTATAACATGAGATGTGATATTCAACTCCTTCCCATTCCAATCCTGAGACCCTTCCTATACCATGAGATGTGATATCTCAATGCTTCTTATGCCAAACCTGAGACCCTTCCTATAGCATGAGATGTGATAAACAACTCCTTCCCGTTTCAATCCTGTGACCCTTCCGATAGCATGAGATTTGATATCTCAATGCTTCTAATACCAAACATGAGACCCTTCCTATAACATGAGATGTGATTTTCAACTCTTTCCCATTCCAATCCTGAGACCCTTCCTATACCATGAGATGTGATATCTCGATGCTTCTAATACCAAACCTGAGATCCTTCCTATAACATGAGATGTGATATCTAACTCCTTCCCATTCCAAACCTGAGACCCTTCCTATAGCATAAGATGTGATATCCAACTCCTTCCCATTCCAATCCTGAGACCCTTCCTATAGCATGAGTTGTGATATCTCAATCCTTCTAATACCAAACCTGAGACCCTTCCTATAACATGAAAGGTGATATCCAACTCCTTCCCATTCCAAAACTGAGACCCTTCCTATAGCATGAGATGGGATATCTCAATGCTTCTAAAAGCAAACCTGAGACCCTTCCAATAACATGAGATGTGATATTCAACTCCTTCCCATTCCAATCCTGAGACCCTTCCTATACCATGAGATGTGATATCTCAATGCTTCTAATACCAAACCTGTAAACCGTCCTATAAAATGAGATGTGATATCCAAATCTTTCACCTTCCAAACCTGAGACCCTCCCTTTAGCATGAGATGTGATATCCAAGTCCTTCCCATTCCAATCCTGAGACCCTTCGTATAGCATGAGATGTGATATCTCAATGCTTCTAATACCAAACCTGAGACCCTTCCTATAACATGAGATGTGATATCCAACTCATTCCCATTCCAAACCTGAGACCCTTCCTATAGCATGAGATGTGATATCCAACTCCTTCCCATGCCAATCCAGAGGCCTTCCGATAGCATATGTGGTATCTCAATGCTTCTAATACCAAACCTGAGACCCTCCCTATAGCATGAGATGTGATATCCAAGTCCTTCCCATTCCAATCCTGAGACCCTTCCTATTACATGAGATGTGATATCCAACTCCTTCCCATTCCAACCTGAGACCCTTCCTATAGCATGCAATGGGATATCCAACTCCTTCCCATTCCAATCCTGAGACCCTTCCGATAGCATGAGATGTGATATCTCAATGCTTCTACCAAAACTGAGACCCTTCCTATGGCATGAGATGTGATATCCAACTCCTTCCCATTCCAAACCTGAGACCCTTCCTATAGCATGAGATGTGATATCCAACTCCTTCCCATTCCAATCCTGAGACCATTCCTATAGCATGAGTTGTGATATCTCAACCCTTCTAATACCAAACCTGAGACCCTTCCTATAACATGAGATGTGATATTCACCTCCTTCCCATTCCAATCCTGAGACCCTTCCTATACCATGAGATGTGATATCTCAATGCTTCTAATACCAAACCTGTAACCCGTCCTATAAAATGAGATGTGATATCCAAATCCTTCGCCTTCCAAACCTGAGACCCTCCCTTTAGCATGAGATGAGATATCCAACTCCTTTCCATTCCAATCCTGATACCCTTCCGATAGCATGAGATGTGATATCTCAATGCCTCTAATATCAAACATGAGACTCTCCCTATGGCATGAGATGTGATATCCAAGTCCTTCCCATTCTAATCCTGAGACCCTTCCTATAGCATGACATGTGATATCTCAATGCTTCTAATACCAAACCTGAGACCCTTCCTATAACATGAGATGTGATATCCAACTCCTTCCCATTCCAAACCTGAGACCCTTCCAATAGCATGAGATGTGATATCTCAATGCTTCTAATACAAAACCTGAGACCCTTCCTATAGCATGAGATGTGATATCCAACTCCTTCCCATTCCAATCCTGAGCCCTTCCGATAGCATATGTGGTATCTCAATACTTCTAATACCAAACCTGAGACCCTCCCTATAGCATGAGATGTGATATCCAAGTCCTTCCCATTCCAATCCTGAGACCCTTCCTATTACATGAGATGTGATATCCAACTCCTTCCCATTCCAACCTGAGACCCTTCCTATAGCATGCGATGGGATATCCAACTCCTTCCCATTCCAATCCTGAGACCCTTCCGACAGCATGAGATGTGATATCTCAATGCTTCTACCAAAACTGAGACCCTTCCTATGGCATGAGATGTGATATCCAACTCCTTCCCAATGCAATCCTGAGACCCTTCCTATAGCATGAGTTGTGATATCTCAATCCTTCTAATACCAAACCTGAGACCCTTCCTAAAACATGAGATGTGACATCCAACTCCTTCCAATTCCAAACCTGAGACCCGTCCTATAGTATGAGATGTGATATCCAACTCCTTCCCATTCCAATCCTGAGACCCTTCCGATAGCATGAAATGTGATATCTCAATGCTTCTTATACCAAACCTGAGACCCTTCCTATAGCATGAGATGTGATAAACAACTCCTTCCCATTCCAATCCTGTGACCCTTCCTATAGCATGAGATGTGATATCTCAATGCTTCTAATACCAAACCTGAGACCCTTCCTATAACATGAGATGTGATATCCAAGTCCTTCCCATTCCAATCCTGAGACCCTTCCTATTACATGAGATGTGATATCCAACTCCTTCCCATTCCAAACTGAGACCCTTCCTATAGCATGCGATGGGATATCCAACTCCTTCCCATTCCAATCCTGAGACCCTTACGATAGCAGAGATGTGATATCTCAATGCTTCTACCAAAACTAAGACCCTTTCTATGGCATGAGATGTGATAGCCAACTCCTTCCCATTCCAATCCTGCGTCCCTTCCTACAGAATGAGATTTGATATCTCAATGCTTCAAATACCAAACCTGAGACCCTTCCTATAACATGAGATGTGATTTTCAACTTCTTCCCATTCCAATCCTGAGACCCTTAATATACCATGAGATGTGATATCTCGATGATTTTAATACCAAACCTGAGATCCTTCCTATAACATGAGATGTGATATCTAACTCCTTCCCATTCCAATCCTGAGACCCTTCCTATAACATGAAATGTGATATCCAACTCCTTCCCATTTCAAACATGAGACCCTTCCTATAGCATATGTGATATCTCAATGCTTCTAATACCAAACCTGAGACCCTTCCAATAACATGAGATGTGATATTCAACTCCTTCCCATTCCAATCCTGAGACCCTTCCTATACCATGAGATGTGATATCTCAATGCTTCTAATACCAAACCTGTAACCCGTCCTATAAAATGAGATGTGATATCCAAATCCTTCGCCTTCCAAACCTGAGACCCTCCCTTTAGCATGAGATGAGATATCCAACTCCTTCCCATTCCAATCCAGATACCCTTCCGATAGCATGAGATGTGATATCTCAATGCCTTTAATATCAAATATGAGACTCTCCCTATAGCATGAGATGTGATATCCAAGTCCTTCCCATTCCAATCCTGAGACCCTTCCTATAGCATGAGATGTGATATCTCAATGCTTCTAATACCAAACCTGAAACCCTTCCTATAACATGAGATGTGATATCCAACTCCTTCCATTTCCAAACCTGAGACCCTTTCTATAGCATGAGATGTGATATCTCAATGCTTCTAATACAAAACCTGAGACCCTTCCTATAGCATGAGATGTGATATCCAACTCCTTCCCATTCCAATCCTGAGGCCTTCCGATAGCATATGTGGTATCTCAATGCTTCTAATACCAAACCTGAGACCCTCCCTATAGCATGAGATGTGATATCCAAGTCCTTCCCATTCCAATCCTGAGACCCTTCCTATTACATGAGATGTGATATCCAACTCCTTCCCATTCCAACCTGAGACCCTTCCTATAGCATGCGATGGGATATCTAGCTCCTTCCCATTCCAATCCTGAGACCCTTCCTATAGCATGAATTGTGATATCTCAATCCTTCTAATACCAAACCTGAGACCCTTCCTATACCATGAAATGTGATATCCAACTGCTTCCCATTTCAAACCTGAGACCCTTCCTATAGCATGATATGTGATATCTCAATGCTTCTAATACCAAACCTGAGACCCTTCCAATAACATGAGATGTGATATTCAACTCATTCCCATTCCAATCCTGAGACCCTTCCTATACCATGAGATGTGATATCTCAATGCTTCTAATACCAAACCTGTAAACGGTCCTATAAAATGAGATGTGATATCCAAATCCTTCGCCTTCCAAACCTGAGACCCTCCCTTTAGCATGAGATGAGATATCCAACTCCTTCCCATTTCAATCCTGATACCCTTCCGATAGCATGAGATGTGATATCTCAATGCCTCTAATATCAAACATGAGACTCTCCCTATAGCATGAGATGTGATATCCAAGTCCTTCCCATTCCAATCCTGAGACCCTTCCTATAGCATGAGATGTGATATCTCAATGCTTCTAATACCAAACCTGAAACCCTTCCTATAACATGAGATGTGATATCCAACTCCTTCCCATTCCAAACCTGAGACCCTTCCTATAGCATGAGATGTGATATCTCAATGCTTCTAATACAAAACCTGAGACCCTTCCTATAGCATGAGATGTGATATCCAACTCCTCCCCATTCCAATCCTGAGGCCTTCCGATAGCATATGTGGTATCTCAATGCTTCTAATACCAAACCTGAGACCCTCCCTATAGCATGAGATGTGATATCCAAGTCCTTCCCATTCCAATCCTGAGACCCTTCCTATTACATGAGATGTGATATCCAACTCCTTCCCATTCCAATCCTGAGACCCTTCCTATAGCATGAATTGTGATATCTCAATGCTTCTAATACCAAACCTGAGACCCTTCCTATAACATGAAATGTGATATCCAACTCCTTCCCATTCCAATCCTGAGACCCTTCCTATAGCATGAATTGTGATATCTCAATGCTTCTAATACCAAACCTGAGACCCTTCCTATAACATGAAATGTGATATCCAACTCCTTCCCATTTCAAACCTGAGACCCTTCCTATAGCATGATATGTGATATCTCAATGCTTCTAATACCAAACCTGAGACCCTTCCAATAACATGAGATGTGATATTCACCTCCTTCCCATTCCAATCCTGAGACCCTTCCTATACCATGAGATGTGATATCTCAATGCTTCTAATACCAAACCTGTAATCCGTCCTATAAAATGAGATGTGATATCCAAATCCTTCGCCTTCCAAACCTGAGACCCTCCCTTTAGCATGAGATGAGATATCCAACTCCTTCCCATTCCAATCCTGATATCCTTCCGATAGCATGAGATGTGATATCTCAATGCCTCTAATATCAAACATGAGACTCTCCCTATAGCATGAGATGTGATATCCAAGTCCTTCCCATTCCAATCCTGAGACCCTTCCTATAGCATGAGATGTGATATCTCAATGCTTCTAATACCAAACCTGAAATCCTTCCTATAACATGAGATGTGATATCCAACTCCTTCCCATTCCAAACCTGTGACCCTTCCTATAGCATGAGATGTGATATCTCAATGCTCCTAATACAAAACCTGAGGCCCTTCCTATGAAATGAGATGTGATATCCAACTCCTTCCCATTCCAATCCTGAGGCCTTCCGATAGCATATATGGTATATCAATGCTTCTAATACCAAACCTGAGACCTTCCCTATAGCATGAGATGTGATATCCAAGTCCTTCCCATTCCAATCATGAGACCCTTCCTATTACATGAGATGTGATATCCAACTCCTTCCCATTCCAACCTGAGACCCTTCCTATAGCATGCGATGGGATATCCAACTCCTTCCCATTCCAATCCTTAGACCCTTCCGATAGCATGAGATGTGATATCTAAATGCTTCTACCAAAACTGAGACCCTCCCTATGCCATGAGATGTTATATCCAACTCCTTCCCATTCCAAACCTGAGACCCTTCCTATAGCATGAGTTGTGATATCCAACTCCTTCCCATTCCAAACCTGAGACCCTTCCGATAGCATGAGATGTGTTATCTAAATGCTTCTACCAAAACTGAGACCCTTCCTATAGCATGAGATGTGATATCCAACTCCTTCCCATTCCAATCCTGAGACCCTTCCTATAGCATGAGTTGTGATATCTGAATCCTCCTAATACCAAACCTGAGACCCTTCCTATAACATGAGATGTGATATCCAACTCCTTCCCATTCCAAACCTGAGACCTGTCCTATAGTATGAGATGTGATATCCAACTCCTTCCCATTCCAATCTTGAGACCCTTCGGATAGCATGAGATGTGATATCTCAATGCTTCTTATACCAAACCTGAGACCTTTCTATAGCATGAGATGTGATAAACAACTCCTTCCCATTCCAATCCTGTGACCCTTCCTATAGCATGAGATGTGATATCTCAATGCTTCTAATACCAAACCTGGACTCTTCCTATAGCATGAGATGTGATGGCCAACTCCTTCCCATTCCAATCCTGCGTCCCTTCCTACATCATGAGATTTGATATCTCAAAGCTTCTAATACCAAACCTGAGACCCTTTTTATAACATGAGATGTGATATCCAATTCCTTCCCATTCCAATCCTGAGACCCTTCCTATTACATGAGATGTGATATCCAACTCCTTCCCATTACAACCTGAGACCCTTCCTATAGCATGCGATGGGATATCCAACTCCTTCCCATTCCAATCCTGAGACCATTACGATAGCAGAGATGTGATATCTCAATGCTTCTACCTAAACTGAGACCCTTCCTATGGCATGAGATGTGATATCCAACTCCTTCCCATTCCAATCCTGAGACCGTTCCTATAGCATGAGTTGTGATATCTCAATCCTTCTAATACCAAACCTGAGACCCTTCCTATAACATGAGATGTGATATCCAACTCCTTCCCATTCCAAACCTGAGACCTGTCCTATAGTATGAGATGTGATATCCAACTCCTTCCCGTTCCAATCCCGAGACCCTTCCTATAGCATGAGATTTAATATCTCAATGCTTCTAAAACGAAACCTGAGACCCTTCCTATAACATGAGATGGGATATCCAACTTCTTCCCATTCCAAACCTGAGACCCTTCCTATAGCATGAGATGTGATATCTCAATGCTTCCAAAACCAAATCCGGACACTTCCTATAGCATGAGATGTGATAGCCAACTCCTTCCCATTCCAATCCTGCGTCCCTTCCTACAGCATGAGATTTGATATCTTAATACTTCTAATACCAAACCTGAGACCCTTCCTATAACATGAGATGTGATATTCAACTCCTTCCCATTCCAATCCTGAGACCCTTCCTATACCATGAGATGTGATATCTCAATGCTTCTTATGCCAAACCTGAGACCCTTCCTATAGCATGAGATGTGATAAACAACTCCTTCCCGTTTCAATCATGTGACCCTTCCGATAGCATGAGATTTGATATCTCAATGCTTCTAATACCAAACCTGTAACCCGTCCTATAAAATGAGATGTGATATCCAAATCCTTCGCCTTCCAAACCTGAGACCCTCCCTTTAGCATGAGATGTGATATCCAACTCCTTCCCATTCCAATCCTGATACCCTTCCGATAGCATGAGACGTGATATCTCAATGCCTCTAATATCAAACATGAGACTATCCCTATGGCATGAGATGTGATATCCAAGTCCTTCCCATTCCAATCCTGAGACCCTTCCTATAGCATGACATGTGATATCTCAATGCTTCTAATACCAAACCTGAGACCCTTCCTATAACATGAGATGTGATATCCAACTCCTTCCCATTCCAAACCTGAGACCCTTCCAATAGCATGAGATGTGATATCTCAATGCTTCTAATACAAAACCTGAGACCCTTCCTATAGCATGAGATGTGATATCCAACTCCTTCCCATTCCAATCCTGAGCCCTTCCGATAGCATATGTGGTATCTCAATACTTCTAATACCAAACCTGAGACCCTCCCTATAGCATGAGATGTGATATCCATGTCCTTCCCATTCCAATCCTGAGACCCTTCCTATTACATGAGATGTGATATCCAACTCCTTCCCATTCCAACCTGAGACCCTTCCTATAGCATGGAATGGGATATCCAACTCCTTCCCATTCCAATCCTGAGACCCTTCCGACAGCATGAGATGTGATATCTCAATGCTTCTACCAAAACTGAGACCCTTCCTATGGCATGAGATGTGATATCCAACTCCTTCCCAATGCAATCCTGAGACCCTTCCTATAGCATGAGTTGTGATATCTCAATCCTTCTAATACCAAACCTGAGACCCTTCCTAAAACATGAGATGTGATATCCAACTCCTTCCAATTCCAAACCTGAGACCCGTCCTATAGTATGAGATGTGATATTCAACTCCTTCCCATTCCAATCCTGAGACCCTTCCGATAGCATGAGATGTGATATCTCAATGCTTCTTATACCAAACCTGAAACCCTTCCTATAGCATGAGATGTGATTAACAACTCCTTCCCATTCCAATCCTGTGACCCTTCCTATAGCATGAGATGTGATATCTCAATGCTTCTAGTACCAAACCTGGACTCTTCCTATAGCATGAGATGTGATGGCCAACTCCTTCCCATTCCAATCCTGCGTCCCTTCCTACATCATGAGATTTGATATCTCAATGCTTCTAATACCAAACCTGAGACCCTTCCTATAACATGAGATGTGATATCCAAGTCCTTCCCATTCCAATCCTGAGACCCTTCCTATTACATGAGATGTGATATCCAACTCCTTCCCATTCCAAACTGAGACCCTTCCTATAGCATGCGATGGGATATCCAACTCCTTCCCATTCCAATCCTGAGACCCTTACGATAGCAGAGATGTGATATCTCAATGCTTCTACCAAAACTAAGACCCTTTCTATGGCATGAGATGTGATAGCCAACTCCTTCCCATTCCAATCCTGCGTCCCTTCCTACAGAATGAGATTTGATATCTCAATGCTTCTAATACCAAACCTGAGACCCTTCCTATAACATGAGATGTGATTTTCAACTCCTTCCCATTCCAATCCTGAGACCCTTAATATACCATGAGATGTGATATCTCGATGATTTTAATACCAAACCTGAGATCCTTCCTATAACATGAGATGTGATATCTAACTCCTTCCCATTCCAATCCTGAGACCCTTCCTATAGCATAAGATGTGATATCCAGCTCCTTCCCATTCCAATCCTGAGACCCTTCCTATAGCATGAGTTGTGATATCTCAATCCTTCTAATACCAAAGATGAGAAACTTCCTATAACATGAAATGTGATATCCAACTCCTTCCCATTTCAAACATGAGACCCTTCCTATAGCATATGTGATATCTCAATGCTTCTAATACCAAACCTGAGACCCTTCCAATAACATGAGATGTGATATTCAACTCCTTCCCATTCCAATCCTGAGACCCTTCCTATACCATGAGATGTGATATCTCAATGCTTCTAATACCAAACCTGTAACCCGTCCTATAAAATGAGATGTGATATCCAAATCCTTCGCCTTCCAAACCTGAGACCCTCCCTTTAGCATGAGATGAGATATCCAACTCCTTCCCATTCCAATCCAGATACCCTTCCGATAGCATGAGATGTGATATCTCAATGCCTTTAATATCAAATATGAGACTCTCCCTATAGCATGAGATGTGATATCCAAGTCCTTCCCATTCCAATCCTGAGACCCTTCCTATAGCATGAGATGTGATATCTCAATGCTTCTAATACCAAACCTGAAACCCTTCCTATAACATGAGATGTGATATCCAACTCCTTCCATTTCCAAACCTGAGACCCTTTCTATAGCATGAGATGTGATATCTCAATGCTTCTAATACAAAACCTGAGACCCTTCCTATAGCATAAGATGTGATATCCAACTCCTTCCCATTCCAATCCTGAGACCCTTCCTATAGCATGAGTTGTGATATCTCAATCCTTCTAATACCAAACCTGAGACCCTTCCTATAACATGAAAGGTGATATCCAACTCCTTCCCATTCCAAAACTGAGACCCTTCCTATAGCATGAGATGGGATATCTCAATGCTTCTAAAAGCAAACCTGAGACCCTTCCAATAACATGAGATGTGATATTCAACTCCTTCCCATTCCAATCCTGAGACCCTTCCTATACCATGAGATGTGATATCTCAATGCTTCTAATACCAAACCTGTAAACCGTCCTATAAAATGAGATGTGATATCCAAATCTTTCACCTTCCAAACCTGAGACCCTCCCTTTAGCATGAGATGTGATATCCAAGTCCTTCCCATTCCAATCCTGAGACCCTTCGTATAGCATGAGATGTGATATCTCAATGCTTCTAATACCAAACCTGAGACCCTTCCTATAACATGAGATGTGATATCCAACTCCTTCCCATTCCAAACCTGAGACCCTTCCTATAGCATGAGATGTGATATCCAACTCCTTCCCATGCCAATCCAGAGGCCTTCCGATAGCATATGTGGTATCTCAATGCTTCTAATACCAAACCTGAGACCCTCCCTATAGCATGAGATGTGATATCCAAGTCCTTCCCATTCCAATCCTGAGACCCTTCCTATTACATGAGATGTGATATCCAACTCCTTCCCATTCCAACCTGAGACCCTTCCTATAGCATGCAATGGGATATCCAACTCCTTCCCATTCCAATCCTGAGACCCTTCCGATAGCATGAGATGTGATATCTCAATGCTTCTACCAAAACTGAGACCCTTCCTATGGCATGAGATGTGATATCCAACTCCTTCCCATTCCAAACCTGAGACCCTTCCTATAGCATGAGATGTGATATCCAACTCCTTCCCATTCCAATCCTGAGACCATTCCTATAGCATGAGTTGTGATATCTCAACCCTTCTAATACCAAACCTGAGACCCTTCCTATAACATGAGATGTGATATCCAACTCCTTCCCATTCCAAACCTGAGACCCGTCCTATAGTATGAGATGTGATATCCAACTCCTTCCCATTCCAATCCTGAGACCCTTCCGATAGCATGAGATGTGATATCTCAATGCTTCTTATACCAAACCTGAGACCCTTCCTATAGCATGAGATGTGATAAACAACTCCTTCCCATTCCAATCCTGTGACCCTTCCTACAGCAGGAGATGTGATATCTCAATGCTTCTAATACCAAACCTGAGGCCCTTCCTATGAAATGAGATGTGATATCCAACTCCTTCCCATTCCAATCCTGAGGCCTTCCGATAGCATATATGGTATCTCAATGCTTCTAATACCAAACCTGAGACCTTCCCTATAGCATGAGATGTGATATCCAAGTCCTTCCCATTCCAATCCTGAGACCCTTCCTATTACATGAGATGTGATATCCAACTCCTTCCCATTCCAACCTGAGACCCTTCCTATAGCATGCGATGGGATATCCAACTCCTTCCCATTCCAATCCTTAGACCCTTACGATAGCATGAGATGTGATATCTAAATGCTTCTACCAAAACTGAGACCCTCTCTATGCCATGAGATGTTATATCCAACTCCTTCCCATTCCAAACCTGAGACCCTTCCTATAGCATGAGTTGTGATATCCAACTCCTTCCCATTCCAAACCTGAGACCCTTCCGATAGCATGAGATGTGATATCTAAATGCTTCTACCAAAACTGAGACCCTTCCTATAGCATGAGATGTGATATCCAACTCCTTCCCATTCCAATCCTGAGACCCTTCCTATAGCATGAGTTGTGATATATGAATCCTTCTAATACCAAACCTGAGACCCTTCCTATAACATGAGATGTGATATCCAACTCCTTCCCATTCCAAACCTGAGACCTGTCCTATAGTATGAGATGTGATATCCAACTCCTTCCCATTCCAATCTTGAGACCCTTCGGATAGCATGAGATGTGATATCTCAATGCTTCTTATACCAAACCTGAGACCCTTCCTATAGCATGAGATGTGATAAACAACTCCTTCCCATTCCAATCCTGTGACCCTTCCTATAGCATGAGATGTGATATCTCAATGCTTCTAATACCAAACCTGGACTCTTCCTATAGCATGAGATGTGATGGACAACTCCTTCCCATTCCAATCCTGCGTCCCTTCCTACATCATGAGATTTGATATCTCAATGCTTCTAATACCAAACCTGAGACCCTTTTTATAACATGAGATGTGATATCCAATTCCTTCCCATTCCAATCCTGAGACCCTTCCTATTACATGAGATGTGATATCCAACTCCTTCCCATTACAACCTGAGACCCTTCCTATAGCATGCGATGGGATATCCAACTCCTTCCCATTCCAATCCTGAGACCATTACGATAGCAGAGATGTGATATCTCAATGCTTCTACCTAAACTGAGACCCTTCCTATGGCATGAGATGTGATATCCAACTCCTTCCCATTCCAATCCTGAGACCCTTCCTATAGCATGAGTTGTGATATCTCAATCCTTCTAATACCAAACCTGAGACCCTTCCTATAACATGAGATGTGATATCCAACTCCTTCCCATTCCAAACCTGAGACCTGTCCTATAGTATGAGATGTGATATCCAACTCCTTCCCGTTCCAAACCCGAGACCCTTCCTATAGCATGAGATTTCATATCTCAATGCTTCTAAAACGAAACCTGAGACCCTTCCTATAACATGAGATGGGATATCCAACTTCTTCCCATTCCAAACCTGAGACCCTTCCTATAGCATGAGATGTGATATCTCAATGCTTCCAATACCAAATCCGGACACTTCCTATAGCATGAGATGTGATAGCCAACTCCTTCCCATTCCAATCCTGCGTCCCTTCCTACAGCATGAGATTTGATATCTTAATACTTCTAATACCAAACCTGAGACCCTTCCTATAACATGAGATGTGATATTCAACTCCTTCCCATTCCAATCCTGAGACCCTTCCTATACCATGAGATGTGATATCTCAATGCTTCTTATGCCAAACCTGAGACCCTTCCTATAGCATGAGATGTGATAAACAACTCCTTCCCGTTTCAATCCTGTGACCCTTCCGATAGCATGAGATTTGATATCTCAATGCTTCTAATACCAAACATGAGACCCTTCCTATAACATGAGATGTGATTTTCAACTCTTTCCCATTCCAATCCTGAGACCCTTCCTATACCATGAGATGTGATATCTCGATGCTTCTAATACCAAACCTGAGATCCTTCCTATAACATGAGATGTGATATCTAACTCCTTCCCATTCCAAACCTGAGACCCTTCCTATAGCATAAGATGTGATATCCAACTCCTTCCCATTCCAATCCTGAGACCCTTCCTATAGCATGAGTTGTGATATCTCAATCCTTCTAATACCAAACCTGAGACCCTTCCTATAACATGAAAGGTGATATCCAACTCCTTCCCATTCCAAAACTGAGACCCTTCCTATAGCATGAGATGGGATATCTCAATGCTTCTAAAAGCAAACCTGAGACCCTTCCAATAACATGAGATGTGATATTCAACTCCTTCCCATTCCAATCCTGAGACCCTTCCTATACCATGAGATGTGATATCTCAATGCTTCTAATACCAAACCTGTAAACCGTCCTATAAAATGAGATGTGATATCCAAATCTTTCACCTTCCAAACCTGAGACCCTCCCTTTAGCATGAGATGTGATATCCAAGTCCTTCCCATTCCAATCCTGAGACCCTTCGTATAGCATGAGATGTGATATCTCAATGCTTCTAATACCAAACCTGAGACCCTTCCTATAACATGAGATGTGATATCCAACTCATTCCCATTCCAAACCTGAGACCCTTCCTATAGCATGAGATGTGATATCCAACTCCTTCCCATGCCAATCCAGAGGCCTTCCGATAGCATATGTGGTATCTCAATGCTTCTAATACCAAACCTGAGACCCTCCCTATAGCATGAGATGTGATATCCAAGTCCTTCCCATTCCAATCCTGAGACCCTTCCTATTACATGAGATGTGATATCCAACTCCTTCCCATTCCAACCTGAGACCCTTCCTATAGCATGCAATGGGATATCCAACTCCTTCCCATTCCAATCCTGAGACCCTTCCGATAGCATGAGATGTGATATCTCAATGCTTCTACCAAAACTGAGACCCTTCCTATGGCATGAGATGTGATATCCAACTCCTTCCCATTCCAAACCTGAGACCCTTCCTATAGCATGAGATGTGATATCCAACTCCTTCCCATTCCAATCCTGAGACCATTCCTATAGCATGAGTTGTGATATCTCAACCCTTCTAATACCAAACCTGAGACCCTTCCTATAACATGAGATGTGATATCCAACTCCTTCCCATTCCAAACCTGAGACCCGTCCTATAGTATGAGATGTGATATCCAACTCCTTCCCATTCCAATCCTGAGACCCTTCCGATAGCATGAGATGTGATATCTCAATGCTTCTTATACCAAACCTGAGACCCTTCCTATAACATGAGATTTGATATCCAAGTCCTACCCATTCCAATCCTGAGACCCTTCCTATTACATGAGATGTGATATCCAACTCCTTCCCATTCCAACCTGAGACCCTTCCTATAGCATGCAATGGGATATCCAACTCCTTCCCATTCCAATCCTGAGACCCTTACGATAGCAGAGATGTGATATCTCAATGCTTCTACCAAAACTGAGACCCTTCCTATGGCATGAGATGTGATATCCAACTCCTTCCCATTCCAATCCTGAGACCCTTCCTATAGCATGAGTTGTGATATCTCAATCCTTATAATACCAAACCTGAGACCCTTCCTATAACATGAAATTTGATATCCAACTCCTTCCTATTCCAAACCCGAGACCCTTCCTATAGCATGAGATTTGATATCTCAATGCTTCTAATACGAAACCTGAGACCCTTCCTATAACATGAGATGGGATATCAAACTTCTTCCCATTCCAATCCTGAGACCCTTCCTACAGCATGATATGTGATATCTCAATGCTTCTAATACCAAACCTGAGACCCTTCCAATAACATGAGATGTGATATCCAAGTCCTTCCCATTCCAATCCTGAGACCCTTCCTATAGCATGAGATGTGATATCTCAATGCTTCTAATACCAAACCTGAAACCCTTCCTATAACATGAGATGTGATATCCAACTCCTTCCCATTCCAAACCTGAGACCCTTCCTATAGCATGAGATGTGGTATCTCAATGCTTCTAATACCAAACCTGAGACCCTCCCTATAGCATGAGATGTGATATCCAAGTCCTTCCCATTCCAATTCTGAGACCCTTCCTATTACATGAGATGTGATATCCAATTCCTTCCCATTCCAACCTGAGACCCTTCCTATAGCATGCGATGGGATATCCAACTCCTTCCCATTCCAATCCTTAGACCCTTCCGATAGCATGAGATGTGATATCTAAATGCTTCTACCAAAACTGAGACCCTCCCTATGCCATGAGATGTGATATCCAACTCCTTCCCATTCCAAACCTGAGACCCTTCCTATAGCATGAGATGTGATATCCAACTCCTTCCCATTCCAATCCTGAGACCCTTCCTATAGCATGAGTTGTGATATCTGAATCCTATTAATACCAAACCTGAGACCCTTCCTATAACATGAGATGTGATATCCAACTCCTTCCCATTCCAAACCTGAGACCTGTCCTATAGTATGAGATGTGATATCCAACTCCTTCCCATTCCAATCCTGAGACCCTTCCGATAGCATGAGATGTGATATCTCAATGCTTCTAATACAAAACCTGAGACCCTTCCTATAGAATGAGATGTGATATCCAAATCCTTCCCATTCCAATCCTGAGCCATTCTGATAGCATATGTGGTATATCAATGCTTCTAATACCAAACCTGAGACCCTCCCTATAGCATGAGATGTGATATCCAAGTCCTTCCCATTCCAATCCTGGGACCCTTCCTATTACATGAGATGTGATATCCAACTCCTTCCCATTCCAACCTGAGACTCTTCCTATAGCATGCAATGGGATATCCAACTCCTTCCCATTCCAATCCTGAGACCCTTCCGACAGCATGAGATGTGTTATCTCAATGCTTCTACCAAAACTGAGACCCTTCCTATGACATGAGATGTGATATCCAACTCCTTCCCAATCCAATCCTGAGACCCTTCCTATAGCATGAGTTGTGATATCTCAATCCTTCTAATACCAAACCTGAGACCCTTCCGATAACATGAGATGTGATATCCAACTCCTTCCAATTCCAAACCTGAGACCTCTCCTATAGTATGAGATGTGATATCCAACTCCTTCCCATTCCAATCCTGAGACCCTTCCTATAGCATGAGATGTGATATCTCAATGCTTCTTATACCAAACCTGAGACCCTTCCTATAGCATGAGATGTGATAAACAACTCCTTCCCATTCCAATCCTGTGACCCTTCCTATGGCATGAGATGTGATATCTCAATGCTTCTAGTACCAAACCTGGACTCTTCCTATAGCATGAGATGTGATGGCCAACTCCTTCCCATTCCAATCCTGCGTCCCTTCCTACATCATGAGATTTGACATCTCAATGCTTCTAATACCAAACCTGAGACCCTTCCTATAACATGAGATGTGATATCCAAGTCCTTCCCATTCCAATCCTGAGACCCTTCCTATTACATGAGATGTGATATCCAACTCCTTCCCATTCCAAACTGAGACCCTTCCTATAGCATGCGATGGGATATCCAACTCCTTCCCATTCCAATCCTGAGACCCTTACGATAGCAGAGATGTGATATCTCAATGCTTCTACCAAAACTAAGACCCTTCCTATGGCATGAGATGTGATAGCCAACTCCTTCCCATTCCAATCCTGCGTCCCTTCCTACATCATGAGATTTGACATCTCAATGCTTCTAATACCAAACCTGAGACCCTTCCTATAACATGAGATGTGATATCCAAGTCCTTCCCATTCCAATCCTGAGACCCTTCCTATTACATGAGATGTGATATCCAACTCCTTCCCATTCCAAACTGAGACCCTTCCTATAGCATGCGATGGGATATCCAACTCCTTCCCATTCCAATCCTGAGACCCTTACGATAGCAGAGATGTGATATCTCAATGCTTCTACCAAAACTAAGACCCTTCCTATGGCATGAGATGTGATAGCCAACTCCTTCCCATACCAATGCTGCGTCCCTTCCTACAGAATGAGATTTGATATCTCAATGCTTCTAATACCAAACCTGAGACCCTTCCTATAACATGAGATGTGATATTCAACTCCTTCCCATTCCAATCCTGAGACCCTTCCTATACCATGAGATGTGATATCTCGATGATTCTAGAACCAAACCTGAGATCCTTCCTGTAACATGAAATGTGATATCCAACTCCTTTCCATTTCAAACCTGAGACCCTTCCTATAGCATGATATGTGATATCTCAATGCTTCTAATACCAAACCTTAGATCCTTCCAATAACATGAGATGTGATATTCAACTCCTTCCCATTCCAATCCTGAGACCCTTCCTATACCATGAGATGTGATATCTCAATGCTTCTAATACCAAACCTGTAACCCGTCCTATAAAATGAGATGTGATATCCAAATCCTTCGCCTTCCAAACCTGAGACCCTCCCTTTAGCATGAGATGAGATATCCAACTCCTTCCCATTCCAATCCTGATACCCTTCCGATAGCATGAGATGTGATATCTCAATGCCTCTAATATCAAATATGAGACTCTCCCTATAGCATGAGATGTGATATCCAAGTCCTTCCCATTCCAATCCTGAGACCCTTCCTATAGCATGAGATGTGATATCTCAATGCTTCTAATACCAAACCTGAAACCCTTCCTATAACATGAGATGTGATATCCAACTCCTTCCCATTCCAAACCTGAGACCCTTCCTATAGCATGAGAAGTGATATCTCAATACTTCTAATACAAAACCTGATACCCTTCCTATAGCATGAGAGGTGATATCCAACTCCTTCCCATTCCAATCCTGAGGCCTTCCGATAGCATATGTGGTATCTCAATGCTTCTAATACCAAACTTGAGACCCTCCCTATAGCATGAGATGTGATATCCAAGTCCTTCCCATTCCAATCCTGAGACCCTTCCTATTACATGAGATGTGATATCCAACTCCTTCCCATTCCAACCTGAGACCCTTCCTATAGCATGCGATGGGATATCCAGCTCCTTCCCATTCCAATCCTGAGACCCTTCCTATAGCATGAATTGTGATATCTCAATCCTTCTAATACCAAACCTGAGACCCTTCCTATAACATGAAATGTGATATCCAACTCCTTCCCATTTCAAACCTGAGACCCTTCCTATAGCATGATATGTGATATCTCAATGCTTCTAATACCAAACCTGAGACCCTTCCAATAACATGAGATGTGATATTCAACTCCTTCCCATTCCAATCCTGAGACCCTTCCTATACCATGAGATGTGATATCTCAATGCTTCTAATACCAAAATTGCAACCCGTCCTATAAAATGAGATGTGATATCCAAATCCTTCGCCTTCCAAACCTGAGACCCTCCCTTTAGCATGAGATGAGATATCCAACTCCTTCCCATTCCAATCCTGATACCCTTCGATAGCATGAGATGTGATATCTCAATGCCTCTAATATCAAACATGAGACTCTCCCTATAGCATGAGATGTGATATCCAAGTCCTTCCCATTCCAATCCTGAGACCCTTCCTATAGCATGAGATGTGATATCTCAATGCTTCTAATACCAAACCTGAAACCCTTCCTATAACATGAGATGTGATATCCAACTCCTTCCCATTCCAAACCTGAGACCCTTCCAATAGCATGAGATGTGATATCTCAATGCTTCTAATACAAAACCGGAGACCCTTCCTATAGCATGAGATGTGATATCCAACTCCTTCCCATTCCAATCCTGAGGCCTTCCGATAGCATATGTGGTATCTCAATGCTTCTAATACCAAACCTGAGACCCTCACTATAGCATGAGATGTGATATCCAAGTCCTTCCCATTCCAATCCTGAGACCCTTCCTATTACATGAGATGTGATATCCAACTCCTTCCCATTCCAACCTGAGACCCTTCCTATAGCATGCGATGGGATATCCAACTCCTTCCCATTCCAATCCTGAGACTCTTCCGATAGCATGAGATGTGATATCTCAATGCTTCTACCAAAACTGAGACCCTTCCTATGCCATGAGATGTGATATCCAACTCCTTCCCATTCCAAACCTGAGACCCTTCCTATAGCATGAGATGTGATCACCAGCTCCTTCCCATTCCAATCCTGAGACCCTTCCTATAGCATGAGTTGTGATATCTCAATCCTTCTAATACCAAACCTGAGACCCTTCCTGTTAAGACGGATTTCTGAACTCTGTCCTGGTGGCGCAGAAGTTCAGAAGGCCAACCTAATTACTTGGAACAGGGTAACCTCTGGACAAGCCAGACCAATCAAGGTAGCGATCGCGGCGGTCAAGACTAGGTCTCAAGAGGGGTGAGGGTGACTGAAAGCCCGCAATGAGCACACAAAGCAAGAGCGCTTACAAACTACTCCAAACAGGTGTTATATCAAAAATATAAACACATTTATTTTAAGGCCTTTAAAACAACGACCGTAGCGAGAAAATCACAATAACACAGTATTAAGCCAACACATACCAAATCAACACAATATATATACAAATACACAGTCGCAAGCGTTTAAAGCACGAAATATGTAGTCCACCTGAAAGGGAAGGAAAACAGGCAGTGCGATAATGCTTTAGACTTAGTTCGCCTTCATAGGCACCTAACTAGATGGAAGTCCGAGCCCTGCGAAGAGTGGAGCCTTGTGCTCAAAGTACCTGCACACGCTGGTGCCAACGGGCAAAAGGAGAAGCTCTTCGGAGGAAGTCAGGCAGTTCGGGTTAGTGCACAGCAGAAGAAGAACAGGGTCCGCAACTCAAGCGCAGCCTCCACAGCGGGCAGAAGCAGAGCGCGAGTACGGGCGAAAAGGGTGCTGTTTTACACAGCGGGGAAAAGCAATGGGTTACTGCAGGAGGGCGACCAGATCCTAGATATACTACTCACCGGTCCCCGAAGCAAGCAGTCCCAGGCTCCTCCACGTTAGTTTCAGCAGCTGGCAGGTTCAGAAGAGCAGGGAATGCTTTGTAGTCGTGTAGATCAAAAAGACGTCCCAATCGACGAAACCGGCACAGTTTGTTGCCGTAGCAGGACAACGGAGCGGCCGTGCGTATCTGAGTCAAAAGTACACTCCTCCCTTCAGACCTGGGAACGCCAAGGGCACGAAGCGTGGGAGAGTGACAAGGACTCGAGATACGGCACAACCTGGCGGCGGTTACAGAGCAAGACTCCCTTGTAAGATGGTCAGTCAACTGGATGGCCCAGAGACGCTTCCGAAGGCTTACTTGGCAGGAGATGATGTAGATGCCGGGAATAGCTGTTCCTGCTATTCCAAAGGTCGAAGCACCAGTACAGGCCTTCTGGTTCGATCAAAGGAGGACAGTGGCTCTCAGGACGACAGCAGTGCAAAGGAGGATTCCTTCAGCGGGTCACCAGCAATTCCTCGGTCCAGCCTCTTGGTTGCAGGATACTTGGCTCCTGTATTCCTTCGTTCGTGAGAACTCAGGAGATCGACATGGTAGTGGTGTTTCCAGCCCCCTCTTATCCACGGTTCCCTTCGCGCCAAAACGGAGGGGAACCAATGGGAGATCCGCTCATCAAAACACATACCATACGTGGACCAATCACGGACCACGGTGGTCCCAGGCATTCACACCACCCTAGACTCTCTGGCACCCAGGATGTGTATTGGGACCAGACATCCCAGCCCACACCCTGGAGGCACCCAAACGGCATGTAGAAGCCCGCGAAAGCAACCACGTTTCGCGGGAAAGTACATGCCCAAAAAAGGAAGGCCCCGGGTCGCCTCGACCTGGGGAAGGTGAAGGGAGCAAGACGGTCAGTGGACAAGACAAAGGAGCCTCGTGGTCTGGCCATTTTGGGAGCCAGGCCACCATTTTGGGTTCAGTGCAAAAACGTGCTCAGAACGGCAAAAGGAGCTCAAAATATTCAATACGATCGCTGCCACCATTCCAGTCCCTGAATGACTTGCACCGATCAAATACCATCCTAAAAGAGTATCTAGGGCCCGTAGAAGGCTAGAGACCCAAGAGAGCTGTAACTTAGCTTACTGTGCCCTCTTGTGTCGTGTTGCACTAAAGCTGCGACACGATAGAAGAAACTACGGGAAACAACGTTCCCGGGTACTGACTGTCTTAAGGGCATGTCAGTTTCCCCGTAAGAAAGGAGCGAAAGCCCAGAGAAGTGCGGCAGAAGGCTGTACTTCTCTGGCAAAGTCAAGAACAAGGTTAAAAACAATAGCAAAAAGTTTAGGGGTTGCCACATGGAAGGAAATTTCCCTACAATTACGAAATCTTTCCTAACACTTCCTATAACATGAAATGTGATATCCAACTCCTTCCCATTCCAAACCTGAGACCCTTCCTATAGCATGATATGTGATATCTCAATGCTTCTAATACCAAACCTGAGACCCTTCCAATAACATGAGATGTGATATTCAACTCCTTCCCATTCCAATCCTGAGACCCTTCCTATACCATGAGATGTGATATCTCAATGCTTCTAATACCAAACCTGTAACCCGTCCTATAAAATGAGATGTGATATCCAAATCCTTCGCCTTCCAAACCTGAGACCCTCCCTTTAGCATGAGATGTGATATCCAACTCCTTCCCATTCCAATCCTGATACCCTTCCGATAGCATGAGATGTGATATCTCAATGCCTCTAATATCAAACATGAGACTCTCCCTATGGCATGAGATGTGATATCCAAGTCCTTCCCATTCCAATCCTGAGACCCTTCCTATAGCATGACATGTGATATCTCAATGCTTCTAATACCAAACCTGAGACCCTTCCTATAACATGAGATGTGATATCCAACTCCTTCCCATTCCAAACCTGAGACCCCTCCAATAGCATGAGATGTGATATCCCAATGCTTCTAATACAAAACCTGAGACCCTTCCTATAGCATGAGATGTGATATCCAACTCCTTCCCATTCCAATCCTGAGCCCTTCCGATAGCATATGTGGTATCTCAATACTTCTAATACCAAACCTGAGACCCTCCCTATAGCATGAGATGTGATATCCAAGTCCTTCCCATTCCAATCCTGAGACCCTTCCTATTACATGAGATGTGATATCCAACTCCTTCCCATTCCAACCTGAGACCCTTCCTATAGCATGCGATGGGATATCCAACTCCTTCCCATTCCAATCCTGAGACCCTTCCGACAGCATGAGATGTGATATCTCAATGCTTCTACCAAAACTGAGACCCTTCCTATGGCATGAGATGTGATATCCAACTCCTTCCCAATGCAATCCGGAGACCCTTCCTATAGCATGAGTTGTGATATCTCAATCCTTCTAATACCAAACCTGAGACCCTTCCTAAAACATGAGATGTGATATCCAACTCCTTCCAATTCCAAACCTGAGACCCGTCCTATAGTATGAGATGTGATATCCAACTCCTTCCCATTCCAATCCTGAGACCCTTCCGATAGCATGAGATGTGATATCTCAATGCTTCTTATACCAAACCTGAGACCCTTCCTATAGCATGAGATGTGATAAACAACTCCTTCCCATTACAATCCTGTGACCCTTCCTATAGCATGAGATGTGATATCTCAATGCTTCTAGTACCAAACCTGGACTCTTCCTATAGCATGAGATGTGATGGCCAACTCCTTCCCATTCCAATCCTGCGTCCCTTCCTACATCATGAGATTTGATATCTCAATGCTTCTAATACCAAACCTGAGACCCTTCCTATAACATGAGATGTGATATCCAAGTCCTTCCCATTCCAATCCTGAGACCCTTCCTATTACATGAGATGTGATATCCAACTCCTTCCCATTCCAAACTGAGACCCTTCCTATAGCATGCGATGGGATATCCAACTCCTTCCCATTCCAATCCTGAGACCCTTACGATAGCAGAGATGTGATATCTCAATGCTTCTACCAAAACTAAGACCCTTTCTATGGCATGAGATGTGATAGCCAACTCCTTCCCATTCCAATCCTGCGTCCCTTCCTACAGAATGAGATTTGATATCTCAATGCTTCTAATACCAAACCTGAGACCCTTCCTATAACATGAGATGTGATTTTCAACTCCTTCCCATTCCAATCCTGAGACCCTTAATATACCATGAGATGTGATATCTCGATGATTTTAATACCAAACCTGAGATCCTTCCTATAACATGAGATGTGATATCTGACTCCTTCCCATTCCAATCCTGAGACCCTTCCTATAGCATAAGATGTGATATCCAGCTCCTTCCCATTCCAATCCTGAGACCCTTCCTATAGCATGAGTTGTGATATCTCAATCCTTCTAATACCAAACCTGAGAAACTTCCTATAACATGAAATGTGATATCCAACTCCTTCCCATTTCAAACATGAGACCCTTCCTATAGCATATGTGATATCTCAATGCTTCTAATACCAAACCTGAGACCCTTCCAATAACATGAGATGTGATATTCAACTCCTTCCCATTCCAATCCTGAGACCCTTCCTATACCATGAGATGTGATATCTCAATGCTTCTAATACCAAACCTGTAACCCGTCCTATAAAATGAGATGTGATATCCAAATCCTTCGCCTTCCAAACCTGAGACCCTCCCTTTAGCATGAGATGAGATATCCAACTCCTTCCCATTCCAATCCAGATACCTTTCCGATAGCATGAGATGTGATATCTCAATGCCTTTAATATCAAATATGAGACTCTCCCTATAGCATGAGATGTGATATCCAAGTCCTTCCCATTCCAATCCTGAGACCCTTCCTATAGCATGAGATGTGATATCTCAATGCTTCTAATACCAAACCTGAAACCCTTCCTATAACATGAGATGTGATATCCAACTCCTTCCATTTCCAAACCTGAGACCCTTTCTATAGCATGAGATGTGATATCTCAATGCTTCTAATACAAAACCTGAGACCCTTCCTATAGCATGAGATGTGATATCACACTCCTTCCCATTCCAATCCTGAGGCCTTCCGATAGCATATGTGGTATCTCAATGCTTCTAATACCAAACCTGAGACCCTCCCTATAGCATGAGATGTGATATCCAAGTCCTTCCCATTCCAATCCTGAGACCCTTCCTATTACATGAGATGTGATATCCAACTCCTTCCCATTCCAACCTGAGACCCTTCCTATAGCATGCGATGGGATATCTAGCTCCTTCCCATTCCAATCCTGAGACCCTTCCTATAGCATGAATTGTGATATCTCAATCCTTCTAATACCAAACCTGAGACCCTTCCTATACCATGAAATGTGATATCCAACTGCTTCCCATTTCAAACCTGAGACCCTTCCTATAGCATGATATGTGATATCTCAATGCTTCTAATACCAAACCTGAGACCCTTCCAATAACATGAGATGTGATATTCAACTCCTTCCCATTCCAATCCTGAGACCCTTCCTATACCATGAGATGTGATATCTCAATGCTTCTAATACCAAACCTGTAACCCGTCCTATAAAATGAGATGTGATATCCAAATCCTTCGCCTTCCAAACCTGAGACCCTCCCTTTAGCATGAGATGAGATATCCAACTCCTTCCCATTTCAATCCTGATACCCTTCCGATAGCATGAGATGTGATATCTCAATGCCTCTAATATCAAACATGAGACTCTCCCTATAGCATGAGATGTGATATCCAAGTCCTTCCCATTCCAATCCTGAGACCCTTCCTATAGCATGAGATGTGATATCTCAATGCTTCTAATACCAAACCTGAAACCCTTCCTATAACATGAGATCTGATATCCAACTCCTTCCCATTCCAAACCTGAGACCCTTCCTATAGCATGAGATGTGATATCTCAATGCTTCTAATACAAAACCTGAGACCCTTCCTATAGCATGAGATGTGATATCCAACTCCTTCCCATTCCAATCCTGAGGCCTTCCGATAGCATATGTGGTATCTCAATGCTTCTAATACCAAACCTGAGACCCTCCCTATAGCATGAGATGTGATATCCAAGTCCTTCCCGTTCCAATCCTGAGACCCTTCCTATTACATGAGATGTGATATCCAACTCCTTCCCATTCCATCCTGAGACCCTTCCTATAGCATGCGATGGGATATCCAGCTCCTTCCCATTCCAATCCTGAGACCCTTCCTATAGCATGAATTGTGATATCTCAATGCTTCTAATACCAAACCTGAGACCCTTCCTATAACATGAAATGTGATATCCAACTCCTTCCCATTTCAAACCTGAGACCCTTCCTATAGCATGATATGTGATATCTCAATGCTTCTAATACCAAATCTGAGACCCTTCCAATAACATGAGATGTGATATTCACCTCCTTCCCATTCCAATCCTGAGACCCTTCCTATACCATGAGATGTGATATCTCAATGCTTTTAATACCAAACCTGTAACCCGTCCTATAAAATGAGATGTGATATCCAAATCCTTCGCCTTCCAAACCTGAGACCCTCCCTTTAGCATGAGATGAGATATCCAACTCCTTCCCATT
Source organism: Ambystoma mexicanum (assembly GCF_040938575.1). NCBI lineage: Eukaryota > Metazoa > Chordata > Amphibia > Caudata > Ambystomatidae > Ambystoma > Ambystoma mexicanum. Next base: position 559,710,024 of record NC_090932.1, on the reverse strand, counting down.
CCAATCCTGATACCCTTCCGATAGCATGAGATGTGATATCTCAATGCCTCTAATATCAAACATGAGACTCTCCCTATGGCATGAGATGTGATATCCAAGTCCTTCCCATTCTAATCCTGAGACCCTTCCTATAGCATGACATGTGATATCTCAATGCTTCTAATACCAAACCTGAGACCCTTCCTATAACATGAGATGTGATATCCAACTCCTTCCCATTCCAAACCTGAGACCCTTCCAATAGCATGAGATGTGATATCTCAATGCTTCTAATACAAAACCTGAGACCCTTCCTATAGCATGAGAAGTGATATCCAACTCCTTCCCATTCCAATCCTGAGCCCTTCCGATAGCATATGTGGTATCTCAATACTTCTAATACCAAACCTGAGACCCTCCCTATAGCATGAGATGTGATATCCAAGTCCTTCCCATTCCAATCCTGAGACCCTTCCTATTACATGAGATGTGATATCCAACTCCTTCCCATTCCAACCTGAGACCCTTCCTATAGCATGCGATGGGATATCCAACTCCTTCCCATTCCAATCCTGAGACCCTTCCGACAGCATGAGATGTGATATCTCAATGCTTCTACCAAAACTGAGACCCTTCCTATGGCATGAGATGTGATATCCAACTCCTTCCCAATGCAATCCTGAGACCCTTCCTATAGCATGAGTTGTGATATCTCAATCCTTCTAATACCAAACCTGAGACCCTTCCTAAAACATGAGATGTGATATCCAACTCCTTCCAATTCCAAACCTGAGACCCGTCCTATAGTATGAGATGTGATATCCAACTCCTTCCCATTCCAATCCTGAGACCCTTCCGATAGCATGAGATGTGATATCTCAATGCTTCTTATACCAAACCTGAGACCCTTCCTATAGCATGAGATGTGATAAACAACTCCTTCCCATTCCAATCCTGTGACCCTTCCTATAGCATGAGATGTGATATCTCAATGCTTCTAATACCAAACCTGAGACCCTTCCTATAACATGAGATGTGATATCCAAGTCCTTCCCATTCCAATCCTGAGACCCTTCCTATTACATGAGATGTGATATCCAACTCCTTCCCATTCCAAACTGAGACCCTTCCTATAGCATGCGATGGGATATCCAACTCCTTCCCATTCCAATCCTGAGACCCTTACGATAGCAGAGATGTGATATCTCAATGCTTCTACCAAAACTAAGACTCTTCCTATACCATGAGATGTGATATCTCAATGCTTTTAATACCAAACCTGTAACCCGTCCTATAAAATGAGATGTGATATCCAAATCCTTCGCCTTCCAAACCTGAGACCCTCCCTTTAGCATGAGATGAGATATCCAACTCCTTCCCATTCCAATCCTGATACCCTTCCGATAGCATGAGATGTGATATCTCAATGCCTCTAATATCAAACATGAGACTCTCCCTATGGCATGAGATGTGATATCCAAGTCCTTCCCATTCTAATCCTGAGACCCTTCCTATAGCATGACATGTGATATCTCAATGCTTCTAATACCAAACCTGAGACCCTTCCTATAACATGAGATGTGATATCCAACTCCTTCCCATTCCAAACCTGAGACCCTTCCAATAGCATGAGATGTGATATCTCAATGCTTCTAAAACAAAACCTGAGACCCTTCCTATAGCATGAGAAGTGATATCCAACTCCTTCCCATTCCAATCCTGAGCCCTTCCGATAGCATATGTGGTATCTCAATACTTCTAATACCAAACCTGAGACCCTCCCTATAGCATGAGATGTGATATCCAAGTCCTTCCCATTCCAATCCTGAGACCCTTCCTATTACATGAGATGTGATATCCAACTCCTTCCCATTCCAACCTGAGACCCTTCCTATAGCATGCGATGGGATATCCAACTCCTTCCCATTCCAATCCTGAGACCCTTCCGACAGCATGAGATGTGATATCTCAATGCTTCTACCAAAACTGAGACCCTTCCTATGGCATGAGATGTGATATCCAACTCCTTCCCAATGCAATCCTGAGACCCTTCCTATAGCATGAGTTGTGATATCTCAATCCTTCTAATACCAAACCTGAGACCCTTCCTAAAACATGAGATGTGATATCCAACTCCTTCCAATTCCAAACCTGAGACCCGTCCTATAGTATGAGATGTGATATCCAACTCCTTCCCATTCCAATCCTGAGACCCTTCCGATAGCATGAGATGTGATATCTCAATGCTTCTTATACCAAACCTGAGACCCTTCCTATAGCATGAGATGTGATAAACAACTCCTTCCCATTCCAATCCTGTGACCCTTCCTATAGCATGAGATGTGATATCTCAATGCTTCTAATACCAAACCTGAGACCCTTCCTATAACATGAGATGTGATATCCAAGTCCTTCCCATTCCAATCCTGAGACCCTTCCTATTACATGAGATGTGATATCCAACTCCTTCCCATTCCAAACTGAGACCCTTCCTATAGCATGCGATGGGATATCCAACTCCTTCCCATTCCAATCCTGAGACCCTTACGATAGCAGAGATGTGATATCTCAATGCGTCTACCAAAACTAAGACTCTTTCTATGGCATGAGATGTGATAGCCAACTCCTTCCCATTCCAATCCTGCGTCCCTTCCTACAGAATGAGATTTGATATCTCAATGCTTCTAATACCAAACCTGAGACCCTTCCTATAACATGAGATGTGATTTTCAACTCCTTCCCATTCCAATCCTGAGACCCTTAATATACCATGAGATGTGATATCTCGAAGATTTTAATACCAAACCTGAGATCCTTCCTATAACATGAGATGTGATATCTAACTCCTTCCCATTCCAATCCTGAGACCCTTCCTATAGCATAAGATGTGATATCCAGCTCCTTCCCATTCCAATCCTGAGACCCTTCCTATAGCATGAGTTGTGATATCTCAATCCTTCTAATACCAAACCTGAGAAACTTCCTATAACATGAAATGTGATATCCAACTCCTTCCCATTTCAAACATGAGACCCTTCCTATAGCATGATATGTGATATCTCAATGCTTCTAATACCAAACCTGAGACCCTTCCAATAACATGAGATGTGATATTCAACTCCTTCCCATTCCAATCCTGAGACCCTTCCTATACCATGAGATGTGATATCTCAATGCTTCTAATACCAAACCTGTAACCCGTCCTATAAAATGAGATGTGATATCCAAATCCTTCGCCTTCCAAACCTGAGACCCTCCCTTTAGCATGAGATGAGATGTCCAACTCCTTCCCATTTCAATCCTGATACCCTTCCGATAGCATGAGATGTGATATCTAAATGCCTCTAATATCAAACATGAGACTCTCCCTATAGCATGAGATGTGATATCCAAGTCCTTCCCATTCCAATCCTGAGACCCTTCCTATAGCATGAGATGTGATATCTCAATGCTTCTAATACCAAACCTGAAACCCTTCCTATAACATGAGATGTGATATCCAACTCCTTCCCATTCCAAACCTGAGACCCTTCCTATAGCATGAGATGTGATATCTCAATGCTTCTAATACAAAACCTGAGACCCTTCCTATAGCATGAGATGTGATATCCAACTCCTCCCCATTCCAATCCTGAGGCCTTCCGATAGCATATGTGGTATCTCAATGCTTCTAATACCAAACCTGAGACCCTCCCTATAGCATGAGATGTGATATCCAAGTCCTTCCCATTCCAATCCTGAGACCCTTCCTATTACATGAGATGTGATATCCAACTCCTTCCCATTCCATCCTGAGACCCTTCCTATAGCATGCGATGGGATATCCAGCTCCTTCCCATTCCAATCCTGAGACCCTTCCTATAGCATGAATTGTGATATCTCAATGCTTCTAATACCAAACCTGAGACCCTTCCTATAACATGAAATGTGATATCCAACTCCTTCCCATTTCAAACCTGAGACCGTTCCTATAGCATGATATGTGATATTTCAATGCTTCTAATACCAAACCTGAGACCCTTCCAATAACATGAGATGTGATATTCACCTCCTTCCCATTCCAATCCTGAGACCCTTCCTATACCATGAGATGTGATATCTCAATGCTTCTAATACCAAACCTGTAACCCGTCCTATAAAATGAGATGTGATATCCAAATCCTTCGCCTTCCAAACCTGAGACCCTCCCTTTAGCATGAGATGAGATATCCAACTCCTTCCCATTCCAATCCTGATACCCTTCCGATAGCATGAGATGTGATATCTCAATGCCTCTAATATCAAACATGAGACTCTCCCTATAGCATGAGATGTGATATCCAAGTCCTTCCCATTCCAATCCTGAGACCCTTCCTATAGCATGAGATGTGATATCTCAATGCTTCTAATACCAAACCTGAAATCCTTCCTATAACATGAGATGTGATATCCAACTCCTTCCCATTCCAAACCTGTGACCCTTCCTATAGCATGAGATGTGATATCTCAATGCTCCTAATACAAAACCTGAGGCCCTTCCTATGAAATGAAATGTGATATCCAACTCCTTCCCATTCCAATCCTGAGGCCTTCCGATAGCATATATGGTATCTCAATGCTTCTAATACCAAACCTGAGACCTTCCCTATAGCATGAGATGTGATATCCAAGTCCTTCCCATTCCAATCCTGAGACCCTTCCTATTACATGAGATGTGATATCCAACTCCTTCCCATTCCAACCTGAGACCCTTCCTATAGCATGCGATGGGATATCCAACTCCTTCCCATTCCAATCCTTAGACCCTTCCGATAGCATGAGATGTGATATCTAAATGCTTCTACCAAAACTGAGACCCTCCCTATGCCATGAGATGTTATATCCAACTCCTTCCCATTCCAAACCTGAGACCCTTCCTATAGCATGAGTTGTGATATCCAACTCCTTCCCATTCCAAACCTGAGACCCTTCCGATAGCATGAGATGTGTTATCTAAATGCTTCTACCAAAACTGAGACCCTTCCTATAGCATGAGATGTGATATCCAACTCCTTCCCATTCCAATCCTGAGACCCTTCCTATAGCATGAGTTGTGATATCTGAATCCTTCTAATACCAAACCTGAGACCCTTCCTATAACATGAGATGTGATATCCAACTCCTTCCCATTCCAAACCTGAGACCTGTCCTATAGTATGAGATGTGATATCCAACTCCTTCCCATTCCAATCTTGAGACCCTTCGGATAGCATGAGATGTGATATCTCAATGCTTCTTATACCAAACCTGAGACCCTTCCTATAGCATGAGATGTGATAAACAACTCCTTCCCATTCCAATCCTGTGACCCTTCCTATAGCATGAGATGTGATATCTCAATGCTTCTAATACCAAACCTGAGACCCTTTTTATAACATGAGATGTGATATCCAATTCCTTCCCATTCAAATCCTGAGACCCTTCCTATTACATGAGATGTGATATCCAACTCCTTCCCATTACAACCTGAGACCCTTCCTATAGCATGCGATGGGATATCCAACTCCTTCCCATTCCAATCCTGAGACCATTACGATAGCAGAGATGTGATATCTCAATGCTTCTACCTAAACTGAGACCCTTCCTATTGCATGAGATGTGATATCCAACTCCTTCCCATTCCAATCCTGAGACCCTTCCTATAGCATGAGTTGTGATATCTCAATCCTTCTAATACCAAACCTGAGACCCTTCCTATAACATGAGTTGTGATATCCAACTCCTTCCCATTCCAAACCTGAGACCTGTCCTATAGTATGAGATGTGATATCCAACTCCTTCCCGTTCCAAACCCGAGACCCTTCCTATAGCATGAGATTTCATATCTCAATGCTTCTAAAACGAAACCTGAGACCCTTCCTATAACATGAGATGGGATATCCAACTTCTTCCCATTCCAAACCTGAGACCCTTCCTATAGCATGAGATGTGATATCTCAATGCTTCCAATACCAAATCCGGACACTTCCTATAGCATGAGATGTGATAGCCAACTCCTTCCCATTCCAATCCTGCGTCCCTTCCTACAGCATGAGATTTGATATCTTAATACTTCTAATACCAAACCTGAGACCCTTCCTATAACATGAGATGTGATATTCAACTCCTTCCCATTCCAATCCTGAGACCCTTCCTATACCATGAGATGTGATATCTCAATGCTTCTTATGCCAAACCTGAGACCCTTCCTATAGCATGAGATGTGATAAACAACTCCTTCCCGTTTCAATCCTGTGACCCTTCCGATAGCATGAGATTTGATATCTCAATGCTTCTAATACCAAACATGAGACCCTTCCTATAACATGAGATGTGATTTTCAACTCTTTCCCATTCCAATCCTGAGACTCTTCCTATACCATGAGATGTGATATCTCGATGCTTCTAATACCAAACCTGAGATCCTTCCTATAACATGAGATGTGATATCTAACTCCTTCCCATTCCAAACCTGAGACCCTTCCTATAGCATAAGATGTGATATCCAACTCCTTCCCATTCCAATCCTGAGACCCTTCCTATAGCATGAGTTGTGATATCTCAATCCTTCTAATACCAAACCTGAGACCCTTCCTATAACATGAGATGTGATATCCAACTCCTTCCCATTCCAATCCTGAGCCCTTCCGATAGCATATGTGGTATCTCAATACTTCTAATACCAAACCTGAGACCCTCCCTATAGCATGAGATGTGATATCCAAGTCCTTCCCATTCCAATCCTGAGACCCTTCCTATTACATGAGATGTGATATCCAACTCCTTCCCATTCCAACCTGAGACCCTTCCTATAGCATGCGATGGGATATCCAACTCCTTCCCATTCCAATCCAGAGACCCTTCCGACAGCATGAGATGTGATATCTCAATGCTTCTACCAAAACTGAGACCCTTCCTATAACATGAGATGTGATATTCAACTCCTTCCCATTCCAATCCTGAGACCCTTCCTATACCATGAGATGTGATATCTCAATGCTTCTTATGCCAAACCTGAGACCCTTCCTATAGCATGAGATGTGATAAACAACTCCTTCCCGTTTCAATCCTGTGACCCTTCCGATAGCATGAGATTTGATATCTCAATGCTTCTAATACCAAACATGAGACCCTTCCTATAACATGAGATGTGATTTTCAACTCTTTCCCATTCCAATCCTGAGACTCTTCCTATACCATGAGATGTGATATCTCGATGCTTCTAATACCAAACCTGAGATCCTTCCTATAACATGAGATGTGATATCTAACTCCTTCCCATTCCAAACCTGAGACCCTTCCTATAGCATAAGATGTGATATCCAACTCCTTCCCATTCCAATCCTGAGACCCTTCCTATAGCATGAGTTGTGATATCTCAATCCTTCTAATACCAAACCTGAGACCCTTCCTATAGCATGAGATGTGATATCTAACTCCTTCCCAATGCAATCCTGAGACCCTTCCTATAGCATGAGTTGTGATATCTCAATCCTTCTAATACCAAACCTGAGATACTTCCTAAAACATGAGATGTGATATCCAACTCCTTCCAATTCCAAACCTGAGACCCGTCCTATAGTATGAGATGTGATATCCAACTCCTTCCCATTCCAATCCTGAGACCCTTCCGATAGCATGAGATGTGATATCTCAATGCTTCTTATACCAAACCTGAGACCCTTCCTATAGCATGAGATGTGATAAACAACTCCTTCCCATTCCAATCCTGTGACCCTTCCTATAGCATGAGATGTGATATCTCAATGCTTCTAGTACCAAACCTGGACTCTTCCTATAGCATGAGATGTGATGGCCAACTCCTTCCCATTCCAATCCTGCGTCCCTTCCTACATCATGAGATTTGATATCTCAATGCTTCTAATACCAAACCTGAGACCCTTCCTATAACATGAGATGTGATATCCAAGTCCTTCCCATTCCAATCCTGAGACCCTTCCTATTACATGAGATGTGATATCCAACTCCTTCCCATTCCAAACTGAGACCCTTCCTATAGCATGCGATGGGATATCCAACTCCTTCCCATTCCAATCCTGAGACCCTTACGATAGCAGAGATGTGATATCTCAATGCTTCTACCAAAACTAAGACCCTTTCTATGGCATGAGATGTGATAGCCAACTCCTTCCCATTCCAATCCTGCGTCCCTTCCTACAGAATGAGATTTGATATCTCAATGCTTCTAATACCAAACCTGAGACCCTTCCTATAACATGAGATGTGATATCTAACTCCTTCCCATTCCAATCCTGAGACCCTTCCTATAGCATAAGATGTGATATCCAGCTCCTTCCCATTCCAATCCTGAGACCCTTCCTATAGCATGAGTTGTGATATCTCAATCCTTCTAATACCAAAGCTGAGAAACTTCCTATAACATGAAATGTGATATCCAACTCCTTCCCATTTCAAACATGAGACCCTTCCTATAGCATATGTGATATCTCAATGCTTCTAATACCAAACCTGAGACCCTTCCAATAACATGAGATGTGATATTCAACTCCTTCCCATTCCAATCCTGAGACCCTTCCTATACCATGAGATGTGATATCTCAATGCTTCTAATACCAAACCTGTAACCCGTCCTATAAAATGAGATGTGATATCCAAATCCTTCGCCTTCCAAACCTGAGACCCTCCCTTTAGCATGAGATGAGATATCCAACTCCTTCCCATTCCAATCCAGATACCCTTCCGATAGCATGAGATGTGATATCTCAATGCCTTTAATATCAAATATGAGACTCTCCCTATAGCATGAGATGTGATATCCAAGTCCTTCCCATTCCAATCCTGAGACCCTTCCTATAGCATGAGATGTGATATCTCAATGCTTCTAATACCAAACCTGAAACCCTTCCTATAACATGAGATGTGATATCCAACTCCTTCCATTTCCAAACCTGAGACCCTTTCTATAGCATGAGATGTGATATCTCAATGCTTCTAATACAAAACCTGAGACCCTTCCTATAGCATGAGATGTGATATCCAACTCCTTCCCATTCCAATCCTGAGGCCTTCCGATAGCATATGTGGTATCTCAATGCTTCTAATACCAAACCTGAGACCCTCCCTATAGCATGAGATGTGATATCGAAGTCCTTCCCATTCCAATCCTGAGACCCTTCCTATTACATGAGATGTGATATCCAACTCCTTCCCATTCCAACCTGAGACCCTTCCTATAGCATGCGATGGGATATCTAGCTCCTTCCCATTCCAATCCTGAGACCCTTCCTATAGCATGAATTGTGATATCTCAATCCTTCTAATACCAAACCTGAGACCCTTCCTATACCATGAAATGTGATATCCAACTGCTTCCCATTTCAAACCTGAGACCCTTCCTATAGCATGATATGTGATATCTCAATGCTTCTAATACCAAACCTGAGACCCTTCCAATAACATGAGATGTGATATTCAACTCCTTCCCATTCCAATCCTGAGACCCTTCCTATACCATGAGATGTGATATCTCAATGCTTCTAATACCAAACCTGTAACCCGTCCTATAAAATGAGATGTGATATCCAAATCCTTCGCCTTCCAAACCTGAGACCCTCCCTTTAGCATGAGATGAGATATCCAACTCCTTCCCATTTCAATCCTGATACCCTTCCGATAGCATGAGATGCGATATCTCAATGCCTCTAATATCAAACATGAGACTCTCCCTATAGCATGAGATGTGATATCCAAGTCCTTCCCATTCCAATCCTGAGACCCTTCCTATAGCATGAGATGTGATATCTCAATGCTTCTAATACCAAACCTGAAACCCTTCCTATAACATGAGATGTGATATCCAACTCCTTCCCATTCCAAACCTGAGACCCTTCCTATAGCATGAGATGTGATATCTCAATACTTCTAATACAAAACCTGAGACCCTTCCTATAGCATGAGATGTGATATCCAACTCCTTCCCATTCCAATCCTGAGGCCTTCCGATAGCATATGTGGTATCTCAATGCTTCTAATACCAAACCTGAGACCCTCCCTATAGCATGAGATGTGATATCCAAGTCCTTCCCATTCCAATCCTGAGACCCTTCCTATTACATGAGATGTGATATCCAACTCCTTCCCATTCCATCCTGAGACCCTTCCTATAGTATGCGATGGGATATCCAGCTCCTTCCCATTCCAATCCTGAGACCCTTCCTATAGCATGAATGGTGATATCTCAATGCTTCTAATACCAAACCTGAGACCCTTCCTATAACATGAAATTTGATATCCAACTCCTTCCCATTTCAAACCTGAGACCCTTCCTATAGCATGATATGTGATATCTCAATGCTTCTAATACCAAACCTGAGACCCTTCCAATAACATGAGATGTGATATTCACCTCCTTCCCATTCCAATCCTGAGACCCTTCCTATACCATGAGATGTGATATCTCAATGCTTCTAATACCAAACCTGTAACCCGTCCTATAAAATGAGATGTGATATCCAAATCCTTCGCCTTCCAAACCTGAGACCCTCCCTTTAGCATGAGATGAGATATCCAACTCCTTCCCATTCCAATCCTGATACCCTTCCGATAGCATGAGATGTGATATCTCAATGCCTCTAATATCAAACATGAGACTCTCCCTATAGCATGAGATGTGATATCCAAGTCCTTCCCATTCCAATCCTGAGACCCTTCCTATAGCATGAGATGTGATATCTCAATGCTTCTAATACCAAACCTGAAATCCTTCCTATAACATGAGATGTGATATCCAACTCCTTCCCATTCCAAACCTGTGACCCTTCCTATAGCATGAGATGTGATATCTCAATGCTCCTAATACAAAACCTGAGGCCCTTCCTATGAAATGAGATGTGATATCCAACTCCTTCCCATTCCAGTCCTGAGGCCTTCCGATAGCATATATGGTATCTCAATGCTTCTAATACCAAACCTGAGACCTTCCCTATAGCATGAGATGTGATATCCAAGTCCTTCCCATTCCAATCCTGAGACCCTTCCTATTACATGAGATGTGATATCCAACTCCTTCCCATTCCAACCTGAGACCCTTCCTATAGCATGCGATGGGATATCCAACTCCTTCCCATTCCAATCCTTAGACCCTTCCGATAGCATGAGATGTGATATCTAAATGCTTCTACCAAAACTGAGACCCTCTCTATGCCATGAGATGTTATATCCAACTCCTTCCCATTCCAAACCTGAGACCCTTCCTATAGCATGAGTTGTGATATCGAACTCCTTCCCATTCCAAACCTGAGACCCTTCCGATAGCATGAGATGTGATATCTAAATGCTTCTACCAAAACTGAGACCCTTCCTATAGCATGAGATGTGATATCCAACTCCTTCCCATTCCAATCCTGAGACCCTTCCTATAGCATGAGTTGTGATATCTGAATCCTTCTAATACCAAACCTGAGACCCTTCCTATAACATGAGATGTGATATCCAACTCCTTCCCATTCCAAACCTGAGACCTGTCCTATAGTATGAGATGTGATATCCAACTCCTTCCCATTCCAATCTTGAGACCCTTCGGATAGCATGAGATGTGATATCTCAATGCTTCTTATACCAAACCTGAGACCCTTCCTATAGCATGAGATGTGATAAACAACTCCTTCCCATTCCAATCCTGTGACCCTTCCTATAGCATGAGATGTGATATCTCAATGCTTCTAATACCAAACCTGGACTCTTCCTATAGCATGAGATGTGATGGCCAACTCCTTCCCATTCCAATACTGCGTCCCTTCCTACATCATGAGATTTGATATCTCAATGCTTCTAATACCAAACCTGAGACCCTTTTTATAACATGAGATGTGATATCCAATTCCTTCCCATTCCAATCCTGAGACCCTTCCTATTACATGAGATGTGATATCCAACTCCTTCCCATTACAACCTGAGACCCTTCCTATAGCATGCGATGGGATATCCAACTCCTTCCCATTCCAATCCTGAGACCATTACGATAGCAGAGATGTGATATCTCAGTGCTTCTACCTAAACTGAGACCCTTCCTATGGCATTAGATGTGATATCCAACTCCTTCCCATTCCAATCCTGAGACCCTTCCTATAGCATGAGTTGTGATATCTCAATCCTTCTAATACCAAACCTGAGACCCTTCCTATAACATGAGATGTGATATCCAACTCCTTCCCATTCCAAACCTGAGACCTGTCCTATAGTATGAGATGTGATATCCAACTCCTTCCCGTTCCAAACCCGAGACCCTTCCTATAGCATGAGATTTCATATCTCAATGCTTCTAAAACGAAACCTGAGACCCTTCCTATAACATGAGATGGGATATCCAACTTCTTCCCATTCCAAACCTGAGACCCTTCCTATAGCATGAGATGTGATATCTCAATGCTTCCAATACCAAATCCGGACACTTCCTATAGCATGAGATGTGATAGCCAACTCCTTCCCATTCCAATCCTGCGTCCCTTCCTACAGCATGAGATTTGATATCTTAATACTTCTAATACCAAACCTGAGACCCTTCCTATAACATGAGATGTGATATTCAACTCCTTCCCATTCCAATCCTGAGACCCTTCCTATACCATGAGATGTGATATCTCAATGCTTCTTATGCCAAACCTGAGACCCTTCCTATAGCATGAGATGTGATAAACAACTCCTTCCCGTTTCAATCCTGTGACCCTTCCGATAGCATGAGATTTGATATCTCAATGCTTCTAATACCAAACATGAGACCCTTCCTATAACATGAGATGTGATTTTCAACTCTTTCCCATTCCAATCCTGAGACCCTTCCTATACCATGAGATGTGATATCTCGATGCTTCTAATACCAAACCTGAGATCCTTCCTATAACATGAGATGTGATATCTAACTCCTTCCCATTCCAAACCTGAGACCCTTCCTATAGCATGAGATGTGATATCCAACTCCTTCCCATTCCAATCCTGAGACCCTTCCTATAGCATGAGTTGTGATATCTCAATCCTTCTAATACCAAACCTGAGACCCTTCCTATAACATGAAAGGTGATATCCAACTCCTTCCCATTCCAAAACTGAGACCCTTCCTATAGCATGAGTTGTGATATCTGAATCCTTCTAATACCAAACCTGAGACCCTTCCTATAACATGAGATGTGATATCCAACTCCTTCCCATTCCAAACCTGAGACCTGTCCTATAGTATGAGATGTGATATCCAACTCCTTCCCATTCCAATCTTGAGACCCTTCGGATAACATGAGATGTGATATCTCAATGCTTCTTATACCACACCTGAGACCCTTCCTATAGCATGAGATGTGATAAACAACTCCTTCCCATTCCAATCCTGTGACCCTTCCTATAGCATGAGATGTGATATCTCAATGCTTCTAATACCAAACCTGGACTCTTCCTATAGCATGAGATGTGATGGCCAACTCCTTCCCATTCCAATCCTGCGTCCCTTCCTACATCATGAGATTTGATATCTCAATGCTTCTAATACCAAACCTGAGACCCTTTTTATAACATGAGATGTGATATCCAATTCCTTCCCATTCCAATCCTGAGACCCTTCCTATTACATGAGATGTGATATCCAACTCCTTCCCATTACAACCTGAGACCCTTCCTATAGCATGCGATGGGATATCCAACTCCTTCCCATTCCAATCCTGAGACCATTACGATAGCAGAGATGTGATATCTCAATGCTTCTACCTAAACTGAGACCCTTCCTATGGCATGAGATGTGATATCCAACTCCTTCCCATTCCAATCCTGAGACCCTTCCTATAGCATGAGTTGTGATATCTCAATCCTTCTAATACCAAACCTGAGACCCTTCCTATAACATGAGATGTGATATCCAACTCCTTCCCATTCCAAACCTGAGACCTGTCCTATAGTATGAGATGTGATATCCAACTCCTTCCCGTTCCAAACCCGAGACCCTTCCTATAGCATGAGATTTCATATCTCAATGCTTCTAAAACGAAACCTGAGACCCTTCCTATAACATGAGATGGGATATCCAACTTCTTCCCATTCCAAACCTGAGACCCTTCCTATAGCATGAGATGTGATATCTCAATGCTTCCAATACCAAATCCGGACACTTCCTATAGCATGAGATGTGATAGCCAACTCCTTCCCATTCCAATCCTGCGTCCCTTCCTACAGCATGAGATTTGATATCTTAATACTTCTAATACCAAACCTGAGACCCTTCCTATAACATGAGATGTGATATTCAACTCCTTCCCATTCCAATCCTGAGACCCTTCCTATACCATGAGATGTGATATCTCAATGCTTCTTATGCCAAACCTGAGACCCTTCCTATAGCATGAGATGTGATAAACAACTCCTTCCCGTTTCAATCCTGTGACCCTTCCGATAGCATGAGATTTGATATCTCAATGCTTCTAATACCAAACATGAGACCCTTCCTATAACATGAGATGTGATTTTCAACTCTTTCCCATTCCAATCCTGAGACCCTTCCTATACCATGAGATGTGATATCTCGATGCTTCTAATACCAAACCTGAGATCCTTCCTATAACATGAGATGTGATATCTAACTCCTTCCCATTCCAAACCTGAGACCCTTCCTATAGCATGAGATGTGATATCCAACTCCTTCCCATTCCAATCCTGAGACCCTTCCTATAGCATGAGTTGTGATATCTCAATCCTTCTAATACCAAACCTGAGACCCTTCCTATAACATGAAAGGTGATATCCAACTCCTTCCCATTCCAAAACTGAGACCCTTCCTATAGCATGAGTTGTGATATCTGAATCCTTCTAATACCAAACCTGAGACCCTTCCTATAACATGAGATGTGATATCCAACTCCTTCCCATTCCAAACCTGAGACCTGTCCTATAGTATGAGATGTGATATCCAACTCCTTCCCATTCCAATCTTGAGACCCTTCGGATAACATGAGATGTGATATCTCAATGCTTCTTATACCAAACCTGAGACCCTTCCTATAGCATGAGATGTGATAAACAACTCCTTCCCATTCCAATCCTGTGACCCTTCCTATAGCATGAGATGTGATATCTCAATGCTTCTAATACCAAACCTGGACTCTTCCTATAGCATGAGATGTGATGGCCAACTCCTTCCCATTCCAATCCTGCGTCCCTTCCTACATCATGAGATTTGATATCTCAATGCTTCTAATACCAAACCTGAGACCCTTTTTATAACATGAGATGTGATATCCAATTCCTTCCCATTCCAATCCTGAGACCCTTCCTATTACATGAGATGTGATATCCAACTCCTTCCCATTACAACCTGAGACCCTTCCTATAGCATGCGATGGGATATCCAACTCCTTCCCATTCCAATCCTGAGACCATTACGATAGCAGAGATGTGATATCTCAATGCTTCTACCTAAACTGAGACCCTTCCTATGGCATGAGATGTGATATCCAACTCCTTCCCATTCCAATCCTGAGACCCTTCCTATAGCATGAGTTGTGATATCTCAATCCTTCTAATACCAAACCTGAGACCCTTCCTATAACATGAGATGTGATATCCAACTCCTTCCCATTCCAAACCTGAGACCTGTCCTATAGTATGAGATGTGATATCCAACTCCTTCCCGTTCCAAACCCGAGACCCTTCCTATAGCATGAGATTTCATATCTCAATGCTTCTAAAACGAAACCTGAGACCCTTCCTATAACATGAGATGGGATATCCAACTTCTTCCCATTCCAAACCTGAGACCCTTCCTATAGCATGAGATGTGATATCTCAATGCTTCCAATACCAAATCCGGACACTTCTTATAGCATGAGATGTGATAGCCAACTCCTTCCCATTCCAATCCTGCGTCCCTTCCTACAGCATGAGATTTGATATCTTAATACTTCTAATACCAAACCTGAGACCCTTCCTATAACATGAGATGTGATATTCAACTCCTTCCCATTCCAATCCTGAGACCCTTCCTATACCATGAGATGTGATATCTCAATGCTTCTTATGCCAAACCTGAGACCCTTCCTATAGCATGAGATGTGATAAACAACTCCTTCCTGTTTCAATCCTGTGACCCTTCCGATAGCATGAGATTTGATATCTCAATGCTTCTAATACCAAACATGAGACCCTTCCTATAACATGAGATGTGATTTTCAACTCTTTCCCATTCCAATCCTGAGACTCTTCCTATACCATGAGATGTGATATCTCGATGCTTCTAATACCAAACCTGAGATCCTTCCTATAACATGAGATGTGATATCTAACTCCTTCCCATTCCAAACCTGAGACCCTTCCTATAGCATAAGATGTGATATCCAACTCCTTCCCATTCCAATCCTGAGACCCTTCCTATAGCATGAGTTGTGATATCTCAATCCTTCTAATACCAAACCTGAGACCCTTCCTATAACATGAAAGGTGATATCCAACTCCTTCCCATTCCAAAACTGAGACCCTTCCTATAGCATGAGATGGGATATCTCAATGCTTCTAAAAGCAAACCTGAGACCCTTCCAATAACATGAGATGTGATATTCAACTCCTTCCCATTCCAATCCTGAGACCCTTCCTATACCATGAGATGTGATATCTCAATGCTTCTAATACCAAACCTGTAAACCGTCCTATGAAATGAGATGTGATATCCAAATCTTTCACCTTCCAAACCTGAGACCCTCCCTTTAGCATGAGATGTGATATCCAAGTCCTTCCCATTCCAATCCTGAGACCCTTCGTATAGCATGAGATGTGATATCTCAATGCTTCTAATACCAAACCTGAGACCCTTCCTATAACATGAGATGTGATATCCAACTCCTTCCCATTCCAAACCTGAGACCCTTCCTATGGCATGAGATGTGATATCCAACTCCTTCCCATGCCAATCCAGAGGCCTTCCGATAGCATATGTGGTATCTCAATGCTTCTAATACCAAACCTGAGACCCTCCCTATAGCATGAGATGTGATATCCAAGTCCTTCCCATTCCAATCCTGAGACCCTTCCTATTACATGAGATGTGATATCCAACTCCTTCCCATTCCAACCTGAGACCTTTCCTATAGCATGCAATGGGATATCCAACTCCTTCCCATTCCAATCCTGAGACCCTTCCGATAGCATGAGATGTGATATCTCAATGCTTCTACCAAAACTGAGACCCTTCCTATGGCATGAGATGTGATATCCAACTCCTTCCCATTCCAAACCTGAGACCCTTCCTATAGCATGAGATGTGATATCCAACTCCTTCCCATTCCAATCCTGAGACCCTTCCTATAGCATGAGTTGTGATATCTGAATCCTATTAATACCAAACCTGAGACCCTTCCTATAACATGAGATGTGATATCCAACTCCTTCCCATTCCAAACCTGAGACCTGTCCTATAGTATGAGATGTGATATCCAACTCCTTCCCATTCCAATCCTGAGACCCTTCCGATAGCATGAGATGTGATATCTCAATGCTTCTTATACCAAACCTGAGACCCTTCCTATAGCATGAGATGTGATAAACAACTCCTTCCCATTCCAATCCTGTGACCCTTCCTATAGCATGAGATGTGATATCTCAATGCTTCTAATACCAAACCTGGACTCTTCCTATAGCATGAGATGTGATGGCCAACTCCTTCCCATTCCAATCCTGCGTCCCTTCCTACATCATGAGATTTGATATCTCAATGGTTCTAATACCAAACCTGAGACCCTTTTTATAACATGAGATGTGATATCCAATTCCTTCCCATTCCAATCCTGAGACCCTTCCTATTACATGAGATTTGATATCCAAGTCCTACCCATTCCAATCCTGAGACCCTTCCTATTACATGAGATGTGATATCCAACTCCTTCCCATTCCAACCTGAGACCCTTCCTATAGCATGCAATGGGATATCCAACTCCTTCCCATTCCAATCCTGAGACCCTTACGATAGCAGAGATGTGATATCTCAATGCTTCTACCAAAACTGAGTCCCTTCCTATGGCATGAGATGTGATATCCAACTCCTTCCCATTCCAATCCTGAGACCCTTCCTATAGCATGAGTTGTGATATCTCAATCCTTATAATACCAAACCTGAGACCCTTCCTATAACATGAAATTTGATATCCAACTCCTTCCTATTCCAAACCCGAGACCCTTCCTATAGCATGAGATTTGATATCTCAATGCTTCTAATACGAAACCTGAGACCCTTCCTATAACATGAGATGGGATATCAAACTTCTTCCCATTCCAATCCTGAGACCCTTCCTACAGCATGATATGTGATATCTCAATGCTTCTAATACCAAACCTGAGACCCTTCCAATAACATGAGATGTGATATTCAACTCCTTCCCATTCCAATCCTGAGACCCTTCCTATACCATGAGATGTGATATCACAATGCCTCTAATATCAAACATGAGACTCTCCCTATAGCATGAATGTGATATCCAAGTCCTTCCCATTCCAATCCTGAGACCCTTCCTATAGCATGAGATGTGATATCTCAATGCTTCTAATACCAAACCTGAAACCCTTCCTATAACATGAGATGTGATATATAACTCCTTCCCATTCCAAACCTGAGACCCTTCCTATAGCATGAGATGTGATATCTCAATGCTTCTAATACAAAACCTGAGACCCTTCCTATAGCATGAGATGTGATATCCAACTCCTTCCCATTCCAATCCTGAGGCCTTCCGATAGCATATGTGGTATCTCAATGCTTCTAATACCAAACCTGAGACCCTCCCTATAGCATGAGATGTGATATCCAAGTCCTTCCCATTCCAATTCTGAGACCCTTCCTATTACATGAGATGTGATATCCAATTCCTTCCCATTCCAACCTGAGACCCTTCCTATAGCATGCGATGGGATATCCAACTCCTTCCCATTCCAATCCTTAGACCCTTCCGATAGCATGAGATGTGATATCTAAATGCTTCTACCAAAACTGAGACCCTCCCTATGCCATGAGATGTGATATCCAACTCCTTCCCATTCCAAACCTGAGACCCTTCCTATAGCATGAGATGTGATATCCAACTCCTTCCCATTCCAATCCTGAGACCCTTCCTATAGCATGAGTTGTGATATCTGAATCCTATTAATACCAAACCTGAGACCCTTCCTATAACATGAGATGTGATATCCAACTCCTTCCCATTCCAAACCTGAGACCTGTCCTATAGTATGAGATGTGATATCCAACTCCTTCCCATTCCAATCCTGAGACCCTTCCGATAGCATGAGATGTGATATCTCAATGCTTCTTATACCAAACCTGAGACCCTTCCTATAGCATGAGATGTGATAAACAACTCCTTCCCATTCCAATCCTGTGACCCTTCCTATAGCATGAGATGTGATATCTCAATGCTTCTAATACCAAACCTGGACTCTTCCTATAGCATGAGATGTGATGGCCAACTCCTTCCCATTCCAATCCTGCGTCCCTTCCTACATCATGAGATTTGATATCTCAATGGTTCTAATACCAAACCTGAGACCCTTTTTATAACATGAGATGTGATATCCAATTCCTTCCCATTCCAATCCTGAGACCCTTCCTATTACATGAGATGTGATATCCAACTCCTTCTCATTCCAACCTGAGACCCTTCCTATAGCATGCGATGGGATATCCAACTCCTTCCCATTCCAATCCTGAGACCCTTACGATAGCAGAGATGTGATATCTCAATGCTTCTACCTAAACTGAGACCCTTCCTATGGCATGAGATGTGATATCCAACTCCTTCCCATTCCAAACCTGAGACCCTTCCTATAACATGAGATGTGATATCCAACTCCTTCCCATTCCAAACCTGAGACCTGTCTTATAGTATGAGATGTGATATCCAACTCCTTCCCATTCCAAACCCGAGACCCTTCCTATAGCATGAGATTTCATATCTCAATGCTTCTAATACGAAACCTGAGACCCTTCCTATAACATGAGATGGGATATCCAACTTCTTCCCATTCCAAACCTGAGACCCTTCCTATAGCATGAGATGTCATATCTCAATGCTTCCAATACCAAATCCGGACACTTCCTATAGCATGAGATGTGATAGCCAACTCCTTCCCATTCCAATCCTGCGTCCCTTCCTACAGCATGAGATTTGATATCTTAATGCTTCTAATACCAAACCTGAGACCCTTCCTATAACATGAGATGTGATATTCAACTCCTTCCCATTCCAATCCTGAGACCCTTCCTATACCATGAGATGTGATATCTCAATGCTTCTTATGCCAAACCTGAGACCCTTCCTATAGCATGAGATGTGATAAACAACTCCTTCCCGTTCCAATCCTGTTACCCTTCCTATACCATGAGATGTGATATCTCGATGCTTCTAATACCAAACCTGAGATCCTTCCTATAACATGAGATGTGATATCTAACTCCTTCCCATTCCAAACCTGAGACCCTTCCTATAGCATAAGATGTGATATCCAACTCCTTCCCATTCCAATCCTGAGACCCTTCCTATAGCATGAGTTGTGATATCTCAATCCTTCTAATACCAAACCTGAGACCCTTCCTATAACATGAAACGTGATATACAACTCCTTCCCATTCCAAAACTGAGACCCTTCCTATAGCATGAGATGTGATATCTCAATGCTTCTAAAAGCAAACCTGAGACCCTTCCAATAACATGAGATGTGATATTCAACTCCTTCCCATTCCAATCCTGAGACCCTTCCTATACCATGAGATGTGATATCTCAATGCTTCTAATACCAAACCTGTAAACCGTCCTATAAAATGAGATGTGATATCCAAATCTTTCACCTTCCAAACCTGAGACCCTCCCTTTAGCATGAGATGTGATATCCAAGTCCTTCCCATTCCAATCCTGAGACCCTTCCTATAGCATGAGATGTGATATCTCAATGCTTCTAATACCAAACCTGAGACCCTTCCTATAACATGAGATGTGATATCCAACTCCTTCCCATTCCAAACCTGAGACCCTTCCTATAGCATGAGATGTGATATCCAACTCCTTCCCATGCCAATCCTGAGGCCTTCCGATAGCATATGTGGTATCTCAATGCTTCTAATACCAAACCTGAGACCCTCCCTATAACATGAGATGTGATATCCAAGTCCTTCCCATTCCAATCCTGAGACCCTTCCTATTACATGAGATGTGATATCCAACTCCTTCCCATTCCAACCTGAGACCCTTCCTATAGCATGCAATGGGATATCCAACTCCTTCCCATTCCAATCCTGAGACCCTTCCGATAGCATGAAATGTGATATCTCAATGCTTCTACCAAAACTGAGACCCTTCCTATGGCATGAGATGTGATATCCAACTCCTTCCCATTCCAAACCTGAGACCCTTCCTATAGCATGAGATGTGATATCCAACTCCTTCCCATTCCAATCCTGAGACCATTCCTATAGCATGAGTTGTGATATCTCAACCCTTCTAATACCACACCTGAGACCCTTCCTATAACATGAGATGTGATATCCAACTCCTTCCCATTGCAAACCTGAGACCCGTCCTATAGTATGAGATGTGATATCCAACTCCTTCCCATTCCAATCCTGAGACCCTTCCGATAGCATGAGATGTGATATCTCAATGCTTCTTATACCAAACCTGAGACCTTTCCTATAGCATGAGATGTGATAAACAACTCCTTCCCATTCCAATCCTGTGACCCTTCCTATAGCATGAGATATGATATCTCAATGCTTCTAATACCAAACCTGGACTCTTCCTGTAGCATGAGATGTGATGGCCAACTCCTTCCCATTCCAATGCTGCGTCCCTTCCTACATCATGAGATTTGATATCTCAATGCCTCTAATACCAAACCTGAGACCCTTCCTATAACATGAGATTTGATATCCAAGTCCTACCCATTCCAATCCTGAGACCCTTCCTATTACATGAGATGTGATATCCAACTCCTTCCCATTCCAACCTGAGACCCTTCCTATAGCATGCAATGGGATATCCAACTCCTTCCCATTCCAATCCTGAGACCCTTACGATAGCAGAGATGTGATATCTCAATGCTTCTACCAAAACTGAGACCCTTCCTATGGCATGAGATGTGATATCCAACTCCTTCCCATTCCAATCCTGAGACCCTTCCTATAGCATGAGTTGTGATATCTCAATCCTTCTAATACCAAACCTGTGACCCTTCCTATAACATGAAATTTGATATCCAACTCCTTCCTATTCCAAACCCGAGACCCTTCCTATAGCATGAGATTTGATATCTCAATGCTTCTAATACGAAACCTGAGACACTTCCTATAACATGAGATGGGATATCAAACTTCTTCCCATTCCAAACCTGAGACCCTTCCTATAGCATGAGATGTGATATCTCAATGCTTCCAATACCAAACTTTGACCCTTCCTATAGCATGAGATGTGATAGCCAACTCCTTCCCATTCCAATCCTGCGTCCCTTCCTACAGCAGGAGATGTGATATCTCAATGCTTCTAATACCAAACCTGAGACCCTTCCTATAACATGAGATGTGATATTCAACTCCTTCCCATTCCAATCCTGAGACCCTTCCTATACCATGAGATGTGATATCTCAATGCTTCTAATACCAAACCTGTAACCCGTCCTATAACATGAGATGTGATATCCAAATCCTTCCCCTTCCAAACCTAAGACCCTTCCTTTAGCATGAGATGTGATATCCAACTCCTTCCCATTCCAATCCTGAGACCCTTCCGATAGCATGAGATGAGATATCTCAATGCCTCTAACATCAAACCTGAGACCCTCCCTGTTAGGAAAGATTTCGTAATTGTAGGTAATTTTCCTTCCATGTGGCAACCCCTAAACTTTTTGCTGTTGTTTTTCACCTTGTTCTCGACTTTGCCAGAGAAGTGCAGCCTTCTGCCGTACTCCTCTGGGCTTTCGCTCCTTTCTTATGGGGAAACTGACATGCCCTTAAGACAGTCAGTACCGGGAAACGCTGTTTTCCGTAGTTTCTTTTATCATGTTGCGGCTTTCGTGCAACATGACACAAGAGGGCACTGTAAGCTAAGTTACTGCTCTCTTGGGTCTCTAGCCTTCTACAGGCCCTAAATACTCTTTCAGGATTGTAACTGATCGGTGCAAGTGATTCACGGACGGGAATGGTGGCAGCGATCGTTTCTTGTGTTTTGAGCTCCTTTTGGCGTTTTAAGCGTGTTTCTCGCGCTTAACCCAAAATGGTGGCCTGGCTCCCAAAATGGCCAGACCACGAGGCTCCTTTGTCCTGTCCGCTGACCGTCTTGCTCCCTTCACCTTCCCCAGGTCGAGCCGACCCGGGGCCTTCCTTATTTGGGCATGTACTTTCCCGCGAAACACGGATGCTTTCGCTGGCTTCTACATGCCTGGTGTGTGCCTCCAGGATGTGGGCTGGGATGTCTGGTCCCAATACACATCCTGGGTGCCAGAGAGTCTAGGGTGGTGTGAATGCCTGGGACCACCGTGGTCCGTGATAGGTCCACGAATGGTGTGAGTGTTGATGAGCGGATCTCCCATTGGGTCCCCTCCGTTTTGGCGCGAAGGGAACCGTGGATAAGAGGGGGCTGGAAACACCACTACCATGTCGATCTCCTGAGTTCTCATGAACGAAGGAATACAGGAGCCAAGTATCCTGCAACCAAGAGGCTGAATTTAAGAATCGCTGGTGACCCGCTGAAGGACTGCTCCTCTGCACTGCTGTCGCCTTGTGAAACCCTTTTCACCTTTGATCGAACCAGAAGGCCTGTACTGGTACTTCGACCCTTGGAATAGCGGGAACAGCTATTCTCGGCATCTTCACCATCTCCTGCACGTAAGCCTTCGGAAGCGTCTCTGGGCCATCCAGCAGACTGACCAGCCTACACAGGAGTCTTGCTCTGTAACCGCCGCCAGGTTGTGTAGTATTTCCAGTCCTTGTCACTCTCACACGATTCGTACACTTGGCGTTCCCAGGTCTGAAGTGAGTAGTGTACATTTGGCTCAGATACACACGGCCGCTCCGTTGCCCTGCTGTGGTAACAAAATGTGCGGGTTCCTTCATTTGGGACGTCTTTTACTCAACTCTGCTGCTGCAGACTCAACACGACGACGAGACGTCCCCTGCTCTTCTGAACCTGCCAGCGACTGAAACTGACGTGGAGAAGCCTGGGTCTGCTTGCATCGGGGACCGGTGAGTAGCATAGCTAGGAACTGGTCACCCTCCTGCAGGAGCCCATAGCTTTTCCCCGCTGTGTCAAAACAGCACGCCTGTCCGTACTCGCGCTCTGCTTCTGCCCACAGTGGAGGCTGCGCTTGAGTTGTGGAACACTGTTCTTCTTCATTTGTGCACTAAACTGAACTGCCTGATTTCCCTCGAAGAGACTCCCCTTTTGCCCGTTGGCACCAGCGTGTGCAGGTACTTTTGAGCACAAGGCTCCACTCTTCGTAGGGCTCGGACTTCCTTTTAGTTAGGTACCTCTGAAGGCGGACTGGGTCTAAGCATTATTTCGCACTGCCTGTTTTCCTTCCCTTTTAGGTGGACTACACATTTCGTGCATCTAACGCTTGAGACTTGTTTGTATTTGTATATATATTGTATTGGTATGGTATGTGTTGGTTTACTAGAGTTGTATTGTGATTTCTCGCTACGGTCATTGTTTTAAAGGCCTTGGAATAAATGTGTATATATTTTTAATATAACACCTGTTTGGAGTAGTTTGTAAGTGTCCTTGGTTTGTGTGCTCATTGCGGGCTTTCAGTCACCCTCACCCCTCTTGAGACCTAGTCTTGACCGCCGCGATCGCTACCTTGATTGGTCTGGCTTGTCCAGAGGTTACCCTGTTCCAAGTAATTAGGTTGGCCTTCTGAACTTCTGCGCCACCAGGACAGAGTTCAGAAATCCGTCTTAACAAATTGGAGTACAGCGGTGGGATACGACTGAAGGTATCCAGTGTTGCGCACGAACTAAGGCATTTCAAGTTATTCCTACCAGGACACGTGGTGAATTGTTATAGTATAACTTTAAAAAGGCCATAGTCCTATCTAACAGTATGGAAACAAATACCTTGTTAACTTTAAATGCTTCCAAATCAGAAACATTGAAAAAGATGTGTGCGGAGAGAGGTGTTTCCTCTCAAGGCACGAAATTGGATATGATCCAAAGAATCGTGGCGTGGCAAGAAGCACAGCTTGACGCTATAACTTCTGAGGACAGTGCGGAAGGAGGTGGGGCTGCTCTCACTGGTAGAACCGACGGTTCTGCCGCTGCACTGATCCATCGCGACCACGAGGACAGGGAGGATGAGATGTCTAATGTTTCCTCTGCCAGTGCTGATGGGGAGGCTATGCTTGAATTCAAGAAGCAAGAGCTGCGGTTTAGGCAGAAGGAGCTTGAATTCAGCATAGCCAAACTAAAAATCGAACAGGCAGAAAAACAGAAAGACAGGGATCACCAGTTGGAACTGGCCAAGCTTCAGGTTGCAAATGGGTCCAAGGGTCCTGGACATGGGTCTGGGGCCTCCTCTCATCCACGGTTTCCGAAAGATCTGCTCAGTGTGTATGAGGAAAGGAATGACATTATGGACTGGCTGAATGTGTTTGAGTATGCATGCGAAGTTCAACAAGTTGACAATGCTGATAAGATTGCCTGGTTACTCAGCAGACAGCCCAATTCTGGCTGTAGTGCCATTATGGAAATGTCGAAGGCTGAGCGAGCTGATTTCGCAATGTTAAAGCAAACTCTCATTTTAAAGTTTGGGAAGACTCCGGCCCAATATTTGAAACGATTCAGAGAGTATAAGAAAAAGGAAGGTGGTACTTGGGTATCTTATGTCACTGAATCCTTGAAAAACTTAACTGGCTGGGTCGAAGGTTATAAGGTTTCTACCTTCAAAGGCATGATAAATCTTGTCATGCTGGAACACATTTTTGCATCTTCTTCCCCGGAGCTTAAGCAGCATTTGGCCGATTCGAAGGAGATAGATCCTAAGAAGCTAGCCATTGCAGCAGACTTATGGGTGTCACATCGAGTGTCCCATAAGGACAAAACTCATCCTGGTAAGCAGGAGGAAGGGAAAAAGTCCAAAGATAAGGAGGGTGGAGAATCTGATAAATCTTCTTCTCAAAAGGGCCACAAAAAGAAAAATAAGGATAAGACACAAGAGAACTCACAGGGTAGTGGAGGTCAGCCTGCGAAACAGAACTCTGGTTACAATAAGCCTCCCTATGTAAACATACCCAATGGATCTTGTTTTGCTTGTGGAGCAACTGACCACGTGAAGGGGGATCCCCGGTGTAAGGTTAGACCTTTGGGGGTCCACTCCGCTAATCTGGCCTTCTCCTCCTACGAGGAAGAAGAGATTACAGGAGCATCCTTCTCCTCAGACTCATTTCCCAGCGGGATAGAGGCTGAGGTAGTTTTAGTTTCCCTGGGTTCCTGGGAGCCTAAAGTCGCAGAAGCTTATGCTAGGATTCCAGATAATACCAAGCACTACTTTAAAGACAGTGTGCTGATCAATGGAGTAGATACTCCAGCTCTTAGGGATAGTGGGTGCAGTCGAACTGTAGTGGATTCTACCTTGGTAGACTCAGAGAAAGTTGCCAGAGCTACTCTGATGCCCACTAAGTTGGCTGACGGCCCACTCCGTATGTTCCCAGTAATACCTGTAAATCTTACTTTAAATGGTACAGCAGTCAGGATTCCAGTGAGCATTCAGAGAAACGTCCCAGGAAAGGTCTTGTTAGGTAATGATCTCAGAGCTTTAGGGCTCGTGGGAGACACTGCCGAAAGACCCTACACACGGTCTCAAGCACGGGCAGCATTGGCCAAGACCAATACGCCGCCCCAGCCGAAGGGGAAACCCAAGGCGAAAGGAGTCAACAAGTCAAGACGAGGGAAAGAGAATATTCCCCCGAGCTCGCCTACCACTGCGGTGGAGGAAGTTGGTCAATCGCCCGGGCCTGACGAGGAGGTGGCGATGCCTGAAGTATTTGACCCCAACGACGATCCTGAACTAAAAGACTTGTTAGTTGAAGGAGGTCCTGATAGGGACGAATTCAGTAAAGGCCAACGTGAGTGCCCATCTCTGGAAGGCCTAAGGAAACAGGCCTGCTCCCAGCTTGAGGGTGAACCTCCTGGGACGCATAGGATTTATTGGGAAGGTGGACTCCTGTATAGTGAGCCCACAGAGTCTACAGAAGGAGACCATAGGAGGTTGGTGGTTCCCCTTGCTGTAAGACCCTTCCTCCTGCAGTTGGCGCATGAAGTGCCCCTTGCTGGTCACCTTGGTATTAAGAGGACCAAGCAAAGGTTATCCATGCACTTCTACTGGCCCAAGATGGGGGTGCAAGTAGAAAGTCACTGCAGGAGTTGTGCCTCCTGCCAGTTATCTGGTAAGGTTGGCTCGACAATCCAAGCTCCGTTGGTACCGCTCCCAGTTGTGGGGGTACCATTTGAAAGGGTAGGGATCGACATCGTTGGTCCCCTTGACCCGCAAACATCCTCAGGCAATAGGTTTATCCTGGTGCTGGTCGACCATGTAACCAGATATCCTGAGGCCATCCCATTGAAAACTGTAACTGCCAAGTCAGTTGCAAAAGCTTTACTTGGCATATTTACTAGGGTTGGCTTCCCTAAAGAAGTTGTGTCGGATCGTGGCAGCAACTTTATGTCAAAGTATATGCAGGCTATGTGGAAAGAATGTGGGGTCACCTACAAGTTCTCTTCTGCATACCACCCCCAGACCAATGGTCTGGTGGAAAGTTGCAACAGAACGTTAAAGAGCATGATTGGGGCTCTGGAAGAACCTCAGAGAAGAAAATGGGATCTTCTTTTACCATGCTTACTGTATGCCTACCGAGAGGTACCACAGGAGGGTGTTGGCTTCAGCCCCTTCGAACTTCTGTTCGGTCATCCTGTACGGGGACCCTTAGCCATAGTCAAAGAGGGATGGGAGATGCCCACTCCCCCTGTTACTACCAACGTAGTTGATTATGTGCTAGGGCTCAGAAAACGGATGGTACTTTTGATGGGCTTGGCTAGTGATAAATTGAAGGCAGGACAAGCGCTGGTGAAACATTGGTACGACCAGAAAGCTTCCCTCATCAACTTTACACCTGGTCAGCAAGTCCTGATCATGAATCCCATAAGGCCTCGAGCTTTACAGGACAAATGGTCAGGCCCTTACACAGTGGTGGAGCCCCTGGGTGAGGTTAACTATTTAGTGGACCTTGGAAGGCCTGAAGAGGCTCCAAAAGTGTTTCACGTAAATAGGCTGAAGGCTTTCGTCCCAAGAGTCGAAATCGCAGCACTGCTACTGGCTTCAGATGTTGAGGAAGAGGAGTCTGAACCTCTCCCCGACCTGTTCCAAAGCGGTCCTTCAGATAGCTCCTTTGAGGGTGTCCGAGTGGCCCCTCACCTGACTACTGATCAGCAGGCTGAGGTGAAAAGTTTGCTTAGGCAGTTTTCCCCCCTGTTTTCACAGTCGCCTGGTTTGACACCTTGGTGCAAACATAACATAGAAACAGGAGACAGTGTACCTACCAAAAGTAGGGGATACAGGATGTCAGACAAAGTATGGTCTTATATTAAGACCAAGGTCAACAAGATGTTAGACCTTGGGGTGATTGAACCCTCCAGTAGTCCTTGGTCCAGCCCTGTGGTTTTGGTTCCAAAGGCAGGCACTTCTGAATTGAGGTTCTGCGTGGACTACAGGGCTCTGAATGCTGTCACCAAGACAGATGCACACCCCTTGCCTCGAACAGATGAGCTGGTGGATACTTTGGGTGCCTCCAAGTACCTCAGCACGTTTGACCTCACTGCTCGCTATTGGCAAATAGCTTTAGCAGAACATGCCAAGGAGAAGACAGCATTTTCTACTCCAGATGTCCTTTACAAATTCCGGGTAATGCCGTTCCGGTTGAAGAATGCACCTGCCACTTTCCAGAGGCTTGTGAATCATGTTTTGAATGGGTTGGACGAATTCTGTCTCGCATATCTGGATGATATAGCAGTTTTCAGTGCCACCTGGGAAGACCATGTGAAACACCTCAGGATTGTGCTCCAGTCTCTTCAGAAAGCACACTTGATCATAAAGGCTAGTAAATGCCAGATTGGACAAGGCTCAGTGGTTTACCATGGACATGAAGTAGGTGGAGGGAGGATACAGCCTCTTCCCAGTAAAGTACAAGCAGTACAAGACTGGCCTACCCCCACTACACAAACCCAAGTGAGAGCCTTCTTAGGACTCACAGGGTATTACCGAAACTTCGTGGCAGACTATGGCACCATAGCTGCCCCTCTGACTGCCCTCACAACTCCGAAGAAACCCAAGAAGGTAACTTGGACCGACGAGTGTGAGAAGGCCTTCAATGGCTTAAAAGACTCCTTGTGCCAGGCCCCTGTCCTCAGGGCCCCTGATTATCAAAGACCTTTTATCGTGCAGACGGACGCCTCTGACACTGGGATAGGAGCTGTACTATCACAAGTAGATGAGAAGGGTAAGGAACACCCTATTGGTTTTATTAGCCGCCAGCTTAAGGACAGAGAGCTCAGATGGTCCACGGTAGAGAAAGAATGTTTCTCTGTTGTGTGGGCCCTAAGGAAGCTGAGGCCCTACCTCTATGGGACCCACTTCACTGTGCAAACTGACCATAAGCCCTTAAAGTGGCTAATGAACATGAAGGGGGAGAATCCAAAGTTGCTTAGGTGGTCCATAAGTCTACAAGGCTTCGACTTCACTATTGAGCATAGGCCAGGTGTCCAACATAGCAATGCGGATGGGTTGTCCAGAATGTTTAACCGACCTGAACAAGAGACTCATCCAGGGGTGGATTAGTTCCCCCTGTCCATAGTCTGGGAGGGGCGAGTGTTAGGAAAGATTTCGAAATTGTAGGTAATTTTCCTTCCATGTGGCAACCCCTAAACTTTTTGCTGTTGTTTTTCACCTTGTTCTCGACTTTGCCAGAGAAGTGCAGCCTTCTGCCGCACTCCTCTGGGCTTTCGCTCCTTTCTTACGGGGAAACTGACATGCCCTTAAGACAGTCAGTACCGGGAAACGCTGTTTTCCGTAGTTTCTTTTATCATGTTGCGGCTTTCGTGCAACATGACACAAGAGGGCACTGTAAGCTAAGTTACTGCTCTCTTGGGTCTCTAGCCTTCTACAGGCCCTAAATACTCTTTCAGGATTGTAACTGATCGGTGCAAGTGATTCACGGACGGGAATGGTGGCAGCAATCGTTTCTTGTGTTTTGAGCTCCTTTTGGCGTTTTAAGCGTGTTTCCCGCGCTTAACCCAAAATGGTGGCCTGGCTCCCAAAATGGCCAGACCACGAGGCTCCTTTGTCCTGTCCGCTGACCGTCTTGCTCCCTTCACCTTCCCCAGGTCGAGCCGACCTGGGGCCTTCCTTTTTTGGGCATGTACTTTCCCGCGAAACACGGATGCTTTCGCGGGCTTCTACATGCCTGGTGTGTGCCTCCAGGATGTGGGCTGGGATGTCTGGTCCCAATACACATCCTGGGTGCCAGAGAGTCTAGGGTGGTGTGAATGCCTGGGACCACCGTGGTCCGTGATAGGTCCACGAATGGTGTGAGTGTTGATGAGCGGATCTCCCATTGGGTCCCCTCCGTTTTGGCGCGAAGGGAACCGTGGATAAGAGGGGTCTGGAAACACCACTACCATGTCGATCTCCTGAGTTCTCACAAACGAAGGACTACAGGAGCCAAGTATCCTGCAACCAAGAGGCTGAACCGAGGAATCGCTAGTGACCCGCTGAAGGGCTGTTCCTCTGCACTGCTGTCGCCTTGTGAAACCCTTTTCACCTTTGATAGAACCAGAAGGCCTGTACTGGTACTTGGACCCTTGGAATAGCGGGAACAGCTATTCTCGGCATCTTCACCATCTCCTGCACGTAAGCCTTCGGAAGCGTCTCTGGGCCATCCAGCAGACTGACCAGCCTACACAGGAGTCTTGCTCTGTAACCGCCGCCAGGTTGTGTAGTATTTCGAGTCCTTGTCACTCTCACACGATTCGTACACTTGGCGTTCCTAGGTCTGAAGTGAGTAGTGTACATTTGGCTCAGATACACACGGCCGCTCCGTTGCCCTGCTGTGGTAACAAACTGTGCGGGTTCCTTCGTTTGGGAAGTCTTTTACTCAACTCTGCTGCTGCAGACTCAACACGACGACGAGACGTCCCCTGCTCTTCTGAACCTGCCAGCGACTGAAACTGACGCGGAGAAGCCTGGGTCTGCTTGCATCGGGGACCGGTGAGTAGCATAGCTAGGAACTGGTCACCCTCCTGCAGGAGCCCATAGCTTTTCCCCGCTGTGTCAAAACAGCACGCCTTTCCGTACTCGCGCTCTGCTTCTGCCCACAGTGGAGGCTGCGCTTGAGTTGCGGAACACTGTTCTTCATTTGTGCACTAAACTGAACTGCCTGATTTCCCTCGAAGAGACTCCCCTTTTGCCCGTTGGCACCAGCGTGTGCAGGTACTTTTGAGCACAAGGCTCCACTCTTCGTAGGGCTCGGACTTCCTTTTAGTTAGGTGCCTCTGAAGGCGGACTGGGTCTAAGCATTATTTCGCACTGCCTGTTTTCCTTCCCTTTTAGGTGGACTACACATTTCGTGCATCTAACTCTTGAGACTTGTTTGTATTTGTATATATATTGTATTGGTATGGTATGTGTTGGTTTACTAGAGTTGTATTGTGATTTCTCGCTACGGTCATTGTTTTAAAGGCCTTGGAATAAATGTGTATATATTTTTAATATAACACCTGTTTGGAGTAGTTTGTAAGTGTCCTTGCTTTGTGTGCTCATTGCGGGCTTTCAGTCACTCTCACCCCTCTTGAGACCTAGTCTTGACCGCCGCGATCGCTACCTTGATTGGTCTGGCTTGTCCAGAGGTTACCCTGTTCCAAGTAATTAGGTTGGCCTTCTGAACTTCTGCGCCACCAGGACAGAGTTCAGAAATCCGTCTTAACACTCCCTATAACATGAGATGTGATATTCAACTCCTTCCCGTTCCATTCCTGAGACCCTTCCTATAGCATGAGATGTGATATCTCAATGCTTCTTATACCAAACCTGAGACCCTTCCTATAACATGAGATGTGATATCCTACTCCTTCCCATTCCAAACCTGAGACCCTTCCTATAGCATGAGATGTGATATCCAACTCCTTCCCATTCCAATCCTGAGACCCTTCCTATAACATGAGTTGTGATATCTCAATCCTTCTAATACCAAACCTGAGACCCTTCCTATAACATGAGATGTGATATCCAACTCCTTCCCATTCCAAACCTGAGACCTGTCCTATAGTATGAGATGTGATATCCAACTCCTTCCCATTCCAATCCTGAGACCCTTCCGACAGCATGAGATGTGATATCTCAATGCTTCTTATACCAAACCTTAGACCCTTCCTATAGCATGAGATGTGATAAACAACTCCTTCCCATTCCAATCCTGTGACCCTTCCTATAGCATGAGATGTGATATCTCAATGCTTCTAATACCAAACCTGGACTCTTCCTATAGCATGAGATGTGATGGCCAACTCCTTTCCATTCGAATCCTGCGTCCCTTCCTACATCATGAGATTTGATATCTCAATGCTTCTAATACCGAACCTGAGACCCTTTTTATAACATGAGATGTGATATCCAAGTCCTTCCCATTCCAATCCTGAGGCCTTCCGATAGCATATGTGGTATCTCAATGCTTCTAATACCAAATCTTAGACCCTCCCTATAGCATGAGATGTGATATCCAAGTCCTTCCCATTCCAATCCTGAGACCCTTCCTATTACATGAGATGTGATATCCAACTCCTTCCCATTCCAACCTGAGACCCTTCCTATAGCATGAATTGTGATATCTCAATCCTTCTAATACCAAACCTGAGACCCTTCCTATAACATGAAATGTGATATCCAACTCCTTCCCATTTCAAACCTGAGACCCTTCCTATAGCATGATATGTGATATCTCAATGCTTCTAATACCAAACCTGTAACCCGTCCTATAAAATGAGATGTGATATCCAAATCCTTCGCCTTCCAAACCTGAGACCCTCACTTTAGCATGCGATGTGATATCCAAGTCCTTCCCATTTCAAACCTGAGACCCTTCCTATAGCATGAGATGTGATATCCAACTCCTTCCCATTCCAATCGTGAGACCCTTCCTATAGCATGAATTGTGATATCTCAATCCTTCTAATACCAAACCTGAGACCCTTCCTATAACATGAAATGTGATATCCAACTCCTTCCCATTTCAAACCTGAGACCCTTCCTATAGCATGATATGTGATATCTCAATGCTTCTAATACCAAACCTGAGACCCTTCCAATAACATGAGATGTGATATTCAACTCCTTCCCATTCCAATCCTGAGACCCTTCCTATACCATGAGATGTGATATCTCAATGCTTCGAATACCAAACCTTTAACCCGTCCTATAAAATGAGATGTGATATCCAAATCCTTCGCCTTCCAAACCTGAGACCCTCCCTTTAGCATGAGATGAGATATCCAACTCCTTCCCATTCCAATCCTGATACCCTTCCGTTAGCATGATATGTGATATCTCAATGCCTCTAATATCAAACATGAGACTCTCCCTATAGCATGAGATGTGATATCCAAGTCCTTCCCATTCCAATCCTGAGACCCTTCCTATAGCATGAGATGTGATATCTCAATGCTTCTAATACCAAACCTGAAACCCTTCCTATAACATGAGATGTGATATCCAACTCCTTCCCATTCCAAACCTGAGACCCTTCCTATAGCATGAGATGTGATATCTCAATGCTTCTAATACAAAACCTGAGACCCTTCCTATAGCATGAGATGTGATATCCAACTCCTTCCCATTTCAATCCTGAGGCCTTTCGATAGCATATGTGGTATCTCAATGCTTCTAATACCAAACCTGAGACCCTCACTATAGCATGAGATGTGATATCCAAGTCCTTCCCATTCCAATCCTGAGACCCTTCCTATTACATGAGATGTGATATCCAACTCCTTCCCATTCCAACCTGAGACCCTTCCTATAGCATGCGATGGGATATCCAGCTCCTTCCCATTTCAATCGTGAGACCCTTCCTATAGCATGAATTGTGATATCTCAATCCTTCTAATACCAAACCTGAGACCCTTCCTATAACATGAAATGTGATATCCAACTCCTTCCCATTTCAAACCTGAGACCCTTCCTATAGCATGATATGTGATATCTCAATGCTTCTAATACCAAACCTGAGACCCTTCCAATAACATGAGATGTGATATTCAACTCCTTCCCATTCCAATCCTGAGACCCTTCCTATACCATGAGATGTGATATCTCAATGCTTCTAATACCAAACCTGTAACCCGTCCTATAAAATGAGATGTGATATCCAAATCCTTCGCCTTCCAAACCTGAGACCCTCCCTTTAGCATGAGATGAGATATCCAACTCCTTCCCATTCCAATCCTGATACCCTTCCGATAGCATGAGATGTGATATCTCAATGCCTCTAATATCAAACATGAGACTCTCCCTATAGCATGAGATGTGAAATCCAAGTCCTTCCCATTCCAATCCTGAGACCCTTCCTATAGCATGAGATGTGATATCTCAATGCTTCTAATACCAAACCTGAAACCCTTCCTATAACATGAGATGTGATATCCAACTCCTTCCCATTCCAAACCTGAGACCCTTCCTATACCATGAGATGTGATATCTCAATGCTTCTAATACAAAACCTGAGACCCTTCCTATAGCATGAGATGTGATATCCAACTCCTTCCCATTCCAATCCTGAGGCCTTCCGATAGCATATGTGGTATCTCAATGCTTCTAATACCAAACCTGAGACCCTCACTATAGCATGAGATGTGATATCCAAGTCCTTCCCATTCCAATCCTGAGACCCTTCCTATTACATGAGATGTGATATCCAACTCCTTACCATTCCAACCTGAGACCCTTCCTATAGCACGCGATGGGATATCCATCTCCTTCCCATTCCAATCCTGAGACCCTTCCGATAGCATGAGATGTGATATCTCAATGCTTCTACCAAAACTGAGACCCTTCCTATGCCATGAGATGTGATATCCAACTCCTTCCCATTCCAAACCTGAGACCCTTCCTATAGCATGAGATGTGATATCCAGCTCCTTCCCATTCCAATCCTGAGACCCTTCCTATAGCATTAGTTGTGATATCTCAATCCTTCTAATACCAAACCTGAGACCCTTCCTATAACATGAAATGTGATATCCAACTCCTTCCCATTCCAAACCTGAGACCCTTCCTATAGCATGATATGTGATATCTCAATGCTTCTAATACCAAACCTGAGACCCCTCCAATAACATGAGAAGTGATATTCAACTCCTTCCCATTCCAATCCTGAGACCCTTCCTATACCATGAGATGTGATATCTCAATGCTTCTAATACCAAACCTGTAACCCGTCCTATAAAATGAGATGTGATATCCAAATCCTTCGCCTTCCAAACCTGAGACCCTCCCTTTAGCATGAGATGTGATATCCAACTCCTTCCCATTCCAATCCTGATACCCTTCCGATAGCATGAGATGTGATATCTCAATGCCTCTAATATCAAACATGAGACTCTCCCTATGGCATGAGATGTGATATCCAAGTCCTTCCCATTCCAATCCTGAGACCCTTCCTATAGCATGAGATGTGATATCTCAATGCTTCTAATACCAAACCTGAGACCCTTCCTATAACATGAGATGTGATATCCAACTCCTTCCCATTCCAAACCTGAGACCCTTCCAATAGCATGAGATGTGATATCTCAATGCTTCTAATACAAAACTTGAGACCCTTCCTATAGCATGAGATGTGATATCCAACTCCTTCCCATTCCAATCCTGAGCCCTTCCGATAGCATATGTGGTATCTCAATGCTTCTAATACCAAACCTGAGACCCTCCCTATAGCATGAGATGTGATATCCAAGTCCTTCCCATTCCAATCCTGAGACCCTTCCTATTACATGAGATCTGATATCCAACTCCTTCCCATTCCAACCTGAGACCCTTCCAATAGCATGCGATGGGATATCCAACTCCTTCCCATTCCAATCCTGAGACCCTTCCGATAGCATGAGATGTGATATCTCAATGCTTCTAAAAAAAACTGAGAACCTTCCTATGGCATGAGATGTGATATCCAACTGCTTCCCAATCCAATCCTGAGACCCTTCCTATAGCATGAGTTGTGATATCTCAATCCTTCTAATACCAAACCTGAGACCCTTCCTATAACATGAGATGTGATATCCAACTCCTTCCAATTCCAAACCTGAGACCCGTCCTATAGTATGAGATGTGATATCCAACTCCTTCCCATTCCAATCCTGAGACCCTTCCGATAGCATGAGATGTGATATCTCAATGCTTCTTATACCAAACCTGAGACCCTTCCTATAGCATGAGATGTGATAAACAACTCCTTCCCATTCCAATCCTGTGACCCTTCCATATCCTGTGATATGTGATATCTCAATGC
The DNA here is from genome assembly GCF_040938575.1 of Ambystoma mexicanum. NCBI lineage: Eukaryota > Metazoa > Chordata > Amphibia > Caudata > Ambystomatidae > Ambystoma > Ambystoma mexicanum. The sequence goes on along the minus strand of NC_090932.1, from coordinate 559,673,463 downwards.
TTCTAGTACCAAACCTGGACTCTTCCCATAGCATGAGATGTGATGGCCAACTCCTTCCCATTCCAATCCTGCGTCCCTTCCTACATCATGAGATTTGATATCTCAATGCTTCTAATACCAAAGCTGAGACCCTTCCTATAACATGAGATGTGATATCCAAGTCCTTCCCATTCCAATCCTGAGACCCTTCCTATAGCATGACATGGGATATCCAACTCCTTCCCATTCCAATCCTGAGACCCTTCCGATAGCAGAGATGTGATATCTCAATGCTTCTACCAAAACTAAGACCCTTCCTATGGCATGAGATGTGATAGCCAACTCGTTCCCATTCCAATCCTGCGTCCCTTCCTACAGAATGAGATTTGATATCTCAATGCTTCTAATACCAAAGCTGAGACCCTTCCTATAACATGAGATGTGATATTCAACTCCTTCCCATTCCAATCCTGAGACCCTTAATATACCATGAGATGTGATATCTCGATGATTTTAATACCAAACTTGAGATCCTTCCTATAACATGAGATGTATTATCTAACTCCTTCCCGTTCCAAACCTGAGACCCTTCCTATAGCATAAGATGTGATATCCAGCTCCTTCCCATTCCAATCCTGAGACCCTTCCTATAGCATGAGTTGTGATATCTCAATCCTTCTAATACCAAACCTGAGACCCTTCCTATAACATGAAATGTGATATCCAACTCCTTCCCATTTCAAACCTGAGACCCTTCCTATAGCATGATATGTGATATCTCAATGCTTCTAAAACCAAACCTGAGACCCTTCCAATAACATGAGATGTGATATTCAACTCCTTCCCATTCCAATCCTGAGACCCTTCTTATACCATGAGATGTGATATCTCAATGCTTCTAATACCAAACCTGTAACCCGTCCTATAAAATGAGATGTGATATCCAAATCCTTCGCCTTCCAAACCTGAGACCCTCCCTTTAGCATGAAATGGGATATCCAAGTCCTTCCCATTCCAATCCTGAGACCCTTTCTATAGCATGAGATGTGATATCTCAATGCTTCTAATACCAAACCTGAGACCCTTCCTATAACATGAGATGTGATATCCAACTCCTTCCCATTCCAAACCTGAGACCCTTCCTATAGCATGAGATGTGATATCCAACTCCTTCCCATGCCAATCCTGAGGCCTTCCGATAGCATATGTGGTATCTCAATGCTTCTAATACCAAACCTGAGACCCTCCCTATAACATGAGATGTGATATCCAAGTCCTTCCCATTCCAATCCTGAGACCCTTCCTATTACATGAGATGTGATATCCAACTCCTTCCCATTCCAACCTGAGACCCTTCCTATAGCATGCAATGGGATATCCAACTCCTTCCCATTCCAATCCTGAGACCCTTCCGATAGCATGAAATGTGATATCTCAATGCTTCTACCAAAACTGAGACCCTTCCTATGGCATGAGATGTGATATCCAACTCCTTCCAATTCCAAACCTGAGACCCTTCCTATAGCATGAGATGTGATATCCAACTCCTTCCCATTCCAATCCTGAGACCATTCCTATAGCATGAGTTGTGATATCTCAACCCTTCTAATACCACACCTGAGACCCTTCCTATAACATGAGATGTGATATCCAACTCCTTCCCATTGCAAACCTGAGACCCGTCCTATAGTATGAGATGTGATATCCAACTCCTTCCCATTCCAATCCTGAGACCCTTCCGATAGCATGAGATGTGATATCTCAATGCTTCTTATACCAAACCTGAGACCCTTCCTATAGCATGAGATGTGATAAACAACTCCTTCCCATTCCAATCCTGTGACCCTTCCTATAGCATGAGATATGATATCTCAATGCTTCTAATACCAAACCTGGACTCTTCCTGTAGCATGAGATGTGATGGCCAACTCCTTCCCATTCCAATGCTGCGTCCCTTCCTACATCATGAGATTTGATATCTCAATGCCTCTAATACCAAACCTGAGACCCTTCCTATAACATGTGATTTGATATCCAAGTCCTACCCATTCCAATCCTGAGACCCTTCCTATTACATGAGATGTGATATCCAACTCCTTCCCATTCCAACCTGAGACCCTTCCTATAGCATGCAATGGGATATCCAACTCCTTCCCATTCCAATCCTGAGACCCTTACGATAGCAGAGATGTGATATCTCAATGCTTCTACCAAAACTGAGACCCTTCCTATGGCATGAGATGTGATATCCAACTCCTTCCCATTCCAATCCTGAGACCCTTCCTATAGCATGAGTTGTGATATCTCAATCCTTCTAATACCAAACCTGTGACCCTTCCTATAACATGAAATTTGATATCCAACTCCTTCCTATTCCAAACCCGAGACCCTTCCTATAGCATGAGATTTGATATCTCAATGCTTCTAATACGAAATCTGAGACACTTCCTATAACATGAGATGGGATATCAAACTTCTTCCCATTCCAAACCTGAGACCCTTCCTATAGCATGAGATGTGATATCTCAATGCTTCCAATACCAAACTTTGACCCTTCCTATAGCATGAGATGTGATAGCCAACTCCTTCCCATTCCAATCCTGCGTCCCTTCCTACAGCAGGAGATGTGATATCTCAATGCTTCTAATACCAAACCTGAGACCCTTCCTATAACATGAGATGTGATATTCAACTCCTTCCCATTCCAATCCTGAGACCCTTCCTATACCATGAGATGTGATATCTCAATGCTTCTAATACCAAACCTGTAACCCGTCCTATAACATGAGATGTGATATCCAAATCCTTCCCCTTCCAAACCTAAGACCCTTCCTTTAGCATGAGATGTGATATCCAACTCCTTCCCATTCCAATCCTGAGACCCTTCCGATAGCATGAGATGAGATATCTCAATGCCTCTAACATCAAACCTGAGACCCTCCCTGTTAGGAAAGATTTCGTAATTGTAGGTAATTTTCCTTCCATGTGGCAACCCCTAAACTTTTTGCTGTTGTTTTTCACCTTGTTCTCGACTTTGCCAGAGAAGTGCAGCCTTCTGCCGTACTCCTCTGGGCTTTCGCTCCTTTCTTATGGGGAAACTGACATGCCCTTAAGACAGTCAGTACCGGGAAACGCTGTTTTCTGTAGTTTCTTTTATCATGTTGCGGCTTTCGTGCAACATGACACAAGAGGGCACTGTAAGCTAAGTTACTGCTCTCTTGGGTCTCTAGCCTTCTACAGGCCCTAAATACTCTTTCAGGATTGTAACTGATCGGTGCAAGTGATTCACGGACGGGAATGGTGGCAGCGATCGTTTCTTGTGTTTTGAGCTCCTTTTGGCGTTTTAAGCGTGTTTCTCGCGCTTAACCCAAAATGGTGGCCTGGCTCCCAAAATGGCCAGACCACGAGGCTCCTTTGTCCTGTCCGCTGACCGTCTTGCTCCCTTCACCTTCCCCAGGTCGAGCCGACCCGGGGCCTTCCTTATTTGGGCATGTACTTTCCCGCGAAACACGGATGCTTTCGCGGGCTTCTACATACCTGGTGTGTGCCTCCAGGATGTGGGCTGGGATGTCTGGTCCCAATACACATCCTGGGTGACAGAGAGTCTAGGGTGGTGTGAATGCCTGGGACCACCGTGGTCCGTGATAGGTCCACGAATGGTGTGAGTGTTGATGAGCGGATCTCCCATTGGGTCCCCTCCGTTTTGGCGCGAAGGGAACCGTGGATAAGAGGGGGCTGGAAACACCACTACCATGTCGATCTCCTGAGTTCTCATGAACGAAGGAATACAGGAGCCAAGTATCCTGCAACCAAGAGGCTGAATTTAAGAATCGCTGAAGGACTGCTCCTCTGCACTGCTGTCGCCTTGTAAAACCCTTTTCACCTTTGATCGAACCAGAAGGCCTGTACTGGTACTTCGACCCTTGGAATAGCGGGAACAGCTATTCTCGGCATCTTCACCATCTCCTGCACGTAAGCCTTCGGAAGCGTCTCTGGGCCATCCAGCAGACTGACCAGCCTACACAGGAGTCTTGCTCTGTAACCGCCGCCAGGTTGTGTAGTATTTCCAGTCCTTGTCACTCTCACATGATTCGCACACTTGGCGTTCCCAGGTCTGAAGTGAGTAGTGTACATTTGGCTCAGATACACACGGCCGCTCCGTTGCCCTGCTGTGGTAACAAAATGTGCGGGTTCCTTCATTTGGGACGTCTTTTACTCAACTCTGCTGCTGCAGACTCAACACGACGACGAGACGTCCCCTGCTCTTCTGAACCTGCCAGCGACTGAAACTGACGTGGAGAAGCCTGGGTCTGCTTGCATCGGGGACCGGTGAGTAGCATAGCTAGGAACTGGTCACCCTCCTGCAGGAGCCCATAGCTTTTCCCCGCTGTGTCAAAACAGCACGCCTGTCCGTACTCGCGCTCTGCTTCTGCCCACAGTGGAGGCTGCGCTTGAGTTGTGGAACACTGTTCTTCTTCATTTGTGCACTAAACTGAACTGCCTGATTTCCCTCGAAGAGACTCCCCTTTTGCCCATTGGCACCAGCGTGTGCAGGTACTTTTGAGCACAAGGCTCCACTCTTCGTAGGGCTCGGACTTCCTTTTAGTTAGGTACCTCTGAAGGCGGACTGGGTCTAAGCATTATTTCGCACTGCCTGTTTTCCTTCCCTTTTAGGTGGACTACACATTTCGTGCATCTAACGCTTGAGACTTGTTTGTATTTGTATATATATTGTATTGGTATGGTATGTGTTGGTTTACTAGAGTTGTATTGTGATTTCTCGCTACGGTCATTGTTTTAAAGGCCTTGGAATAAATGTGTATATATTTTTAATATAACACCTGTTTGGAGTAGTTTGTAAGTGTCCTTGGTTTGTGTGCTCATTGCGGGCTTTCAGTCACCCTCACCCCTCTTGAGACCTAGTCTTGACCGCCGCGATCGCTACCTTGATTGGTCTGGCTTGTCCAGAGGTTACCCTGTTCCAAGTAATTAGGTTGGCCTTCTGAACTTCTGCGCCACCAGGACAGAGTTCAGAAATCCGTCTTAACAAATTGGAGTACAGCGGTGGGATACGACTGAAGGTATCCAGTGTTGCGCACGAACTAAGGCATTTCAAGTTATTCCTACCAGGACACGTGGTGAATTGTTATAGTATAACTTTAAAAAGGCCATAGTCCTATCTAACAGTATGGAAACAAATACCTTGTTAACTTTAAATGCTTCCAAATCAGAAACATTGAAAAAGATGTGTGCGGAGAGAGGTGTTTCCTCTCAAGGCACGAAATTGGATATGATCCAAAGAATCGTGGCGTGGCAAGAAGCACAGCTTGACGCTATAACTTCTGAGGACAGTGCGGAAGGAGGTGGGGCTGCTCTCACTGGTAGAACCGACGGTTCTGCCGCTGCACTGATCCATCGCGACCACGAGGACAGGGAGGATGAGATGTCTAATGTTTCCTCTGCCAGTGCTGATGGGGAGGCTATGCTTGAATTCAAGAAGCAAGAGCTGCGGTTTAGGCAGAAGGAGCTTGAATTCAGCATAGCCAAACTAAAAATCGAACAGGCAGAAAAACAGAAAGACAGGGATCACCAGTTGGAACTGGCCAAGCTTCAGGTTGCAAATGGGTCCAAGGGTCCTGGACATGGGTCTGGGGCCTCCTCTCATCCACGGTTTCCGAAAGATCTGCTCAGTGTGTATGAGGAAAGGAATGACATTATGGACTGGCTGAATGTGTTTGAGTATGCATGCGAAGTTCAACAAGTTGACAATGCTGATAAGATTGCCTGGTTACTCAGCAGACAGCCCAATTCTGGCTGTAGTGCCATTATGGAAATGTCGAAGGCTGAGCGAGCTGATTTCGCAATGTTAAAGCAAACTCTCATTTTAAAGTTTGGGAAGACTCCGGCCCAATATTTGAAACGATTCAGAGAGTATAAGAAAAAGGAAGGTGGTACTTGGGTATCTTATGTCACTGAATCCTTGAAAAACTTAACTGGCTGGGTCGAAGGTTATAAGGTTTCTACCTTCAAAGGCATGATAAATCTTGTCATGCTGGAACACATTTTTGCATCTTCTTCCCCGGAGCTTAAGCAGCATTTGGCCAATTCGAAGGAGATAGATCCTAAGAAGCTAGCCATTGCAGCAGACTTATGGGTGTCACATCGAGTGTCCCATAAGGACAAAACTCATCCTGGTAAGCAGGAGGAAGGGAAAAAGTCCAAAGATAAGGAGGGTGGAGAATCTGATAAATCTTCTTCTCAAAAGGGCCACGAAAAGAAAAATAAGGATAAGACACAAGAGAACTCACAGGGTAGTGGAGGTCAGCCTGCGAAACAGAACTCTGGTTACAATAAGCCTCCCTATGTAAACAGACCCAATGGATCTTGTTTTGCTTGTGGAGCAACTGACCACGTGAAGGGGGATCCCCGGTGTAAGGTTAGACCTTTGGGGGTCCACTCCGCTAATCTGGCCTTCTCCTCCTACGAGGAAGAAGAGATTACAGGAGCATCCTTCTCCTCAGACTCATTTCCCAGCGGGATAGAGGCTGAGGTAGTTTTAGTTTCCCTGGGTTCCTGGGAGCCTAAAGTCGCAGACGCTTATGCTAGGATTCCAGATAATACCAAGCACTACTTTAAAGACAGTGTTCTGATCAATGGAGTAGATACTCCAGCTCTTAGGGATAGTGGGTGCAGTCGAACTGTAGTGGATTCTACCTTGGTAGACTCAGAGAAAGTTGCCAGAGCTACTCTGATGCCCACTAAGTTGGCTGACGGCCCACTCCGTATGTTCCCAGTAATACCTGTAAATCTTACTTTAAATGGTACAGCAGTCAGGATTCCAGTGAGCATTCAGAGAAACGTCCCAGGAAAGGTCTTGTTAGGTAATGATCTCAGAGCTTTAGGGCTCGTGGGAGACACTGCCGAAAGACCCTACACACGGTCTCAAGCACGGGCAGCATTGGCCAAGACCAATACGCCGCCCCAGCCGAAGGGGAAACCCAAGGCGAAAGGAGTCAACAAGTCAAGACGAGGGAAAGAGAATATTCCCCCGAGCTCGCCTACCACTGCGGTGGAGGAAGTTGGTCAATCGCCCGGGCCTGACGAGGAGGTGGCGATGCCTGAAGTATTTGACCCCAACGACGATCCTGAACTAAAAGACTTGTTAGTTGAAGGAGGTCCTGATAGGGATGAATTCAGTAAAGGCCAACGTGAGTGCCCATCTCTGGAAGGCCTAAGGAAACAGGCCTGCTCCCAGCTTGAGGGTGAACCTCCTGGGACGCATAGGATTTATTGGGAAGGTGGACTCCTGTATAGTGAGCCCACAGAGTCTACAGAAGGAGACCATAGGAGGTTGGTGGTTCCCCTTGCTGTAAGACCCTTCCTCCTGCAGTTGGCGCATGAAGTGCCCCTTGCTGGTCACCTTGGTATTAAGAGGACCAAGCAAAGGTTATCCATGCACTTCTACTGGCCCAAGATGGGGGTGCAAGTAGAAAGTCACTGCAGGAGTTGTGCCTCCTGCCAGTTATCTGGTAAGGTTGGCTCGACAATCCAAGCTCCGTTGGTACCGCTCCCAGTTGTGGGGGTACCATTTGAAAGGGTAGGGATCGACATCGTTGGTCCCCTTGACCCGCAAACATCCTCAGGCAATAGGTTTATCCTGGTGCTGGTCGACCATGTAACCAGATATCCTGAGGCCATCCCATTGAAAACTGTAACTGCCAAGTCAGTTGCAAAAGCTTTACTTGGCATATTTACTAGGGTTGGCTTCCCTAAAGAAGTTGTGTCGGATCGTGGCAGCAACTTTATGTCAAAGTATATGCAGGCTATGTGGAAAGAATGTGGGGTCACCTACAAGTTCTCTTCTGCATACCACCCCCAGACCAATGGTCTGGTGGAAAGTTGCAACAGAACGTTAAAGAGCATGATTGGGGCTCTGGAAGAACCTCAGAGAAGAAAATGGGATCTTCTTTTACCATGCTTACTGTTTGCCTACCGAGAGGTACCACAGGAGGGTGTTGGCTTCAGCCCCTTCGAACTTCTGTTCGGTCATCCTGTACGGGGACCCTTAGCCATAGTCAAAGAGGGATGGGAGATGCCCACTCCCCCTGTTACTACCAACGTAGTTGATTATGTGCTAGGGCTCAGAAAACGGATGGTACTTTTGATGGGCTTGGCTAGTGATAAATTGAAGGCAGGACAAGCGCTGGTGAAACATTGGTACGACCAGAAAGCTTCCCTCATCAACTTTACACCTGGTCAGCAAGTCCTGATCATGAATCCCATAAGGCCTCGAGCTTTACAGGACAAATGGTCAGGCCCTTACACAGTGGTGGAGCCCCTGGGTGAGGTTAACTATTTAGTGGACCTTGGAAGGCCTGAAGAGGCTCCAAAAGTGTTTCACGTAAATAGGCTGAAGGCTTTCGTCCCAAGAGTCGAAATCGCAGCACTGCTACTGGCTTCAGATGTTGAGGAAGAGGAGTCTGAACCTCTCCCCGACCTGTTCCAAAGCGGTCCTTCAGATAGCTCCTTTGAGGGTGTCCGAGTGGCCCCTCACCTGACTACTGATCAGCAGGCTGAGGTGAAAAGTTTGCTTAGGCAGTTTTCCCCCCTGTTTTCACAGTCGCCTGGTTTGACACCTTGGTGCAAACATAACATAGAAACAGGAGACAGTGTACCTACCAAAAGTAGGGGATACAGGATGTCAGACAAAGTATGGTCTTATATTAAGACCGAGGTCAACAAGATGTTAGACCTTGGGGTGATTGAACCCTCCAGTAGTCCTTGGTCCAGCCCTGTGGTTTTGGTTCCAAAGGCAGGCACTTCTGAATTGAGGTTCTGCGTGGACTACAGGGCTCTGAATGCTGTCACCAAGACAGATGCACACCCCTTGCCTCGAACAGATGAGCTGGTGGATACTTTGGGTGCCTCCAAGTACTTCAGCACGTTGGACCTCACTGCTCGCTATTGGCAAATAGCTTTAGCAGAACATGCCAAGGAGAAGACAGCATTTTCTACTCCAGATGTCCTTTACCAATTCCGGGTAATGCCGTTCCGGTTGAAGAATGCACCTGCCACTTTCCAGAGGCTTGTGAATCATGTTTTGAATGGGTTGGACGAATTCTGTCTCGCATAGCTGGATGATATAGCAGTTTTCAGTGCCACCTGGGAAGACCATGTGAAACACCTCAGGATTGTGCTCCAGTCTCTTCAGAAAGCACACTTGATCATAAAGGCTAGTAAATCCCAGATTGGACAAGGCTCAGTGGTTTACCATGGACATGAAGTAGGTGGAGGGAGGATACAGCCTCTTCCCAGTAAAGTACAAGCAGTACAAGACTGGCCTACCCCCACTACACAAACCCAAGTGAGAGCCTTCTTAGGACTCACAGGGTATTACCGAAACTTCGTGGCAGACTATGGCACCATAGCTGCCCCTCTGACTGCCCTCACAACTCCGAAGAAACCCAAGAAGGTAACTTGGACCGACGAGTGTGAGAAGGCCTTCAATGGCTTAAAAGACTCCTTGTGCCAGGCCCCTGTCCTCAGGGCCCCTGATTATCAAAGACCTTTTATCGTGCAGACGGACGCCTCTGACACTGGGATAGGAGCTGTACTATCACAAGTAGATGAGAAGGGTAAGGAACACCCTATTGGTTTTATTAGCCGCCAGCTTAAGGACAGAGAGCTCAGATGGTCCACGGTAGAGAAAGAATGTTTCTCTGTTGTGTGGGCCCTAAGGAAGCTGAGGCCCTACCTCTATGGGACCCACTTCACTGTGCAAACTGACCATAAGCCCTTAAAGTGGCTAATGAACATGAAGGGGGAGAATCCAAAGTTGCTTAGGTGGTCCATAAGTCTACAAGGCTTCGACTTCACTATTGAGCATAGGCCAGGTGTCCAACATAGCAATGCGGATGGGTTGTCCAGAATGTTTAACCGACCTGAACAAGAGACTCATCCAGGGGTGGATTAGTTCCCCCTGTCCATAGTCTGGGAGGGGCGAGTGTTAGGAAAGATTTCGTAATTGTAGGTAATTTTCCTTCCATGTGGCAACCCCTAAACTTTTTGCTGTTGTTTTTCACCTTGTTCTCGACTTTGCCAGAGAAGTGCAGCCTTCTGCCGCACTCCTCTGGGCTTTCGCTCCTTTCTTACGGGGAAACTGACATGCCCTTAAGACAGTCAGTACCGGGAAACGCTGTTTTCCGTAGTTTCTTTTATCATGTTGCGGCTTTCGTGCAACATGACACAAGAGGGCACTGTAAGCTAAGTTACTGCTCTCTTGGGTCTCTAGCCTTCTACAGGCCCTAAATACTCTTTCAGGATTGTAACTGATCGGTGCAAGTGATTCACGGACGGGAATGGTGGCAGCAATCGTTTCTTGTGTTTTGAGCTCCTTTTGGCGTTTTAAGCGTGTTTCCCGCGCTTAACCCAAAATGGTGGCCTGGCTCCCAAAATGGCCAGACCACGAGGCTCCTTTGTCCTGTCCGCTGACCGCCTTGCTCCCTTCACCTTCCCCAGGTCGAGCCGACCCGGGGCCTTCCTTTTTTGGGTATGTACTTTCCCGCGAAACACGGATGCTTTCGCGGGCTTCTACATGCCTGGTGTGTGCCTCCAGGATGTGGGCTGGGATGTCTGGTCCCAATACACATCCTGGGTGCCAGAGAGTCTAGGGTGGTGTGAATGCCTGGGACCACCGTGGTCCGTTATAGGTCCACGAATGGTGTGAGTGTTGATGAGCGGATCTCCCATTGGGTCCCCTCCGTTTTGGCGCGAAGGGAACCGTGGATAAGAGGGGTCTGGAAACACCACTACCATGTCGATCTCCTGAGTTCAAACGAACGAAGGACTACAGGAGCCAAGTATCCTGCAACCAAGAGGCTGAACCGAGGAATCGCTAGTGACCCGCTGAAGGGCTGCTCCTCTGCACTGCTGTCGCCTTGTGAAACCCTTTTCACCTTTGATAGAACCAGAAGGCCTGTACTGGTACTTGGACCCTTGGAATAGCGGGAACAGCTATTCTCGGCATCTTCACCATCTCCTGCACGTAAGCCTTCGGAAGCGTCTCTGGGCCATCCAGCAGACTGACCAGCCTACACAGGAGTCTTGCTCTGTAACCGCCGCCAGGTTGTGTAGTATTTCGAGTCCTTGTCACTCTCACACGATTCGTACACTTGGCGTTCCTAGGTCTGAAGTGAGTAGTGTACATTTGGCTCAGATACACACGGCCGCTCCGTTGCCCTGCTGTGGTAACAAACTGTGCGGGTTCCTTCGTTTGGGAAGTCTTTTACTCAACTCTGCTGCTGCAGACTCAACACGACGACGAGACGTCCCCTGCTCTTCTGAACCTGCCAGCGACTGAAACTGACGCGGAGAAGCCTGGGTCTGCTTGCATCGGGGACCGGTGAGTAGCATAGCTAGGAACTGGTCACCCTCCTGCAGGAGCCCATAGCTTTTCCCCGCTGTGTCAAAACAGCACGCCTTTCCGTACTCGCGCTCTGCTTCTGCCCACAGTGGAGGCTGCGCTTGAGTTGCGGAACACTGTTCTTCATTTGTGCACTAAACTGAACTGCCTGATTTCCCTCGAAGAGACTCCCCTTTTGCCCGTTGGCACCAGCGTGTGCAGGTACTTTTGAGCACAAGGCTCCACTCTTCGTAGGGCTCGGACTTCCTTTTAGTTAGGTGCCTCTGAAGGCGGACTGGGTCTAAGCATTATTTCGCACTGCCTGTTTTCCTTCCCTTTTAGGTGGACTACACATTTCGTGCATCTAACTCTTGAGACTTGTTTGTATTTGTATATATATTGTATTGGTATGGTATGTGTTGGTTTACTAGAGTGGTATTGTGATTTCTCGCTACGGTCATTGTTTTAAAGGCCTTGGAATAAATGTGTATATATTTTTAATATAACACCTGTTTGGAGTAGTTTGTAAGTGTCCTTGCTTTGTGTGCTCATTGCGGGCTTTCAGTCACCCTCACCCCTCTTGAGACCTAGTCTTGACCGCCACGATCGCTACCTTGATTGGTCTGGCTTGTCCAGAGGTTACCCTGTTCCAAGTAATTAGGTTGGCCTTCTGAACTTCTGCGCCACCAGGACAGAGTTCAGAAATCCGTCTTAACACTCCCTATAACATGAGATGTGATATTCAACTCCTTCCCGTTCCATTCCTGAGACCCTTCCTATAGCATGAGATGTGATATCTCAATGCTTCTTATACCAAACCTGAGACCCTTCCTATAACATGAGATGTGATATCCTACTCCTTCCCATTCCAAACCTGAGACCCTTCCTATAGCATGAGATGTGATATCCAACTCCTTCCCATTCCAATCCTGAGACCCTTCCTATAACATGGGTTGTGATATCTCAATCCTTCTAATACCAAACCTGAGACCCTTCCTATAACATGAGATGTGATATCCAACTCCTTCCCATTCCAAACCTGAGACCTGTCCTATAGTATGAGATGTGATATCCAACTCCTTCCCATTCCAATCCTGAGACCCTTCCGACAGCATGAGATGTGATATCTCAATGCTTCTTATACCAAACCTTAGACCCTTCCTATAGCATGAGATGTGATAAACAACTCCTTCCCATTCCAATCCTGTGACCCTTCCTATAGCATGAGATGTGATATCTCAATGCTTCTAATACCAAACCTGGACTCTTCCTATAGCATGAGATGTGATGGCCAACTCCTTTCCATTCGAATCCTGCGTCCCTTCCTACATCATGAGATTTGATATCTCAATGCTTCTAATACCGAACCTGAGACCCTTTTTATAACATGAGATGTGATATCCAAGTCCTTCCCATTCCAATCCTGAGGCCTTCCGATAGCATATGTGGTATCTCAATGCTTCTAATACCAAACCTTAGACCCTCCCTATAGCATGAGATGTGATATCCAAGTCCTTCCCATTCCAATCCTGAGACCCTTCCTATTACATGAGATGTGATATCCAACTCCTTCCCATTCCAACCTGAGACCCTTCCTATAGCATGCGATGGGATATCCAGTCCCTTCCCATTCCAATCGTGAGACCCTTCCTATAGCATGAATTGTGATATCTCAATCCTTCTAATACCAAACCTGAGACCCTTCCTATAACATGAAATGTGATATCCAACTCCTTCCCATTTCAAACCTGAGACCCTTCCTATAGCATGATATGTGATATCTCAATGCTTCTAATACCAAACCTGAGACCCTTCCAATAACATGAGATGTGATATTCAACTCCTTCCCATTCCAATCCTGAGACCCTTCCTATACCATGAGATGTGATATCTCAATGCTTCGAATACCAAACCTGTAACCCGTCCTATAAAATGAGATGTGATATCCAAATCCTTCGCCTTCCAAACCTGAGACCCTCCCTTTTGCATGAGATGAGATATCCAACTCCTTCCCATTCCAATCCTGATACCCTTCCGTTAGCATGATATGTGATATCTCAATGCCTCTAATATCAAACATGAGACTCTCCCTATAGCATGAGATGTGATATCCAAGTCCTTCCCATTCCAATCCTGAGACCCTTCCTATAGCATGAGATGTGATATCTCAATGCTTCTAATACCAAACCTGAAACCCTTCCTATAACATGAGATGTGATATCCAACTCCTTCCCATTCCAAACCTGAGTCCCTTCCTATAGCATGAGATGTGATATCTCAATGCTTCTAATACAAAACCTGAGACCCTTCCTATAGCATGAGATGTGATATCCAACTCCTTCCCATTTCAATCCTGAGGCCTTTCGATAGCATATGTGGTATCTCAATGCTTCTAATACCAAACCTGAGACCCTCACTATAGCATGAGATGTGATATCCAAGTCCTTCCCATTCCAATCCTGAGACCCTTCCTATTACATGAGATGTGATATCCAACTCCTTCCCATTCCAACCTGAGACCCTTCCTATAGCATGCGATGGGATATCCAGCTCCTTCCCATTTCAATCGTGAGACCCTTCCTATAGCATGAATTGTGATATCTCAATCCTTCTAATACCAAACCTGAGACCCTTCCTATAACATGAAATGTGATATCCAACTCCTTCCCATTTCAAACCTGAGACCCTTCCTATAGCATGATATGTGATATCTCAATGCTTCTAATATCAAACCTGAGACCCTTCCAATAACATGAGATGTGATATTCAACTCCTTCCCATTCCAATCCTGAGACCCTTCCTATACCATGAGATGTGATATCTCAATGCTTCTAATACCAAACCTGTAACCCGTCCTATAAAATGAGATGTGATATCCAAATCCTTCGCCTTCCAAACCTGAGACCCTCCCTTTAGCATGAGATGAGATATCCAACTCCTTCCCATTCCAATCCTGATACCCTTCCGATAGCATGAGATGTGATATCTCACTGCCTCTAATATCAAACATGAGACTCTCCCTATAGCATGAGATGTGAAATCCAAGTCCTTCCCATTCCAATCCTGAGACCCTTCCTATAGCATGAGATGTGATATCTCAATGCTTCTAATACCAAACCTGAAACCCTTCCTATAACATGAGATGTGATATCCAACTCCTTCCCATTCCAAACCTGAGACCCTTCCTATACCATGAGATGTGATATCTCAATGCTTCTAATACAAAACCTGAGACCCTTCCTATAGCATGAGATGTGATATCCAACTCCTTCCCATTCCAATCCTGAGGCCTTCCGATAGCATATGTGGTATCTCAATGCTTCTAATACCAAACCTGAGACCCTCACTATAGCATGAGATGTGATATCCAAGTCCTTCCCATTCCAATCCTGAGACCCTTCCTATTACATGAGATGTGATATCCAACTCCTTACCATTCCAACCTGAGACCCTTCCTATAGCACGCGATGGGATATCCATCTCCTTCCCATTCCAATCCTGAGACCCTTCCGATAGCATGAGATGTGATATCTCAATGCTTCTACCAAAACTGAGACCCTTCCTATGCCATGAGATGTGATATCCAACTCCTTCCCATTCCAAACCTGAGACCCTTCCTATAGCATGAGATGTGATATCCAGCTCCTTCCCATTCCAATCCTGAGACCCTTCCTATAGCATTAGTTGTGATATCTCAATCCTTCTAATACCAAACCTGAGACCCTTCCTATAACATGAAATGTGATATCCAACTCCTTCCCATTCCAAACCTGAGACCCTTCCTATAGCATGATATGTGATATCTCAATGCTTCTAATACCAAACCTGAGACCCCTCCAATAACATGAGAAGTGATATTCAACTCCTTCCCATTCCAATCCTGAGACCCTTCCTATACCATGAGATGTGATATCTCAATGCTTCTAATACCAAACCTGTAACCCGTCCTATAAAATGAGATGTGATATCCAAATCCTTCGCCTTCCAAACCTGAGACCCTCCCTTTAGCATGAGACGTGATATCCAACTCCTTCCCATTCCAATCCTGATACCCTTCCGATAGCATGAGATGTGATATCTCAATGCCTCTAATATCAAACATGAGACTCTCCCTATGGCATGAGATGTGATATCCAAGTCCTTCCCATTCCAATCCTGAGACCCTTCCTATAGCATGAGATGTGATATCTCAATGCTTCTAATACCAAACCTGAGACCCTTCCTATAACATGAGATGTGATATCCAACTCCTTCCCATTCCAAACCTGAGACCCTTCCAATAGCATGAGATGTGATATCTCAATGCTTCTAATACAAAACTTGAGACCCTTCCTATAGCATGAGATGTGATATCCAACTCCTTCCCATTCCAATCCTGAGCCCTTCCGATAGCATATGTGGTATCTCAATGCTTCTAATACCAAACCTGAGACCCTCCCTATAGCATGAGATGTGATATCCAAGTCCTTCCCATTCCAATCCTGAGACCCTTCCTATTACATGAGATCTGATATCCAACTCCTTCCCATTCCAACCTGAGACCCTTCCAATAGCATGCGATGGGATATCCAACTCCTTCCCATTCCAATCCTGAGACCCTTCCGATAGCATGAGATGTGATATCTCAATGCTTCTAAAAAAAACTGAGAACCTTCCTATGGCATGAGATGTGATATCCAACTGCTTCCCAATCCAATCCTGAGACCCTTCCTATAGCATGAGTTGTGATATCTCAATCCTTCTAATACCAAACCTGAGACCCTTCCTATAACATGAGATGTGATATCCAACTCCTTCCAATTCCAAACCTGAGACCCGTCCTATAGTATGAGATGTGATATCCAACTCCTTCCCATTCCAATCCTGAGACCCTTCCGATAGCATGAGATGTGATATCTCAATGCTTCTTATACCAAACCTGAGACCCTTCCTATAGCATGAGATGTGATAAACAACTCCTTCCCATTCCAATCCTGTGACCCTTCCATATCCTGTGATATGTGATATCTCAATGCTTCTAGTACCAAACCTGGACTCTTCCTATAGCATGAGATGTGATGGCCAACTCCTTCCCATTCCAATCCTGCGTCCCTTCCTACATCATGAGATTTGATATCTCAATGCTTCTAATACCAAAGCTGAGACCCTTCCTATAACATGAGATGTGATATCCAAGTCCTTCCCATTCCAATCCTGAGACCCTTCCTATTACATGAGATGTGATATCCAACTCCTTCCCATTCCAAACTGAGACCCTTCCTATAGCATGACATGGGATATCCAACTCCTTCCCATTCCAATCCTGAGACCCTTCCGATAGCAGAGATGTGATATCTCAATGCTTCTACCAAAACTAAGACCCTTCCTATGGCATGAGATGTGATAGCCAACTCGTTCCCATTCCAATCCTGCGTCCCTTCCTACAGAATGAGATTTGATATCTCAATGCTTCTAATACCAAACCTGAGACCCTTCCTATAACATGAGATGTGATATTCAACTCCTTCCCATTCCAATCCTGAGACCCTTAATATACCATGAGATGTGATATCTCGATGATTTTAATACCAAACTTGAGATCCTTCCTATAACATGAGATGTATTATCTAACTCCTTCCCGTTCCAAACCTGAGACCCTTCCTATAGCATAAGATGTGATATCCAGCTCCTTCCCATTCCAATCCTGAGACCCTTCCTATAGCATGAGTTGTGATATCTCAATCCTTCTAATACCAAACCTGAGACCCTTCCTATAACATGAAATGTGATATCCAACTCCTTCCCATTTCAAACCTGAGACCCTTCCTATAGCATGATATGTGATATCTCAATGCTTCTAAAACCAAACCTGAGACCCTTCCGATAACATGAGATGTGATATTCAACTCCTTCCCATTCCAATCCTGAGACCCTTCTTATACCATGAGATGTGATATCTCAATGCTTCTAATACCAAACCTGTAACCCGTCCTTTAAAATGAGATGTGATATCCAAATCCTTCGCCTTCCAAACCTGAGACCCTCCCTTTAGCATGAAATGTGATATCCAAGTCCTTCCCATTCCAATCCTGAGACCCTTTCTATAGCATGAGATGTGATATCTCAATGCTTTTAATACCAAACCTGAGACCCTTCCTATAACATGAGATGTGATATCCAACTCCTTCCCATTTCAAACCTGAGACCCTTCCTATAGCATGAGATGTGATATCCAACTCCTTCCCATTCCAATCCTGAGGCCTTCCGATAGCATATGTGGTATCTCAATGCTTCTAATACCAAACCTGAGACCCTCCCTATAGCATGAGATGTGATATCCAAGTCCTTCCCATTCCAATCCTGAGACCCTTCCTATTACATGAGATGTGATATCCAACTCCTTCCCATTCCAACCTGAGACCCTTCCTATAGTATGCAATGGGATATCCAACTCCTTCCCATTCCAATCCTGAGACCCTTCCGATAGCATGAGATGTGATATCTCAATGCTTCTACCAAAACTGAGACCCTTCCTATGGCATGAGATGTGATATCCAACTCCTTACCATTCCAAACCTGAGACCCTTCCTATAGCATGAGAAGTGATATCCAACTCCTTCCTATTCCAATCCTGTGACCCTTCCTATAGCATGAGTTGTGATATCTCAACCCTTCTAATACCAAACCTGAGACCCTTCCTATAACATGAGATGTGATATCCAACTCCTTCCCATTCCAAACCTGAGACCCTTCCTATAGCATGATATGTGATATCTCAATGCTTCTAATACCAAACCTGAGACCTTTCCAATAACATGAGATGTGATATTCAACTCCTTCCCATTCCAATCCTGAGACCCTTCCTATACCATGAGATGTGATATCTCAATGCTTCTAATACCAAACCTGTAACCCGTCCTATAAAATGAGATGTGATATCCAAATCCTTCCTATTCCAATCCTGTGACCCTTCCTATAGCATGAGTTGTGATATCTCAACCCTTCTAATACCAAACCTGAGACCCTTCCTATAACATGAGATGTGATATCCAACTCCTTCCCATTCCAAACCTGAGACCCTTCCTATAGCATGATATGTGATATCTCAATGCTTCTAATACCAAACCTGAGACCTTTCCAATAACATGAGATGTGATATTCAACTCCTTCCCATTCCAATCCTGAGACCCTTCCTATAGCATGAGTTGTGATATCTCAACCCTTCTAATACCAAACCTGAGACCCTTCCTATAACATGAGATGTGATATCCAACTCCTTCCCATTCCAATCCTGATACCCTTCCGATAGCATGAGATGTGATATATCAATGCCTCTAATATCAAATATGAGCCTCTCCCTATAGCATGAGATGTGATATCCAAGTCCTTCCCATTCCAATCCTGAGACCCTTCCTATAGCATGAGATGTGATATCTCAATGCTTCTAATACCAACCCTGAAACCCTTCCTATAACATGAGATGTGATATCCAACTCCTTCCCATTCCAAACCTGAGACCCTTCCTATAGCATGAGATGTGATATCTCTATGCTTCTAATACAAAACCTGAGACCCTTCCTACAGCATGAGATGTGATATCCAACTCCTTCCCATTCCAATCCTGAGGCCTTCCGATAGCATATGTGGTATCTCAATGCTTCTAATACCAAACCTGAGACCCTCCCTATAGCATGAGATATGATATCCAAGTCCTTCCCATTCCAATCCTGAGACCCTTCCTATTACATGAGATGTGATATCCAACTCCTTCCCATTCCAACCTGAGACCCTTCCTATAGCATGCGATGGGATATCCAGCTCCTTCCCATTCCAATCCTGAGACCCTTCCTATAGCATGAATTGTGATATCTCAATCCTTCTAATACCAAACCTGAGACCCTTCCTATAACATGAAATGTGATATCCAACTCCTTCCCATTTCAAACCTGAGACCCTTCCTATAGCATGATATGTGATATCTCAATGCGTCTAATACCAAACCTGAGACCCTTCCAATAACATGAGATGTGATTTTCAACTCCTTCCCATTCCAATCCTGAGACCCTTCCTATACCATGAGATGTGATATCTCAATGCTTCCAATACCAAACCTGTAACCCGTCCTATAAAATGAGATGTGATATCCAAATCCTCGCCTTCCAAACCTGAGACCCTCCCTTTAGCATGAGATGAGATATCCAACTCCTTCCCATTCCAATCCTGATACCCTTCCGATAGCATGAGATGTGATATCTCAATGCCTCTAATATCAAACATGAGACTCTCCCTATAGCATGAGATGTGATATCCAAGTCCTTCCCATTCCAATCCTGAGACCCTTCCTATAGCATGAGATGTGATATCTCAATGCTTCTAATACCAAACCTGAAACCCTTCCTATAACATGAGATGTGATATCCAACTCCTTCCCATTCCAAACCTGAGACCCTTCCTATAGCATGAGATGTGATATCTCAATGCTTCTAATACAAAACCTGAGACCCTTCCTATAGCATGAGATGTGATATCAACTCCTTCCCATTCCAATCCTGAGGCCTTCCGATAGCATATGTGGTATCTCAATGCTTCTAATACCAAACCTGAGACCCTCACTATAGCATGAGATGTGATATCCAAGTCCTTCCCATTCCAATCCTGAGACCCTTCCTATTACATGAGATGTGATATCCAACTCCTTCCCATTCCAACCTGAGACCCTTCCTATAGCATGCGATGGGATATCCATCTCCTTCCCATTCCAATCCTGAGACCCTTCCGACAGCATGAGATGTGATATCTCAATGCTTCTACCAAAACTGAGACCCTTCCTATGGCATGAGATTTGATATCCAACTCCTTCCCAATCCAATCCTGAGACCCTTCCTATAGCATGAGTTGTGATATCTCAAACCTTCTAATACCAAACCTGAGACCCTTCCTATAATATGAGATGTGATATCCAACTCCTTCCAATTCCAAACCTGAGACCCGTCCTGTAGTATGAGATGTGATATCCAACTCCTTCCCATTCCAATCCTGAGACCCTTCCGATAGCATGAGATGTGATATCTCAATGCTTCGTATACCAAACCTGAGACCCTTCCTATAGCATGAGATGTGATAAACAACTCCTTCCCATTCCAATCCTGTGACCCTTCCTATAGCATGAGATGTGATATCTCAATGCTTCTAGTACCAAACCTGGACTCTTCCTATAGCATGAGATGTGATGGCCAACTCCTTCCCATTCCAATCCTGCGTCCCTTCCTACATCATGAGATTTGATATCTCAATGCTTCTAATACCAAACCTGAGACCCTTCCTATAACATGAGATGAGATATCCAAGTCCTTCCCATTCCAATCCTGAGACCCTTCCTATTACATGAGATGTGATATCCAACTCCTTCCCATTCCAAACTGAGACCCTTCCTATAGCATGCGATGGGATATCCAACTCCTTCCCATTCCAATCCTGAGACCCTTCCGATAGCAGAGATGTGATATCTCAATGCTTCCACCAAAACTAAGACCCTTCCTATGGCATGAGATGTGATAGCCAACTCCTTCCCATTCCAATCCTGCGTCCCTTCCTACAGAATGAGATTTGATATCTCAATGCTTCTAATACCAAACCTGAGACCATTCCTATAACATGAGATGTGATATTCAACTCCTTCCCATTCCAATCCTGAGACCCTTAATATACCATGAGATGTGATATCTCGATGATTTTAATACCAAACCTGAGATCCTTCCTATAACATGAGATGTGATATCTAACTCCTTCCCGTTCCAAACATGAGACCCTTCCTATAGCATAAGATGTGATATCCAGCTCCTTCCCATTCCACTCCTGAGACCCTTCCTATAGCATGCGATGGGATATCCAACTCCTTCCCATTCCAATCCTGAGACCCTTACGATAGCAGAGATGTGATATCTCAATGCTTCTTCCAAAACTGAGACCCTTGCTATGGCATGAGATGTGATATCCAACTCCTTCCCATTCCAATCCTGAGACCCTTCCTATAGCATGAGTTGTGATATCTCAATCCTTCTAATACCAAACCTGAGACCCTTCCTATAACATGAAATTTGATATCCAACTCCTTCCCATTCCAAACCCGAGACCCTTCCTATAGCATGAGATTTCATATCTCAATGCTTCTAATACGAAACCTGAGACCCTTCCTATAACATGAGATGGGATATCCAACTTCTTCCCATTCCAAACCTGAGACCCTACCTATAGCATGAGATGTGATATCTCAATGCTTCCAATACCAAATCCGGACACTTCCTATAGCATGAGATGTGATAGCCAACTCCTTCCCATTCCAATCCTGCGTCCCTTCCTACAGCATGAGATTTGATATCTTAATGCTTCTAATACCAAACCTGAGACCCTTCCTATAACATGAGATGTGATATTCAACTCCTTCTCATTCCAATCCTGAGACCCTTCCTATACCATGAGATGTGATATCTCAATGCTTCTTATGCCAAACCTGAGACCCTTACTATAGCATGAGATGTGATAAACAACTCCTTCCCATTCCAATCCTGTGACCCTTCCTATAACATGAGATGTGATATCTCAATGCTTCTAATACCAAACCTGGACTCTTCCTATAGCATGAGATGTGATAGCCAACTCCTTCCCATTCCAATCCTGCGTCCCTTCCTACAGAATGAGATTTGATATCTCAATGCTTCTAATACCAAACATGAGACCCTTCCTATAACAGGAGATGTGATTTTCAACTCTTTCCCATTCCAATCCTGAGACCCTTCCTATAGCATGAGATGTGATATCTCGATGCTTCTAATACCAAACCTGAGATCCTTCCTATAACATGAGATGTGATATCTAACTCCTTCCCATTCCAAACCTGAGACCCTTCCTATAGCATAAGATGTGATATCCAACTCCTTCCCATTCCAATCCTGAGACCCTTCCTATAGCATGAGTTGTGATATCTCAATCCTTCTAATACCAAACCTGAGACCCTTCCTATAACATGAAATGTGATATCCAACTCCTTCCCATTCCAAAACTGAGACCCTTCCTATAGCATGAGATGTGATATCTCAATGCTTCTAAAAGCAAACCTGAGACCCTTCCAATAACATGAGATGTGATATTCAACTCCTTCCCATTCCAATCCTGAGACCCTTCCTATACCATGAGATGTGATATCTCAATGCTTCTAATACCAAACCTGTAAACCGTCCTATAAAATGAGATGTGATATCCAAATCTTTCGCCTTCCAAACCTGAGACCCTCCCTTTAGCATGAGATGTGATATCCAAGTCCTTCCCATTCCAATCCTGAGACCCTTCCTATAGCATGAGATGTGATATCTCGATGCTTCTAATACCAAACCTGAGATCCTTCCTATAACATGAGATGTGATATCTAACTCCTTCCCATTCCAAACCTGAGACCCTTCCTATAGCATAAGATGTGATATCCAACTCCTTCCCATTCCAATCCTGAGACCCTTCCTATAGCATGAGTTGTGATATCTCAATCCTTCTAATACCAAACCTGAGACCCTTCCTATAACATGAAATGTGATATCCAACTCCTTCCCATTCCAAAACTGAGACCCTTCCTATAGCATGAGATGTGATATCTCAATGCTTCTAAAAGCAAACCTGAGACCCTTCCAATAACATGAGATGTGATATTCAACTCCTTCCCATTCCAATCCTGAGACCCTTCCTATACCATGAGATGTGATATCTCAATGCTTCTAATACCAAACCTGTAAACCGTCCTATAAAATGAGATGTGATATCCAAATCTTTCGCCTTCCAAACCTGAGACCCTCCCTTTAGCATGAGATGTGATATCCAAGTCCTTCCCATTCCAATCCTGAGACCCTTCCTATAGCATGAGATGTGATATCTCAATGGTTCTAATACCAAACCTGAGACCCTTCCTATAACATGAGATGTGATATCCAACTCCTTCCCATTCCAAACCTGAGACCCGTCCTATAGTATGAGATGCGATATCCAACTCCTTCCCATTCCAATCCTGAGACCCTTCCGATAGCATGAGATGTGATATCTCAATGCTCTCATACCAAACCTGAGACCCTTCCTATAACATGAGATGTGATATCCAAGTCCTACCCATTCCAATCCTGAGACCCTTCCTATTACATGAGATGTGATATCCAACTCCTTCCCATTCCAACCTGAGACCCTTCCTATAGCATGCGATGGGATATCCAACTCCTTCCCATTCCAATCCTGAGACCCTTCCTATAGCATGAGTTGTGATATCTCAATCCTTCTAATACCAAACCTGAGACCCTTCCTATAACATGAAATTTGATATCCAACTCCTTCCAATTCCAAACCCGAGACCCTTCCTATAGCATGAGATTTGATATCTCAATGCTTCTAATACGAAACCTGAGACCCTTCCTATAACATGAGATGGGATATCCAACTTCTTCCCATTCCAAACCTGATACCCTTCCTATAGCATGAGATGTGATATCTCAATGCTTCCAATACCAAACCCGGACCCTTCCTATAGCATGAGATGTGATAGCCAACTCCTTCCCATTCCAATCCTGCGTCCCTTCCTACAGCATGAGATTTCATATCTCAATGCTTCTAATACCAAACCTGAGACCCTTCCTATAACATGAGATGTGATATTCAACTCCTTCCCATTCCAATCCTGAGACCCTTCCTATAGCATGAGATGTGATATCTCAATGCTTCTAATACCAAACCTGGACTCTTCCTATAGCATGAGATGTGATAGCCAACTCCTTCCCATTCCAATCCTGCGTCCCTTCCTACAGAATGAGATTTGATATCTCAATGCTTCTAATACCAAACATGAGACCCTTCCTATAACATGAGATGTGATATTCAACTCCTTCCCATTCCAATCCTGAGACCCTTCCTATACCATGAGATGTGATATCTCGATGCTTCTAATACCAAACCTGAGATCCTTCCTATAACATGAGATGTGATATCTAACTCCTTCCCATTCCAAACCTGAGACCCT
The DNA here is from genome assembly GCF_040938575.1 of Ambystoma mexicanum. NCBI lineage: Eukaryota > Metazoa > Chordata > Amphibia > Caudata > Ambystomatidae > Ambystoma > Ambystoma mexicanum. The sequence goes on along the minus strand of NC_090932.1, from coordinate 559,649,059 downwards.
TCCTATAGCATAAGATGTGATATCCAACTCCTTCCCATTCCAATCCTGAGACCTTTCCTATAGCATGAGTTGTGATATCTCAATCCTTCTAATACCAAACCTGAGACCCTTCCTATAACATGAAATGTGATATCCAACTCCTTCCCATTCCAAAACTGAGACCCTTCCTATAGCATGAGATGTGATATCTCAATGCTTCTAAAACCAAACCTGAGACCCTTCCAATAACATGAGATGTGATATTCAACTCCTTCCCATTCCAATCCTGAGACCCTTCCTATAGCATGAGATGTGATATCTCAATGCTTCTAATACCAAACCTGAGACCCTTCCTATAACATGAGATGTGATATCCAACTCCTTCCCATTTCAAACCTGAGACCCTTCCTATAGCATGAGATGTGATATCCAACTCCTTCCCATTCCAATCCTGAGGCCTTCCGATAGCATATGTGGTATCTCAATGCTTCTAATACCAAACCTGAGACCCTCCCTATAGCATGAGATGTGATAACCAAGTCCTTCCCATTCCAATCCTGAGACCCTTCCTATTACATGAGATGTGATATCCAACTCCTTCCAATTCCAACCTGAGACCCTTCCTATAGCATGCAATGGGATATCCAACTCCTTCCCATTCCAATCCTGAGACCCTTCCGATAGCATGAGATGTGATATCTCAATGCTTCTACCAAAACTGAGACCCTTCCTATGGCATGAGATGTGATATCCAACTCCTTCCCATTCCAAACCCGAGACCCTTCCTATAGCATGAGATTTCATATTTCAATGCTTCTAATACGAAACCTGAGACCCTTCCTATAACATGAGATGGGATATCCAACTTCTTCCCATTCCAAACCTGAGACCCTTCCTATAGCATGAGATGTGATATCTCAATGCTTCCAATACCAAATCCGGACACTTCCTATAGCATGAGATGTGATAGCCAACTCCTTACCCTTCCAATCCTGCGTCCCTTCCTACAGCATGAGATTTGATATCTGAATGCTTCTAATACCAAACCTGAGACCCTTCCTATAACATGAGATGTGATATTCAACTCCTTCTCATTCCAATCCTGAGACCCTTCCTATACCATGAGATGTGATATCTCAATGCTTCTTATGCCAAACCTGAGACCCTTCCTATAGCATGAGATGTGATAAACAACTCCTTCCCATTCCAATCCTGTGACCCTTCCTATAGCATGAGATGTGATATCTCAATGCTTCTAATACCAAACCTGGACTCTTCCTATAGCATGAGATGTGATAGCCAACTCCTTCCCATTCCAATCCTGCGTCCCTTCCTACAGAATGAGATTTGATATCTCAATGCTTCTAATACCAAACATGAGACCCTTCCTATAACAGGAGATGTGATTTTCAACTCTTTCCCATTCCAATCCTGAGACCCTTCCTATACCATGAGATGTGATATCTCGATGCTTCTAATACCAAACCTGAGATCCTTCCTATAACATGAGATGTGATATCTAACTCCTTCCCATTCCAAACCTGAGACCCTTCCTATAGCATAAGATGTGATATCCAACTCCTTCCCATTCCAATCCTGAGACCCTTTCTTTAGCATGAGTTGTGATATCTCAATCCTTCTAATACCAAACCTGAGACCCTTCCTATAACATGAAATGTGATATCCAACTCCTTCCCATTCCAAAACTGAGACCCTTCCTATAGCATGAGATGTGATATCTCAATGCTTCTAAAAGCAAACCTGAGACCCTTCCAATAACATGAGATGTGATATTCAACTCCTTCCCATTCCAATCCTGAGACCCTTCCTATACCATGAGATGTGATATCTCAATGCTTCTAATACCAAACCTGTAAACCGTCCTATAAAATGAGATGTGATATCCAAATCTTTCGCCTTCCAAACCTGAGACCCTCCCTTTAGCATGAGATGTGATATCCAAGTCCTTCCCATTCCAATCCTGTGACCCTTCCTATAGCATGAGATGTGATATCTCAATGGTTCTAATACCAAACCTGAGACCCTTCCTATAACATGAGATGTGATATCCAACTCCTTCCCATTCCAAACCTGAGACCCGTCCTATAGTATGAGATGTGATATCCAACTCCTTCCCATTCCAATCCTGAGACCCTTCCGATAGCATGAGATGTGATATCTCAATGCTTCTTAAACCAAACCTGAGACCCTTCCTATAGCATGAGATGTGATATCTCAATGCCTCTAATACCAAACCTGAGACCCTTCCTATAACATGAGATGTGATATCCAAGTCCTACCCTTTCCAATCCTGAGACCCTTCCTATTACATGAAATGTGATATCCAACTCCTTCCCATTCCAACCTGAGACCCTTCCTATAGCATGCGATGGGATATCCAACTCCTTCCCATTCCAATCCTGAGACCCTTCCTATAGCATGAGTTGTGATATCTCAATCCTTCTAATACCAAACCCGAGACCCTTCCTATAGCATGAGATTTGATATCTCAATGCTTCTAATACGAAACCTGAGACCCTTCCTATAACATGAGATGTGATATTCAACTCCTTCCCATTCCAATCCTGAGACCCTTCCGATAGCATGAGATGTGATATCTCAATGCCTCTAACATCAAACCTGAGACCCTCCCTATAACATGAGATGTGATATTCAACTCCTTCCCGTTCCAATCCTGAGACCCTTCCTATAGCATGAGATGTGATATCTCAATGCTTCTTATACCAAACCTGAGACCCTTCCTATAACATGAGATGTGATATCCTACTGGTTCCCATTCCAAACCTGAGACCGTTCCTATAGCATGAGATGTGATATCCAACTCCTTCCCAATCCAATCCTGAGACCCTTCCTATAGCATGAGATGTGATATTCAACTCCTTCTCATTCCAATCCTGAGACCCTTCCTATACCATGAGATGTGATATCTCAATGCTTCTTATGCCAAACCTGAGACCCTTCCTATAGCATGAGATGTGATAAACAACTCCTTCCCATTCCAATCCTGTGACCCTTCCTATAGCATGAGATGTGATATCTCAATGCTTCTAATACCAAACCTGGACTCTTCCTATAGCATGAGATGTGATATTCAACTCCTTCCCATTCCAATCCTGAGACCCTTCCGATAGCATGAGATGTGATATCTCAATGCCTCTAACATCAAACCTGAGACCCTCCCTATAACATGAGATGTGATATTCAACTCCTTCCCGTTCCAATCCTGAGACCCTTCCTATAGCATGAGATGTGATATCTCAATGCTTCTTATACCAAACCTGAGACCCTTCCTATAACATGAGATGTGATATCCTACTCCTTCCCATTCCAAACCTGAGACCCTTCCTATAGCATGAGATGTGATATCCAACTCCTTCCCATTCCAATCCTAAGACCCTTCCTATAGCATGAGTTATGATATCTCAATCCTTCTAATACCAAACCTGAGACCCTTCCTATAACATGAGATGTGATATCCAACTCCTTCCCATTCCAAACCTGAGACCTGTCCTATAGTATGAGATGTGATATCCAACTCCTTCCCATTCCAATCCTGAGACCCTTCCGATAGCATGCAATGTAATATCTCAATGCTTCTTATACCAAACCTGAGACCCTTCCTATAGCATGAGATGTGATAAACAACTCCTTCCCATTCCAATCCTGTGACCCTTCCTATAGCATGAGATGTGATATCTCAATGCTTCTAATACCAAACCTGGACTCTTCCTATAGCATGAGATGTGATGGCCAACTCCTTTCCATTCCAATCCTGCGTCCCTTCCTACATCATGAGATTTGATATCTCAATGCTTCTAATACCAAACCTGAGACCCTTTTTATAACATGAGATGTGATATCCAAGTCCTTCCCATTCCAATCCTGAGACCCTTCCTATTACATTAGATGTGATATCCAACTCCTTCCCATTCCAACCTGAGACCCTTTCTATAGCATGCGATGGGATATCCAACTCCTTCCTATTCCAATCCTGAGACCCTTACGATAGCAGAGATGTGATATCTCAATGCTTCTAATACCAAACCTGGACTCTTCCTATAGCATGAGATGTGATGGCCAACTCCTTTCCATTCCAATCCTGCGTCCCTTCCTACATCATGAGATTTGATATCTCAATGCTTCTAATACCAAACCTGAGACCCTTTTTATAACATGAGATGTGATATCCAAGTCCTTCCCATTCCAATCCTGAGACCCTTCCTATTACATTAGATGTGATATCCAACTCCTTCCCATTCCAACCTGAGACCCTTCCTATAACATGAGATGTGATATCCAACTCCTTCCCATTCCAATCCTGAGACCCTTCCTATAGCATGAGTTGTGATATCTCAATCCTTCTAATACCAAACCTGCGACCCTTCCTATAACATGAAATTTGTTATCCAACTCCTTCCCATTCCAAACCCGAGACCCTTCCTATAGCATGAGATTTCATATCTCAATGCTTCTAATACGAAACCTGAGATACTTCCTATAACATGAGATGGGATATCCAACTTCTTCCCATTCCAAACCTGAGACCCTTCCTATAGCATGAGATGTGATATCTCAATGCTTCCAATACCAAATCCGGACACTTCCTATAGCATGAGATGTGATAGCCAACTCCTTACCATTCCAATCCTGCGTCCCTTCCTACAGCATGAGATTTGATATCTCAATGCTTCTAATACCAAACCTGAGACCCTTCCTATAACATGAGATGTGATATTCAACACCTTCCCATTCCAATCCTGAGACCCTTCCTATACCATGAGATGTGATATCTCAATGCTTCTTATACCAAACCTGAGGCCATTCCTATAGCATGAGATGTGATAAACAACTCCTTCCCATTCCAATCCTGTGACCTTTCCTATAGCATGAGATGTGATATCTCAATGCTTGTAATACCAAACCTGGACTCTTCCTATAGCATGAGATGTGATAGCCAACTCCTTCCCATTCCAATCCTGCGTCCCTTCCTACAGAATGAGATTTGATATCTCAATGCTTCTAATACCAAACATGAGATCCTTCCTATAACATGAGATGTGATATCTAACTCCTTCCCATTCCAAACCTGAGACCCTTCCTATAGCATAAGATGTGATATCCAACTCCTTCCCATTCCAATCCTGAGACCCTTCCTATAGCATGAGTTGTGATATCTCAATCCTTCTAATACCAAACCTGAGACCCTTCCTATAACATGAAATGTGATATCCAACTCCTTCCCATTCCAAAACTGAGACCCTTCCTATAGCATGAGATGTGATATCTCAATGCTTCTAAAACCAAACCTGAGACCCTTCCAATAACATGAGATGTGATATTCAACTCCTTACCATTCCAATCCTGAGACCCTTCCTATACCATGAGATGTGATATCTCAATGCTTCTAATACCAAACCTGTAACCCGTCCTATAAAATGAGATGTGATATCCAAATCCTTCGCCTTCCAAACCTGAGACCCTCCCTTTAGCATGAGATGTGATATCCAAGTCCTTCCCATTCCAATCCTGAGACCCTTCCTATAGCATGAGATGTGATATCTCAATGCTTCTAATACCAAATCTGAGACCCTTCCTATAACATGAGATGTGATATCCAATTCCTTCCCATTTCAAACCTGAGACCCTTCCTATAGCATGAGATGTGATATCCAACTCCTTCTCATTCCAATCCTGAGGCCTTCCGATAGCATATGTGGTATCTCAATGCTTCTAATACCAAACCTGAGACCCTCCCTATAGCATGAGATGTGATATCCAAGTCCTTCCCATTCCAATCCTGAGACCCTTCCTATTACATGAGATGTGATATCCAACTCCTTCCCATTCCAACCTGAGACCCTTCCTATAGCATGCAATTGGATATCCAACTCCTTCCCATTCCAAACCTGAGACCCTTCCGATAGCATGAGATGTGATATCTCAATGCGTCTACCAAAACTGAGACCCTTCCTATGGCATGAGATGTGATATCCAACTCCTTCCCATTCCAAACCTGAGACTCTTCCTATAGCATGAGAAGTGATATCCAACTCCTTCCCATTCCAATCCTGAGACCCTTCCTATAGCATGAGTTGTGATATCTCAACCCTTCTAATACCAAACCTGAGACCCTTCCTATAACATGAGATGTGATATCCAACTCCTTTCCATTCCAAACCTGAGACCCGTCCTATAGTATGAGATTTGATATCCAACTCCTTCCCATTCCAATCCTGAGACTCTTCCGATAGCATGAGATGTGATATCTCAATGCTTCTTATACCAAACCTGAGACCCTTCCTATAGCATGAGATGTGATAAACAACTCCTTCCCATTCCAATCCTGTGACCCTTCCTATAGCATGAGATGTGATATCTCAATGCTTCTAATACCAAACCTGGAGTCTTCCTATAGCATGAGATGTGATGGCTGTTAGGAAAGATTTCGTAATTGTAGGTAATTTTCCTTCCATGTGGCAACCCCTAAACTTTTTGCTGTTGTTTTTCACCTTGTTCTCGACTTTGCCAGAGAAGTGCAGCCTTCTGCCGCACTCCTCTGGGCTTTCGCTCCTTTCTTACAGGGAAACTGACATGCCCTTAAGACTGTCAGTACCGGGGAACGCTGTTTCCCGTAGTTTCTTTTATCATGTTGCGGCTTTCGTGCAACATGACACAAGAGGGCACTGTAAGCTAAGTTACAGCTCTCTTGGGTCTCTAGCCTTCTACAGGCCCTAGATACTCGTTTAGGATTGTATCTGATCGGTGCAAGTGATTCAGGGACAGGAATGGTGGCAGCGATCGTTTCTTGTGTTTTGAGCTCCTTTTGGCGTTCTAAGCGCGTTTCTCGCGCTTAACCCAAAATGGTGGCCTGGCTCCCAAAATGGCCAGACCACGAGGCTCCTTTGTCCTGTCCACTGACCGTCTTGCTCCCTTCACCTTCCCCAGGTCGAGCCGACCCGGGGCCTTCCTTATTTGGGCATGTACTTTCCCGCGAAACACGGATGCTTTCGCGGGCTTCTACATGTCTTGTGTGTGCCTCCAGGATGTGGGCTGGGATGTCTGGTCCCAATACACATCCTGGGCGCCAGAGAGTCTAGGGTGGTGTGAATGCCTGGGGCCACCGTGGTCCGTGATTGGTCCACGAATGGTGTGAGTGTTGATGAGCGGATCTCCCATTGGGTCCCCTCCGTTTTGGCGCGAAGGGAACCGTGGATAAGAGGGGGCTGGAAACACCACTACCATGTCGATCTCCTGAGTTCTGACGAACGAAGGAATACAGGAGCCAAGTATCCTGCAACCAAGAGGCTGGACCGAGGAATCGCTGGTGACCCGCTGAAGGACTTCTCCTCTGCACTGCTGTCGCCTTGTGAAACCCTTTTCACCTTTGATCGAACCAGAAGGCCTGTACTGGTACTTCGACCCTTGGAATAGCGGGAACAGCTATTCTCGGCATCTTCACCATCTCCTGCCAGTAAGCCTTCGGAAGCGTCTCTGGGCCATCCAGCTGACTGACCAGCTTACACGGGAATCTTGCTCTGTAACCGCCGCCAGGTTGTGTAGTATTTCGAGTCCTTGTCACTCTCACACGCTTCGTACACTTGGCGTTCCCAGGTCTGAAGTGAGTAGTGTACATTTGGCTCAGATACACACGGCCGCTCCGTTGCCCTGCTGTGGTAACAAACTGTGCGGGTTTCTTCGATTGGGACGTCTTTTTACTCAACCCGACGACGAGGCGTTCCCTGCTCTTCTGAACCTGCCAGCTGCTGAAACTGACGCGGAGAAGCCTGGGTCTGCTTGCATCGGGGACCGGTGAGTAGCATAGCTAGGATCTGGTTGCCCTCCTGCAGGAGCCCATTGCTTTTCCCCGCTGTGTCCAACAGCGCCCTTTTCCGTACTCGCGCTCTGCTTCTGCCCACTGTGGAGGCTGCGCTTGAGTCGCGGAACATGTTCTTCTTCTTTTGTGCACTAAACTGAACTGCCTGATTTCCCTCGAAGAGCTTCTCCTTTTGCCCGTTGGCACCAGCGCGTGCAGGTACTTTTGAGCACAAGGCTCCACTCTTCGCAGGGCTCGGACTTCCATCTAGTTAGGTGCCTCTGAAGGCGAACTGGGTCTAAGCATTATTGCGCACTGCCTGTTTTCCCTTCCTTTTAGGTGGACTACACATTTCGTGCATATAACGCTTGAGACTTGTTGTATTTGTATATATATTGTGTTGATATGGTATGTGTTGGTTTACTATCGTTATATTGTGATTTTCTCGCTACGGTCATTGTTTTAAAGGCCTTGAAATAAATGTGTATATATTTTTAATATAACAACTGTTTGGAGTAGTTTGTAAGTGTTCTTGCTCTGTGTGCTCATTGCGGGCTTTCAGTCACCCTCACCCCACTTGAGACCTAGTCTTGACCGCCGCGATCGCTACCTTGATTGGTCTGGCTCGTCCAGAGGTTACCCTGTTCCAAGTAATTAGGCTGGCCTTCTGAACTTCTGCGCCACCAGGACAGAGTTCAGAAATCCGTCTTAACAATGGCCAACTCCTTCCCATTCCAATCCTGCGTCCCTTCCGACATCATGAGATTTGATATCTCAATGCCTCTAATACCAAACCTGAGACCCTTCCTATAACATGAGATGTGATATCCAAGTCCTTCCAATTCCAATCCTGAGACCCTTCCTATTACATGAGATGTGATATCCAACTCCTTCCCATTCCAACCTGAGACCCTTCCTATAGCATGCGATGGGATATCCAACTCCTTCCCATTCCAATCCTGAGACCCTTACGATAGCAGAGATGTGATATCTCAATGCTTCTACCAAACCTGAAACCCTTCCTATAACATGAAATTTGATATCCAACTCCTTCCCATTCCAAACCCGAGACCCTTCCTATAGCATGAGATTTGATATCTCATTGCTTCTAATACGAAACCTGAGACCCTTCCTATAACATGAGATGGGATATCCAACTTCTTCCCATTCCAAACCTGAGACCCTTCCTATAGCATGAGATGTGATATCTCAATGCTTCCAATACCAAACCTGGACCCTTTCTATAGCATGAGATGTGATAGCCAACTCCTTCCCATTCCAATCCTGCGTCCCTTATTACAGCATGAGATGTGATATCTCAATGCTTCTAATACCAAACCTGAGACCCTTCCTATAACATGAGATGTGATATTCAACTCCTTCCCATTCCAATCCTGAGACCCTTCCTATACCATGAGATGTGATATCTCAATGCTTCTAATACCAAACCTGTAACCCGTCCTATAACATGAGATGTGATATCCAAATCCTTCCCCTTCCAAACCTAAGACCCTCCCTTTAGCATGAGGTGTGATATCCAACTCCTTCCCATTCCAATCCTGAGACCCTTCCGATAGCATGAGATGTGATATCTCAATGCCTCTAACATCAAACCTGAGACCCTCCCTCTAACATGAGATGTGATATTCAACTACTTCCCGTTCCAATCCTGAGACCCTTCCTATAGCATGAGATGTGATATCTCAATGCTTCTTATACCAAACCTGAGACCCTTCCTATAACATGAGATGTGATATCCTACTCCTTCCCATTCCAAACCTGAGACCCTTCCTATAGCATGAGATGTGATATCCAACTCCTTCCCATTCCAATCCTGAGACCCTTCCTATAGCATGAGTTGTGAAATCTCAATCCTTCTAATACCAAACCTGAGACCCTTCCTATAGCATGTGATGTGATAAACAACTCCTTCCCATTCCAATCCTGTGACCCTTCCTATAGCATGAGATGTGATATCTCAATGCTTCTAATACCAAACCTGGACTCTTCCTATAGCATGAGATGTGATGGCCAACTCCTTTCCATTCCAATCCTGCGTCCCTTCCTACATCATGAGATTTGATATTTCAATGCTTCTAATACCAAACCTGAGACCCTTTTTATAACATGAGATGTGATATCCAAGTCCTTCCCATTCCAATCCTGAGACCCTTCCTATTACATGAGATGTGATATCCAACTCCTTCCCATTCCAACCTGAGACCCTTCCTATAGCATGCAATGGGATATCCAACTCCTTCCCATTCCAATCCTGAGACCCTTACGATAGCAGAGATGTGATGTCTCAATGCTTCTACCAAAACTGAGACCCTTCCTATGGCATGAGATGTGATATCCAACTCCTTCCCATTCAAATCCTGAGACCCTTCCTATAGCATGAGTTGTGATATCTCAATCCTTCTAATACCAAACCTGAGACCCTTCCTATAACATGAAATTTGATATCCAACTCCTTCCCATTCCAAACCCGAGACCCTTCCTATAGCATGAGATTTCATATCTCAATGCTTCTAATACGAAACCTGAGACCCTTCCTATAACATGAGATGGGATATCCAACTTCTTCCCATTCCAAACCTGAGACCCTTCCTATAGCATGAGATGTGATATATCAATGCTTCCAATACCAAATCCGGACACTTCCTATAGCATGAGATGTGATAGCCAACTCCTTACCATTCCAATCCTGCGTCCCATCCTACAGCATGAGATTTGATATCTCAATGCTTCTAATACCAAACCTGAGACCCTTCCTATAACATGAGATGTGATATTCAACTCCTTCCCATTCCAATCCTGAGACCCTTCCTATAGCATGAGATGTGATATCTCAATGCTTCTAATACCAAACCTGGACTCTTCCTATAGCATGAGATGTGATAGCCAACTCCTTCCCATTCCAATCCTGCGTCCCTTCCTACAGAATGAGATTTGATATCTCAATGCTTCTAATACCAAACATGAGACCCTTCCTATAACATGAGATGTGATATTCAACTCCTTCCCATTCCAATCCTGAGACCCTTCCTATACCATGAGATGTGATATCTCGATGCTTCTAATACCAAACCTGAGATCCTTCCTATAACATGAGATGTGATATCTAACTCCTTCCCATTCCAAACCTGAGACCCTTCCTATAGCATAAGATGTGATATCCAACTCCTTCCCATTCCAATCCTGAGACCTTTCCTATAGCATGAGTTGTGATATCTCAATCCTTCTAATACCAAACCTGAGACCCTTCCTATAATATGAAATGTGATATCCAACTCCTTCCCATTCCAAAACTGAGACCCTTCCTATAGCATGAGATGTGATATCTCAATGCTTCTAAAACCAAACCTGAGACCCTTCCAATAACATGAGATGTGATATTCAACTCCTTCCCATTCCAATCCTGAGACCCTTCCTATAGCATGAGATGTGATATCTCAATGCTTCTAATACCAAACCTGAGACCCTTCCTATAACATGAGATGTGATATCCAACTCCTTCCCATTTCAAACCTGAGACCCTTCCTATAGCATGAGATGTGATATCCAACTCCTTCCCATTCCAATCCTGAGGCCTTCCGATAGCATATGTGGTATCTCAATGCTTCTAATACCAAACCTGAGACCCTCCCTATAGCATGAGATGTGATAACCAAGTCCTTCCCATTCCAATCCTGAGACCCTTCCTATTACATGAGATGTGATATCCAACTCCTTCCAATTCCAACCTGAGACCCTTCCTATAGCATGCAATGGGATATCCAACTCCTTCCCATTCCAATCCTGAGACCCTTCCGATAGCATGAGATGTGATATCTCAATGCTTCTACCAAAACTGAGACCCTTCCTATGGCATGAGATGTGATATCCAACTCCTTCCCATTCCAAACCCGAGACCCTTCCTATAGCATGAGATTTCATATTTCAATGCTTCTAATACGAAACCTGAGACCCTTCCTATAACATGAGATGGGATATCCAACTTCTTCCCATTCCAAACCTGAGACCCTTCCTATAGCATGAGATGTGATATCTCAATGCTTCCAATACCAAATCCGGACACTTCCTATAGCATGAGATGTGATAGCCAACTCCTTACCATTCCAATCCTGCGTCCCTTCCTACAGCATGAGATTTGATATCTGAATGCTTCTAATACCAAACATGAGACCCTTCCTATAACATGAGATGTGATATTCAACTCCTTCCCATTCCAATCCTGAGACCCTTCCTATAGCATGAGATGTGATATCTCAATGCTTCTAATACCAAACCTGGACTCTTCCTATAGCATGAGATGTGATAAACAACTCCTTCCCATTCCAATCCTGCGTCCCTTCCTACAGAATGAGATTTGATATCTCAATGCTTCTAATACCAAACATGAGACCCTTCCTATAACATGAGATGTGATATTCAACTCCTTCCCATTCCAATCCTGAGACCCTTCCTATACCATGAGATGTGATATCTCGATGCTTCTAATACCAAACCTGAGATCCTTCCTATAACATGAGATGTTATATCTAACTCCTTCCCATTCCAAACCTGAGACCCTTCCAATAGCATAAGATGTGATATCCAACTCCTTCCCATTCCAATCCTGAGACCCTTCCTATAGCATGAGTTGTGATATCTCAATCCTTCTAATACCAAACCTGAGACCCTTCCTATAACATGAAATGTGATATCCAACTCCTTCCCATTCCAAAACTGAGACCCTTCCTATAGCATGAGATGTGATATCTCAATGCTTCTAAAACCAAACCTGAGACCCTTCCAATAACATGAGATGTGATATTCAACTCCTTCCCATTCCAATCCTGAGACCCTTCCTATACCATGAGATGTGATATCTCAATGCTTCTAATACCAAACCTGAGACCCTTCCTATAACATGAGATGTGATATCCAACTCCTTCCCATTTCAAACCTGAGACCCTTCCTATAGCATGAGATGTGATATCCAAGTCCTTCCCATTCCAATCCTGAGACCCTTCCTATAGCATGAGATGTGATATCTCAATGCTTCTAATACCAAACCTGAGACCCTTCCTATAACATGAGATGTGATATCCAACTCCTTCCCATTTCAAACCTGAGACCCTTCCTATAGCATGAGATGTGATATCCAACTCCTTCCCATTCCAATCCTGAGGCCTTCCGATAGCATATGTGGTATCTCAATGCTTCTAATACCAAACCTGAGACCCTCCCTATAGCATGAGATGTGATATCCAAGTCCTTCCCATTCCAATCCTGAGACCCTTCCTATTACATGAGATGTGATATCCAACTCCTTCCAATTCCAACCTGAGACCCTTCCTATAGCATGCAATGGGATATCCAACTCCTTCCCATTCCAATCCTGAGACCCTTCCGATAGCATGAGATGTGATATCTCAATGCTTCTACCAAAACTGAGACCCTTCCTATGGCATGAGATGTGATATCCAACTCCTTCCCATTCCAAACCTGAGACCCTTCCTATAGCATGAGAAGTGATATCCAACTCCTTCCCATTCCAATCCTGAGACCCTTCCTATAGTATGAGTTGTGATATCTCAACCCTTCTAATACCAAACCTGAGACCCTTCCTATAACATGAGATGTGATATCCAACTCCTTCCCATTCCAAACCTGAGACCCATCCTATAGTATGAGATTTGATATCCAACTCCTTCCCATATCAATCCTGAGACTCTTCCGATAGCATGAGATTTGATATCTCAATGCTTCTTATACCAAACCTGAGACCCTTCCTATAGCATGAGATGTGATAAACAACTCCTTCCCATTCCAATCCTGTGACCCTTCCTATAGCATGAGATGTGATATCTCAATGCTTCTAATACCAAACCTGGACTCTTCCTATAGCATGAGATGTGATGGCCAACTCCTTCCCATTCCAATCCTGCGTCCCTTCCTACATCATGAGATTTGATATCTCAATGCCTCTAATAACAAACCTGAGACCCTTCCTATAACATGAGATGTGATATACAATTCCTTCCAATTCCAATCCTGAGACCCTTCCTATTACATGAGATGTGATATCCAACTCCTTCCCATTCCAACCTGATACCCTTCCTATAGCATGCGATGGGATATCCAACTCCTTCCCATTGCAATCCTGAGACCCTTACGATAGCAGAGATGTGATATCTCAATGCTTCTACCAAAACTGAGACCCTTCCTATGGCATGAGATGTGATATCTCAATCCTTCTAATACCAAACCTGAGACCCTTCCTACAACATGAAATTTGATATCCAACTCCTTCCCATTCCAAACCCGAGACCCTTCCTATAGCATGATATTTGATATCTCAATGCTTCTAATACGAAAGCTGAGACCCTTCCTATAACATGAGGTGGGATATCCAACTTCTTCCCATTCCAAACCTGAGACCCTTCCTATAGCATGAGATGTGATATCTCAATGCTTCCAATACCAAACCTGGACCCTTCCTATAGCATGAGATGTGATAGCCAACTCCTTCCCATTCCAATCCTGCGTCCCTTCCGACAGCATGAGATGTGATATCTCAATGCTTCTAATACCAAACCTGAGACCCTTCTTGTAACATGAGATGTGATATTCAACTCCTTCCCATTCCAATCCTGAGACCCTTCCTATACCATGAGATGTGATATCTCAATGCTTCTAATACCAAACCTGTAACCCGTCCTATAACATGAGATGTGATATCCAAATCCTTCGCCTTCCAAACCTGAGACCCTCCCTTTAGCATGAGAGGTGATATCAAACTCCTTCCCATTCCAATCCTGAGACCCTTCCGATAGCATGAGGTGTGATATCTCAATGCCTCTAACATCAAACCTGAGACCCTCCCTATAACATGAGATGTGATATTCAACTCCTTCCCGTTCCAATCCTGAGACCCTTCCTATAGCATGAGATGTGATATCTCAATGCTTCTTATACCAAACCTGAGACCCTTCCTATAACATGAGATGTGATATCCAACTCCTTCCCATTCCAATCCTGAGACCCTTCCTATAGCATGAGTTGTGATATCTCAATCCTTCTAATACCAAACCTGAGACCCTTCCTACAACATGAAATTTGATATCCAACTCCTTCCCATTCCAAACCCGAGACCCTTCCTATAGCATGATATTTGGTATCTCAATGCTTCTAATACGAAAGCTGAGACCCTTCCTATAACATGAGATGTGATATCCAACTCCTTCCCATTCCAATCCTGAGACCCTTCCTATAGCATGAATTGTGATATCTCAATCCTTCTAATACCAAAGCTGAGACCCTTCTTACAACATGAAATTTGATATCCATCTCCTTCCCATTCCAAACCTGAGACCCTTCCTATAGCATGATATTTGATATCTCAATGCTTCTAATACGAAAGCTGAGACCCTTCCTATAACATGAGGTGGGATATCCAACTTCTTCCCATTCCAAACCTGAGACCCTTCCTATAGCATGAGATGTGATATCTCAATGCTTCCAATACCAAACCTGGACCCTTCCTATAGCATGAGATGTGATAGCCAACTCGTTCCCATTCCAATTCTGCGTCCCTTCCTACAGCATGAGATGTGATATCTCAATGCTTCTAATACCAAACCTGAGACCCTTCTTGTAACAGGAGATGTGATATTCAACTCCTTCCCATTCCAATCCTGAGACCCTTCCTATACCATGAGATGTGATATCTCAATGCTTCTAATACCAAACCTGTAACCCGTCCTATAACATGAGATGTGATATCCAAATCCTTCGCCTTCCAAACCTGAGACCCTCCCTTTAGCATGAGAGGTGATATCCAACTCCTTCCCATTCCAATCCTGAGACCCTTCCGATAGCATGAGGCGTGATATCTCATTGCCTCTAACATCAAACCTGAGACCCTCCCTATAACATGAGATGTGATATTCAACTCCTTCCCGTTCCAATCCTGAGACCCTTCCTATAGCATGAGATGTGATATCTCAATGCTTCTTATACCAAACCTGAGACCCTTCCTATAACATGAGATGTGATATCCTACTTCTTCCTATTCCAATCCTGAGACCCTTACGATAGCAGAGATGTGATATCTCAATGCTTATACCAAACCTGAGATCCTTCCTATGGCATGAGATGTAATATCCAACTCCTTCCCATTCCAATCCTGAGACCCTTCCTATAGCATGAAATGTGATATCTCAATGCTTCCACCAAACCTGAGACCCTTCCTATAACATGAGATGTGATATCCAACTCCTTCCCATTCCAAAACTGAGACCCTTCCTATAGCATGAGATGTGATATCTCAATGCTTCTAAAACCAAACCTGAGACCCTTCCAATAACATGAGATGTGATATTCAACTCCTTCCCATTCCAATCCTGAGACCCTTCCTATAGCATGAGATGTGATATCTCAATGCTTCTAATACCAAACCTGAGACCCTTCCTATAACATGAGATGTGATATCCAACTCCTTCCCATTTCAAACCTGAGACCCTTCCTATAGCATGAGATGTGATATCCAACTCCTTCCCATTCCAATCCTGAGGCCTTCCGATAGCATATGTGGTATCTCAATGCTTCTAATACCAAACCTGAGACCCTCCCTATAGCATGAGATGTGATAACCAAGTCCTTCCCATTCCAATCCTGAGACCCTTCCTATTACATGAGATGTGATATCCAACTCCTTCCAATTCCAACCTGAGACCCTTCCTATAGCATGCAATGGGATATCCAACTCCTTCCCATTCCAATCCTGAGACCCTTCCGATAGCATGAGATGTGATATCTCAATGCTTCTACCAAAACTGAGACCCTTCCTATGGCATGAGATGTGATATCCAACTCCTTCCCATTCCAAACCCGAGACCCTTCCTATAGCATGAGATTTCATATCTCAATGCTTCTAATACGAAACCTGAGACCCTTCCTATAACATGAGATGGGATATCCAACTTCTTCCCATTCCAAACCTGAGACCCTTCCTATAGCATGAGATGTGATATCTCAATGCTTCCAATACCAAATCCGGACACTTCCTATAGCATGAGATGTGATAGCCAACTCCTTACCATTCCAATCCTGCGTCCCTTCCTACAGCATGAGATTTGATATCTGAATGCTTCTAATACCAAACATGAGACCCTTCCTATAACATGAGATGTGATATTCAGCTCCTTCCCATTCCAATCCTGAGACCCTTCCTATAGCATGAGATGTGATATCTCAATGCTTCTAATACCAAACCTGGACTCTTCCTATAGCATGAGATGTGATAGCCAACTCCTTCCCATTCCAATCCTGCGTCCCTTCCTACAGAATGAGATTTGATATCTCAATGCTTCTAATACCAAACATGAGACCCTTCCTATAACATGAGATGTGATATTCAACTCCTTCCCATTCCAATCCTGAGACCCTTCCTTTACCATGAGATGTGATATCTCGATGCTTCTAATACCAAACCTGAGATCCTTCCTATAACATGAGATGTTATATCTAACTCCTTCCCATTCCAAACCTGAGACCCTTCCAATAGCATAAGATGTGATATCCAACTCCTTCCCATTCCAATCCTGAGACCCTTCCTATAGCATGAGTTGTGATATCTCAATCCTTCTAATACCAAACCTGAGACCCTTCCTATAACATGAAATGTGATATCCAACTCCTTCCCATTCCAAAACTGAGACCCTTCCTATAGCATGAGATGTGATATCTCAATGCTTCTAAAACCAAACCTGAGACCCTTCCAATAACATGAGATGTGATATTCAACTCCTTCCCATTCCAATCCTGAGACCCTTCCTATACCATGAGATGTGATATCTCAATGCTTCTAATACCAAACCTGTAACCCGTCCTATAAAATGAGATGTGATATCCAAATCCTTCGCCTTCCAAACCTGAGACCCTCCCTTTAGCATGAGATGTGATATCCAAGTCCTTCCCATTCCAATCCTGAGACCCTTCCTATAGCATGAGATGTGATATCTCAATGCTTCTAATACCAAACCTGAGACCCTTCCTATAACATGAGATGTGATATCCAACTCCTTCCCATTTCAAACCTGAGACCCTTCCTATAGCATGAGATGTGATATCCAACTCCTTCCCATTCCAATCCTGAGGCCTTCCGATAGCATATGTGGTATCTCAATGCTTCTAATACCAAACCTGAGACCCTCCCTATAGCATGAGATGTGATATCCAAGTCCTTCCCATTCCAATCCTGAGACCCTTCCTATTACATGAGATGTGATATCCAACTCCTTCCAATTCCAACCTGAGACCCTTCCTATAGCATGCAATGGGATATCCAACTCCTTCCCATTCCAATCCTGAGACCCTTCCGATAGCATGAGATGTGATATCTCAATGCTTCTACCAAAACTGAGACCCTTCCTATGGCATGAGATGTGATATCCAACTCCTTCCCATTCCAAACCTGAGACCCTTCCTATAGCATGAGAAGTGATATCCAACTCCTTCCCATTCCAATCCTGAGACCCTTCCTATAGTATGAGTTGTGATATCTCAACCCTTCTAATACCAAACCTGAGACCCTTCCTATAACATGAGATGTGATATCCAACTCCTTCCCATTCCAAACCTGAGACCCATCCTATAGTATGAGATTTGATATCCAACTCCTTCCCATATCAATCCTGAGACTCTTCCGATAGCATGAGATTTGATATCTCAATGCTTCTTATACCAAACCTGAGACCCTTCCTATAGCATGAGATGTGATAAACAACTCCTTCCCATTCCAATCCTGTGACCCTTCCTATAGCATGAGATGTGATATCTCAATGCTTCTAATACCAAACCTGGACTCTTCCTATAGCATGAGATGTGATGGTCAACTCCTTCCCATTCCAATCCTGCGTCCCTTCCTACATCATGAGATTTGATATCTCAATGCCTCTAATAACAAACCTGAGACCCTTCCTATAACATGAGATGTGATATACAATTCCTTCCAATTCCAATCCTGAGACCCTTCCTATTACATGAGATGTGATATCCAACTCCTTCCCATTCCAACCTGATACCCTTCCTATAGCATGCGATGGGATATCCAACTCCTTCCCATTGCAATCCTGAGACCCTTACGATAGCAGAGATGTGATATCTCAATGCTTCTACCAAAACTGAGACCCTTCCTATGGCATGAGATGTGATATCTCAATCCTTCTAATACCAAACCTGAGACCCTTCCTACAACATGAAATTTGATATCCAACTCCTTCCCATTCCAAACCCGAGACCCTTCCTATAGCATGATATTTGATATCTCAATGCTTCTAATACGAAAGCTGAGACCCTTCCTATAACATGAGGTGGGATATCCAACTTCTTCCCATTCCAAACCTGAGACCCTTCCTATAGCATGAGATGTGATATCTCAATGCTTCCAATACCAAACCTGGACCCTTCCTATAGCATGAGATGTGATAGCCAACTCCTTCCCATTCCAATCCTGCGTCCCTTCCGACAGCATGAGATGTGATATCTCAATGCTTCTAATACCAAGCCTGAGACCCTTCTTGTAACATGAGATGTGATATTCAACTCCTTCCCATTCCAATCCTGAGACCCTTCCTATACCATGAGATGTGATATCTCAATGCTTCTAATACCAACCCTGTAACCCGTCCTATAACATGAGATGTGATATCCAAATCCTTCGCCTTCCAAACCTGAGACCCTCCCTTTAGCATGAGAGGTGATATCCAACTCCTTCCCATTCCAATCCTGAGACCCTTCCGATAGCATGAGGTGTGATATCTCAATGCCTCTAACATCAAACCTGAGACCCTCCCTATAACATGAGATGTGATATTCAACTCCTTCCCGTTCCAATCCTGAGACCCTTCCTATAGCATGAGATGTGATATCTCAATGCTTCTTATACCAAACCTGAGACATTCCTATAACATGAGATGTGATATCCAACTCCTTCCCATTCCAATCCTGAGACCCTTCCTATAGCATGAGTTGTGATATCTCAATCCTTCTAATACCAAACCTGAGACCCTTCCTACAACATGAAATTTGATATCCAACTCCTTCCCATTCCAAACCCGAGACCCTTCCTATAGCATGATATTTGGTATCTCAATGCTTCTAATACGAAAGCTGAGACCCTTCCTATAACATGAGATGTGATATCCAACTCCTTCCCATTCCAATCCTGAGACCCTTCCTATAGCATGAATTGTGATATCTCAATCCTTCTAATACCAAAGCTGAGACCCTTCTTACAACATGAAATTTGATATCTCAATGCTTCTAATACGAAAGCTGAGACCCTTCCTATAACATGAGGTGGGATATCCAACTTCTTCCCATTCCAAATCTGAGACCCTTCCTATAGCATGAGATGTGATATCTCAATGCTTCCAATACCAAACCTGGACCCTTCCTATAGCATGAGATGTGATAGCCAACTCCTTCCCATTCCAATCCTGCGTCCCTTCCTACAGCATGAGATGTGATATCTCAATGCTTCTAATACCAAACCTGAGACCCTTCTTGTAACAGGAGATGTGATATTCAACTCCTTCCCATTCCAATCCTGAGACCCTTCCTATACCATGAGATGTGATATCTCAATGCTTCTAATACCAAACCTGTAACCCGTCCTATAACATGAGATGTGATATCCAAATCCTTCGCCTTCCAAACCTGAGACCCTCCCTTTAGCATGAGAGGTGATATCCAACTCCTTCCCATTCCAATCCTGAGACCCTTCCGATAGCATGAGGCGTGATATCTCATTGCCTCTAACATCAAACCTGAGACCCTCCCTATAACATGAGATGTGATATTCAACTCCTTCCCGTTCCAATCCTGAGACCCTTCCTATAGCATGAGATGTGATATCTCAATGCTTCTTATACCAAACCTGAGACCCTTCCTATAACATGAGATGTGATATCCTACTTCTTCCTATTCCAATCCTGAGACCCTTACGATAGCAGAGATGTGATATCTCAATGCTTATACCAAACCTGAGATCCTATATCCAACTCCTTCCCATTCCAATCCTGAGACCCTTCCTATAGCATGAAATGTGATATCTAAATGCTTCCACCAAACCTGAGACCCTTCCTATAACATGAGATGTGATATCCAACTCCTTCCCATTCCAATCCTGAGACCCTTCCTATACCATGAGATGTGATATCTCTATGCTTCTAATACTAAACCTGAGGCCCTTCCCGTAGCATATTTGATATCCAACTTCATCCCATTCCAAACCTGTGACACTTCCTGTAGCATGAAATGTGATTCCTCACCCCTTCCAATACCAAACCCGAGACCATTCCAACAGCCTCAGATTTGAAATCTCATTTCTTCCAATACCAAACCCGAAACCCTTCCGATAGGATATTTATTATCTCACTGCTTCAAATACTACACTTGAGTCCCTTCCTAAAGGATGAGATTTGATATCTCAGTGCTTCTAATACCAAACCTGAGACCCTTCCTATAACATGAGATGTGATATCCATCTCCTTCCCATTTCAATCCTGAGACTCTTCTGACAGCATGAGATGTGCTATCCAACTCCTTCCCTTTCCAAACCTGAGACCCTTCCTATAGCATGAGAAGTGATATCTCAAAGCTTCTAATACCAAACCTGAGACCCTCCCTATAGCATGATATGTGATATCCAAGTCCTTCCCATTCCAATCCTGAGACCCTTCCTATAGCATGAGTTTTGATATCTCAATGCTTCTAATACCAAACCTGAGACCCTCCCTATAGCATGATATGTGATATCCAAGTCCTTCCCATTCCAATCCTGAGACCCTTCCTATAGCATGAGTTTTGATATCTCAATCCTTCTAATACCAAACCTGAGACCCTTCCTATAACATGAGATGTGATATCCAACTCCTTCCCATTCCAATCCTGAGACCCTTCCTATAGCATGAGTTTTGATATCTCAATCCTTCTAATACCAAACATGAGACCCTTCCTATAACATGAGATGTGATATTCAACTCCTTCCCATTCCAATCCTGAGACCCTTCCTATACCATGAGATGTGATATCTCGATGCTTCTAATACCAAACCTGAGATCCTTCCTATAACATGAGATGTGATATCTAACTCCTTCCCATTCCAAACCTGAGACCCTTCCAATAGCATAAGATGTGATATCCAACTCCTTCCCATTCCAATCCTGAGACCCTTCCTATAGCATGAGTTGTGATATCTCAATCCTTCTAATACCAAACCTGAGACCCTTCCTATAACATGATATGTGATATCCAACTCCTTCCCATTCCAAAACTGAGACCCTTCCTATAGCATGAGATGTGATATCTCAATGCTTCTAAAACCAAACCTGAGACCCTTCCAATAACATGAGATGTGATATTCAACTCCTTCCCATTCCAATCCTGAGACCCTTCCTATACCATGAGATGTGATATCTCAATGCTTCTAATACCAAACCTGTAACCCGTCCTATAAAATGAGATGTGATATCCAAATCCTTCGCCTTCCAAACCTGAGACCCTCACTTTAGCATGCGATGTGATATCCAAGTCCTTCCCATTTCAAACCTGAGACCCTTCCTATAGCATGAGATGTGATATCCAACTCCTTCCCATTCCAATCCTGAGACCCTTCCTATAGCATGAGTTTTGATATCTCAATCCTTCAAATACCAAACATGAGACCCTTCCTATAACATGAGATGTGATATTCAACTCCTTCCCATTCCAATCCTGAGACCCTTCCTATACCATGAGATGTGATATCTCGATGCTTCTAATACCAAACCTGAGATCCTTCCTATAACATGAGATGTGATATCTAACTCCTTCCCATTCCAAACCTGAGACCCTTCCAATAGCATAAGATGTGATATCCAACTCCTTCCCATTCCAATCCTGAGACCCTTCCTATAGCATGAGTTGTGATATCTCAATCCTTCTAATACCAAACCTGAGACCCTTCCTATAACATGAAATGTGATATCCAACTCCTTCCCATTCCAAAACTGAGACCCTTCCTATAGCATGAGATGTGATATCTCAATGCTTCTAATACCAAACCTGAGACCCTTCCTATAACATGAGATGTGATATCCAACTCCTTCCCATTTCAAACCTGAGACCCTTCCTATAGCATGAGATGTGATATCCAACTCCTTCCCATTCCAATCCTGAGGCCTTCCGATAGCATATGTGGTATCTCAATGCTTCTAATACCAAACCTGAGACCCTCCCTATAGCATGAGATGTGATATCCAAGTCCTTCCCATTCCAATCCTGAGACCCTTCCTATAGCATGAGTTGTGATATCTCAATGCTTCTAATACCAAACCTGAGACCCTTCCTATAACATGAGATGTGATATCCAACTCCTTCCCATTTCAAACCTGAGACCCTTCCTATAGCATGAGATGTGATATCCAACTCCTTCCCATTCCAATCCTGAGGCCTTCTGATAGCATATGTGGTATCTCAATGCTTCTAATACCAAACCTGAGACCCTCCCTATAGCATGAGATGTGATATCCAAGTCCTTCCCATTCCAATCCTGAGACCCTTCCTATTACATGAGATGTGATATCCAACTCCTTCCAATTCCAACCTGATACCCTTCCTATAGCATGCAATGGGATATCCAACTCCTTCCCATTCCAATCCTGAGACCCTTCCGATAGCATGAGATGTGATATCTCAATGCTTCTACCAAGACTGAGACCCTTCCTATGGCATGAGATGTGATATCCAACTCCTTCCCATTCCAAACCTGAGACCCTTCCTATAGCATGAGAAGAGATATCCAACTCTTTCCCATTCCAATCCTGAGACCCTTCCTATAGTATGAGTTGTGATATCTCAACCCTTCTAATACCAAACCTGAGACCCTTCCTATAACATGAGATGTGATATCCAACTCCTTCCCATTCCAAACCTGAGACCCATCCTATAGTATGAGATTTGATATCCAACTCCTTCCCATATCAATCCTGAGACTCTTCCGATAGCATGAGATTTGATATCTCAATGCTTCTTATACCAAACCTGAGACCCTTCCTATAGCATGAGATGTGATAAACAACTCCTTCCCATTCCAATCCTGTGACCCTTCCTATAGCATGAGATGTGATATCTCAATGCTTCTAATACCAAACCTGGACTCTTCCTATAGCATGAGATGTGATGGCCAACTCCTTCCCATTCCAATCCTGCGTCCCTTCCTACATCATGAGATTTGATATCTCAATGCCTCTAATAACAAACCTGAGACCCTTCCTATAACATGAGATGTGATATACAATTCCTTCCAATTCCAATCCTGAGACCCTTCCTATTACATGAGATGTGATATCCAACTCCTTCCCATTCCAACCTGATACCCTTCCTATAGCATGCGATTGGATATCCAACTCCTTCCCATTCCAATCCTGAGACCCTTACGATAGCAGAGATGTGATATCTCAATGCTTCTACCAAAACTGAGACCCTTCCTATGGCATGAGATGTGATATCTTAATCCTTCTAATACCAAACCTGAGACCCTTCCTACAACATGAAATTTGATATCCAACTCCTTCCCATTCCAAACCCGAGACCCTTCCTATAGCATGATATTTGATATCTCAATGCTTCTAATACCAAACCTGAGACCCTCCCTATAGCATGAGATGTGATATCCAAGTCCTTCCCATTCCAATCCTGAGACCCTTCCTATAGCATGAGATGTGATATCTCAATGCTTCTAATACCAAACCTGAGACCCTTCCTATAACATGAGATGTGATATCCAACTCCTTCCCATTTCAAACCTGAGACCCTTCCTATAGCATGAGATGTGATATCCAACTCCTTCCCATTCCAATCCTGAGGCCTTCTGATAGCATATGTGGTATCTCAATGCTTCTAATACCAAACCTGAGACCCTCCCTATAGCATGAGATGTGATATCCAAGTCCTTCCCATTCCAATCCTGAGACCCTTCCTATTACATGAGATGTGATATCCAACTCCTTCCAATTCCAACCTGATACCCTTCCTATAGCATGCAATGGGATATCCAACTCCTTCCCATTCCAATCCTGAGACCCTTCCGATAGCATGAGATGTGATATCTCAATGCTTCTACCAAGACTGAGACCCTTCCTATGGCATGAGATGTGATATCCAACTCCTTCCCATTCCAAACCTGAGACCCTTCCTATAGCATGAGAAGAGATATCCAACTCTTTCCCATTCCAATCCTGAGACCCTTCCTATAGTATGAGTTGTGATATCTCAACCCTTCTAATACCAAACCTGAGACCCTTCCTATAACATGAGATGTGATATCCAACTCCTTCCCATTCCAAACCTGAGACCCATCCTATAGTATGAGATTTGATATCCAACTCCTTCCCATATCAATCCTGAGACTCTTCCGATAGCATGAGATTTGATATCTCAATGCTTCTTATACCAAACCTGAGACCCTTCCTATAGCATGAGATGTGATAAACAACTCCTTCCCATTCCAATCCTGTGACCCTTCCTATAGCATGAGATGTGATATCTCAATGCTTCTAATACCAAACCTGGACTCTTCCTATAGCATGAGATGTGATGGCCAACTCCTTCCCATTCCAATCCTGCGTCCCTTCCTACATCATGAGATTTGATATCTCAATGCCTCTAATAACAAACCTGAGACCCTTCCTATAACATGAGATGTGATATACAATTCCTTCCAATTCCAATCCTGAGACCCTTCCTATTACATGAGATGTGATATCCAACTCCTTCCCATTCCAACCTGATACCCTTCCTATAGCATGCGATTGGATATCCAACTCCTTCCCATTCCAATCCTGAGACCCTTACGATAGCAGAGATGTGATATCTCAATGCTTCTACCAAAACTGAGACCCTTCCTATGGCATGAGATGTGATATCTTAATCCTTCTAATACCAAACCTGAGACCCTTCCTACAACATGAAATTTGATATCCAACTCCTTCCCATTCCAAACCCGAGACCCTTCCTATAGCATGATATTTGATATCTCAATGCTTCTAATACGAAAGCTGAGACCCTTCCTATAACATGAGGTGGGATATCCAACTTCTTCCCATTCCAAACCTGAGACCCTTCCTATAGCATGAGATGTGATATCTCAATGCTTCCAATACCAAACCTGGACCCTTCCTATAGCATGAGATGTGATAGCCAACTCCTTCCCATTCCAATCCTGCGTCCCTTCCGACAGCATGAGATGTGATATCTCAATGCTTCTAATACCAAACCTGAGACCCTTCTTGTAACATGAGATGTGATATTCAACTCCTTCCCATTCCAATCCTGAGACCCTTCCTATACCATGAGATGTGATATCTCAATGCTTCTAATACCAAACCTGTAACCCGTCCTATAACATGAGATGTGATATCCAAATCCTTCGCCTTCCAAACCTGAGAACCTCCCTTTAGCATGAGAGGTGATATCCAACTCCTTCCCATTCCAATCCTGAGACCCTTCCGATAGCATGAGGTGTGATATCTCAATGCCTCTAACATCAAACCTGAGACCCTCCCTATAACATGAGATGTGATATTCAACTCCTTCCCGTTCCAATCCTGAGACCCTTCCTATAGCATGAGATGTGATATCTCAATGCTTCTTATACCAAACCTGAGACCCTTCCTATAACATGAGATGTGATATCCAACTCCTTCCCATTCCAATCCTGAGACCCTTCCTATAGCATGAGTTGTGATATCTCAATCCTTCTAATACCAAACCTGAGACCCTTCCTACAACATGAAATTTGATATCCAACTCCTTCCCATTCCAAACCCGAGACCCTTCCTATAGCATGATATTTGGTATCTCAATGCTTCTAATACGAAAGCTGAGACCCTTCCTATAACATGAGATGTGATATCCAACTCCTTCCCATTCCAATCTTGAGACCCTTCCTATAGCATGAATTGTGATATCTCAATCCTTCTAATACCAAAGCTGAGACCCTTCTTACAACATGAAATTTGATATCCATCTCCTTCCCATTCCAAACCCGAGACCCTTCCTATAGCATGATATTTGATATCTCAATGCTTCTAATACGAAAGCTGAGACCCTTCCTATAACATGAGGTGGGATATCCAACTTCTTCCCATTCCAAACTGAGACCCTTCCTATAGCATGAGATGTGATATCTCAATGCTTCCAATACCAAACCTGGACCCTTCCTATAGCATGAGATGTGATAGCCAACTCCTTCCCATTCCAATCCTGCGTCCCTTCCTACATCATGAGATGTGATATCTCAATGCTTCTAATACCAAACCTGAGACCCTTCTTGTAACAGGAGATGTGATATTCAACTCCTTCCCATTCCAATCCTGAGACCCTTCCTATACCATGAGATGTGATATCTCAATGCTTCTAATACCAAACCTGTAACCCGTCCTATAACATGAGATGTGATATCCAAATCCTTCGCCTTCCAAACCTGAGACCCTCCCTTTAGCATGAGAGGTGATATCCAACTCCTTCCCATTCCAATCCTGAGACCCTTCCGATAGCATGAGGCGTGATATCTCATTGCCTCTAACATCAAACCTGAGACCCTCCCTATAACATGAGATGTGATATTCAACTCCTTCCCGTTCCAATCCTGAGACCCTTCCTATAGCATGAGATGTGATATCTCAATGCTTCTTATACCAAACCTGAGACCCTTCCTATAACATGAGATGTGATATCCTACTTCTTCCCATTCCAAACCTGAGACCCTTCTTATAGCATGAGATGGGACATCCAACTCCTTCCTATTCCAATCCTGAGACCCTTACGATAGCAGAGATGTGATATCTCAATGCTTATACCAAACCTGAGATCCTTCCTATGGCATGAGATGTAATATCCAACTCCTTCCCATTCCAATCCTGAGACCCTTCCTATCGCATGAAATGTGATATCTCAATGCTTCCACCAAACCTGAGACCCTTCCTATAACATGAGATGTGATATCCAACTCCTTCCCATTCCAATCCTGAGACCCTTCCTATACCATGAGATGTGATATCTCTATGCTTCTAATACTAAACCTGAGGCCCTTCCCGTAGCATATTTGATATCCAACTTCATCCCATTCCAAACCTGTGACACTTCCTGTAGCATGAAATGTGATTCCTCACCCCTTCCAATACCAAACCCGAGACCATTCCAACAGCCTCAGATTTGAAATCTCATTTCTTCCAATACCAAACCCGAAACCCTTCCGATAGGATATTTATTATCTCACTGCTTCAAATACTACACTTGAGTCCCTTCCTAAAGGATGAGATTTGATATCTCAGTGCTTCTAATACCAAACCTGAGACCCTTCCTATAACATGAGATGTGATATCCATCTCCTTTCCATTTCAATCCTGAGACTCTTCTGACAGCATGAGATGTGCTATCCAACTCCTTCCCTTTCCAAACCGGAGACCCTTCCTATAGCATGAGAAGTGATATCTCAAAGCTTCTAATACCAAACCTGAGACCCTCCCTATAGCATGATATGTGATATCCAAGTCCTTCCCATTCCAATCCTGAGACCCTTCCTATAGCATGAGTTTTGATATCTCAATCCTACTAATACCAAACCTGAGACCCTTCCTATAACATGAGATGTGATATCCAACTCCTTCCCATTCCAAACCTGAGACCCTTCCTATAGCATGAGATGTGATATCTCAATGCTTCTAATACCAAACCTGAGACCCTTCCTATAACATGAGATGTGATATTCAACTCCTTCCCTTTCCAAACCTGAGACCCTTCCTATAGCATGAGATGAGATATCTCAATGCTTCTAATACCAAACCTGAGACCCTCCCTATAGCATGATATGTGATATCCAAGTCCTTCCCATTCCAATCCTGAGACCCTTCCTATAGCATGAGTTTTGATATCTCAATCCTTCTAATACCAAACCTGAGACCCTTTCTATAACATGAGATGTGATATCCAACTCCTTCCCATTCCAAACCTGAGACTCTTCCTATAGCATGAGATGTGATATCTCAATGCTTGTAATACCAAAGCTGAGACCCCTCCTATAACATGAGATGTAATATCCTACTCCTTCCCATTCCAAACCTGAGACCCTTCTTATAGCATGCGATGGGATATCCAACTCCTTCCTATTCCAATCCTGAGACCCTTACCATAGCAGAGATGTGATATCTCAATGCTTATACCAAACCTGAGATCGTTCCTATGGCATGAGATGTAATATCCAACTCCTTCCCATTCCAATCGTGAGACCCTTCCTATAGCATGCAATGTGATATCTTAATGCTTCTACCAAACCTGAGACCCTTCCTATAAGATGAGGTGTGATATCCAACTCCTTCCCATTCCAATCCTGAGACCCTTCCTATACCATGAGATGTGACATCTCAATGCTTCTAATACCAAACCTGAGACCGTTCCTATAGCATGAGATGTGATAAACAAGTCCTTCCCATTCCAATACTGTGACCCTTCCTATAGCATGAGATATGATATCTCAATGCTTCTAATACCAAACCTGGACTCTTCCTATAGCATGAGATGTGATAGCCAACTCCTTCCCATTCCAAACCTGCGTCCCTTCCTACAGCATGAGATTCGATAACTCAATGCTTCTAATACCAAACCTGGACTCTTCCTATAACATGAGATGTGACAGCCAACTCCTTCCCATTCCAATACTGCGTCCATTCCTACAGCAGTAGATTTGATATCTCAATGCTTCTAATACCAAACCTGAGACCCGTCCTATAACACGAGATGTGATATTCAACTCCTTCCCATTCCAATCCTGAGACCCTTCCTATACCATGAGATGTGATATCTCAATGCTTCTAATACCAAACCTGAGATCCTTCCTATAACATGAGATGTGATAACTAACTCCTTCCCATTCCAAACCTGAGACCCTTCCTATAGCATAAGATGTGATATCCAACTCCTTCCCATTCCAATCCTGAGACCCTTCCTATAGCATGAGTTGTGATATCTCAATCCTTCTAAAACCAAACCTGAGACCCTTCCTATAACATGAGATGTGATATCCAAGTCCTTCCCATTCCAATCCTGAGACCCTTCCAATAGCATGAGATGTGATATCTCAAGGCTTGTAAAACCAAACCTGAGACCCTTCCTATAACATGAGATGTGATATCCAACTCCTTTCCATTCCAAACCTGAGACCCTTCCTATAGCATGAGATGTGATATCTCAATGCTTCTAATACAAAACCTTAGATCCTTCCTATAACATGACATGGGATATCCAACTCCTTCCCATTCCAATCCTGAGGCCTTCCGATAGCATATGTGGTATCTCAATGCTTCTAATACCAAACCTGAGACCCTCCCTATAGCATGAGATGTGATATCCAAGTCCTTCCCATTCCAATCCTGAGACCCTTCCTATTACATGAGATGTGATATCCAACTCCTTCCCATTCCAACCTGAGACCCTTCCTGTAGCATGATATGTGATATCTCAATGCTTCTAATACCAAACCTGAGACCCTTCCTATACCATGAGATGTGATATATCAATGCTTCTAATACCAAACCTGTAACCCGTCCTATAACATGAGATGTGATATCCAAATCCTTCGCCTTCCAAACCCGAGACCCTCCCTTTAGCATGAGATGTGATATCCAACTCCTTCCCATTCCAATCCTGATACCCTTCCGATAGCATGAGATGTGATATCTCAATGCCTTTAATATCAAACATGAGACTCTCCCTATAGCATGAGATGTAATATCCAAGTCCTTCCCATTCCAATCCTGAGACCCTTCCAATAGCATGAGATGTGATATCTCAAGGCTTGTAAAACCAAACCTGAGACCCTTCCTATAACATGAGATGTGATATCCAACTTCTTTCCATTCCAAACCTGAGACCCTTCCTATAGCATGAGATGTGATATCTCAATGCTTCTAATACAAAACCTTAGATCCTTCCTATAACATGACATGGGATATCCAACTCCTTCCCATTCCAATCCTGAGGCCTTCCGATAGCATATGTGGTATCTCAATGCTTCTAATACCAAACCTGAGACCCTCCCTATAGCATGAGATGTGATATCCAAGTCCTTCCCATTGCAATCCTGAGACCCTTCCTATTACATGAGATGTGATATCCAACTCCTTCCCATTCCAACCTGAGACCCTTCCTATAGCATGCGATGGGATATCCAGCTCCTTCCCATTCCAATCCTGAGACCCTTCCTATAGCATGAATTGTGATATCTCAATCCTTCTAATACCAAACCTGAGACCCTTCCTATAACATGAAATGTGATATCCAACTCCTTCCCATTTCAAACCTGAGAACCTTCCTATAGCATGATATGTGATATCTCAATGCTTCTAATACCAAACCTGAGACCCTTCCAATAACATGAGATGAGATATCCAACTCCTTCCCATTCCAATCCTGATACCCTTCCGATAGCATTTGATGTGATATCTCAATGCCTCTAATATCAAACATGAGACTCTCCCTATAGCATGAGATGTGATATCCAAGTCCTTCCCATTCCAATCCTGAGACCCTTCCTATAGCATGAGATGTGATATCTCAATGCATCTAATACCAAACCTGAAACCCTTCCTATAACATGAGATGTGATATCCAACTCCTTCCCATTCCAAACCTGAGACCCTCCCTATAGCATGAGATGTGATATCTCATTGCTTCTAATACAAAACCTGAGACCCTTCCTATAGCATGAGATGTGATATCCAACTCCTTCCCATTCCAATCCTGAGGCCTTCCGATAGCATATGTGGTATCTCAATGCTTCTAATACCAAACCTGAGACCCTCCCTATAGCATTAGATGAGATATCCAAGTCCTTCCCATTCCAATCCTGAGACCCTTCCTATTACATGAGATGTGATATCCAACTCCTTCCCATTCCAACCTGAGACCCTTCCTATAGCATGCGATGGGATATCCAACTCCTTCCCATTCCAATCCTGAGACCCATCCGATAGCATGAGATGTGATATCTCAATGCTTCTACCAAAACTGAGACCCTTCCTATGCCATGAGATGTGATATCCAACTCCTTCCCATTCCAAACCTGAGACCCTTCCTATAGCATGAGATGTGATATCCAACTCCTTCCCATTCCAATCCTGAGACCCTTCCTATAGCATGGGTTGTGATATCTCAACACTTCTAATACCAAACCTGAGACCCTTCCTATAACATGAGATGTGGTATCCAACTCCTTCCCATTCCAAACCTGAGACCCGTCCTATAGTATGAGATGTGATATCCAACTCCTTCCCATTCCAATCCTGAGACCCGTCAGATAGCATGAGATGTGATATCTCAATGCTTCTTATACCAAACCTGAGACCCTTCCTATAGCATGAGATTTGATGGCCAACTCCTTCCCATTCCAATCCTGCGTCCCTTCCTACATCATGAGATTTGATATCTCAATGCCTATAATACCAAACCTGAGACCCTTCCT
Source organism: Ambystoma mexicanum (assembly GCF_040938575.1). Taxonomy (NCBI): domain Eukaryota; kingdom Metazoa; phylum Chordata; class Amphibia; order Caudata; family Ambystomatidae; genus Ambystoma; species Ambystoma mexicanum. The sequence goes on along the minus strand of NC_090932.1, from coordinate 559,616,693 downwards.
ATAACATGAGATGTGATATCCAAGTCCTTCCCATTCCAATCCTGAGACCCTTCCTATTACATGAGATGTGATATCCAACTCCTTCCCATTCCAACCTGAGACCCTTCCTACAGCATGCGATGGGATATCCAACTCCTTCCCATTCCAATCCTGAGACCCTTACGATAGCAGATATGTGATACCTCAATGCTTCTACCAAAACTGAGACCCTTCCTATGGCATGAGATGTGATATCCAACTCCTTCCCATTCCAATCCTGAGACCCTTCCTATAGCATGAGATTTGATATCTCAATGCTTCTAATACGAAACCTGAGACCCTTCCTATAACATGAGATGGGATATCCAACTTCTTCCCATTCCAAACCTGAGACCCTTCCTATAGCATGAGATGTGATATCTCAATGCTTCCAATACCAAACCTGGACCCTTGCTATGCATGAGATGGGATAGCCAACTCCTTCCCATTCCAATCCTGCGTCCCTTCCTACAGCATGAGATGTGATATCTCAAAACTTCTAATACCAAACCTGAGACCCTTCCTATAACATGAGATGTGATATTCAACTCCTTCCCATTCCAATCCTGAAACCCTTCCTATGCCATGAGATGTGATATCTCAATGCTTCTAATACCAAACATGAGACCCTTCCTATAACATGAGATGTGATAATCAACTCCTTCCCATTCCAATCCTGAGACCCTTCCTATACCATGAGATGTGATATCTCGATGCTTCTAATACCAAACCTGAGATCCTTCCTATAACATGAGATGTGATATCTAACTCCTTCCCATTCCAAACCTGAGACCCTTCCTATAGCATAAGATGTGATATCCAACTCCTTCCCATTCCAATCCTGAGGCCCTTCCTATAGCATGAGTTGTGATATCTCAATCCTTCTAATACCAAACCTGAGACCCTTCCTATAACATGAAATGTGATATCCAACTCCTTCCCATTCCAAAATTGAGACCCTTCCTATAGCATGAGATGTGATATCTCAATGCTTCTAAAACCAAACCTGAGACTCTTCCAATAACATGAGATGTGATATTCAACTCCTTCCCATTCCAATCCTGAGACCCTTCCTATACCATGAGATGTGATATCTCAATGCTTCTAATACCAAACCTGTAAACCGTCCTATAAAATGAGATGTGATATCCAAATCCTTCGCCTTCCAAACCTGAGACCCTTCCTATAGCATGAGTTGTGATATCTCAATCCTTCTAATACCAAACCTGAGACCCTCCCTTTAGCATGAGATGTGATATCCAAGTCCTTCCCATTCCAATCCTGAGACCCTTCCTATAACATGAGATGTGATATCCAACTCCTTCCCATGCCAATCCTGAGGCCTTCCGATAGCATATGTGGTATCTCAATGCTTCTAATACCAAACCTGAGACCCTCCCTATAGCATGAGATGTGATATCCAAGTCCTTCCCATTCCAATCCTGAGACCCTTCCTATTACATGAGATGTGATATCCAACTCCTTCCCATTCCAACCTGAGACCCTTCCTATAGCATGCAATGGGATATCCAACTCCTTCCCATTCCAATCCTGAGACCCTTCCGATAGCATGAGATGTGATATCTCAATGCTTCTACCAAAACTGAGACCCTTCCTATGGCATGAGATGTGATATCCAACTCCTTCCCATTCCAAACCTGAGACCCTTCCTATAGCATGAGATGTGATATCCAACTCCTTCCCATTCCAATCCAGAGACCCTTCCTATAGCATGAGTTGTGATATCTCAACCCTTCTAATACCAAACCTGAGACCCTTCCTATAACATGAAAATTGATATCCAACTCCTTCCCATTCCAAGCCGAGACCCTTCCTATAGCATGAGATTTCATATCTCAATGCTTCTAATACGAAACCTGAGACCCTTCCTATAACATGAGATGGGATATCCAACTTCTTCCCATTCCAAACCTGAGACCCTTCCTATAGCATGAGATGTGATATCTCAATGCTTCCAATACCAAATCCGGACACTTCCTATAGCATGAGATGTGATAGCCAACTCCTTCCCATTCCAATCCTGCGTCCCTTCCTACAGCATGAGATTTAATATCTCAATGCTTCTAATACCAAACCTGAGACCCTTCCTATAACATCAGATGTGATATTCAACTCCTTCCCATTCCAATCCTGAGACCCTTCCTATACCATGAGATGTGATATCTCATTGCTTCCTATACCAAACTTGAGACCCTTCCTATAGCATGAGATGTGATAAACAACTCCTTCCCATTCCAATCCTGTGACCCTTCCTATAGCATGAGATGTGATATCTCAATGCTTCTAATACCAAACCCGGACTCTTCCTATAGCATGAGATGTGATAGCCAACTCCTTCCCATTCCAATCCTGCGTCCCTTCCTACAGAATGAGATTTGATATCTCAATGCTTCTAATACCAAACATGAGACCCTTCCTATAACATGAGATGTGATATTCAACTCCTTCCCATTCCAATCCTGAGACCCTTCCTATACCATGAGATGTGATATCTCGATGCTTCTAATACCAAACCTGAGATCCTTCCTATAACATGAGATGTGATATCTAACTCCTTCCCATTCCAAACCTGAGACCCTTCCTATAGCATAAGATGTGATATCCAACTCCTTCCCATTCCAATCCTGAGACCCTTCCTATAGAATGAGTTGTGATATCTCAATCCTTCTAATACCAAACCTGAGACCCTTCCTATAACATGAAATGTGATATCCAACTCCTTCCCATTCCAAAACTGAGACCCTTCCTATAGCATGAGATGTGATATCTCAATGCTTCTAAAACCAAACTTGAGACCCTTCCAATAACATGAGATGTGATATTCAACTCCTTCCCATTCCAATCCTGAGACCCTTCCTATACCATGAGATGTGATATCTCAATGCTTCTAATACCAAACTTGTAAACCGTCCTATAAAATGAGATGTGATATCCAAATCCTTTGCCTTCCAAACCTGAGACCCTTCCTATAGCATGAGTTGTGATATCTCAATCCTTCTAATACCAAACCTGAGACCCTCCCTTTAGCATGAGATGTGATATCCAAGTCCTTCCCATTCCAATCCTGAGACCCTTCCTATAGCTTGAGATGTGATATCTCAATGCTTCTAATACCAAAGCTGAGACCCTTCCTATAGCATGAGATGTGATATCCAACTCCTTCCCATGCCAATCCTGAGACCTTCCGATAGCATATGTGGTATCTCAATGCTTCTAATACCAAACCTGAGACCCTCCCTATAGCATGAGATGTGCTATCCAAGTCCTTCCCATTCCAATCCTGAGACCTTTCCTATTACATGAGATGTGATATCCAACTCCTTCCCATTCCAACCTGAGACCCTTCCTATAGCATGCAATGGGATATCCAACTCCTTCCCATTCCAATCCTGAGACCCTTCCGATAGCATGAGATGTGATATCTCAATGCTTCTACCAAAACTGAGACCCTTCCTATGGCATGAGATGTGATATCCAACTCCTTCCCATTCCAATCCTGAGACCCTTCCTATAGCATGGGTTGTGATATCTCAACCCTTCTAATACCAAACCTGAGACCCTTCCTATAACATGAGATGTGGGATCCAACTCCTTCCCATTCCAAACCTGAGACCCGTCCTATAGTATGAGATGTGATATCCAACTCCTTCCCATTACAATCCTGAGACCCTTCAGATAGCATGAGATGTGATATCTCAATGCTTCTTATACCAAACCTGAGACCCTTCCTATAGCATGAGATTGATAAACAACTCCTTCCCATTCCAATCCTGTGACCCTTCCTATAGCATGAGATGTGATATCTCAAAGCTTCTAATACCAAACATGGACTCTTCCTGTAGCATGAGATGTGATGGCCAACTCCTTCCCATTCCAATCCTGCGTCCCTTCCTACATCATGAGATTTGATATCTCAATGCCTATAATACCAAACCTGAGACCCTTCCTATAACATGAGATGTGATATCCAAGTCCTTCCCATTCCAATTCTGAGACCCTTCCTATTACATGAGATGTGATATCCAACTCCTTCCCATTCAAACCTGAGACCCTTCCTATAGCATGCGATGGGATATCCAACTCCTTCCCATTCCAATCCTGAGACCCTTACGATAGCAAAGATGTGATATCTCAATGCTTCTACCAAAACTGAGACCCTTCCTATGGCATGAGATGTGATATCCAACTCCTTCCCATTCCAATCCTGAGACCCTTCCTATACCATGAGATGTGATATCTCGATGCTTCTAATACCAAATCTGAGATCCTTCCTATAACATGAGATGTGATATCTAACTCCTTCCCATTCCAAACCTGAGACCCTTCCTATAGCATAAGATGTGATATCCAACTCCTTCCCATTCCAATCCTGAGACCCTTCCTATAGCATGAGTTGTGATATCTCAATCCTTCTAATACCAAACCTGAGACCCTTCCTATAACATGAAATGTGATATCCAACTCCTTCCCATTCCAAAACTGAGACCCTTCCTATAGCATGAGATGTGATATCTCAATGCTTCTAAAACCAAACTTGAGACCCTTCCAATAACATGAGATGTGATATTCAACTCCTTCCCATTCCAATCCTGAGACCCTTCCTATACCATGAGATGTGATATCTCAATGCTTCTAATACCAAACCTGTAAACCGTCCTATAAAATGAGATGTGATATCCAAATCCTTCGCCTTCCAAACCTGAGACCCTTCCTATAGCATGAGTTGTGATATCTCAATCCTTCTAATACCAAACCTGAGACCCTCCCTTTAGCATGAGATGTGATATCCAAGTCCTTCCCATTCCAATCCTGAGACCCTTCCTATAGCATGAGATGTGATATCTCAATGCTTCTAATACCAAACCTGAGACCCTTCCTATAGCATGAGATGTGATATCCAACTCCTTCCCATGCCAATCCTGAGGCCTTCCGATAGCATATGTGGTATCTCAATGCTTCTAATACCAAACCTGAGACCCTCCCTATAGCATGAGTTGTGATATCCAAGTCCTTCCCATTCCAATCCTGAGACCCTTCCTATTACATGAGATGTGATATCCAACTCCTTCCCATTCCAACCTGAGACCCTTCCTATAGCATGCAATGGGATATCCAACTCCTTCCCATTCCAATCCTGAGACCCTTCCGATAGCATGAGATGTGATATCTCAATGCTTCTACCAATACTGAGACCCTTCCTATGGCATGAGATGTGATATCCAACTCCTTCCCATTCCAAACCTGAGACCACTCCTATAGCATGAGATGTGATATCCAACTCCTTCCCATTCCAATCCTGAGACCCTTCCTATAGCATGGGTTGTGATATCTCAACCCTTCTAATAACAAACCTGAGACCCTTCCTATAACATGAGATGTGGTATCCAACTCCTTCCCATTCCAAACCTGAGACCCGTCCTATAGTATGAGATGTGATATCCAACTCCTTCCCATTCCAATCCTGAGACCCTTCAGATAGCATGAGAAGAGATATCCAACTCTTTCCCATTCCAATCCTGAGACCCTTCCTATAGTATGAGTTGTGATATCTCAACCCTTCTAATACCAAACCTGAGACCCTTCCTATAACATGAGATGTGATATCCAACTCCTTCCCATTCCAAACCTGAGACCCATCCTATAGTATGAGATTTGATATCCAACTCCTTCCCATATCAATCCTGAGACTCTTCCGATAGCATGAGATTTGATATCTCAATGCTTCTTATACCAAACCTGAGACCCTTCCTATAGCATGAGATGTGATAAACAACTCCTTCCCATTCCAATCCTGTGACCCTTCCTATAGCATGAGATGTGATATCTCAATGCTTCTAATACCAAACCTGGACTCTTCCTATAGCATGAGATGTGATGGCCAACTCCTTCCCATTCCAATCCTGCGTCCCTTCCTACATCATGAGATTTGATATCTCAATGCCTCTAATAACAAACCTGAGACCCTTCCTATAACATGAGATGTGATATACAATTCCTTCCAATTCCAATCCTGAGACCCTTCCTATAGCATGCGATTGGATATCCAACTCCTTCCCATTCCAATCCTGAGACCCTTACGATAGCAGAGATGTGATATCTCAATGCTTCTACCAAAACTGAGACCCTTCCTATGGCATGAGATGTGATATCTCAATCCTTCTAATACCAAACCTGAGACCCTTCCTACAACATGAAATTTGATATCCAACTCCTTCCCATTCCAAACCCGAGACCCTTCCTATAGCATGATATTTGATATCTCAATGCTTCTAATACGAAAGCTGAGACCCTTCCTATAACATGAGGTGGGATATCCAACTTCTTCCCATTCCAAACCTGAGACCCTTCCTATAGCATGAGATGTGATATCTCAATGCTTCCAATACCAAACCTGGACCCTTCCTATAGCATGAGATGTGATAGCCAACTCCTTCCCATTCCAATCCTGCGTCCCTTCCGACAGCATGAGATGTGATATCTCAATGCTTCTAATACCAAACCTGAGACCCTTCTTGTAACATGAGATGTGATATTCAACTCCTTCCCATTCCAATCCTGAGACCCTTCCTATACCATGAGATGTGATATCTCAATGCTTCTAATACCAAACCTGTAACCCGTCCTATAACATGAGATGTGATATCCAAATCCTTCGCCTTCCAAACCTGAGACCCTCCCTTTAGCATGAGAGGTGATATCCAATTCCTTCCCATTCCAATCCTGAGACCCTTCCGATAGCATGAGGTGTGATATCTCAATGCCTCTAACATCAAACCTGAGACCTTCCCTATAACATGAGATGTGATATTCAACTCCTTCCCGTTCCAATTCTGAGACCCTTCCTATAGCATGAGATGTGATATCTCAATGCTTCTTATACCAAACCTGAGACCCTTCCTATAACATGAGATGTGATATCCAACTCCTTCCCATTCCAATCCTGAGACCCTTCCTATAGCATGAGTTGTGATATCTCAATCCTTCTAATACCAAACCTGAGACCCTTCCTACAACATGAAATTTGATATCCAACTCCTTCCCATTCCAAACCCGAGACCCTTCCTATAGCATGATATTTGGTATCTCAATGCTTCTAATACGAAAGCTGAGACCCTTCCTATAACATGAGATGTGATATCCAACTCCTTCCCATTCCAATCCTGAGACCCTTCCTATAGCATGAATTGTGATATCTCAATCCTTCTAATACCAAAGCTGAGACCCTTCTTACAACATGAAATTTGATATCCATCTCCTTCCCATTCCAAACCCGAGACCCTTCCTATAGCATGATATTTGATATCTCAATGCTTCTAATACGAAAGCTGAGACCCTTCCTATAACATGAGGTGGGATATCCAACTTCTTCCCATTCCAAACTGAGACCCTTCCTATAGCATGAGATGTGATATCTCAATGCTTCCAATACCAAACCTGGACCCTTCCTATAGCATGAGATGTGATAGCCAACTCCTTCCCATTCCAATCCTGCGTCCCTTCCTACATCATGAGATGTGATATCTCAATGCTTCTAATACCAAACCTGAGACCCTTCTTGTAACAGGAGATGTGATATTCAACTCCTTCCCATTCCAATCCTGAGACCCTTCCTATACCATGAGATGTGATATCTCAATGCTTCTAATACCAAACCTGTAACCCGTCCTATAACATGAGATGTGATATCCAAATCCTTCGCCTTCCAAACCTGAGACCCTCCCTTTAGCATGAGAGGTGATATCCAACTCCTTCCCATTCCAATCCTGAGACCCTTCCGATAGCATGAGGCGTGATATCTCATTGCCTCTAACATCAAACCTGAGACCCTCCCTATAACATGAGATGTGATATTCAACTCCTTCCCGTTCCAATCCTGAGACCCTTCCTATAGCATGAGATGTGATATCTCAATGCTTCTTATACCAAACCTGAGACCCTTCCTATAACATGAGATGTGATATCCTACTTCTTCCCATTCCAAACCTGGGACCCTTCTTATAGCATGAGATGGGACATCCAACTCCTTCCTATTCCAATCCTGAGACCCTTACGATAGCAGAGATGTGATATCTCAATGCTTATACCAAACCTGAGATCCTTCCTATGGCATGAGATGTAATATCCAACTCCTTCCCATTCCAATCCTGAGACCCTTCCTATAGCATGAAATGTGATATCTCAATGCTTCCACCAAACCTGAGACCCTTCCTATAACATGAGATGTGATATCCAACTCCTTCCCATTCCAATCCTGAGACCCTTCCTATACCATGAGATGTGATATCTCTATGCTTCTAATACTAAACCTGAGGCCCTTCCCGTAGCATATTTGATATCCAACTTCATCCCATTCCAAACCTGTGACACTTCCTGTAGCATGAAATGTGATTCCTCACCCCTTCCAATACCAAACCCGAGACCATTCCAACAGCCTCAGATTTGAAATCTCATTTCTTCCAATACCAAACCCGAAACCCTTCCGATAGGATATTTATTATCTCACTGCTTCAAATACGACACTTAAGTACCTTCCTAAAGGATGAGATTTGATATCTCAGTGCTTCTAATACCAAACCTGAGACCCTTCCTATAACATGAGATGTGATATCCATCTCCTTTCCATTTCAATCCTGAGACTCTTCTGACAGCATGAGATGTGCTATCCAACTCCTTCCCTTTCCAAACCTGAGACCCTTCCTATAGCATGAGAAGTGATATCTCAAAGCTTCTAATACCAAACCTGAGACCCTCCCTATAGCATGATATGTGATATCCAAGTCCTTCCCATTCCAATCCTGAGACCCTTCCTATAGCATGAGTTTTGATATCTCAATCCTACTAATACCAAACCTGAGACCCTTCCTATAACATGAGATGTGATATCCAACTCCTTCCCATTCCAAACCTGAGACCCTTCCTATAGCATGAGATGTGATATCTCAATGCTTCTAATACCAAACCTGAGACCCTTCCTATAACATGAGATGTGATATTCAACTCCTTCCCTTTCCAAACCTGAGACCCTTCCTATAGCATGAGATGAGATATCTCAATGCTTCTAATACCAAACCTGAGACCCTCCCTATAGCATGATATGTGATATCCAAGTCCTTCCCATTCCAATCCTGAGACCCTTCCTATAGCATGAGTTTTGATATCTCAATCCTTCTAATACCAAACCTGAGACCCTTCCTATAACATGAGATGTGATATCCAACTCCTTCCCATTCCAAACCTGAGACTCTTCCTATAGCATGAGATGTGATATCTCAATGCTTGTAATACCAAAGCTGAGACCCCTCCTATAACATGAGATGTAATATCCTACTCCTTCCCATTCCAAACCTGAGACCCTTCTTATAGCATGCGATGGGATATCCAACTCCTTCCTATTCCAATCCTGAGACCCTTACCATAGCAGAGATGTGATATCTCAATGCTTATACCAAACCTGAGATCGTTCCTATGGCATGAGATGTAATATCCAACTCCTTCCCATTCCAATCGTGAGACCCTTCCTATAGCATGCAATGTGATATCTTAATGCTTCTACCAAACCTGAGACCCTTCCTATAAGATGAGGTGTGATATCCAACTCCTTCCCATTCCAATCCTGAGACCCTTCCTATACCATGAGATGTGACATCTCAATGCTTCTAATACCAAACCTGAGACCGTTCCTATAGCATGAGATGTGATATCTCAATGCTTCTAATACCAAACCTGGACTCTTCCTATAGCATGAGATGTGATAGCCAACTCCTTCCCATTCCATACCTGCGTCCCTTCTTACAGCATGAGATTCGATAACTCAATGCTTCTAATACCAAACCTGGACTCTTCCTATAACATGAGATGTGACAGCCAACTCCTTCCCATTCCAATACTGCGTCCATTCCTACAGCAGTAGATTTGATATCTCAATGCTTCTAATACCAAACCTGAGACCCGTCCTATAACACGAGATGTGATATTCAACTCCTTCCCATTCCAATCCTGAGACCCTTCCTATAGCATAAGATGTGATATCCAACTCCTTCCCATTCCAATCCTGAGACCCTTCCTATAGCATGAGTTGTGATATCTCAATCCTTCTAAAACCAAACCTGAGACCCTTCCTATAACATGTGATGTGATATCCAAGTCCTTCCCATTCCAATCCTGAGACCCTTCCAATAGCATGAGATGTGATATCTCAAGGCTTGTAAAACCAAACCTGAGACCCTTCCTATAACATGAGATGTGATATCCAACTCCTTTCCATTCCAAACCTGAGACCCTTCCTATAGCATGAGATGTGATATCTCAATGCTTCTAATACAAAACCTTAGATCCTTCCTATAACATGACATGGGATATCCAACTCCTTCCCATTCCAATCCTGAGGCCTTCCGATAGCATATGTGGTATCTCAATGCTTCTAATACCAAACCTGAGACCCTCCCTATAGCATGAGATGTGATATCCAAGTCCTTCCCATTCCAATCCTGAGACCCTTCCTATTACATGAGATGTGATATCCAACTCCTTCCCATTCCAACCTGAGACCCTTCCTGTAGCATGATATGTGATATCTCAATGCTTCTAATACCAAACCTGAGACCCTTCCTATACCATGAGATGTGATATATCAATGCTTCTAATACCAAACCTGTAACCCGTCCTATAACATGAGATGTGATATCCAAATCCTTCGCCTTCCAAACCCGAGACCCTCCCTTTAGCATGAGATGTGATATCCAACTCCTTCCCATTCCAATCCTGATACCCTTCCGATAGCATGAGATGTGATATCTCAATGCCTTTAATATCAAACATGAGACTCTCCCTATAGCATGAGATGTGATATCCAAGTCCTTCCATTCCAATCCTGAGACCCTTCCTATAACATGAGATGTGATATCCAACTCCTTCCCATGCCAATCCTGAGGCCTTCCGATAGCATATGTGGTATCTCAATGCTTCTAATACCAAACCTGAGACCCTCCCTATAGCATGAGATGTGATATCCAAGTCCTTACCATTCCAATCCTGAGACCCTTCCTATTACATGAGATGTGATATCCAACTCCTTCCCATTCCAACCTGAGACCCTTCCTATAGCATGCAATGGGATATCCAACTCCTTCCCATTCCAATCCTGAGACCCTTCCGATAGCATGAGATGTGATATCTCAATGCTTCTACCAAAACTGAGACCCTTCCTATGGCATGAGATGTGATATCCAACTCCTTCCCATTCCAAACCTGAGACCCTTCCTATAGCATGAGATGTGATATCCAACTCCTTCCCATTCCAATCCAGAGACCCTTCCTATAGCATGAGTTGTGATATCTCAACCCTTCTAATACCAAACCTGAGACCCTTCCTATAACATGAAAATTGATATCCAACTCCTTCCCATTCCAAGCCGAGACCCTTCCTATAGCATGAGATTTCATATCTCAATGCTTCTAATACGAAACCTGAGACCCTTCCTATAACATGAGATGGGATATCCAACTTCTTCCCATTCCAAACCTGAGACCCTTCCTATAGCATGAGATGTGATATCTCAATGCTTCCAATACCAAATCCGGACACTTCCTATAGCATGAGATGTGATAGCCAACTCCTTCCCATTCCAATCCTGCGTCCCTTCCTACAGCATGAGATTTAATATCTCAATGCTTCTAATACCAAACCTGAGACCCTTCCTATAACATCAGATGTGATATTCAACTCCTTCCCATTCCAATCCTGAGACCCTTCCTATACCATGAGATGTGATATCTCATTGCTTCCTATACCAAACTTGAGACCCTTCCTATAGCATGAGATGTGATAAACAACTCCTTCCCATTCCAATCCTGTGACCCTTCCTATAGCATGAGATGTGATATCTCAATGCTTCTAATACCAAACCTGGACTCTTCCTATAGCAGGAGATGTGATAGCCAACTCCTTCCCATTCCAATCCTGCGTCCCTTCCTACAGAATGAGATTTGATATCTCAATGCTTCTAATACCAAACATGAGACCCTTCCTATAACATGAGATGTGATATTCAACTCCTTCCCATTCCAATCCTGAGACCCTTCCTATACCATGAGATGTGATATCTCGATGCTTCTAATACCAAACCTGAGATCCTTCCTATAACATGAGATGTGATATCTAACTCCTTCCCATTCCAAACCTGAGACCCTTCCTATAGCATAAGATGTGATATCCAACTCCTTCCCATTCCAATCCTGAGACCCTTCCTATAGAATGAGTTGTGATATCTCAATCCTTCTAATACCAAACCTGAGACCCTTCCTATAACATGAAATGTGATATCCAACTCCTTCCCATTCCAAAACTGAGACCCTTCCTATAGCATGAGATGTGATATCTCAATGCTTCTAAAACCAAACTTGAGACCCTTCCAATAACATGAGATGTGATATTCAACTCCTTCCCATTCCAATCCTGAGACCCTTCCTATACCATGAGATGTGATATCTCAATGCTTCTAATACCAAACTTGTAAACCGTCCTATAAAATGAGATGTGATATCCAAATCCTTTGCCTTCCAAACCTGAGACCCTTCCTATAGCATGAGTTGTGATATCTCAATCCTTCTAATACCAAACCTGAGACCCTCCCTTTAGCATGAGATGTGATATCCAAGTCCTTCCCATTCCAATCCTGAGACCCTTCCTATAGCTTGAGATGTGATATCTCAATGCTTCTAATACCAAACCTGAGACCCTTCCTATAGCATGAGATGTGATATCCAACTCCTTCCCATGCCAATCCTGAGGCCTTCCGATAGCATATGTGGTATCTCAATGCTTCTAATACCAAACCTGAGACCCTCCCTATAGCATGAGATGTGCTATCCAAGTCCTTCCCATTCCAATCCTGAGACCTTTCCTATTACATGAGATGTGATATCCAACTCCTTCCCATTCCAACCTGAGACCCTTCCTATAGCATGCAATGGGATATCCAACTCCTTCCCATTCCAATCCTGAGACCCTTCCGATAGCATGAGATGTGATATCTCAATGCTTCTACCAAAACTGAGACCCTTCCTATGGCATGAGATGTGATATCCAACTCCTTCCCATTCCAAACCTGAGACCCTTCCTATAGCATGAGATGTGATATCCAACTCCTTCCCATTCCAATCCTGAGACCCTTCCTATAGCATGGGTTGTGATATCTCAACCCTTCTAATACCAAACCTGAGACCCTTCCTATAACATGAGATGTGGGATCCAACTCCTTCCCATTCCAAACCTGAGACCCGTCCTATAGTATGAGATGTGATATCCAACTCCTTCCCATTACAATCCTGAGACCCTTCAGATAGCATGAGATGTGATATCTCAATGCTTCTTATACCAAACCTGAGACCCTTCCTATAGCATGAGATTGATAAACAACTCCTTCCCATTCCAATCCTGTGACCCTTCCTATAGCATGAGATGTGATATCTCAAAGCTTCTAATACCAAACATGGACTCTTCCTGTAGCATGAGATGTGATGGCCAACTCCTTCCCATTACAATCCTGCGTCCCTTCCTACATCATGAGATTTGATATCTCAATGCCTATAATACCAAACCTGAGACCCTTCCTATAACATGAGATGTGATATCCAAGTCCTTCCCATTCCAATTCTGAGACCCTTCCTATTACATGAGATGTGATATCCAACTCCTTCCCATTCCAACCTGAGACCCTTCCTATAGCATGCGATGGGATATCCAACTCCTTCCCATTCCAATCCTGAGACCCTTACGATAGCAGAGATGTGATATCTCAATGCTTCTACCAAAACTGAGACCCTTCCTATGGCATGAGATGTGATATCCAACTCCTTCCCATTCCAATCCTGAGACCCTTCCTATACCATGAGATGTGATATCTCGATGCTTCTAATACCAAACCTGAGATCCTTCCTATAACATGAGATGTGATATCTAACTCCTTCCCATTCCAAACCTGAGACCCTTCCTATAGCATAAGATGTGATATCCAACTCCTTCCCATTCCAATCCTGAGACCCTTCCTATAGCATGAGTTGTGATATCTCAATCCTTCTAATACCAAACCTGAGACCCTTCCTATAACATGAAATGTGATATCCAACTCCTTCCCATTCCAAAACTGAGACCCTTCCTATAGCATGAGATGTGATATCTCAATGCTTCTAAAACCAAACTTGAGACCCTTCCAATAACATGAGATGTGATATTCAACTCCTTCCCATTCCAATCCTGAGACCCTTCCTATACCATGAGATGTGATATCTCAATGCTTCTAATACCAAACCTGTAAACCGTCCTATAAAATGAGATGTGATATCCAAATCCTTCGCCTTCCAAACCTGAGACCCTTCATATAGCATGAGTTGTGATATCTCAATCCTTCTAATACCAAACCTGAGACCCTCCCTTTAGCATGAGATGTGATATCCAACTCCTTCCCATGCCAATCCTGAGGCCTTCCGATAGCATATGTGGTATCTCAATGCTTCTAATACCAAACCTGAGACCCTCCCTATAGCATGAGATGTGCTATCCAAGTCCTTCCCATTCCAATCCTGAGACCTTTCCTATTACATGAGATGTGATATCCAACTCCTTCCCATTCCAACCTGAGACCCTTCCTATAGCATGCAATGGGATATCCAACTCCTTCCCATTCCAATCCTGAGACCCTTCCGATAGCATGAGATGTGATATCTCAATGCTTCTACCAAAACTGAGACCCTTCCTATGGCATGAGATGTGATATCCAACTCCTTCCCATTCCAAACCTGAGACCCTTCCTATAGCATGAGATGTGATATCCAACTCCTTCCCATTCCAATCCTGAGACCCTTCCTATAGCATGGGTTGTGATATCTCAACCCTTCTAATACCAAACCTGAGACCCTTCCTATAACATGAGATGTGGGATCCAACTCCTTCCCATTCCAAACCTGAGACCCGTCCTATAGTATGAGATGTGATATCCAACTCCTTCCCATTACAATCCTGAGACCCTTCAGATAGCATGAGATGTGATATCTCAATGCTTCTTATACCAAACCTGAGACCCTTCCTATAGCATGAGATTGATAAACAACTCCTTCCCATTCCAATCCTGTGACCCTTCCTATAGCATGAGATGTGATATCTCAAAGCTTCTAATACCAAACATGGACTCTTCCTGTAGCATGAGATGTGATGGCCAACTCCTTCCCATTACAATCCTGCGTCCCTTCCTACATCATGAGATTTGATATCTCAATGCCTATAATACCAAACCTGAGACCCTTCCTATAACATGAGATGTGATATCCAAGTCCTTCCCATTCCAATTCTGAGACCCTTCCTATTACATGAGATGTGATATCCAACTCCTTCCCATTCCAACCTGAGACCCTTCCTATAGCATGCGATGGGATATCCAACTCCTTCCCATTCCAATCCTGAGACCCTTACGATAGCAGAGATGTGATATCTCAATGCTTCTACCAAAACTGAGACCCTTCCTATGGCATGAGATGTGATATCCAACTCCTTCCCATTCCAATCCTGAGACCCTTCCTATACCATGAGATGTGATATCTCGATGCTTCTAATACCAAACCTGAGATCCTTCCTATAACATGAGATGTGATATCTAACTCCTTCCCATTCCAAACCTGAGACCCTTCCTATAGCATAAGATGTGATATCCAACTCCTTCCCATTCCAATCCTGAGACCCTTCCTATAGCATGAGTTGTGATATCTCAATCCTTCTAATACCAAACCTGAGACCCTTCCTATAACATGAAATGTGATATCCAACTCCTTCCCATTCCAAAACTGAGACCCTTCCTATAGCATGAGATGTGATATCTCAATGCTTCTAAAACCAAACTTGAGACCCTTCCAATAACATGAGATGTGATATTCAACTCCTTCCCATTCCAATCCTGAGACCCTTCCTATACCATGAGATGTGATATCTCAATGCTTCTAATACCAAACCTGTAAACCGTCCTATAAAATGAGATGTGATATCCAAATCCTTCGCCTTCCAAACCTGAGACCCTTCATATAGCATGAGTTGTGATATCTCAATCCTTCTAATACCAAACCTGAGACCCTCCCTTTAGCATGAGATGTGATATCCAAGTCCTTCCCATTCCAATCCTGAGACCCTTCCTATAGCATGAGATGTGATATCTCAATGCTTCTAATACCAAACCTGAGACCCTTCCTATAGCATGAGATGTGATATCCAACTCCTTCCCATGCCAATCCTGAGGCCTTCCGATAGCATATGTGGTATCTCAATGCTTCTAATACCAAACCTGAGACCCTCCCTATAGCATGAGATGTGATATCCAAGTCCTTCCCATTCCAATCCTGAGACCCTTCCTATTACATGAGATGTGATATCCAACTCCTTCCCATTCCAACCTGAGACCCTTCCTATAGCATGCAATGGGATATCCAACTCCTTCCCATTCCAATCCTGAGACCCTTCCGATAGCATGAGATGTGATATCTCAATGCTTCTACCAATACTGAGACCCTTCCTATGGCATGAGATGTGATATCCAACTCCTTCCCATTCCAAACCTGAGACCCTTCCTATAGCATGAGATGTGATATCCAACTCCTTCCCATTCCAATCCTGAGACCCTTCCTATAGCATGGGTTGTGATATCTCAACCCTTCTAATAACAAACCTGAGACCCTTCCTATAACATGAGATGTGGTATCCAACTCCTTCCCATTCCAAACCTGAGACCCGTCCTATAGTATGAGATGTGATATCCAACTCCTTCCCATTCCAATCCTGAGACCCTTCAGATAGCATGAGAAGAGATATCCAACTCTTTCCCATTCCAATCCTGAGACCCTTCCTATAGTATGAGTTGTGATATCTCAACCCTTCTAATACCAAACCTGAGACCCTTCCTATAACATGAGATGTGATATCCAACTCCTTCCCATTCCAAACCTGAGACCCATCCTATAGTATGAGATTTGATATCCAACTCCTTCCCATATCAATCCTGAGACTCTTCCGATAGCATGAGATTTGATATCTCAATGCTTCTTATACCAAACCTGAGACCCTTCCTATAGCATGAGATGTGATAAACAACTCCTTCCCATTCCAATCCTGTGACCCTTCCTATAGCATGAGATGTGATATCTCAATGCTTCTAATACCAAACCTGGACTCTTCCTATAGCATGAGATGTGATGGCCAACTCCTTCCCATTCCAATCCTGCATCCCTTCCTACATCATGAGATTTGATATCTCAATGCCTCTAATAACAAACCCGAGACCCTTCCTATAACATGAGATGTGATATACAATTCCTTCCAATTCCAATCCTGAGACCCTTCCTATTACATGAGATGTGATATCCAACTCCTTCCCATTCCAACCTGATACCCTTCCTATAGCATGCGATTGGATATCCAACTCCTTCCCATTCCAATCCTGAGACCCTTACGATAGCAGAGATGTGATATCTCAATGCTTCTACCAAAACTGAGACCCTTCCTATGGCATGAGATGTGATATCTCAATCCTTCTAATACCAAACCTGAGACCCTTCCTACAACATGAAATTTGATATCCAACTCCTTCCCATTCCAAACCCGAGACCCTTCCTATAGCATGATATTTGATATCTCAATGCTTCTAATACGAAAGCTGAGACCCTTCCTATAACATGAGGTGGGATATCCAACTTCTTCCCATTCCAAACCTGAGACCCTTCCTATAGCATGAGATGTGATATCTCAATGCTTCCAATACCAAACCTGGACCCTTCCTATAGCATGAGATGTGATAGCCAACTCCTTCCCATTCCAATCCTGCGTCCCTTCCGACAGCATGAGATGTGATATCTCAATGCTTCTAATACCAAACCTGAGACCCTTTTTGTAACATGAGATGTGATATTCAACTCCTTCCCATTCCAATCCTGAGACCCTTCCTATACCATGAGATGTGATATCTCAATGCTTCTAATACCAAACCTGTAACCCGTCCTATAACATGAGATGTGATATCCAAATCCTTCGCCTTCCAAACCTGAGACCCTCCCTTTAGCATGAGAGGTGATATCCAACTCCTTCCCATTCCAATCCTGAGACCCTTCCGATAGCATGAGGTGTGATATCTCAATGCCTCTAACATCAAACCTGAGACCCTCCCTATAACATGAGATGTGATATTCAACTCCTTCCCGTTCCAATCCTGAGACCCTTCCTATAGCATGAGATGTGATATCTCAATGCTTCTTATACCAAACCTGAGACCCTTCATATAACATGAGATGTGATATCCAACTCCTTCCCATTCCAATCCTGAGACCCTTCCTATAGCATGAGTTGTGATATCTCAATCCTTCTAATACCAAACCTGAGACCCTTCCTACAACATGAAATTTGATATCCAACTCCTTCCCATTCCAAACCCGAGACCCTTCCTATAGCATGATATTTGGTATCTCAATGCTTCTAATACGAAAGCTGAGACCCTTCCTATAACATGAGATGTGATATCCAACTCCTTCCCATTCCAATCCTGAGACCCTTCCTATAGCATGAATTGTGATATCTCAATCCTTCTAATACCAAAGCTGAGACCCTTCTTACAACATGAAATTTGATATCCATCTCCTTCCCATTCCAAACCCGAGACCCTTCCTATAGCATGATATTTGATATCTCAATGCTTCTAATACGAAAGCTGAGACCCTTCCTATAACATGAGGTGGGATATCCAACTTATTCCCATTCCAAACTGAGACCCTTCCTATAGCATGAGATGTGATATCTCAATGCTTCCAATACCAAACCTGGACCCTTCCTATAGCATGAGATGTGATAGCCAACTCCTTCCCATTCCAATCCTGCGTCCCTTCCTACATCATGAGATGTGATATCTCAATGCTTCTAATACCAAACCTGAGACCCTTCTTGTAACAGGAGATGTGATATTCAACTCCTTCCCATTCCAATCCTGAGACCCTTCCTATACCATGAGATGTGATATCTCAATGCTTCTAATACCAAACCTGTAACCCGTCCTATAACATGAGATGTGATATCCAAATCCTTCGCCTTCCAAACCTGAGACCCTCCCTTTAGCATGAGAGGTGATATCCAACTCCTTCCCATTCCAATCCTGAGACCCTTCCGATAGCATGAGGCGTGATATCTCATTGCCTCTAACATCAAACCTGAGACCCTCCCTATAACATGAGATGTGATATTCAACTCCTTCCCGTTCCAATCCTGAGACCCTTCCTATAGCATGAGATGTGATATCTCAATGCTTCTTATACCAAACCTGAGACCCTTCCTATAACATGAGATGTGATATCCTACTTCTTCCCATTCCAAACCTGGGACCCTTCTTATAGCATGAGATGGGACATCCAACTCCTTCCTATTCCAATCCTGAGACCCTTACGATAGCAGAGATGTGATATCTCAATGCTTATACCAAACCTGAGATCCTTCCTATGGCATGAGATGTAATATCCAACTCCTTCCCATTCCAATCCTGAGACCCTTCCTATAGCATGAAATGTGATATCTCAATGCTTCCACCAAACCTGAGACCCTTCCTATAACATGAGATGTGATATCCAACTCCTTCCCATTCCAATCCTGAGACCCTTCCTATACCATGAGATGTGATATCTCTATGCTTCTAATACTAAACCTGAGGCCCTTCCCGTAGCATATTTGATATCCAACTTCATCCCATTCCAAACCTGTGACACTTCCTGGAGCATGAAATGTGATTCCTCACCCCTTCCAATACCAAACCCGAGACCATTCCAACAGCCTCAGATTTGAAATCTCATTTCTTCCAATACCAAACCCGAAACCCTTCCGATAGGATATTTATTATCTCACTGCTTCAAATACTACACTTGAGTCCCTTCCTAAAGGATGAGATTTGATATCTCAGTGCTTCTAATACCAAACCTGAGACCCTTCCTATAACATGAGATGTGATATCCATCTCCTTTCCATTTCAATCCTGAGACTCTTCTGACAGCATGAAATGTGCTATCCAACTCCTTCCCTTTCCAAACCTGAGACCCTTCCTATAGCATGAGAAGTGATATCTCAAAGCTTCTAATACCAAACCTGAGACCCTCCCTATAGCATGATATGTGATATCCAAGTCCTTCCCATTCCAATCCTGAGACCCTTCCTATAGCAAGAGTTTTGATATCTCAATCCTACTAATACCAAACCTGAGACCCTTCCTATAACATGAGATGTGATATCCAACTCCTTCCCATTCCAAACCTGAGACCCTTCCTATAGCATGAGATGTGATATCTCAATGCTTCTAATACCAAACCTGAGACCCTTCCTATAACATGAGATGTGATATTCAACTCCTTCCCTTTCCAAACCTGAGACCCTTCCTATAGCATGAGATGAGATATCTCAATGCTTCTAATACCAAACCTGAGACCCTCCCTATAGCATGATATGTGATATCCAAGTCCTTCCCATTCCAATCCTGAGACCCTTCCTATAGCATGAGTTTTGATATCTCAATCCTTCTAATACCAAACCTGAGACCCTTCCTATAACATGAGATGTGATATCCAACTCCTTCCCATTCCAAACCTGAGACTCTTCCTATAGCATGAGATGTGATATCTCAATGCTTGTAATACCAAAGCTGAGACCCCTCCTATAACATGAGATGTAATATCCTACTCCTTCCCATTCCAAACCTGAGACCCTTCTTATAGCATGCGATGGGATATCCAACTCCTTCCTATTCCAATCCTGAGACCCTTACCATAGCAGAGATGTGATATCTCAATGCTTATACCAAACCTGAGATCGTTCCTATGGCATGAGATGTAATATCCAACTCCTTCCCATTTCAATCGTGAGACCCTTCCTATAGCATGCAATGTGATATCTTAATGCTTCTACCAAACCTGAGACCCTTCCTATAAGATGAGGTGTGATATCCAACTCCTTCCCATTCCAATCCTGAGACCCTTCCTATACCATGAGATGTGACATCTCAATGCTTCTAATACCAAACCTGAGACCGTTCCTATAGCATGAGATGTGATAAACAAGTCCTTCCCATTCCAATACTGTGACCCTTCCTATAGCATGAGATATGATATCTCAATGCTTCTAATACCAAACCTGGACTCTTCCTATAGCATGAGATGTGATAGCCAACTCCTTCCCATTCCAAACCTGCGTCCCTTCCTACAGCATGAGATTCGATAACTCAATGCTTCTAATACCAAACCTGGACTCTTCCTATAACATGAGATGTGACAGCCAACTCCTTCCCATTCCAATACTGCGTCCATTCCTACAGCAGTAGATTTGATATCTCAATGCTTCTAATACCAAACCTGAGACCCGTCCTATAACACGAGATGTGATATTCAACTCCTTCCCATTCCAATCCTGAGACCCTTCCTATACCATGAGATGTGATATCTCAATGCTTCTAATACCAAACCTGAGATCCTTCCTATAACATGAGATGTGATAACTAACTCCTTCCCATTCCAAACCTGAGACCCTTCCTATAGCATAAGATGTGATATCCAACTCCTTCCCATTCCAATCCTGAGACCCTTCCTATAGCATGAGTTGTGATATCTCAATCCTTCTAAAACCAAACCTGAGACCCTTCCTATAACATGAGATGTGATATCCAAGTCCTTCCCATTCCAATCCTGAGACCCTTCCAATAGCATGAGATGTGATATCTCAAGGCTTGTAAAACCAAACCTGAGACCCTTCCTATAACATGAGATGTGATATCCAACTCCTTTCCATTCCAAACCTGAGACCCTTCCTATAGCATGAGATGTGATATCTCAATGCTTCTAATACAAAACCTTAGATCCTTCCTATAACATGACATGGGATATCCAACTCCTTCCCATTCCAATCCTGAGGCCTTCCGATAGCATATGTGGTATCTCAATGCTTCTAATACCAAACCTGAGACCCTCCCTATAGCATAAGATGTGATATCCAAGTCCTTCCCATTCCAATCCTGAGACCCTTCCTATTACATGAGATGTGATATCCAACTCCTTCCCATTCCAACCTGAGACCCTTCCTGTAGCATGATATGTGATATCTCAATGCTTCTAATACCAAACCTGAGACCCTTCCTATACCATGAGATGTGATATATCAATGCTTCTAATACCAAACCTGTAACCCGTCCTATAACATGAGATGTGATATCCAAATCCTTCGCCTTCCAAACCCGAGACCCTCCCTTTAGCATGAGATGTGATATCCAACTCCTTCCCATTCCAATCCTGATACCCTTCCGATAGCATGAGATGTGATATCTCAATGCCTTTAATATCAAACATGAGACTCTCCCTATAGCATGAGATGTGATATCCAAGTCCTTCCATTCCAATCCTGAGACCCTTCCTATAGCATGAGATGTGATATCTCAATGCTTCTAATACAAAACCTTAGATCCTTCCTATAACATGACATGGGATATCCAACTCCTTCCCATTCCAATCCTGAGGCCTTCCGATAGCATATGTGGTATCTCAATGCTTCTAATACCAAACCTGAGACCCTCCCTATAGCATAAGATGTGATATCCAAGTCCTTCCCATTCCAATCCTGAGACCCTTCCTATTACATGAGATGTGATATCCAACTCCTTCCCATTCCAACCTGAGACCCTTCCTGTAGCATGATATGTGATATCTCAATGCTTCTAATACCAAACCTGAGACCCTTCCTATACCATGAGATGTGATATATCAATGCTTCTAATACCAAACCTGTAACCCGTCCTATAACATGAGATGTGATATCCAAATCCTTCGCCTTCCAAACCCGAGACCCTCCCTTAGCATGAGATGTGATATCCAACTCCTTCCCATTCCAATCCTGATACCCTTCCGATAGCATGAGATGTGATATCTCAATGCCTTTAATATCAAACATGAGACTCTCCCTATAGCATGAGATGTGATATCCAAGTCCTTCCCATTCCAATCCTGAGACCCTTCCAATAGCATGAGATGTGATATCTCAAGGCTTGTAAAACCAAACCTGAGACCCTTCCTATAACATGAGATGTGATATCCAACTTCTTTCCATTCCAAACCTGAGACCCTTCCTATAGCATGAGATGTGATATCTCAATGCTTCTAATACAAAACCTTAGATCCTTCCTATAACATGACATGGGATATCCAACTCCTTCCCATTCCAATCCTGAGGCCTTCCGATAGCATATGTGGTATCTCAATGCTTCTAATACCAAACCTGAGACCCTCCCTATAGCATGAGATGTGATATCCAAGTCCTTCCCATTCCAATCCTGAGACCCTTCCTATTACATGAGATGTGATATCCAACTCCTTCCCATTCCAACCTGAGACCCTTCCTATAGCATGCGATGGGATATCCAGCTCCTTCCCATTCCAATCCTGAGACCCTTCCTATAGCATGAATTGTGATATCTCAATCCTTCTAATACCAAACCTGAGACCCTTCCTATAACATGAAATGTGATATCCAACTCCTTCCCATTTCAAACCTGAGAACCTTCCTATAGCATGATATGTGATATCTCAATGCTTCTAATACCAAACCTGAGACCCTTCCAATAACATGAGATGAGATATCCAACTCCTTCCCATTCCAATCCTGATACCCTTCCGATAGCATTTGATGTGATATCTCAATGCCTCTAATATCAAACATGAGACTCTCCCTATAGCATGAGATGTGATATCCAAGTCCTTCCCATTCCAATCCTGAGACCCTTCCTATAGCATGAGATGTGATATCTCAATGCATCTAATACCAAACCTGAAACCCTTCCTATAACATGAGATGTGATATTCAACTCCTTCCCATTCCAAACCTGAGACCCTCCCTATAGCATGAGATGTGATATCTCATTGCTTCTAATACAAAACCTGAGACCCTTCCTATAGCATGAGATGTGATATCCAACTCCTTCCCATTCCAATCCTGAGGCCTTCCGATAGCATATGTGGTATCTCAATGCTTCTAATACCAAACCTGAGACCCTCCCTATAGCATTAGATGAGATATCCAAGTCCTTCCCATTCCAATCCTGAGACCCTTCCTATTACATGAGATGTGATATCCAACTCCTTCCCATTCCAACCTGAGACCCTTCCTATAGCATGCGATGGGATATCCAACTCCTTCCCATTCCAATCCTGAGACCCATCCGATAGCATGAGATGTGATATCTCAATGCTTCTACCAAAACTGAGACCCTTCCTATGCCATGAGATGTGATATCCAACTCCTTCCCATTCCAAACCTGAGACCCTTCCTATAGCATGAGATGTGATATCCAACTCCTTCCCATTCCAATCCTGAGACCCTTCCTATAGCATGGGTTGTGATATCTCAACCCTTCTAATACCAAACCTGAGACCCTTCCTATAACATGAGATGTGGTATCCAACTCCTTCCCATTCCAAACCTGAGACCCGTCCTATAGTATGAGATGTGATATCCAACTCCTTCCCATTCCAATCCTGAGACCCGTCAGATAGCATGAGATGTGATATCTCAATGCTTCTTATACCAAACCTGAGACCCTTCCTATAGCATGAGATTGATAAACAACTCCTTCCCATTCCAATCCTGTGACCCTTCCTATAGCATGAGATGTGATATCTCAATGCTTCTAATACCAAACCTGGACTCTTCCTGTAGCATGAGATTTGATGGCCAACTCCTTCCCATTCCAATCCTGCGTCCCTTCCTACATCATGAGATTTGATATCTCAATGCCTATAATACCAAACCTGAGACCCTTCCTATAACATGAGATGTGATATCCAAGTCCTTCCCATTCCAATCCTGAGACCCTTCCTATTACATGAGATGTGATATCCAACTCCTTCCCATTCCAACCTGAGACCCTTCCTATAGCATGCGATGGGATATCCAACTCCTTCCCATTCCAATCCTGAGACCCTTACGATAGCAGATATGTGATATCTCAATGCTTCTACCAAAACTGAGACCCTTCCTATGGCATGAGATGTGATATCCAACTCCTTCCCATTCCAATCCTGAGACCCTTCCTATAGCATGAGATTTGATATCTCAATGCTTCTAATACGAAACCTGAGACCCTTCCTATAACATGAGATGGGATATCCAACTTCTTCCCATTCCAAACCTGAGACCCTTCCTATAGCATGAGATGTGATATCTCAATGCTTCCAATACCAAACCTGGACCCTTGCTATAGCATGAGATGGGATAGCCAACTCCTTCCCATTCCAATCCTGCGTCCCTTCCTACAGCATGAGATGTGATATCTCAATACTTCTAATACCAAACCTGAGACCCTTCCTATAACATGAGATGTGATATTCAACTCCTTCCCATTCCAATCCTGAAACCCTTCCTATGCCATGAGATGTGATATCTCAATGCTTCTAATACCAAACATGAGACCCTTCCTATAACATGAGATGTGATAATCAACTCCTTCCCATTCCAATCCTGAGACCCTTCCTATACCATGAGATGTGATATCTCGATGCTTCTAATACCAAACCTGAGATCCTTCCTATAACATGAGATGTGATATCTAACTCCTTCCCATTCCAAACCTGAGACCCTTCCTATAGCATAAGATGTGATATCCAACTCCTTCCCATTCCAATCCTGAGGCCCTTCCTATAGCATGAGTTGTGATATCTCAATCCTTCTAATACCAAACCTGAGACCCTTCCTATAACATGAAATGTGATATCCAACTCCTTCCCATTCCAAAATTGAGACCCTTCCTATAGCATGAGATGTGATATCTCAATGCTTCTAAAACCAAACCTGAGACTCTTCCAATAACATGAGATGTGATATTCAACTCCTTCCCATTCCAATCCTGAGACCCTTCCTATACCATGAGATGTGATATCTCAATGCTTCTAATACCAAACCTGTAAACCGTCCTATAAAATGAGATGTGATATCCAAATCCTTCGCCTTCCAAACCTGAGACCCTTCCTATAGCATGAGTTGTGATATCTCAATCCTTCTAATACCAAACCTGAGACCCTCCCTTTAGCATGAGATGTGATATCCAAGTCCTTCCCATTCCAATCCTGAGACCCTTCCTATAACATGAGATGTGATATCCAACTCCTTCCCATGCCAATCCTGAGGCCTTCCGATAGCATATGTGGTATCTCAATGCTTCTAATACCAAACCTGAGACCCTCCCTATAGCATGAGATGTGATATCCAAGTCCTTCCCATTCCAATCCTGAGACCCTTCCTATTACATGAGATGTGATATCCAACTCCTTCCCATTCCAATCGTGAGACCCTTCCTATAGCATGCAATGTGATATCTTAATGCTTCTACCAAACCTGAGACCCTTCCTATAAGATGAGGTGTGATATCCAACTCCTTCCCATTCCAATCCTGAGACCCTTCCTATACCATGAGATGTGACATCTCAATGCTTCTAATACCAAACCTGAGACCGTTCCTATAGCATGAGATATGATAAACAAGTCCTTCCCATTCCAATACTGTGACCCTTCCTATAGCATGAGATATGATATCTCAATGCTTCTAATACCAAACCTGGACTCTTCCTATAGCATGAGATGTGATAGCCAACTCCTTCCCATTCCAAACCTGCGTCCCTTCCTACAGCATGAGATTCGATAACTCAATGCTTCTAATACCAAACCTGGACTCTTCCTATAACATGAGATGTGACAGCCAACTCCTTCCCATTCCAATACTGCGTCCATTCCTACAGCAGTAGATTTGATATCTCAATGCTTCTAATACCAAACCTGAGACCCGTCCTATAACACGAGATGTGATATTCAACTCCTTCCCATTCCAATCCTGAGACCCTTCCTATACCATGAGATGTGATATCTCAATGCTTCTAATACCAAACCTGAGATCCTTCCTATAACATGAGATGTGATAACTAACTCCTTCCCATTCCAAACCTGAGACCCTTCCTATAGCATAAGATGTGATATCCAACTCCTTCCCATTCCAATCCTGAGACCCTTCCTATAGCATGAGTTGTGATATCTCAATCCTTCTAAAACCAAACCTGAGACCCTTCCTATAACATGAGATGTGATATCCAAGTCCTTCCCATTCCAATCCTGAGACCCTTCCAATAGCATGAGATGTGATATCTCAAGGCTTGTAAAACCAAACCTGAGACCCTTCCTATAACATGAGACGTGATATCCAACTCCTTTCCATTCCAAACCTGAGACCCTTCCTATAGCATGAGATGTGATATCTCAATGCTTCTAATACAAAACCTTAGATCCTTCCTATAACATGACATGGGATATCCAACTCCTTCCCATTCCAATCCTGAGGCCTTCCGATAGCATATGTGGTATCTCAATGCTTCTAATACCAAACCTGAGACCCTCCCTATAGCATGAGATGTGATATCCAAGTCCTTCCCATTCCAATCCTGAGACCCTTCCTATTACATGAGATGTGATATCCAACTCCTTCCCATTCCAACCTGAGACCCTTCCTGTAGCATGATATGTGATATCTCAATGCTTCTAATACCAAACCTGAGACCCTTCCTATACCATGAGATGTGATATATCAATGCTTCTAATACCAAACCTGTAACCCGTCCTATAACATGAGATGTGATATCCAAATCCTTCGCCTTCCAAACCCGAGACCCTCCCTTTAGCATGAGATGTGATATCCAACTCCTTCCCATTCCAATCCTGATACCCTTCCGATAGCATGAGATGTGATATCTCAATGCCTTTAATATCAAACATGAGACTCTCCCTATAGCATGAGATGTGATATCCAAGTCCTTCCCATTCCAATCCTGAGACCCTTCCAATAGCATGAGATGTGATATCTCAAGGCTTGTAAAACCAAACCTGAGACCCTTCCTATAACATGAGATGTGATATCCAACTTCTTTCCATTCCAAACCTGAGACCCTTCCTATAGCATGAGATGTGATATCTCAATGCTTCTAATACAAAACCTTAGATCCTTCCTATAACATGACATGGGATATCCAACTCCTTCCCATTCCAATCCTGAGACCTTCCGATAGCATATGTGGTAT
This sequence comes from Ambystoma mexicanum, assembly GCF_040938575.1. Classification (NCBI taxonomy): domain Eukaryota; kingdom Metazoa; phylum Chordata; class Amphibia; order Caudata; family Ambystomatidae; genus Ambystoma; species Ambystoma mexicanum. The sequence goes on along the minus strand of NC_090932.1, from coordinate 559,588,502 downwards.
CTCAATGCTTCTAATACCAAACCTGAGACCCTCCCTATAGCATGAGATGTGATATCCAAGTCCTTCCCATTCCAATCCTGAGACCCTTCCTATTACATGAGATGTGATATCCAACTCCTTCCCATTCCAACCTGAGACCCTTCCTATAGCATGCGATGGGATATCCAGCTCCTTCCCATTCCAATCCTGAGACCCTTCCTATAGCATGAATTGTGATATCTCAATCCTTCTAATACCAAACCTGAGACCCTTACTATAACATGAAATGTGATATCCAACTCCTTCCCATTTCAAACCTGAGAACCTTCCTATAGCATGATATGTGATATCTCAATGCTTCTAATACCAAACCTGAGACCCTTCCAATAACATGAGATGAGATATCCAACTCCTTCCCATTCCAATCCTGATACCCTTCCGATAGCATTTGATGTGATATCTCAATGCCTCTAATATCAAACATGAGACTCTCCCTATAGCATGAGATGTGATATCCAAGTCCTTCCCATTCCAATCCTGAGACCCTTCCTATAGCATGAGATGTGATATCTCAATGCATCTAATACCAAACCTGAAACCCTTCCTATAACATGAGATGTGATATCCAACTCCTTCCCATTCCAAACCTGAGACCCTCCCTATAGCATGAGATGTGATATCTCATTGCTTCTAATACAAAACCTGAGACCCTTCCTATAGCATGAGATGTGATATCCAACTCCTTCCCATTCCAATCCTGAGGCCTTCCGATAGCATATGTGGTATCTCAATGCTTCTAATACCAAACCTGAGACCCTCCCTATAGCATTAGATGAGATATCCAAGTCCTTCCCATTCCAATCCTGAGACCCTTCCTATTACATGAGATGTGAATTCCAACTCCTTCCCATTCCAACCTGAGACCCTTCCTATAGCATGCGATGGGATATCCAACTCCTTCCCATTCCAATCCTGAGACCCATCCGATAGCATGAGATGTGATATCTCAATGCTTCTACCAAAACTGAGACCCTTCCTATGCCATGAGATGTGATATCCAACTCCTTCCCATTCCAAACCTGAGACCCTTCCTATAGCATGAGATGTGATATCCAACTCCTTCCCATTCCAATCCTGAGACCCTTCCTATAGCATGGGTTGTGATATCTCAACCCTTCTAATACCAAACCTGAGACCCTTCCTATAACATGAGATGTGGTATCCAACTCCTTCCCATTCCAAACCTGAGACCCGTCCTATAGTATGAGATGTGATATCCAACTCCTTCCCATTCCAATCCTGAGACCCGTCAGATAGCATGAGATGTGATATCTCAATGCTTCTTATACCAAACCTGAGACCCTTCCTATAGCATGAGATTGATAAACAACTCCTTCCCATTCCAATCCTGTGACCCTTCCTATAGCATGAGATGTGATATCTCAATGCTTCTAATACCAAACCTGGACTCTTCCTGTAGCATGAGATTTGATGGCCAACTCCTTCCCATTCCAATCCTGCGTCCCTTCCTACATCATGAGATTTGATATCTCAATGCCTATAATACCAAACCTGAGACCCTTCCTATAACATGAGATGTGATATCCAAGTCCTTCCCATTCCAATCCTGAGACCCTTCCTATTACATGAGATGTGATATCCAACTCCTTCCCATTCCAACCTGAGACCCTTCCTATAGCATGCGATGGGATATCCAACTCCTTCCCATTCCAATCCTGAGACCCTTACGATAGCAGATATGTGATATCTCAATGCTTCTACCAAAACTGAGACCCTTCCTATGGCATGAGATGTGATATCCAACTCCTTCCCATTCCAATCCTGAGACCCTTCCTATAGCATGAGATGTGATATCTCAATGCTTCCAATACCAAACCTGGACCCTTGCTATAGCATGAGATGGGATAGCCAACTCCTTCCCATTCCAATCCTGCGTCCCTTCCTACAGCATGAGATGTGATATCTCAATACTTCTAATACCAAACCTGAGACCCTTCCTATAACATGAGATGTGATATTCAACTCCTTCCCATTCCAATCCTGAAACCCTTCCTATGCCATGAGATGTGATATCTCAATGCTTCTAATACCAAACATGAGACCCTTCCTATAACATGAGATGTGATAATCAACTCCTTCCCATTCCAATCCTGAGACCCTTCCTATACCATGAGATGTGATATCTCGATGCTTCTAATACCAAACCTGAGATCCTTCCTATAACATGAGATGTGATATCTAACTCCTTCCCATTCCAAACCTGAGACCCTTCCTATAACATGAAATGTGATATCCAACTCCTTCCCATTCCAAAATTGGGACCCTTCCTATAGCATGAGATGTGATATCTCAATGCTTCTAAAACCAAACCTGAGACTCTTCCAATAACATGAGATGTGATATTCAACTCCTTCCCATTCCAATCCTGAGACCCTTCCTATACCATGAGATGTGATATCTCAATGCTTCTAATACCAAACCTGTAAACCGTCCTATAAAATGAGATGTGATATCCAAATCCTTCGCCTTCCAAACCTGAGACCCTTCCTATAGCATGAGTTGTGATATCTCATTCCTTCTAATACCAAACCTGAGACCCTCCCTTTAGCATGAGATGTGATATCCAAGTCCTTCCCATTCCAATCCTGAGACCCTTCCTATAACATGAGATGTGATATCCAACTCCTTCCCATGCCAATCCTGAGGCCTTCCGATAGCATATGTGGTATCTCAATGCTTCTAATACCAAACCTGAGACCCTCCCTATAGCATGAGATGTGATATCCAAGTCCTTCCCATTCCAATCCTGAGACCCTTCCTATTACATGAGATGTGATATCCAACTCCTTCCCATTCCAACCTGAGACCCTTCCTATAGCATGCAATGGGATATCCAACTCCTTCCCATTCCAATCCTGAGACCCTTCCGATAGCATGAGATGTGATATCTCAATGCTTCTACCAAAACTGAGACCCTTCCTATGGCATGAGATGTGATATCCAACTCCTTCCCATTCCAAACCTGAGACCCTTCCTATAGCATGAGATGTGATATCCAACTCCTTCCCATTCCAATCCAGAGACCCTTCCTATAGCATGAGTTGTGATATCTCAACCCTTCTAATACCAAACCTGAGACCCTTCCTATAACATGAAAATTGATATCCAACTCCTTCCCATTCCAAGCCGAGACCCTTCCTATAGCATGAGATTTCATATCTCAATGCTTCTAATAGGAAACCTGAGACCCTTCCTATAACATGAGATGGGATATCCAACTTCTTCCCATTCCAAACCTGAGACCCTTCCTATAGCATGAGATGTGATATCTCAATGCTTCCAATACCAAATCCGGACACTTCCTATAGCATGAGATGTGATAGCCAACTCCTTCCCATTCCAATCCTGCGTCCCTTCCTACAGCATGAGATTTAATATCTCAATGCTTCTAATACCAAACCTGAGACCCTTCCTATAACATCAGATGTGATATTCAACTCCTTCCCATTCCAATCCTGAGACCCTTCCTATACCATGAGATGTGATATCTCATTGCTTCCTATACCAAACTTGAGACCCTTCCTATAGCATGAGATGTGATAAACAACTCCTTCCCATTCCAATCCTGTGACCCTTCCTATAGCATGAGATGTGATATCTCAATGCTTCTAATACCAAACCTGGACTCTTCCTATAGCATGAGATGTGATAGCCAACTCCTTCCCATTCCAATCCTGCGTCCCTTCCTACAGAATGAGATTTGATATCTCAATGCTTCTAATACCAAACATGAGACCCTTCCTATAACATGAGATGTGATATTCAACTCCTTCCCATTCCAATCCTGAGACCCTTCCTATACCATGATATGTGATATCTCGATGCTTCTAATACCAAACCTGAGATCCTTCCTATAACATGAGATGTGATATCTAACTCCTTCCCATTCCAAACCTGAGACCCTTCCTATAGCATAAGATGTGATATCCAACTCCTTCCCATTCCAATCCTGAGACCCTTCCTATAGAATGAGTTGTGATATCTCAATCCTTCTAATACCAAACCTGAGACCCTTCCTATAACATGAAATGTGATATCCAACTCCTTCCCATTCCAAAACTGAGACCCTTCCTATAGCATGAGATGTGATATCTCAATGCTTCTAAAACCAAACTTGAGACCCTTCCAATAACATGAGATGTGATATTCAACTCCTTCCCATTCCAATCCTGAGACCCTTCCTATACCATGAGATGTGATATCTCAATGCTTCTAATACCAAACTTGTAAACCGTCCTATAAAATGAGATGTGATATCCAAATCCTTTGCCTTCCAAACCTGAGACCCTTCCTATAGCATGAGTTGTGATATCTCAATCCTTCTAATACCAAACCTGAGACCCTCCCTTTAGCATGAGATGTGATATCCAAGTCCTTCCCATTCCAATCCTGAGACCCTTCCTATAGCTTGAGATGTGATATCTCAATGCTTCTAATACCAAACCTGAGACCCTTCCTATAGCATGAGATGTGATATCCAACTCCTTCCCATGCCAACCCTGAGGCCTTCCGATAGCATATGTGGTATCTCAATGCTTCTAATACCAAACCTGAGACCCTCCCTATAGCATGAGATGTGCTATCCAAGTCCTTCCCATTCCAATCCTGAGACCTTTCCTATTACATGAGATGTGATATCCAACTCCTTCCCATTCCAACCTGAGACCCTTCCTATAGCATGCAATGGGATATCCAACTCCTTCCCATTCCAATCCTGAGACCCTTCCGATAGCATGAGATGTGATATCTCAATGCTTCTACCAAAACTGAGACCCTTCCTATGGCATGAGATGTGATATCCAACTCCTTCCCATTCCAAACCTGAGACCCTTCCTATAGCATGAGATGTGATATCCAACTCCTTCCCATTCCAATCCTGAGACCCTTCCTATAGCATGGGTTGTGATATCTCAACCCTTCTAATACCAAACCTGAGACCCTTCCTATAACATGAGATGTGGGATCCAACTCCTTCCCATTCCAAACCTGAGACCCGTCCTATAGTATGAGATGTGATATCCAACTCCTTCCCATTACAATCCTGAGACCCTTCAGATAGCATGAGATGTGATATCTCAATGCTTCTTATACCAAACCTGAGAACCTTCCTATAGCATGAGATTGATAAACAACTCCTTCCCATTCCAATCCTGTGACCCTTCCTATAGCATGAGATGTGATATCTCAAAGCTTCTAATACCAAACATGGACTCTTCCTGTAGCATGAGATGTGATGGCCAACTCCTTCCCATTCCAATCCTGCGTCCCTTCCTACATCATGAGATTTGATATCTCAATGCCTATAATACCAAACCTGAGACCCTTCCTATAACATGAGATGTGATATCCAAGTCCTTCCCATTCCAATTCTGAGACCCTTCCTATTACATGAGATGTGATATCCAACTCCTTCCCATTCCAACCTGAGACCCTTCCTATAGCATGCGATGGGATATCCAACTCCTTCCCATTCCAATCCTGAGACCCTTACGATAGCAGAGATGTGATATCTCAATGCTTCTACCAAAACTGAGACCCTTCCTATGGCATGAGATGTGATATCCAACTCCTTCCCATTCCAATCCTGAGACCCTTCCTATACCATGAGATGTGATATCTCGATGCTTCTAATACCAAACCTGAGATCCTTCCTATAACATGAGATGTGATATCTAACTCCTTCCCATTCCAAACCTGAGACCCTTCCTATAGCATAAGATGTGATATCCAACTCCTTCCCATTCCAATCCTGAGACCCTTCCTATAGCATGAGTTGTGATATCTCAATCCTTCTAATACCAAACCTGAGACCCTTCCTATAACATGAAATGTGATATCCAACTCCTTCCCATTCCAAAACTGAGACCCTTCCTATAGCATGAGATGTGATATCTCAATGCTTCTAAAACCAAACTTGAGACCCTTCCAATAACATGAGATGTGATATTCAACTCCTTCCCATTCCAATCCTGAGACCCTTCCTATACCATGAGATGTGATATCTCAATGCTTCTAATACCAAACCTGTAAACCGTCCTATAAAATGAGATGTGATATCCAAATCCTTCGCCTTCCAAACCTGAGACCCTTCCTATAGCATGAGTTGTGATATCTCAATCCTTCTAATACCAAACCTGAGACCCTCCCTTTAGCATGAGATGTGATATCCAAGTCCTTCCCATTCCAATCCTGAGACCCTTCCTATAGCATGAGATGTGATATCTCAATGCTTCTAATACCAAACCTGAGACCCTTCCTATAGCATGAGATGTGATATCCAACTCCTTCCCATGCCAATCCTGAGGCCTTCCGATAGCATATGTGGTATCTCAATGCTTCTAATACCAAACCTGAGACCCTCCCTATAGCATGAGATGTGATATCCAAGTCCTTCCCATTCCAATCCTGAGACCCTTCCTATTACATGAGATGTGATATCCAACTCCTTCCCATTCCAACCTGAGACCCTTCCTATAGCATGCAATGGGATATCCAACTCCTTCCCATTCCAATCCTGAGACCCTTCCGATAGCATGAGATGTGATATCTCAATGCTTCTACCAATACTGAGACCCTTCCTATGGCATGAGATGTGATATCCAACTCCTTCCCATTCCAAACCTGAGACCCTTCCTATAGCATGAGATGTGATATCCAACTCCTTCCCATTCCAATCCTGAGACCCTTCCTATAGCATGGGTTGTGATATCTCAACCCTTCTAATAACAAACCTGAGACCCTTCCTATAACATGAGATGTGGTATCCAACTCCTTCCCATTCCAAACCTGAGACCCGTCCTATAGTATGAGATGTGATATCCAACTCCTTCCCATTCCAATCCTGAGACCCTTCAGATAGCATGAGATGTGATATCTCAATGCTTCTTATACCAAACCTGAGACCCTTCCTATAGCATGAGATTGATAAACAACTCCTTCCCATTCCAATCCTGTGACCCTTCCTATAGCATGAGATGTGATATCTCAATGCTTCTAATACCAAACCTGGACTCTTCCTGTAGCATGAGATGTGATGGCCAACTCCTTCCCATTCCAATCCTGCGTCCCTTCCTACATCATGAGATTTGATATCTCAATGCCTATAATACCAAACCTGAGACCCTACCTATAACATGAGATGTGATATCCAAGTCCTTCCCATTCCAATTCTGAGACCCTTCCTATTACATGAGATGTGATATCCAAGTCCTTCCCATTCCAACCTGAGACCCTTCCGATAGCATGCGATGGGATATCCAACTCCTTCCCATTCCAATCCTGAGACCCTTACGATAGCAGAGATGTGATATCTCAATGCTTCTAATACCAAACCTGGACTCTTCCTGTAGCATGAGATGTGATGGCCAACTCCTTCCCATTCCAATCCTGCGTCCCTTCCTACATCATGAGATTTGATATCTCAATGCCTATAATACCAAACCTGAGACCCTACCTATAACATGAGATGTGATATCCAAGTCCTTCCCATTCCAATTCTGAGACCCTTCCTATTACATGAGATGTGATATCCAAGTCCTTCCCATTCCAACCTGAGACCCTTCCGATAGCATGCGATGGGATATCCAACTCCTTCCCATTCCAATCCTGAGACCCTTACGATAGCAGAGATGTGATATCTCAATGCTTCTACCAAAACTGAGACCCTTTCTATGGCATGAGATGTGATATCCAACTCCTTCCCATTCCAATCCTGAGACCCTTCCTATAGCATGAGTTGTGATATCTCAATCCTTCTAATACCAAACTTGAGACCCATCCTATAACATGAAATTTGATATCCAACTCCTTCCCATTCCAAACCCGAGACCCTTCCTATAGCATGAGATTTGATATCTCAATGCTTCTAATACGAAACCTGAGACCCTTCCTATAACATGAGATGGGATATCCAACTTCTTCCCATTCCAAACCTGAGACCCTTCCTATAGCATGAGATGTGATATCTCAATGCTTCCAATACCAAACCTGGACCCTTGCTATAGCATGAGATGTGATAGCCAACTCCTTCCCATTCCAATCCTGCGTCCCTTCCTACAGCATGAGATGTGATATCTCAATGCTTCTAATACCAAACCTGAGACCCTTCCTATAACATGAGATGTGATATTCAACTCCTTCCCATTCCAATCCTGAGACCCTTCCTATACCATGAGATGTGATATCTCAATGCTTCTAATACCAAACATGAGACCCTTCCTATAACATGAGATGTGATATTCAACTCCTTCCCATTACAATCCTGAGACACTTCCTATACCATGAGATGTGATATCTCGATGCCTCTAATACCAAACCTGAGATCCTTCCTATAACAAGAGATGTGATATCTAACTCCTTCCCATTCCAAACCTGAGGCCCTTCCTATAGCATAAGATGTGATATCCAACTCCTTCCCATTCCAATCCTGAGACCCTTCCTATAGCATGAGTTGTGATATCTCAATCCTTCTAATACCAAACCTGAGACCCTTCCTATAACATGAAATGTGATATCCAACTCCTTCCCATTCCAAAACTGAGACCCTTCCTATAGCATGAGATGTGATATCTCAATGCTTCTAAAACCAAACCTGAGAATCTTCCAATAACATGAAATGTGATATTCAACTCCTTCCCATTCCAATCCTGAGACCCTTCCTATACCATGAGATGTGATATCTCAATGCTTCTAATACCAAACCTGTAAACCGTCCTATAAAATTAGATGTGATATCCAAATCCTTCGCCTTCCAAACCTGAGACCCTTCCTATAGCATGAGTTGTGATATCTCAATCCTTCTAATACCAAACCTGAGACCCTCCCTTTAGCATGAGATGTGATATCCAAGTCCTTCCCATTCCAATCCTGAGACCCTTCCTATAGCATGAGATGTGATATCTCAATGCTTGAAATACCAAACCTGAGACCCTTCCTATAGCATGAGATGTGATATCCAACTCCTTCCCATGCCAATCCTGAGGCCTTCCGATAGCATATGTGGTATCTCAATGCTTCTAATACCAAACCTGAGACCCTCCCTATAGCATGAGATGTGATATCCAAGTCTTTCCCATTCCAATCCTGAGACCCTTCCTATTACATGAGATGTGAATTCCAACTCCTTCCCATTCCAACCTGAGACCCTTCCTATAGCATGCAATGGGATATCCAACTCCTTCCCATTCCAATCCTGAGACCCTTCCGATAGCATGAGATGTGATATATCAATGCTTCTACCAAAACTGAGACCCTTCCTATGGCATGAGATGTGATATCCAACTCCTTCCCATTCCAAACCTGAGACCCTTCCTATAGCATGAGATGTGATATCCAACTCCATCCCATTCCAATCCTGAGACCCTTCCTATAGCATGAGTTGTGATATCTCAACCCTTCTAATACCAAACCTGAGACCCTTCCTATAACATGAGATGTGATATCCAACTCCTTCCCATTCCAAACCTGAGACCCGTCCTATAGTATGAGATGTGATATCCAACTCCTTCCCATTCCAATCCTGAGACCCTTCCGATAGCATGAGATGTGATATCTCAATGCTTCTTATACCAAACCTGAGACCCTTCCTACAGCATGAGATGTGATAAACAACTCCTTCCCATTCCAATCCTGTGACCCTTCCTATAGCATGAGATGTGATATCTCAGTGCTTCTAATACCAAACCTGGACTCTTCCTGTAGCATGAGATGTGATGGCCAACTCTTCCCATTCCAATCCTGCGTCCCTTCCTACATCATGAGATTTGATATCTCAATGCCTCTAATACCAAACCTGAGACCCTTCCTATAACATGAGATGTGATATCCAAGTCCTTCCCATTCCAATCCTGAGACCCTTCCTATTACATGAGATGTGATATCCAACTCCTTCCCATTCCAACCTGAGACCCTTCCTATAGCATGCGATGGGATATCCAACTCCTTCCCATTCCAATCCTGAGACCCTTACGATAGCAGAGATGTGATATCTCAATGCTTCTACCAAAACTGAGACCCTTCCTATGGCATGAGATGTGATATCCAACTCCTTCCCATTCCAATCCTGAGACCCTTCCTATAGCATGAGTTGTGATATCTCAATCCTTCTAATACCAAACCCGAGACCCTTCCTATAGCATGAAATTTGATATCTCAATGCTTCTAATACGAAACCTGAGACCCTTCCTATAACATGAGATGGGATATCCAACTTCTTCCCATTCCAAACCTGAGACCCTTCCTATAGCATGAGATGTGATATCTCAATGCTTCCAATACCAAACCTGGACCCTTGCTATAGCATGAGATGTGATAGCCAACTCCTTCCCATTCCAATCCTGCGTCCCTTCCTACAGCATGAGATGTGATATCTCAATGCTTCTAATACCAAACCTGAGACCCTTCCTATAACATGAGATGTGATATTCAACTCCTTCCCATTCCAATCCTGAGACCCTTCCTATACCATGAGATGTGATATCTCAATGCTTCTTATACCAAACCTGAGACCCTTCCTATAACATGAGATGTGATATCCTACTCCTTCCCATTCCAAACCTGAGACCCTTCCTATAGCATGAGATGTGATATCCAACTCCTTCTCATTCCAATCCTGAGACCCTTCCGATAGCATGAGATGTGATATCTCAATGCCTCTAACATCAAACCTGAGACCCTCCCTATAACATGAGATGTTATATTCAACTCCTTCCCGTTCCAATCCTGAGACCCTTCCTATAGCATGAGATGTGATATCTCAATGCTTCTTATACCAAACCTGAGACCCTTCCTATAACATGAGATGTGATATCCTACTCCTTCCCATTCCAAACCTGAGACCCTTCCTATAGCATGAGATGTGATATCCAACTCCTTCCCATTCCAATCCTGAGACCCTTCCTATAGCATGAGTTGTGATATCACAATCCTTCTAATACCAAACCTGAGACCCTTCCTATAGTATGAGATGTGATATCCAACTCCTTCCCATTCCAATCCTGAGACCCTTCCGATAGCATGAGATGTGATATCTCAATGCTTCTTATACCAAACCTGAGACCCTTCCTATAGCATGAGATGTGATAAACAACTCCTTCCCATTCCAATCCTGTGACCCTTCCTATAGCATGAGATGTGATATCTCAATGCTTATAATACCAAACCTGGACTCTTCCTATAGCATGAGATGTGATGGCCAACTCCTTCCCATTCCAATCCTGCGTCCCTTCCTACATCATGAGATTTGATATCTCAATGCTTCTAATACCAAACCTGAGACCCTTTTTATAACATGAGATGTTATATCCAAGTCCTTCCCATTCCAATCCTGAGACCCTTCCTATTACATGAGATGTGATATCCAACTCCTTCCCATTCCAACCTGATACCCTTCCTATAGCATGCGATGGGTTTTTCCAACTCCTTCCCATTCCAATCCTGAGACCCTTACAATAGCAGAGATGTGATATCTCAATGCTTCTACCAAAACTGAGACTCTTCCTATGGCATGAGATGTGATATCCAACTCCTTCCCATTCCAATCCTGAGACCCTTCCTATAGCATGAGTTGTGATATCTCAATCCTTCTAATACCAAACCTGAGACCCTTCCTATAACATGAAATTTGAGATCCAACTCCTTCCCTTTCCAAACCCGAGACCTTTCCTATAGCATGAGATTTCATATCTCAATGCTTCTAATACGAAACCTGAGGCCCTTCCTATAACATGAGATGGGATATCCAACTTCTTCCCATTCCAAACCTGAGACCCTTCCTATAGCATGAGATGTGATATCTCAATGCTTCCAATACCAAATCCGGACACTTCCTATAGCATGAGATGTGATAGCCAACTCCTTACCATTCCAATCCTGCGTCCCTTCCTACAGCATGAGATTTGATATCTCCATGCTTCTAATACCAAACCTGAGACCCTTCCTATAACATGAGATGTGATATTCAACTCCTTCCCATTCCAATCCTGAGACCCTTCCTATACCATGAGATGTGATATCTCAATGCTTCTTATACCAAACCTGAGACCCTTCCTATAGCATGAGATGTGATAAACAACTCCTTCAAATTCCAATCCTGTGACCCTTCCTATAGCATGAGATGTGATATCTCAATGCTTCTAATACCAAACCTGGACTCTTCCTATAGTATGAGATGTGATAGCCAACTCCTTCCCATTCCAATCCTGCCTCCCTTCCTACAGAATGAGATTTGATATCTCAATGCTTCTAATACGAAACATGAGACCCTTCCTATAACATGAAATGTGATATCCAACTCCTTCCCATTCCAAAACTGAGGCCCTTCCTATAGCATGAGATGTGATATCTCAATGCTTCTAAAACCAAACCTGAGACCCTTCCAATAACATGAGATGTGATATTCAACTCCTTCCCATTCCAATCCTGAGACCCTTCCTATACCATGAGATGTGATATCTCGATGCTTCTAATACCAAACCTGTAACCCGTCCTATAAAATGAGATGTGATATCCAAATCCTTCGCCTTCCAAACCTGAGACCCTCCCTTTAGCATGAGATGTGATATCCAAGTCCTTCCCATTCCAATCCTGAGACCCTTCCTATAGCATGAGATGTGATAAACAACTCCTTCCCATTCCAATCCTGTGACCCTTCCTATAGCATGAGATGTGATATCTCAATGCTTATAATACCAAACCTGGACTCTTCCTATAGCATGAGATGTGATGGCCAACTCCTTCCCATTCCAATCCTGCGTCCCTTCCTACATCATGAGATTTGATATCTCAGTGCCTCTAATACCAAACCTGAGACCCTTTTTATAACATGAGATGTTATATCCAAGTCCTTCCCATTCCAATCCTGAGACCCTTCCTATTACATGAGATGTGATATCCAACTCCTTCCCATTCCAACCTGATACCCTTCCTATAGCATGCGATGGGTTTTTCCAACTCCTTCCCATTCCAATCCTGAGACCCTTACAATAGCAGAGATGTGATATCTCAATGCTTCTACCAAAACTGAGACTCTTCCTATGGCATGAGATGTGATATCCAACTCCTTCCCATTCCAATCCTGAGACCCTTCCTATAGCATGAGTTGTGATATCTCAATCCTTCTAATACCAAACCTGAGACCCTTCCTATAACATGAAATTTGAGATCCAACTCCTTCCCTTTCCAAACCCGAGACCTTTCCTATAGCATGAGATTTCATATCTCAATGCTTCTAATACGAAACCTGAGACCCTTCCTATAACATGAGATGGGATATCCAACTTCTTCCCATTCCAAACCTGAGACCCTTCCTATAGCATGAGATGTGATATCTCAATGCTTCCAATACCAAATCCGGACACTTCCTATAGCATGAGATGTGATAGCCAACTCCTTACCATTCCAATCCTGCGTCCCTTCCTACAGCATGAGATTTGATATCTCCATGCTTCTAATACCAAACCTGAGACCCTTCCTATAACATGAGATGTGATATTCAACTCCTTCCCATTCCAATCCTGAGACCCTTCCTATACCATGAGATGTGATATCTCAATGCTTCTTATACCAAACCTGAGACCCTTCCTATAGCATGAGATGTGATAAACAACTCCTTCAAATTCCAATCCTGTGACCCTTCCTATAGCATGAGATGTGATATCTCAATGCTTCTAATACCAAACCTGGACTCTTCCTATAGTATGAGATGTGATAGCCAACTCCTTCCCATTCCAATCCTGCCTCCCTTCCTACAGAATGAGATTTGATATCTCAATGCTTCTAATACGAAACATGAGACCCTTCCTATAACATGAAATGTGATATCCAACTCCTTCCCATTCCAAAACTGAGGCCCTTCCTATAGCATGAGATGTGATATCTCAATGCTTCTAAAACCAAACCTGAGACCCTTCCAATAACATGAGATGTGATATTCAACTCCTTCCCATTCCAATCCTGAGACCCTTCCTATACCATGAGATGTGATATCTCGATGCTTCTAATACCAAACCTGTAACCCGTCCTATAAAATGAGATGTGATATCCAAATCCTTCGCCTTCCAAACCTGAGACCCTTCCTATAACATGAGATGTGATATCCAACTCCTTCCCATTCCAAACCTGAGACCCTTCCTATAGCATGAGATGTGATATCCAACTCCTTCCCATTCCAATCCTGAGGCCTTCCGATAGCATATGTGGTATCTCAATGCTTCTAATACCAAACCTGAGACCCTCCCTATAGCATGAGATGTGATATCCAAGTCCTTCCCATTCCAATCCTGAGACCCTTCCTATTACATGAGATGTGATATCCAACTCCTTCCCATTCCAACCTGAGACCCTTCCTATAGCATGCAATGGGTTATCCAACTCCTTCCCATTCCAATCCTGAGACCCTTCCGATAGCATGAGATGTGATATCTCAATGCTTCTACCAAAACTGAGACCCTTCCTATGGCATGAGATGTGATATCCAACTCCTTCCCATTCCAAACCTGAGACCCTTCCTATAGCATGAGAAGTGATATCCAACTCCTTCCCATTCCAATCCTGAGACCCTTCCGATAGCATGAGTTGTGATATCTCAACCCTTCTAATACCAAACCTGAGACCCTTCCTATAACATGAGATGTGATAACCAACTCCTTCCATTCCAAACCTGAGACCCGTCCTATAGTATGAGATTTGATATCCAACTCCTTCCCATTCCAATCCTGAGACCCTTCCGATAGCATGAGATGTGATATCTCAATGCTTCTTATACCAAACCTGGACTCTTCCTATAGCATGAGATGTGATGGCCAACTCCTTCCCATTCCAATCCTGCGTCCCTTCCTACATCATGAGATTTGATATCTCAGTGCCTCTAATACCAAACCTGAGACCCTTTTTATAACATGAGATGTTATATCCAAGTCCTTCCCATTCCAATCCTGAGACCCTTCCTATTACATGAGATGTGATATCCAACTCCTTCCCATTCCAACCTGATACCCTTCCTATAGCATGCGATGGGTTTTTCCAACTCCTTCCCATTCCAATCCTGAGACCCTTACAATAGCAGAGATGTGATATCTCAATGCTTCTACCAAAACTGAGACTCTTCCTATGGCATGAGATGTGATATCCAACTCCTTCCCATTCCAATCCTGAGACCCTTCCTATAGCATGAGTTGTGATATCTCAATCCTTCTAATACCAAACCTGAGACCCTTCCTATAACATGAAATTTGAGATCCAACTCCTTCCCTTTCCAAACCCGAGACCTTTCCTATAGCATGAGATTTCATATCTCAATGCTTCTAATACGAAACCTGAGACCCTTCCTATAACATGAGATGGGATATCCAACTTCTTCCCATTCCAAACCTGAGACCCTTCCTATAGCATGAGATGTGATATCTCAATGCTTCCAATACCAAATCCGGACACTTCCTATAGCATGAGATGTGATAGCCAACTCCTTACCATTCCAATCCTGCGTCCCTTCCTACAGCATGAGATTTGATATCTCCATGCTTCTAATACCAAACCTGAGACCCTTCCTATAACATGAGATGTGATATTCAACTCCTTCCCATTCCAATCCTGAGACCCTTCCTATACCATGAGATGTGATATCTCAATGCTTCTTATACCAAACCTGAGACCCTTCCTATAGCATGCAATGGGATATCCAACTCCTTCCCATTCCAATCCTGAGACCCTTCCGATAGCATGGAATGTGATATCTCAATGCTTCTACCAAAACGGAGACCCTTCCTATGGCATGAGATGTGATATCCAACTCCTTCCCATTCCAAACCTGAGACCCTTCCTATAGCATGAGATGTGATATCCAACTCCTTCCCATTCCAATCCAGAGACCCTTCCTATAGCATGAGTTGTGATATCTCAACCCTTCTAATACCAAACCTGAGACCCTTCCTATAACATGAAAATTGATATCCAACTCCTTCCCATTCCAAGCCGAGACCCTTCCTATAGCATGAGATTTCATATCTCAATGCTTCTAATAGGAAACCTGAGACCCTTCCTATAACATGAGATGGGATATCCAACTTCTTCCCATTCCAAACCTGAGACCCTTCCTATAGCATGAGATGTGATATCTCAATGCTTCCAATACCAAATCCGGACACTTCCTATAGCATGAGATGTGATAGCCAACTCCTTCCCATTCCAATCCTGCGTCCCTTCCTACAGCATGAGATTTAATATCTCAATGCTTCTAATACCAAACCTGAGACCCTTCCTATAACATCAGATGTGATATTCAACTCCTTCCCATTCCAATCCTGAGACCCTTCCTATACCATGAGATGTGATATCTCATTGCTTCCTATACCAAACTTGAGACCCTTCCTATAGCATGAGATGTGATAAACAACTCCTTCCCATTCCAATCCTGTGACCCTTCCTATAGCATGAGATGTGATATCTCAATGCTTCTAATACCAAACCTGGACTCTTCCTATAGCATGAGATGTGATAGCCAACTCCTTCCCATTCCAATCCTGCGTCCCTTCCTACAGAATGAGATTTGATATCTCAATGCTTCTAATACCAAACATGAGACCCTTCCTATAACATGAGATGTGATATTCAACTCCTTCCCATTCCAATCCTGAGACCCTTCCTATACCATGAGATGTGATATCTCGATGCTTCTAATACCAAACCTGAGATCCTTCCTATAACATGAGATGTGATATCTAACTCCTTCCCATTCCAAACCTGAGACCCTTCCTATAGCATAAGATGTGATATCCAACTCCTTCCCATTCCAATCCTGAGACCCTTCCTATAGAATGAGTTGTGATATCTCAATCCTTCTAATACCAAACCTGAGACCCTTCCTATAACATGAAATGTGATATCCAACTCCTTCCCATTCCAAAACTGAGACCCTTCCTATAGCATGAGATGTGATATCTCAATGCTTCTAAAACCAAACTTGAGACCCTTCCAATAACATGAGATGTGATATTCAACTCCTTCCCATTCCAATCCTGAGACCCTTCCTATACCATGAGATGTGATATCTCAATGCTTCTAATACCAAACTTGTAAACCGTCCTATAAAATGAGATGTGATATCCAAATCCTTTGCCTTCCAAACCTGAGACCCTTCCTATAGCATGAGTTGTGATATCTCAATCCTTCTAATACCAAACCTGAGACCCTCCCTTTAGCATGAGATGTGATATCCAAGTCCTTCCCATTCCAATCCTGAGACCCTTCCTATAGCTTGAGATGTGATATCTCAATGCTTCTAATACCAAACCTGAGACCCTTCCTATAGCATGAGATGTGATATCCAACTCCTTCCCATGCCAATCCTGAGGCCTTCCGATAGCATATGTGGTATCTCAATGCTTCTAATACCAAACCTGAGACCCTCCCTATAGCATGAGATGTGCTATCCAAGTCCTTCCCATTCCAATCCTGAGACCTTTCCTATTACATGAGATGTGATATCCAACTCCTTCCCATTCCAACCTGAGACCCTTCCTATAGCATGCAATGGGATATCCAACTCCTTCCCATTCCAATCCTGAGACCCTTCCGATAGCATGAGATGTGATATCTCAATGCTTCTACCAAAACTGAGACCCTTCCTATGGCATGAGATGTGATATCCAACTCCTTCCCATTCCAAACCTGAGACCCTTCCTATAGCATGAGATGTGATATCCAACTCCTTCCCATTCCAATCCTGAGATCCTTCCTATAGCATGGGTTGTGATATCTCAACCCTTCTAATACCAAACCTGAGACCCTTCCTATAACATGAGATGTGGGATCCAACTCCTTCCCATTCCAAACCTGAGACCCGTCCTATAGTATGAGATGTGATATCCAACTCCTTCCCATTACAATCCTGAGACCCTTCAGATAGCATGAGATGTGATATCTCAATGCTTCTTATACCAAACCTGAGAACCTTCCTATAGCATGAGATTGATAAACAACTCCTTCCCATTCCAATCCTGTGACCCTTCCTATAGCATGAGATGTGATATCTCAAAGCTTCTAATACCAAACATGGACTCTTCCTGTAGCATGAGATGTGATGGCCAACTCCTTCCCATTCCAATCCTGCGTCCCTTCCTACATCATGAGATTTGATATCTCAATGCCTATAATACCAAACCTGAGACCCTTCCTATAACATGAGATGTGATATCCAAGTCCTTCCCATTCCAATTCTGAGACCCTTCCTATTACATGAGATGTGATATCCAACTCCTTCCCATTCCAACCTGAGACCCTTCCTATAGCATGCGATGGGATATCCAACTCCTTCCCATTCCAATCCTGAGACCCTTACGATAGCAGAGATGTGATATCTCAATGCTTCTACCAAAACTGAGACCCTTCCTATGGCATGAGATGTGATATCCAACTCCTTCCCATTCCAATCCTGAGACCCTTCCTATACCATGAGATGTGATATCTCGATGCTTCTAATACCAAACCTGAGATCCTTCCTATAACATGAGATGTGATATCTAACTCCTTCCCATTCCAAACCTGAGACCCTTCCTATAGCATAAGATGTGATATCCAACTCCTTCCCATTCCAATCCTGAGACCCTTCCTATAGCATGAGTTGTGATATCTCAATCCTTCTAATACCAAACCTGAGACCCTTCCTATAACATGAAATGTGATATCCAACTCCTTCCCATTCCAAAACTGAGACCCTTCCTATAGCATGAGATGTGATATCTCAATGCTTCTAAAACCAAACTTGAGACCCTTCCAATAACATGAGATGTGATATTCAACTCCTTCCCATTCCAATCCTGAGACCCTTCCTATACCATGAGATGTGATATCTCAATGCTTCTAATACCAAACCTGTAAACCGTCCTATAAAATGAGATGTGATATCCAAATCCTTCGCCTTCCAAACCTGAGACCCTTCCTATAGCATGAGTTGTGATATCTCAATCCTTCTAATACCAAACCTGAGACCCTCCCTTTAGCATGAGATGTGATATCCAAGTCCTTCCCATTCCAATCCTGAGACCCTTCCTATAGCATGAGATGTGATATCTCAATGCTTCTAATACCAAACCTGAGACCCTTCCTATAGCATGAGATGTGATATCCAACTCCTTCCCATGCCAATCCTGAGGCCTTCCGATAGCATATGTGGTATCTCAATGCTTCTAATACCAAACCTGAGACCCTCCCTATAGCATGAGATGTGATATCCAAGTCCTTCCCATTCCAATCCTGAGACCCTTCCTATTACATGAGATGTGATATCCAACTCCTTCCCATTCCAACCTGAGACCCTTCCTATAGCATGCAATGGGATATCCAACTCCTTCCCATTCCAATCCTGAGACCCTTCCGATAGCATGAGATGTGATATCTCAATGCTTCTACCAATACTGAGACCCTTCCTATGGCATGAGATGTGATATCCAACTCCTTCCCATTCCAAACCTGAGACCCTTCCTATAGCATGAGATGTGATATCTCATTGCTTCCTATACCAAACTTGAGACCCTTCCTATAGCATGAGATGTGATAAACAACTCCTTCCCATTCCAATCCTGAGACCCTTCCTATAGAATGAGTTGTGATATCTCAATCCTTCTAATACCAAACCTGAGACCCTTCCTATAACATGAAATGTGATATCCAACTCCTTCCCATTCCAAAACTGAGACCCTTCCTATAGCATGAGATGTGATATCTCAATGCTTCTAAAACCAAACTTGAGACCCTTCCAATAACATGAGATGTGATATTCAACTCCTTCCCATTCCAATCCTGAGACCCTTCCTATACCATGAGATGTGATATCTCAATGCTTCTAATACCAAACTTGTAAACCGTCCTATAAAATGAGATGTGATATCCAAATCCTTTGCCTTCCAAACCTGAGACCCTTCCTATAGCATGAGTTGTGATATCTCAATCCTTCTAATACCAAACCTGAGACCCTCCCTTTAGCATGAGATGTGATATCCAAGTCCTTCCCATTCCAATCCTGAGACCCTTCCTATAGCTTGAGATGTGATATCTCAATGCTTCTAATACCAAACCTGAGACCCTTCCTATAGCATGAGATGTGATATCCAACTCCTTCCCATGCCAATCCTGAGGCCTTCCGATAGCATATGTGGTATCTCAATGCTTCTAATACCAAACCTGAGACCCTCCCTATAGCATGAGATGTGCTATCCAAGTCCTTCCCATTCCAATCCTGAGACCTTTCCTATTACATGAGATGTGATATCCAACTCCTTCCCATTCCAACCTGAGACCCTTCCTATAGCATGCAATGGGATATCCAACTCCTTCCCATTCCAATCCTGAGACCCTTCCGATAGCATGAGATGTGATATCTCAATGCTTCTACCAAAACTGAGACCCTTCCTATGGCATGAGATGTGATATCCAACTCCTTCCCATTCCAAACCTGAGACCCTTCCTATAGCATGAGATGTGATATCCAACTCCTTCCCATTCCAATCCTGAGATCCTTCCTATAGCATGGGTTGTGATATCTCAACCCTTCTAATACCAAACCTGAGACCCTTCCTATAACATGAGATGTGGGATCCAACTCCTTCCCATTCCAAACCTGAGACCCGTCCTATAGTATGAGATGTGATATCCAACTCCTTCCCATTACAATCCTGAGACCCTTCAGATAGCATGAGATGTGATATCTCAATGCTTCTTATACCAAACCTGAGAACCTTCCTATAGCATGAGATTGATAAACAACTCCTTCCCATTCCAATCCTGTGACCCTTCCTATAGCATGAGATGTGATATCTCAAAGCTTCTAATACCAAACATGGACTCTTCCTGTAGCATGAGATGTGATGGCCAACTCCTTCCCATTCCAATCCTGCGTCCCTTCCTACATCATGAGATTTGATATCTCAATGCCTATAATACCAAACCTGAGACCCTTCCTATAACATGAGATGTGATATCCAAGTCCTTCCCATTCCAATTCTGAGACCCTTCCTATTACATGAGATGTGATATCCAACTCCTTCCCATTCCAACCTGAGACCCTTCCTATAGCATGCGATGGGATATCCAACTCCTTCCCATTCCAATCCTGAGACCCTTACGATAGCAGAGATGTGATATCTCAATGCTTCTACCAAAACTGAGACCCTTCCTATGGCATGAGATGTGATATCCAACTCCTTCCCATTCCAATCCTGAGACCCTTCCTATACCATGAGATGTGATATCTCGATGCTTCTAATACCAAACCTGAGATCCTTCCTATAACATGAGATGTGATATCTAACTCCTTCCCATTCCAAACCTGAGACCCTTCCTATAGCATAAGATGTGATATCCAACTCCTTCCCATTCCAATCCTGAGACCCTTCCTATAGCATGAGTTGTGATATCTCAATCCTTCTAATACCAAACCTGAGACCCTTCCTATAACATGAAATGTGATATCCAACTCCTTCCCATTCCAAAACTGAGACCCTTCCTATAGCATGAGATGTGATATCTCAATGCTTCTAAAACCAAACTTGAGACCCTTCCAATAACATGAGATGTGATATTCAACTCCTTCCCATTCCAATCCTGAGACCCTTCCTATACCATGAGATGTGATATCTCAATGCTTCTAATACCAAACCTGTAAACCGTCCTATAAAATGAGATGTGATATCCAAATCCTTCGCCTTCCAAACCTGAGACCCTTCCTATAGCATGAGTTGTGATATCTCAATCCTTCTAATACCAAACCTGAGACCCTCCCTTTAGCATGAGATGTGATATCTCAATGCTTCTAATACCAAACCTGGACTCTTCCTATAGCATGAGATGTGATAGCCAACTCCTTCCCATTCCAATCCTGCGTCCCTTCCTACAGAATGAGATTTGATATCTCAATGCTTCTAATACCAAACATGAGACCCTTCCTATAACATGAGATGTGATATTCAACTCCTTCCCATTCCAATCCTGAGACCCTTCCTATACCATGAGATGTGATATCTCGATGCTTCTAATACCAAACCTGAGATCCTTCCTATAACATGAGATGTGATATCTAACTCCTTCCCATTCCAAACCTGAGACCCTTCCTATAGCATAAGATGTGATATCCAACTCCTTCCCATTCCAATCCTGAGACCCTTCCTATAGAATGAGTTGTGATATCTCAATCCTTCTAATACCAAACCTGAGACCCTTCCTATAACATGAAATGTGATATCCAACTCCTTCCCATTCCAAAACTGAGACCCTTCCTATAGCATGAGATGTGATATCTCAATGCTTCTAAAACCAAACTTGAGACCCTTCCAATAACATGAGATGTGATATTCAACTCCTTCCCATTCCAATCCTGAGACCCTTCCTATACCATGAGATGTGATATCTCAATGCTTCTAATACCAAACCTGTAAACCGTCCTATAAAATGAGATGTGATATCCAAATCCTTCGCCTTCCAAACCTGAGACCCTTCCTATAGCATGAGTTGTGATATCTCAATCCTTCTAATACCAAACCTGAGACCCTCCCTTTAGCATGAGATGTGATATCTCAATGCTTCTAATACCAAACATGAGACCCTTCCTATAACATGAGATGTGATATTCAACTCCTTCCCATTACAATCCTGAGACACTTCCTATACCATGAGATGTGATATCTCGATGCCTTTAATACCAAACCTGAGATCCTTCCTATAACAAGAGATGTGATATCTAACTCCTTCCCATTCCAAACCTGAGGCCCTTCCTATAGCATAAGATGTGATATCCAACTCCTTCCCATTCCAATCCTGAGACCCTTCCTATAGCATGAGTTATGATATCTCAATCCTTCTAATACCAAACCTGAGACCCTTCCTATAACATGAAATGTGATATCCAACTCCTTCCCATTCCAAAACTGAGACCCTTCCTATAGCATGAGATGTGATATCTCAATGCTTCTAAAACCAAACCTGAGACTCTTCCAATAACATGAAATGTGATATTCAACTCCTTCCCATTCCAATCCTGAGACCCTTCCTATACCATGAGATGTGATATCTCAATGCTTCTAATACCAAACCTGTAAACCGTCCTATAAAATGAGATGTGATATCCAAATCCTTCGCCTTCCAAACCTGAGACCCTTCCTATAGCATGAGTTGTGATATCTCAATCCTTCTAATACCAAACCTGAGACCCTCCCTTTAGCATGAGATGTGATATCCAAGTCCTTCCCATTCCAATCCTGAGACCCTTCCTATAGCATGAGATGTGATATCTCAATGCTTCTAATACCAAACCTGAGACCCTTCCTATACCATGAGATGTGATATCCAACTCCTTCCCATGCCAATCCTGAGGCCTTCCGATAGCATATGTGGTATCTCAATGCTTCTAATACCAAACCTGAGACCCTCCCTATAGCATGAGATGTGATATCCAAGTCTTTCCCATTCCAATCCTGAGACCCTTCCTATTACATGAGATGTGATATCCAACTCCTTCCCATTCCAACCTGAGACCCTTCCTATAGCATGCAATAGGATATCCAACTCCTTCCCATTCCAATCCTGAGACCCTTCCGATAGCATGAGATGTGATATATCAATGCTTCTACCAAAACTGAGACCCTTCCTATGGCATGAGATGTGATATCCAACTCCTTCCCATTCCAAACCTGAGACCCTTCCTATAGCATGAGATGTGATATCCAACTCCTTCCCATTCCAATCCCGAGACCCTTCCTATAGCATGAGTTGTGATATCTCAACCCTTCTAATACCAAACCTGAGACCCTTCCTATAACATGAGATGTGATATCCAACTCCTTCCCATTCCAAACCTGAGACCCGTCCTATAGTATGAGATGTGATATCCAACTCCTTCCCATTCCAATCCTGAGACCCTTCCGATAGCATGAGATGTGATATCTCAATGCTTCTTATACCAAACCTGAGACCCTTCCTACAGCATGAGATGTGATAAACAACTCCTTCCCATTCCAATCCTGTGACCCTTCCTATAGCATGAGATGTGATATCTCAGTGCTTCTAATACCAAACCTGGACTCTTCCTGTAGCATGAGATGTGATGGCCAACTCTTCCCATTCCAATCCTGCGTCCCTTCCTACATCATGAGATTTGATATCTCAATGCCTCTAATACCAAACCTGAGACCCTTCCTATAACATGAGATGTGATATCCAAGTCCTTCCCATTCCAATCCTGAGACCCTTCCTATTACATGAGATGTGATATCCAACTCCTTCCCATTCCAACCTGAGACCCTTCCTATAGCATGCGATGGGATATCCAACTCCTTCCC
Source organism: Ambystoma mexicanum (assembly GCF_040938575.1). Classification (NCBI taxonomy): domain Eukaryota; kingdom Metazoa; phylum Chordata; class Amphibia; order Caudata; family Ambystomatidae; genus Ambystoma; species Ambystoma mexicanum. The sequence continues at coordinate 559,564,122 of NC_090932.1, read as the reverse complement.
ATTCCAATCCTGAGACCCTTACGATAGCAGAGATGTGATATCTCAATGCTTCTACCAAAACTGAGACCCTTCCTATGGCATGAGATGTGATATCCAACTCCTTCCCATTCCAATCCTGAGACCCTTCCTATAGCATGAGTTGTGATATCTCAATCCTTCTAATACCAAACCCGAGACCCTTCCTATAGCATGAAATTTGATATCTCAATGCTTCTAATACGAAACCTGAGACCCTTCCTATAACATGAGATGGGATATCCAACTTCTTCCCATTCCAAACCTGAGACCCTTCCTATAGCATGAGATGTGATATCTCAATGCTTCCAATACCAAACCTGGACCCTTGCTATAGCATGAGATGTGATAGCCAACTCCTTCCCATTCCAATCCTGCGTCCCTTCCTACAGCATGAGATGTGATATCTCAATGCTTCTAATACCAAACCTGAGACCCTTCCTATAACATGAGATGTGATATTCAACTCCTTCCCATTCCAATCCTGAGACCCTTCCTATACCATGAGATGTGATATCTCAATGCTTCTTATACCAAACCTGAGACCCTTCCTATAACATGAGATGTGATATCCTACTCCTTCCCATTCCAAACCTGAGACCCTTCCTATAGCATGAGATGTGATATCCAACTCCTTCTCATTCCAATCCTGAGACCCTTCCGATAGCATGAGATGTGATATCTCAATGCCTCTAACATCAAACCTGAGACCCTCCCTATAACATGAGATGTGATATTCAACTCCTTCCTGTTCCAATCCTGAGACCCTTCCTATAGCATGAGATGTGATATCTCAATGCTTCTTATACCAAACCTGAGACCCTTCCTATAACATGAGATGTGATATCCTACTCCTTCCCATTCCAAACCTGAGACCCTTCCTATAGCATGAGATGTGATATCCAACTCCTTCCCATTCCAATCCTGAGACCCTTCCTATAGCATGAGTTGTGATATCACAATCCTTCTAATACCAAACCTGAGACCCTTCCTATAGTATGAGATGTGATATCCAACTCCTTCCCATTCCAATCCTGAGACCCTTCCGATAGCATGAGATGTGATATCTCAATGCTTCTTATACCAAACCTGAGACCCTTCCTATAGCATGAGATGTGATAAACAACTCCTTCCCATTCCAATCCTGCGTCCCTTCCTACATCATGAGATTTGATATCTCAATGCTTCTAATACCAAACCTGAGACCCTTTTTATAACATGAGATGTTATATCCAAGTCCTTCCCATTCCAATCCTGAGACCCTTCCTATTACATGAGATGTGATATCCAACTCCTTCCCATTCCAACCTGATACCCTTCCTATAGCATGCGATGGGTTTTTCCAACTCCTTCCCATTCCAATCCTGAGACCCTTACAATAGCAGAGATGTGATATCTCAATGCTTCTACCAAAACTGAGACTCTTCCTATGGCATGAGATGTGATATCCAACTCCTTCCCATTCCAATCCTGAGACCCTTCCTATAGCATGAGTTGTGATATCTCAATCCTTCTAATACCAAACCTGAGACCCTTCCAATAACATGAAATTTGAGATCCAACTCCTTCCCTTTCCAAACCCGAGACCTTTCCTATAGCATGAGATTTCATATCTCAATGCTTCTAATACGAAACCTGAGACCCTTCCTATAACATGAGATGGGATATCCAACTTCTTCCCATTCCAAACCTGAGACCCTTCCTATAGCATGAGATGTGATATCTCAATGCTTCCAATACCAAATCCGGACACTTCCTATAGCATGAGATGTGATAGCCAACTCCTTACCATTCCAATCCTGCGTCCCTTCCTACAGCATGAGATTTGATATCTCCATGCTTCTAATACCAAACCTGAGACCCTTCCTATAACATGAGATGTGATATTCAACTCCTTCCCATTCCAATCCTGAGACCCTTCCTATACCATGAGATGTGATATCTCAATGCTTCTTATACCAAACCTGAGACCCTTCCTATAGCATGAGATGTGATAAACAACTCCTTCAAATTCCAATCCTGTGACCCTTCCTATAGCATGAGATGTGATATCTCAATGCTTCTAATACCAAACCTGGACTCTTCCTATAGTATGAGATGTGATAGCGAACTCCTTCCCATTCCAATCCTGCCTCCCTTCCTACAGAATGAGATTTGATATCTCAATGCTTCTAATACGAAACATGAGACCCTTCCTATAACATGAAATGTGATATCCAACTCCTTCCCATTCCAAAACTGAGGCCCTTCCTATAGCATGAGATGTGATATCTCAATGCTTCTAAAACCAAACCTGAGACCCTTCCAATAACATGAGATGTGATATTCAACTCCTTCCCATTCCAATCCTGAGACCCTTCCTATACCATGAGATGTGATATCTCAATGCTTCTAATACCAAACCTGTAACCCGTCCTATAAAATGAGATGTGATATCCAAATCCTTCGCCTTCCAAACCTGAGACCCTCCCTTTAGCATGAGATGTGATATCCAAGTCCTTCCCATTCCAATCCTGAGACCCTTCCTATAGCATGAGATGTGATATCTCAATGCTTCTAATACCAAACCTGAGACCCTTCCTATAACATGAGATGTGATATCCAACTCCTTCCCATTCCAAACCTGAGACCCTTCCTATAGCATGAGATGTGATATCCAACTCCTTCCCATTCCAATCCTGAGGCCTTCCGATAGCATATGTGGTATCTCAATGCTTCTAATACCAAACCTGAGACCCTCCCTATAGCATGAGATGTGATATCCAAGTCCTTCCCATTCCAATCCTGAGACCCTTCCTATTACATGAGATGTGATATCCAACTCCTTCCCATTCCAACCTGAGACCCTTCCTATAGCATGCAATGGGTTATCCAACTCCTTCCCATTCCAATCCTGAGACCCTTCCGATAGCATGAGATGTGATATCTCAATGCTTCTACCAAAACTGAGACCCTTCCTATGGCATGAGATGTGATATCCAACTCCTTCCCATTCCAAACCTGAGACCCTTCCTATAGCATGAGAAGTGATATCCAACTCCTTCCCATTCCAATCCTGAGACCCTTCCGATAGCATGAGTTGTGATATCTCAACCCTTCTAATACCAAACCTGAGACCCTTCCTATAACATGAGATGTGATAACCAACTCCTTCCATTCCAAACCTGAGACCCGTCCTATAGTATGAGATTTGATATCCAACTCCTTCCCATTCCAATCCTGAGACCCTTCCGATAGCATGAGATGTGATATCTCAATGCTTCTTATACCAAACCTGGACTCTTCCTATAGCATGAGATGTGATGGCCAACTCCTTCCCATTCCAATCCTGCGTCCCTTCCTACATCATGAGATTTGATATCTCAGTGCCTCTAATACCAAACCTGAGACCCTTCCTATAACATGAGATGTGATATCCAAGTCCTTCCCATTCCAATCCTGAGACCCTTCCTATTACATGAGATGTGATATCCAACTCCTTCCCATTCCAACCTGAGACCCTTCCTATAGCATGCGATGGGATATCCAACTCCTTCCCATTCCAATCCTGAGACCCTTACGATAGCAGAGATGTGATATCTCAATGCTTCTACCAAAACTGAGACCCTTCCTATGGCATGAGATGTGATATCCAACTCCTTCCCATTCCAAAACTGAAACCCTTCCTATAGCATGAGATGTGATATCTCAATGCTTCTAAAACCAAACCTGAGACCCTTCCAATAACATGAGATGTGATATTCAACTCCTTCCCATTCCAATCCTGAGACCCTTCCTATACCATGAGATGTGATATCTCAATGCTTCTAATACCAAACCTGTAACCCGTCCTTTAAAATGAGATGTGATATCCAAATCCTTCGCCTTCCAAACCTGAGACCCTCCGTTTAGCATGAGATGTGATATCCTAGTCCTTCCCATTCCAATCCTGAGACCCTTCCTATAGCATGAGATGTGATATCTCAATGCTTTTAATACCAAACCTGAGACCCTTCCTATAACATGAGATGTGATATCCAACTCCTTCCCATTCCAAACCTGAGACCCTTCCTATAGCATGAGATGTGATATCCAACTCCTTCCCATTCCAATCCTGAGGCCTTCCGATAGCATATGTGGTATCTCAATGCTTCTAATACCAAACCTGAGACCCTCCCTATAGCATGAGATGTGATATCCAAGTCCTTCCCATACCAATCCTGAGACCCTTCCTATTACATGAGATGTGATATCCAACTCCTTCCCATTCCAACCTGAGACCCTTCCTATAGCATGCAATGGGATATCCAACTCCTTCCCATTCCAATCCTGAGACCCTTCCGATAGCATGAGATGTGATATCTCAATGCTTCTAATAAAACTGAGACCCTTCCTATGGCATGAGATGTGATATCCAACTCCTTCCCATTCCAAACCTGAGACCCTTCCTATAGCATGAGATGTGATATCTCAATGCTTCTAATAAAACTGAGACCCTTCCTATGGCATGAGATGTGATATCCAACTCCTTCCCATTCCAAACCTGAGACCCTTCCTATAGCATGAGATGTGATATCTCAATGCTTCTAAAACCAAACCTGAGACCCTTCCAATAACATGAGATGTGATATTCAACTCCTTCCCATTCCAATCCTGAGACCCTTCCTATCCCATGAGATGTGATATCTCAATGCTTCTAATACCAAACCTGTAACCCGTCCTATAAAATGAGATGTGATATCCAAATCCTTCGCCTTCCAAACCTGAGACCCTCCCTTTAGCATGAGATGTGATATCCAAGTCCTTCCCATTCCAATCCTGAGACCCTTCCTATAGAATGAGATGTGATATCTCAATGCTTCTAATACCAAACCTGAGACCCTTCCTATAACATGAGATGTGATATCCAACTCCTTCCCATTCCAAACCTGAGACCCTTCCTATTACATGAGATGTGATATCCAACTCCTTCCCATTCCAACCTGAGACCCTTCCTATAGCATGCAATGGGATATCCAACTCTTTCCCATTCCAATCCTGAGACCCTTCCGATAGCATGAGATGTGATATCCAACTCCTTCCCATTCCAATCCTGAGGCCTTCCGATAGCATATGTGGTATCTCAATGCTTCTAATACCAAACCTGAGACCCTCCCTATAGCATGAGATGTTATATCCAAGTCCTTCCCATTCCAAACCTGAGACCCTTCCTATACCATGAGAAGTGAAATCCAACTCCTTCCCATTCCAATCCTGAGACCCTTCCTATAGCATGAGTTGTGATATCTCAATCCTTCTAATACCAAACCTGAGACCCTCCCTTTAGCATGAGATGTGATATCCAAGTCCTTCCCATTCCAATCCTGAGACCCTTCCTATAGCATGAGATGTGATATCTCAATGCTTCTAATACCAAACCTGAGACCCTTCCTATAGCATGAGATGTGATATCCAACTCCTTCCCATGCCAATCCTGAGGCCTTCCGATAGCATATGTGGTATCTCAATGCTTCTAATACCAAACCTGAGACCCTCCCTATAGCATGAGATGTGATATCCAAGTCCTTCCCATTCCAATCCTGAGACCCTTCCTATTACATGAGATGTGATATCCAACTCCTTCCCATTCCAACCTGAGACCCTTCCTATAGCATGCAATGGGATATCCAACTCCTTCCCATTCCAATCCTGAGACCCTTCCGATAGCATGAGATGTGATATCTCAATGCTTCTACCAAAACTGAGACCCTTCCTATGGCATGAGATGTGATATCCAACTCCTTCCCATTCCAAACCTGAGACCCTTCCTATAGCATGAGATGTGATATCCAACTCCTTCCCATTCCAATCCTGAGACCCTTCCTATAGCATGGGTTGTGATATCTCAACCCTTCTAATACCAAACCTGAGACCCTTCCTATAGTATGAGATGTGATATCCAACTCCTTCCCATTCCAATCCTGAGACCCTTCAGATAGCATGAGATGTGTTATCTCAATGCTTCTTATACCAAACCTGAGACCCTTCCTATAGCATGAGATGTGATAAACAACTCCTTCCCATTCCAATCCTGTGACCCTTCCTATAGCATGAGATGTGATATCTCAATGCTTCTAATACCAAACCTGGACTCTTCCTGTAGCATGAGATGTGATGGCCAACTCCTTCCCATTCCAATCCTGCGTCCCTTCCTACATCATGAGATTTGATATCTCAATGCCTCTAATACCAAACCTGAGACCCTTCCTATAACATGAGATGTGATATCCAAGTCCTTCCCATTCCAATCCTGAGACCCTTCCTATTACATGAGATGTGATATCCAACTCCTTCCCATTCCAACCTGAGACCCTTCCTATAGCATGCGATGGGATATCCAACTCCTTCCCATTCCAATCCTGAGACCCTTACGATAGCAGAGATGTGATATCTCAATGCTTCTACCAAAACTGAGACCCTTCCTATGGCATGAGATGTGATGTCCAACTCCTTCCCATTCCAATCCTGAGACCCTTCCTATAGCATGAGTTGTGATATCTCAATCCTTCTAATACCAAACCTGAGACCCTTCCTATAACATGAAATTTGATATCCAACTCCTTCCCATTCCAAACCCGAGACCCTTCCTATAGCATGACATTTGATATCTCAATGCTTCTAATACGAAACCTGAGACCCTTCCTATAACATGAGATGGGATATCCAACTTCTTCCCATTACAAACCTGAGACCCTTCCTATAGCATGAGATGTGATATCTCAATGCTTCCAATACCAAACCTGGACCCTTGCTATAGCATGAGATGTGATAGCCAACTCCTTCCCATTCCAATCCTGCGTCCCTTCCTACAGCATGAGATGTGATATCTCAATGCTTCTAATACCAAACCTGAGACACTTCCTATAACATGAGATGTGATATTCAACTCCTTCCCATTCCAATCCTGAGACCCTTCCTATACCATGAGATGTGATATCTCAATGCTTCTAATACCAAACATGAGACCCTTCCTATAACATGAGATGTGATATTCAACTCCTTCCCATTCCAATCCTGAGACCCTTCCTATACCATGAGATGTGATATCTCGATGCCTCTAATACCAAACCTGAGATCCTTCCTATAACAAGAGATGTGATATCTAACTCCTTCCCATTCCAAACCTGAGACCCTTCCTATAGCATAAGATGTGATATCCAACTCCTTCCCATTCCAATCCTGAGACCCTTCCTATAGCATGAGTTGTGATATCTCAATCCTTCTAATACCAAACCTGAGACCCTTCCTATAACATGAAATGTGATTTCCAACTCCTTCCCATTCCAAAACTGAGACCCTTCCTATAGCATGAGATGTGATATCTCAATGCTTCTAAAACCAAACCTGAGACCCTTCCGATAGCATGATATGTGATGTCTCAATGCTTCTACCAAAACTGAGACCCTTCCTATGGCATGAGATGTGATATCCAACTCCTTCCCATTCCAAACCTGAGACCCTTCCTATAGCATGAGATGTGATATCCAACTCCTTCCCATTCCAATCCTGAGACCCTTCCTATAGCATGGGTTGTGATATCTCAACCCTTCTAATACCAAATCTGAGACCCTTCCTATAACATGAGATGTGGTATCCAACTCCTTCCCATTCCAAACCTGAGACCCGTCCTATAGTATGAGATGTGATATCCAACTCCTTCCCATTCCAATCCTGAGACCCTTCAGATAGCATGAGATGTGATATCTCAATGCTTCTTATACCAAACCTGAGACCCTTCCTATAGCATGAGATTGATAAACAACTCCTTCCCATTCCAATCCTGTGACCCTTCGTATAGCATGAGATGTGATATCTCAATGCTTCTAATACCAAACCTGGACTCTTCCTGTAGCATGAGATGTGATGGCCAACTCCTTCCCATTCCAATCCTGCGTCCCTTCCTACATCATGATATTTGATATCTCAATGCCTCTAATACCAAACCTGAGACCCTTCCTATAACATGAGATGTGATACCCAAGTCCTTCCCATTCCAATCCTGAGACCCTTCCTATTACATGAGATGTGATATCCAACTCCTTCCCATTCCAACCTGAGACCCTTCCTATAGCATGCGATGGGATATCCAACTCCTTCCCATTCCAATCCTGAGACCCTTACGATAGCAGAGATGTGATATCTCAATGCTTCTACCAAAACTGAGACCCTTCCTATGGCATGAGATGTGATATCCAACTCCTTCCCATTCCAATCCTGAGACCCTTCCTATAGCATGAGTTGTGATATCTCAATCCTTCTAATACCAAACCTGAGACCCTTCCTATAACATGAAATTTGATATCCAACTCCTTCCCATTCCAAACCCGAGACCCTTCCTATAGCATGAGATGTGATATCTCAATGCTTCTTATACCAAACCTGAAACCCTTCCTATAACATGAGATGTTATATCCTACTCCTTCCCATTCCAAACCTGAGATCCTTCCTATAGCATGAGATGTGATAGCCAACTCCTTCCCATTCTGTTAAGACGGATTTCTGAACTCTGTCCTGGTGGCGCAGAGGTTCAGAAGGCCAACCTAATTACTTGGAACAGGGTAACCTCTGGACAAGCCAGACCAATCAAGGTAGCGATCGCGGCGGTCAAGACTAGGTCTCAAGAGGGGTGAGGGTGACTGAAAGCCCGCAGTGAGCACACAAAGCAAGAGCGCTTACAAACTACTCCAAACAGTTGTTTATATCAAAAATAGATGCACATTTATTATAAGGCCTTGAAACTAATAACTACAGTAAAAGCAGCAATATACAACGATATTAAACCAACACATACACTATCCACCCAATATATATACAGAATACACAGTTTCACAGCATTAGCAGCACGAAATATGTTATCCACCTGCAGGGGAAGGAAAACAGGCAGTGCGAACCAATGCGAGTGATATGTCCGCCTTCTGAGGCCCCTAACTGGATGGTAGTCCAATCCCTACGAAGAGTGGAGCCTAGCGCTCAAAAGTACCTGCACACGCCGGTGCCAATGGGCAGAAGGTGAAGCTCTTCGGAGGACGTTGAACAGCTCTGTAGGGAGCTCTAATGAAGGAGAACACGGTCCGCGACTCTAGCGCAGCCTCCACTGTGAGGCAGAAGCAGGGCGCGAGTACGGACAAGGGGTGCTGTATTTACAGCGGGGAAAAGCAAGGGGCACTGCAGGAGGGCGACCAGATCCTAGCTAATCTACTCACCGGTCCCCGAAGCAAGCAGGCCCGAGCTTCTCCTCGATAGATACAGCTTCTGGCAGGTTCTGAAGAGCAGGGAACGTCTCGTCGTCGTGCAGAGTAAAAAGACGTCCCGATCGAAGAAACAAGCACAGTTTTGTCGCCACAGCAGGGCAACGGAACGGCCGGGTGTATTCAAGCCAAACGAGCACTGCTCACCTCTAGCTTAGGACTGCTAAGCAAACGAAGCGTGTGAGCATGCCCCGGACTCAGAATACCACCCAACCTGTCGGCGATTACAGAGCAGGCCTCCTTAGTAAGCTGGTCAGTCAACTGGATGGCCCAGAGACACTTCCGAAGGCTTACAGCAGGAGTTGATGAAGGTGCCGGGAATAGCTGGTCCTGCTATTCCAATAGGTCGAAGCGCCAGTACAGGCCTTCTTGTTCGATCTTAGGTGGAAAGGGCTTCACCGGACGACAGCAATGAGGAGCAGAAGTTCTTCAGGGGGTCACCAGCGATTCCTCGGTCCAGCCTCGTGTTCGCAGGATACTTGGCTCCTGTATCCCTGGGTTCGTAAGAACTCAGGAGATCGACCTGGTAGTGGTGTTTCCAGCTCCCTCTTATCCACGGTTCCCTTCGCGCCAAAACGGAGGGGAGCCAATGGGAGATCCGCTCATCAACACACATACCATACGTGGACCAATCACGGACCACAGTGGTCCCAGGCATTCACACCACCCTAGACTCTCTGGCACCCAGGATGTGTATTGGGACCAGACAGCCCAGCCCACATCCTGGGGGCACTCAAACGACATGTAGAAGCCCGCGAAAGCAACCGTGTTTCGCGGGAAACTACATGCCCAAATAAGGAAGGCCCCGGGTCGCCTGACCCGGGGGAAGGTAAAGGGAGCAAGACGGACAGTGGACGAGACAAAGGAGCCTCGTGGTCCGGCCATTTTGGGTAGCCGGGCCACCCTTTTGTGTTCGCGGCAAAAAGGTGCTCAGAACGGCAAAAGGAGCTCAAAATAAACCAAATGATCGCTGCCACCAGCCCAGTCCCTGAATGACTTGCACCGATCCAAAAACCATCCTATAAGAGTGTCTAGGGTCTGTAGAAGGCTAGAGACCCAAGAGAGCTGTAACTTAGCTTACAGTGCCCTCTTGTGTCGTGTTGCACTAAAATGGCGACACGATAAAAGAAACTACGGGAAACAGCGTTCCCCGGTACTGACTGTCTTAAGGGCATGTCAGTTTCCCCGTAAGAAAGGAGCGAAAGCCCAGAGGAGTACGGCAGAAGGCTGCACTTCTCTGGCAAAGTCAAGAAAACAGGTTGAAAACAATAGCAAAAAGTTTAGGGGTTGCCACATGGAAGGAAAGTTCCCTACAATAACGAAATCTTTCCTAACACTCGCCCCTCCCAGACTATGGACAGGGGGAACTAATCCACCCCTGGATGAGTCTCTTGTTCAGGTCGGTAAAACATTCTGGACAACCCATCAGCATTGCTATGTTGGACACCTGGCCTATGCTCAATAGTGAAGTCGAAGCCTTGTAGACTTATGGACCACCTAAGCAACTTTGGATTCTCCCCCTTCATGTTCATTAGCCACTTTAACGGCTTATGGTCAGTCTGCACAGTGAAGTGGGTCCCATAGAGGTAGGGCCGCAGCTTCCTTAGGGCCCACACAACAGAGAAACATTCTTTCTCTACCGTGGACCATCTGAGCTCTCTGTCCTTAAGCTGGCGACTAATAAAACCGATAGGGTGTTCCTTACCCTTCTCATCTACTTGTGATAGTACAGCTCCTATCCCAGTGTCAGAGGCATCCGTCTGCACGATAAAAGGTCTTTGATAATCAGGGGCCCTGAGCACAGGGGCCTGGCACAAGGAGTCTTTCAAGCCATTGAAGGCCTTCTCACACTCGTCAGTCCAAGTTACCTTCTTGGGTTTCTTCGGAGTTGTGAGGGCAGTCAGAGGAGCAGCTATGGTGCCATAGTCTGCCACAAAATTGCGGTAATAACCCGTGAGTCCTAAGACGGCTCTCACTTGGGTTTGCGTAGTGGGGGTAGGCCAGTCTTGTACCGCTGGTACCTTACTGGATAGAGGCTGTCTCCTCCCTCCACCTACTTCATGTCCAAGGCAAACCACTGAGCCTTGTCCATTTTGGTGAGGGGCCACTCGGACACCCTCAAAAGAGCTTTCTGAAGGACTGCTTTGGAACAGGTCAGGGAGAGGTTCAGACTCCTCTTCCTCAACGTCTGAAGCCAATAGCAGTGCTGCGATTTCGCCGCTTGGGACGAAAGCCTTCAGCCTATTCACGTGAAACACTTTTAGAGCCTGTCCAGGCCTTCCAAGGTCCACTGAATAGCTAACCTCACCCAGGGGCTCCACCACTGGGTAAGGGCCTGGCCATTTGTCCTGTAAAGCTCGAGGCCTTATGGGATTCACGATCAGGACTTGCTGGCCATGTGTAAAGTTGATGAGGGAAGCTTTCTGGTCGTACCAAGGTTTCACCAGCGCTTGCCCTGCCTTCAATTTATCACTAGTCAAGCCTATCAGAAGTACCATCCGTTTTCTGAGCCCTAGCACATAATCAACTACATTGGTAGTAACAGGGGGAGTGGGCATCTCCCATCCCTCTTTGATGATGGCTAAGGGTCCCCGTACGGGATGACCGAACAGAAGTTCGAAGGGGCTGAAGCCAACACCCTCCTGCGGTACCTCTCGGTAGGCAAACAGCAAGCATGAAACAAGAAGATCCCATTTTCTTCTCTGAGGCTCCTCCAGAGCCCCAATCATGCTTTTTAACGTCCTGTTAAGACGCCCCCCCAGACCATCGGTCTGGGGGCGGTATGCAGAAGAGAACCTGTAGGTGACCCCACATTCTTTCCACATAGCCTGCCTATACTTCGACATAAAGTTGCTGCCATCACCCGGCACAACTTCTTTAGGGAAGCCAACCCTAGTAAACATGCCGAGTAAAGCTTCTGCAACTGGCTTGGCAGTTACAGTTGTAAATGGGACGGCCTCAGGATACCTGGTTGCATGGTCGACCAGCACCAGGATAAACCTATTGCCTGAGGATGTTTGCGGGTCAAGGGGACCAACGATGTCGATCCCTACCCTTTCAAATGGTACCCCCACAACTGGGAGCGGTACCAACGGAGCTTGGATTGTCGCGCCAACCTTACCAGACAACTGGCAGGCGGCACAACTCCTGCAGTGACTTTCTACTTGCACCCCCATCTTGGGCCAGTAGAAGTGCATGGATAACCTTTGCTTGGTCCTCCTCATACCAAGGTGACCAGCAAGGTGAACGACATGCGCCAACTGCAGGAGGAAGGGCCTAACAGCAAGGGAAACCACCAACCTCCTATGGTCTCCTTCTGTAGACTCTGTGGGCTCACTGTACAGGAGTCCACCTTCCCAATAAATCCGATGCTTCCCAGGAGGTTCACCCTCAAGCTGGGAGCAGGCCTGTCTCCTTAGGCCTTCCAGAGATGGGCACTCACGTTGGCCCTTACTGAAGTCGTCCCTATCAGGACCTCCTTCAACTAACAAGTCTTTTAGTTCAGGATGGTCGTTGGGGTCGAACACTTCAGGCATCGCCACCTCCTCGTCAGGCTCGGGCGATTGACCAACTCCCTCCACCGCAGTGGTAGGCGAGTTCGGGGGAATATTCTCTTTCCCCCGTCGGGACTTGTTGACTCCTTTCGCCTTGGGTTTCCCCTTCGGCTGGGGCGGCGTATTGGACTTGGCCAATGCTGCCCGTGCTTGAGACCGTGTGTAGGGTCTTTCGGCAGTGTCTCCTACGAGCCCTAGAGCTCTGAGATCATTGCCCAACAAGACCTTTCCCGGGACGTTTCTCTGAATGCTCACTGGAATCCTAACTGCTGTACCATTTAAAGTTAGATTAACAGGGATCACGGGAAACATACGGAGGGGGCCGTCAGCCAACTTAGTGGGCATCAGAGTAGCTCTGGCAACTTCCTCTGAGTCTACCAAGGTAGAATCCACTACAGTTCGACTGCACCCACTATCCCTAAGAGCTGGAGTATCCACTCCATTGATCAGCACACTGTCTTTAAAGTAGTGCTTGGTATTATCCGGAATCCTAGCATACGCCTCTGCGACTTTAGGCTCCCAGGAACCCAGGGACACTAAAACTACCTCAGCCTCTATTCCGCTGGGAAATGAGTCTGAGGAGAAGGATGCTCCTGTAATCTCTTCTTCCTCGTAGGAGGAGAAGGCCAGATTAGCGGAGTGGACCCCCAAAGGTCTAACCTTACAACGGGGATCCCCCTTCACATGGTCAGTTGCTCCACAAGAAAAACAAGCCCCATTGGGTCTGTTTACGTAGGGAGGCTTATTATAACCAGAGTTCTGTTTCGGAGGCGAACCTCCACTACCCTGTGAGTTCTCGGATGGCTTACCCTTATTTTTCTTTTTGTGGCCCTTATGGGAAGAAGATTTAGCAGATTCCCCACCCTCCACATCTTTGGACTTTTTCCCTTCCTCCTGCTTACCAGGATGAGTTTTGTCCTTATGGGACACTCGATGTGACACCCATAAATCTGCTGCAATGGCCAGCTTCTTAGGATCTATCTCCTTCGAATCGGCCAAATGCTGCTTAAGCTCCGGGGAAGAAGAAGCAAAAATGTGTTCCAGCATGACCAGATTGATCATGCCTTCGAAGGTAGAAACCTTATAACCTTCAACCCAGCCAGTCAAGTTTTTCAGGGACTCAGCTACATACGACACCCAAGTACCACCTTCCTTTTTCTTATACTCTCTAAACCTTTTCAAATATTGGGTCGGAGTCTTCCCAAACTTTAAAATGAGAGTCTGCTTCAACATTGCAACATCAGCGCGCTCAGCCTTCGACATTTCCATAATGGCACTGCAACCAGAATGGGGCAGTCTGCTGAGTAACCATGCAATCTTATCCGCATTATCAACCTCTTGAACCTCGCATGCATACTCAAACGCATTTAACCAGTCCATAATGTCATTTCGTTCCTCATACACACTGAGCAGATCTTTTGGAAACCGTGGATGAGAGGAAGCCCCAGAACCATGTCCAGGACCCTTGGACCCATTTGCGAACTGAAGCTTGGCCAGTTCCAACTGGTGATCCCTGTCTTTTTGTTTTTCTGCCTGGTCGATTTTCAGTTTGGCTATGCTGAATTCAAGCTCCTGCTGCCTAAACCGCAGCTCTTGCTTCTTGAATTCAAGCATAGCCTCCCCATCAACACTGGCAGAGGAAACGTTAGACATTACATCCTCCCTGTCCTCGTGGTCGTGATGGATCAGTGCAGCGGCAGAACCGTCGGTTCTGCCAGTGAGAGCAGCCCCACCACCTTCTGCACTGTCCTCGGAAGTTATAGCGTCAAGCTGCGCTTCTTGCCACGCCACGATTCTCTGGATCATTTCCAATTTAGTGCCTTGAGAGGAAACCCCTCTCTCCGCACACATCTTCTTCAATGTTTCAGATTTCGAAGCATTTAAGGTTAATAAAGTATTCGTTTCCATACTGTCGATAGGACTATGGCCTTTTTAACGTTATATTCAATACTTTACTGCGTGTCCTGGTTGGAATAACCTGAAAACGCCTTAGCTCGTGCGCAACACTGGATACCTTCAGTCGTATCCCACCGCTGCCACCAATTTGTTAAGACGGATTTCTGAACTCTGTCCTGGTGGCGCAGAGGTTCAGAAGGCCAACCTAATTACTTGGAACAGGGTAACCTCTGGACAAGCCAGACCAATCAAGGTAGCGATCGCGGCGGTCAAGACTAGGTCTCAAGAGGGGTGAGGGTGACTGAAAGCCCGCAGTGAGCACACAAAGCAAGAGCGCTTACAAACTACTCCAAACAGTTGTTTATATCAAAAATAGATGCACATTTATTATAAGGCCTTGAAACTAATAACTACAGTAAAAGCAGCAATATACAACGATATTAAACCAACACATACACTATCCACCCAATATATATACAGAATACACAGTTTCACAGCATTAGCAGCACGAAATATGTTATCCACCTGCAGGGGAAGGAAAACAGGCAGTGCGAACCAATGCGAGTGATATGTCCGCCTTCTGAGGCCCCTAACTGGATGGTAGTCCAATCCCTACGAAGAGTGGAGCCTAGCGCTCAAAAGTACCTGCACACGCCGGTGCCAATGGGCAGAAGGTGAAGCTCTTCGGAGGACGTTGAACAGCTCTGTAGGGAGCTCTAATGAAGGAGAACACGGTCCGCGACTCTAGCGCAGCCTCCACTGTGAGGCAGAAGCAGGGCGCGAGTACGGACAAGGGGTGCTGTATTTACAGCGGGGAAAAGCAAGGGGCACTGCAGGAGGGCGACCAGATCCTAGCTAATCTACTCACCGGTCCCCGAAGCAAGCAGGCCCGAGCTTCTCCTCGATAGATACAGCTTCTGGCAGGTTCTGAAGAGCAGGGAACGTCTCGTCGTCGTGCAGAGTAAAAAGACGTCCCGATCGAAGAAACAAGCACAGTTTTGTCGCCACAGCAGGGCAACGGAACGGCCGGGTGTATTCAAGCCAAACGAGCACTGCTCACCTCTAGCTTAGGACTGCTAAGCAAACGAAGCGTGTGAGCATGCCCCGGACTCAGAATACCACCCAACCTGTCGGCGATTACAGAGCAGGCCTCCTTAGTAAGCTGGTCAGTCAACTGGATGGCCCAGAGACACTTCCGAAGGCTTACAGCAGGAGTTGATGAAGGTGCCGGGAATAGCTGGTCCTGCTATTCCAATAGGTCGAAGCGCCAGTACAGGCCTTCTTGTTCGATCTTAGGTGGAAAGGGCTTCACCGGACGACAGCAATGAGGAGCAGAAGTTCTTCAGGGGGTCACCAGCGATTCCTCGGTCCAGCCTCGTGTTCGCAGGATACTTGGCTCCTGTATCCCTGGGTTCGTAAGAACTCAGGAGATCGACCTGGTAGTGGTGTTTCCAGCTCCCTCTTATCCACGGTTCCCTTCGCGCCAAAACGGAGGGGAGCCAATGGGAGATCCGCTCATCAACACACATACCATACGTGGACCAATCACGGACCACAGTGGTCCCAGGCATTCACACCACCCTAGACTCTCTGGCACCCAGGATGTGTATTGGGACCAGACAGCCCAGCCCACATCCTGGGGGCACTCAAACGACATGTAGAAGCCCGCGAAAGCAACCGTGTTTCGCGGGAAACTACATGCCCAAATAAGGAAGGCCCCGGGTCGCCTGACCCGGGGGAAGGTAAAGGGAGCAAGACGGACAGTGGACGAGACAAAGGAGCCTCGTGGTCCGGCCATTTTGGGTAGCCGGGCCACCCTTTTGTGTTCGCGGCAAAAAGGTGCTCAGAACGGCAAAAGGAGCTCAAAATAAACCAAATGATCGCTGCCACCAGCCCAGTCCCTGAATGACTTGCACCGATCCAAAAACCATCCTATAAGAGTGTCTAGGGTCTGTAGAAGGCTAGAGACCCAAGAGAGCTGTAACTTAGCTTACAGTGCCCTCTTGTGTCGTGTTGCACTAAAATGGCGACACGATAAAAGAAACTACGGGAAACAGCGTTCCCCGGTACTGACTGTCTTAAGGGCATGTCAGTTTCCCCGTAAGAAAGGAGCGAAAGCCCAGAGGAGTACGGCAGAAGGCTGCACTTCTCTGGCAAAGTCAAGAAAACAGGTTGAAAACAATAGCAAAAAGTTTAGGGGTTGCCACATGGAAGGAAAGTTCCCTACAATAACGAAATCTTTCCTAACACATTCCAATCCTGCGTCCCTTCCTACAGCATGAGATGTGATATCTCAATGCTTCTAATACCAAACCTGAGACCCTTCCTATAACATAAGATGTGATATTCAACTCCTTCCCATTCCAATCCTGAGACCCTTCCTATACCATGAGATGTGATATCTCAATGCTTCTAATACCAAACATGAGACCCTTCCTATAACATGAGATGTGATATTCAACTCCTTCCCATTCCAATCCTGAGACCCTTCCTATACCATGAGATGTGATATCTCGATGCCTCTAATACCAAACCTGAGATCCTTCCTATAACAAGAGATGTGATATCTAACTCCTTCCCATTCCAAACCCGAGACCCTTCCTATAGCATGAAATTTGATATCTCAATGCTTCTAATACGAAACCTGAGACCCTTCCTATAACATGAGATGGGATATCCAACTTCTTCCCATTCCAAACCTGAGACCCTTCCTATAGCATGAGATGTGATATCTCAATGATTCCAATACCAAACCTGGACCCTTGCTATAGCATGAGATGTGATAGCCAACTCCTTCCCATTCCAATCCTGCGTCCCTTCCTACAGCATGAGATGTGATATCTCAATGCTTCTAATACCAAACCTGAGACCCTTCCTATAACATGAGATGTGATATTCAACTCCTTCCCATTCCAATCCTGAGACCCTTCCCATACCATGAGATGTGATATCTCAATGCTTCTTATACCAAACCTGAGACCCTTCCTATAACATGAGATGTGATATCCTACTCCTTCCCATTCCAAACCTGAGACCCTTCCTATAGCATGAGATGTGATATCCAACTCCTTCCCATTCCAATCCTGAGACCCTTCCGATAGCATGAGATGTGATATCTCAATGCCTCTAACATCAAACCTGAGACCCTCCCTATAACATGAGATGTGATATTCAACTCCTTCCCGTTCCAATCCTGAGACCCTTCCTATAGCATGAGATGTGATATCTCAATGCTTCTTATACCAAACCTGAGACCCTTCCTATAACATGAGATGTGATATCCTACTCCTTCCCAATTCAAACCTGAGACCCTTCCTATAGCATGAGATGTGATATCCAACTCCTTCCCATTCCAATCCTGAGACCCTTCCTATAGCATGAGTTGTGATATCACAATCCTTCTAATACCAAACCTGAGGCCCTTCCTATAGTATGAGATGTGATATCCAACTCCTTCCCATTCCAATCCTGAGACCCTTCCGATAGCATGAGATGTGATATCTCAATGCTTCTTATACCAAACCTGAGACCCTTCCTATAGCATGAGATGTGATAAACAACTCCTTCCCATTCCAATCCTGTGACCCTTCCTATAGCATGAGATGTGATATCTCAATGCTTCTAATACCAAACCTGGATTCTTCCTGTAGCATGAGATGTGATGGCCAACTCCTTCCCATTCCAATCCTGCGTCCCTTCCTACATCATGAGATTTGATATCTCAATGTCTCTAATACCAAACCTGAGACCCTTCCTATAACATGAGATGTGATATCCAACTCCTTTCCATTCCAACCTGAGACCCTTCCTATAGCATGCGATGGGATATCCAACTCCTTCCCATTCCAATCCTGAGACCCTTACGATAGCAGAGATGTGATAGCTCAATGCTTCTACCAAAACTGAGACCCTTCCTATGGCATGAGATGTGATATCCAACTCCTTCCCATTCCAATCCTGAGACCCTTCCTATAGCATGAGTTGTGATATCTCAATCCTTCTAATACCAAACCTGAGACCCTTCCTATAACATGAAATTTGATATCCAACTCCTTCCCATTCCAAACCCGAGACCCTTCCTATAGCATGAGATGTGATATCTCAATGCTTCTTATACCAAACCTGAAACCCTTCCTATAACATGAGATGTTATATCCTACTCCTTCCCATTCCAAACCTGAGACCCTTCCTATAGCATGAGATGTGATAGCCAACTCCTTCCCATTCCAATCCTGCGTCCCTTCCTACAGCATGAGATGTGATATCTCAATGCTTCTAATACCAAACCTGAGACCCTTCCTATAACATAAGATGTGATATTCAACTCCTTCCCATTCCAATCCTGAGACCCTTCCTATACCATGAGATGTGATATCTCAATGCTTCCAATACCAAACATGAGACCCTTCCTATAACATCAGATGTGATATTCAACTCCTTCCCATTCCAATCCTGAGACCCTTCCTATACCATGAGATGTGATATCTCAATGCTTCTAAAACCAAACCTGACACTCTTCCAATAACATGAGATGTGATATTCAACTCCTTCCCATTCCAATCCTGAGATCCTTCCTATAACAAGAGATGTGATATCTAACTCCTTCCCATTCCAAACCTGAGACCCTTCCTATAGCATAAGATGTGATATCCAACTCCTTCCCATTCCAATCCTGAGACCCTTCCTATAGCATGAGATGTGATAAACAACTCCTTCCCATTCCAATCCTGTGACCCTTCCTATAGCATGAGATGTGATATCTCAATGCTTCTAATACCAAACCTGGACTCTTCCTGTAGCATGAGATGTGATGGCCAACTCCTTCCCATTCCAATCCTGCGTCCCTTCCTACATCATGAGATTTGATATCTCAATGCCTCTAATACCAAACCTGAGACCCTTCCTATAACATGAGATGTGATATCCAAGTCCTTCCCATTCCAAACCTGAGACCCTTCCTATAGCATGAGATGTGATAAACAACTCCTTCCCATTCCAATCCTGTGACCCTTCCTATAGCATGAGATGTGATATCTCAATGCTTCTAATACCAAACCTGGACTCTTCCTGTAGCATGAGATGTGATGGCCAACTCCTTCCTATTCCAATCCTGCGTCCCTTCCTACATCATGAGATTTGATATCTCAATGCCTCTAATACCAAACCTGAGACCCTTCCTATAACATGAGATGTGATATCCAAGTCCTTCCCATTCCAATCCTGAGACCCTTCCTTTTACATGAGATGTGATATCCAACTCCTTCCCATTCCAACCTGAGACCCTTCCTATAGCATGCGATGGGATATCCAACTCCTTCCCATTCCAATCCTGAGACCCTTATGATAGCAGAGATGTGATATCTCAATGCTTCTACCAAAACTGAGACCCTTCCTATGGCATGAGATGTGATATCCAACTCCTTCCCATTCCAATCCTGAGACCCTTCCTATAGCATGAGTTGTGATATCTCAATCCTTCTAATACCAAACCTGAGACCCTTCCTATAACATGAAATTTGATATCCAACTCCTTCCCATTCCAGACCCGAGACCCTTCCTATAGCATGAGATGTGATATCTCAATGCTTCTTATACCAAACCTGAAACCCTTCCTATAACATGAGATGTTATATCCTACTCCTTCCAATTCCAAACCTGAGACCCTTCCTATAGCATGAGATGTGATAGCCAACTCCTTCCCATTCCAATCCTGCGTCCCTTCCTACAGCATGAGATGTGATATCTCAATGCTTCTAATACCAAACCTGAGACCCTTCCTATAACATAAGATGTGATATTCAACTCCTTCCCATTCCAATCCTGAGACCCTTCCTATACCTTGAGATGTTATATCTCAATGCTTCTAATACCAAACATGAGACCCTTCCTATAACATCAGATGTGATATTCAACTCCTTCCCATTCCAATCCTGAGACCCTTCCTATACCATGAGATGTGATATCTCGATGCCTCTAATACCAAACCTGAGATCCTTCCTATAACAAGAGATGTGATATCTAACTCCTTCCCATTCCAAACCTGAGACCCTTCCTATAGCATAAGATGTGATATCCAACTCCTTCCCATTCCAATCCTGAGACCCTTCTTATAGCATGAGTTGTGATATCTCAATCCTTCTAATACCAAACCTGAGACCCTGCCTATAACATGAAATGTGATATCCAACTCCTTCCCATTCCAAAACTGAGAACCTTCCTATAGCATGAGATGTGATATCTCAATGCTTCTAAAACCAAACCAGACACTCTTCCAATAACATGAGATGTGATATTCAACTCCTTCCCATTCCAATCCTGAGACCCTTCCTATACCATGAGATGTGATATCTCAATGCTTCTAATACCAAACCTGTAAACCGTCCTATAAATGAGATGTGATATCCAAATCCTTCGCCTTCCAAACCTGAGACCCTTCCTATAGCATGAGTTGTGATATCTCAATCCTAATAATACCAAACCTGAGACCCTCCCTTTAGCATGAGATGTGATATCCAAGTCCGTCCCATTCCAATCCTGAGACCCTTCCTATAGCATGAGATGTGATATCTCAATGCTTCTAATACCAAACCTGAGACCCTTCCTATAGCATGAGATGTGATATCCAACTCCTTCCCATGCCAATCCTGAGGCCTTCCGATAGCATATGTGGTATCTCAATGCTTCTAATACCAAACCTGAGACCCTCCCTATAGCATGAGATGTGATATCCAAGTCCTTCCCATTCCAATCCTGAGACCTTTCCTATTACATGAGATGTGATATCCAACTCCTTCCCATTCCAACCTGAGACCCTTCCTATAGCATGCAATGGGATATCCAACTCCTTCCCATTCCAATCCTGAGACCCTTCCGATAGCATGAGATGTGATATGTCAATGCTTCTACCAAAACTGAGACCCTTCCTATGGCATGAGATGTGATATCCAACTCCTTCCCATTCCAAACCTGAGACCCTTCCTATAGCATGAGATGTGATATCCAACTCCTTCCCATTCCAATCCTGAGACCCTTCCTATAGCATGAGTTGTGATATCTCAACCCTTCTAATACCAAACCTGAGACCCTTCCTATAACATGAGATTTGATATCCAAATCCTTCCCATTCCAAACCTGAGACCTGTCCTATAGTATGAGATGTGATATCCAACTCCTTCCCATTCCAATCCTGAGACCCTTCCGATAGCATGAGATGTGATATCTCAATGCTTCTTATACCAAACCTGAGACCCTTCCTATAGCATGAGATGTGATAAACAACTCCTTCCCATTCCAATCCTGTGACCCTTCCTATAGCATGAGATGTGATATCTCAATGCTTCTAATACCAAACCTGGACTCTTCCTGTAGCATGAGATGTCATGGCCAACTCCTTCCCATTCCAATCGTGCGTCCCTTCCTACATCATGAGATTTGATATCTCAATGCCTCTAATACCAAACCTGAGACCCTTCCTATAACATGAGATGTGATATCCAAGTCCTTCCCATTCCAATCCTGAGACCCTTCCTATTACATGAGATGTGATATCCAACTCCTTCCCATTCCAACCTGAGACCCTTCCTATAGCATGCGATGGGATATCCAACTCCTTCCCATTCCAATCCTGAGACCCTTACGATAGCAGAGATGTGATATCTCAATGCTTCTACCAAAACTGAGACCCTTCCTATGGCATGAGATGTGATATCCAACTCCTTCCCATTCCAATCCTGAGACCCTTCCTATAGCATGAGTTGTGATATCTCAATCCTTCTAATACCAAACCTGAGACCCTTCCTATAACATGAAATTTGATATCCAACTCCTTCCCATTCCAAACCCGAGACCCTTCCTATAGCATGACATTTGATATCTCAATGCTTCTAATACGAAACCTGAGACCCTTCCTATAACATGAGATGGGATATCCAACTTCTTCCCATTCCAAACCTGAGACCCTTCCTATAGCATGAGATGTGATATCTCAATGCTTCCAATACCAAACCTGGACCCTTGCTATAGCATGAGATGTGATAGCCAACTCCTTCCCATTCCAATCCTGCGTCCCTTCCTACAGCATGAGATGTGATACCTCAATGCTTCTAATACCAAACCTGAGACCCTTCCTATAACATGAGATGTGATATTCAACTCCTTCCCATTCCAATCCTGAGACCCTTCCTATACCATGAGATGTGATATCTCAATGCTTCTTATACCAAACCTGAGACCCTTCCTATAACATGAGATGTGATATCCTACTCCTTCCCATTCCAAACCTGAGACCCTTCCTATAGCATGAGATGTGATATCCAACTCCTTCCCATTCCAATCCTGAGACCCTTCCTATACCATGAGATGTGATATCTCAATGCCTCTAACATCAAACCTGAGACCCTCCCTATAACATGAGATGTGATATTCAACTCCCTCCCGTTCCAATCCTGAGACCCTTCCTATAGCATGAGATGTGATATCTCAATGCTTCTTATACCAAACCTGAAACCCTTCCTATAACATGAGATGTTATATCCTACTCCTTCCCATTCCAAACCTGAGACCCTTTGTATAGCATGAGATGTGATATCCAACTCCTTCCCATTCCAATCCTGAGACCCTTCCTATAGCATGAGTTGTGATATCACAATCCTTCTAATACCAAACCTGAGGCCCTTCCTATAGTATGAGATGTGATATCCAACTACTTCCCATTCCAATCCTGAGACCCTTCCGATAGCATGAGATGTGATATCTCAATGCTTCTTATACCAAACCTGAGACCCTTCCTATAGCATGAGATGTGATAAACAACTCCTTCCCATTCCAATCCTGTGACCCTTCCTATAGCATGAGATGTGATATCTCAATGCTTCTAATACCAAACCTGGACTCTTCCTTTAGCATGAGATGTGATGGCCAACTCCTTCCCATTCCAATCCTGCGTCCCTTCCTACATCATGAGATTTGATATCTCAATGCTTCTAATACCAAACCTGAGACCCTTTAATAACATGAGATGTGATATCCAAGTCCTTCCCATTCCTATCCTGAGACCCTTCCTATTACATGAGATGTGATATCCAACTCCTTCCCATTCCAACCTGAGACCCTTCCTATAGCATGCAATGGGTTTTTCCAACTCCTTCCCATTCCAATCCTGAGACCCTTACGATAGCAGAGATGTGATATCTCAATGCTTCTACCAAAACTGAGACTCTTCCTATGGCATGAGATGTGATATCCAACTCCTTCCCATTCCAATCCTGAGACCCTTCCTATAGCATGAGTTGTGATATCTCAATCCTTCTAATACCAAACCTGAGACCCTTCCTATAACATGAAATTTGAGATCCAACTCCTTCCCTTTCCAAACCCGAGACCCTTCCTATAGCATGAGATTTCATATCTCAATGCTTCTAATACGAAACCTGAGACCCTTCCTATAACATGAGATGGGATATCCAACTTCTTCCCATTCCAAACCTGAGACCCTTCCTATAGCATGAGATGTGATATATCAATGCTTCCAATACCAAATCCGGACACTTCCTATAGCATGAGATGTGATAGCCAACTCCTTACCATTCCAATCCTGCGTCCCTTCCTACAGCATGAGATTTGATATCTCAATGCTTCTAATACCAAACCTGAGACCCTTCCTATAACATGAGATGTGATATTCAACTCCTTCCCATTCCAATCCTGAGACCCTTCCTATACCATGAGATGTGATATCTCAATGCTTCTTATACCAAACCTGAGACCCTTCCTATAGCATGAGATGTGATAAACAACTCCTTCCCATTCCAATCCTGTGACCCTTCCTATAGCATGAGATGTGATATCTCAATGCTTCTAATACCAAACCTGGACTCTTCCTATAGTATGAGATGTGATAGCCAACTCCTTCCCATTCCAATCCTGCGTCCCTTCCTACAGAATGAGATTTGATATCTCAATGCTTCTAATACGAAACATGAGACCCTTCCTATAACATGAAATGTGATATCCAACTCCTTCCCATTCTAAAACTGAGGCCCTTCCTATAGCATGAGATGTGATATCTCAATGCTTCTAAAACCAAACCTGAGACCCTTCCAATAACATGAGATGTGATATTCAACTCCTTCCCATTCCAATCCTGAGACCCTTCCTATACCATGAGATGTGATATCTCAATGCTTCTAATACCAAACCTGTAACCCGTCCTATAAAATGAGATGTGATATCCAAATCCTTCGCCTTCCAAACCTGAGACCCTCCCTTTAGCATGAGATGTGATATCCAAGTCCTTCCCATTCCAATCCTGAGACCCTTCCTATAGCATGAGATGTGATATCTCAATGCTTCTAATACCAAACCTGAGACCCTTCCTATAACATGAGATGTGATATCCAACTCCTTCCCATTCCAAACCTGAGACCCTTCCTATAGCATGAGATGTGATATCCAACTCCTTCCCATTCCAATCCTGAGGCCTTCCGATAGCATATGTGGTATCTCAATGCTTCTAATACCAAACCTGAGACCCTCCCTATAGCATGAGATGTGATATCCAAGTCCTTCCCATTCCAATCCTGAGACCCTTCCTATTACATGAGATGTGATATCCAACTCCTTCCCATTCCAACCTGAGACCCTTCCTATTGCATGCAATGGGATATCCAACTCCTTCCCATTCCAATCCTGAGACCCTTCCGATAGCATGAGATGTGATATCTCAATGCTTCTACCAAAACTGAGACCCTTCCTATGGCATGAGATGTGATATCCAACTCCTTCCCATTCCAAACCTGAGACCCTTCCTATAGCATGAGAAGTGATATCCAACTCCTTCCCATTCCAATCCTGAGACCCTTCCTATAGCATGAGTTGTGATATCACAATGCTTCTAATACGAAACATGAGACCCTTCCTATAACATGAAATGTGATATCCAACTCCTTCCCATTCTAAAACTGAGGCCCTTCCTATAGCATGAGATGTGATATCTCAATGCTTCTAAAACCAAACCTGAGACCCTTCCAATAACATGAGATGTGATATTCAACTCCTTCCCATTCCAATCCTGAGACCCTTCCTATACCATGAGATGTGATATCTCAATGCTTCTAATACCAAACCTGTAACCCGTCCTATAAAATGAGATGTGATATCCAAATCCTTCGCCTTCCAAACCTGAGACCCTCCCTTTAGCATGAGATGTGATATCCAAGTCCTTCCCATTCCAATCCTGAGACCCTTCCTATAGCATGAGATGTGATATCTCAATGCTTCTAATACCAAACCTGAGACCCTTCCTATAACATGAGATGTGATATCCAACTCCTTCCCATTCCAAACCTGAGACCCTTCCTATAGCATGAGATGTGATATCCAACTCCTTCCCATTCCAATCCTGAGGCCTTCCGATAGCATATGTGGTATCTCAATGCTTCTAATACCAAACCTGAGACCGTCCCAATAGCATGAGATGTGATATCCAAGTCCTTCCCATTCCAATCCTGAGACCCTTCCTATTACATGAGATGTGATATCCAACTCCTTCCCATTCCAACCTGAGACCCTTCCTATTGCATGCAATGGGATATCCAACTCCTTCCCATTCCAATCCTGAGACCCTTCCGATAGCAGGAGATGTGATATCTCAATGCTTCTACCAAAACTGAGACCCTTCCTATGGCATGAGATGTGATATCCAACTCCTTCCCATTCCAAACCTGAGACCCTTCCTATAGCATGAGAAGTGATATCCAACTCCTTCCCATTCCAATCCTGAGACCCTTCCTATAGCATGAGTTGTGATATCTCAACCCTTCTAATACCAAACCTGAGACCCTTCCTATAACATGAGATGTGATAACCAACTCCTTCCATTCCAAACCTGAGACCCGTCCTATAGTATGAGATTTGATATCCAACTCCTTCCCATTCCAATCCTGAGACCCTTCCGATAGCATGAGATGTGATATCTCAATGCTTCTTATACCAAACCTGGACTCTTCCTATAGCATGAGATGTGATGGCCAACTCCTTCCCATTCCAATCCCGCGTCCCTTCCTACATCATGAGATTTGATATCTCAGTGCCTCCAATACCAAACCTGAGACCCTTCCTATAACATGAGATGTGATATCCAAGTCCTTCCCATTCCAATCCTGAGACCCTTCCTATTACATGAGATGTGATATCCAACTCCTTCCCATTCCAACCTGAGACCCTTCCTATAGCATGTGATGGGATATCCAACTCCTTCCCATTCCAATCCTGAGACCCTTACGATAGCAGAGATGTGATATCTCAATGCTTCTACCAAAACTGAGACCCTTCCTATGGTATGAGATGTGATATCCAACTCCTTCCCATTCCAAAACTGAGACCCTTCCTATAGCATGAGATGTGATATCTCAATGCTTCTAAAACCAAACCTGAGACCCTTCCAATAACATGAGATGTGATATTCAACTCCTTCCCATTCCAATCCTGAGACCCTTCCTATACCATGAGATGTGATATCTCAATGCTTCTAATACCAAACCTGTAACCCGTCCTATAAAATGAGATGTGATATCCAAATCCTTCGCCTTCCAAACCTGAGACCCTCCCTTTAGCATGAGATGTGATATCCAACTCCTTCCCATTCCAATTCTGAGACCCTTCCTATACCATGAGATGTGATATCTCAATGCTTCTAATACCAAACCTGTAACCCTTCCTATAACATGAGATGTGATATCCAACTCCTTCCCATTCCAAACCTGAGACCCTTCCTATAGCATGAGATGTGATATCCAACTCCTTCCCATTCCAATCCTGAGGCCTTCTGATAGCATATATGGTATCTCAATGCTTCTAATACCAAACCTGAGACCCTCCCTATAGCATGAGATGTGATATCCAAGTCCTTCCCATTCCAATCCTGAGACCCTTCCTATTACATGAGATGTGATATCCAACTCCTTCCCATTCCAACCTGAGACCCTTCCTATAGCATGCAATGGGATATCCAACTCCTTCCCATTCCAATCCTGAGACCCTTCCGATAGCATGAGATGTGATATCTCAATGCTTCTAATAAAACTGAGACCCTTCCTATGGCATGAGATGTGATATCCAACTCCTTCCCATTCCAACCTGAGACCCTTCCTATAGCATGCAATGGGATATCCAACTCCTTCCCATTCCAATCCTGAGACCCTTCCGATAGCATGAGATGTGATATCTCAATGCTTCTAATAAAACTGAGACCCTTCCTATAGCATGAGATGTGATATCTCAATGCTTCTAAAACCAAACCTGAGACCCTTCCAATAACATGAGATGTGCTATTCAACTCCTTCCCATTCCAATCCTGAGACCCTTCCTATACCATGAGATGTGATATCTCAATGCTTCTAATACCAAACCTGTAACCCGTCCTATAAAATGAGATGTGATATCCAACTCCTTCCCATTCCAATCCTGAGACCCTTCCGATAGCATGAGATGTGATATCTCAATGATTCTTATACCAAACCTGGACTCTTCCTATAGCATGAGATGTGATGGCCAACTCCTTCCCATTCCAATCCTGCGTCCCTTCCTACATCATGAGATTTGATATCTCAATGCCTCTAATACCAAACCTGAGACCCTTCCTATAACATGAGATGTGATATCCAACTCCTTCCCATTCCAACCTGAGACCCTTCCTATAGCATGCGATGGGATATCCAACTCCTTCCCATTCCAATCCTGAGACCCTTACGATAGCAGAGATGTGATATCTCAATGCTTCTACCAAAACTGAGACCCTTCCTATGGCATGAGATGTGATATCCAACTCCTTCCCATTCCAATCCTGAGACCCTTCCTATAGTATGAGTTGTGATATCTCAATCCTTCTAATACCAAACCTGAGACCCTTCCTACAACATGAAATTTGATATCCAACTCCTTCCCATTCCAAACCCGAGACCCTTCCTATAGCATGATATTTGATATCTCAATGCTTCTAATACGAAAGCTGAGACCCTTCCTATAACATGAGATGGGATATCCAACTTCTCCCATTCCAAACCTGAGACCCTTCCTATAGCATGAGATGTGATATCTCAATGCTTCTAATAAAACTGAGACCCTTCCTATGGCATGAGATGTGATATCCAACTCCTTCCCATTCCAAACCTGAGACCCTTCCTATAGCATGAGATGTGATATCTCAATGCTTCTAAAACCAAACCTGAGACCCTTCCAATAACATGAGATGTGATATTCAACTCCTTCCCATTCCAATCCTGAGACCCTTCCTATACCATGAGATGTGATATCTCAATGCTTCTAATACCAAACCTGTAACCCGTCCTATAAAATGAGATGTGATATCCAAATCCTTCGCCTTCCAAACCTGAGACCCTCCCTTTAGCATGAGATGTGATATCCAAGTCCTTCCCATTCCAATCCTGAGACCCTTCCTATAGCATGAGATTTGATATCTCAATGCTTCTAATACCAAACCTGAGACCCTTCCTATAACATGAGCTGTGATAACCAACTCCTTCCATTCCAAACCTGAGACCCGTCCTATAGTATGAGATTTGATATCCAACTCCTTCCCATTCCAATCCTGAGACCCTTCCGATAGCATGAGATGTGATATCTCAATGATTCTTATACCAAACCTGGACTCTTCCTATAGCATGAGATGTGATGGCCAACTCCTTCCCATTCCAATCCTGCGTCCCTTCCTACATCATGAGATTTGATATCTCAATGCCTCTAATACCAAACCTGAGACCCTTCCTATAACATGAGATGTGATATCCAAGTCCTTCCCATTCCAATCCTGAGACCCTTCCTATTACATGAGATGTGATATCCAACTCCTTCCCATTCCAATCCTGAGACCCTTACGATAGCAGAGATGTGATATCTCAATGCTTCTACCAAAACTGAGACCCTTCCTATGGCATGAGATGTGATATCCAACTCCTTCCCATTCCAACCTGAGACCCTTCCTATAGCATGCAATGGGATATCCAACTCTTTCCCATTCCCATCCTGAGACCCTTCCGATAGCATGAGATGTGATATCCAACTCCTTCCCATTCCAATCCTGAGGCCTTCCGATAGCATATGTGGTATCTCAATGCTTCTAATACCAAACCTGAGACCCTTCCTATAACATGAGCTGTGATAACCAACTCCTTCCATTCCAAACCTGAGACCCGTCCTATAGTATGAGATTTGATATCCAACTCCTTCCCATTCCAATCCTGAGACCCTTCCGATAGCATGAGATGTGATATCTCAATGATTCTTATACCAAACCTGGACTCTTCCTATAGCATGAGATGTGATGGCCAACTCCTTCCCATTCCAATCCTGCGTCCCTTCCTACATCATGAGATTTGATATCTCAATGCCTCTAATACCAAACCTGAGACCCTTCCTATAACATGAGATGTGATATCCAAGTCCTTCCCATTCCAATCCTGAGACCCTTCCTATTACATGAGATGTGATATCCAACTCCTTCCCATTCCAATCCTGAGACCCTTACGATAGCAGAGATGTGATATCTCAATGCTTCTACCAAAACTGAGACCCTTCCTATGGCATGAGATGTGATATCCAACTCCTTCCCATTCCAATCCTGAGACCCTTCCTATAGCATGAGTTGTGATATCTCAATCCTTCTAATACCAAACCTGAGACCCTTCCTACAACATGAAATTTGATATCCAACTCCTTCCCATTCCAAATCCGAGACCCTTCCTATAGCATGATATTTGATATTTCAATGCTTCTAATACGAAAGCTGAGACCCTTCCTATAACATGAGATGGGATATCCAACTTCTCCCATTCCAAACCTGAGACCCTTCCTATAGCATGAGATGTGATATCTCAATGCTTCTAATACCAAACCTGAGACCCTTCCTATAACATGAGATGTGATAACCAACTCCTTCCATTCCAAACCTGAGACCTGTCCTATAGTATGAGATTTGATATCCAACTCCTTCCCATTCCAATCCTGAGACCCTTCCGATAGCATGAGATGTGATATCTCAATGATTCTTATACCAAACCTGGACTCTTCCTATAGCAGGAGATGTGATGGCCAACTCCTTCCCATTCCAATCCTGTGTCCCTTCCTTCATCATTAGATTTGATATCTCAATGCCTCTAATACCAAACCTGAGACCCTTCCTATAACATGAGATGTGATATCCAAGTCCTTCCCATTCCAATCCTGAGACCCTTCCTATTACATGAGATGTGATATCCAACTCCTTCCCATTCCAACCTGAGACCCTTCCTATAGCATGCGATGGGATATCCAACTCCTTCCCATTCCAATCCTGAGACCCTTACGATAGCAGAGATGTGATATCTCAATGCTTCTACCAAAACTGAGACCCTTCCTATGGCATGAGATATGATATCCAACTCCTTCCCATTCCAATCCTGAGACCCTTCCTATAGCATGAGTTGTGATATCTCAATCCTTCTAATACCAAACCTGAGACCCTTCCTACAACATGAAATTTGATATCCAACTCCTTCCCATTCCAAACCCGAGACCCTTCCTATAACATGATATTTGATATCTCAATGCTTCTAATACGAAAGCTGAGACCCTTCCTATAACATGAGATGGGATATCCAACTTCTCCCATTCCAAACCTGAGACCCTTCCTATAGCATGAGATGTGATATCTCAATGCTTCCAATACCAAACCTGGACCCTTCCTATAGCATGAGATGTGATAGCCAACTCCTTCCCATTCCAATCCTGCGTCCCTTCCTACAGCATGAGATGTGATATCTCAATGCTTCTAATACCAAACCTGAGACCCTTCCTGTAACATGAGAAGTGATATTCAACTCCTCCCCATTCCAATCCTGAGACCCTTCCTATACCATGAGATGTGATATCTCAATGCTTCTAATACCAAACCTGTAACCCGTCCTATAACATGAGATGTGATATCCAAATCCTTCCCCTTACAAACCTGAGACCCTCCCTTTAGCATGAGATGTGATATCCAACTCCTTCCCATTCCAATGCTGAGACCCTTCCAATAGCATGAAGTGTGATATCTCAATGCCTCTAACATCAAACCTGAGACCCTCCCTATAACATGAGATGTGATATTCAACTCCTTCCCGTTCCAATCCTGAGACCCTTCCTATAGCATGAGATGTGATATCTCAATGCTTCTTATACCAAACCTGAGACCCTTCCTATAACATGAGATGTGATATCCTACTTCTTCCCATTCCAAACCTGAGACCCTTCTTATAGCATGAGATGGGGCATCCAACTCCTTCCTATTCCAATCCTGAGACCCTTACGATAGCAGAGATGTGATATCTCAATGCTTATACCAAACCTGAGATCCTTCCTATGGCATGAGATGTAATATCCAACTCCTTCCCATTCCAATCCTGAGACCCTTCCTATAGCATGAGATGTGATATCTCAATGCTTCCACCAAACCTGAGACCCTTCCTATAACATGAGATGTGATATCCAACTCCTTCCCATTCCAATCCTGAGACCCTTCCTATACCATGAGATGTGATATCTCTATGCTTCTAATACTAAACCTGAGGCCCTTCCCGTAGCATATTTGATATCCAACTTCTTCCCATTCCAAACCTGTGACACTTCCTGTAGCATGAAATGTGATTCCTCACCCCTTCCAATACCAAACTCGAGACCATTCCAACAGCCTCAGATTTGAAATCTCATTTCTTCCAATACCAAACCCAAAACCCTTCCGATAGGATATTTATTATCTCACTGCTTCAAATACTACACTTGAGTCCCTTCCTAAAGGATGAGATTTGATATCTCAGTGCTTCTAATACCAAACCTGAGACCCTTCCTATAACATGAGATGTGATATCCATCTCCTTCCCATTTCAATCCTGAGACTCTTCCGACAGCATGAGATGTGCTATCCAACTCCTTCCCTTTCCAAACCTGAGACCCTTCCTATAGCATGAGATGTGATATCTCAATGCTTCTAATACCAAACCTGAGACCATCCCTATAGCATGATATGTGATATCCAAGTCCTTCCCATTCCAATCCTGAGACCCTTACTATAGCATGAGTTTTGATATCTCAATCCTTCTAATACCAAACCTGAGACCCTTCCAATAACATGAGATGTGATATCCAACTCCTTCCCATTCCAAACCTGAGACCCTTCCTATAGCATGAGATGTGATATCTCAATGCTTCTAATACCAAACCTGAGACCCTTCCTATAACATGAGATGTGATATTCAACTCCTTCCCTTTCCAAACCTGAGACCCTTCCTATAGCATGAGATGTGATATCTCAATGCTTCTAATACCAAATCTGAGACCCTGCCTATAGCATGATATGTGATATCCAACTCCTTCCCATTCCAAACCTGAGACCCTTCCTATAGCATGAGATGTGATATCTCAATGCTTCTAATACCAAACCTGAGACCCTTCCTATAACACAAGATGTGATATTCAACTCCTTCCCATTCCAATCCTGAGACCCTTCCTATACTATGAGATGTGATATCTCAATGCTTCTGATACCAAACCTGATACCCTTCCTACAACATGAGATGTGATATCCAAATCCTTCACTTTCCAAACCTGAGACCCTCCCTTTAGCATGAGATGTGATATCCAACTCCTTCCATTTCCAATCCTGAGACCCTTCCGATAGCATGAGATGTGATATCTCAATGCCTCTAATATCAAACCTGAGACCCTCCCTATAGCATGAGATGTGATATCTCAATGCTTCTAATACCAAAGCTGAGACCCCTCCTATAACATGAGATGTAATATCCTACTCCTTCCCATTCCAAACCTGAGACCCTTCTTATAGCATGCGATGGGATATCCAACTCCTTCCTATTTCAATCCTGAGACCTTTACGATAGCAGAGATGTGATATCTCAATGCTTATACCAAACCTGTGATCGTTCCTATGGCATGAGATGTAATATCCAACTCCTTCCCATTCCAATCCTGAGACCCTTCCTATAGCATGCGATGTGATATCTCAATGCTTCTACCAAACCTGAGACCCTTCCTATAAGATGAGGTGTGATATCCAACTCCTTCCCATTCCAATCCTGAGACCCTTCCTATACCATGAGATGTGACATCTCAATGCTTCTAATACCAAACCTGAGACCGTTCCTATAGCATGAGATGTGATAGCCAACTCCTTCCCATTCCAAACCTGCGTCCCTTCCTACAGCATGAGATTTGATATCTCAATGCTTCTAATACCAAACCTGGACTCTTCCTATAACATGAGATGTGATAGCCAACTCGTTCCCATTCCAATCCTGCGTCCATTCCTACAGCATTAGATTTGATATCTCAATGCTTCTAATACCAAACCTGAGACCCTTCCTATAACATGAGATGTGATATTCAACTCCTTCCCATACCAATCCTGAGACCCTTCCGATAGCATGAGATGTGATATCTCAATGCTTCTTATACCAAACCTGAGACCCTTCCTATAGCATGAGATGTGATAAACAACTCCTTCCCATTCCAATCCTGTGACCCTTCCTATAGCATGAGAAGTGATATCTCAATGCTTCTAATACCAAACCTGGACTCTTCCTATAGCATGAGATGTGATAGCCAACTCCTTCCCATTTCAATCCTGCGTCCCTTCCTACAGCATGGGATTTGATATCTCAATGCTTCTAATACCAAACCTGAGACCCGTCCTATAACGCGAGATGTGATATTCAACTCCTTCCCATTCCAATCCTGAGACCCTTCCTATACCATGAGATGTGATATCTCAATGCTTCTAATACCAAACCTGATATCCTTCCTATAACATGAGATGTGATATCTAACTCCTTCCCATTCCAAACCTGAGACCCTTCCTATAGCATAAGATGTGATATCCAACTCCTTCCCATTCCAATCCTGAGACCCTTCCTATAGCATGAGTTGTGATATCTCAATCCTTCTAATACCAAACCTGAGACCCTTACTATAACATGAGATGTGATATCCAACTCCTTCCCATTCCAAAACTGAGGCCCTTCCTATAGCATGAGATGTGATATCTCAATGCTTCTAAAACCAAACCTGAGACCCTTCCAATAACATGAGATGTGATATTCAACTCCTTCCCATTCCAATCCTGAGACCCATCCTATACCATGAGATGTGATATCTCAATGCTTCTAATACCAAACCTGTAACCCGTCCTATAAAATGAGATGTGATATCCAAATCCTTCGCCTTCCAAACCTGAGACCCTCCCTTTAGCATGAGATGTGATATCCAAGTCCTTCCCATTCCAATCCTGAGACCCTTCCTATAGCATGAGATGTGATATCTCAATGCTTCTAATACCAAACCTGAGACCCTTCCTATAACATGAGATGTGATATCCAACTCCTTCCCATTCCAAACCTGAGACCCTTCCTATAGCATGAGATGTGATATCCAACTCCTTCCCATTCCAATCCTGAGGCCTTCCGATAGCATATGTGGTATCTCAATGCTTCTAATACCAAACCTGAGACCCTCCCTATAGCATGAGATGTGATATCCAAGTCCTTCCCATTCCAATCCTGAGACCCTTCCTATTACATGAGATGTGATATCCAACTCCTTCCCATTCCAACCTGAAACCCTTCCTATAGCATGCAATGGGATATCCAACTCCTTCCCATTCCAATCCTGAGACCCTTCCGATAGCATGAGATGTGATATCTCAATGCTTCTACCAAAACTGAGACCCTTCCTATGGCATGAGATGTGATATCCAACTTCTTCCCATTCCAAACCTGAGACCCTTCCTATAGCATGAGAAGTGATATCCAACTCCTTCCCATTCCAATCCTGAGACCCTTCCTATAGCATGAGTTGTGATATCTCAACCCTTCTAATACCAAACCTGAGACCCTTCCTATAACATGAGATGTGATAACCAACTCCTTCCATTCCAAACCTGAGACCCGTCCTATAGTATGAGATTTGATATCCAACTCCTTCCCATTCCAATCCTGAGACCCTTCCGATAGCATGAGATGTGATATCTCAATGCTTCTTATACCAAACCTGGACTCTTCCTATAGCATGAGATGTGATGGCCAACTCCTTCCTATTCCAATCTTGCGTTCCTTCCTACATCATGAGATTTGATATCTCAATGCCTCTAATACCAAACCTGAGACCCTTCCTATAACATGAGATGTGATATCCAAGTCCTTCCCATTCCAATCCTGAGACCATTCCTATTACATGAGATGTGATATCCAACTCCTTCCCATTCCAACCTGAGACCCTTCCTATAGCATGCAATGGGATATCCAACTCCTTCCCATTCCAATCCTGAG
Organism: Ambystoma mexicanum; assembly: GCF_040938575.1. Lineage (NCBI taxonomy): Eukaryota > Metazoa > Chordata > Amphibia > Caudata > Ambystomatidae > Ambystoma > Ambystoma mexicanum. Next base: position 559,528,020 of record NC_090932.1, on the reverse strand, counting down.
ACCCTTACGATAGCAGAGATGTGATATCTCAATGCTTCTACCAAAACTGAGACCCTTCCTATTGCATGAGATGTGATATCCAACTCCTTCCCATTCCAAAACTGAGACCCTTCCTATAGCATGAGATGTGATATCTCAATGCTTCTAAAACCAAACCTGAGACCCTTCCAATAACATGAGATGTGATATTCAACTCCTTCCCATTCCAATCCTGAGACCCTTCCTATACCATGAGATGTGATATCTCAATGCTTCTAATACCAAACCTGTAACCCGTCCTATAAAATGAGATGTGATATCCAAATCCTTCGCCTTCCAAACCTGAGACCCTCCCTTTAGCATGAGATGTGATATCCAAGTCCTTCCCATTCCAATCCTGAGACCCTTCCTATAGCATGAGATGTGATATCTCAATGCTTCTAATACCAAACCTGAGACCCTTCCTATAACATGAGATGTGATATCCAACTCCTTCCCATTCCAAACCCGAGACCCTTCCTATAGCATGATATTTGATATCTCAATGCTTCTAATACGAAAGCTGAGACCCTTCCTATAACATGAGATGGGATATCCAACTTCTTCCCATTCCAAACCTGTGACCCTTCCGATAGCATGAGATGTGATAGCCAACTCCTTCCCATTCCAATCCTGCGTCCCTTCCTACAGCATGAGATGTGATATCTCAATGCTTCTAATACCAAACCTGAGACCCTTCCTGTAACATGAGAAGTGATATTCAACTCCTTCCCATTCCAATCCTGAGACCCTTCCTATACCATGAGATGTGATATCTCAATGCTTCTAATACCAAACCTGTAACCCGTCCTATAACATGAGATGTGATATCCAAATCCTTCCCCTTCCAAACCTGAGACCCTCCCTTTAGCATGAGATGTGATATCCAACTCCTTCCCATTCCAATCCTGAGACCCTTCCGATAGCATGAGGTGTGATATCTCAATGCCTCTAACATCAAACCTGAGACCCTCCCTATAACATGAGATGTGATATTCAACTCCTTCCCGTTCCAATCCTGAGACCCTTCCTATAGCATGAGATGTGATATCTCAATGCTTCTTATACCAAACCTGAGACCCTTCCTATAACATGAGATGTGATATCCTACGTCTTCCCATTCCAAACCTGAGACCCTTCTTATAGCATGACATGGGACATCCAACTCCTTCCTATTCCAATCCTGAGACCCTTACGATAGCAGAGATGTGATATCTCAATGCTTATACCAAACCTGAGATCTTTCCTATGGCATGAGATGTAATATCCAACTCCTTCCCATTCCAATCCTGAGACCCTTCCTATAGCATGAGATGTGATATCTCAATCCTTCTAATACCAAGCCTGAGACCCTTCCTACAACATGAAATTTGATATCCAACTCCTTCCCATTCCAAACCCGAGACCCTTCCTATAGCATGATATTTGATATCTCAATGCTTCTAATACGAAAGCTGAGACCCTTCCTATAACATGAGGTGGGATATCCAACTTCTTCCCATTCCAAACCTGAGACCCTTCCTATAGCATGAGATGGGATATCTCAATGCTTCCAATACCAAACCTGGACCCTTCCTATAGCATGAGATGTGATAGCCAACTCCTTCCCATTCCAATCCTGCGTCCCTTCCTACAGCATGAGATGTGATATCTCAATGCTTCTAATACCAAACCTGAGACCCTTCTTGTAACATGAGATGTGATATTCAACTCCTTCACATTCCAATCCTGAGACCCTTCCTATACCATGAGATGTGATATCTCAATGCTTCTAATACCAAACCTGTAACCCGTCCTATAACATGAGATGTGATATCCAAATCCTTCGCCTTCCAAACCTGAGACCCTCCCTTTAGCATGAGAGGTGATATCCAACTCCTTCCCATTCCAATCCTGAGACCCTTCCGATAGCATGAGGTGTGATATCTCAATGCCTCTAACATCAAACCTGAGACCCTCCCTATAACATGAGATGTGATATTCAACTCCTTCCCGTTCCAATCCTGAAACCCTTCCTATAGCATGAGATGTGATATCTCAATGCTTCTTATACCAAACCTGAGACCCTTCCTATAACATGAGATGTGATATCCAACTCCTTCCCATTCCAATCCTGAGACCCTTCCTATAGCATGAGTTGTGATATCTCAATCCTTCTAATACCAAACCTGAGACCCTTCCTACAACATGAAATTTGATATCCCACTCCTTCCCATTCCAAACCCGAGAGCCTTCGTATAGCATGATATTTGGTATCTCAATGCTTCTAATACGAAAGCTGAGACCCTTCCTATAACATGAGATGTGATATCCAACTCCTTCCCATTCCAATCCTGAGACCCTTCCTATAGCATGAGTTGTGATATCTCAACCCTTCTAATACCAAACCTGAGACCCTTCCTACAACATGAAATTTGATATCCATCTCCTTCCCATTCCAAACCCGAGACCCTTCCTATAGCATGATATTTGATATCTCAATGCTTCTAATACGAAAGCTGAGACCCTTCCTATAACATGAGGTGGGATATCCAACTTCTTCCCATTCCAAACCTGAGACCCTTCCTATAGCATGAGATGTGATATCTCAATGCTTCCAATACCAAACCTGGACCCTTCCTATAGCATGAGATGTGATAGCCAACTCCTTCCCATTCCAATCCTGCGTCCCTTCCTACAGCATGAGATGTGATATCTCAATGCTTCTAATACCAAACCTGAGACCCTTCTTGTAACATGAGATGTGATATTCAACTCCTTCCCATTCCAATCCTGAGACCCTTCCTATACCATGAGATGTGATATCTCAATGCTTCTAATACCAAACCTGTAACCCGTCCTATAACATGAGATGTGATATCCAAATCCTTCGCCTTCCAAACCTGAGACCCTCCCTTTAGCATGAGAGGTGATATCCAACTCCTTCCCATTCCAATCCTGAGACCCTTCCGATAGCATGAGGTGTGATATCTCAATGCCTCTAACATCAAACCTGAGACCCTCCCTATAACATGAGATGTGATATTCAACTCCTTCCCGTTCCAATCCTGAGACCCTTCCTATAGCATGAGATGTGATATCTCAATGCTTCTTATACCAAACCTGAGACCCTTCCTATAACATGAGATGTGATATCCTACTTCTTCCCATTCCAAACCTGAGACCCTTCTTATAGCATGAGATGGGACATCCAACTCCTTCCTATTCCAATCCTGAGACCCTTACGATAGCAGAGATGTGATATCTCAATGCTTATACCAAACCTGAGATCCTTCCTATGGCATGAGATGTAATATCCAACTCCTTCCCATTCCAATCCTGAGACCCTTCCTATAGCATGAAATGTGATATCTCAATGCTTCCACCAAACCTGAGACCCTTCCTATAACATGAGATGTGATATCCAACTCCTTCCCATTCCAATCCTGAGACCCTTCCTATACCATGAGATGTGATATCTCTATGCTTCTAATACTAAACCTGAGGCCCTTCGCGTTGCATATTTGATATCCAACTTCATCCCATTCCAAACCTGTGACACTTCCTGTAGCATGAAATGTGATTCCTCACCCCTTCCAATACCAAACCCGAGACCATTCCAACAGCCTCAGATTTGAAATCTCATTTCTTCCAATACCAAACCCGAAACCCTTCCGATAGGATATTTATTATCTCACTGCTTCAAATACTACACTTGAGTCCCTTCCTAAAGGATGAGATTTGATATCTCAGTGCTTCTAATACCAAACCTGAGACCCTTCCTATAACATGAGATGTGATATCCATCTCCTTCCCATTTCAATCCTGAGACTCTTCTGACAGCATGAGATGTGCTATCCAACTCCTTCCCTTTCCAAACCTGAGACCCTTCCTATAGCATGAGAAGTGATATCTCAAAGCTTCTAATACCAAACCTGAGACCCTCCCTATAGCATGATATGTGATATCCAAGTCCTTCCCATTCCAATCCTGAGACCCTTCCTATAGCATGAGTTTTGATATCTCAATCCTTCTAATACCAAACCTGAGACCCTTCCTATAACATGAGATGTGATATCCAACTCCTTCCCATTCCAAACCTGAGACCCTTCCTATAGCATGAGATGTGATATCTCAATGCTTGTAATACCAAAGCTGAGACCCCTCCTATAACATGAGATGTAATATCCTACTCCTTCCCATTCCAAACCTGAGACCCTTCTTATAGCATGCGATGGGATATCCAACTCCTTCCTATTCCAATCCTGAGACCCTTACGATAGCAGAGATGTGATATCTCAATGCTTATACCAAACCTGAGATCGTTCCTATGGCATGAGATGTAATATCCAACTCCTTCCCATTCCAATACTGAGACCCTTCCTATAGCATGCAATGTGATATCTTAATGCTTCTACCAAACCTGAGACCCTTCCTATAAGATGAGGTGTGATATCCAACTCCTTCCCATTCCAATCCTGAGACCCTTCCTATACCATGAGATGTGACATCTCAATGCTTCTAATACCAAACCTGAGACCGTTCCTATAGCATGAGATGTGATAAACAAGTCCTTCCCATTCCAATACTGTGACCCTTCCTATAGCATGAGATATGATATCTCAATGTTTCTAATACCAAACCTGGACTCTTCCTATAGCATGAGATGTGATAGCCAACTCCTTCCCATTCCAAACCTGCGTCCCTTCCTACAGCATGATTTTCGATAACTCAATGCTTCTAATACCAAACCTGGACTCTTCCTATAACATGAGATGTGACAGCCAACTCCTTCCCATTCCAATCCTGCGTCCATTCCTACAGCATTAGATTTGATATCTCAATGCTTCTAATATCAAACCTGAGACCCGTCCTATAACACGAGATGTGATATTCAACTCCTTCCCATTCCAATCCTGAGACCCTTCCTATAGCATGAGATGTGATATCTCAATGCTTATACCAAACCTGAGATCGTTCCTATGGCATGAGATGTAATATCCAACTCCTTCCCATTCCAATCCTGAGACCCTTCCTATAGCATGCAATGTGATATCTTAATGCTTCTACCAAACCTGAGACCCTTCCTATAAGATGAGTTGTGATATCCAACTCCTTCCCATTCCAATCCTGAGACCCTTCCTATACCATGAGATGTGACATCTCAATCCTTCTAATACCAAACCTGAGACCGTTCCTATAGCATGAGATGTGATAAACAAGTCCTTCCCATTCCAATACTGTGACCCTTCCTATAGCATGAGATATGATATCTCAATGTTTCTAATACCAAACCTGGACTCTTCCTATAGCATGAGATGTGACAGCCAACTCCTTCCCATTCCAATCCTGCGTCCATTCCTACAGCATTAGAATTGATATCTCAATGCTTCTAATACCAAACCTGAGACTCGTCCTATAACACGAGATGTGATATTCAACTCCTTCCCATTCCAATCCTGAGACCCTTCCTATACCATGAGATGTGATATCTCAATGCTTCTAATACCAAACCTGAGATCCTTCCTATAACATGAGATGTGATAACTAACAGCTTCCCATTCCAAACCTGAGACCCTTCCTATAGCATAAGATGTGATATCCAACTCCTTCCCATTCCAATCCTGAGACCCTTCCTATAGCATGAGTTGTGATATCTCAATCCTTCTAAAACCAAACCTGAGACCATTCCTATAACATGAAATGTGATATCCAACTCCTTCCCATTCCAAACCTGAGACCCTTCCTGTAGCATGATATGTGATATCTCAATGCTTCTAATACCAAACCTGAGACCCTTCCAATAACATGAGATGTGATATCCAACTCCTTCCCATTCCAATCCTGAGACCCTTCCGATAGCATGAAGTGTGATATCTCAATGCCTCTAACATCAAACCTGAGACCCTCCCTATAACATGAGATGTGATATTCAACTCCTTCCCGTTCCAATCCTGAGACCCTTCCTATAGCATGAGATGTGATATCTCAATGCTTCTTATACCAAACCTGAGACCCTTCCTATAACATGAGATGTGATATCCTACGTCTTCCCATTCCAAACCTGAGACCCTTCTTATAGCATGAGATGGGACATCCAACTCCTTCCTATTCCAATCCTGAGACCCTTACGATAGCAGAGATGTGATATCTCAATGCTTATACCAAACCTGAGATCCTTCCTATGGCATGAGATGTAATATCCAACTCCTTCCCATTCCAATCCTGAAACCCTTCCTATAGCATGAGATGTGATATCTCAATGCTTCCACCAAACATGAGACCCTTCCTATAACATGAGATGTGATATCCAACTCCTTCCCATTCCAATCCTGAGACCCTTCCTATACCATGAGATGTGATATCTCTATGCTTCTAATACTAAACCTGAGGCCCTTCCCGTGGCATATTTGATATCCAACTTCTTCCCATTCCAAACCTGTGACACTTCCTGTAGCATGAAATGTGATTCCTCACCCCTTCCAATACCAAACTCGAGACCATTCCAACAGCCTCCGATTTGAAATCTCATTTCTTCCAATACCAAACCCGAAACCCTTCCGATAGGATATTTATTATCTCACTGCTTCAAATACTACACTTGAGTCCCTTCCTAAAGGATGAGATTTGATATCTCAGTGCTTCTAATACCAAACCTGAGACCCTTCCTATAACATGAGATGTGATATCCATCTCCTTCCCATTTCAATCCTGAGACTCTTCCGACAGCATGAGATGTGCTATCCAACTCCTTCCCTTTCCAAACCTGAGACTCTTCCTATAGCATGAGATGTGATATCTCAATGCTTCTAATACCAAACCTGAGACCATCCCTATAGCATGATATGTGATATCCAAGTCCTTCCCATTCCAATCCTGAGACCCTTACTATAGCATGAGTTTTGATATCTCAATCCTTCTAATACTAAACCTGAGACCCTTCCAATAACATGAGATGTGATATCCAACTCCTTCCCATTCCAAACCTGACACCCTTCCTATAGCATGAGATGTGATATCTCAATGCTTCTAATACCAAACCTGAGACCCTTCCTATAACATGAGATGTGATATTCAACTCCTTCCCTTTCCAAACCTGAGACCCTTCCTATAGCATGAGATGTGATATCTCAATGCTTCTAATACCAAACCTGAGACCCTGCCTATAGCATGATATGTGATATCCAACTCCTTCCCAATCCTTCGCTTTCCAAACCTGAGACCCTGGCCCTCATTACGACCTTGGCGGGGATCATGGTGCAATTTGCACCATGGTCCATGGCGCTAAGCTGCCGATACCGCCATGGAGGTTGGCGGATTTACCGCCCCATTCCGACCCAGGCTGAGCGGTAAATCCCCAATCCCCATTTTACCCTTCCCCATTCCCATTCTTGCCCCATAGGGTATAATGGGAGTGGGGAAGGAGTTAATTACGCCACCGTAGAGTACGGTGGCGTAATTAACGACGAGGTTACTTACCGCCATGGATTTTACCGCCTGCAAAAAGCAGGCGTAAAACCCTCCATGGCGGTAAAAAAACTTGTAGTATGGCGGAGAGGTACGCCATGCACTGCGCTGGCGTAAAACCCTCTCCGCCAGGGTCGTAATGAGGCCCCCTCCCTTTAGCATGAGATGTGATATCCAACTCCTTCCATTTCCAATCCTGAGACCCTTCCGATATCATGAGATATGATATCTCAATGCCTCTAATATCAAACCTGAGACCCTCCCTATACCATGAGATGTGATATCTCAATGCTTCTAATACCAAAGCTGAGACCCCTCCTATAACATGAGATGTAATATCCTACTCCTTCCCATTCCAAACCTGAGACCCTTCTTATAGCATGCGATGGGATATCCAACTCCTTCCTATTTCAATCCTGAGACCCTTACGATAGCAGAGATGTGATATCTCAATGCTTATACCAAACCTGAGATCGTTCCTATGGCATTAGATGTAATATCCAACTCCTTCCCATTCCAATCCTGAGACCCTTCCTATAGCATGCGATGTGATATCTCAATGCTTCTACCAAACCTGAGACCCTTCCTATAAGATGAGGTGTGATATCCAACTCCTTCCCATTCCAATCCTGAGACCCTTCCTATACCATGAGATGTGACATCTCAATGCTTCTAATACCAAACCTGAGACCGTTCCTATAGCATGAGATGTGATAGCCAACTCCTTCCCATTCCAAACCTGCGTCCCTTCCTACAGCATGAGATTTGATATCTCAATGCTTCTAATACCAAACCTGGACTCTTCCTACAACATGAGATGTGATAGCCAACTCCTTCCCATTCCAATCCTGCGTCCGTTCCTACAGCATTAGATTTGATATCTCAATGCTTCTAATACCAAACCTCAGACCCTTCCTATAACATGAGATGTGATATTCAACTCCTTCCCATACCAATCCTGAGACCCTTCCGATAGCATGAGATGTGATATCTCAATGCTTCTTATACCAAACCTGAGAATCTTCCTATAGCATGAGATGTGATAAACAACTCCTTCCCATTCCAATCCTGTGACCCTTCCTATAGCATGAGAAGTGATATCTCAATGCTTCTAATACCAAACCTGGACTCTTCCTATAGCATGAGATGTGATAGCCAACTCCTTCCCATTTCAATCCTGCGTCCCTTCCTACAGCATGGGATTTGATATCTCAATGCTTCTAATACCAAACCTGAGACCCGTCCTATAACACGAGATGTGATATTCAACTCCTTCCCATTCCAATCCTGAGACCCTTCCTATACCATGAGATGTGATATCTCGATGCTTCTAATACCAAACCTGAGATCCTTCCTATAACATGAGATGTGATATCTAACTCCTTCCCATTCCAAACCTGAGACCCTTCCTATAGCATAAGATGTGATATCCAACTCCTTCCCATTCCAATCCTGAGACCCTTCCTATAGCATGAGTTGTGATATCTCAATCCTTCTAATACCAAACCTGAGACCCTTCCTATAACATGAAATGTGATATCCAACTCCTTCCCATTCCAAAACTGAGGCCCTTCCTATAGCATGAGATGTGATATCTCAATGCTTCTAAAACCAAACCTGAGACCCTTCCAATAACATGAGATGTGATATTCAACTCCTTCCCATTCCAATCCTGAGACCCATCCTATACCATGAGATGTGATATCTCAATGCTTCTAATACCAAACCTGTAACTCGTCCTATAAAATGAGATGTGATATCCAAATCCTTCGCCTTCCAAACCTGAGACCCTCCCTTTAGCATGAGATGTGATATCCAAGTCCTTCCCATTCCAATCCTGAGACCCTTCCTATTGCATGAGATGTGATATCTCAATGCTTCTAATACCAAACCTGAGACCCTTCCTATAACATGAGATGTGATATCCAACTCCTTCCCATTCCAAACCTGAGACCCTTCCTATAGCATGAGATGTGATATCCAACTCCTTCCCATTCCAATCCTGAGGCCTTCCGATAGCATATGTGGTATCTCAATGCTTCTAATACCAAACCTGAGACCCTCCCTATAGCATGAGATGTGATATCCAAGTCCTTCCCATTCCAATCCTGAGACCCTTCCTATTACATGAGATGTGATATCCAACTCCTTCCCATTCCAACCTGAAACCCTTCCTATAGCATGCAATGGGATATCCAACTCCTTCCCATTCAAATCCTGAGACCCTTCCGATAGCATGAGATGTGATATCTCAATGCTTCTACCAAAACTGAGACCCTTCCTATGGCATGAGATGTGATATCCAACTCCTTCCCATTCCAAACCTGAGACCCTTCCTATAGCATGAGAAGTGATATCCAACTCCTTCCCATTCCAATCCTGAGACCCTTCCTATAGCATGAGTTGTGATATCTCAACCCTTCTAATACCAAACCTGAGACCCTTCCTATAACATGAGATGTGATAACCAACTCCTTCCATTCCAAACCTGAGACCCGTCCTATAGTATGAGATTTGATATCCAACTCCTTCCCATTCCAATCCTGAGACCCTTCCGATAGCATGAGATGTGATATCTCAATGCTTCTTATACCAAACCTGGACTCTTCCTATAGCATGAGATGTGATGGCCAACTCCTTCCTATTCCAATCCTGCGTTCCTTCCTACATCATGAGATTTGATACCTCAATGCCTCTAATACCAAACCTGAGACCCTTCCTATAACATGAGATGTGATATCCAAGTCCTTCCCATTCCAATCCTGAGACCCTTCCTATAGCATGAGATGTGATATCTCAATGCTTCTAAAACCAAACCTGAGACCCTTCCAATAACATGAGATGTGATATTCAACTCCTTCCCATTCCAATCCTGAGACCCTTCCTATACCATGAGATGTGATATCTCAATGCTTCTAATACCAAACCTGTAACCCGTCCTATAAAATGAGATGTGATATCCAAATCCTTCGCCTTCCAAACCTGAGACCCTCCCTTTAGCATGAGATGTGATATCCAACTCCTTCCCATTCCAATCCTGAGACCCTTCCTATAGCATGAGATGTGATATCTCAATGCTTCTAATACCAAACCTGAGACCCTTCCTATAACATGAGATGTGATATCCAACTCCTTCCCATTCCAAACCCGAGACCCTTCCTATAGCATGATATTTGATATCTCAATGCTTCTAATATGAAAGCTGAGACCCTTCCTATAACATGAGATGGGATATCCAACTTCTTCCCATTCCAAACCTGAGACCCTTCCTATAGCATGAGATGTGATAGCCAACTCCTTCCCATTCCAATCCTGCGTCCCTTCCTACAGCATGAGATGTGATATCTCAATGCTTCTAATACCAAACCTGAGACCCTTCCTGTAACATGAGAAGTGATATTCAACTCCTTCCCATTCCAATCCTGAGACCCTTCCTATACCATGAGATGTGATATCTCAATGCTTCTAATACCAAACCTGTAACCCGTCCTATAACATGAGATGTGATATCCAAATCCTTCCCCTTCCAAACCTGAGACCCTCCCTTTAGCATGAGATGTGATATCCAACTCCTTCCCATTCCAATCCTGAGACCCTTCCGATAGCATGAGGTGTGATATCTCAATGCCTCTAACATCAAACCTGAGACCCTCCCTATAACATGAGATGTGATATTCAACTCCTTCCCGTTCCAATCCTGAGACCCTTCCTATAGCATGAGATGTGATATCTCAATGATTCTTATACCAAACCTGAGACCCTTCCTATAACATGAGATGTGATATCCTAGGTCTTCCCATTCCAAACCTGAGACCCTTCTTATAGCATGAGATGGGACATCCAACTCCTTCCTATTCCAATCCTGAGACCCTTACGATAGCAGAGATGTGATATCTCAATGCTTATACCAAACCTGAGATCCTTCCTATGGCATGAGATGTAATATCCAACTCCTTCCCATTCCAATCCTGAGACCCTTCCTATAGCATGAGATGTGATATCTCAATCCTTCTAATACCAAACCTGAGACCCTTCCTACAACATGAAATTTGATATCTAACTCCTTCCCATTCCAAACCCGAGACCCTTCCTATAGCATGATATTTGATATCTCAATGCTTCTAATACGAAAGCTGAGACCCTTCCTATAACATGAGGTGGGATATCCAACTTCTTCCCATTCCAAACCTGAGACCCTTCCTATAGCATGAGATGTGATATCTCAATGCTTCCAATACCAAACCTGGACCCTTCCTATAGCATGAGATGTGATAGCCAACTCCTTCCCATTCCAATCCTGCGTCCCTTCCTACAGCATGAGATGTGATATCTCAATGCTTCTAATACCAAACCTGAGACCCTTCTTGTAACATGAGATGTGATATTCAACTCCTTCCCATTCCAATCCTGAGACCCTTCCTATACCATGAGATGTGATATCTCAATGCTTCTAATACCAAACCTGTAACCCGTCCTATAACATGAGATGTGATATCCAAATCCTTCGCCTTCCAAACCTGAGACCCTCCCTTTAGCATGAGAGGTGATATCCAACTCCTTCCCATTCCAATCCTGAGACCCTTCCAATAGCATGAGGTGTGATATCTCAATGCCTCTAACATCAAACCTGAGACCCTCCCTATAACATGAGATGTGATATTCAACTCCTTCCCGTTCCAATCCTGAGACCCTTCCTATAGCATAAGATGTGATATCTCAATGCTTCTTATACCAAACCTGAGACCCTTCCTATAACATGAGATGTGATATCCAACTCCTTCCCATTCCAATCCTGAGACCCTTCCTATAGCATGAGTTGTGATATCTCAATCCTTCTAATACCAAACCTGAGACCCTTCCTACAACATGAAATTTGATATCCAACTCCTTCCCATTCCAAACCCGAGACCCTTCCTATAGCATGATATTTGGTATCTCAATGCTTCTAATACGAAAGCTGAGACCCTTCCTATAACATGAGATGTGATATCCAACTCCTTCCCATTCCAATCCTGAGACCCTTCCTATAGCATGAGTTGTGATATCTCAATCCTTCTAATACCAAACCTGAGACCCTTCCTACAACATGAAATTTGATATCCATCACCTTCCCATTCCAAACCCGAGACCCTTCCTGTAGCATGATATTTGATATCTCAATGCTTCTAATACGAAAGCTGAGACCCTTCCTATAACATGAGGTGGGATATCCAACTTCTTCCCATTCCAAACCTGAGACCCTTCCTATAGCATGAGATGTGATATCTCAATGCTTCCAATACCAAACCTGGACCCTTCCTATAGCATGAGATGTGAAAGCCAACTCCTTCCCATTCCAATCCTGCGTCCCTTCCTACAGCATGAGATGTGCTATCCAACTCCTTCCCTTTCCAAACCTGAGACCCTTCCTATAGCATGAGAAGTGATATCTCAATGCTTCTTATACCAAACCTGGACTCTTCCTATAGCATGAGATGTGATGGCCAACTCCTTCCTATTCCAATCCTGCGTTCCTTCCTACATCATGAGATTTGATATCTCAATGCCTCTAATACCAAACCTGAGACCCTTCCTATATCATGAGATGTGATATCCAAGTCCTTCCCATTCCAATCCTGAGACCATTCCTATTACATGAGATGTGATATCCAACTCCTTCCCATTCCAACCTGAGACCCTTCCTATAGCATGCGATGGGATATCCAACTCCTTCCCATTCCAATCCTGAGACCCTTCAGATAGCATGAGATGTGATATCTCAATGCTTCTTATACCAAACCTGGACTCTTCCTATAGCATGAGATGTGATGGCCAACTCCTTCCTATTCCAATCCTGCGTTCCTTCCTACATCATGAGATTTAATATCTCAATGCCTCTAATACCAAACCTGAGACCCTTCCTATATCATGAGATGTGATATCCAAGTCCTTCCCATTCCAATCCTGAGACCATTCCTATTACATGAGATGTGATATCCAACTCCTTCCCATTCCAACCTGAGACCCTTCCTATAGCATGCGATGGGATATCCAACTCCTTCCCATTCCAATCCTGAGACCCTTACGATAGCAGAGATGTGAAATCTCAATGCTTCTACCAAAACTGAGACCCTTCCTATTGCATGAGATGCGATATCCAACTCCTTCCCATTCCAAAACTGAGACCCTTCCTATAGCATGAGATGTGATATCTCAATGCTTCTAAAACCAAACCTGAGACCCTTCCAATAACATGAGATGTGATATTCAACTCCTTCCCATTCCAATCCTGAGACCCTTCCTATACCATGAGATGTGATATCTCAATGCTTCTAATACCAAACCTGTAACCCGTCCTATAAAATGAGATGTGATATCCAAATCCTTCGCCTTCCAAACCTGAGACCCTCCCTTTAGCATGAGATGTGATATCCAAGTCCTTCCCATTCCAATCCTGAGACCCTTCCTATAGCATGAGATGTGATATCTCAATGCTTCTAATACCAAACCTGAGACCCTTCCTATAACATGAGATGTGATATCCAACTCCTTCCCATTCCAAACCCGAGACCCTTCCTATAGCATGATATTTGATATCTCAATGCTTCTAATACGAAAGCTGAGACCCTTCCTATAACATGAGATGGGATATCCAACTTCTTCCCATTCCAAACCTGAGACCCTTCCTATAGCATGAGATGTGATAGCCAACTCCTTCCCATTCCAATCCTGCGTCCCTTCCTACAGCATGAGATGTGATATCTCAGTGCTTCTAATACCAAACCTGAGACCCTTCCTGTAACATGAGAAGTGATATTCAACTCCTTCCCATTCCAATCCTGAGACCCTTCCTATACCATGAGATGTGATATCTCAATGCTTCTAATACCAAACCTGTAACCCGTCCTATAACATGAGATGTGATATCCAAATCCTACCCCTTCCAAACCTGAGACCCTCCCTTTAGCATGAGATGTGATAACCAACTCCTTCCCATTCCAATCCTGAGACCCTTCCGATAGCATGAGGTGTGATATCTCAATGCCTCTAACATCAACCCTGAGACCCTCCCTATAACATGTGATGTGATATTCAACTCCTTCCCGTTCCAATCCTGAGACCCTTCCTATAGCATGAGATGTGATATCTCAATGCTTCTTATACCAAACCTGAGACCCTTCCTATAACATGAGATGTGATATCCTACGTCTTCCCATTCCAAACCTGAGACCCTTCTTATAGCATGAGATGGGACATCCAACTCCTTCCTATTCCAATCCTGAGACCCTTACGATAGCAGAGATGTGATATCTCAATGCTTATACCAAACCTGAGATCCTTCCTATGGCATGAGATGTAATATCCAACTCCTTCCCATTCCAATCCTGAGACCCTTCCTATAGCATGAGATGTGATATCTCAATCCTTCTAATACCAAACCTGAGACCCTTCCTACAACATGAAATTTGATATCCAACTCCTTCCCATTCCAAACCCGAGACCCTTCCTATAGCATGATATTTGATATCTCAATGCTTCTAATACGAAAGCTGAGACCCTTCCTATAACATGAGGTGGGATATCCAACTTCTTCCCATTCCAAACCTGAGACCCTTCCTATAGCATGAGATGTGATATCTCAATGCTTCCAATACCAAACCTGGACCCTTCCTATAGCATGAGATGTGATAGCCAACTCCTTCCCATTCCAATCCTGCGTCCCTTCCTACAGCATGAGATGTGATATCTCAATGCTTCTAATACCAAACCTGGACTCTTCCTATAGCATGAGATGTGATAGCCAACTCCTTCCCATTCCAAACCTGCGTCCCTTCCTACAGCATGAGATTCGATAACTCAATGCTTCTAATACCAAACCTGGACTCTTCCTATAACATGAGATGTGACAGCCAACTCCTTCCCATTCCAATCCTGCGCCCATTCCTACAGCATTAGATTTGATATCTCAATGCTTCGAATACCAAACCTGAGACCCGTCCTATAACACGCGATGTGATATTCAACTCCTTCCCATTCCAATCCTGAGACCCTTCCTATACCATGAGATGTGATATCTCAATGCTTCTAATACCAAACCTGAGATCCTTCCTATAACATGAGATGTGATAACTAACTCCTTCCCATTCCAAACCTGAGACCCTTCCTATAGCATAAGATGTGATATCCAACTCCTTCCCATTCCAATCCTGAGACCCTTCCTATAGCATGAGTTGTGATATCTCAATCCTTCTAAAACCAAACCTGAGACCCTTCCTATAACATGAAATGTGATATCCAACTCCTTTCCATTCCAAACCTGAGACCCTTCCTGTAGCATGATATGTGATATCTCAATGCTTCTAATACCAAACCTGAGACCCTTCCAATAACATGAGATGTGATATTCAACTCCTTCCCATTCCAATCCTGAGACCCTTCCTATACCATGAGATGTGATATCTCAATGCTTCTTATACCAAACCTGTAACCCGTCCTATAACATGAGATGTGATATCCAAATCCTTCGCCTTCCAAACCCGAGACCCTCCCTTTAGCATGAGATGTGATATCCAACTCCTTCCCATTCCAATCCTGATACCCTTCCGATAGCATGAGATGTGATATCTCAATGCCTTTAATATCAAACATGAGACTCTCCCTATAGCATGAGATATGATATCCAAGTCCTTCCCATTCCAATCCTGAGACCCTTCCAATAGCATGAGATGTGATATCTCAAGGCTTGTAAAACCAAACCTGAGACCCTTCCTATAACATGAGATGTGATATCCAACTCCTTTCCATTCCAAACCTGAGACCCTTCCTATAGCATGAGATGTGATATCTCAATGCTTCTAATACAAAACCTTAGATCCTTCCTATAACATGACATGGGATATCCAACTCCTTCCCATTCCAATCCTGAGGCCTTCCGATAGCATTTGTGGTATCTCAATGCTTCTAATACCAAACCTGAGACCCTCCCTATAGCATGAGATGTGATATCCAAGTCCTTCCCATTCCAATCCTGAGACCCTTCCTATTACATGAGATGTGATATCCAACTCCTTCTGATTCCAACCTGAGACCCTTCCTATAGCATGCGATGGGATATCCAGCTCCTTCCCATTCCAGTCCTGAGACCCTTCCTATAGCATGAATTGTGATATCTCAATCCTTCTAATACCAAACCTGAGACCCTTCCTATAACATGAAATGTGATATCCAACTCCTTCCCATTTCAAACCTGAGAACCTTCCTATAGCATGATATGTGATATCTCAATGCTTCTAATACCAAACCTGAGACCCTTCCAATAACATGAGATGTGATATTCAACTCCTTCCCATTCCAATCCTGAGACCCTTCCTATACCATGAGATGTGATATCTCAATGCTTCTAATACCAAACCTGTAACCCGTCCTATAAAATGAGATGTGATATCCAAATCCCTCGCCTTCCAAACCTGAGACCTCCCTTTAGCATGAGATGAGATATCCAACTCCTTCCCATTCCAATCCTGATACCCTTCCGATAGCATTTGATGTGATATCTCAATGCCTCTAATATCAAACATGAGACTCTCCCTATAGCATGAGATGTGATATCCAAGTCCTTCCCATTCCAATCCTGAGACCCTTCCTATAGCATGAGATGTGATATCTCAATGCATCTAATACCAAACCTGAAACCCTTCCTATAACATGAGATGTGATATCCAACTCCTTCCCATTCCAAACCTGAGACCCTTCCTATACCATGAGATGTGATATCTCAATGCTTCTAATACCAAACCTGAGATCCTTCCTATAACATGAGTTGTGATAACTAACTCCTTCCCATTCCAAACCTGAGACCCTTCCTATAGCATAAGATGTGATATCCAACTCCTTCCCATTCCAATCCTGAGACCCTTCCTATAGCATGAGTTGTGATATCTCAATCCTTCTAAAACCAAACCTGAGACCCTTCCTATAACATGAAATGTGATATCCAACTCCTTCCCATTCCAAACCTGAGACCCTTCCTGTAGCATGATATGTGATATCTCAATGCTTCTAATACCAAACCTGAGACCCTTCCAATAACATGAGATGTGATATTCAACTCCTTCCCATTCCAATCCTGAGACCCTTCCTATACCATGAGATGTGATATATCAATGCTTCTAATACCAAACCTGTAACCCGTCCTATAACATGAGATGTGATATCCAAATCCTTCGCCTTCCAAACCCGAGACCCTCCCTTTAGCATGAGATGTGATATCCAACTCCTTCCAATTCCAATCCTGATACCCTTCCGATAGCATGAGATGTGATATCTCAATGCCTTTAATATCAAACATGAGACTCTCCCTATAGCATGAGATGTGATATCCAAGTCCTTCCCATTCCAATCCTGAGACCCTTCCAATAGCATGAGATGTAATATCTCAAGGCTTGTAAAACCAAACCTGAGACCCTTCCTATAACATGAGATGTGATATCCAACTCCTTTCCATTCCAAACCTGAGACCCTTCCTATAGCATGAGATGTGATATCTCAATGCTTCTAATACAAAACCTTAGATCCTTCCTATAACATGACATGGGATATCCAACTCCTTCCCATTCCAATCCTGAGGCCTTCCGATAGCATTTGTGGTATCTCAATGCTTCTAATACCAAACCTGAGACCCTCCCTATAGCATGAGATGTGATATCCAAGTCCTTCCCATTCCAATCCTGAGACCCTTCCTATTACATGAGATGTGATATCCAACTCCTTCTGATTCCAACCTGAGACCCTTCCTATAGCATGCAATGGGATATCCAGCTCCTTCCCATTCCAGTCCTGAGACCCTTCCTATAGCATGAATTGTGATATCTCAATCCTTCTAATACCAAACCTGAGACCCTTCCTATAACATGAAATGTGATATCCAACTCCTTCCCATTTCAAACCTGAGAACCTTCCTATAGCATGATATGTGATATCTCAATGCTTCTAATACCAAACCTGAGACCCTTCCAATAACATGAGATGTGATATTCAACTCCTTCCCATTCCAATCCTGAGACCCTTTCTATACCATGAGATGTGATATCTCAATGCTTCTAATACCAAACCTGTAACCCGTCCTATAAAATGAGATGTGATATCCAAATCCCTCGCCTTCCAAACCTGAGACCTCCCTTTAGCATGAGATGAGATATTCAACTCCTTCCCATTCCAATCCTGATACCCTTCCGATAGCATTTGATGTGATATCTCAATGCCTCTAATATCAAACATGAGACTCTCCCTATAGCATGAGATGTGATATCCAAGTCCTTCCCATTCCAATCCTGAGACCCTTCCTATAGCATGAGATGTGATATCTCAATGCATCTAATACCAAACCTGAAACCCTTCCTATAAAATGAGTTGTGATATCAAACTCCTTCCCATTCCAAACCTGAGACCCTTCCTATAGCATGAGATGTGATATCTCAATGCTTCTAATTCCAAACCTGAGACCCTCCCTATAGCATTAGATGAGATATCCAAGTCCTTCCCATTCCAATCCTGAGACCCTTAATATTACATGAGATGTGATATCCAACTCCTTCCCATTCCAACCTGAGACCCTTCCTATAGCATGCGATGGGATATCCAACTCCTTCCCATTCCAATCCTGAGACCCTTCCGATAGCATGAGATGTGATATCTCAATGCTTCTACCAAAACTGAGACCCTTCCTATGCCATGAGATGTGATATCCAACTCCTTCCCATTCCAAACCTGAGACCCTTCCTATAGCATGAGATGTGATATCCAACTCCTTCCCATTCCAATCCTGAGACCCTTCCTATAGCATGGGTTGTGATATCTCAACCCTTCTAATACCAAACTTGAGACCCTTCCTATAACATGAGATGTGGTATCCAACTCCTTCCCATTCCAAACCTGAGACCCGTCCTATAGTATGAGATGTGATATCCAACTCCTTCCCATTCCAATCCTGAGACCCTTCAGATAGCATGAGATGTGATATCTCAATGCTTCTTATACCAAACCTGAGACCCTTCCTATAGCATGAGATTGATAAACAACTCCTTCCCATTCCAATCCTGTGACCCTTCCTATAGCATGAGATGTGATATCTCAATGCTTCTAATACCAAACCTGGACTCTTCCTGTAGCATGAGATTTGATGGCCAACTCCTTCCCATTCCAATCCTGCGTCCCTTCCTACATCATGAGATTTGATATCTCAATGCCTATAATACCAAACCTGAGACCCTTCCTATAACATGAGCTGTGATATCCAAGTCCTTCCCATTCCAATCCTGAGACCCTTCCTATTACATGAGATATGATATCCAACTCCTTCCCATTCCAACCTGAGACCCTTCCTATAGCATGCGATGGGATATCCAACTCCTTCCCATTCCAATCCTGAGACCCTTACGATAGCAGATATGTGATATCTCAATGCTTCTACCAAAACTGAGACCCTTCCTATGGCATGAGATGTGATATCCAACTCCTTCCCATTCCAATCCTGAGACCCTTCCTATAGCATGAGTTGTGATATCTCAATCCTTCTAATACCAAACCTGAGACACTTCCTATAACATGAAATTTGGTATCCAACTCCTTCCCATTCCAAACCCGAGACCTTTCCTATAGCATGAGATTTGATATCTCAATGCTTCTAATACGAAACCTGAGACCCTTCCTATAACATGAGATGGGATATCCAACTTCTTCCCATTCCAAACCTGAGACCCTTCCTATAGCATGAGATGTGATATCTCAATGCTTCCAATACCAAACCTGGACCCTTGCTATAGCATGAGATGTGATAGCCAACTCCTTCCCATTCCAATCCTGCGTCCCTTCCTATACCATGAGATGTGATATCTCAATGCTTCTAATACCAAACATGAGACCCTTCCTATAACATGAGATGTGATATTCAACTCCTTCCCATTCCAATCCTGAGACTCTTCCTATGCCATGAGATGTGATATCTCGATGCTTCTAATACCAAACCTGAGATCCTTCCTATAACATGAGATGTGATATCTAACTCCTTCCCATTCCAAACCTGAGACCCTTCCTATAGCATAAGATGTGATATCCAACTCCTTACCTTTCCAATCCTGAGACCCTTCCTATAGCATGAGTTGTGATATCTCAATCCTTCTAATACCAAACCTGAGACCCTTCCTATAACATGAAATGTGATATCCAACTCCTTCCCATTCCAAAACTGAGACCCTTCCTATAGCATGAGATGTGATATCTCAATGCTTCTAAAACCAAACCTGAGACTCTTCCAATAACATGAGATGTGATATTCAACTCCTTCCCATTCCAATCCTGAGACCCTTCCTATACCATGAGATGTGATATCTCAATGCTTCTAATACCAAACCTGTAAACCGTCCTATAAAATGAGATGTGATATCCAAATCCTTCGCCTTCCAAACCTGAGACCCTTCCTATAGCATGAGTTGTGATATCTCAATCCTTCTAATACCAAACCTGAGACCCTCCCTTTAGCATGAGATGTGATATCCAAGTCCTTCCCATTCCAATCCTGAGACCCTTCCTATAGCATGATATGTGATATCTCAATGCTTCTAATACCAAACCTGAGACCCTTCCTATAGCATGAGATGTGATTTCCAACTCCTTCCCATGCCAATCCTGATGCCTTCCGATAGCATATGTGGTATCTCAATGCTTCTAATACCAAACCTGAGACCCTCCCCATAGCATGAGATGTGATATCCAAGTCCTTCCCATTCCAATCCTGAGACCCTTCCTATTACATGAGATGTGATATCCAACTCCTTCCCATTCCAACCTGAGACCCTTCCTATAGCATGCAATGGGATATCCAACTCCTTCCCATTCCAATCATGAGACCCTTCCGATAGCATGAGATGTGATATCTCAATGCTTCTACCAAAACTGAGACCTTTCCTATGGCATGAGATGTGATATCCAACTCCTTCCCATTCCAAACCTGAGACCCTTCCTATAGCATGAGATGTGATATCCAACTCGTTCCCATTCCAATCCTGAGACCCTTCCTATAGCATGAGTTGTGATATCTCAACCCTTCTAATACCAAACCTGAGACCCTTCCTATAACATGAAAATTTATATCCAACTCCTTCCCATTCCAAACCGAGACCCTTCCTATAGCATGAGATTTCATATCTCAATGCTTCTAATACGAAACCTGAGACCCTTCCTATAACATGAGATGGGATATCCAACTTCTTCCCATTCCAAACCTGAGACCCTTCCTATAGCATGAGATGTGATATCTCAATGCTTCCAATACCAAATCCGGACACTTCCTATAGCATGAGATGTGATAGCCAACTCCTTCCCATTCCAATCCTGCGTCCCTTCCTACAGCATGAGATTTAATATCTCAATGCTTCTAATACCAAACCTGAGACCCTTCCTATAACATCAGATGTGATATTCAACTCCTTCCCATTCCAATCCTGAGACCCTTCGTATACCATGAGATGTGATATCTCATTGCTTCTTATACCAAACCTGAGACCCTTCCTATAGCATGAGATGTGATAAACAACTCCTTCCCATTCCAATCCTGTGACCCTTCCTATAGCATGAGATGTGATATCTCAATGCTTCTAATACCAAACCTGGACTCTTCCTATAGCATGAGATGTGATAGCCAACTCCTTCCCATTCCAATCCTGCGTCCCTTCCTACAGAATGAGATTTGATATCTCAATGCTTCTAATACCAAACATGAGACCCTTTCTATAACATGAGATGTGATATTGAACTCCTTCCCATTCCAATCCTGAGACCCTTCCTATACCATGAGATGTGATATCTCGATGCTTCTAATACCAAACCTGAGATCCTTCCTATAACATGAGATGTGATATCTAACTCCTTCCCATTCCAAACCTGAGACCCTTCCTATAGCATAAGATGTGATATCCAACTCCTTCCCATTCCAATCCTGAGACCCTTCCTATAGAATGAGTTGTGATATCTCAATCCTTCTAATACCAAACCTGAGACCCTTCCTATAACATGAAATGTGATATCCAACTCCTTCCCATTCCAAAACTGAGACCCTTCCTATAGCATGAGATGTGATATCTCAATGCTTCTAAAACCAAACTTGAGACCCTTCCAATAACATGAGATGTGATATTCAACTCCTTCCCATTCCAATCCTGAGACCCTTCCTATACCATGAGATGTGATATCTCAATGCTTCTAATACCAAACTTGTAAACCGTCCTATAAAATGAGATGTGATATCCAAATCCTTCGCCTTCCAAACCTGAGACCCTTCCTATAGCATGAGTTGTGATATCTCAATCCTTCTAATACCAAACCTGAGACCCTCCCTTTAGCATGAGATGTGATATCCAACTCCTTCCCATGCCAATCCTGAGGCCTTCCGATAGCATATGTGGTATCTCAATGCTTCTAATACCAAACCTGAGACCCTCCCTATAGCATGAGATGTGCTATCCAAGTCCTTCCCATTCCAATCCTGAGACCTTTCCTATTACATGAGATGTGATATCCAACTCCTTCCCATTCCAACCTGAGGCCCTTCCTATAGCATGCAATGGGATATCCAACTCCTTCCCATTCCAATCCTGAGACCCTTCCGATAGCATGAGATGTGATATCTCAATGCTTCTACCAAAACTGAGACCCTTCCTATGGCATGAGATGTGATATCCAACTCCTTCCCATTCCAAACCTGAGACCCTTCCTATAGCATGAGATGTGATATCCAACTCCTTCCCATTCCAATCCTGAGACCCTTCCTATAGCATGGGTTGTGATATCTCAACCCTTCTAATACCAAACCTGAGACCCTTCCTATAACATGAGATGTGGGATCCAACTCCTTCCCATTCCAAACCTGAGACCCTTCCTATAGTATGAGATGTGATATCCAACTCCTTCCCATTACAATCCTGAGACCCTTCAGATAGCATGAGATGTGATATCTCAATGCTTCTTATACCAAACCTGAGACCCTTCCTATAGCATGAGATTGATAAACAACTCCTTCCCATTCCAATCCTGTGACCCTTCCTATAGCATGAGATGTGATATATCAAAGCTTCTAATACCAAACATGGACTCTTCCTGTAGCATGAGATGTGATGGCCAACTCCTTCCCATTCCAATCCTGCGTCCCTTCCTACATCATGAGATTTGATATCTCAATGCCTATAATACCAAACCTGAGACCCTTCCTATAACATGAGATGTGATATCCAAGTCCTTCCCATTCCAATTCTGAGACCCTTCCTATTACATGAGATGTGATATCCAACTCCTTCCCATTCCAACCTGAGACCCTTCCTATAGCATGCGATGGGATATCCAACTCCTTCCCATTCCAATCCTGAGACCCTTACGATAGCAGAGATGTGATATCTCAATGCTTCTACCAAAACTGAGACCCTTCCTATGGCATGAGATGTGATATCCAACTCCTTCCCATTCCAATCCTGAGACCCTTCCTATAGCATGAGTTGTGATATCTCAATCCTTCTAATACCAAACCTGAGACCCTTCCTATAACATGAAATTTGATATCCAACTCCTTCCCATTCCAATCCTGAGACCCTTCCTATACCATGAGATGTGATATCTCGATGCTTCTAATACCAAACCTGAGATCCTTCCTATAACATGAGATGTGATATCTAACTCCTTCCCATTCCAAACCTGAGACCCTTCCTATAGCATAAGATGTGATATCCAACTCCTTCCCATTCCAATCCTGAGACCCTTCCTATAGCATGAGTTGTGATATCTCAATCCTTCTAATACCAAACCTGAGACCGTTCCTATAACATGAAATTTGATATCCAACTCCTTCCCATTCCAATCCTGAGACCCTTCCTATACCATGAGATGTGATATCTCAATGCTTCTAATACCAAACCTGAGACCCTCCCTATAGCATGAGATGTGCTATCCAAGTTCTTCCCATTCCAATCCTGAGACCTTTCCTATTACATGAGATGTGATATCCAACTCCTTCCCATTCCAACCTGAGACCCTTCCTATAGCATGCAATGGGATATCCAACTCCTTCCCATTCCAATCCTGAGACCCTTCCGATAGCATGAGATGTGATATCTCAATGCTTCTACCAAAACTGAGACCCTTCCTATGGCATGAGATGTGATATCCAACTCCTTCCCATTCCAAACCTGAGACCCTTCCTATAGCATGAGATGTGATATCCAACTCCTTCCCATTCCAATCCTGAGACCCTTCCTATAGCATGGGTTGTGATATCTCAACCCTTCTAATACCAAACCTGAGACCCTTCCTATAACATGAGATGTGGGATCCAACTCCTTCCCATTCCAAACCTGAGACCCTTCCTATAGTATGAGATGTGATATCCAACTCCTTCCCATTACAATCCTGAGACCCTTCAGATAGCATGAGATGTGATATCTCAATGCTTCTTATACCAAACTTGAGACCCTTCCTATAGCATGAGATTGATAAACAACTCCTTCCCATTCCAATCCTGTGACCCTTCCTATAGCATGAGATGTGATATATCAAAGCTTCTAATACCAAACATGGACTCTTCCTGTAGCATGAGATGTGATGGCCAACTCCTTCCCATTCCAATCCTGCGTCCCTTCCTACATCATGAGATTTGATATCTCAATGCCTATAATACCAAACCTGAGACCCTTCCTATAACATGAGATGTGATATCCAAGTCCTTCCCATTCCAATTCTGAGACCCTTCCTATTACATGAGATGTGATATCCAACTCCTTCCCATTCCAACCTGAGACCCTTCCTATAGCATGCGATGGGATATCCAACTCCTTCCCATTCCAATCCTGAGACCCTTACGATAGCAGAGATGTGATATCTCAATGCTTCTACCAAAACTGAGACCCTTCCTATGGCATGAGATGTGATATCCAACTCCTTCCCATTCCAATCCTGAGACCCTTCCTATAGCATGAGTTGTGATATCTCAATCCTTCTAATACCAAACCTGAGACCCTTCCTATAACATGAAATTTGATATCCAACTCCTTCCCATTCCAATCCTGAGACCCTTCCTATACCATGAGATGTGATATCTCGATGCTTCTAATACCAAACCTGAGATCCTTCCTATAACATGAGATGTGATATCTAACTCCTTCCCATTCCAAACCTGAGACCCTTCCTATAGCATAAGATGTGATATCCAACTCCTTCCCATTCCAATCCTGAGACCCTTCCTATAGCATGAGTTGTGATATCTCAATCCTTCTAATACCAAACCTGAGACCCTTCCTATAACATGAAATTTGATATCCAACTCCTTCCCATTCCAATCCTGAGACCCTTCCTATACCATGAGATGTGATATCTCGATGCTTCTAATACCAAACCTGAGATCCTTCCTATAACATGAGATGTGATATCTAACTCCTTCCCATTCCAAACCTGAGACCCTTCCTATAGCATAAGATGTGATATCCAACTCATTCCCATTCCAATCCTGAGACCCTTCCTATAGCATGAGTTGTGATATCTCAATCCTTCTAATACCAAACCTGAGACCCTTCCTATAACATGAAATGTGATATTCAACTCCTTCCCATTCCAAAACTGAGACCCTTCCTATAGCATGAGATGTGATATCTCAATGCTTCTAAAACCAAACTTGAGACCCTTCCAATAACATGAGATGTGATATTAAACTCCTTCCCATTCCAATCCTGAGACCCTTCCTATACCATGAGATGTGATATCTCAATGCTTCTAATACCAAACCTGAGACCCTCCCTTTAGCATGAGATGTGATATCCAAGTCCTTCCCATTCCAATCCTGAGACCCTTCTTATAGCATGAGATGTGATATCTCAATGCTTCTAATACCAAACCTGAGACCCTTCCTATAGCATGAGATGTGATATCCAACTCCTTCCCATGCCAATCCTGAGGCCTTCCGATAGCATATGTGGTATATCAATGCTTCTAATACCAAACCTGAGACCCTCCCTATAGCATGAGATGTGATATCCAAGTCCTTCCCATTCCAATCCTGAGACCCTTCCTATTACATGAGATGTGATATCCAACTCCTTCCCATTCCAACCTGAGACCCTTCCTATAGCATGCAATGGGATATCCAACTCCTTCCCATTCCAATCCTGAGACCCTTCCGATAGCATGAGATGTGATATCTCAATGCTTCTACCAAAACTGAGACCCTTCCTATGGCATGAGATGTGATATCCAACTCCTTCCCATTCCAAACCTGAGACCCTTCCTATAGCATGAGATGTGATATCCAACTCCTTCCCATTCCAATCCTGAGACCCTTCCTATAGCATGGGTTGTGATATCTCAACCCTTCTAATACCAAACCTGAGACCCTTCCTATAACATGAGATGTGGTATCCAACTCCTTCCCATTCCAAACCTGAGACCCGTCCTATAGTATGAGATGTGATATCCAACTCCTTCCCATTCCAATCCTGAGACCCTTCAGATAGCATGAGATGTGATATCTCAATGCTTCTAATACCAAACCTGGACTCTTCCTGTAGCATGAGATGTGATGGCCAACTCCTTCCCATTCCAAACCTGCGTCCCTTCCTACATCATGAGATTTGATATCTCAATGCCTATAATGCCAAACCTGAGACCCTACCTATAACATGAGATGTGATATCCAAGTCCTTCCCATTCCAATTCTGAGAACCTTCCTATTACATGAGATGTGATATCCAACTCCTTCCCATTCCAACCTGAGACCCTTCCTATAGCATGCGATGGGATATCCAACTCCTTCCCATTCCAATCCTGAGACCCTTACGATAGCAGAGATGTGATATCTCAATGCTTCTACCAAAACCGAGACCCTTCCTATGGCATGAGATGTGATATCCAACTCCTTCCCATTCCAATCCTGAGACCCTTCCTATAGCATGAGTTGTGATATCTCAATCCTTCTAATACCAAACCTGAGACCCATCCTATAACATGAAATTTGATATCCAACTCCTTCCCATTCCAAACCCGAGACCCTTCCTATAGCATGAGATTTGATATCCAAATCCTTCGCCTTCCAAACCTGAGACCCTTCCTATAGCATGAGTTGTGATATCTCAATCCTTCTAATACCAAACCTGAGACCCTCCCTTTAGCATGAGATGTGATATCCAAGTCCTTCCCATTCCAATCCTGAGACCCTTCCTATAGCATGAGATGTGATATCTCAATGCTTCTAATACCAAACCTGAGACCCTTCCTATAGCATGACATGTGATATCCAACTCCTTCCCATGCCAATCCTGAGGCCTTCCGATAGCATATGTGGTATCTCAATGCTTCTAATACCAAACCTGAGACCCTCCCTATAGCATGAGATGTGATATCCAAGTCCTTCCCATTCCAATCCTGAGACCCTTCCTATTACATGAGATGTGATATCCAACTCCTTCCCATTCCAACCTGAGACCCTTCCTATAGCATGCGATGGGATATCCAACTCCTTCCCATTCCAATCCTGAGACCCTTACGAAAGCAGAGATGTGATATCTCAATGCTTCTACCAAAACTGAGACCCTTCCTATGGCATGAGATGTGATATCCAACTCCTTCCCATTCCAATCCTGAGACCCTTCCTATAGCATGAGTTGTGATATCTCAATCCTTCTAATACCAAACCTGAGACCCATCCTATAACATGAAATTTGATATCCAACTCCTTCCCATTCCAAACCCGAGACCCTTCCTATAGCATGCGTTGGGATATCCAACTCCTTCCCATCCCAATCCTGAGACCCTTACGATAGCAGAGATGTGATATCTCAATGCTTCTACCAAAACTGAGACCCTTCCTATAGCATGAGATGTGATATCCAACTCCTTCCCATTCCAATCCTGAGACCCTTCCTATAGCATGAGATTTGATATCTCAATGCTTCTAATACGAAACCTGAGACCCTTCCTATAACATGAGATGGGATATCCAACTTCTTCCCATTCCAAACCTGAGACCCTTCCTATAGCATGAGATGTGATATCTCAATGCTTCCAATACCAAACCTGGACCCTTGCTATAGCATGAGATGTGATAGCCAACTCCTTCCCATTCCAATCCTGCGTCCCTTCCTACAGCATGAGATGTGATATCTCAATGCTTCTAATACCAAACCTGAGACCCTTCCTATAACATGAGATGTGATATTCAACTCCTTCCCATTCCAATCCTGAGACCCTTCCTATACCATGAGATGTGATATCTCAATGCTTCTAATACCAAACATGAGACCCTTCCTATAACATGAGATGTGATATTCAACTCCTTCCCATTCCAATCCTGAGACCCTTCCTATACCATGAGATGTGATATCTCGATGCCTCTAATACCAAACCTGAGATCCTTCCTATAACAAGAGATGTGATATCCAACTCCTTCCCATTCCAATCCTGAGACCCTTCCTATAGCATGGGTTGTGATATCTCAACCCTTCTAATACCAAACCTGAGACCCTTCCTATAACATGAGATGTGGTATCCAACTCCTTCCCATTCCAAACCTGAGACCCGTCCTATAGTATGAGATGTGATATCCAACTCCTTCCCATTCCAATCCTGAGACCCTTCAGATAGCATGAGATGTGATATCTCAATGCTTCTTATACCAAACCTGAGACCCTTCCTATAGCATGAGATTGATAAGCAACTCCTTCCCATTCCAATCCTGTGACCCTTCCTATAGCATGAGATGTGATATCTCAATGCTTCCAATACCAAACCTGGACTCTTCCTGTAGCATGAGATGTGATGGCCAACTCCTTCCCATTCCAAACCTGCGTCCCTTCCTACATCATGAGATTTGATATCTCAATGCCTATAATGCCAAACCTGAGACCCTACCTATAACATGAGATGTGATATCCAAGTCCTTCCCATTCCAATTCTGAGAACCTTCCTATTACATGAGATGTGATATCCAACTCCTTCCCATTCCAACCTGAGACCCTTCCTATAGCATGCGATGGGATATCCAACTCCTTCCCATTCCAATCCTGAGACCCTTATGATAGCAGAGATGTGATATCTCAATGCTTCTACCAAAACCAAGACCCTTCCTATGGCATGAGATGTGATATCCAACTCCTTCCCATTCCAATCCTGAGACACTTCCTATAGCATGAGTTGTGACATCTCAATCCTTCTAATACCAAACCTGAGACCCATCCTATAACATGAAATTTGATATCCAACTCCTTCCCATTCCAAACCCGAGACCCTTCCTATAGCATGAGATTTGATATCCAAATCCTTCCCATTCCAATCCTGAGACCCTTCCTATAGCATGAGATGTGATATCTCAATGCTTCTAATACCAAACCTGAGACCCTTCCTATAGCATGAGATGTGATATCCAACTCCTTCCCATGCCAATCCTGAGGCCTTCCGATAGCATATGTGGTATCTCAATGCTTCTAATACCAAACCTGAGACCCTCCCTATAGCATGAGATGTGATATCCAAGTCCTTCCCATTCCAATCCTGAGACCCTTCCTATTACATGAGATGTGATATCCAACTCCTTCCCATTCCAACCTGAGACCCTTCCTATAGCATGCAATGGGATATCCAACTCCTTCCCATTCCAATCCTGAGACCCTTCCGATAGCATGAGATGTGATATCTCAATGCTTCTACCAAAACTGAGACCCTTCCTATGGCATGAGATGTGATATCCAACTTCTTCCCATTCCAAACCTGAGACCCTTCCTATAGCATGAGATGTGATATCCAACTCCTTCCCATTCCAATCCTGAGACCCTTCCTATAGCATGGGTTGTGATATCTCAATCCTTCTAATACCAAACCTGAGACCCTTCCTATAACATGAGATGTGGTATCCAACTCCTTCCCATTCCAAACCTGAGACCCGTCCTATAGTATGAGATGTGATATCCAACTCCTTCCCATTCCAATCCTGAGACCCTTCAGATAGCATGAGATGTGATATCTCAATGCTTCCTATACCAAACCTGAGACCCTTCCTATAGCATGGGATTGATAAGCAACTCCTTCCCATTCCAATACTGTGACCCTTCCTATAGCATGAGATGTGATATCTCAATGCTTCTAATACCAAACCTGGACTCTTCCTGTAGCATGAGATGTGATGGCCAACTCCTTCCCATTCCAAACCGGCGTCCCTTCCTACATCATGAGATTTGATATCTCAATGCCTATAATGCCAAACCTGAGACCCTACCTATAACATGAGATGTGATATCCAAGTCCTTCCCATTCCAATTCTGAGACCCTTCCTATTACATGAGATGTGATATCCAACGCCTTCCCATTCCAACCTGAGACCCTTCCTATAGCATGCGATGGGATATCCAACTCCTTCCCATTCCAATCCTGAGACCCTTACGAAAGCAGAGATGTGATATCTCAATGCTTCTACCAAAACTGAGACCCTTCCTATGGCATGAGATGTGATATCCAACTCCTTCCCATTCCAATCCTGAGACCCTTCCTATAGCATGAGTTGTGATATCTCAATCCTTCTAATACCAAACCTGAGACCCATCCTATAACATGAAATTTGATATCCAACTCCTTCCCATTCCAAACCTGAGACCCTTCCTATAGCATGCGATGGGATATCCAACTCCTTCCCATTCCAATCCTGAGACCCTTACGATAGCAGAGATGTGATATCTCAATGCTTCTACCAAAACTGAGACCCTTCCTATGGCATGAGATGTGATATCCAACTCCTTCCCATTCCAATCCTGAGACCCTTCCTATAGCATGAGATTTGATATCTCAATGCTTCTAATACGAAACCTGAGACCCTCCTATTACATGAGATGGGATATCCAACTTCTTCCCATTCCAAACCTGAGACCCTTCCTATAGCATGAGATGTGATATCTCAATGCTTCCAATACCAAACCTGGACCCTTGCTATAGCATGAGATGTGATAGCCAACTCCTTCCCATTCCAATCCTGCGTCCCTTCCTACAGCATGAGATGTGATATCTCAATGCTTCTAATACCAAACCTGAGACCCTTCCTATAACATGAGATGTGATATTCAACTCCTTCCCATTCCAATCCTGAGACCCTTCCTATACCATGAGATGTGATATCTCAATGCTTCTAATACCAAACATGAGACCCTTCCTATAACATGAGATGTGATATTCAACTCCTTCCCATTCCAATCCTGAGACCCTTCCTATACCATGAGATGTGATATCTCGATGTCTCTAATACCAAACCTGAGATCCTTCCTATAACAAGAGATGTGATATCTAACTCCTTCCCATTCCAAACCTGAGACCCTTCCTATAGCATAAGATGTGATATCCAACTCCTTCCCATTCCAATCCTGAGACCCTTCCTATAGCATGAGTTGTGATATCTCAATCCTTCTAATACCAAACCTGAGACCCTTCCTATAACATGAAATGTGATATCCAACTCCTTCCCATTCCAAAACTGAGACCCTTCCTATAGCATGAGATGTGATATCTCAATGCTTCTAAAACCAAACCTGAGACTCTTCCAATAACATGAGATGTGATATTCAACTCCTTCCCATTCCAATCCTGAGACCCTTCCTATACCATGAGATGTGATATCTCAATGCTTCTAATACCAAACCTGTAAACCGTCCTATAAAATGAGATGTGATATCCAAATCCTTCGCCACCCAAACCTGAGACCCTTCCTATAGCATGAGTTGTGATATCTCAATCCTTCTAATACCAAACCTGAGACCCTCCCTTTAGCATGAGATGTGATATCCAAGTCCTTCCCATTCCAATCCTGAGACCCTTCCTACAGCATGAGATGTGATATCTCAATGCTTCTAATACCAAACCTGAGACCCTTCCTATAGCATGAGATGTGATATCCAACTCCTTCCCATGCCAATCCTGAGGCCTTCCGATAGCATATGTGGTATCTCAATGCTTCTAATACCAAACCTGAGACCCTACCTATAGCATGAGATGTGATATCCAAGTCCTTCCCATTCCAATCCTGAGACCCTTCCTATTACATGAGATGTGATATCCAACTCCTTCCCATTCCAACCTGAGACCCTTCCTATAGCATGCAATGGGATATCCAACTCCTTCCCATTCCAATCATGAGACCCTTCCGATAGCATGAGATGTGATATATCAATGCTTCTTCCAAAACTGAGACCCTTCCTATGGCATGAGATGTGATATCCAACTCCTTCCCATTCCAAACCTGAGACCCTTCCTATAGCATGAGATGTGATATCCAACTCCTTCCCATTCCAATCCTGAGACCCTTCCTATAGCATGAGTTGTGATATCTCAACCCTTCTAATACCAAACCTGAGACCCTTCCTATAACATGAGATGTGATATCCAACTCCTTCCCATTCCAAACCTGAGACCCGTCCTATAGTATGAGATGTGATATCCAACTCCTTCCCATTCCAATCCTGAAACCCTTCCGATAGCATGAGATGTGATATCTCAATGCTTCTTATACCAAACCTGAGACCCTTCCTATAGCATGAGATTGATAAGCAACTCCTTCCCATTCCAATCCTGTGACCATCCTATAGCATGAGATGTGATATCTCAATGCTTCTAATACCAAACCTGGACTCTTCCTGTAGCATGAGATGTGATGGCCAACTCCTTCCCATTCCAAACCTGCGTCCCTTCCTACATCATGAGATTTGATATCTCAATGCCTATAATGCCAAACCTGAGACCCTACCTATAACATGAGATGTGATATCCAAGTCCTTCCCATTCCAATTCTGAGAACCTTCCTATTACATGAGATGTGATATCCAACTCCTTCCCATTCCAACCTGAGACCCTTCCTATAGCATGCGATGGGATATCTAACTCCTTCCCATTCCAATCCTGAGACCCTTACGATAGCAGAGATGTGATATCTCAATGCTTCTACCAAAACCGAGACCCTTCCTATGGCATGAGATGTGATATCCAACTCGTTCCCATTCCAATCCTGAGACCCTTCCTATAGCATGAGTTGTGATATCTCAATCCTTCTAATACCAAACCTGAGACCCATCCTATAACATGAAATTTGATATCCAACTCCTTCCCATTCCAATCCTGAGACCCTTCCTATAGCATGAGATGTGATATCTCAATGCTTCTAATACCAAACCTGAGACCCTTCCTATTACATGAGATGTGATATCCAACTCCTTCCCATTCCAACCTGAGACCCTTCCTATAGCATGCGATGGGATATCTAACTCCTTCCCATTCCAATCCTGAGACCCTTACGATAGCAGAGATGTGATATCTCAATGCTTCTACCAAAACCGAGACCCTTCCTATAGCATGAGATTTGATATCCAAATCCTTCGCCTTCCAAACCTGAGACCCTTCCTATAGCATGAGTTGTGATATCTCAATCCTTCTAATACCAAACCTGAGACCCTCCCTTTAGCATGAGATGTGATATCCAAGTCCTTCCCATTCCAATCCTGAGACCCTTCCTATAGCATGAGATGTGATATCTCAATGCTTCTAATACCAAACCTGAGACCCTTCCTATAGCATGAGATGTGATATCCAACTCCTTCCCATGCCAATCCTGAGGCCTTCCGATAGCATATGTGGTATCTCAATGCTTCTAATACCAAACCTGAGACCCTCCCTATAGCATGAGATGTGATATCCAAGTCCTTCCCATTCCAATCCTGAGACCCTTCCTATTACATGAGATGTGATATCCAACTCCTTCCCATTCCAACCTGAGACCCTTCCTATAGCATGCAATGGGATATCCAACTCCTTCCCATTCCAATCCTGAGACCCTTCTGATAGCATGAGAAGTGATATCTCAATGCTTCTACCAAAACTGAGACCCTTCCTATGGCATGAGATGTGATATCCAACTTCTTCCCATTCCAAACCTGAGACCCTTCCTATAGCATGAGATGTGATATCCAACTCCTTCCCATTCCAATCCTGAGACCCTTCCTATAGCATGGGTTGTGATATCTCAATCCTTCTAATACCAAACCTGAGACCCTTCCAATAACATGAGATGTGGTATCCAACTCCTTCCCATTCCAAACCTGAGACCCGTCCTATAGTATGAGATGTGATATCCAACTCCTTCCCATTCCAATCCTGAGACCCTTCAGATAGCATGAGATGTGATATCTCAATGCTTCTTATACCAAACCTGAGACCCTTCCTATAGCATGTGATTGATAAGCAACTCCTTCCCATTCCAATACTGTGACCCTTCCTATAGCATGAGGTGTGATATCTCAATGCTTCTAATACCAAACCTGGACTCTTCCTGTAGCATGAGATGTGATGGCCAACTCCTTCCCATTCCAAACCTGCGTCCCTTCCTACATCATGAGATTTGATATCTCAATGCCTATAATGCCAAACCTGAGACCCTACCTATAACATGAGATGTGATATCCAAGTCCTTCCCATTCCAAATTCTGTGACCCTTCCTATTACATGAGATGTGATATCCAACTCCTTCCCATTCCAACCTGAGACCCTTCCTATAGCATGCGATGGGATATCCAACTCCTTCCCATTCCAATCCTGAGACCCTTACGATAGCAGAGATGTGATATCTCAATGCTTCTACCAAAACTGAGATCCTTCCTATGGCATGAGATGTGATATCCAACTCCTTCCCATTCCAATCCTGAGACCCTTCCTATAGCATGAGTTGTGATATCTCAATCCTTCTAATACCAAACCTGAGACCCATCCTATAACATGAAATTTGATATCCAGCTCCTTCCCATTCCAAACCCGAGACCCTTCCTATAGCATGCGATGGGATATCCAACTCCTTCCCATTCCAATCCTGAGACCCTTACGATAGCAGAGATGTGATATCTCAATGCTTCTACCAAAACTGAGACCCTTCCTATGGCATGAGATGTGATATCCAACTCCTTCCCATTCCAATCCTGAGACCCTACCTATAGCATGAGATTTGATATCTCAATGCTTCTAATACGAAACCTGAGACCCTTCCTATAACATGAGATGGGATATCCAACTTCTTCCCATTCCAAACCTGAGACCCTTCCTATAGCATGAGATGTGATATCTCAATGCTTCCAATACCAAACCTGGACCCTTGCTATAGCATGAGATGTGATAGCCAACTCCTTCCCATTCCAATCCTGCGTCCCTTCCTACAGCATGAGATGTGATATCTCAATGCTTCTAATACCAAACCTGAGACCCTTCCTATAACATGAGATGTGATATTCAACTCCTTCCCATTCCAATCCTGAGACCCTTCCTATACCATGAGATGTGATATCTCAATGCTTCTAATACCAAACATGAGACCCTTCCTATAACATGAGATGTGATATTCAACTCCTTCCCATTCCAATCCTGAGACCCTTCCAATACCATGAGATGTGATATCTCGATGCCTCTAATACCAAACCTGAGATCCTTGCTATAACAAGAGATGTGATATCTAACTCCTTCCCATTCCAAACCTGAGACCCTTCCTATAGCATAAGATGTGATATCCAACTCCTTCCCATTCCAATCCTGAGACCCTTCCTATAGCATGAGTTGTGATATCTCAATCCTTCTAATACCAAACCTGAGACCCTTCCTATAACATGAAATGTGATATCCAACTCCTTCCCATTCCAAAACTGAGACCCTTCCTATAGCATG
This sequence comes from Ambystoma mexicanum, assembly GCF_040938575.1. Taxonomy (NCBI): domain Eukaryota; kingdom Metazoa; phylum Chordata; class Amphibia; order Caudata; family Ambystomatidae; genus Ambystoma; species Ambystoma mexicanum. The sequence goes on along the minus strand of NC_090932.1, from coordinate 559,491,825 downwards.
AGATGTGATATCTCAATGCTTCTAAAACCAAACCTGAGACTCTTCCAATAACATGAGATGTGATATTCAACTCCTTCCCATTCCAATCCTGAGACCCTTCCTATACCATGAGATGTGATATCTCAATGCTTCTAATACCAAACCTGTAAACCGTCCTATAAAATGAGATGTGATATCCAAATCCTGAGCCACCCAAACCTGAGACCCTTCCTATAGCATGAGTTGTGATATCTCAATCCTTCTAATACCAAACCTGAGACCCTCCCTTTAGCATGAGATGTGATATCCAAGTCCTTCCCATTCCAATCCTGAGACCCTTCCTACAGCATGAGATGTGATATCTCAATGCTTCTAATACCAAACCTGAGACCCTTCCTAGAGCATGAGATGTGATATCCAACTCCTTCCCATGCCAATCCTGAGGCCTTCCGATAGCATATGTGGTATCTCAATGCTTCTAATACCAAACCTGAGACCCTCCCTATAGCATGAGATGTGATATCCAAGTCCTTCCCATTCCAATCCTGAGACCCTTCCTATTACATGAGATGTGATATCCAACTCCTTCCCATTCCAACCTGAGACCCTTCCTATAGCATGCAATGGGATATCCAACTCCTTCCCATTCCAATCATGAGACCCTTCCGATAGCATGAGATGTGATATATCAATGCTTCTACCAAAACTGAGACCCTTCCTATGGCATGAGATGTGATATCCAACTCCTTCCCATTCCAAACCTGAGACCCTTCCTATAGCATGAGATGTGATATCCAACTCCTTCCCATTCCAATCCTGAGACCCTTCCTATAGCATGAGTTGTGATATCTCAACCCTTCTAATACCAAACCTGAGACCCTTCCTATAACATGAGATGTGATATCCAACTCCTTCCCATTCCAAACCTGAGACCCGTCCTATAGTATGAGATGTGATATCCAACTCCTTCCCATTCCAATCCTGAAACCCTTCCGATAGCATGAGATGTGATATCTCAATGCTTCTTATACCAAACCTGAGACCCTTCCTATAGCATGAGATGTGATAAACAACTCCTTCCCATTCCAATCCTGTGACCCTTCCTATAGCATGAGATGTGATATCTCAATGCTTCTAATACCAAACCTGGACTCTTCCTGTAGCATGAGATGTGATGGCCAACTCCTTCCCATTCCAATCCTGCGTCCCTTCCTACATCATGAGATTTGATATCTCAATGCTTCTAATACCAAACCTGAGACCCTTCCTATAGCATGAGATGTGATATCCAAGTCCTTCCCATTCCAATCCTGAGACCCTACCTATTACATGAGATGTGATATCCAACTCCTTCCCATTCCAACCTGAGACCCTTCCTATAGCATGCAATGGGATATCCAACTCCTTCCCATTCCAATCCTGAGACCCTTACGATAGCAGAGATGTGATATCTCAATGCTTCTACCAAAACTGAGACCCTTCCTATGGCATGAGATGTGATATCCAACTCCTTCCCATTCCAATCCTGAGACCCTTCCTATAGCATGAGTTGTGATATCTCAATCCTTCTAATACCAAACCTGAGACCCTTCCTATAACATGAAATTTGATATCCAACTCCTTCCCATTCCAAACCCGAGACCCTTCCTATAGCTTGAAATTTGATATCTCAATGCTTCTAATACGAAACCTGAGACCCTTCCTATAACATGAGATGGGATATCCAACTTCTTCCCATTCCAAACCTGAGACCCTTCCTATAGCATGAGATGTGATATCTCAATGCTTCCAATACCAAACCTGGACCCTTGCTATAGCATGAGATGTGATAGCCAACTCCTTCCCATTCCAATCCTGCGTCCCTTCCTACAGCATGAGATGTGATATCTCAATGCTTCTAATACCAAACCTGAGACCCTTCCTATAACATGAGAAGTGATATTCAACTCCTTCCCATTCCAATCCTGAGACCCTTCCTATAGCATGAGATGTGATATCTCAATGCTTCTTATACCAAACCTGAGACCCTTCCTATAACATGAGATGTGATATCCTACTCCTTCCCATTCCAAACCTGAGACCCTTCCTATAGCATGAGATGTGATATCCAACTCCTTCCCATTCCAATCCTGAGACCCTTCCTATAGCATGAGTTGTGATATCACAATCCTTCTAATACCAAACCTGAGACCTTTCCTATAGTATGAGATGTGATATCCAACTCCTTCCCATTCCAATCCTGAGACCCTTCCGATAGCATGAGATGTGATATCTCAATGCTTCTTATACCAAACCTGAGACCCTTCCTATAGCATGAGATGTGATAAACAACTCCTTCCCATTCCAATCCTGTGACCCTTCCTATAGCATGAGATGTGATATCTCAATGCTTCTAATACCAAACCTGGACTTTTCCTATAGCATGAGATGTGATGGCCAACTCCTTCCCATTCCAATCCTGCGTCCCTTCCTACATCATGAGATTTGATATCTCAATGCTTCTAATACCAAACCTGAGACCCTTTTTATAACATGAGATGTGATATCCAAGTCCTTCCCATTCCAATCCTGAGACACTTCCTATTACATGAGATGTGATATCCAACTCCTTCCCATTCCAACCTGAGAACCTTCCTATAGCATGCGATGGGTTTTTCCAACTCCTTCCCATTCCAATCCTGAGACCCTTACGATAGCAGAGATGTGATATCTCAATGCTTCTACCAAAACTGAGACTCTTCCTATGGCATGAGATGTGATATCCAACTCCTTCCTATTCCAATCCTGAGACCCTTCCTATAGCATGAGTTGTGATATCTCAATCCTTCTAATACCAAACCTGAGACCCTTCCTATAACATGAAATTTGAGATCCAACTCCTTCCCTTTCCAAACCCGAGACCCTTCCTATAGCATGAGATTTCATATCTCAATGCTTCTAATACGAAACCTGAGACCCTTCCTATAACATGAGATGGGATATCCAACTTCTTCCCATTCCAAACCTGAGACCCTTCCTATAGCATGAGATGTGATATCTCAATGCTTCCAATACCAAATCCGGACACTTCCTATAGCATGAGATGTGATAGCCAACTCCTTACCATTCCAATCCTGCGTCCCTTCCTACAGCATGAGATTTGATATCTCAATGCTTCTAATACCAAACCTGAGACCCTTCCTATAGCATGAGATGTGATAAACAACTCCTTCCCATTCCAATCCTGTGACCCTTCCTATAGCATGAGATGTGATATCTCAATGCTTCTAATACCAAACCTGGACTCTTCCTATAGTATGAGATGTCAAAGCCAACTCCTTCCCATTCCAATCCTGCGTCCCTTCCTACAGAATGAGATTTGATATCTCAATGCTTCTAATACGAAACATGAGACCCTTCCTATAACATGAAATGTGATATCCAACTCCTTCCCATTCCAAAACTGAGGCCCTTCCTATAGCATGAGATGTGATATCTCAATGCTTCTAAAACCAAACCTGAGACCCTTCCAATAACATGAGATGTGATATTCAACTCCTTCCCATTCCAATCCTGAGACCCTTCCTATACCATGAGATGTGATATCTCAATGCTTCTAATACCAAACCTGTAACCCGTCCTATAAAATGAGATGTGATATCCAAATCCTTCGCCTTCCAAACCTGAGACCCTCCCTTTAGCATGAGATGTGATATCCAAGTCCTTCCCATTCCAATCCTGAGACCCTTCCTATAGCATGAGATGTGATATCTCAATGCTTCTAATACCAAACCTGAGACCCTTCCTATAACATGAGATGTGATATCCAACTCCTTCCCATTCCAAACCTGAGACCCTTCCTATAGCATGAGATGTGATATCCAACTCCTTCCCATTCCAATCCTGAGGCCTTCCGATAGCATATGTGGTATCTCAATGCTTCTAATACCAAACCTGAGACCCTTCCTATGGCATGAGATGTGATATCCAACTCCTTCCCATTCCAATCCTGAGACCCTTCCTATAGCATGAGTTGTGATATCTCAATCCTTCTAATACCAAACCTGAGACCCTTCCTATAACATGAAATTTGATATCCAACTCCTTCCCATTCCAAACCCGAGACCCTTCCTATAGCATGAAATTTGATATCTCAATGCTTCTAATACGAAACCTGAGACCCTTCCTATAACATGAGATGGGATATCCAACTTCTTCCCATTCCAAACCTGAGACCCTTCCTATAGCATGAGATGTGATATCTCAATGCTTCTAATACCAAACCTGAGACCCTCCCTATAGCATGAGATGTGATATCCAAGTCCTTCCCATTCCAATCCTGAGACCCTTCCTATTACATGAGATGTGATATCCAACTCCTTCCCATTCCAACCTGAGACCCTTCCTATACCATGAGATGTGACATCTCAATGCTTCTAATACCAAACCTGAGACCGTTCCTATAGCATGAGATGTGATAAACAAGTCCTTCCCATTCCAATCCTGAGACCCTTCCTATAGCATGAGATGTGATATCTCAATGCTTCTTATACCAAACCTGAGACCCTTCCTATAACATGAGATGTGATATCCTACTCCTTCCCATTCCAAACCTGAGACCCTTCCTATAGCATGAGATGTGATATCCAACTCCTTCCCATTCCAATCCTGAGACCCTTCCTATAGCATGAGTTGTGATATCACAATCCTTCTAATACCAACCCTGAGACCCTTCCTATAGTATGAGATGTGATATCCAACTCCTTCCCATTCCAATGCTGAGACCCTTCCGATAGCATGAGATGTGATATCTCAATGCTTCTTATACCAAACCTGAGACCCTTCCTATAGCATGAGATGTGATAAACAACTCCTTCCCATTCCAATCCTGTGACCCTTCCTATAGCATGAGATGTGATATCTCAATGCTTCTAATACCAAACCTGGACTCTTCCTATAGCATGAGATGTGATGGCCAACTCCTTCCCATTCCAATCCTGCGTCCCTTCCTACATCATGAGATTTGATATCTCAATGCTTCTAATACCAAACCTGAGACCCTTTTTATAACATGAGATGTGATATCCAAGTCCTTCCCATTCCAATCCTGAGACCCTTCCTATTACATGAGATGTGATATCCAACTCCTTCCCATTCCAACCTGAGACCCTTCCTATAGCATGCGATGGGTTTTTCCAACTCCTTCCCATTCCAATCCTGAGACCCTTACGATAGCAGAGATGTGATATCTCAATGCTTCTACCAAAACTGAGACTCTTCCTATGGCATGAAATGTGATATCCAACTCCTTCCTATTCCAATCCTGAGACCCTTCCTATAGCATGAGTTGTGATATCTCAATCCTTCTAATACCAAACCTGAGACCCTTCCTATAACATGAAATTTGAGATCCAACTCCTTCCCTTTCCAAACCCGAGACCCTTCCTATAGCATGAGATTTCATATCTCAATGCTTCTAATACGAAACCTGAGACCCTTCCTATAACATGAGATGGGATATCCAACTTCTTCCCATTCCAAACCTGAGACCCTTCCTATAGCATGAGATGTGATACCTCAATGCTTCCAATACCAAATCCGGACACTTCCTATAGCATGAGATGTGATAGCCAACTCCTTACCATTCCAATCCTGCGTCCCTTCCTACAGCATGAGATTTGATATCTCAATGCTTCTAATACCAAACCTGAGACCCTTCCTATAACATGAGATGTGATATTCAACTCCTTCCCATTCCAATCATGAGACCCTTCCTATACCATGAGATGTGATATCTCAATGCTTCTTATACCAAACCTGAGACCCTTCCTATAGCATGAGATGTGATAAACAACTCCTTCCCATTCCAATCCTGTGACCCTTCCTATAGCATGAGATGTGATATCTCAATGCTTCTAATACCAAACCTGGACTCTTCCTATAGTATGAGATGAGATAGCCAACTCCTTCCCATTCCAATCCTGCGTCCCTTCCTACAGAATGAGATTTGATATCGCAATGCTTCTAATACGAAACATGAGACCCTTCCTATAACATGAAATGTGATATCCAACTCCTTCCCATTCCAAAACTGAGGCCCTTCCTATAGCATGAGATGTGATATCTCAATGCTTCTAAAACCAAACCTGAGACCCTTCCAATAACATGAGATGTGATATTCAACTCCTTCCCATTCCAATCCTGAGACCCTTCCTATACCATGAGATGTGATATCTCAATGCTTCTAATACCAAACCTGTAACCCGTCCTATAAAATGAGATGTGATATCCAAATCCTTCGCCTTCCAAACCTGAGACCCTCCCTTTAGCATGAGATGTGATATCCAAGTCCTTCCCATTCCAATCCTGAGACCCTTCCTATAGCATGAGATGTGATATCTCAATGCTTCTAATACCAAACCTGAGACCCTTCCTATAACATGAGATGTGATATCCAACTCCTTCCCATTCCAAACCTGAGACCCTTCCTATAGCATGAGATGTGATATCCAACTCCTTCCCATTCCAATCCTGAGGCCTTCCGATAGCATATGTGGTATCTCAATGCTTCTAATACCAAACCTGAGACCCTTCCTATGGCATGAGATGTGATATCCAACTCCTTCCCATTCCAATCCTGAGACCCTTCCTATAGCATGAGTTGTGATATCTCAATCCTTCTAATACCAAACCTGAGACCCTTCCTATAACATGAAATTTGATATCCAACTCCTTCCCATTCCAAACCCGAGACCCTTCCTATAGCATGAAATTTGATATCTCAATGCTTCTAATACGAAACCTGAGACCCTTCCTATAACATGAGATGGGATATCCAACTTCTTCCCATTCCAAACCTGAGACCCTTCCTATAGCATGAGATGTGATATCTCAATGCTTCCAATACCAAACCTGGACCCTTGCTATAGCATGAGATGTGATAGCCAACTCCTTCCCATTCCAATCCTGCGTCCCTTCCTACAGCATGAGATGTGATATCTCAATGCTTCTAATACCAAACCTGAGACCCTTCCTATAACATGAGAAGTGATATTCAACTCCTTCCCATTCCAATCCTGAGACCCTTCCTATAGCATGAGATGTGATATCTCAATGCTTCTTATACCAAACCTGAGACCCTTCCTATAACATGAGATGTGATATCCTACTCCTTCCCATTCCAAACCTGAGACCCTTCCTATAGCATGAGATGTGATATCCAACTCCTTCCCATTCCAATCCTGAGACCCTTCCTATAGCATGAGTTGTGATATCACAATCCTTCTAATACCAAACCTGAGACCCTTCCTATAGTATGAGATGTGATATCCAACTCCTTCCCATTCCAATCCTGAGACCCTTCCGATAGCATGAGATGTGATATCTCAATGCTTCTTATACCAAACCTGAGACCCTTCCTATAGCATGAGATGTGATAAACAACTCCTTCCCATTCCAATCCTGTGACCCTTCCTATAGCATGAGATGTGATATCTCAATGCTTCTAATACCAAACCTGGACTCTTCCTATAGCATGAGATGTGATGGCCAACTCCTTCCCATTCCAATCCTGCGTCCCTTCCTACATCATGAGATTTGATATCTCAATGCTTCTAATACCAAACCTGAGACCCTTTTTATAACATGAGATGTGATATCCAAGTCCTTCCCATTCCAATCCTGAGACCCTTCCTATTACATGAGATGTGATATCCAACTCCTTCCCATTCCAACCTGAGACCCTTCCTATAGCATGCGATGGGTTTTTCCAACTCCTTCCCATTCCAATCCTGAGACCCTTACGATAGCAGAGATGTGATATCTCAATGCTTCTACCAAAACTGAGACCCTTCCTATGGCATGAGATGTGATATCCAACTCCTTCCCATTCCAATCCTGAGACCCTTCCTATAGCATGAGATTTGATATCTCAATGCTTCTAATACGAAACCTGAGACCCTCCTATTACATGAGATGGGATATCCAACTTCTTCCCATTCCAAACCTGAGACCCTTCCTATAGCATGAGATGTGATATCTCAATGCTTCCAATACCAAACCTGGACCCTTGCTATAGCATGAGATGTGATAGCCAACTCCTTCCCATTCCAATCCTGCGTCCCTTCCTACAGCATGAGATGTGATATCTCAATGCTTCTAATACCAAACCTGAGACCCTTCCTATAACATGAGATGTGATATTCAACTCCTTCCCATTCCAATCCTGAGACCCTTCCTATACCATGAGATGTGATATCTCAATGCTTCTAATACCAAACATGAGACCCTTCCTATAACATGAGATGTGATATTCAACTCCTTCCCATTCCAATCCTGAGACCCTTCCTATACCATGAGATGTGATATCTCGATGTCTCTAATACCAAACCTGAGATCCTTCCTATAACAAGAGATGTGATATCTAACTCCTTCCCATTCCAAACCTGAGACCCTTCCTATAGCATAAGATGTGATATCCAACTCCTTCCCATTCCAATCCTGAGACCCTTCCTATAGCATGAGTTGTGATATCTCAATCCTTCTAATACCAAACCTGAGACCCTTCCTATAACATGAAATGTGATATCCAACTCCTTCCCATTCCAAAACTGAGACCCTTCCTATAGCATGAGATGTGATATCTCAATGCTTCTAAAACCAAACCTGAGACTCTTCCAATAACATGAGATGTGATATTCAACTCCTTCCCATTCCAATCCTGAGACCCTTCCTATACCATGAGATGTGATATCTCAATGCTTCTAATACCAAACCTGTAAACCGTCCTATAAAATGAGATGTGATATCCAAATCCTTCGCCACCCAAACCTGAGACCCTTCCTATAGCATGAGTTGTGATATCTCAATCCTTCTAATACCAAACCTGAGACCCTCCCTTTAGCATGAGATGTGATATCCAAGTCCTTCCCATTCCAATCCTGAGACCCTTCCTACAGCATGAGATGTGATATCTCAATGCTTCTAATACCAAACCTGAGACCCTTCCTATAGCATGAGATGTGATATCCAACTCCTTCCCATGCCAATCCTGAGGCCTTCCGATAGCATATGTGGTATCTCAATGCTTCTAATACCAAACCTGAGACCCTACCTATAGCATGAGATGTGATATCCAAGTCCTTCCCATTCCAATCCTGAGACCCTTCCTATTACATGAGATGTGATATCCAACTCCTTCCCATTCCAACCTGAGACCCTTCCTATAGCATGCAATGGGATATCCAACTCCTTCCCATTCCAATCATGAGACCCTTCCGATAGCATGAGATGTGATATATCAATGCTTCTTCCAAAACTGAGACCCTTCCTATGGCATGAGATGTGATATCCAACTCCTTCCCATTCCAAACCTGAGACCCTTCCTATAGCATGAGATGTGATATCCAACTCCTTCCCATTCCAATCCTGAGACCCTTCCTATAGCATGAGTTGTGATATCTCAACCCTTCTAATACCAAACCTGAGACCCTTCCTATAACATGAGATGTGATATCCAACTCCTTCCCATTCCAAACCTGAGACCCGTCCTATAGTATGAGATGTGATATCCAACTCCTTCCCATTCCAATCCTGAAACCCTTCCGATAGCATGAGATGTGATATCTCAATGCTTCTTATACCAAACCTGAGACCCTTCCTATAGCATGAGATTGATAAGCAACTCCTTCCCATTCCAATCCTGTGACCATCCTATAGCATGAGATGTGATATCTCAATGCTTCTAATACCAAACCTGGACTCTTCCTGTAGCATGAGATGTGATGGCCAACTCCTTCCCATTCCAAACCTGCGTCCCTTCCTACATCATGAGATTTGATATCTCAATGCCTATAATGCCAAACCTGAGACCCTACCTATAACATGAGATGTGATATCCAAGTCCTTCCCATTCCAATTCTGAGAACCTTCCTATTACATGAGATGTGATATCCAACTCCTTCCCATTCCAACCTGAGACCCTTCCTATAGCATGCGATGGGATATCTAACTCCTTCCCATTCCAATCCTGAGACCCTTACGATAGCAGAGATGTGATATCTCAATGCTTCTACCAAAACCGAGACCCTTCCTATGGCATGAGATGTGATATCCAACTCGTTCCCATTCCAATCCTGAGACCCTTCCTATAGCATGAGTTGTGATATCTCAATCCTTCTAATACCAAACCTGAGACCCATCCTATAACATGAAATTTGATATCCAACTCCTTCCCATTCCAAACCCGAGACCCTTCCTATAGCATGAGATTTGATATCCAAATCCTTCGCCTTCCAAACCTGAGACCCTTCCTATAGCATGAGTTGTGATATCTCAATCCTTCTAATACCAAACCTGAGACCCTCCCTTTAGCATGAGATGTGATATCCAAGTCCTTCCCATTCCAATCCTGAGACCCTTCCTATAGCATGAGATGTGATATCTCAATGCTTCTAATACCAAACCTGAGACCCTTCCTATAGCATGAGATGTGATATCCAACTCCTTCCCATGCCAATCCTGAGGCCTTCCGATAGCATATGTGGTATCTCAATGCTTCTAATACCAAACCTGAGACCCTCCCTATAGCATGAGATGTGATATCCAAGTCCTTCCCATTCCAATCCTGAGACCCTTCCTATTACATGAGATGTGATATCCAACTCCTTCCCATTCCAACCTGAGACCCTTCCTATAGCATGCAATGGGATATCCAACTCCTTCCCATTCCAATCCTGAGACCCTTCTGATAGCATGAGAAGTGATATCTCAATGCTTCTACCAAAACTGAGACCCTTCCTATGGCATGAGATGTGATATCCAACTTCTTCCCATTCCAAACCTGAGACCCTTCCTATAGCATGAGATGTGATATCCAACTCCTTCCCATTCCAATCCTGAGACCCTTCCTATAGCATGGGTTGTGATATCTCAATCCTTCTAATACCAAACCTGAGACCCTTCCAATAACATGAGATGTGGTATCCAACTCCTTCCCATTCCAAACCTGAGACCCGTCCTATAGTATGAGATGTGATATCCAACTCCTTCCCATTCCAATCCTGAGACCCTTCAGATAGCATGAGATGTGATATCTCAATGCTTCTTATACCAAACCTGAGACCCTTCCTATAGCATGTGATTGATAAGCAACTCCTTCCCATTCCAATACTGTGACCCTTCCTATAGCATGAGGTGTGATATCTCAATGCTTCTAATACCAAACCTGGACTCTTCCTGTAGCATGAGATGTGATGGCCAACTCCTTCCCATTCCAAACCTGCGTCCCTTCCTACATCATGAGATTTGATATCTCAATGCCTATAATGCCAAACCTGAGACCCTACCTATAACATGAGATGTGATATCCAAGTCCTTCCCATTCCAAATTCTGTGACCCTTCCTATTACATGAGATGTGATATCCAACTCCTTCCCATTCCAACCTGAGACCCTTCCTATAGCATGCGATGGGATATCCAACTCCTTCCCATTCCAATCCTGAGACCCTTACGATAGCAGAGATGTGATATCTCAATGCTTCTACCAAAACTGAGATCCTTCCTATGGCATGAGATGTGATATCCAACTCCTTCCCATTCCAATCCTGAGACCCTTCCTATAGCATGAGTTGTGATATCTCAATCCTTCTAATACCAAACCTGAGACCCATCCTATAACATGAAATTTGATATCCAGCTCCTTCCCATTCCAAACCCGAGACCCTTCCTATAGCATGCGATGGGATATCCAACTCCTTCCCATTCCAATCCTGAGACCCTTACGATAGCAGAGATGTGATATCTCAATGCTTCTACCAAAACTGAGACCCTTCCTATGGCATGAGATGTGATATCCAACTCCTTCCCATTCCAATCCTGAGACCCTACCTATAGCATGAGATTTGATATCTCAATGCTTCTAATACGAAACCTGAGACCCTTCCTATAACATGAGATGGGATATCCAACTTCTTCCCATTCCAAACCTGAGACCCTTCCTATAGCATGAGATGTGATATCTCAATGCTTCCAATACCAAACCTGGACCCTTGCTATAGCATGAGATGTGATAGCCAACTCCTTCCCATTCCAATCCTGCGTCCCTTCCTACAGCATGAGATGTGATATCTCAATGCTTCTAATACCAAACCTGAGACCCTTCCTATAACATGAGATGTGATATTCAACTCCTTCCCATTCCAATCCTGAGACCCTTCCTATACCATGAGATGTGATATCTCAATGCTTCTAATACCAAACATGAGACCCTTCCTATAACATGAGATGTGATATTCAACTCCTTCCCATTCCAATCCTGAGACCCTTCCAATACCATGAGATGTGATATCTCGATGCCTCTAATACCAAACCTGAGATCCTTCCTATAACAAGAGATGTGATATCTAACTCCTTCCCATTCCAAACCTGAGACCCTTCCTATAGCATAAGATGTGATATCCAACTCCTTCCCATTCCAATCCTGAGACCCTTCCTATAGCATGAGTTGTGATATCTCAATCCTTCTAATACCAAACCTGAGACCCTTCCTATAACATGAAATGTGATATCCAACTCCTTCCCATTCCAAAACTGAGACCCTTCCTATAGCATGAGATGTGATATCTCAATGCTTCTAAAACCAAACCTGAGACTCTTCCAATAACATGAGATGTGATATTCAACTCCTTCCCATTCCAATCCTGAGACCCTTCCTATACCATGAGATGTGATATCTCAATGCTTCTAATACCAAACCTGTAAACCGTCCTATAAAATGAGATGTGATATCCAAATCCTGAGCCACCCAAACCTGAGACCCTTCCTATAGCATGAGTTGTGATATCTCAATCCTTCTAATACCAAACCTGAGACCCTCCCTTTAGCATGAGATGTGATATCCAAGTCCTTCCCATTCCAATCCTGAGACCCTTCCTACAGCATGAGATGTGATATCTCAATGCTTCTAATACCAAACCTGAGACCCTTCCTAGAGCATGAGATGTGATATCCAACTCCTTCCCATGCCAATCCTGAGGCCTTCCGATAGCATATGTGGTATCTCAATGCTTCTAATACCAAACCTGAGACCCTCCCTATAGCATGAGATGTGATATCCAAGTCCTTCCCATTCCAATCCTGAGACCCTTCCTATTACATGAGATGTGATATCCAACTCCTTCCCATTCCAACCTGAGACCCTTCCTATAGCATGCAATGGGATAGCCAACTCCTTCCCATTCCAATCATGAGACCCTTCCGATAGCATGAGATGTGATATATCAATGCTTCTACCAAAACTGAGACCCTTCCTATGGCATGAGATGTGATATCCAACTCCTTCCCATTCCAAACCTGAGACCCTTCCTATAGCATGAGATGTGATATCCAACTCCTTCCCATTCCAATCCTGAGACCCTTCCTATAGCATGAGTTGTGATATCTCAACCCTTCTAATACCAAACCTGAGACCCTTCCTATAACATGAGATGTGATATCCAACTCCTTCCCATTCCAAACCTGAGACCCGTCCTATAGTATGAGATGTGATATCCAACTCCTTCCCATTCCAATCCTGAAACCCTTCCGATAGCATGAGATGTGATATCTCAATGCTTCTTATACCAAACCTGAGACCCTTCCTATAGCATGAGATGTGATAAACAACTCCTTCCCATTCCAATCCTGTGACCCTTCCTATAGCATGAGATGTGATATCTCAATGCTTCTAATACCAAACCTGGACTCTTCCTGTAGCATGAGATGTGATGGCCAACTCCTTCCCATTCCAATCCTGCGTCCCTTCCTACATCATGAGATTTGATATCTCAATGCTTCTAATACCAAACCTGAGACCCTTCCTATAGCATGAGATGTGATATCCAAGTCCTTCCCATTCCAATCCTGAGACCCTACCTATTACATGAGATGTGATATCCAACTCCTTCCCATTCCAACCTGAGACCCTTCCTATAGCATGCAATGGGATATCCAACTCCTTCCCATTCCAATCCTGAGACCCTTACGATAGCAGAGATGTGATATCTCAATGCTTCTACCAAAACTGAGACCCTTCCTATGGCATGAGATGTGATATCCAACTCCTTCCCATTCCAATCCTGAGACCCTTCCTATAGCATGAGTTGTGATATCTCAATCCTTCTAATACCAAACCTGAGACCCTTCCTATAACATGAAATTTGATATCCAACTCCTTCCCATTCCAAACCCGAGACCCTTCCTATAGCTTGAAATTTGATATCTCAATGCTTCTAATACGAAACCTGAGACCCTTCCTATAACATGAGATGGGATATCCAACTTCTTCCCATTCCAAACCTGAGACCCTTCCTATAGCATGAGATGTGATATCTCAATGCTTCCAATACCAAACCTGGACCCTTGCTATAGCATGAGATGTGATAGCCAACTCCTTCCCATTCCAATCCTGCGTCCCTTCCTACAGCATGAGATGTGATATCTCAATGCTTCTAATACCAAACCTGAGACCCTTCCTATAACATGAGAAGTGATATTCAACTCCTTCCCATTCCAATCCTGAGACCCTTCCTATAGCATGAGATGTGATATCTCAATGCTTCTTATACCAAACCTGAGACCCTTCCTATAACATGAGATGTGATATCCTACTCCTTCCCATTCCAAACCTGAGACCCTTCCTATAGCATGAGATGTGATATCCAACTCCTTCCCATTCCAATCCTGAGACCCTTCCTATAGCATGAGTTGTGATATCACAATCCTTCTAATACCAAACCTGAGACCTTTCCTATAGTATGAGATGTGATATCCAACTCCTTCCCATTCCAATCCTGAGACCCTTCCGATAGCATGAGATGTGATATCTCAATGCTTCTTATACCAAACCTGAGACCCTTCCTATAGCATGAGATGTGATAAACAACTCCTTCCCATTCCAATCCTGTGACCCTTCCTATAGCATGAGATGTGATATCTCAATGCTTCTAATACCAAACCTGGACTTTTCCTATAGCATGAGATGTGATGGCCAACTCCTTCCCATTCCAATCCTGCGTCCCTTCCTACATCATGAGATTTGATATCTCAATGCTTCTAATACCAAACCTGAGACCCTTTTTATAACATGAGATGTGATATCCAAGTCCTTCCCATTCCAATCCTGAGACACTTCCTATTACATGAGATGTGATATCCAACTCCTTCCCATTCCAACCTGAGAACCTTCCTATAGCATGCGATGGGTTTTTCCAACTCCTTCCCATTCCAATCCTGAGACCCTTACGATAGCAGAGATGTGATATCTCAATGCTTCTACCAAAACTGAGACTCTTCCTATGGCATGAGATGTGATATCCAACTCCTTCCTATTCCAATCCTGAGACCCTTCCTATAGCATGAGTTGTGATATCTCAATCCTTCTAATACCAAACCTGAGACCCTTCCTATAACATGAAATTTGAGATCCAACTCCTTCCCTTTCCAAACCCGAGACCCTTCCTATAGCATGAGATTTCATATCTCAATGCTTCTAATACGAAACCTGAGACCCTTCCTATAACATGAGATGGGATATCCAACTTCTTCCCATTCCAAACCTGAGACCCTTCCTATAGCATGAGATGTGATATCTCAATGCTTCCAATACCAAATCCGGACACTTCCTATAGCATGAGATGTGATAGCCAACTCCTTACCATTCCAATCCTGCGTCCCTTCCTACAGCATGAGATTTGATATCTCAATGCTTCTAATACCAAACCTGAGACCCTTCCTATAGCATGAGATGTGATAAACAACTCCTTCCCATTCCAATCCTGTGACCCTTCCTATAGCATGAGATGTGATATCTCAATGCTTCTAATACCAAACCTGGACTCTTCCTATAGTATGAGATGTCAAAGCCAACTCCTTCCCATTCCAATCCTGCGTCCCTTCCTACAGAATGAGATTTGATATCTCAATGCTTCTAATACGAAACATGAGACCCTTCCTATAACATGAAATGTGATATCCAACTCCTTCCCATTCCAAAACTGAGGCCCTTCCTATAGCATGAGATGTGATATCTCAATGCTTCTAAAACCAAACCTGAGACCCTTCCAATAACATGAGATGTGATATTCAACTCCTTCCCATTCCAATCCTGAGACCCTTCCTATACCATGAGATGTGATATCTCAATGCTTCTAATACCAAACCTGTAACCCGTCCTATAAAATGAGATGTGATATCCAAATCCTTCGCCTTCCAAACCTGAGACCCTCCCTTTAGCATGAGATGTGATATCCAAGTCCTTCCCATTCCAATCCTGAGACCCTTCCTATAGCATGAGATGTGATATCTCAATGCTTCTAATACCAAACCTGAGACCCTTCCTATAACATGAGATGTGATATCCAACTCCTTCCCATTCCAAACCTGAGACCCTTCCTATAGCATGAGATGTGATATCCAACTCCTTCCCATTCCAATCCTGAGGCCTTCCGATAGCATATGTGGTATCTCAATGCTTCTAATACCAAACCTGAGACCCTTCCTATGGCATGAGATGTGATATCCAACTCCTTCCCATTCCAATCCTGAGACCCTTCCTATAGCATGAGTTGTGATATCTCAATCCTTCTAATACCAAACCTGAGACCCTTCCTATAACATGAAATTTGATATCCAACTCCTTCCCATTCCAAACCCGAGACCCTTCCTATAGCATGAAATTTGATATCTCAATGCTTCTAATACGAAACCTGAGACCCTTCCTATAACATGAGATGGGATATCCAACTTCTTCCCATTCCAAACCTGAGACCCTTCCTATAGCATGAGATGTGATATCTCAATGCTTCTAATACCAAACCTGAGACCCTCCCTATAGCATGAGATGTGATATCCAAGTCCTTCCCATTCCAATCCTGAGACCCTTCCTATTACATGAGATGTGATATCCAACTCCTTCCCATTCCAACCTGAGACCCTTCCTATACCATGAGATGTGACATCTCAATGCTTCTAATACCAAACCTGAGACCGTTCCTATAGCATGAGATGTGATAAACAAGTCCTTCCCATTCCAATCCTGAGACCCTTCCTATAGCATGAGATGTGATATCTCAATGCTTCTTATACCAAACCTGAGACCCTTCCTATAACATGAGATGTGATATCCTACTCCTTCCCATTCCAAACCTGAGACCCTTCCTATAGCATGAGATGTGATATCCAACTCCTTCCCATTCCAATCCTGAGACCCTTCCTATAGCATGAGTTGTGATATCACAATCCTTCTAATACCAACCCTGAGACCCTTCCTATAGTATGAGATGTGATATCCAACTCCTTCCCATTCCAATGCTGAGACCCTTCCGATAGCATGAGATGTGATATCTCAATGCTTCTTATACCAAACCTGAGACCCTTCCTATAGCATGAGATGTGATAAACAACTCCTTCCCATTCCAATCCTGTGACCCTTCCTATAGCATGAGATGTGATATCTCAATGCTTCTAATACCAAACCTGGACTCTTCCTATAGCATGAGATGTGATGGCCAACTCCTTCCCATTCCAATCCTGCGTCCCTTCCTACATCATGAGATTTGATATCTCAATGCTTCTAATACCAAACCTGAGACCCTTTTTATAACATGAGATGTGATATCCAAGTCCTTCCCATTCCAATCCTGAGACCCTTCCTATTACATGAGATGTGATATCCAACTCCTTCCCATTCCAACCTGAGACCCTTCCTATAGCATGCGATGGGTTTTTCCAACTCCTTCCCATTCCAATCCTGAGACCCTTACGATAGCAGAGATGTGATATCTCAATGCTTCTACCAAAACTGAGACTCTTCCTATGGCATGAAATGTGATATCCAACTCCTTCCTATTCCAATCCTGAGACCCTTCCTATAGCATGAGTTGTGATATCTCAATCCTTCTAATACCAAACCTGAGACCCTTCCTATAACATGAAATTTGAGATCCAACTCCTTCCCTTTCCAAACCCGAGACCCTTCCTATAGCATGAGATTTCATATCTCAATGCTTCTAATACGAAACCTGAGACCCTTCCTATAACATGAGATGGGATATCCAACTTCTTCCCATTCCAAACCTGAGACCCTTCCTATAGCATGAGATGTGATACCTCAATGCTTCCAATACCAAATCCGGACACTTCCTATAGCATGAGATGTGATAGCCAACTCCTTACCATTCCAATCCTGCGTCCCTTCCTACAGCATGAGATTTGATATCTCAATGCTTCTAATACCAAACCTGAGACCCTTCCTATAACATGAGATGTGATATTCAACTCCTTCCCATTCCAATCATGAGACCCTTCCTATACCATGAGATGTGATATCTCAATGCTTCTTATACCAAACCTGAGACCCTTCCTATAGCATGAGATGTGATAAACAACTCCTTCCCATTCCAATCCTGTGACCCTTCCTATAGCATGAGATGTGATATCTCAATGCTTCTAATACCAAACCTGGACTCTTCCTATAGTATGAGATGAGATAGCCAACTCCTTCCCATTCCAATCCTGCGTCCCTTCCTACAGAATGAGATTTGATATCGCAATGCTTCTAATACGAAACATGAGACCCTTCCTATAACATGAAATGTGATATCCAACTCCTTCCCATTCCAAAACTGAGGCCCTTCCTATAGCATGAGATGTGATATCTCAATGCTTCTAAAACCAAACCTGAGACCCTTCCAATAACATGAGATGTGATATTCAACTCCTTCCCATTCCAATCCTGAGACCCTTCCTATACCATGAGATGTGATATCTCAATGCTTCTAATACCAAACCTGTAACCCGTCCTATAAAATGAGATGTGATATCCAAATCCTTCGCCTTCCAAACCTGAGACCCTCCCTTTAGCATGAGATGTGATATCCAAGTCCTTCCCATTCCAATCCTGAGACCCTTCCTATAGCATGAGATGTGATATCTCAATGCTTCTAATACCAAACCTGAGACCCTTCCTATAACATGAGATGTGATATCCAACTCCTTCCCATTCCAAACCTGAGACCCTTCCTATAGCATGAGATGTGATATCCAACTCCTTCCCATTCCAATCCTGAGGCCTTCCGATAGCATATGTGGTATCTCAATGCTTCTAATACCAAACCTGAGACCCTTCCTATGGCATGAGATGTGATATCCAACTCCTTCCCATTCCAATCCTGAGACCCTTCCTATAGCATGAGTTGTGATATCTCAATCCTTCTAATACCAAACCTGAGACCCTTCCTATAACATGAAATTTGATATCCAACTCCTTCCCATTCCAAACCCGAGACCCTTCCTATAGCATGAAATTTGATATCTCAATGCTTCTAATACGAAACCTGAGACCCTTCCTATAACATGAGATGGGATATCCAACTTCTTCCCATTCCAAACCTGAGACCCTTCCTATAGCATGAGATGTGATATCTCAATGCTTCCAATACCAAACCTGGACCCTTGCTATAGCATGAGATGTGATAGCCAACTCCTTCCCATTCCAATCCTGCGTCCCTTCCTACAGCATGAGATGTGATATCTCAATGCTTCTAATACCAAACCTGAGACCCTTCCTATAACATGAGAAGTGATATTCAACTCCTTCCCATTCCAATCCTGAGACCCTTCCTATAGCATGAGATGTGATATCTCAATGCTTCTTATACCAAACCTGAGACCCTTCCTATAACATGAGATGTGATATCCTACTCCTTCCCATTCCAAACCTGAGACCCTTCCTATAGCATGAGATGTGATATCCAACTCCTTCCCATTCCAATCCTGAGACCCTTCCTAT
Source organism: Ambystoma mexicanum (assembly GCF_040938575.1). Lineage (NCBI taxonomy): Eukaryota > Metazoa > Chordata > Amphibia > Caudata > Ambystomatidae > Ambystoma > Ambystoma mexicanum. The sequence goes on along the minus strand of NC_090932.1, from coordinate 559,472,041 downwards.
AGCATGAGTTGTGATATCACAATCCTTCTAATACCAAACCTGAGACCCTTCCTATAGTATGAGATGTGATATCCAACTCCTTCCCATTCCAATCCTGAGACCCTTCCGATAGCATGAGATGTGATATCTCAATGCTTCTTATACCAAACCTGAGACCCTTCCTATAGCATGAGATGTGATAAACAACTCCTTCCCATTCCAATCCTGTGACCCTTCCTATAGCATGAGATGTGATATCTCAATGCTTCTAATACCAAACCTGGACTCTTCCTATAGCATGAGATGTGATGGCCAACTCCTTCCCATTCCAATCCTGCGTCCCTTCCTACATCATGAGATTTGATATCTCAATGCTTCTAATACCAAACCTGAGACCCTTTTTATAACATGAGATGTGATATCCAAGTCCTTCCCATTCCAATCCTGAGACCCTTCCTATTACATGAGATGTGATATCCAACTCCTTCCCATTCCAACCTGAGACCCTTCCTATAGCATGCGATGGGTTTTTCCAACTCCTTCCCATTCCAATCCTGAGACCCTTACGATAGCAGAGATGTGATATCTCAATGCTTCTACCAAAACTGAGACTCTTCCTATGGCATGAGATGTGATATCCAACTCCTTCCTATTCCAATCCTGAGACCCTTCCTATAGCATGAGTTGTGATATCTCAATCCTTCTAATACCAAACCTGAGACCCTTCCTATAACATGAAATTTGAGATCCAACTCCTTCCCTTTCCAAACCCGAGACCCTTCCTATAGCATGAGATTTCATATCTCAATGCTTCTAATACGAAACCTGAGACCCTTCCTATAACATGAGATGGGATATCCAACTTCTTCCCATTCCAAACCTGAGACCCTTCCTATAGCATGAGATGTGATACCTCAATGCTTCCAATACCAAATCCGGACACTTCCTATAGCATGAGATGTGATAGCCAACTCCTTACCATTCCAATCCTGCGTCCCTTCCTACAGCATGAGATTTGATATCTCAATGCTTCTAATACCAAACCTGAGACCCTTCCTATAACATGAGATGTGATATTCAACTCCTTCCCATTCCAATCCTGAGACCCTTCCTATACCATGAGATGTGATATCTCAATGCTTCTTATACCAAACCTGAGACCCTTCCTATAGCATGAGATGTGATAAACAACTCCTTCCCATTCCAATCCTGTGACCCTTCCTATAGCATGAGATGTGATATCTCAATGCTTCTAATACCAAACCTGGACTCTTCCTATAGTATGAGATGTGATAGCCAACTCCTTCCCATTCCAATCCTGCGTCCCTTCCTACAGAATGAGATTTGATATCTCAATGCTTCTAATACGAAACATGAGACCCTTCCTATAACATGAAATGTGATATCCAACTCCTTCCCATTCCAAAACTGAGGCCCTTCCTATTGCATGAGATGTGATATCTCAATGCTTCTAAAACCAAACCTGAGACCCTTCCAATAACATGAGATGTGATATTCAACTCCTTCCCATTCCAATCCTGAGACCCTTCCTATACCATGAGATGTGATATCTCAATGCTTCTAATACCAAACCTGTAACCCGTCCTATAAAATGAGATGTGATATCCAAATCCTTCGCCTTCCAAACCTGAGACCCTCCCTTTAGCATGAGATGTGATATCCAAGTCCTTCCCATTCCAATCCTGAGACCCTTCCTATAGCATGAGATGTGATATCTCAATGCTTCTAATACCAAACCTGAGACCCTTCCTATAACATGAGATGTGATATCCAACTCCTTCCCATTCCAATCCTGAGGCCTTCCAATAGCATATGTGGTATCTCAATGCTTCTAATACCAAACCTGAGACCCTCCCTATAGCATGAGATGTGATATCCAAGTCCTTCCCATTCCAATCCTGAGACCCTTCCTATTACATGAGATGTGATATCCAACTCCTTCCCATTCCAACCTGAGACCCTTCCTATAGCATGCAATGGGATATCCAACTCCTTCCCATTCCAATCCTGAGACCCTTCCGATAGCATGAGATGTGATATCTCAATGCTTCTTATACCAAACCTAGACTCTTCCTGTAGCATGAGATGTGATGGCCAACTCCTTCCCATTCCAATCCTGCGTCCCTTCCTATATCATGAGATTTGATATCTCAGTGCCTCTAATACCAAACCTGAGACCCTTCCTATAACATGAGATGTGATATCCAAGTCCTTCCCATTCCAATCCTGAGACAATTCCTATTACATGAGATGTGATATCCAACTCCTTCCCATTCCAACCTGAGACCCTTCCTATAGCATGCGATGGGATATCCAACTCCTTCCCATTCCAATCCTGAGACCCTTACGATAGCAGAGATGTGATATCTCAATGCTTCTACCAAAACTCAGACCCTTCCTATGGCATGAGATGTGATATCCAACTCCTTCCCATTCCAAAACTGAGACCCTTCCTATAGCATGAGATGTGATATCTCAATGCTTCTAAAACCAAACCTGAGACCCTTCCAATAACATGAGATGTGATATTCAACTCCTTCCCATGCCAATCCTGAGACCCTTCCTATACCATGAGATGTGATATCTCAATGCTTCTAATACCAAACCTGTAACCCGTCCTATAAAATGAGATGTGATATCCGAATCCTTCGCCTTTCAAACCTGAGACCCTCCCTTTAGCATGAGATGTGATATCCAAGTCCTTCCCATTCCAATCCTGAGACCCTTCCTATAGCATGAGATGTGATATCTCAATGCTTCTAATACCAAACCTGAGACCCTTCCTATAACATGAGATGTGATATCCAACTCCTTCCCATTCCAAACCTGAGACCCTTCCTATAGCATGAGATGTGATATCCAACTCCTTCCCATTCCAATCCCGAGGCCTTCCGATAGCATATGTGGTATCTCAATGCTTCTAATACCAAACCTGAGACCCTACCTATAGCATGAGATGTGATATCCAAGTCCTTCCCATTCCAATCCTGAGACCCTTCCTATTACATGAGATGTGATATCCAACTCCTTCCCATTCCAACCTGAGACCCTTCCTATAGCATGCAATGGGATATCCAACTCCTTCCCATTCCAATCCTGAGACCCTTCCGATAGCATGAGATGTGATATCTCAATGCTTCTAATAAAACTGAGACCCTTCCTATGGCATGAGATGTGATATCCAACTCCTTCCCATTCCAAACCTGAGACCCTTCCTATAGCATGAGATGTGATATCTCAATGCTTCTAAAACCAAACCTGAGACCCTTCCAATAACATGAGATGTGATATTCAACTCCTTCCCATTCCAATCCTGAGACCCTTCCTATACCATGAGATGTGATATCTCAATGCTTCTAATACCAAACCTGTAACCCGTCCTATAGAATGAGATGTGATATCCAAATCCTTCGCCTTCCAAACCTGAGACCCTCCCTTTAGCATGAGATGTGATATCCAAGTCCTTCCCATTCCAATCCTGAGACCCTTCCTATAGCATGAGATGTGATATCTCAATGCTTCTAATACCAAACCTGAGACCCTTCCTATAACATGAGATGTGATATCCAACTCCTTCCCATTCCAAACCTGAGACCCTTCCTAGTACATGAGATGTGATATCCAACTCCTTCCCATTCCAACCTGAGACCCTTCCTATAGCATGCAATGGGATATCCAACTCTTTCCCATTCCAATCCTGAGACCCTTCCGATAGCATGAGATGTGATATCCAACTCCTTCCCATTCCAATCCTGAGGCCTTCCGATAGCATATGTGGTATCTCAATGCTTCTAATACCAAACCTGAGACCCTCCCTATAGCATGAGATGTTATATCCAAGTCCTTCCCATTCTAAACCTGAGACCCTTCCTATAGCATGAGAAGTGAAATCCAACTCCTTCCCATTCCAATCCTGAGACCCTTCCTATATCATGAGTTGTGATATCTCAACCCTTCTAATACCAAACCTGAGACCCTTCCTATAACATGAGATGTGATAACCAACTCCTTCCATTCCAAACCTGAGACCCGTCCTATAGTATGAGATTTGATATCCAACTCCTTCCCATTCCAATCCTGAGACCCTTCCGATAGCATAAGATGTGATATCTCAATGCTTCTTATACCAAACCTGGACTCTTCCTATAGCATGAGATGTGATGGCCAACTCCTTCCCATTCCAATCCTGCGTCCCTTCCTACATCATGAGATTTGATATCTCAATGCCTCTAATACCAAACCTGAGACCCTTCCTATAACATGAGATGTGATATCCAAGTCCTTCCCATTCCAATCCTGAGACCCTTCCTATTACATGAGATGTGATATCCAACTCCTTCCCATTCCAACCTGAGACCCTTCCTATAGCATGCGATGGGATATCCAACTCCTTCCCATTCCAATCCTGAGACCCTTACGATAGCAGAGATGTGATATCTCAATGCTTCTACCAAAACTGAGACCCTTCCTATGGCATGAGATGTGATATCCAACTCCTTCCCATTCCAATCCTGAGACCCTTCCTATAGCATGAGTTGTGATATCTCAATCCTTCTAATACCAAACCTGAGACCCTTCCTACAACATGAAATTTGATATCCAACTCCTTCCCATTCCAAACCCGAGACCCTTCCTATAGCATGATATTTGATATCTCAATGCTTCTAATACGAAAGCTGAGACCCTTCCTATAACATGAGATGGGATATCCAACTTCTCCCATTCCAAACCTGAGACCCTTCCTATAGCATGAGATGTGATATCTCAATGCTTCCAATACCAAACCTGGACCCTTCCTATAGCATGAGATGTGATAGCCAACTCCTTCCCATTCCAATCCTGCGTCCCTTCCTACAGCATGAGATGTGATATCTCAATGCTTCTAATACCAAACCTGAGACCCTTCCTGTAACATGAGAAGTGATATTCAACTCCTCCCCATTCCAATCCTGAGACCCTTCCTATACCATGAGATGTGATATCTCAATGCTTCTAATACCAAACCTGTAACCCGTCCTATAACATGAGATGTGATATCCAAATCCTTCCCCTTACAAACCTGAGACCCTCCCTTTAGCATGAGATGTGATATCCAACTCCTTCCCATTCCAATCCTGAGACCCTTCCTATAGCATGAGATGTGATATCTCAATGCTTCTTATACCAAACCTGAGATCCTTCCTATAACATGAGATGTGATATCCTACGTCTTCCCATTCCAAACCTGAGACCCTTCTTATAGCATGAGATGGGACATCCAACTCCTTCCTATTCCAATCCTGAGACCCTTACGATAGCAGAGATGTGATATCTCAATGCTTCCAATACCAAACCTGGACCCTTGCTATAGCATGAGATGTGATAGCCAACTCCTTCCCATTCCAATCCTGCGTCCCTTCCTACAGCATGAGATGTGATATCTCAATGCTTCTAATACCAAACCTGAGACCCTTCCTATAACATGAGAAGTGATATTCAACTCCTTCCCATTCCAATCCTGAGACCCTTCCTATAGCATGAGATGTGATATCTCAATGCTTCTTATACCAAACCTGAGACCCTTCCTATAACATGAGATTTGATATCCTACTCCTTCCCATTCCAAACCTGAGACCCTTCCTATAGCATGAGATGTGATATCCAACTCCTTCCCATTCCAATCCTGAGACCCTTCCTATAGCATGAGTTGTGATATCACAATCCTTCTAATACCAAACCTGAGACCCTTCCTATAGTATGAGATGTGATATCCAACTCCTTCCCATTCCAATCCTGAGACCCTTCCGATAGCATGAGATGTGATATCTCAATGCTTCTTATACCAAACCTGAGACCCTTCCTATAGCATGAGATGTGATAAACAACTCCTTCCCATTCCAATCCTGTGACCCTTCCTATAGCATGAGATGTGATATCTCAATGCTTCTAATACCAAACCTGGACTCTTCCTATAGCATGAGATGTGATGGCCAACTCCTTCCCATTCCAATCCTGCGTCCCTTCCTACATCATGAGATTTGATATCTCAATGCTTCTAATACCAAACCTGAGACCCTTTTTATAACATGAGATGTGATATCCAAGTCCTTCCCATTCCAATCCTGAGACCCTTCCTATTACATGAGATGTGATATCCAACTCCTTCCCATTCCAACCTGAGACCCTTCCTATAGCATGCGATGGGTTTTTCCAACTCCTTCCCATTCCAATCCTGAGACCCTTACGATAGCAGAGATGTGATATCTCAATGCTTCTACCAAAACTGAGACTCTTCCTATGGCATGAGATGTGATATCTCAATCCTTCTAATACCAAACCTGAGACCCTTCCTATAACATGAAATTTGAGATCCAACTCCTTCCCTTTCCAAACCCGAGACCCTTCCTATAGCATGAGATTTCATATCTCAATGCTTCTAATACGAAACCTGAGACCCTTCCTATAACATGAGATGGGATATCCAACTTCTTCCCATTCCAAACCTGAGACCCTTCCTATAGCATGAGATGTGATATCTCAATGCTTCCAATACCAAATCCGGACACTTCCTATAGCATGAGATGTGATAGCCAACTCCTTACCATTCCAATCCTGCGTCCCTTCCTACAGCATGAGATTTGATATCTCAATGCTTCTAATACCAAACCTGAGACCCTTCCTATAACATGAGATGTGATATTCAACTCCTTCCCATTCCAATCCTGAGACCCTTCCTATACCATGAGATGTGATATCTCAATGCTTCTTATACCAAACCTGAGACCCTTCCTATAGCATGAGATGTGATAAACAACTCCTTCCCATTCCAATCCTGTGACCCTTCCTATAGCATGAGATGTGATATCTCAATGCTTCTAATACCAAACCTGGACTCTTCCTATAGTATGAGATGTGATAGCCAACTCCTTCCCATTCCAATCCTGCGTCCCTTCCTACAGAATGAGATTTGATATCTCAATGCTTCTAATACGAAACATGAGACCCTTCCTATAACATGAAATGTGATATCCAACTCCTTCCCATTCCAAAACTGAGGCCCTTCCTATAGCATGAGATGTGATATCTCAATGCTTCTAAAACAAAACCTGAGACCCTTCCAATAACATGAGATGTGATATTCAACTCCTTCCCATTCCAATCCTGAGACCCTTCCTATACCATGAGATGTGATATCTCAATGCTTCTAATACCAAACCTGTAACCCGTCCTATAAAATGAGATGTGATATCCAAATCCTTCGCCTTCCAAACCTGAGACCCTCCCTTTAGCATGAGATGTGATATCCAAGTCCTTCCCATTCCAATCCTGAGACCCTTCCTATAGCATGAGATGTGATATCTCAATGCTTCTAATACCAAACCTGAGACCCTTCCTATAACATGAGATGTGATATCCAACTCCTTCCCATTCCAAACCTGAGACCCTTCCTATAGCATGAGATGTGATATCCAACTCCTTCCCATTCCAATCCTGAGGCCTTCCGATAGCATATGTGGTATCTCAATGCTTCTAATACCAAACCTGAGACCCTCCCTATAGCATGAGATGTGATATCCAAGTCCTTCCCATTCCAATCCTGAGACCCTTCCTATTACATGAGATGTGATATCCAACTCCTTCCCATTCCAACCTGAGACCCTTCCTATAGCATGCAATGGGATATCCAACTCCTTCCCATTCCAATCCTGAGACCCTTCCGATAGCATGAGATGTGATATCTCAATGCTTCTACCAAAACTGAGACCCTTCCTATGGCATGAGATGTGATATCGAACTCCTTCCCATTCCAAACCTGAGACCCTTCCTATAGCATGAGAAGTGATATCCAACTCCTTCCCATTCCAATCCTGAGACCCTTCTTATAGCATTAGTTGTGATATCTCAACCCTTCTAATACCAAACCTGAGACCCTTCCTATAACATGAGATGTGATAACCAACTCCTTCCATTCCAAACCTGAGACCCGTCCTATAGTATGAGATTTGATATCCAACTCCTTCCCATTCCAATCCTGAGACCCTTCCGATAGCATGAGATGTGATATCTCAATGCTTCTTATACCAAACCTAGACTCTTCCTATAGCATGAGATGTGATGGACAACTCCTTCCCATTCCAATCCTGCGTCCCTTCCTATATCATGAGATTTGATATCTCAGTGCCTCTAATACCAAACCTGAGACCCTTCCTATAACATGAGATGTGATATCCAAGTCCTTCCCATTCCAATCCTGAGACCCTTCCTATTACATGAGATGTGATATCCAACTCCTTCCCATTCCAACCTGAGACCCTTCCTATAGCATGCGATGGGATATCCAACTCCTTCCCATTCCAATCCTGAGACCCTTACGATAGCAGAGATGTGATATCTCAATGCTTCTACCAAAACTGAGACCCTTCCTATGGCATGAGATGTGATATCCAACTCCTTCCCATTCCAAAACTGAGACCCTTCCTATAGCATGAGATGTGATATCTCAATGCTTCTAAAACCAAACCTGAGACCCTTCCAATAACATGAGATGTGATATTCAACTCCTTCCCATGCCAATCCTGAGACCCTTCCTATACCATGAGATGTGATATCTCAATGCTTCTAATACCAAACCTGTAACCCGTCCTATAAAATGAGATGTGATATCCAAATCCTTCGCCTTTCAAACCTGAGACCCTCCCTTTAGCATGAGATGTGATATCCAAGTCCTTCCCATTCCAATCCTGAGACCCTTCCTATAGCATGAGATGTGATATCTCAATGCTTCTAATACCAAACCTGAGACCCTTCCTATAACATGAGATGTGATATCCAACTCCTTCCCATTCCAAACCTGAGACCCTTCCTATAGCATGAGATGTGATATCCAACTCCTTCCCATTCCAATCCTGAGGCCTTCCGATAGCATATGTGGTATCTCAATGCTTCTAATACCAAACCTGAGACCCTACCTATAGCATGAGATGTGATATCCAAGTCCTTCCCATTCCAATCCTGAGACCCTTCCTATTACATGAGATGTGATATCCAACTCCTTCCCATTCCAACCTGAGACCCTTCCTATAGCATGCAATGGGATATCCAACTCCTTCCCATTCCAATCCTGAGACCCTTCCGATAGCATGAGATGTGATATCTCAATGCTTCTAATAAAACTGAGACCCTTCCTATGGCATGAGATGTGATATCCAACTCCTTCCCATTCCAAACCTGAGACCCTTCCTATAGCATGAGATGTGATATCTCAATGCTTCTAAAACCAAACCTGAGACCCTTCCAATAACATGAGATGTGATATTCAACTCCTTCCCATTCCAATCCTGAGACCCTTCCTATACCATGAGATGTGATATCTCAATGCTTCTAATACCAAACCTGTAACCCGTCCTATAGAATGAGATGTGATATCCAAATCCTTCGCCTTCCAAACCTGAGACCCTCCCTTTAGCATGAGATGTGATATCCAAGTCCTTCCCATTCCAATCCTGAGACCCTTCCTATAGCATGAGATGTGATATCTCAATGCTTCTAATACCAAACCTGAGACCCTTCCTATAACATGAGATGTGATATCCAACTCCTTCCCATTCCAAACCTGAGACCCTTCCTAGTACATGAGATGTGATATCCAACTCCTTCCCATTCCAACCTGAGACCCTTCCTATAGCATGCAATGGGATATCCAACTTTTTCCCATTCCAATCCTGAGACCCTTCCGATAGCATGAGATGTGATATCCAACTCCTTCCCATTCCAATCCTGAGGCCTTCCGATAGCATATGTGGTATCTCAATGCTTCTAATACCAAACCTGAGACCCTCCCTATAGCATGAGATGTTATATCCAAGTCCTTCCCATTCCAAACCTGAGACCCTTCCTATAGCATGAGAAGTGAAATCCAACTCCTTCCCATTCCAATCCTGAGACCCTTCCTATATCATGAGTTGTGATATCTCAACCCTTCTAATACCGAACCTGAGACCCTTCCTATAACATGAGATGTGATAACCAACTCCTTCCATTCCAAACCTGAGACCCGTCCTATAGTATGAGATTTGATATCCAACTCCTTCCCATTCCAATCCTGAGACCCTTCCGATAGCATAAGATGTGATATCTCAATGCTTCTTATACCAAACCTGGACTCTTCCTATAGCATGAGATGTGATGGCCAACTCCTTCCCATTCCAATCCTGCGTCCCTTCCTACATCATGAGATTTGATATCTCAATGCCTCTAATACCAAACCTGAGACCCTTCCTATAACATGAGATGTGATATCCAAGTCCTTCCCATTCCAATCCTGAGACCCTTCCTATTACATGAGATGTGATATCCAACTCCTTCCCATTCCAACCTGAGACCCTTCCTATAGCATGCGATGGGATATCCAACTCCTTCCCATTCCAATCCTGAGACCCTTACGATAGCAGAGATGTGATATCTCAATGCTTCTACCAAAACTGAGACCCTTCCTATGGCATGAGATGTGATATCCAACTCCTTCCCATTCCAATCCTGAGACCCTTCCTATAGCATGAGTTGTGATATCTCAATCTTTCTAATACCAAACCTGAGACCCTTCCTACAACATGAAATTTGATATCCAACTCCTTCCCATTCCAAACCCGAGACCCTTCCTATAGCATGATATTTGATATCTCAATGCTTCTAATACGAAAGCTGAGACCCTTCCTATAACATGAGATGGGATATCCAACTTCTCCCATTCCAAACCTGAGACCCTTCCTATAGCATGAGATGTGATATCTCAATGCTTCCAATACCAAACCTGGACCCTTCCTATAGCATGAGATGTGATAGCCAACTCCTTCCCATTCCAATCCTGCTTCCCTTCCTACAGCATGAGATGTGATATCTCAATGCTTCTAATACCAAACCCGAGACCCTTCCTGTAACATGAGAAGTGATATTCAACTCCTCCCCATTCCAATCCTGAGACCCTTCCTATACCATGAGATGTGATATCTCAATGCTTCTAATACCAAACCTGTAACCCGTCCTATAACATGAGATGTGATATCCAAATGCTTCCCCTTACAAACCTGAGACCCTCCCTTTAGCATGAGATGTGATATCCAACTCCTTCCCATTCCAATCCTGAGACCCTTCCTATAGCATGAGATGTGATATCTCAATGCTTCTTATACCAAACCTGAGACCCTTCCTATAACATGATATGTGATATCCTACGTCTTCCCATTCCAAACCTGAGACCCTTCTTATAGCATGAGATGGGACATCCAACTCCTTCCTATTCCAATCCTGAGACCCTTACGATAGCAGAGATGTGATATCTCAATGCTTATACCAAACCTGAGATCCTTCCTATGGCATGAGATGTAATATCCAACTCCTTCCCATTCCAATCCTGAGACCCTTCCTATAGCATGAAGTGTGATATCTCAATGCCTCTAACATCAAACCTGAGACCCTCCCTATAACATGAGATGTGATATTCAACTCCTTCCCGTTCCAATCCTGAGACCCTTCCTATAGCATGAGATGTGATATCTCAATGCTTCTTATACCAAACCTGAGACCCTTCCTATAACATGAGATGTGATATCCTACGTCTTCCCATTCCAAACCTGAGACCCTTCTTATAGCATGAGATGGGACATCCAACTCCTTCCTATTCCAATCCTGAGACCCTTACGATAGCAGAGATGTGATATCTCAATGCTTATACCAAACCTGAGATCCTTCCTATGGCATGAGATGTAATATCCAACTCCTTCCCATTCCAATCCTGAGACCCTTCCTATAGCATGAGATGTGATATCTCAATGCTTCCACCAAACCTGAGACCCTTCCTATAACATGAGATGTGATATCCAACTCCTTCCCATTCCAATCCTGAGAACCTTCCTATACCATGAGATGTGATATCTCTATGCTTCTAATATTAAACCTGAGGCCCTTCCCGTAGCATATTTGATATCCAACTTCTTCCCATTCCAAACCTGTGACACTTCCTGTAGCATGAAATGTGATTCCTCACCCCTTCCAATACCAAACTCGAGACCATTCCAACAGCCTCAGATTTGAAATCTCATTTCTTCCAATACCAAACCCGAAACCCTTCCGATAGGATATTTATTATCTCACTGCTTCAAATACTACACTTGAGTCCCTTCCTAAAGGATGAGATTTGATATCTCAGTGCTTCTAATACCAAACCTGAGACCCTTCCTATAACATGAGATGTGATATCCATCTCCTTCCCATTTCAATCCTGAGACTCTTCCGACAGCATGAGATGTGCTATCCAACTCCTTCCCTTTCCAAACCTGAGACCCTTCCTATAGCATGAGTTTTGATATCTCAATCCTTCTAATACCAAACCTGAGACCCTTCCTATAACATGAGATGTGATATCCAACTCCTTCCCATTCCAAACCTGAGACCCTTCCTATAGCATGAGATGTGATATCTCAATGCTTCTAATACCAAACCTGAGACCCTTCCTATAACATGAGATGTGATATTCAACTCCTTCCCTTTCCAAAGCTGAGACCCTTCCTATAGCATGAGATGTGATATCTCAATGCTTCTAATACCAAACCTGAGACCCTGCCTATAGCATGATATGTGATATCCAACTCCTTCCCATTCCAAACCTGAGACCCTTCCTATAGCATGAGATGTGATATCTCAATGCTTCTAATACCAAACCTGAGACCCTTCCTATAACATGAGATGTGATATTCAACTCCTTCCCATTCCAATCCTGAGACCCTTCCTATACTATGAGATGTGATATCTCAATGCTTCTGATATCAAACCTGAGACCCTTACTACAACATGAGATGTGATATCCAAATCCTTCGCTTTCCAAACCTGAGACCCTCCCTTTAGCATGAGATGTGATATCCAACTCCTTCCATTTCCAATCCTGAGACCCTTCCGATAGCATGAGATGTGATATCTCAATGCCTCTAATATCAAACCTGAGACCCTCCCTATAGCATGAGATGTGATATCTCAATGCTTCTAATACCAAAGCTGAGACCCCTCCTATAACATGAGATGTAATATCCTACTCCTTCCCATTCCAATCCTGAGACCCTTCCTATACCATGAGATGTGATATCTCAATGCTTCTAATACCAAACCTGTAACCCGTCCTATAAAATGAGATGTGATATCCGAATCCTTCGCCTTCCAAACCTGAGACCCTCCCTTTAGCATGAGATGTGATATCCAAGTCCTTCCCATTCCAATCCTGAGACCCTTCCTATAGCATGAGATGTGATATCTCAATGCTTCTAATACCAAACCTGAGACCCTTCCTATAACATGAGATGTGATATCCAACTCCTTCCCATTCCAATCCTGAGGCCTTCCAATAGCATATGTGGTATCTCAATGCTTCTAATACCAAACCTGAGACCCTCCCTATAGCATGAGATGTGATATCCAAGCCCTTCCCATTCCAATCCTGAGACCCTTCCTATTACATGAGATGTGATATCCAACTCCTTCCCATTCCAACCTGAGACCCTTCCTATAGCATGCAATGGGATATCCAACTCCTTCCCATTCCAATCCTGAGACCCTTCCGACAGCATGAGATGTGATATCTCAATGCTTCTACCAAAACTGAGACCCTTCCTATGGCATGAGATGTGATATCCAACTCCTTCCCATTCCAAACCTGAGACCCTTCCTATAGCATGAGAAGTGATATCCAACTCCTTCCCATTACAATCCTGAGACCCTTCCTATAGCATTAGTTGTGATATCTCAACCCTTCTAATACCAAACCTGAGACCCTTCCTATAACATGAGATGTGATAACCAACTCCTTCCATTCCAAACCTGAGACCCGTCCTATAGTATGAGATTTGATATCCAACTCCTTCCCATTCCAATCCTGAGACCCTTCCGATAGCATGAGATGTGATATCTCAATGCTTCTTATACCAAACCTAGACTCTTCCTGTAGCATGAGATGTGATGGCCAACTCCTTCCCATTCCAATCCTGCGTCCCTTCCTATATCATGAGATTTGATATCTCAGTGCCTCTAATACCAAACCTGAGACCCTTCCTATAACATGAGATGTGATATCCAAGTCCTTCCCATTCCAATCCTGAGACCCTTCCTATTACATGAGATGTGATATCCAACTCCTTCCCATTCCAACCTGAGACCCTTCCTATAGCATGCGATGGGATATCCAACTCCTTCCCATTCCAATCCTGAGACCCTTACGATAGCAGAGATGTGATATCTCAATGCTTCTACCAAAACTCAGACCCTTCCTATGGCATGAGATGTGATATCCAACTCCTTCCCATTCCAAAACTGAGACCCTTCCTATAGCATGAGATGTGATATCTCAATGCTTCTAAAACCAAACCTGAGACCCTTCCAATAACATGAGATGTGATATTCAACTCCTTCCCATGCCAATCCTGAGACCCTTCCTATACCATGAGATGTGATATCTCAATGCTTCTAATACCAAACCTGTAACCCGTCCTATAAAATGAGATGTGATATCCGAATCCTTCGCCTTTCAAACCTGAGACCCTCCCTTTAGCATGAGATGTGATATCCAAGTCCTTCCCATTCCAATCCTGAGACCCTTCCTATAGCATGAGATGTGATATCTCAATGCTTCTAATACCAAACCTGAGACCCTTCCTATAACATGAGATGTTATATCCAACTCCTTCCCATTCCAAACCTGAGACCCTTCCTATAGCATGAGATGTGATATCCAACTCCTTCCCATTCCAATCCTGAGGCCTTCCGATAGCATATGTGGTATCTCAATGCTTCTAATACCAAACCTGAGACCCTACCTATAGCATGAGATGTGATATCCAAGTCCTTCCCATTCCAATCCTGAGACCCTTCCTATTACATGAGATGTGATATCCAACTCCTTCCCATTCCAACCTGAGACCCTTCCTATAGCATGCAATGGGATATCCAACTCCTTCCCATTCCAATCCTGAGACCCTTCCGATAGCATGAGATGTGATATCTCAATGCTTTTAATAAAACTGAGACCCTTCCTATGGCATGAGATGTGATATCCAACTCCTTCCCATTCCAAACCTGAGACCCTTCCTATAGCATGAGATGTGATATCTCAATGCTTCTAAAACCAAACCTGAGACCCTTCCAATAACATGAGATGTGATATTCAACTCCTTCCCATTCCAATCCTGAGACCCTTCCTATACCATGAGATGTGATATCTCAATGCTTCTAATACCAAACCTGTAACCCGTCCTATAGAATGAGATGTGATATCCAAATCCTTCGCCTTCCAAACCTGAGACCCTCCCTTTAGCATGAGATGTGATATCCAAGTCCTTCCCATTCCAATCCTGAGACCCTTCCTATAGCATGAGATGTGATATCTCAATGCTTCTAATACCAAACCTGAGACCCTTCCTATAACATGAGATGTGATATCCAACTCCTTCCCATTCCAAACCTGAGACCCTTCCTAGTACATGAGATGTGATATCCAACTCCTTCCCATTCCAACCTGAGACCCTTCCTATAGCATGCAATGGGATATCCAACTCTTTCCCATTCCAATCCTGAGACCCTTCCGATAGCATGAGATGTGATATCCAACTCCTTCCCATTCCAATCCTGAGGCCTTCCGATAGCATATGTGGTATCTCAATGCTTCTAATACCAAACCTGAGACCCTCCCTATAGCATGAGATGTTATATCCAAGTCCTTCCAATTCTAAACCTGAGACCCTTCCTATAGCATGAGAAGTGAAATCCAACTCCTTCCCATTCCAATCCTGAGACCCTTCCTATATCATGAGTTGTGATATCTCAACCCTTCTAATACCAAACCTTAGACCCTTCCTATAACATGAGATGTGATAACCAACTCCTTCCATTCCAAACCTGAGACCCGTCCTATAGTATGAGATTTGATATCCAACTCCTTCCCATTCCAATCCTGAGACCCTTCCGATAGCATAAGATGTGATATCTCAATGCTTCTTATACCAAACCTGGACTCTTCCTATAGCATGAGATGTGATGGCCAACTCCTTCCCATTCCAATCCTGCGTCCCTTCCTACATCATGAGATTTGATATCTCAATGCCTCTAATACCAAACCTGAGACCCTTCCTATAACATGAGATGTGATATCCAAGTCCTTCCCATTCCAATCCTGAGACCCTTCCTATTACATGAGATGTGATATCCAACTCCTTCCCATTCCAACCTGAGACCCTTCCTATAGCATGCGATGGGATATCCAACTCCTTCCCATTCCAATCCTGAGACCCTTACGATAGCAGAGATGTGATATCTCAATGCTTCTACCAAAACTGAGACCCTTCCTATGGCATGAGATGTGATATCCAACTCCTTCCCATTCCAATCCTGAGACCCTTCCTATAGCATGAGTTGTGATATCTCAATCCTTCTAATACCAAACCTGAGACCCTTCCTACAACATGAAATTTGATATCCAACTCCTTCCCATTCCAAACCCGAGACCCTTCCTATAGCATGATATTTGATATCTCAATGCTTCTAATACGAAAGCTGAGACCCTTCCTATAACATGAGATGGGATATCCAACTTCTCCCATTCCAAACCTGAGACCCTTCCTATAGCATGAGATGTGATATCTCAATGCTTCCAATACCAAACCTGGACCCTTCCTATAGCATGAGATGTGATAGCCAACTCCTTCCCATTCCAATCCTGCGTCCCTTCCTACAGCATGAGATGTGATATCTCAATGCTTCTAATACCAAACCTGAGACCCTTCCTGTAACATGAGAAGTGATATTCAACTCCTCCCCATTCCAATCCTGA
The DNA here is from genome assembly GCF_040938575.1 of Ambystoma mexicanum. Taxonomy (NCBI): domain Eukaryota; kingdom Metazoa; phylum Chordata; class Amphibia; order Caudata; family Ambystomatidae; genus Ambystoma; species Ambystoma mexicanum. The sequence continues at coordinate 559,455,198 of NC_090932.1, read as the reverse complement.
GACCCTTCCTATACCATGAGATGTGATATCTCAATGCTTCTAATACCAAACCTGTAACCCGTCCTATAACATGAGATGTGATATCCAAATCCTTCCCCTTACAAACCTGAGACCCTCCCTTTAGCATGAGATGTGATATCCAACTCCTTCCCATTCCAATCCTGAGACCCTTCCTATAGCATGAGATGTGATATCTCAATGCTTCTTATACCAAACCTGAGATCCTTCCTATAACATGAGATGTGATATCCTACGTCTTCCCATTCCAAACCTGAGACCCCTCTTATAGCATGAGATGGGACATCCAACTCCTTCCTATTCCAATCCTGAGACCCTTACGATAGCAGAGATGTGATATCTCAATGCTTCCAATACCAAACCTGGACCCTTGCTATAGCATGAGATGTGATAGCCAACTCCTTCCCATTCCAATCCTGCGTCCCTTCCTACAGCATGAGATGTGATATCTCAATGCTTCTAATACCAAACCTGAGACCCTTCCTATAACATGAGAAGTGATATTCAACTCCTTCCCATTCCAATCCTGAGACCCTTCCTATAGCATGAGATGTGATATCTCAATGCTTCTTATACCAAACCTGAGACCCTTCCTATAACATGAGATTTGATATCCTACTCCTTCCCATTCCAAACCTGAGACCCTTCCTATAGCATGAGATGTGATATCCAACTCCTTCCCATTCCAATCCTGAGACCCTTCCTATAGCATGAGTTGTGATATCACAATCCTTCTAATACCAAACCTGAGACCCTTCCTATAGTATGAGATGTGATATCCAACTCCTTCCCATTCCAATCCTGAGACCCTTCCGATAGCATGAGATGTGATATCTCAATGCTTCTTATACCAAACCTGAGACCCTTCCTATAGCATGAGATGTGATAAACAACTCCTTCCCATTCCAATCCTGTGACCCTTCCTATAGCATGAGATGTGATATCTCAATGCTTCTAATACCAAACCTAGACTCTTCCTATAGCATGAGATGTGATGGCCAACTCCTTCCCATTCCAATCCTGCGTCCCTTCCTACATCATGAGATTTGATATCTCAATGCTTCTAATACCAAACCTGAGACCCTTTTTATAACATGAGATGTGATATCCAAGTCCTTCCCATTCCAATCCTGAGACCCTTCCTATTACATGAGATGTGATATCCAACTCCTTCCCATTCCAACCTGAGACCCTTCCTATAGCATGCGATGGGTTTTTCCAACTCCTTCCCATTCCAATCCTGAGACCCTTACGATAGCAGAGATGTGATATCTCAATGCTTCTACCAAAACTGAGACTCTTCCTATGGCATGAGATGTGATATCTCAATCCTTCTAATACCAAACCTGAGACCCTTCCTATAACATGAAATTTGAGATCCAACTCCTTCCCTTTCCAAACCCGAGACCCTTCCTATAGCATGAGATTTCATATCTCAATGCTTCTAATACGAAACCTGAGACCCTTCCTATAACATGAGATGGGATATCCAACTTCTTCCCATTCCAAACCTGAGACCCTTCCTATAGCATGAGATGTGATATCTCAATGCTTCCAATACCAAATCCGGACACTTCCTATAGCATGAGATGTGATAGCCAACTCCTTACCATTCCAATCCTGCGTCCCTTCCTACAGCATGAGATTTGATATCTCAATGCTTCTAATACCAAACCTGAGACCCTTCCTATAACATGAGATGTGATATTCAACTCCTTCCCATTCCAATCCTGAGACCCTTCCTATACCATGAGATGTGATATCTCAATGCTTCTTATACCAAACCTGAGACCCTTCCTATAGCATGAGATGTGATAAACAACTCCTTCCCATTCCAATCCTGTGACCCTTCCTATAGCATGAGATGTGATATCTCAATGCTTCTAATACCAAACCTGGACTCTTCCTATAGTATGAGATGTGATAGCCAACTCCTTCCCATTCCAATCCTGCGTCCCTTCCTACAGAATGAGATTTGATATCTCAATGCTTCTAATACGAAACATGAGACCCTTCCTATAACATGAAATGTGATATCCAACTCCTTCCCATTCCAAAACTGAGGCCCTTCCTATAGCATGAGATGTGATATCTCAATGCTTCTAAAACAAAACCTGAGACCCTTCCAATAACATGAGATGTGATATTCAACTCCTTCCCATTCCAATCCTGAGACCCTTCCTATACCATGAGATGTGATATCTCAATGCTTCTAATACCAAACCTGCAACCCGTCCTATAAAATGAGATGTGATATCCAAATCCTTCGCCTTCCAAACCTGAGACCCTCCCTTTAGCATGAGATGTGATATCCAAGTCCTTCCCATTCCAATCCTGAGACCCTTCCTATAGCATGAGATGTGATATCTCAATGCTTCTAATACCAAACCTGAGACCCTTCCTATAACATGAGATGTGATATCCAACTCCTTCCCATTCCAAACCTGAGACCCTTCCTATAGCATGAGATGTGATATCCAACTCCTTCCCATTCCAATCCTGAGGCCTTCCGATAGCATATGTGGTATCTCAATGCTTCTAATACCAAACCTGAGACCCTCCCTATAGCATGAGATGTGATATCCAAGTCCTTCCCATTCCAATCCTGAGACCCTTCCTATTACATGAGATGTGATATCCAACTCCTTCCCATTCCAACCTGAGACCCTTCCTATAGCATGCAATGGGATATCCAACTCCTTCCCATTCCAATCCTGAGACCCTTCCGATAGCATGAGATGTGATATCTCAATGCTTCTACCAAAACTGAGACCCTTCCTATGGCATGAGATGTGATATCCAACTCCTTCCCATTCCAAACCTGAGACCCTTCCTATAGCATGAGAAGTGATATCCAACTCCTTCCCATTCCAATCCTGAGACCCTTCTTATAGCATTAGTTGTGATATCTCAACCCTTCTAATACCAAACCTGAGACCCTTCCTATAACATGAGATGTGATAACCAACTCCTTCCATTCCAAACCTGAGACCCGACCTATAGTATGAGATTTGATATCCAACTCCTTCCCATTCCAATCCTGAGACCCTTCCGATAGCATGAGATGTGATATCTCAATGCTTCTTATACCAAACCTAGACTCTTCCTATAGCATGAGATGTGATGGCCAACTCCTTCCCATTCCAATCCTGCGTCCCTTCCTATATCATGAGATTTGATATCTCAGTGCCTCTAATACCAAACCTGAGACCCTTCCTATAACATGAGATGTGATATCCAAGTCCTTCCCATTCCAATCCTGAGACCCTTCCTATTACATGAGATGTGATATCCAACTCCTTCCCATTCCAACCTGAGACCCTTCCTATAGCATGCGATGGGATATCCAACTCCTTCCCATTCCAATCCTGAGACCCTTACGATAGCAGAGATGTGATATCTCAATGCTTCTACCAAAACTGAGACCCTTCCTATGGCATGAGATGTGATATCCAACTCCTTCCCATTCCAAAACTGAGACCCTTCCTATAGCATGAGATGTGATATCTCAATGCTTCTAAAACCAAACCTGAGACCCTTCCAATAACATGAGATGTGATATTCAACTCCTTCCCATGCCAATCCTGAGACCCTTCCTATACCATGAGATGTGATATCTCAATGCTTCTAATACCAAACCTGTAACCCGTCCTATAAAATGAGATGTGATATCCAAATCCTTCGCCTTTCAAACCTGAGACCCTCCCTTTAGCATGAGATGTGATATCCAAGTCCTTCCCATTCCAATCCTGAGACCCTTCCTATAGCATGAGATGTGATATCTCAATGCTTCTAATACCAAACCTGAGACCCTTCCTATAACATGAGATGTGATATCCAACTCCTTCCCATTCCAAACCTGAGACCCTTCCTATAGCATGAGATGTGATATCCAACTCCTTCCCATTCCAATCCTGAGGCCTTCCGATAGCATATGTGGTATCTCAATGCTTCTAATACCAAACCTGAGACCCTACCTATAGCATGAGATGTGATATCCAACTCCTTCCCATTCCAATCCTGAGACCCTTCCTATTACATGAGATGTGATATCCAACTCCTTCCCATTCCAACCTGAGACCCTTCCTATAGCATGCAATGGGATATCCAACTCCTTCCCATTCCAATCCTGAGACCCTTCCGATAGCATGAGATGTGATATCTCAATGCTTCTAATAAAACTGAGACCCTTCCTATGGCATGAGATGTGATATCCAACTCCTTCCCATTCCAAACCTGAGACCCTTCCTATAGCATGAGATGTGATATCTCAATGCTTCTAAAACCAAACCTGAGACCCTTCCAATAACATGAGATGTGATATTCAACTCCTTCCCATTCCAATCCTGAGACCCTTCCTATACCATGAGATGTGATATCTCAATGCTTCTAATACCAAACCTGTAACCCGTCCTATAGAATGAGATGTGATATCCAAATCCTTCGCCTTCCAAACCTGAGACCCTCCCTTTAGCATGAGATGTGATATCCAAGTCCTTCCCATTCCAATCCTGAGACCCTTCCTATAGCATGAGATGTGATATCTCAATGCTTCTAATACCAAACCTGAGACCCTTCCTATAACATGAGATGTGATATCCAACTCCTTCCCATTCCAAACCTGAGACCCTTCCTAGTACATGAGATGTGATATCCAACTCCTTCCCATTCCAACCTGAGACCCTTCCTATAGCATGCAATGGGATATCCAACTCTTTCCCATTCCAATCCTGAGACCCTTCCGATAGCATGAGATGTGATATCCAACTCCTTCCCATTCCAATCCTGAGGCCTTCCGATAGCATATGTGGTATCTCAATGCTTCTAATACCAAACCTGAGACCCTCCCTATAGCATGAGATGTTATATCCAAGTCCTTCCCATTCCAAACCTGAGACCCTTCCTATAGCATGAGAAGTGAAATCCAACTCCTTCCCATTCCAATCCTGAGACCCTTCCTATATCATGAGTTGTGATATCTCAACCCTTCTAATACCAAACCTGAGACCCTTCCTATAACATGAGATGTGATAACCAACTCCTTCCATTCCAAACCTGAGACCCGTCCTATAGTATGAGATTTGATATCCAACTCCTTCCCATTCCAATCCTGAGACCCTTCCGATAGCATAAGATGTGATATCTCAATGCTTCTTATACCAAACCTGGACTCTTCCTATAGCATGAGATGTGATGGCCAACTCCTTCCCATTCCAATCCTGCGTCCCTTCCTACATCATGAGATTTGATATCTCAATGCCTCTAATACCAAACCTGAGACCCTTCCTATAACATGAGATGTGATATCCAAGTCCTTCCCATTCCAATCCTGAGACCCTTCCTATTACATGAGATGTGATATCCAACTCCTTCCCATTCCAACCTGAGACCCTTCCTATAGCATGCGATGGGATATCCAACTCCTTCCCATTCCAATCCTGAGACCCTTACGATAGCAGAGATGTGATATCTCAATGCTTCTACCAAAACTGAGACCCTTCCTATGGCATGAGATGTGATATCCAACTCCTTCCCATTCCAATCCTGAGACCCTTCCTATAGCATGAGTTGTGATATCTCAATCCTTCTAATACCAAACCTGAGACCCTTCCTACAACATGAAATTTGATATCCAACTCCTTCCCATTCCAAACCCGAGACCCTTCCTATAGCATGATATTTGATATCTCAATGCTTCTAATACGAAAGCTGAGACCCTTCCTATAACATGAGATGGGATATCCAACTTCTCCCATTCCAAACCTGAGACCCTTCCTATAGCATGAGATGTGATATCTCAATGCTTCCAATACCAAACCTGGACCCTTCCTATAGCATGAGATGTGATAGCCAACTCCTTCCCATTCCAATCCTGCTTCCCTTCCTACAGCATGAGATGTGATATCTCAATGCTTCTAATACCAAACCTGAGACCCTTCCTGTAACATGAGAAGTGATATTCAACTCCTCCCCATTCCAATCCTGAGACCCTTCCTATACCATGAGATGTGATATCTCAATGCTTCTAATACCAAACCTGTAACCCGTCCTATAACATGAGATGTGATATCCAAATGCTTCCCCTTACAAACCTGAGACCCTCCCTTTAGCATGAGATGTGATATCCAACTCCTTCCCATTCCAATCCTGAGACCCTTCCTATAGCATGAGATGTGATATCTCAATGCTTCTTATACCAAACCTGAGACCCTTCCTATAACATGATATGTGATATCCTACGTCTTCCCATTCCAAACCTGAGACCCTTCTTATAGCATGAGATGGGACATCCAACTCCTTCCTATTCCAATCCTGAGACCCTTACGATAGCAGAGATGTGATATCTCAATGCTTATACCAAACCTGAGATCCTTCCTATGGCATGAGATGTAATATCCAACTCCTTCCCATTCCAATCCTGAGACCCTTCCTATAGCATGAAGTGTGATATCTCAATGCCTCTAACATCAAACCTGAGACCCTCCCTATAACATGAGATGTGATATTCAACTCCTTCCCGTTCCAATCCTGAGACCCTTCCTATAGCATGAGATGTGATATCTCAATGCTTCTTATACCAAACCTGAGACCCTTCCTATAACATGAGATGTGATATCCTACGTCTTCCCATTCCAAACCTGAGACCCTTCTTATAGCATGAGATGGGACATCCAACTCCTTCCTATTCCAATCCTGAGACCCTTACGATAGCAGAGATGTGATATCTCAATGCTTATACCAAACCTGAGATCCTTCCTATGGCATGAGATGTAATATCCAACTCCTTCCCATTCCAATCCTGAGACCCTTCCTATAGCATGAGATGTGATATCTCAATGCTTCCACCAAACCTGAGACCCTTCCTATAACATGAGATGTGATATCCAACTCCTTCCCATTCCAATCCTGAGAACCTTCCTATACCATGAGATGTGATATCTCTATGCTTCTAATATTAAACCTGAGGCCCTTCCCGTAGCATATTTGATATCCAACTTCTTCCCATTCCAAACCTGTGACACATCCTGTAGCATGAAATGTGATTCCTCACCCCTTCCAATACCAAACTCGAGACCATTCCAACAGCCTCAGATTTGAAATCTCATTTCTTCCAATACCAAACCCGAAACCCTTCCGATAGGATATTTATTATCTCACTGCTTCAAATACTACACTTGAGTCCCTTCCTAAAGGATGAGATTTGATATCTCAGTGCTTCTAATACCAAACCTGAGACCCTTCCTATAACATGAGATGTGATATCCATCTCCTTCCCATTTCAATCCTGAGACTCTTCCGACAGCATGAGATGTGCTATCCAACTCCTTCCCTTTCCAAACCTGAGACCCTTCCTATAGCATGAGTTTTGATATCTCAATCCTTCTAATACCAAACCTGAGACCCTTCCTATAACATGAGATGTGATATCCAACTCCTTCCCATTCCAAACCTGAGACCCTTCCTATAGCATGAGATGTGATATCTCAATGCTTCTAATACCAAACCTGAGACCCTTCCTATAACATGAGATGTGATATTCAACTCCTTCCCTTTCCAAAGCTGAGACCCTTCCTATAGCATGAGATGTGATATCTCAATGCTTCTAATACCAAACCTGAGACCCTTCCTATAACATGAGATGTGATATCCAACTCCTTCCCATTCCAAACCTGAGACCCTTCCTAGTACATGAGATGTGATATCCAACTCCTTCCCATTCCAACCTGAGACCCTTCCTATAGCATGCAATGGGATATCCAACTCTTTCCCATTCCAATCCTGAGACCCTTCCGATAGCATGAGATGTGATATCCAACTCCTTCCCATTCCAATCCTGAGGCCTTCCGATAGCATATGTGGTATCTCAATGCTTCTAATACCAAACCTGAGACCCTCCCTATAGCATGAGATGTTATATCCAAGTCCTTCCCATTCCAAACCTGAGACCCTTCCTATAGCATGAGAAGTGAAATCCAACTCCTTCCCATTCCAATCCTGAGACCCTTCCTATATCATGAGTTGTGATATCTCAACCCTTCTAATACCAAACCTGAGACCCTTCCTATAACATGAGATGTGATAACCAACTCCTTCCATTCCAAACCTGAGACCCGTCCTATAGTATGAGATTTGATATCCAACTCCTTCCCATTCCAATCCTGAGACCCTTCCGATAGCATAAGATGTGATATCTCAATGCTTCTTATACCAAACCTGGACTCTTCCTATAGCATGAGATGTGATGGCCAACTCCTTCCCATTCCAATCCTGCGTCCCTTCCTACATCATGAGATTTGATATCTCAATGCCTCTAATACCAAACCTGAGACCCTTCCTATAACATGAGATGTGATATCCAAGTCCTTCCCATTCCAATCCTGAGACCCTTCCTATTACATGAGATGTGATATCCAACTCCTTCCCATTCCAACCTGAGACCCTTCCTATAGCATGCGATGGGATATCCAACTCCTTCCCATTCCAATCCTGAGACCCTTACGATAGCAGAGATGTGATATCTCAATGCTTCTACCAAAACTGAGACCCTTCCTATGGCATGAGATGTGATATCCAACTCCTTCCCATTCCAATCCTGAGACCCTTCCTATAGCATGAGTTGTGATATCTCAATCCTTCTAATACCAAACCTGAGACCCTTCCTACAACATGAAATTTGATATCCAACTCCTTCCCATTCCAAACCCGAGACCCTTCCTATAGCATGATATTTGATATCTCAATGCTTCTAATACGAAAGCTGAGACCCTTCCTATAACATGAGATGGGATATCCAACTTCTCCCATTCCAAACCTGAGACCCTTCCTATAGCATGAGATGTGATATCTCAATGCTTCCAATACCAAACCTGGACCCTTCCTATAGCATGAGATGTGATAGCCAACTCCTTCCCATTCCAATCCTGCTTCCCTTCCTACAGCATGAGATGTGATATCTCAATGCTTCTAATACCAAACCTGAGACCCTTCCTGTAACATGAGAAGTGATATTCAACTCCTCCCCATTCCAATCCTGAGACCCTTCCTATACCATGAGATGTGATATCTCAATGCTTCTAATACCAAACCTGTAACCCGTCCTATAACATGAGATGTGATATCCAAATGCTTCCCCTTACAAACCTGAGACCCTCCCTTTAGCATGAGATGTGATATCCAACTCCTTCCCATTCCAATCCTGAGACCCTTCCTATAGCATGAGATGTGATATCTCAATGCTTCTTATACCAAACCTGAGACCCTTCCTATAACATGATATGTGATATCCTACGTCTTCCCATTCCAAACCTGAGACCCTTCTTATAGCATGAGATGGGACATCCAACTCCTTCCTATTCCAATCCTGAGACCCTTACGATAGCAGAGATGTGATATCTCAATGCTTATACCAAACCTGAGATCCTTCCTATGGCATGAGATGTAATATCCAACTCCTTCCCATTCCAATCCTGAGACCCTTCCTATAGCATGAAGTGTGATATCTCAATGCCTCTAACATCAAACCTGAGACCCTCCCTATAACATGAGATGTGATATTCAACTCCTTCCCGTTCCAATCCTGAGACCCTTCCTATAGCATGAGATGTGATATCTCAATGCTTCTTATACCAAACCTGAGACCCTTCCTATAACATGAGATGTGATATCCTACGTCTTCCCATTCCAAACCTGAGACCCTTCTTATAGCATGAGATGGGACATCCAACTCCTTCCTATTCCAATCCTGAGACCCTTACGATAGCAGAGATGTGATATCTCAATGCTTATACCAAACCTGAGATCCTTCCTATGGCATGAGATGTAATATCCAACTCCTTCCCATTCCAATCCTGAGACCCTTCCTATAGCATGAGATGTGATATCTCAATGCTTCCACCAAACCTGAGACCCTTCCTATAACATGAGATGTGATATCCAACTCCTTCCCATTCCAATCCTGAGAACCTTCCTATACCATGAGATGTGATATCTCTATGCTTCTAATATTAAACCTGAGGCCCTTCCCGTAGCATATTTGATATCCAACTTCTTCCCATTCCAAACCTGTGACACTTCCTGTAGCATGAAATGTGATTCCTCACCCCTTCCAATACCAAACTCGAGACCATTCCAACAGCCTCAGATTTGAAATCTCATTTCTTCCAATACCAAACCCGAAACCCTTCCGATAGGATATTTATTATCTCACTGCTTCAAATACTACACTTGAGTCCCTTCCTAAAGGATGAGATTTGATATCTCAGTGCTTCTAATACCAAACCTGAGACCCTTCCTATAACATGAGATGTGATATCCATCTCCTTCCCATTTCAATCCTGAGACTCTTCCGACAGCATGAGATGTGCTATCCAACTCCTTCCCTTTCCAAACCTGAGACCCTTCCTATAGCATGAGTTTTGATATCTCAATCCTTCTAATACCAAACCTGAGACCCTTCCTATAACATGAGATGTGATATCCAACTCCTTCCCATTCCAAACCTGAGACCCTTCCTATAGCATGAGATGTGATATCTCAATGCTTCTAATACCAAACCTGAGACCCTTCCTATAACATGAGATGTGATATTCAACTCCTTCCCTTTCCAAAGCTGAGACCCTTCCTATAGCATGAGATGTGATATCTCAATGCTTCTAATACCAAACCTGAGACCCTTCCTATAACATGAGATGTGATATCCAACTCCTTCCCATTCCAAACCTGAGACCCTTCCTAGTACATGAGATGTGATATCCAACTCCTTCCCATTCCAACCTGAGACCCTTCCTATAGCATGCAATGGGATATCCAACTCTTTCCCATTCCAATCCTGAGACCCTTCCGATAGCATGAGATGTGATATCCAACTCCTTCCCATTCCAATCCTGAGGCCTTCCGATAGCATATGTGGTATCTCAATGCTTCTAATACCAAACCTGAGACCCTCCCTATAGCATGAGATGTTATATCCAAGTCCTTCCCATTCCAAACCTGAGACCCTTCCTATAGCATGAGAAGTGAAATCCAACTCCTTCCCATTCCAATCCTGAGACCCTTCCTATATCATGAGTTGTGATATCTCAACCCTTCTAATACCAAACCTGAGACCCTTCCTATAACATGAGATGTGATAACCAACTCCTTCCATTCCAAACCTGAGACCCGTCCTATAGTATGAGATTTGATATCCAACTCCTTCCCATTCCAATCCTGAGACCCTTCCGATAGCATAAGATGTGATATCTCAATGCTTCTTATACCAAACCTGGACTCTTCCTATAGCATGAGATGTGATGGCCAACTCCTTCCCATTCCAATCCTGCGTCCCTTCCTACATCATGAGATTTGATATCTCAATGCCTCTAATACCAAACCTGAGACCCTTCCTATAACATGAGATGTGATATCCAAGTCCTTCCCATTCCAATCCTGAGACCCTTCCTATTACATGAGATGTGATATCCAACTCCTTCCCATTCCAACCTGAGACCCTTCCTATAGCATGCGATGGGATATCCAACTCCTTCCCATTCCAATCCTGAGACCCTTACGATAGCAGAGATGTGATATCTCAATGCTTCTACCAAAACTGAGACCCTTCCTATGGCATGAGATGTGATATCCAACTCCTTCCCATTCCAATCCTGAGACCCTTCCTATAGCATGAGTTGTGATATCTCAATCCTTCTAATACCAAACCTGAGACCCTTCCTACAACATGAAATTTGATATCCAACTCCTTCCCATTCCAAACCCGAGACCCTTCCTATAGCATGATATTTGATATCTCAATGCTTCTAATACGAAAGCTGAGACCCTTCCTATAACATGAGATGGGATATCCAACTTCTCCCATTCCAAACCTGAGACCCTTCCTATAGCATGAGATGTGATATCTCAATGCTTCCAATACCAAACCTGGACCCTTCCTATAGCATGAGATGTGATAGCCAACTCCTTCCCATTCCAATCCTGCTTCCCTTCCTACAGCATGAGATGTGATATCTCAATGCTTCTAATACCAAACCTGAGACCCTTCCTGTAACATGAGAAGTGATATTCAACTCCTCCCCATTCCAATCCTGAGACCCTTCCTATACCATGAGATGTGATATCTCAATGCTTCTAATACCAAACCTGTAACCCGTCCTATAACATGAGATGTGATATCCAAATGCTTCCCCTTACAAACCTGAGACCCTCCCTTTAGCATGAGATGTGATATCCAACTCCTTCCCATTCCAATCCTGAGACCCTTCCTATAGCATGAGATGTGATATCTCAATGCTTCTTATACCAAACCTGAGACCCTTCCTATAACATGATATGTGATATCCTACGTCTTCCCATTCCAAACCTGAGACCCTTCTTATAGCATGAGATGGGACATCCAACTCCTTCCTATTCCAATCCTGAGACCCTTACGATAGCAGAGATGTGATATCTCAATGCTTATACCAAACCTGAGATCCTTCCTATGGCATGAGATGTAATATCCAACTCCTTCCCATTCCAATCCTGAGACCCTTCCTATAGCATGAAGTGTGATATCTCAATGCCTCTAACATCAAACCTGAGACCCTCCCTATAACATGAGATGTGATATTCAACTCCTTCCCGTTCCAATCCTGAGACCCTTCCTATAGCATGAGATGTGATATCTCAATGCTTCTTATACCAAACCTGAGACCCTTCCTATAACATGAGATGTGATATCCTACGTCTTCCCATTCCAAACCTGAGACCCTTCTTATAGCATGAGATGGGACATCCAACTCCTTCCTATTCCAATCCTGAGACCCTTACGATAGCAGAGATGTGATATCTCAATGCTTATACCAAACCTGAGATCCTTCCTATGGCATGAGATGTAATATCCAACTCCTTCCCATTCCAATCCTGAGACCCTTCCTATAGCATGAGATGTGATATCTCAATGCTTCCACCAAACCTGAGACCCTTCCTATAACATGAGATGTGATATCCAACTCCTTCCCATTCCAATCCTGAGAACCTTCCTATACCATGAGATGTGATATCTCTATGCTTCTAATATTAAACCTGAGGCCCTTCCCGTAGCATATTTGATATCCAACTTCTTCCCATTCCAAACCTGTGACACTTCCTGTAGCATGAAATGTGATTCCTCACCCCTTCCAATACCAAACTCGAGACCATTCCAACAGCCTCAGATTTGAAATCTCATTTCTTCCAATACCAAACCCGAAACCCTTCCGATAGGATATTTATTATCTCACTGCTTCAAATACTACACTTGAGTCCCTTCCTAAAGGATGAGATTTGATATCTCAGTGCTTCTAATACCAAACCTGAGACCCTTCCTATAACATGAGATGTGATATCCATCTCCTTCCCATTTCAATCCTGAGACTCTTCCGACAGCATGAGATGTGCTATCCAACTCCTTCCCTTTCCAAACCTGAGACCCTTCCTATAGCATGAGTTTTGATATCTCAATCCTTCTAATACCAAACCTGAGACCCTTCCTATAACATGAGATGTGATATCCAACTCCTTCCCATTCCAAACCTGAGACCCTTCCTATAGCATGAGATGTGATATCTCAATGCTTCTAATACCAAACCTGAGACCCTTCCTATAACATGAGATGTGATATTCAACTCCTTCCCTTTCCAAAGCTGAGACCCTTCCTATAGCATGAGATGTGATATCTCAATGCTTCTAATACCAAACCTGAGACCCTGCCTATAGCATGATATGTGATATCCAACTCCTTCCCATTCCAAACCTGAGACCCTTCCTATAGCATGAGATGTGATATCTCAATGCTTCTAATACCAAACCTGAGACCCTTCCTATAACATGAGATGTGATATTCAACTCCTTCCCATTCCAATCCTGAGACCCTTCCTATACTATGAGATGTGATATCTCAATGCTTCTGATATCAAACCTGAGACCCTTCCTACAACATGAGATGTGATATCCAAATCCTTCGCTTTCCAAACCTGAGACCCTCCCTTTAGCATGAGATGTGATATCCAACTCCTTCCATTTCCAATCCTGAGACCCTTCCGATAGCATGAGATGTGATATCTCAATGCCTCTAATATCAAACCTGAGACCCTCCCTATAGCATGAGATGTGATATCTCAATGCTTCTAATACCAAAGCTGAGACCCCTCCTATAACATGAGATGTAATATCCTACTCCTTCCCATTCCAAACCTGAGACCCTTCTTATAGCATGCGATGGGATATCCAACTCCTTCCTATTTCAATCCTGAGACCCTTACGATAGCAGAGATGTGATATCTCAATGCTTATACCAAACCTGAGATCGTTCCTATGGCATGAGATGTAATATCCAACTCCTTCCCATTCCAATCCTGAGACCCTTCCTATAGCATGCGATGTGATATCTCGATGCTTCTACCAAACCTGAGACCCTTCCTATAAGATGTGGTGTGATATCCAACTCCTTCCCATTCCAATCCTGAGACCCTTCCTATACCATGAGATGTGACATCTCAATGCTTCTAATACCAAACCTGAGACCGTTCCTATAGCATGAGATGTGATAGCCAACTCCTTCCCATTCCAAACCTGCGTCCCTTCCTACAGCATGAGATTTGATATCTCAATGCTTCTAATACCAAACCTGGACTCTTCCTATAACATGAGATGTGATAGCCAACTCCTTCCCATTCCAATCCTGCGTCCGTTCCTACAGCATTAGATTTGATATCTCAATGCTTCTAATACCAAACCTGAGACCCTTCCTATAACATGAGATGTGATATTCAATTCCTTCCCATTCCAATCCTGAGACCCTTCCGATAGCATGAGATGTGATATCTCAATGATTCTTATACCAAACCTGAGACCCTTCCTATAGCATGAGATGTGATAAACAACTCCTTCCCATTCCAATCCTGTGACCCTTCCTATAGCATGAGAAGTGATATCTCAATGCTTCTAATACCAAACCTGGACTCTTCCTATAGCATGAGATGTGATAGCCAACTCCTTCCCATTTCAATCCTGCGTCCCTTCCTACAGCATGGGATTTGATATCTCAATGCTTCTAATACCAAACCTGAGACCCGTCCTATAACACGAGATGTGATATTCAACTCCTTCCCATTCCAATCCTGAGACCCTTCCTATACCATGAGATGTGATATCTCGATGCTTCTAATACCAAACCTGAGATCCTTCCTATAACATGAGATGTGATATCTAACTCCTTCCCATTCCAAACCTGAGACCATTCCTATAGCATAAGATGTGATATCCAACTCCTTCCCATTCCAATCCTGAGACCCTTCCTATAGCATGGGTTGTGATATCTCAATCCTTCTAATACCAAACCTGAGACCCTTCCTATAACATGAAAT
Source organism: Ambystoma mexicanum (assembly GCF_040938575.1). NCBI lineage: Eukaryota > Metazoa > Chordata > Amphibia > Caudata > Ambystomatidae > Ambystoma > Ambystoma mexicanum. Next base: position 559,439,800 of record NC_090932.1, on the reverse strand, counting down.
GTGATATCCAACTCCTTCCCATTCCAAAACTGAGGCCCTTCCTATAGCATGAGATGTGATATCTCAATGCTTCTAATACCAAACCTGAGACCCTCCCTATAGCATGAGATGTGATATCCAAGTCCTTCCCATTCCAATCCTGAGACCCTTCCTATTACATGAGATGTGATATCCAACTCCTTCCCATTCCAACCTGAGACCCTTCCTATAGCATGAGAAGTGATATCCAACTCCTTCCCATTCCAATCCTGAGACCCTTCCTATAGCATGAGTTGTGATATCTCAACCCTTCTAATACCAAACCTGAGACCCTTCCTATAACATGAGATGTGATAACCAACTCCTTCCATTCCAAACCTGAGACCCGTCCTATAGTATGAGATTTGATATCCAACTCCTTCCCATTCCAATCCTGAGACCCCTCCGATAGCATGAGATGTGATATCTCAATGCTTCTTATACCAAACCTGGACTCTTCCTATAGCATGAGATGTGATGGCCAACTCCTTCCTATTCCAATCCTGCGTTCCTTCCTACATCATGAGATTTGATATCTCAATGCCTCTAATACCAAACCTGAGACCCTTCCTATAACATGAGATGTGATATCCAAGTCCTTACCATTCCAATCCTGAGACCATTCCTATTACATGAGATGTGATATCCAACTCCTTCCCATTCCAACCTGAGACCCTTCCTATAGCGTGCGATGGGATATCCAACTCCTTCCCATTCCAATCCTGAGACCCTTACGATAGCAGAGATGTGATATCTCAATGCTTCTACCAAAACTGAGACCCTTCCTATTGCATGAGATGTGATATCCAACTCCTTCCCATTCCAAAACTGAGACCCTTCCTATAGCATGAGATGTGATATCCAACTCCTTCCCATTCCAAACCCGAGACCCTTCCTATAGCACGATATTTGATATCTCAATGCTTCTAATACGAAAGCTGAGACCCTTCCTATAACATGAGATGGGATATCCAACTTCTTCCCATTCCAAACCTGAGACCCTTCCTATAGCATGAGATGTGATATCTCAATGCTTCCAATACCAAACCTGGACCCTTCCTATAGCATGAGATGTGATAGCCAACTCCTTCCCATTCCAATCCTGCGTCCCTTCCTACAGCATGAGATGTGATATCTCAATGCTTCTTATACCAAACCTGGACTCTTCCTATAGCATGAGATGTGATGGCCAACTCCTTCCTATTCCAATCCTGCGTTCCTTCCTACATCATGAGATTTGATATCTCAATACCTCTAATACCAAACCTGAGACCCTTCCTATAACATGAGATGTGATATCCAAGTCCTTCCCATTCCAATCCTGAGACCATTCCTATTACATGAGATGTGATATCCAACTCCTTCCCATTCCAACCTGAGACCCTTACGATAGCAGAGATGTGATATCTCAATGCTTCTACCAAAACTGAGACCCTTCCTATTGCATGAGATGTGATATCCAACTCCTTCCCATTCCAAAACTGAGACCCTTCCTATAGCATAAGATGTGATATCTCAATGCTTCTAAAACCAAACCTGAGACCCTTCCAATAACATGAGATGTGATATTCAACTCCTTCCCATTCCAATCCTGAGACCCTTCCTATACCATGAGATGTGATATCTCAATGCTTCTATTACCAAACCTGTAACCCGTCCTATAAAATGAGATGTGATATCCAAATCCTTCGCCTTCCAAACCTGAGACCCTCCCTTTAGCATGAGATGTGATATCCAAGTCCTTCCCATTCCAATCCTGAGACCCTTCCTATAGCATGAGATGTGATATCTCAATGCTTCTAATACCAAACCTGAGACCCTTCCTATAACATGAGATGTGATATCCAACTCCTTCCCATTCCAAACCCGAGACCCTTCCTATAGCACGATATTTGATATCTCAATGCTTCTAATACGAAAGCTGAGACCCTTCCTATAACATGAGATGGGATATCCAACTTCTACCCATTCCAAACCTGAGACCCTTCCTATAGCATGAGATGTGATATCTCAATGCTTCCAATACCAAACCTGGACCCTTCCTATAGCATGAGATGTGATAGCCAACTCCTTCCCATTCCAATCCTGCGTCCCTTCCTACAGCATGAGATGTGATATCTCAATGCTTCTAATACCAAACCTGAGACCCTTCCTGTAACATGACAAGTGATATTCAACTCCTTCCCATTCCAATCCTGAGACCCTTCCTATACCATGAGATGTGATATCTCAATGCTTCTAATACCAAACCTGTAACCCGTCCTATAACATGAGATGTGATATCCAAATCCTTCCCCTTCCAAACCTGAGACCCTCCCTTTAGCATGAGATGTGATATCCAACTCCTTCCCTTTCCAATCCTGAGACCCTTCCGATAGCATGAGGTGTGATATCTCAATGCCTCTAACATCAAACCTGAGACCCTCCCTATAACATGAGATGTGATATTCAACTCCTTCCCGTTCCAATCCTGAGACCCTTCCTAAAGCATGAGATGTGATATCTCAATGCTTCTTATACCAAACCTGAGACCCTTCCTATAACATGAGATGTGATATCCTACGTCTTCCCATTCCAAACCTGAGACCCTTCTTATAGCATGAGATGGGACATCCAACTCCTTCCTATTCCAATCCTGAGACCCTTACGATAGCAGAGATGTGATATCTCAATGCTTATACCAAACCTGAGATCCTTCCTATGGCATGAGATGTAATATCCAACTCCTTCCCATTCCAATCGTGAGACCCTTCCTATAGCATGAGATGTGATATCTCAATGCTTCCACCAAACCTGAGACCCTTCCTATGACATGAGATGTGATATCCAACTCCTTCCCATTCCAATCCTGAGACCCTTCCTATACCATGAGATGTGATATCTCTATGCTTCTAATACTAAACCTGAGGCCCTTCCCGTAGCATATTTGATATCCAACTTCTTCCCATTCCAAACCTGTGACACTTCCTGTAGCATGAAATGTGATTCCTCACCCCTTCCAATACCAAACCCGAGACCATTCCAACAGCCTCAGATTTGAAATCTCATTTCTTCCAATACCAAACCCGAAACCCTTCCGATAGGATATTTATTATCTCACTGCTTCAAATACTACACTTGAGTCCCTTCCTAAAGTATGAGATTTGATATCTCAATGCTTCTAATACCAAACCTGAGACCCTTCCTATAACATGAGATGTGATATCCATCTCCTTCCCATTTCAATCCTGAGACTCTTCCGACAGCATGAGATGTGCTATCCAACTCCTTCCCTTTCCAAACCTGAGACCCTTCCTATAGCATGAGATGTGATATCTCAATGCTTCTAATACCAAACCTGAGACCCTCCTTATAGCATGATATGTGATATCCAAGTCCTTCCCATTCCAATTCTGAGACCCTTCCTATAGCATGAGTTTTGATATCTCAATCCTTCTAATAACAAACCTGAGACCCTTCCTATAACATGAGATGTGATATCCAACTCCTTCCCATTCCAAACCTGAGACCCTTCCTATAGCATGAGATGTGATATCTCAATGCTTCCAATACCAAACCTGAGACCCTTCCTATAACATGAGATGTGATATTCAACTCCTTCCCTTTCCAAACCTGAGACCCTTCCTATAGCATGAGATGTGATATCTCAATGCTTCTAATACCAAACCTGAGACCCTTCCTTTAACATGAGATGTGATATTCAACTCCTTCCCATTCCAATCCTGAGACCCTTCCTATACCATGAGATGTGATATCTCAATGCTTCTGATACCAAACCTGAGACCCTTCCTACAACATGAGATGTGATATCCAAATCCTTCGCCTTCCAAACCTGAGACCCTCCCTTTAGCATGAGATGTCATATCCAACTCCTTCCATTTCTAATCCTGAGACCCTTCCGATAGCATGAGATGTGTTATCTCAATGCCTCTAATATCAAACCTGAGACCCCTCCTAAAACATGAGATGTAATATCCTACTCCTTCCCATTCCAAACCTGAGACCCTTCTTATAGCATGCGATGGGGTATCCAACTCCTTCCTATTCCAATCCTGAGACCCTTACGATAGCAGAGATGTGATATCTCAATGCTTATACCAAACCTGAGATCGTTCCTATGGCATGAGATGTAATATCCAACTCCTTCCCATTCCAATCCTGAGACCCTTCCTATAGCATGCAATGTGATATCTCAATGCTTCTACCAAACCTGAGACCCTTCCTATAAGATGAGGTGTGATATCCAACTCCTTCCCATTCCAATCCTGAGACCCTTCCTATACCATGAGATGTGACATCTCAATGCTTCTAATACCAAACCTGAGACCGTTCCTAAAGCATGAGATGTGATAAACAAGTCCTTCCCATTCCAATACTGTGACCCTTCCTATAGCATGAGATATGATATCTCAATGCTTCTAATACCAAACCTGGACTCTTCCTATAACATGAGATGTGATAGCCAACTCCTTCCCATTCCAATCCTGCGTCCGTTCCTACAGCATTAGATTTGATATCTCAATGCTTCTAATACCAAACCTGAGACCCTTCCTATAACATGAGATGTGATATTCAACTCCTTCCCATTCCAAACCTGAGACCCTTCCGATAGCATGAGATGTGATATCTCAATGCTTCTTATACCAAACCTGAGACCCTTCCTATAGCATGAGATGTGATAAACAACTCCTTCCCATTCCAATCCTGTGACCCTTCCTATAGCATGAGATGTGATATCTCAATGCTTCTAATACCAAACCTGGACTCTTCCTATAGCATGAGATGTGATAGCCAACTCCTTCCCATTTCAATCCTGCGTCCCTTCCTACAGCATGAGATTTGATATCTCAATGCTTCTAATACCAAACCTGAGACCCGTCCTATAACACGAGATGTGATATTCAACTCCTTCCCATTTCAATCCTGAGACTCTTCCGACAGCATGAGATGTGCTATCCAACTCCTTCCCTTTCCAAACCTGAGACCCTTCCTATAGCATGAGATGTGATATCTCAATGCTTCTAATACCAAACCTGGACTCTTCCTATAGCATGAGATGTGATAGCCAACTCCTTCCCATTTCAATCCTGAGTCCCTTCCTAAAGTATGAGATTTGATATCTCAGTGCTTATAATACCAAACCTGAGACCCTTCCTATAACATGAGATGTGATATCCATCTCCTTCCCATTTCAATCCTGAGACTCTTCCGACAGCATGAGATGTGCTATCCAACTCCTTCCCTTTCCAAACCTGAGACCCTTCCTATAGCATGAGATGTGATATCTCAATGCTTCTAATACCAAACCTGAGACCCTTCCTATAACATGAGATGTGATATCCAACTCCATCCCATTCCAAACCTGAGTCCCTTCCTAAAGTATGAGATTTGATATCTCAGTGCTTCTAATACCAAACCTGAGACCCTTCCTATAACATGAGATGTGATATCCATCTCCTTCCCATTTCAATCCTGAGACCCTTCCTATAGCATGAGATGTGATATCTCAATGCTTCTAATACCAAACCTGAGACCCTGCCTATAGCATGATATGTGATATCCAACTCCTTCCCATTCCAAACCTGAGACCCTTCCTATAGCATGAGATGTGATATCTCAATGCTTCTAATACCAAACCTGAGACCCTTCCTATAACATGAGATGTGATATTCAACTCCTTCCCATTCCAATCCTGAGACCCTTCCTATACCATGAGATGTGATATCTCAATGCTTCTGATACCAAACCTGAGACCCTTCCTACAACATGAGATGTGATATCCAAATCCTTCGCCTTCCAAACCTGAGACCCTCCCTTTAGCATGAGATGTGATATCCAACTCCTTCCATTTCTAATCCTGAGACCCTTCCGATAGCATGAGATGTGTTATCTCAATGCCTCTAATATCAAACCTGAGACCCTCCCTATAGCATGAGATGTGATATCTCAATGCTTCTAATACCAAAGCTGAGACCCCTCCTATAACATGAGATGTAATATCCTACTCCTTCCCATTCCAAACCTGAGAACCTTCTTATAGCATGCGATGGGATATCCAACTCCTTCCTATTCCAATCCTGAGACCCTTACGATAGCAGAGATGTGATATCTCAATGCTTATACCAAACCTGAGATCGTTCCTATGGCATGAGATGTAATATCCAACTCCTTCCCATTCCAATCCTGAGACCCTTCCTATAGCATGCGATGTGATATCTCAATGCTTCTACCAAACCTGAGACCCTTCCTATAAGATGAGGTGTGATATCCAACTCCTTCCCATTCCAATCCTGAGACCCTTCCTATACCATGAGATGTGACATCTCAATGCTTCTAATACCAAACCTGAGACCGTTCCTATAGCATGAGATGTGATAAACAAGTCCTTCCCATTCCAATACTGTGACCCTTCCTATAGCATGAGATATGATATCTCAATGCTTCTAATAACAAACCTGGAGTCTTCCTATAGCATGAGATGTGATAGCCAACTCCTTCCCATTCCAAACCTGCGTCCCTTCCTACAGCATGAGATTTGATATCTCAATGCTTCTAATACCAAACCTGGACTCTTCCTATAACATGAGATGTGATAGCCAACTCCTTCCCATTCCAATCCTGCGTCCGTTCCTACAGCATTAGATTTGATATCTCAATGCGTCTAATAGCAAACCTGAGACCCTTCCTATAACATGAGATGTGATATTCAACTCCTTCCCATTCCAAACCTGAGACCCTTCCGATAGCATGAGATGTGATATCTCAATGCTTCTTATACCAAACCTGAGACCCTTCCTATAGCATGAGATGTGATAAACAACTCCTTCCCATTCCAATCCTGTGACCCTTCCTATAGCATGAGATGTGATATCTCAATGCTTCTAATACCAAACCTGGACTCTTCCTATAGCATGAGATGTGATAGCCAACTCCTTCCCATTTCAATCCTGCGTCCCTTCCTACAGCATGAGATTTGATATCTTAATGCTTCTAATACCAAACCTGAGACCTGTCCTATAACACGAGATGTGATATTCAACTCCTTCCCATTCCAATCCTGAGACCCTTCCTATACCATGAGATGTGATATCTCGATGCTTCTAATACCAAACCTGAGATCCTTCCTATAACATGAGATGTGATAACTAACTCCTTCCCATTCCAAACATGAGACCCTTCCTATAGCATAAGATGTAATATCCAACTCCTTCCCATTCCAATCCTGAGACCCTTCCTATAGCATGAGTTGTGATATCTCAATCCTTCTAAAACCAAACCTGAGACCCTTCCTATAACATGAAATGTGATATCCAACTCCTTCCCATTCCAAACCTGAGACCCTTCCTATAGCATGATATGTGATATCTCAATGCTTCTAATACCAAACCTTAGACCCTTCCAATAACATGAGATGTGATATTCAACTTCTTCCCATTCCAATCCTGAGACCCTTCCTATACCATGAGATGTGATATATCAATGCTTCTAATACCAAACCTGTAACCCGTCCTATAACATGAGATGTGATATTCGAATCCCTCGCCTTCCAAACCCGAGACCCTCCCTTTAGCATGAGATGTGATATCCAACTCCTTCCCATTCCAATCCTGATAGCCTTCCGATAGCATGATATGTGATATCTCAATGCCTTTAATATCAAACATGAGACTCTCCCTATAGCATGAGATGTGATATCCAAGTCCTTCCCATTCCAATCCTGAGACCCTTCCAATAGCATGAGATGTGATATCTCAATGCTTGTAAAACCAAATCTGAGACCCTTCCTATAACATGAGATGTTATATCCAACTCCTTCCCATTCCAAACCTGAGACCCTTCCTATAGCATGAGATGTGATATCTCAATGCTTCTAATACAAAACCTGAGATCCTTCCTATAACACGACATGGGATATCCAACTCCTTCCCATTCCAATCCTGAGACCCTTCCTATACCATGAGATGTGATATCTCGATGCTTCTAATACCAAACCTGAGATCCTTCCTATAACATGAGATGTGATAACTAACTCCTTCCCATTCCAAACCTGAGACCCTTCCTATAGCATAAGATGTGATATCCAACTCCTTCCCATTCCAATCCTGAGACCCTTCCTATAGCATGAGTTGTGATATCTCAATCCTTCTAAAACCAAACCTGAGACCCTTCCTATAACATGAAATGTGATATCCAACTCCTTCCCATTCCAAACCTGAGACCCTTCCTATAGCATGATATGTGATATCTCAATGCTTCTAATACCAAACCTTAGACCCTTCCAATAACATGAGATGTGATATTCAACTTCTTCCCATTCCAATCTGAGACCCTTCCTATACCATGAGATGTGATATATCAATGCTTCTAATACCAAACCTGTAACCCGTCCTATAACATGAGATGTGATATCCGAATCCCTCGCCTTCCAAACCCGAGACCTTCCCTTTAGCATGAGATGTGATATCCAACTCCTTCCCATTCCAATCCTGATAGCCTTCCGATAGCATGAGATGTGATATCTCAATGCCTTTAATATCAAACATGAGACTCTCCCTATAGCATGAGATGTGATATCCAAGTCCTTCCCATTCCAATCCTGAGACCCTTCCAATAGCATGAGATGTGATATCTCAATGCTTGTAAAACCAAACCTGAGATCCTTCCTATAACATGAGATGTGATATCCAACTCCTTCCAATTCCAAACCTGAGACCCTTCCTATAGCATGAGATGTGATATCTCAATGCTTCTAATACAAAACCTGAGATCCTTCCTATAACATGACATGGGATATCCAACTCCTTCCCATTCCAATCCTGAGACCCTTCCTATAGCATGAGATGTGAAATCTCAATGCTTCTAATACCAAACCTGGATTCTTCCTATAGCATGAGATGTGATATCCAACTCCTTCCCCTTCCAATCCTGAGGCCTTCTGATAGCATATGTGGTATCTCAGTGCTTCTAATACCAAACCTGAGACCCTCCCTATAGCATGAGATGTGATATCCAAGTCCATCCCATTCCAATCCTGAGACCCTTCCTATTACATGAGATGTGATATCCAACTCCTTCCCATTCCAACCTGAGACCCTTCGTATAGCATGCGATGGGATATCCAACTCCTTCCCATTCCAATCCTGAGACCCTTCCTATAGCATGAGATGTGAAATCTCAATGCTTCTAATACCAAACCTGGATTCTTCCTATAGCATGAGATGTGATATCCAACTCCTTCCCCTTCCAATCCTGAGGCCTTCCGATAGCATATGTGGTATCTCAGTGCTTCTAATACCAAACCTGAGACCCTCCCTATAGCATGAGATGTGATATCCAAGTCCATCCCATTCCAATCCTGAGACCCTTCCTATTACATGAGATGTGATATCCAACTCCTTCCCATTCCAACATGAGACCCTTCGTATAGCATGCGATGGGATATCCAACTCCTTCCCAGTCCAATCCTGATAGCCTTCCGATAGCATGAGATGTGATATCTCAATGCCTTTAATATCAAACATGAGACTCTCCCTATAGCATGAGATGTGATATCCAAGTCCTTCCCATTCAATCCTGAGACCCTTCCAATAGCATGAGATGTGATATCTCAATGCTTCTAATACAAAACCTGAGATCCTTGCTATACCATGACATGGGATATCCAACTCCTTCCCATTCCAATCCTGAGACCCTTCCTATAGCATGAGATGTGAAATCTCAATGCTTCTAATACCAAACCTGGATTCTTCCTATAGCATGAGATGTGATATCCAACTCCTTCCCCTTCCAATCCTGAGGCCTTCCGATAGCATATGTGGTATCTCGGTGCTTCTAATACCAAACCTGAGACCCTCCCTATAGCATGAGATGTGATATCCAAGTCCATCCCATTCCAATGCTGAGACCCTTCCTATTACATGAGATGTGATATCCAACTCCTTCCCATTCCAACCTGAGACCCTTCGTATAGCATGCGATGGGATATCCAACTCCTTCCCAGTCCAATCCTGAGACCCTTCCTATGGCATGAGATGTGATATCCAACTCCTTCCCATTCCAATCCTGAGACCCTTCCTATACCATGAAATGTGATATCTGAATGCTTCTAATACCAAACCTGTAACCCGTCCTATAACATGTGATGTGATATCCATATCCTTCCCCTTCCAAACCTGAGACCCTCCCTTTAGCATGAGATGTGATATCCAACTCCTTCCCATTCCAATCCTGAGACCCTTCCGATAGCATGAGATGTGATATCTCAATGCCTCTAATATCAAACCTGAGACCCTCCCTATAGCATGAGATGTGATATCCAAGTCCTTCCCATTCCAATCCTGAGACCCTTCCTATAGCATGAGATGTGATATCTCAATGCTTCTAATACCAAACCTGAGATCCTTCCTATAACATGAGATGTGATGTCCTACTCCTTCCCATTCCAAACCTGACACCCTTCTTATAGCATGAGATGGGATATCCAACTCCTTCCTATTCCAATCCTGAGACCCTTACAATACCAGAGATGTGATATCTCAATGCTTATACCAAGCCTGAGATCCTTCCTATGGCATGAGATGTAATATCCAACTCCTTCCCATTCCAATCCTGAGACCCTTCCTATAGCATGCGATGTGATATCTCAATGCTTCTACCAAACCTGAGACCCTTCCTATAAGATGAGATGTGATATCCAACTCCTTCCCATTCCAATCCTGAGACCCTTCCTATACCATGAGATGTGACATATCAATGCTTCTAATACCAAACCTGAGACACTTCCTATAGCATGAGATGTGATAAAGAAGTCCTTCCCATTCCGATACTGTGACCCTTCCTATAGCATGAGATGTGATATCTCAAAGCTTCTAATACCAAACCTGGACTCTTCCTATAGCAGGAGATGTGATAGCCAACTCCTTCCCATTCCAATCCTGCGTCCCTTCCTACAGCATGAGATTTGTTATCTCAATGCTTCTAATACCAAACCTGGACTCTTCCTATAGCATGAGATGTGATAGCCAACTCCTTCCCATTCCAATCCTGCGTCCCTTCCTACAGCATTAGATTTGATATCTCAATTCTTCTAATACCAAACCTGAGACCCTTCCTATAACATGAGATGTGATATTCAACTCCTTCCCATTCCAATCCTGAGACCCTTCCGAAAGCATGAGATGTGATATCTCAATGCTTCTTATACCAAACCTGAGACCCTTCCTATAGCATGAGATGTTATAAACAAATCCTTCCCATTCCAATCCTGTGACCCTTCCTATAGCATGAGATGTGATATCTCAATGCTTCTAATACCAAACCTGAGACCCTTCCTATAACATGAGATGTGATATTCAACTCCTTCCCATTCCAATCCTGAGACCCTTTCTATAGCATAAGATGTGATATCCAACTCCTTCCCATTCCAATCCTGAGACCCTTCCTATAGCATGAGTTGTGATATCTCAATCCTTCTAATACCAAACCTGAGACCCTTCCTATAACATGAAATCTGATATCCAATTCCTTCCCATTCCAAACCTGAGACCCTTCCTATAGCATGATATGTGATATCTCAATGCTTCTAATACCAAATCTGAGACCCGTCCAATAACATGAGATGTGATATTCAACTCCTTCCCATTACAATCCTGAGACCCTTCCTATATAATGAGATGTGATATATCAATGCTTCTAATACCAAACCTGTAACACGTCCTATTACATGAGATGTGATATCCAAATCCTTCGCCTTCCAAACCTGAGACCCTTCCTATAGCATGAGATGTGATATCCAACTCCTTCCCATTCCAATCCTGAGGCCTTCCGATAGCATATGTGGTATCTCAATGCTTCTAATACCAAACCTGAGACCCTTCCTATAGCATGAGATGTGATATCTCAATGCTTCTAATACAAAACCTGAGATCCTTCCTATAACATGACATGGGATATCCAACTCCTTCCCATTCCAATCCTGAGACCCTTCCTATAGCATGAGTTGTGATATCTCAATCCTTCTAATACCAAACCTGTAACCCGTCCTATAACATGAGATGTGATATCCAAATCCTTCGCCTTCCAAACCTGAGACCCTCCCTTTAGCATGAGATGTGATATCCAAGTCCTTCCCATTCCAATCCTGAGACCCTTCCAATAGCATGAGATGTGATATCTCAATGCTTGTAAAACCAAACCTGAGATCCTTCCTATAACATGAGATGTGATATCCAACTCCTTCCAATTCCAAACCTGAGACCCTTCCTATAGCATGAGATGTGATATCTCAATGCTTCTAATACAAAACCTGAGATCCTTCCTATAACATGACATGGGATATCCAACTCCTTCCCATTCCAATCCTGAGACCCTTCCTATAGCATGAGATGTGAAATCTCAATGCTTCTAATAGCAAACCTGGATTCTTCCTATAGCATGAGATGTGATATCCAACTCCTTCCCCTTCCAATCCTGAGGCCTTCCGATAGCATATGTGGTATCTCAGTGCTTCTAATACCAAACCTGAGACCCTCCCTATAGCATGAGATGTGATATCCAAGTCCATCCCATTCCAATCCTGAGACCCTTCCTATTACATGAGATGTGATATCCAACTCCTTCCCATTCCAACCTGAGACCCTTCGTATAGCATGCGATGGGATATCCAACTCCTTCCCAGTCCAATCCTGATAGCCTTCCGATAGCATGAGATGTGATATCTCAATGCCTTTAATATCAAACATGAGACTCTCCCTATAGCATGAGATGTGATATCCAAGTCCTTCCCATTCAATCCTGAGACCCTTCCAATAGCATGAGATGTGATATCTCAATGCTTCTAATACAAAACCTGAGATCCTTGCTATACCATGACATGGGATATCCAACTCCTTCCCATTCCAATCCTGAGACCCTTCCTATAGCATGAGATGTGAAATCTCAATGCTTCTAATACCAAACCTGGATTCTTCCTATAGCATGAGATGTGATATCCAACTCCTTCCCCTTCCAATCCTGAGGCCTTCCGATAGCATATGTGGTATCTCAGTGCTTCTAATACCAAACCTGAGACCCTCCCTATAGCATGAGATGTGATATCCAAGTCCATCCCATTCCAATGCTGAGACCCTTCCTATTACATGAGATGTGATATCCAACTCCTTCCCATTCCAACCTGAGACCCTTCGTATAGCATGCGATGGGATATCCAACTCCTTCCCAGTCCAATCCTGAGACCCTTCCTATGGCATGAGATGTGATATCCAACTCCTTCCCATTCCAATCCTGAGACCCTTCCTATACCATGAAATGTGATATCTGAATGCTTCTAATACCAAACCTGTAACCCGTCCTATAACATGTGATGTGATATCCATATCCTTCCCCTTCCAAACCTGAGACCCTCCCTTTAGCATGAGATGTGATATCCAACTCCTTCCCATTCCAATCCTGAGACCCTTCCGATAGCATGAGATGTGATATCTCAATGCCTCTAATATCAAACCTGAGACCCTCCCTATAGCATGAGATGTGATATCCAAGTCCTTCCCATTCCAATCCTGAGACCCTTCCTATAGCATGAGATGTGATATCTCAATGCTTCTAATACCAAACCTGAGATCCTTCCTATAACATGAGATGTGATGTCCTACTCCTTCCCATTCCAAACCTGACACCCTTCTTATAGCATGAGATGGGATATCCAACTCCTTCCTATTCCAATCCTGAGACCCTTACAATACCAGAGATGTGATATCTCAATGCTTATACCAAGCCTGAGATCCTTCCTATGGCATGAGATGTAATATCCAACTCCTTCCCATTCCAATCCTGAGACCCTTCCTATAGCATGCAATGTGATATCTCAATGCTTCTACCAAACCTGAGACCCTTCCTATAAGATGAGATGTGATATCCAACTCCTTCCCATTCCAATCCTGAGACCCTTCCTATACCATGAGATGTGACATATCAATGCTTCTAATACCAAACCTGAGACACTTCCTATAGCATGAGATGTGATAAAGAAGTCCTTCCCATTCCGATACTGTGACCCTTCCTATAGCATGAGATGTGATATCTCAAAGCTTCTAATACCAAACCTGGACTCTTCCTATAGCATGAGATGTGATAGCCAACTCCTTCCCATTCCAATCCTGCGTCCCTTCCTACAGCATGAGATTTGTTATCTCAATGCTTCTAATACCAAACCTGGACTCTTCCTATAGCATGAGATGTGATAGCCAACTCCTTCCCATTCCAATCCTGCGTCCCTTCCTACAGCATTAGATTTGATATCTCAATTCTTCTAATACCAAACCTGAGACCCTTCCTATAACATGAGATGTGATATTCAACTCCTTCCCATTCCAATCCTGAGACCCTTCCGAAAGCATGAGATGTGATATCTCAATGCTTCTTATACCAAACCTGAGACCCTTCCTATAGCATGAGATGTGATAAACAAATCCTTCCCATTCCAATCCTGTGACCCTTCCTATAGCATGAGATGTGATATCTCAATGCTTCTAATACCAAACCTGAGACCCTTCCTATAACATGAGATGTGATATTCAACTCCTTCCCATTCCAATCCTGAGACCCTTTCTATAGCATAAGATTTGATATCCAACTCCTTCCCATTCCAATCCTGAGACCCTTCCTATAGCATGAGTTGTGATATTTCAATCCTTCTAATACCAAACCTGAGACCCTTCCTATAACATGAAATCTGATATCCAATTCCTTCCCATTCCAAACCTGAGACCCTTCCTATAGCATGATATGTGATATCTCAATGCTTCTAATACCAAATCTGAGACCCGTCCAATAACATGAGATGTGATATTCAACTCCTTCCCATTACAATCCTGAGACCCTTCCTATATAATGAGATGTGATATATCAATGCTTCTAATACCAAACCTGTAACACGTCCTATAACATGAGATGTGATATCCAAATCCTTCGCCTTCCAAACCTGAGACCCTTCCTATAGCATGAGATGTGATATCCAACTCCTTCCCATTCCAATCCTGAGGCCTTCCGATAGCATATGTGGTATCTCAATGCTTCTAATACCAAACCTGAGACCCTTCCTATAGCATGAGATGTGATATCTCAATGCTTCTAATACAAAACCTGAGATCCTTCCTATAACATGACATGGGATATCCAACTCCTTCCCATTCCAATCCTGAGACCCTTCCTATAGCATGAGTTGTGATATCTCAATCCTTCTAATACCAAACCTGAGACCCTTCCTATAACATGAAATGTGATATCCAACTCCTTCCCATTCCAAACCTGAGACCCTTCCTATAACATGATATGTGATATCTCAATGCTTCTAATACCAAATCTGAGACCAGTCCAATAATATGAGATGTGATAATCAACTCTTTCCCATTCCAATCCTGAGACCCTTCCTATACCATGAGATGTGATATATCAATGCTTCTAATACCAAACCTGTAACCCGTCCTATAACATGAGATGTGATATCCAAATCCTTCGCCTTCCAAACCTGAGACCCTCCCTTTAGCATGAGATGTGATATCCAACTCCTTCCCATTCCGATCCTGATACCCTTCCGATAGCATGAGATGTGATATCTCAATGCCTTTAATATCAAACATGAGACTCTCCCTATAGCATGAGATGTGATATCCAACTCCTTCCGATTCCAAACCTGAGACCCTTCCTATAGCATGAGATGTGATATCTCAATGCTTGTAATACCAAACCTGAGACCCTTCCTATAGCATGAGATGTGATATTCAAGTCCTTCCCATTCCAATCCTGAGACCCTTCCTATTACATGAGATGTGATAACCAACTCCTTTCCATTCCAACCTGAGACCCTTCCGATAGCATGAGATGTGATATCTCAATGCTTCTAATATCAAACCTGAGACCCTCCCTATAGCATGAGATGTGATATCTCAATGCTTCTAATACCAAAGCTGAGACCCTTCCTATAACATGAGATGTGATATCCTACTCCTTCCCATTCCAAACCTGAGACTCTTCTTATAGCATGAAATGGGATATCCAACTCCTTCCTATTCCAATCCTGAGACCCTTACGATAGCAGAGATGTGATATCTCAATGCTTATACCAAACCTGAGATCCTTCCTATGGCATGAGATGTAATATCCAACTCTTTCCCATTCCAATCCTGAGACCCCTCCTATAGCATGCGATGTGATATCTCAATGCTTCTACCAAACCTCAGACCCTTCCTATAAGATGAGATGTGATATCCAACTCCTTCCCATTCCAATCCTGAGACCCTTCCTATTACATGAGATGTGATATCCAACTCCTTTCCATTCCAACCTGAGACCCTTCCGATAGCATGAGATGTGATATCTCAATGCTTCTAATATCAAACCTGAGACCCTCCCTATAGCATGAGATGTGATATCTCAATGCTTCTAATACCAAAGCTGAGACCCTTCCTATAACATGAGATGTGATATCCTACTCCTTCCCATTCCAAACCTGAGACTCTTCTTATAGCATGAGATGGGATATCCAACTCCTTCCTATTCCAATCCTGAGACCCTTACGATAGCAGAGATGTGATATCTCAATGCTTATACCAAACCTGAGATCCTTCCTATGGCATGAGATGTAATATCCAACTCTTTCCCATTCCAATCCTGAGACCCCTCCTATAGCATGCAATGTGATATCTCAATGCTTCTACCAAACCTCAGACCCTTCCTATAAGATGAGATGTGATATCCAACTCCTTTCCATTTCAATCCTGAGACCCTTCCTATACCATGAGATGTGACATCTCAATTCTTCTAATACCAAACCTGAGACCCTTCCTATAGCATGAGATGTGATAAACAAGTCCTTCCCATTCCGATACTGTGACCCTTCCTATAGCATGAGATGTGATATCTCAATGCTTCTAATACCAAACCTGGACTCTTCCTAAAGCATGAGATGTGATAGCCAACTCATTCCCAATCCAATCCTGCGTCCCTTCCTACAGAATGAGATTTGATATCTCAATCCTTCTAATACCAAACCTGGACTCTTCCTATAGCATGAGATGTGATAGCCAACTCGTTCCCATTCCAATCCTGCGTCCCTTCCTACAGCATTAGATTTGATATCTCAATGCTTCTAATACCAAACCTGAGACCCTTCCTATAACATGAGATGTGATATTCATCTCCTTCCCATTCCAATCCTGAGACCCTTCCGATAGCATGAGATGTGATATCTCAATGCTTCTTATACCAAACCTGAGACCCTTCCTATAGCATGAGATGTGATAGCCAACTCCTTCCGATTCCAAACCTGAGACCCTTCCTATAGCATGAGATGTGATATCTCAATGCTTGTAATACCAAACCTGAGACCCTTCCTATAGCATGAGATGTGATATTCAAGTCCTTCCCATTCCAATCCTGAGACCCTTCCTATTACATGAGATGTGATATCCAACTCCTTTCCATTCCAACCTGAGACCCTTCCGATAGCATGAGATGTGATATCTCAATGCTTCTAATATCAAACCTGAGACCCTCCCTATAGCATGAGATGTGATATCTCAATGCTTCTAATACCAAAGCTGAGACCCTTCCTATAACATGAGATGTGATATCCTACTCCTTCCCATTCCAAACCTGAGACTCTTCTTATAGCATGAAATGGGATATCCAACTCCTTCCTATTCCAATCCTGAGACCCTTACGATAGCAGAGATGTGATATCTCAATGCTTATACCAAACCTGAGATCCTTCCTATGGCATGAGATGTAATATCCAACTCTTTCCCATTCCAATCCTGAGACCCCTCCTATAGCATGCGATGTGATATCTCAATGCTTCTACCAAACCTCAGACCCTTCCTATAAGATGAGATGTGATATCCAACTCCTTCCCATTCCAATCCTGAGACCCTTCCTATTACATGAGATGTGATATCCAACTCCTTTCCATTCCAACCTGAGACCCTTCCGATAGCATGAGATGTGATATCTCAATGCTTCTAATATCAAACCTGAGACCCTCCCTATAGCATGAGATGTGAT
This sequence comes from Ambystoma mexicanum, assembly GCF_040938575.1. NCBI lineage: Eukaryota > Metazoa > Chordata > Amphibia > Caudata > Ambystomatidae > Ambystoma > Ambystoma mexicanum. The sequence continues at coordinate 559,421,725 of NC_090932.1, read as the reverse complement.
ATCTCAATGCTTCTAATACCAAAGCTGAGACCCTTCCTATAACATGAGATTTGATATCCTACTCCTTCCCATTCCAAACCTGAGACTCTTCTTATAGCATGAGATGGGATATCCAACTCCTTCCTATTCCAATCCTGAGACCCTTACGATAGCAGAGATGTGATATCTCAATGCTTATACCAAACCTGAGATCCTTCCTATGGCATGAGATGTAATATCCAACTCTTTCCCATTCCAATCCTGAGACCCCTCCTATAGCATGCAATGTGATATCTCAATGCTTCTACCAAACCTCAGACCCTTCCTATAAGATGAGATGTGATATCCAACTCCTTTCCATTCCAATCCTGAGACCCTTCCTATACCATGAGATGTGACATCTCAATTCTTCTAATACCAAACCTGAGACCCTTCCTATAGCATGAGATGTGATAAACAAGTCCTTCCCATTCCGATACTGTGACCCTTCCTATAGCATGAGATGTGATATCTCAATGCTTCTAATACCAAACCTGGACTCTTCCTAAAGCATGAGATGTGATAGCCAACTCATTCCCAATCCAATCCTGCGTCCCTTCCTACAGAATGAGATTTGATATCTCAATCCTTCTAATACCAAACCTGGACTCTTCCTATAGCATGAGATGTGATAGCCAACTCGTTCCCATTCCAATCCTGCGTCCCTTCCTACAGCATTAGATTTGATATCTCAATGCTTCTAATACCAAACCTGAGACCCTTCCTATAACATGAGATGTGATATTCATCTCCTTCCCATTCCAATCCTGAGACCCTTCCGATAGCATGAGATGTGATATCTCAATGCTTCTTATACCAAACCTGAGACCCTTCCTATAGCATGAGATGTGATAGCCAACTCCTTCCCATTCCAATCCTGCGTCCATTCTTACAGCATGAGATTTGATATCTCAATGCTTCTAATACCAAACCTGAGACCCTTCCTATAGCATGAGATGTGATATTCAACTCCTTCCCATTCCAATCCTGAGACCCTTCCTATACCATGAGATGTGATATTTCGATGCTTCTAACACCAAACCTGAGATCCTTCCTATAAAATGAGATGTGATATCTAACTCCTTCCCATTCCAAACCTGAGACCCTTCCTATAGCATAAGATGTGATATCCAGCTCCTTCCCATTCCAATCCTGGGACCCTTCCTATAGCATGAGTTGTGATGTCTCAATCCTTCTAATACCAAACCTGAGACCCTTCCTATAACATGAAATGTGATATCCAACTCCTTCCCATTCCAAACCCGAGACCCTTCCTATAGCATGATATGTGATATCTCAATGCTTCTAATACCAAACCTGAGACCCTTCCAATAACATGAGATGTGATATTCAACTCCTTCCCATTCCAATCCTGAGACCCTTCCTATGCATGAGATGTGATATATCAATGCTTCTAATACCAAACCTGTAACCCGTCCTATAACATGAGATGTGATATCCAAATCCTTCGCCTTCCAAAGCTGAGACCCTCCCTTTAGCATGAGATGTGATATCCAACTCCTTCCCATTCCAATCCAGATACCCTTCCGATAGCATGAGATGTGAATTCTCAATGCCTTTAATATCAAACATGAGACTCTCCCTATAGCATGAGATGTGATATCCAACTCCTTCCCATTCCAAACCTGAGACCCTTCCTATAGCATGAGATGTGATATCTCAATGCTTCTAATACAAAACTTGAGATCCTTCATATAACATGACATGTGCTATCCAACTCCTTCCCATTCCAATCCTGAGACCCTTCCTATAGCATGAGATGTGATATTTCAATGCTTGTAATACCAAACCTGAGACCCTTCCTATAGCATGAGATGTGATATCCAACTTCTTCCCATTCCAATCCTGAGGCCTTCCGATAGCATATGTGGTATCTCAATGCTTCTAATACCAAACCTGAGACCCTACCTATAGCATGAGATGTGATATCCAAGTCCTTTCCATTCCAATCCTGAGACCCTTCCTATTAAATGAGATGTGATATCCAACTCCTTCCCATTCCAACCTGAGACCCATTCGTATAGCATGCGATGGTATATCCAACTCCTTCCCATTCCAATCCTGAGACCCTTGCGATAGCATGAGATGTGATTTCTCAATGCTTCTACCAAAACTGAGACCCTTCCTATGGCATGAGATGTGATATTCAACTCCTTCCCATTCCAATCCTGAGACCCTTCCTATACCATGAGATGTGATATCTCAAAGCTTCTAATACCAAACCTGTAACCCGTCCTATAACATGAGATGTGATATCCAAATCCTTCCCTTCCAAACCTGAGACCCTCCCTTTAGCATGAGATGTGATATCCAACTCCTTCCCATTCCAATCCTGAGGCCTTCCGATAGCATGAGATGTGAAATCTCAATGCTTCTAATACCAAACCTGAGACCCTCCCTATAACATGAGATGGGATATCCAACTCCTTCCCATTCCAAACCTGAGACCCGTCCGATAGCATGAGATGTGATATCTCATTACTTCTAATACGAAACCCGACACCCTTCCTATAGCATGAGATGTGATATCCAACTCCTTCTTATTCCAATCCCGAGACCCTTACGATAGCAGAGATGTGATATCTCAATGCTTATACCAAACCTGAGACCCTTCCTATGGCATGAGATGTGATATCCAACTCCTTCCCATTCCAATCCTGAGACCCTTCCTATAGCATGAGTTGTGATATCTCAATCCTTCTAATACCAAACCTGAGTCCCTTCCTATAACAAGAGATCTGATATCCAACTCCTTCCCTTTCCAAACCTGAGACCCGTCCGATAGCATGAGATGTGATATCTCATTGCTTCTAATACCAAACCCGAGACCCTTCCTATAGCATGAGATGTGATATCCAACTCCTTCCTATTCCAATCCTGAGACCCTTACGATAGCAGAGATGTGATATCTCAATTCTTATACCAAACCTGAGACCCTTCCTATAACATGAGATGTGATATCTCAATGCTTCTAATACGAAAAATGAGATCCTTCCTATAACATGAGATGGGATATCCAACTCCTTCCCATTCCAATCCTGAGACCCTTCTGATAGCATGAGATGTGATATCTCAATGCTCTAATATCAAACCTGAGACCCTCCCTATAGCATGAGATGTGATATCCAAGTCCTTCCCATTCCAATCCTGAGACCCTTCCTATAGCATGAGATGTGATATCTCAATGCTTCTAATTCCAAACCTGAGATCCTTCCTATAACATGAGATGTGATGTCCTACTCCTTCCCATTCCAAACCTGGGACCCTTCTTATTTCATGAGATGGGATATCCAACTCCTTCCTATTCCAATCCTGAGACCCTTACGATAGCAGAGATGTGATATCTCAATGCTTATACCAAGCCTGAGATCCTTCCTATGGCATGAAGTGTAATATCCAACTCCTTCCCATTCCAATCCTGAGACCCTTCCTATAGCATGCGATGTGATATCTCAATGCTTCTACCAAACCTGAGACCCTTCCTATAAGATGAGATGTGATATCCAACTCCTTCCCATTCCAATTCTGAGACCGTTCCTATACCATGAGATGTGACATCTCAATGCTTCTAATACCAAACCTGAGACCCTTCCTACAGCATGAGATGTGATAAAGAAGTCCTTCCCATTCCGATACTGTGACCCTTCCTATAGCATGAGATGTGATATCTCAAAGCTTCTAATACCAAACCTGGATTCTTCCTATAGCATGAGATGTGATAGCCAACACCTTCCTATTCCAATCCTGCGCCCTTCCTACAGCATGAGATTTGATATCTCAATGCTTCTAATACCAAACCTGGACTCTTCCTATAGCATGAGATGTGATAGCCAACTCCTTCCCATTCCAATCCTGCGTCCCTTCCTACAGCATTAGATTTGATCTCTCAATGCTTCTAATACCAAACCTGAGACCCTTCCTATAACATGAGATGTGATATTCAACTCCTTCCCATTCCAATCCTGAGACCCTTCCGAAAGCATGAGATGTGATATCTCAATGCTTCTTATACCAAACCTGAGACCCCTCCTATAGCATGAGATGTGATAAACAACTCCTTTCCATTCCAATCCTGTGACCCTTCCTATAGCATGAGATGTGATATCTCAATGCTTCTAATACCAAACCTGAGACCCTTCCTATAACATGAGATGTGATATTCAACTCCTTCCCATTCCAATCCTGAGACCCTTTCTATAGCATAAGATGTGATATCCAACTCCTTCCCATTCGAATCCTGAGACCCTTCCTATAGCATGAGTTGTGATATCTCAATCCTTCTAATACCAAACCTGAGACCCTTCCTATAGCATGATATGTGATATCTCAATGCTTCTAATACCAAATCTGAGACCCGTCCAATAACATGAGATGTGATATATCAATGCTTCTAATACCAAACCTGTAACCCGTCCTATAACATGAGATGTGATATCCAAATCCTTCGCCTTCCAAACCTGAGACCCTCCCTTTAGCATGAGATGTGATATCCAACTCCTTCCCATTTCAATCCTGATACCCTTCCGATAGCATGAGATGTGATATCTCAATGCCTTTAATATCAAACATGAGACTCTCCCTATAGCATGAGATGTGATATCCAACTCCTTCCGATTCCAAACCTGAGACCCTTCCTATAGCATGAGATGTGATATCTCAATGCTTCTAATACAAAACCTGAGATCGTTCCTATAACATGACATGGGATATCCAACTCCTTCCCATTCCAATCCGGAGACCCTTCCTATTGCATGAGATGTGATATCTCAATGCTTGTAATACCAAACCTGAGACCCTTCCTATAGCATGAGATGTGATATCCAACTCCTTCCCATTCCAATCCTGAGCCCTTCCGATAGCATATGTGGTATCTCAATGCTTCTAATACCAAACCTGAGACCCTTCCTATAGCATGAGATGTGATATCTCAATGCTTCTAATACAAAACCTGAGATCGTTCCTATAACATGACATGGGATATCCAACTCCTTCCCATTCCAATCGGGAGACCCTTCCTATTGCATGAGATGTGATATCTCAATGCTTGTAATACCAAACCTGAGACCCTTCCTATAGCATGAGATGTGATATCCAACTCCTTCCCATTCCAATCCTGAGCCCTTCCGATAGCATATGTGGTATCTCAATGCTTCTAATACCAAACTTGAGACCCTTCCTATAGCATGAGATGTGATATCTCAATGCTTCTAATACAAAACCTGAGATCCTTCCTATAACATGACATGGGATATCCAACTCCTTCCCATTCCAATCCTGAGACCCTTCCTATAGCATTGTTAAGACGGATTTCTGAACTCTGTCCTGGTGGCGCAGAAGTTCAGAAGGCCAACCTAATTACTTGGAACAGGGTAACCTCTGGACAAGCCAGACCAATCAGGGTAGCGATCGCGGCGGTCAAGACTAGGTCTCAAGAGGGGTGAGGGTGACTGAAAGCCCGCAATGAGCACACAAAGCAAGGACACTTACAAACTACTCCAAACAGGTGTTATATTAAAAATATATACACATTTATTCCAAGGCCTTTAAAACAATGACCGTAGCGAGAAATCACAATATAACTCTAGTAAACCAACACATACCATACCAATACAATATATATACAAATACGAACAAGTCTCAAGCGTTAGATGCACGAAATGTGTAGTCCACCTAAAAGGGAAGGAAAACAGGCAGTGCGAAATAATGCTTAGACCCAGTCCGCCTTCAGAGGCACCTAACTAAAAGGAAGTCCGAGCCCTACGAAGAGGGGAGCCTTGTGCTCAAAAGTACCTGCACACGCTGGTGCCAACGGGCAAAAAGGGGAGTCTCTTGGAGGGAGTCAGGCAGTTCAGTTTAGTGCACAAATGAAGAAGAACAGAGTTCCGCGACTCAAGCGCAGCCTCCACTGTGGGCAGAAGCAGAGCGCGAGTACGGAAAGGCGTGCTGTTTTGACACAGCGGGGAAAAGCTATGGGCTCCTGCAGGAGGGCGACCAGTTCCTAGCTATGCTACTCACCGGTCCCCGATGCAAGCAGACCCAGGCTTCTCCGCGTCAGTTTCAGTCGCTGGCAGGTTCAGGAGAGCAGGGGACGTCTCGTCGTCGTGTTGATTCTGCAGCAGCAGAGTTGAGTTAAAGATGTCCCAAACGAAGTGAACCCGCACAGTTTGTTACCACAGCAGGGCAACGGAGCGGCTGTATGTATCTCAGTCAAATGTACACTACTCACTTCAGACCTGGGAACGCCAAGTGTACGAATCGTGTGAGAGTGACAAGGACTAGAAATACTACACAACCTGGCGGCGGTTACAGAGCAAGACTCCTGTGTAGGCTGGTCAGTCTGCTGGATGGCCCAGAGACACTTCCGAAGGCTTACGAGCAGGAGATGGTGAAGATGCCGAGAATAGCTGTTCCCGCTATTCCAAGGGTCGAAGTACCAGTACAGGCCTTCTGGTTCGATCAAAGGTAAAAAGGGTTTCACAAGGCGACAGCAGTGCAGAGGAGCAGTCCTTCAGCGGGTCACCAGCGATTCCTCGGTTCAGCCTCTTGGTTGCAGGATACTTGGCTCCTGTATTCCTTCGTTCGTGAGAACTCAGGAGATCGACATGGTAGTGGTGTTTCCAGCCCCCTCTTATCCACGGTTCCAAAACGGAGGGGACCCAATGGGAGATCCGCTCATCAACACTCACACCATACGTGGACCTATAACGGACCACGGTGGTCCCAGGCATTCACACCACCCTAGACTCTCTGGCACCCAGGATGTGTATTGGGACCAGACATCCCAGCCCACATCCTGGAGGCACACACAAGGCCTGTAGAAGCCTGCGAAAGCATCTGTGTTTCGCGGGAAAGTACATGCCCAAATAAGGAAGGCCCCGGGTCGGCTCGACCTGGGGAAGGTGAAGGGAGCAAGACGGTCAGCGGACAGGACAAAGGAGCCTTGTGGTCTGGCCATTTTGGGAGCCAGGCCACCATTTTGGGCTAAGCGCGAGAAACGCGCTTAAAACGCCAAAAGGAGCTCAAAACACAAGAAACGATCGCTGCCACCATTCCCGTCCGTGATTCACTTGCACCGATCAGTTACAATCCAAAAAGAGTATCTAGGGCCTGTAGAAGGCTAGAGACCCAAGAGAGCAGTAACTTAGCTTACAGTGCCCTCTTGTGTCATGTTGCACGAAAGCCGCAACATGATAAAAGAAACTACGGAAAACAGCGTTTCCCGGTACTGACTGTCTTAAGGGCATGTCAGTTTCCCCGTAAGAATGGAACGAAAGCCCAGAGGAGTGCGGCAGAAGGTTGCACTTCTCTGGCAAAGTCTAGATCAAGGTGAAAAACAACAGCAAAAAGTTTAGGGGTTGCCACATGGAAGGAAAATTACCCACAATTACGAAATCTTTCCTAACACTCGCCCCTCCCAGACTATGGACAGGGGGAACTAATCCACCCCTGAATGAGTCTCTTGTTCAGGTCGGTTAAACATTCTGGACAACCCATCAGCATTGCTATGTTGGACACCTGGCCTATGCTCAATAGTGAAGTCGAAGACTTGTAGACTTATGGACCACGTAAGCAACTTTGGATTCTCCCCCTTCATGTTCATTAGCCACTTTAAGGGCTTATGGTAGTTTGCACAGTGAAGTGGGTCCCATAGAGGTAGGGCCTCAGCTTCCGTAGGGCCCACACAACAGAGAAACATTCTTTCTCTACCGTGGACCATCTGAGCTCTCTGTCCTTAAGCTGGCGACTAATAAAACCAATAGGGTGTTCCTTACCCTTCTCATCTACTTGCGATAGTACAGCTCCTATCCCAGTGTCAGAGGCGTCCGTCTGCACGATAAAAGGTCTTTGATAATCAGGGGCCCTGAGGACAGGGGCCTGGCACAAGGAGTCTTTTAAGCCGTTGAAGGCCTTCTCACACTCGTCGGTCCAAGGTACCTTCTTGGGTTTCTTCGGAGTGGTGAGGGCAGTCAGAGGGGCAGCTATGGTGCCATAGTCTGCCACGAAATTGCGGTAATACCCCGTGAGTCCTAAGAAGGCTCTCACTTGGGTTTGTGTAGTGGGGGTAGGCCAGTCTTGTACTGCTTGTACTTTACTCGGTAGAGGCTGTATCCTCCCTCCACCTACTTCATGTCCAAGGTAAACCACTGAGCCTTGTCCAATCTGGCATTTACTAGCCTTTATGGTCAAGTGTGCTTTCTGAAGAGCCTGGAGCACAATCCCGAGGTGTTTCACATGGTCTTCCCAGGTGGCACTGAAAACTGCTATATCGTCCAGATATGCAAGACAGAATTCGTCCAACCCATTCAAAACATGATTCACAAGCCTCTGGAAAGTGGCAGGTGCATTCTTCAACCAGAACGGCATTACCCGGAATTGGTAAAGGCTGTCTGGAGTAGAAAATGCTGTCTTCTCCTTGGCATGTTCTGCTAAAGCTATTTGCCAATAGCCAGCAGTGAGGACAAAGGTGCTGAGGTACTTGGAGGCACCCAAAGTATCCACCAGCTCATCTGTTCGAGGCAAAGGGGTGTGCATCTGTCTTGGTGACAGCATTCAGAGCCCTGTAATCCATGCAGAACCTCAATTCAGAAGTGCCTGCCTTTGGAACCAAAACCACAGGGCTGGACCAAGGACTACTAGAGGGTTCAATCACCCCAAGGTTTAACATCGTGTTGACCTCGGTCTTAATATAAGACCGTACTTTGTCTGGCATCCTGTATCCCCTACTTTTGGTAGGTACACTGTCTCCTGTGTCTATGTTATGTTTGCACCAAGGTGTCAAACCAGGCGACTGTGAAAACAGGGGGGAAAACTGCCTAAGCAAACTTTTCACCTCAGCCTGCTGATCAGAAGTCAGGTGAGGGGCCACTCGGACACCCTCAAAGGAGCTATCTGAAGGACCGCTTTGGAACAGGTCGGGGAGAGGTTCAGACTCCTCTTCCTCAACATCTGAAGCCAGTAGCAGTGCTGCGATTTCGACTCTTGGGACGAAAGCCTTCAGCCTATTTACGTGAAACACTTTTGGAGCCTGTCCAGGCCTTCCAAGGTCCACTAAATAGTTAACCTCACCCAGGGGCTCCACCACTGTGTAAGGGCCTGACCATTTGTCCTGTAAAGCTCGAGGCCTTATGGGATTCATGATCAGGACTTGTTGACCAGGTGTAAAGTTGATGAGGGAAGCTTTCTGGTCGTACCAATGTTTCACCAGCGCTTGTCCTGCCTTCAATTTATCACTAGCCAAGCCCATCAGAAGTACCATCCGTTTTCTGAGCCCTAGCACATAATCTACTACGTTGGTAGTAACAGGGGGAGTAGGCATCTCCCATCCCTCCTTGACTATGGCTAAGGGTCCCCGTACAGGATGACCGAACAGAAGTTCGAAGGGGCTGAAGCCAACACCCTCCTGTGGTACCTCTCGGTAGGCAAACAGTAAGCATGGTAAAAGAAGATCCCATTTTCTTCTCTGAGGTTCTTCCAGAGCCCCAATCATGCTCTTTAACATTCTGTTGAAACGTTCCACCAGACCATTGGTCTGGGAGTGGTATGCAGAAGAGAACTTGTAGGTGACCCCACATTCTTTCCACATAGCCTGCATATACTTCGACATAAAGTTGCTGCCACGATCCGACACAACTTCTTTAGGGAAGCCAACCCTAGTAAATATGCCAAGTAACGCTTTTGCAACTGACTTGGCAGTTACAGTTTTCAATGGGATGGCCTCAGGATGTCTGGTTGCATGGTCGACCAGCACCAGGATAAACCTATTGCCTGAGGATGTTTGCGGGTCAAGGGGACCAACGATGTCGATCCCTACCCTTTCCAATGGTATTCCCACAACTGCGAGTGGTACCAATGGAGCTTGGATTGTCGAGCCAACCTTAACAGATAACTGGCAGGAGGCACAACTCCTGCAGTGACTTTCTACTTGTACCCCCATCTTGGGCCAGTAGAAGTGCATGGATAACCTTTGCTTGGTCCTCTTAATACCAAGGTGACCAGCAAGGGGCACTTCATGCGCCAACTGCAGGAGGAAGGGTCTTACAGCAAGGGGAACCACCAACCTCCTATGGTCTCCTTCTGTAGACTCTGTGGGCTCACTATACAGGAGTCCACCTTCCCAATAAATCCGATGCGTCCCAGGAGGTTCACCCTCAAGCTGGGAGCAGGCCTGTCTCCTTAGGCCTTCCAGAGACTGGCACTCACGTTGGCCTTTACTGAATTTGTCCCTATCAGAACCACCTTCTACTAACAAGTCTTTTAGTTCAGGATGGTCGTTGGGGTCAAATACTTCAGGCATCGCCACCTCCTCGTCAGGCCCGGGCGATTGACCAACATCCTCCACCGCAATGGTAGGCGAGCTCGGGGGAATATTCTCTTTCCCTCGTCTTGACTTGGTTCCTCCTTTGGCCTTGGGTTTCCCCTTCGGCTGGGGCGGCGTATTGGTCTTGGCCAATGCTGCCCGTGTTTGAGACCGTGTGTAGGGTCTTTCGGCAGTGTCTCCTACGAGCCCTAAAGCTCTGAGATCATTGCCTAACAAGACCTTTCCTGGGATGTTTCTCTGAATGCTCACTGGAATCCTGACTGCTGTACCATTTAAAGTAAGATTTACAGGTATTACTGGTAACATACGGAGTGGGCCGTCAGCCAACTTAGTGGGCATCAGAGTAGCTCTGGCAACTTCCTCTGAGTCTACCAAGGTAGAATCCACTACAGTTCGACTGCACCCACTATCCCTAAGAGCTGGAGTATCTACTCCATTGATCAGCACACAGTCTTTAAAGTAGTGCTTGGTATTATCTGGAATCCTAGCATAAGCCTCTGCGACTTTAGGCTCCCAGGAACCCAGGGACACTAAAACTACCTCAGCCTCTATCCCACTGGGAAATGAGTCTGAGGAGAAGGATGCTCCTGTAATCTCTTCTTCCTCGTAGGAGGAGAAGGCCAGATTAGCTGAGTGGACCCCCAAAGTTCTAACCTTACAGCGGGGATCCCCCTTCACGTGGTCAGTTGCTCCACAAGCAAAACAAGATCCATTGGGTCTGTTTACATAGGGAGGCTTATTGTAACCAGAGTTCTGTTTCGGAGGCTGACCTCCACTACCCTGTGAGTTCTCTTGTGTCGTACCCTTATTTTTCTTTTTGTGGCCCTTTTGAGAAGAAGATTTATCAGATTCTCCACCCTCCTTATCTTTGGACTTTTTCCCTTCCTCCTGCTTACCAGGATGAGTTTTGTCCTTAAGGGACACTCGATGTGACGCACATAAGTCCGCTGCAATGGCCAGCTTCTTAGGATCTATCTCCTTCGAATCGGCCAAATGCTGGTTAAGCTCCGGGGAAGAAGATGCAAAAATGTGTTCCAGCATGACAAGATTTATCATGCCTTCAAAGGTAGAAATCTTATAACCTTCTACCCAGCCAGTTAAGTTTTTTAAGGATTCAGTTACATAAGATACCCAAGTACCACCTTCTTTTTTCTTATACTCTCTGAATCGTTTCAAATATTGGGCCGGAGTCTTTCCAAACTTTAAAATGAGAGTTTGCTTTAACATTGCGAAATCAGCTCGCTCAGCCTTCGACATTTCCATAATGGCACTACAGCCAGAATGGGGCAGTCTGCTGAGTAACCAGGCAATCTTATCAGCATTGTCAACTTGTTGAACTTTGCATGCATACTCAAACACATTCAGCCAGTCCATAATGTCATTCCTTTCCTCATACACACTGAGCAGATCTTTCGGAAACCGTGGATGAGAGAAGGCCCCAGACCCATGTCCAGGACCCTTGGACCCATTTGCAAACTGAAGCTTGGCCAGTTCCAACTGGTGATCCCTGTCTTTCTGTTTTTCTGCCTGTTCGATTTTTAGTTTGGCTATGCTGAATTCAAGCTCCTTCTGGCTAAACCTCAGCTCTTGCTTCTTGAATTCAAGCATAGCCTCCCCTTCAGCACTGGCAGAGGAAACATTAGACATCTCATCCTCCCTGTCCTCGTGGTCGCGGTGGATCAGTGCAGCGGCAGAACCGTCGGTTCTACCAGTGAGAGCAGCCCCACCTCCTTCCGCACTGTCCTCAGAAGTTATAGCGTCAAGCTGCGCTTCTTGCCACGCCACGATTCTTTGGATCATATCCAATTTTGTGCCTTGAGAGGAAACACCTCTCTCCGCACAAATCTTTTTCAATGTTTCTGATTTGGAAGCATTTAAAGTTAACAAGGTATTTGTTTCCATACTGTTAGATAGGACTATGGCCTTTTTAAAGTTAAACTATAACAATTCACTACGTGTCCTGGTAGGAATAACTTAAAATGCCTTAGTTTGTGCGCAACACTGGATACCTTCAGTCGTATCCCACCGCTGTACACCAATTTGTTAAGACGGATTTCTGAACTCTGTCCTGGTGGCTCAGAAGTTCAGAAGGCCAACCTAATTACTTGGAACAGGGTAACCTCTGGACAAGCCAGAACAATCAGGGTAGCGATCGCGGCGGTCAAGACTAGGTCTCAAGAGGGGTGAGGGTGACTGAAAGCCCGCAATGAGCACACAAAGCAAGGACACTTACAAACTACTCCAAACAGGTGTTATATTAAAAATATATATACATTTATTCCAAGGCCTTTAAAACAATGACCGTAGCGAGAAATCACAATATAACTCTAGTAAACCAACACATACCATACCAATACAATATATATACAAATATGAACAGGTCTCAAGCGTTAGATGCACGAAATGTGTAGTCCACCTAAAAGGGAAGGAAAACAGGCAGTGCGAAATAATGCTTAGACCCAGTCCGCCTTCAGAGGCACCTAACTAAAAGGAAGTCCGAGCCCTACGAAGAGTGGAGCCTTGTGCTCAAAAGTACCTGCACACGCTGGTGCCAACGGGCAAAAAGGGGAGTCTCTTCGAGGGAGTCAGGCAGTTCAGTTTAGTGCACAAATGAAGAAGAACAGAGTTCCGCGACTCAAGCGCAGCCTCCACTGTGGGCAGAAGCAGAGCACGAGTACGGAAAGGCATGCTGTTTTGACACAGCGGGGAAAAGCTATGGGCTCCTGCGGGAGGGCGACCAGTTCCTAGCTATGCTACTCACCGGTCCCCGATGCAAGCAGACCCAGGCTTCTCCGCATCAGTTTCAGTCGCTGGCAGGTTCAGGAGAGCAGGGGACGTCTCGTCGTCGTGTTGATTCTGCAGCAGCAGAGTTGAGTTAAAGATGTCCCAAACGAAGTGAACCCGCACAGTTTGTTACCACAGCAGGGCAACGGAGCGGCCGTGTGTATCTCAGTCAAATGTACACTACTCACTTCAGACCTGGGAACGCCAAGTGTACGAATCGTGTGAGAGTGACAAGGACTAGAAATACTACACAACCTGGCGGCGGTTACCGAGCAAGACTCCTGTGTAGGCTGGTCAGTCTGCTGGATGGCCCAGAGACACTTCCGAAGGCTTACGAGCAGGATATGGTGAAGATGCCGAGATTAGCTGTTCCCGCTATTCCCAGGGTCGAAGTACCAGTACAGGCCTTCTGGTTCGATCAAAGGTAAAAAAGGTTTCACAAGGCGACAGCAGTGCAGAGGAGCAGTCCTTCAGCGGGTCACCAGCGATTCCTCGGTTCAGCCTCTTGGTTGCAGGATACTTGGCTCCTGTATTCCTTCGTTCGTGAGAACTCAGGAGATCGACATGGTAGTGGTGTTTCCAGCCCCCTCTTATCCACGGTTCCCTTCGCGCCAAAACGGAGGGGACCCAATGGGAGATCCGCTCATCAACACTCACACCATACGTGGACCTATCACGGACCACGGTGGTCCCAGGCATTCACACCACCCTAGACTCTCTGGCACCCAGGATGTGTATTGGGACCAGACATCCCAGCCCACATCCTGGAGGCACACACAAGGCCTGTAGAAGCCTGCGAAAGCATCTGTGTTTCGCGGGAAAGTACATGCCCAAATAAGGAAGGCCCCGGGTCGGCTCGACCTGGGGAAGGTGAAGGGAGCAAGACGGTCAGCGGACAGGACAAAGGAGCCTCGTGGTCTGGCCATTTTGGGAGCCAGGCCACCATTTTGGGCTAAGCGCGAGAAACGCGCTTAAAACGCCAAAAGGAGCTCAAAACACAAGAAACGATCGCTGCCACCATTCCCATCCGTGATTCACTTGCACCGATCAGTTACAATCCAAAAAGAGTATCTAGGGCCTGTAGAAGGCTAGAGACCCAAGAGAGCAGTAACTTAGCTTACAGTGCCCTCTTGTGTCATGTTGCACGAAAGCCGCAACATGATAAAAGAAACTACGGAAAACAGCGTTTCCCGGTACTGACTGTCTTAAGGGCATGTCAGTTTCCCCGTAAGAATGGAGCGAAAGCCCAGAGGAGTGCAGCAGAAGGCTGCACTTCTCTGGCAAAGTCTAGATCAAGGTGAAAAACAACAGCAAAAAGTTTAGGGGTTGCCACATGGAAGGAAAATTACCCACAATTACGAAATCTTTCCTAACAAGCATGAGTTGTGATATCTCAATCCTTCTAATACCAAACCTGAGACCCTTCCTATAACATGAAATGTGATATCCAACTCCTTCCCATTCCAAACCTGAGACCCTTCCTATAGCATGATATGTGATATCTCAATGCTTCTAATACCAAATCTGAGACCCGTCCAATAACATGAGATGTGATATTCAACTCCTTCCCATTCCAATCCTGAGACCCTTCCTATACCATGAGATGTGATATATCAATGCTTCTAATACCAAACCTGTAACCCGTCCTATAACATGAGATGTGATATCCAAATCCTTCGCCTTCCAAACCTGAGACCCTCCCTTTAGCATGAGATGTGATATCCAACTCCTTCCCATTCCAATCCTGATACCCTTCCGATAGCATGAGATGTGATATCTCAATGCCTTTAATTTCAAACATGAGACTCTCCCTATAGCATGAGATGTGATATCCAACTCCTTCCGATTCCAAACCTGAGACCATTCCTATAGCATGAGATGTGATATCTCAATGCTTCTAATACAAAACTTGTGATCCTTCCTATAACATGACATGGGATATCCAATCCTTCCCATTCCAATCCGGAGACCCTTCCTATAGCATGAGATGTGATATCTCAATGCTTGTAATACCAAACCTGAGACCCTTCCTATAGCATGAGATGTGATATCCACGTCCTTCCCATTCCAATCCTGAGACCCTTCCTATTACGAGAGATGTGATATCCAACTCCTTCCCATTCCAACCTGAGACCCTTCCGATAGCATGAGATGTGATATCTCAATGCCTCTAATATCAAACCTGAGACCCTCCCTATAGCATGAGATGTGATATCTCAATGCTTCTAATACCAAAGCTGAGACCCTTCCTATAACATGAGATGTGATATCCTACTCATTCCCATTCCAAACCTGAGACCCTTCTTATAGCATGAGATGGGATATCCAACTCCTTCCTATTCCAATCCTGAGACCCTTACGATAGCAGAGATGTGATATCTCAATGCTTATACCAAACCTGAGATCCTTCCTATGGCATGAGATGTAATATCCAACTCTTTCCCATTCCAATCCTGAGACCCCTCCTATAGCATGCGATGTGATATCTCAATGCTTCTACCAAACCTCAGACCCTTCCTATAAGATGAGATGTGATATCCAACTCCTTCCCATTCCAATCCTGAGACCCTTCCTATACCATGAGATGTGACATCTCAATTCTTCTAATACCAAACCTGAGACCCTTCCTATAGCATGAGATGTGATAAACAAGTCCTTCCCATTCCAATACTGTGACCCTTCCTATAGCATGAGATGTGATATCTCAATGCTTCTAATACCAAACCTGGACTCTTCCTAAAGCATGAGATGTGATAGCCAACTCCTTCCCATTCCAATCCTGCGTCCCTTCCTACAGCATGAGATTTGATATCTCAATGCTTCTAATACCAAACCTGGACTCTTCCTATAGCATCAGATGTGATAGCCAACTCGTTCCCATTCCAATCCAGCGTCCCTTCCTACAGCATTAGATTTGATATCTCAATGCTTCTAATACCAAACCTGAGACCCTTCCTATAACATGAGATGTGATATTCAACTCCTTCCCATTCCAATCCTGAGACCCTTCCGATAGCATGAGATGTGATATCTCAATGCTTCTTATACCAAACCTGAGACCCTTCCTATAGCATGAGATGTGATAAACAACTCCTTCCCATTCAAATCCTGTGACCCTTCCTATAGCATGAGATGTGATATCTTAATGCTTCTAATACCAAACCTGGACTCTTCCTATAGCATGAGATATGATAGCCAACTCCTTCCCATTCCAATCCTGCGTCACTTCTTACAGCATGAGATTTGATATCTCAATGCTTCCAATACCAAACCTGAGACCCTTCCTATAACATGAGATGTGATATTCAACTCCTTCCCATTCCAATCCTGAGACCCTTCCTATACCATGAGATGTGATATCTCGATGCTTCTAATACCAAACCTGAGATACTTCCTATAACATGAGATGTGATATCTAACTCCTTCCCATTCCAAACCTGAGACCCTTCCTATAGCATAAGATGTGATATCCAGCTGCTTTCCATTCCAATCCTGAGACCCTTCCTATAGCATGAGTTGTGATGTCTCAATCCTTCTAATACCAAACCTGAGACCCTTCCTATAACATGAAATGTGATATCCAACTCCTTCCCATTCCAAACCTGAGACCCTTCCTATAGCATGATATGTGATATCTCAATGCTTCTAATACCAAACCTGAGACCCTTCCAATAACATGAGATGTGATATTCAACTCCTTCCCATTCCAATCCTGAGACCCTTCCTATGCATGAGATGTGATATATCAATGCTTCTAATACCAAACCTGTAACCCGTCCTATAACATGAGATGTGATATCCAAATCCTTCGCCTTCCAAAGCTGAGACCTTCCCTTTAGCATGAGATGTGATATCCAACTCCTTCCCATTCCAATCCAGATACCCTTCCGATAGCATGAGATGTGAATTCTCAATGCCTTTAATATCAAACATGAGACTCTCCCTATAACATGAGATGTGATATCCAACTCCTTCCCATTCCAAACCTGAGACCCTTCCTATAGCATGAGATGTGATATCTCAATGCTTCTAATACAAAACCTGAGATCCTTCCTATAACATGACATGTGATATCCAACTCCTTCCCATTCCAATCCTGAGACCCTTCCTATAGCATGAGATGTGATATCTCAATGCTTGTAATACCAAACCTGAGACCCTTCCTATAGCATGAGATGTGATATCCAACTCCTTCCCATTCCAATCCTGAGGCCTTCCGATAGCATATGTGGTATCTCAATGCTTCTAATACCAAACCTGAGACCCTCCCTATAGCATGAGATGTGATATCCAAGTCCTTTCCATTCCAATCCTGAGACCCTTCTATTAAATGAGATGTGATATCCAACTCCTTCCCATTCCAACCTGAGACCCATTCGTATAGCATGCGATGGGATATCCAACTCCTTCCCATTCCAATCCTAAGACCTTTGCGATAGCATGAGATGTGATATCTCAATGCTTCTACCAAAACGGAGACCCTTCCTATGGCATGAGATGTGATATTCAACTCCTTCCCATTCCAATCCTGAGACCCTTCCTATACCATGAGATGTGATATCTCAAAGCTTCTAATACCAAACCTATAACCCGTCCTATAACATGAGATGTGATATTCAAATCCTTCCCCTTCCACACCTGAGACCCTCCCTTTAGCATGAGATGTAATATCCAACTCCTTCCCATTCCAATCCTGAGGCCTTCCGATAGCATGAGATGTGAAATCTCAATGCTTCTAATACCAAACCTGAGACCCTCCCTATAACATGAGATGGGATATCCAACTCCTTCCCATTCCAAACCTGAGACCCATCCGATAGCATGAGATGTGATATCTCATTACTTCTAATACGAAACCCGACACCCTTCCTATAGCATGAGATGTGATATCCAACTCCTTCTTATTCCAATCCCGAGACCCTTACGATAGCAGAGATGTGATATCTCAATGCTTATACCAAACCTGAGACCCTTCCTATGGCATGAGATGTGATATCCAACTCCTTCCCATTCCAATCCTGAGACCCTTCCTATAGCAGGAGTTGTGATATCTCAATCCTTCTAATTCCAAACCTGAGACCCTTCCTATAACAAGAGATCTGATATCCAACTCCTTCCCTTTCCAAACCTGAGACCCGTCCGATAGCATGAGATGTGATATCTGATTGCTTCTAATACCAAACCCGAGACCCTTCCTATAGCATGAGATGTGATATCCAACTCCTCCCTATTCCAATCCCGAGACCCTTACGATAGCAGAGATGTGATATCCCAATGCTTATACCAAACCTGAGACCCTTCCTATAACAGGAGATGTGATATCTCAATGCTTGTAATACCAAACCTGAGACCCTTCCTATAGCATGAGATGTGATATCCAACTCCTTCCCATTCCAATCCTGAGGCCTTCCGATAGCATGAGATGTGAAATCTCAATGCTTCTAATACCAAACATGAGACCCTCCCTATAGCATGAGATGTGATATCCAACTCCTTCCCATTCAAATCCTGAGACCCTTCCGATAGCATGAGATATGATATCTCAATGCTTCTTATACCAAACCTGAGACCCTTCCTATAGCATGAGATGTGATAAACAACTCCTTCCCATTCCAATCCTGTGACCCTTACTATAGCATGAGATGTGATATCGCAATGCTTCTAATACCAAACCTGGACTCTTCCTGTAGCCTGAGATGTGATATCTCAATCTTTCTAATACCAAACCTGAGACCCTTCCTATAAGAGGAGATGTGATATCCAACTCCTTCCCATTCCAAACCTGAGACCCTTCTTATAGCATGAGATGGGATATCCAACTCCTTCCTATTCCAATCCCGAGACCCTTATGATAGCAGAGATGTGATATCTCAATGCTTATATCAGACCTGAGACCCTTCCTATGGCATGAGATGTGATATCCAACTCCTTCCCATTCCAATTCTGAGATCCTTCCTATACCATGAGATGTGATATCTCAATGCTTCTAATACCAAACCTGTAACCAGACCCATAACATGAGATGTGATATCCAAATCCTTCCCCTTCCAATCCTGAGACCCTCCCTTTAGCATGAGATGTGACATCCAACTCCTTCCCATTCCAATCCTGAGACCCTTCCGATAGCATGAGATGTGATATCTGAATGCCTCTAATATCAAACCTGAGACCCTCCCTATAGCATGAGATGTGATATCCAAGTCCTTCCCATTCCAATCCTGATACCCTTCCTATAGCATGAGATGTGATATCTCAATGCTTCTAATACCAAACCTGAGACCCTTCCTATAACATGAGGTGTGATATCCTACCCCTTCCCATTCCAAACCCGAGACCCTTCTTATAGCATGAGATGGGATATCCAACTCCTTCCTATTCCAATCCTGAGACCCTTACGATAGCATGAGATGTGATATCTCAATGCTTCTACCAAACCTGAGACCCTTCCTATAGCATTAGATGTGATATCCAACTCCTTCCCATTCCAATCCTGAGACTCTTCCTATACAATGAGATGTGATATCTCAATGCTTCTAATACCATACCTGAGACCCGTCCTATGAAATGAGATGTGATATCCAAATCCTTCGCCTTCCAATCCAGATACCCTTCCGATAGCATGAGATGTGAATTCTCAATGCCTTTAATATCAAACATGAGACTCTCCCTATAGCATGAGATGTGATATCCAACTCCTTCCCATTCCAAACCTGAGACCCTTCCTATAGCATGAGATGTGATATCTCAATGCTTCTAATACAAAACCTTAGATCCTTCCTATAACATGACATGTGATATCCAACTCCTTCCCATTCCAATCCTGAGACCCTTCCTATAGCATGAGATGTGATATCTCAATGCTTGTAATACCAAACCTGAGACCCTTCCTATAGCATGAGATGTGATATCCAACTCCTTCCCATTCCAATCCTGAGGCCTTCCGATAGCATATGTGGTATCTCAATGCTTCTAATACCAAACCTGAGACCCTCCCTATAGCATGAGATGTGATATCCAAGTCCTTTCCATTCCAATCCTGAGACCCTTCCTATTAAATGAGATGTGATATCCAACTCCTTCCCATTCCAACCTGAGACCCATACGTATAGCATGCGATGGGATATCCAACTCCTTCCCATTCCAATCCTGAGACCTTTGCGATAGCATGAGATGTGATATCTCAATGCTTCTACCAAAATGGAGACCCTTCCTATGGCATGAGATGTGATATTCAACTCCTTCCCATTCCAATCCTGAGACCCTTCCTATACCATGAGATGTGATATCTCAAAGCTTCTAATACCAAACCTATAACCCGTCCTATAACATGAGATGTGATATTCAAATCCTTCCCCTTCCACACCTGAGACCCTCCCTTTAGCATGAGATGTAATATCCAACTCCTTCCCATTCCAATCCTGAGGCCTTCCAATAGCATGAGATGTGAAATCTCAATGCTTCTAATACCAAACCTGAGACCCTCCCTATAACATGAGATGGGATATCCAACTCCTTCCCATTCCAAACCTGAGACCCGTCCGATAGCATGAGATGTGATATCTCATTACTTCTAATACGAAACCCGACACCCTTCCTATAGCATGAGATGTGATATCCAACTCCTTCTTATTCCAATCCCGAGACCCTTACGATAGCAGAGATGTGATATCTCAATGCTTATACCAAACCTGAGACCCTTCCTATGGCATGAGATGTGATATCCAACTCCTTCCCATTCCAATCCTGAGACCCTTCCTATAGCATGAGTTGTGATATCTCAATCCTTCTAATTCCAAACCTGAGACCCTTCCTATAACAAGAGATCTGATATCCAACTCCTTCCCTTTCCAAACCTGAGACCCGTCCGATAGCATGAGATGTGATATCTCATTGCTTCTAATACCAAACCCGAGACCCTTCCTATAGCATGAGATGTGATATCCAACCCCTTCCTATTCCAATCCCGAGACCCTTACGATAGCAGAGATGTGATATCCCAATGCTTATACCAAACCTGAGACCCTTCCTATAACAGGAGATGTGATATCTCAATGCTTGTAATAACAAACCTGAGACCCTTCCTATAACATGAGATGTGATATCCAACTTCTTCCCATTCCAATCCTGAGGCCTTCCGATAGCATGAGATGTGAAATCTCAATGCTTCTAATACCAAACATGAGACCCTCCCTATAGCATGAGATGTGATATCCAACTCCTTCCCATTCAAATCCTGAGACCCTTTCGATAGCATGAGATGTGATATCTCAAAGCTTCTTATACCAAACCTGAGACCCTTCCTATAGCATGAGTTGTGATAAACAACTCCTTCCCATTCCAATCCTGTGACCCTTACTATAGCATGAGATGTGATATCGCAATGCTTCTAATACCAAACCTGGACTCTTCCTGTAGCATGAGATGTGATATCTCAATCCTTCTAATACCAAACCTGAGACCCTTCCTATAAGAGGAGATGTGATATCCAACTCCTTCCCATTCCAAACCTGAGACCCTTCTTATAGCATGAGATGGGATATCCAACTCCTTCCTATTCCAATCCCGAGACCCTTAGGATAGCAGAGATGTGATATCTCAATGCTTATATCAGACCTATGACCCTTCCTATGGCATGAGATGTGATATCCAACTCCTTCCCATTCCAATCCTGAGATCCTTCCTATACCATGAGATGTGATATCTCAATGCTTCTAATACCAAACCTGTAACCAGACCCATAACATGAGATGTGATATCCAAATCATTCCCCTTCCAAACCTGAGACCCTCCCTTTAGCATGAGATGTGATATCCAACTCCTTCCCATTCCAATTCTGAGACCCTTCCGATAGCATGAGATGTGATATCTGAATGCCTCTAATATCAAACCTGAGACCCTCCCTATAGCATGAGATGTGATATCCAAGTCCTTCCCATTCCAATCCTGATACCCTTCCTATAGCATGAGATGTGATATCTCAATGCTTCTAATACCAAACCTGAGACCCTTCCTATAACATGAGGTGTGATATCCTACTCCTTCCCATTCCAAACCAGAGACCCTTCTTATAGCATGAGATGGGATATCCAACTCCTTCCTATTCCAATCCTGAGACCCTTACGATAGCATGAGATGTGATATCTCAATGCTTCTACCAAACCTGAGACCCTTCCTATAGCATTAGATGTGATATCCAACTCCTTCCCATTCCAATCCTGAGACTCTTCCTATACAATGAGATGTGATATCTCAATGCTTCTAATACCATACCTGAGACCCGTCCTATGAAATGAGATGTGATATCCAAATCCTTCGCCTTCCAATCCAGATACCCTTCCGATAGCATGAGATGTGAATTCTCAATGCCTTTAATATCAAACATGAGACTCTCCCTATAGCATGAGATGTGATATCCAACTCCTTCCCATTCCAAACCTGAGACCCTTCCTATAGCATGAGATGTGATATCTCAATGCTTCTAATACAAAACCTTAGATCCTTCCTATAACATGACATGTGATATCCAACTCCTTCCCATTCCAATCCTGAGACCCTTCCTATAGCATGAGATGTGATATCTCAATGCTTGTAATACCAAACCTGAGACCCTTCCTATAGCATGAGATGTGATATCCAACTCCTTCCCATTCCAATCCTGAGGCCTTCCGATAGCATATGTGGTATCTCAATGCTTCTAATACCAAACCTGAGACCCTCCCTATAGCATGAGATGTGATATCCAAGTCCTTTCCATTCCAATCCTGAGACCCTTCCTATTAAATGAGATGTGATATCCAACTCCTTCCCATTCCAACCTGAGACCCATACGTATAGCATGCGATGGGATATCCAACTCCTTCCCATTCCAATCCTGAGACCTTTGCGATAGCATGAGATGTGATATCTCAATGCTTCTACCAAAATGGAGACCCTTCCTATGGCATGAGATGTGATATTCAACTCCTTCCCATTCCAATCCTGAGACCCTTCCTATACCATGAGATGTGATATCTCAAAGCTTCTAATACCAAACCTATAACCCGTCCTATAACATGAGATGTGATATTCAAATCCTTCCCCTTCCACACCTGAGACCCTCCCTTTAGCATGAGATGTAATATCCAACTCCTTCCCATTCCAATCCTGAGGCCTTCCAATAGCATGAGATGTGAAATCTCAATGCTTCTAATACCAAACCTGAGACCCTCCCTATAACATGAGATGGGATATCCAACTCCTTCCCATTCCAAACCTGAGACCCGTCCGATAGCATGAGATGTGATATCTCATTACTTCTAATACGAAACCCGACACCCTTCCTATAGCATGAGATGTGATATCCAACTCCTTCTTATTCCAATCCCGAGACCCTTACGATAGCAGAGATGTGATATCTCAATGCTTATACCAAACCTGAGACCCTTCCTATGGCATGAGATGTGATATCCAACTCCTTCCCATTCCAATCCTGAGACCCTTCCTATAGCATGAGATGTGATATCTCAATGCTTGTAATACCAAACCTGAGACCCTTCCTATAGCATGAGATGTGATATCCAACTCCTTCCCATTCCAATCCTGAGGCCTTCCGATAGCATATGTGGTATCTCAATGCTTCTAATACCAAACCTGAGACCCTCCCTATAGCATGAGATGTGATATCCAAGTCCTTTCCATTCCAATCCTGAGACCCTTCCTATTAAATGAGATGTGATATCCAACTCCTTCCCATTCCAACCTGAGACCCATACGTATAGCATGCGATGGGATATCCAACTCCTTCCCATTCCAATCCTGAGACCTTTGCGATAGCATGAGATGTGATATCTCAATGCTTCTACCAAAATGGAGACCCTTCCTATGGCATGAGATGTGATATTCAACTCCTTCCCATTCCAATCCTGAGACCCTTCCTATACCATGAGATGTGATATCTCAAAGCTTCTAATACCAAACCTATAACCCGTCCTATAACATGAGATGTGATATTCAAATCCTTCCCCTTCCACACCTGAGACCCTCCCTTTAGCATGAGATGTAATATCCAACTCCTTCCCATTCCAATCCTGAGGCCTTCCAATAGCATGAGATGTGAAATCTCAATGCTTCTAATACCAAACCTGAGACCCTCCCTATAACATGAGATGGGATATCCAACTCCTTCCCATTCCAAACCTGAGACCCGTCCGATAGCATGAGATGTGATATCTCATTACTTCTAATACGAAACCCGACACCCTTCCTATAGCATGAGATGTGATATCCAACTCCTTCTTATTCCAATCCCGAGACCCTTACGATAGCAGAGATGTGATATCTCAATGCTTATACCAAACCTGAGACCCTTCCTATGGCATGAGATGTGATATCCAACTCCTTCCCATTCCAATCCTGAGACCCTTCCTATAGCATGAGTTGTGATATCTCAATCCTTCTAATTCCAAACCTGAGACCCTTCCTATAACAAGAGATCTGATATCCAACTCCTTCCCTTTCCAAACCTGAGACCCGTCCGATAGCATGAGATGTGATATCTCATTGCTTCTAATACCAAACCCGAGACCCTTCCTATAGCATGAGATGTGATATCCAACCCCTTCCTATTCCAATCCCGAGACCCTTACGATAGCAGAGATGTGATATCCCAATGCTTATACCAAACCTGAGACCCTTCCTATAACAGGAGATGTGATATCTCAATGCTTGTAATAACAAACCTGAGACCCTTCCTATAACATGAGATGTGATATCCAACTCCTTCCCATTCCAATCCTGAGGCCTTCCGATAGCATGAGATGTGAAATCTCAATGCTTCTAATACCAAACATGAGACCCTCCCTATAGCATGAGATGTGATATCCAACTCCTTCCCATTCAAATCCTGAGACCCTTTCGATAGCATGAGATGTGATATCTCAAAGCTTCTTATACCAAACCTGAGACCCTTCCTATAGCATGAGTTGTGATAAACAACTCCTTCCCATTCCAATCCTGTGACCCTTACTATAGCATGAGATGTGATATCGCAATGCTTCTAATACCAAACCTGGACTCTTCCTGTAGCATGAGATGTGATATCTCAATCCTTCTAATACCAAACCTGAGACCCTTCCTATAAGAGGAGATGTGATATCCAACTCCTTCCCATTCCAAACCTGAGACCCTTCTTATAGCATGAGATGGGATATCCAACTCCTTCCTATTCCAATCCCGAGACCCTTAGGATAGCAGAGATGTGATATCTCAATGCTTATATCAGACCTATGACCCTTCCTATGGCATGAGATGTGATATCCAACTCCTTCCCATTCCAATCCTGAGATCCTTCCTATACCATGAGATGTGATATCTCAATGCTTCTAATACCAAACCTGTAACCAGACCCATAACATGAGATGTGATATCCAAATCCTTCCCCTTCCAAACCTGAGACCCTCCCTTTAGCATGAGATGTGATATCCAACTCCTTCCCATTCCAATTCTGAGACCCTTCCGATAGCATGAGATGTGATATCTGAATGCCTCTAATATCAAACCTGAGACCCTCCCTATAGCATGAGATGTGATATCCAAGTCCTTCCCATTCCAATCCTGATACCCTTCCTATAGCATGAGATGTGATATCTCAATGCTTCTAATACCAAACCTGAGACCCTTCCTATAACATGAGGTGTGATATCCTACTCCTTCCCATTCCAAACCAGAGACCCTTCTTATAGCATGAGATGGGATATCCAACTCCTTCCTATTCCAATCCTGAGACCCTTACGATAGCATGAGATGTGATATCTCAATGCTTCTACCAAACCTGAGACCCTTCCTATAGCATTAGATGTGATATCCAACTCCTTCCCATTCCAATCCTGAGACTCTTCCTATACAATGAGATGTGATATCTCAATGCTTCTAATACCATACCTGAGACCCGTCCTATGAAATGAGATGTGATATCCAAATCCTTCGCCTTCCAATCCAGATACCCTTCCGATAGCATGAGATGTGAATTCTCAATGCCTTTAATATCAAACATGAGACTCTCCCTATAGCATGAGATGTGATATCCAACTCCTTCCCATTCCAAACCTGAGACCCTTCCTATAGCATGAGATGTGATATCTCAATGCTTCTAATACAAAACCTTAGATCCTTCCTATAACATGACATGTGATATCCAACTCCTTCCCATTCCAATCCTGAGACCCTTCCTATAGCATGAGATGTGATATCTCAATGCTTGTAATACCAAACCTGAGACCCTTCCTATAGCATGAGATGTGATATCCAACTCCTTCCCATTCCAATCCTGAGGCCTTCCGATAGCATATGTGGTATCTCAATGCTTCTAATACCAAACCTGAGACCCTCCCTATAGCATGAGATGTGATATCCAAGTCCTTTCCATTCCAATCCTGAGACCCTTCCTATTAAATGAGATGTGATATCCAACTCCTTCCCATTCCAACCTGAGACCCATACGTATAGCATGCGATGGGATATCCAACTCCTTCCCATTCCAATCCTGAGACCTTTGCGATAGCATGAGATGTGATATCTCAATGCTTCTACCAAAATGGAGACCCTTCCTATGGCATGAGATGTGATATTCAACTCCTTCCCATTCCAATCCTGAGACCCTTCCTATACCATGAGATGTGATATCTCAAAGCTTCTAATACCAAACCTATAACCCGTCCTATAACATGAGATGTGATATTCAAATCCTTCCCCTTCCACACCTGAGACCCTCCCTTTAGCATGAGATGTAATATCCAACTCCTTCCCATTCCAATCCTGAGGCCTTCCAATAGCATGAGATGTGAAATCTCAATGCTTCTAATACCAAACCTGAGACCCTCCCTATAACATGAGATGGGATATCCAACTCCTTCCCATTCCAAACCTGAGACCCGTCCGATAGCATGAGATGTGATATCTCATTACTTCTAATACGAAACCCGACACCCTTCCTATAGCATGAGATGTGATATCCAACTCCTTCTTATTCCAATCCCGAGACCCTTACGATAGCAGAGATGTGATATCTCAATGCTTATACCAAACCTGAGACCCTTCCTATGGCATGAGATGTGATATCCAACTCCTTCCCATTCCAATCCTGAGACCCTTCCTATAGCATGAGTTGTGATATCTCAATCCTTCTAATTCCAAACCTGAGACCCTTCCTATAACAAGAGATCTGATATCCAACTCCTTCCCTTTCCAAACCTGAGACCCGTCCGATAGCATGAGATGTGATATCTCATTGCTTCTAATACCAAACCCGAGACCCTTCCTATAGCATGAGATGTGATATCCAACCCCTTCCTATTCCAATCCCGAGACCCTTACGATAGCAGAGATGTGATATCCCAATGCTTATACCAAACCTGAGACCCTTCCTATAACAGGAGATGTGATATCTCAATGCTTGTAATAACAAACCTGAGACCCTTCCTATAACATGAGATGTGATATCCAACTCCTTCCCATTCCAATCCTGAGGCCTTCCGATAGCATGAGATGTGAAATCTCAATGCTTCTAATACCAAACATGAGACCCTCCCTATAGCATGAGATGTGATATCCAACTCCTTCCCATTCAAATCCTGAGACCCTTTCGATAGCATGAGATGTGATATCTCAAAGCTTCTTATACCAAACCTGAGACCCTTCCTATAGCATGAGTTGTGATAAACAACTCCTTCCCATTCCAATCCTGTGACCCTTACTATAGCATGAGATGTGATATCGCAATGCTTCTAATACCAAACCTGGACTCTTCCTGTAGCATGAGATGTGATATCTCAATCCTTCTAATACCAAACCTGAGACCCTTCCTATAAGAGGAGATGTGATATCCAACTCCTTCCCATTCCAAACCTGAGACCCTTCTTATAGCATGAGATGGGATATCCAACTCCTTCCTATTCCAATCCCGAGACCCTTAGGATAGCAGAGATGTGATATCTCAATGCTTATATCAGACCTATGACCCTTCCTATGGCATGAGATGTGATATCCAACTCCTTCCCATTCCAATCCTGAGATCCTTCCTATACCATGAGATGTGATATCTCAATGCTTCTAATACCAAACCTGTAACCAGACCCATAACATGAGATGTGATATCCAAATCCTTCCCCTTCCAAACCTGAGACCCTCCCTTTAGCATGAGATGTGATATCCAACTCCTTCCCATTCCAATTCTGAGACCCTTCCGATAGCATGAGATGTGATATCTGAATGCCTCTAATATCAAACCTGAGACCCTCCCTATAGCATGAGATGTGATATCCAAGTCCTTCCCATTCCAATCCTGATACCCTTCCTATAGCATGAGATGTGATATCTCAATGCTTCTAATACCAAACCTGAGACCCTTCCTATAACATGAGGTGTGATATCCTACTCCTTCCCATTCCAAACCCGAGACCCTTCTTATAGCATGAGATGGGATATCCAACTCCTTCCTATTCCAATCCTGAGACCCTTACGATAGCATGAGATGTGATATCTCAATGCTTCTACCAAACCTGAGACCCTTCCTATAGCATTAGATGTGATATCCAACTCCTTCCCATTCCAATCCTGAGACCCTTCCTATACAATGAGATGTGATATCTCAATGCTTCTAATACCATACCTGAGACCCGTCCTATGAAATGAGATGTGATATCCAAATCCTTCCCTTTCCAAACCTGAGCTCCTTCCTATAGCATGAGATTTGATATCTCAATGCTTCTAATCCGAAACCTGAGATCCTTCCTATAACATGAGATGGGATATCCAACTCCTTCCCATTCCAATCCCGAGACCCTTCCTATAGCATGAGATGTGATATCTCAATGATTGTAATACCAAACCTGAGACCCTTCCTATAGCATGAGATGTGATATCCAACTCCTTCCCATTCCAATCCTGAGGCCTTCCGATAGCATATGTGGTATCTCAATGCTTCTAATACCATACTTGAGACCTTCCCTATAGCATGAGATGTGATATCCAAGTCCTTCTCATTCCAATCCTGAGAACCTTCCTATTACATGAGATGTGATATCCAACTCCTTCCCATTCCAACCTGAGACCCTTCCTATAGCATGCAATGGGATATCCAACTCCTTCCCATTCCAATCCTGAGACCCTTCCGATAGCATGAGATGTGATATCTCAAAGCTTCTACCAAAACTGAGACCCTTCCTATGGCATGAGATGTGATATCCAACTCCTTCCCATTCCAAACCTGAGACCCTTCCTATAGCATGAGATGTGATATCCAACTACTTCCCATTCCAATCCTGAGTACCTTCCTATAGCATGAGTTGTGATAGCTCAATCCTTCTAATACCAAACCTGAGACCCTTCCTATAACATGAGATGTGATATCCAACTCCTACCCATTCCAAACATGAGACCCGTCCTATACTATGAGATGTGATATCCAACTCCTTCCCATTCCAATCCTGAGACCCTTCCAATAGCATGAGATGTGATATCTCAATGCTTCTTCTACCAAACCTGAGACCCTTCCTATAACATGAGATGTGATATCCAGCTCCTACCCATTCCAAACCTGAGACCTGTCCTATACTATGAGATGTGATATCCAACTCCTTCCCATTCCAATCCTGTGTCCCTTCCTACAGCATGAGATTTGATATCTCAATGCTGCTAATACCAAACCTGAGACCCTTCCTATAACATGAGATGTGATATTCAACTCCTTCCCATTCCAATCCTGAGACCCTTCCTATACCATGAGATGTGATATCTCGATGCTTCTAATACCAAACCTGAGATCCTTCCTATAACATGAGATGTGATATCTAACTCCTTCCCATTCCAAACCTGAGACCCTTCCTATAGCATAAGATGTGATATCCAACTCCTTCCCATTCCAATCCTGAGACCCTTCCTATAGCATGAGTTGTGATATCTCAATCCTTCTAATACCAAACCTGAGACCCTTCCTATAACAAGAGATCTGATATCCAACTCCTTCCCATTCCAAACCTGTGAGCCGTCCGATAGCATGAGATGTGATATCTCATTGCTTCTAATACCAAACCCGACACCCTTCCTATAGCATGAGATGTGATATCCAACTCCTTCCCATTCCAATCCTGAGACCTTTGCGATAGCATGAGATGTGATATCTCAATGCTTCTACCAAAATGGAGACCCTTCCTATGGCATGAGATGTGATATTCAACTCCTTCCCATTCCAATCCTGAGACCCTTCCTATACCATGAGATGTGATATCTCAAAGCTTCTAATACCAAACCTATAACCCGTCCTATAACATGAGATGTGATATTCAAATCCTTCCCCTTCCACACCTGAGACCCTCCCTTTAGCATGAGATGTAATATCCAACTCCTTCCCATTCCAATCCTGAGGCCTTCCAATAGCATGAGATGTGAAATCTCAATGCTTCTAATACCAAACCTGAGACCCTCCCTATAACATGAGATGGGATATCCAACTCCTTCCCATTCCAAACCTGAGACCCGTCCGATAGCATGAGATGTGATATCTCATTACTTCTAATACGAAACCCGACACCCTTCCTATAGCATGAGATGTGACATCCAACTCCTTCTTATTCCAATCCCGAGACCCTTACGATAGCAGAGATGTGATATCTCAATGCTTATACCAAACCTGAGACCCTTCCTATGGCATGAGATGTGATATCCAACTCCTTCCCATTCCAATCCTGAGACCCTTCCTATAGCATGAGATGTGATATCTCAATGCTTGTAATACCAAACCTGAGACCCTTCCTATAGCATGAGATGTGATATCCAACTCCTTCCCATTCCAATCCTGAGGCCTTCCGATAGCATATGTGGTATCTCAATGCTTCTAATACCAAACCTGAGACCCTCCCTATAGCATGAGATGTGATATCCAAGTCCTTTCCATTCCAATCCTGAGACCCTTCCTATTAAATGAGATGTGATATCCAACTCCTTCCCATTCCAACCTGAGACCCATACGTATAGCATGCGATGGGATATCCAACTCCTTCCCATTCCAATCCTGAGACCTTTGCGATAGCATGAGATGTGATATCTCAATGCTTCTACCAAAATGGAGACCCTTCCTATGGCATGAGATGTGATATTCAACTCCTTCCCATTCCAATCCTGAGACCCTTCCTATACCATGAGATGTGATATCTCAAAGCTTCTAATACCAAACCTATAACCCGTCCTATAACATGAGATGTGATATTCAAATCCTTCCCCTTCCACACCTGAGACCCTCCCTTTAGCATGAGATGTAATATCCAACTCCTTCCCATTCCAATCCTGAGGCCTTCCAATAGCATGAGATGTGAAATCTCAATGCTTCTAATACCAAACCTGAGACCCTCCCTATAACATGAGATGGGATATCCAACTCCTTCCCATTCCAAACCTGAGACCCGTCCGATAGCATGAGATGTGATATCTCATTACTTCTAATACGAAACCCGACACCCTTCCTATAGCATGAGATGTGATATCCAACTCCTTCTTATTCCAATCCCGAGACCCTTACGATAGCAGAGATGTGATATCTCAATGCTTATACCAAACCTGAGACCCTTCCTATGGCATGAGATGTGATATCCAACTCCTTCCCATTCCAATCCTGAGACCCTTCCTATAGCATGAGTTGTGATATCTCAATCCTTCTAATTCCAAACCTGAGACCCTTCCTATAACAAGAGATCTGATATCCAACTCCTTCCCTTTCCAAACCTGAGACCCGTCCGATAGCATGAGATGTGATATCTCATTGCTTCTAATACCAAACCCGAGACCCTTCCTATAGCATGAGATGTGATATCCAACCCCTTCCTATTCCAATCCCGAGACCCTTACGATAGCAGAGATGTGATATCCCAATGCTTATACCAAACCTGAGACCCTTCCTATAACAGGAGATGTGATATCTCAATGCTTGTAATAACAAACCTGAGACCCTTCCTATAACATGAGATGTGATATCCAACTCCTTCCCATTCCAATCCTGAGGCCTTCCGATAGCATGAGATGTGAAATCTCAATGCTTCTAATACCAAACATGAGACCCTCCCTATAGCATGAGATGTGATATCCAACTCCTTCCCATTCAAATCCTGAGACCCTTTCGATAGCATGAGATGTGATATCTCAAAGCTTCTTATACCAAACCTGAGACCCTTCCTATAGCATGAGTTGTGATAAACAACTCCTTCCCATTCCAATCCTGTGACCCTTACTATAGCATGAGATGTGATATCGCAATGCTTCTAATACCAAACCTGGACTCTTCCTGTAGCATGAGATGTGATATCTCAATCCTTCTAATACCAAACCTGAGACCCTTCCTATAAGAGGAGATGTGATATCCAACTCCTTCCCATTCCAAACCTGAGACCCTTCTTATAGCATGAGATGGGATATCCAACTCCTTCCTATTCCAATCCCGAGACCCTTAGGATAGCAGAGATGTGATATCTCAATGCTTATATCAGACCTATGACCCTTCCTATGGCATGAGATGTGATATCCAACTCCTTCCCATTCCAATCCTGAGATCCTTCCTATACCATGAGATGTGATATCTCAATGCTTCTAATACCAAACCTGTAACCAGACCCATAACATGAGATGTGATATCCAAATCCTTCCCCTTCCAAACCTGAGACCCTCCCTTTAGCATGAGATGTGATATCCAACTCCTTCCCATTCCAATTCTGAGACCCTTCCGATAGCATGAGATGTGATATCTGAATGCCTCTAATATCAAACCTGAGACCCTCCCTATAGCATGAGATGTGATATCCAAGTCCTTCCCATTCCAATCCTGATACCCTTCCTATAGCATGAGATGTGATATCTCAATGCTTCTAATACCAAACCTGAGACCCTTCCTATAACATGAGGTGTGATATCCTACTCCTTCCCATTCCAAACCAGAGACCCTTCTTATAGCATGAGATGGGATATCCAACTCCTTCCTATTCCAATCCTGAGACCCTTACGATAGCATGAGATGTGATATCTCAATGCTTCTACCAAACCTGAGACCCTTCCTATAGCATTAGATGTGATATCCAACTCCTTCCCATTCCAATCCTGAGACTCTTCCTATACAATGAGATGTGATATCTCAATGCTTCTAATACCATACCTGAGACCCGTCCTATGAAATGAGATGTGATATCCAAATCCTTCGCCTTCCAATCCAGATACCCTTCCGATAGCATGAGATGTGAATTCTCAATGCCTTTAATATCAAACATGAGACTCTCCCTATAGCATGAGATGTGATATCCAACTCCTTCCCATTCCAAACCTGAGACCCTTCCTATAGCATGAGATGTGATATCTCAATGCTTCTAATACAAAACCTTAGATCCTTCCTATAACATGACATGTGATATCCAACTCCTTCCCATTCCAATCCTGAGACCCTTCCTATAGCATGAGATGTGATATCTCAATGCTTGTAATACCAAACCTGAGACCCTTCCTATAGCATGAGATGTGATATCCAACTCCTTCCCATTCCAATCCTGAGGCCTTCCGATAGCATATGTGGTATCTCAATGCTTCTAATACCAAACCTGAGACCCTCCCTATAGCATGAGATGTGATATCCAAGTCCTTTCCATTCCAATCCTGAGACCCTTCCTATTAAATGAGATGTGATATCCAACTCCTTCCCATTCCAACCTGAGACCCATACGTATAGCATGCGATGGGATATCCAACTCCTTCCCATTCCAATCCTGAGACCTTTGCGATAGCATGAGATGTGATATCTCAATGCTTCTACCAAAATGGAGACCCTTCCTATGGCATGAGATGTGATATTCAACTCCTTCCCATTCCAATCCTGAGACCCTTCCTATACCATGAGATGTGATATCTCAAAGCTTCTAATACCAAACCTATAACCCGTCCTATAACATGAGATGTGATATTCAAATCCTTCCCCTTCCACACCTGAGACCCTCCCTTTAGCATGAGATGTAATATCCAACTCCTTCCCATTCCAATCCTGAGGCCTTCCAATAGCATGAGATGTGAAATCTCAATGCTTCTAATACCAAACCTGAGACCCTCCCTATAACATGAGATGGGATATCCAACTCCTTCCCATTCCAAACCTGAGACCCGTCCGATAGCATGAGATGTGATATCTCATTACTTCTAATACGAAACCCGACACCCTTCCTATAGCATGAGATGTGATATCCAACTCCTTCTTATTCCAATCCCGAGACCCTTACGATAGCAGAGATGTGATATCTCAATGCTTATACCAAACCTGAGACCCTTCCTATGGCATGAGATGTGATATCCAACTCCTTCCCATTCCAATCCTGAGACCCTTCCTATAGCATGAGTTGTGATATCTCAATCCTTCTAATTCCAAACCTGAGACCCTTCCTATAACAAGAGATCTGATATCCAACTCCTTCCCTTTCCAAACCTGAGACCCGTCCGATAGCATGAGATGTGATATCTCATTGCTTCTAATACCAAACCCGAGACCCTTCCTATAGCATGAGATGTGATATCCAACCCCTTCCTATTCCAATCCCGAGACCCTTACGATAGCAGAGATGTGATATCCCAATGCTTATACCAAACCTGAGACCCTTCCTATAACAGGAGATGTGATATCTCAATGCTTGTAATAACAAACCTGAGACCCTTCCTATAACATGAGATGTGATATCCAACTCCTTCCCATTCCAATCCTGAGGCCTTCCGATAGCATGAGATGTGAAATCTCAATGCTTCTAATACCAAACATGAGACCCTCCCTATAGCATGAGATGTGATATCCAACTCCTTCCCATTCAAATCCTGAGACCCTTTCGATAGCATGAGATGTGATATCTCAAAGCTTCTTATACCAAACCTGAGACCCTTCCTATAGCATGAGTTGTGATAAACAACTCCTTCCCATTCCAATCCTGTGACCCTTACTATAGCATGAGATGTGATATCGCAATGCTTCTAATACCAAACCTGGACTCTTCCTGTAGCATGAGATGTGATATCTCAATCCTTCTAATACCAAACCTGAGACCCTTCCTATAAGAGGAGATGTGATATCCAACTCCTTCCCATTCCAAACCTGAGACCCTTCTTATAGCATGAGATGGGATATCCAACTCCTTCCTATTCCAATCCCGAGACCCTTAGGATAGCAGAGATGTGATATCTCAATGCTTATATCAGACCTATGACCCTTCCTATGGCATGAGATGTGATATCCAACTCCTTCCCATTCCAATCCTGAGATCCTTCCTATACCATGAGATGTGATATCTCAATGCTTCTAATACCAAACCTGTAACCAGACCCATAACATGAGATGTGATATCCAAATCCTTCCCCTTCCAAACCTGAGACCCTCCCTTTAGCATGAGATGTGATATCCAACTCCTTCCCATTCCAATTCTGAGACCCTTCCGATAGCATGAGATGTGATATCTGAATGCCTCTAATATCAAACCTGAGACCCTCCCTATAGCATGAGATGTGATATCCAAGTCCTTCCCATTCCAATCCTGATACCCTTCCTATAGCATGAGATGTGATATCTCAATGCTTCTAATACCAAACCTGAGACCCTTCCTATAACATGAGGTGTGATATCCTACTCCTTCCCATTCCAAACCCGAGACCCTTCTTATAGCATGAGATGGGATATCCAACTCCTTCCTATTCCAATCCTGAGACCCTTACGATAGCATGAGATGTGATATCTCAATGCTTCTACCAAACCTGAGACCCTTCCTATAGCATTAGATGTGATATCCAACTCCTTCCCATTCCAATCCTGAGACCCTTCCTATACAATGAGATGTGATATCTCAATGCTTCTAATACCATACCTGAGACCCGTCCTATGAAATGAGATGTGATATCCAAATCCTTCCCTTTCCAAACCTGAGCTCCTTCCTATAGCATGAGATTTGATATCTCAATGCTTCTAATCCGAAACCTGAGATCCTTCCTATAACATGAGATGGGATATCCAACTCCTTCCCATTCCAATCCCGAGACCCTTCCTATAGCATGAGATGTGATATCTCAATGATTGTAATACCAAACCTGAGACCCTTCCTATAGCATGAGATGTGATATCCAACTCCTTCCCATTCCAATCCTGAGGCCTTCCGATAGCATATGTGGTATCTCAATGCTTCTAATACCATACTTGAGACCTTCCCTATAGCATGAGATGTGATATCCAAGTCCTTCTCATTCCAATCCTGAGAACCTTCCTATTACATGAGATGTGATATCCAACTCCTTCCCATTCCAACCTGAGACCCTTCCTATAGCATGCAATGGGATATCCAACTCCTTCCCATTCCAATCCTGAGACCCTTCCGATAGCATGAGATGTGATATCTCAAAGCTTCTACCAAAACTGAGACCCTTCCTATGGCATGAGATGTGATATCCAACTCCTTCCCATTCCAAACCTGAGACCCTTCCTATAGCATGAGATGTGATATCCAACTACTTCCCATTCCAATCCTGAGTACCTTCCTATAGCATGAGTTGTGATAGCTCAATCCTTCTAATACCAAACCTGAGACCCTTCCTATAACATGAGATGTGATATCCAACTCCTACCCATTCCAAACATGAGACCCGTCCTATACTATGAGATGTGATATCCAACTCCTTCCCATTCCAATCCTGAGACCCTTCCAATAGCATGAGATGTGATATCTCAATGCTTCTTCTACCAAACCTGAGACCCTTCCTATAACATGAGATGTGATATCCAGCTCCTACCCATTCCAAACCTGAGACCTGTCCTATACTATGAGATGTGATATCCAACTCCTTCCCATTCCAATCCTGTGTCCCTTCCTACAGCATGAGATTTGATATCTCAATGCTGCTAATACCAAACCTGAGACCCTTCCTATAACATGAGATGTGATATTCAACTCCTTCCCATTCCAATCCTGAGACCCTTCCTATACCATGAGATGTGATATCTCGATGCTTCTAATACCAAACCTGAGATCCTTCCTATAACATGAGATGTGATATCTAACTCCTTCCCATTCCAAACCTGAGACCCTTCCTATAGCATAAGATGTGATATCCAACTCCTTCCCATTCCAATCCTGAGACCCTTCCTATAGCATGAGTTGTGATATCTCAATCCTTCTAATACCAAACCTGAGACCCTTCCTATAACAAGAGATCTGATATCCAACTCCTTCCCATTCCAAACCTGTGAGCCGTCCGATAGCATGAGATGTGATATCTCATTGCTTCTAATACCAAACCCGACACCCTTCCTATAGCATGAGATGTGATATCCAACTCCTTCTTATTCCAATCCTGAGACCCTTACGATAGCAGAGATGTGATATCTCAATGCTTATACCAAACCTGAGACCCTTCCTATGGCATGAGATGTGATATCCAACTCTTTCCCATTCCAATCCTGAGACCCTTCCTATAGCATGAGTTGTGATATCTCAATCCTTCTAATACCAAACCTGAGACCCTTCCTATAACATGAGATGTGATATCTCAATGCTTCTAATACGAAACCTGAGATCCTTCCTATAACATGAGATGGGATATCCAACCCCTTCCCATTCCAATCCTGAGACCCTTCCTATAGCATGAGATGTGATATCTCAATGCTTGTAATACCAAACCTGAGACCCTTCCTATAGCATGAGATGTGATATCCAACTCCTTCCCATTCCAATCCTGAGGCCTTCCGATAGCATGAGATGTGAAATCTCAATGCTTCTAATACCAAACGTGAGACCCTCCCTATAGCATGAGATGTGATATCCAACTCCTTCCCATTCAAATCCTGAGACCCTTCCGATAGCATGAGATGTGATATCTCAATGCTTCTTATACCAAACCTGAGACCCTTCCTATACCATGAGATGTGATAAACAACTCCTTCCCATTCCAATCCTGTGACCCTTACTATAGCATGAGATGTGATATCTCAATGCTTCTAATACCAAACCTGGACTCTTCCTGTAGCATGTGATGTGATATCTCAATCCTTCTAATACCAAACCTGAGACCCTTCCTATAACATGAGATGTGATATCCAACTCCTTCCAATTCCAAACCTGAGACCCTTCTTATAGCATGAGATGGGATATCCAACTCCTTCCTATTCCAATCCCGAGACCCTTACGATAGCAGAGATGTGATATCTCAATGCTTATACCAAACCTGAGACCCTTCCTATGGCATGAGATGGGATATCCAACTCCTTCCCATTCCAATCCTGAGATCCTTCCTATAGCATGAGATGTGATATCTCAATGCTTGTAATACCAAACCTGAGACCCTTCCTATAGCATGAGATGTGAAATCTCAATGCTTCTAATACCAAATGTGAGACCCTCCCTATAGCATGAGATGTGATATCCAACTCCTTCCCATTCCAATCCTGAGACCCTTCCGATAGCATGAGATGTGATATCTCAATGCCTCTAATATCAAAGCTGAGACCCTCCCTATAGCATGAGATGTGATATCCAAGTCCTTCCCATTCCAATCCTGAGACCCTTCCTATAGCATGAGATGTGATATCTCAATGCTTCTAATACAAAACCTTAGATCCTTCCTATAACATGACATGTGATATCCAACTCCTTCCCATTCCAATCCTGAGACCCTTCCTATAGCATGAGATGTGATATCTCAATGCTTGTAATACCAAACCTGAGACCCTTCCTATAGCATGAGATGTGATATCCAACTCCTTCCCATTCCAATCCTGAGGCCTTCCGATAGCATATGTGGTATCTCAATGCTTCTAATATCAAACCTGAGACCCTCCCTATAGCATGAGATGTGATATCCAAGTCCTTTCCATTCCAATCCTGAGACCCTTCCTATTAAATGAGATGTGATATCCAACTCCTTCCCATTCCAACCTGAGACCCATACGTATAGCATGCGATGGGATATCCAACTCCTTCCCATTCCAATCCTGAGACCTTTGCGATAGCATGAGATGTGATATCTCAATGCTTCTACCAAAATGGAGACCCTTCCTATGGCATGAGATGTGATATTCAACTCCTTCCCATTCCAATCCTGAGACCCTTCCTATACCATGAGATGTGATATCTCAAAGCTTCTAATACCAAACCTATAACCCGTCCTATAAAATGAGATGTGATATTCAAATCCTTCCCCTTCCACACCTGAGACCCTCCCTTTAGCATGAGATGTAATATCCAACTCCTTCCCATTCCAATCCTGAGGCCTTCCAATAGCATGAGATGTGAAATCTCAATGCTTCTAATACCAAACCTGAGACCCTCCCTATAACATGAGATGGGATATCCAACTCCTTCCCATTCCAAACCTGAGACCCGTCCGATAGCATGAGATGTGATATCTCATTACTTCTAATACGAAACCCGACACCCTTCCTATAGCATGAGATGTGATATCCAACTCCTTCTTATTCCAATCCCGAGACCCTTACGATAGCAGAGATGTGATATCTCA
This sequence comes from Ambystoma mexicanum, assembly GCF_040938575.1. Taxonomy (NCBI): domain Eukaryota; kingdom Metazoa; phylum Chordata; class Amphibia; order Caudata; family Ambystomatidae; genus Ambystoma; species Ambystoma mexicanum. The sequence goes on along the minus strand of NC_090932.1, from coordinate 559,382,052 downwards.
ATGCTTATACCAAACCTGAGACCCTTCCTATGGCATGAGATGTGATATCCAACTCCTTCCCATTCCAATCCTGAGACCCTTCCTATAGCATGAGTTGTGATATCTCAATCCTTCTAATTCCAAACCTGAGACCCTTCCTATAACAAGAGATCTGATATCCAACTCCTTCCCTTTCCAAACCTGAGACCCGTCCGATAGCATGAGATGTGATATCTCATTGCTTCTAATACCAAACCCGAGACCCTTCCTATAGCATGAGATGTGATATCCAACCCCTTCCTATTCCAATCCCGAGACCCTTACGATAGCAGAGATGTGATATCCCAATGCTTATACCAAACCTGAGACCCTTCCTATAACAGGAGATGTGATATCTCAATGCTTGTAATAACAAACCTGAGACCCTTCCTATAACATGAGATGTGATATCCAACTCCTTCCCATTCCAATCCTGAGGCCTTCCGATAGCATGAGATGTGAAATCTCAATGCTTCTAATACCAAACATGAGACCCTCCCTATAGCATGAGATGTGATATCCAACTCCTTCCCATTCAAATCCTGAGACCCTTTCGATAGCATGAGATGTGATATCTCAAAGCTTCTTATACCAAACCTGAGACCCTTCCTATAGCATGAGTTGTGATAAACAACTCCTTCCCATTCCAATCCTGTGACCCTTACTATAGCATGAGATGTGATATCGCAATGCTTCTAATACCAAACCTGGACTCTTCCTGTAGCATGAGATGTGATATCTCAATCCTTCTAATACCAAACCTGAGACCCTTCCTATAAGAGGAGATGTGATATCCAACTCCTTCCCATTCCAAACCTGAGACCCTTCTTATAGCATGAGATGGGATATCCAACTCCTTCCTATTCCAATCCCGAGACCCTTAGGATAGCAGAGATGTGATATCTCAATGCTTATATCAGACCTATGACCCTTCCTATGGCATGAGATGTGATATCCAACTCCTTCCCATTCCAATCCTGAGATCCTTCCTATACCATGAGATGTGATATCTCAATGCTTCTAATACCAAACCTGTAACCAGACCCATAACATGAGATGTGATATCCAAATCCTTCCCCTTCCAAACCTGAGACCCTCCCTTTAGCATGAGATGTGATATCCAACTCCTTCCCATTCCAATTCTGAGACCCTTCCGATAGCATGAGATGTGATATCTGAATGCCTCTAATATCAAACCTGAGACCCTCCCTATAGCATGAGATGTGATATCCAAGTCCTTCCCATTCCAATCCTGATACCCTTCCTATAGCATGAGATGTGATATCTCAATGCTTCTAATACCAAACCTGAGACCCTTCCTATAACATGAGGTGTGATATCCTACTCCTTCCCATTCCAAACCCGAGACCCTTCTTATAGCATGAGATGGGATATCCAACTCCTTCCTATTCCAATCCTGAGACCCTTACGATAGCATGAGATGTGATATCTCAATGCTTCTACCAAACCTGAGACCCTTCCTATAGCATTAGATGTGATATCCAACTCCTTCCCATTCCAATCCTGAGACCCTTCCTATACAATGAGATGTGATATCTCAATGCTTCTAATACCATACCTGAGACCCGTCCTATGAAATGAGATGTGATATCCAAATCCTTCCCTTTCCAAACCTGAGCTCCTTCCTATAGCATGAGATTTGATATCTCAATGCTTCTAATCCGAAACCTGAGATCCTTCCTATAACATGAGATGGGATATCCAACTCCTTCCCATTCCAATCCCGAGACCCTTCCTATAGCATGAGATGTGATATCTCAATGATTGTAATACCAAACCTGAGACCCTTCCTATAGCATGAGATGTGATATCCAACTCCTTCCCATTCCAATCCTGAGGCCTTCCGATAGCATATGTGGTATCTCAATGCTTCTAATACCATACTTGAGACCTTCCCTATAGCATGAGATGTGATATCCAAGTCCTTCTCATTCCAATCCTGAGAACCTTCCTATTACATGAGATGTGATATCCAACTCCTTCCCATTCCAACCTGAGACCCTTCCTATAGCATGCAATGGGATATCCAACTCCTTCCCATTCCAATCCTGAGACCCTTCCGATAGCATGAGATGTGATATCTCAAAGCTTCTACCAAAACTGAGACCCTTCCTATGGCATGAGATGTGATATCCAACTCCTTCCCATTCCAAACCTGAGACCCTTCCTATAGCATGAGATGTGATATCCAACTACTTCCCATTCCAATCCTGAGTACCTTCCTATAGCATGAGTTGTGATAGCTCAATCCTTCTAATACCAAACCTGAGACCCTTCCTATAACATGAGATGTGATATCCAACTCCTACCCATTCCAAACATGAGACCCGTCCTATACTATGAGATGTGATATCCAACTCCTTCCCATTCCAATCCTGAGACCCTTCCAATAGCATGAGATGTGATATCTCAATGCTTCTTCTACCAAACCTGAGACCCTTCCTATAACATGAGATGTGATATCCAACTCCTACCCATTCCAAACCTGAGACCTGTCCTATACTATGAGATGTGATATCCAACTCCTTCCCATTCCAATCCTGTGTCCCTTCCTACAGCATGAGATTTGATATCTCAATGCTGCTAATACCAAACCTGAGACCCTTCCTATAACATGAGATGTGATATTCAACTCCTTCCCATTCCAATCCTGAGACCCTTCCTATACCATGAGATGTGATATCTCGATGCTTCTAATACCAAACCTGAGATCCTTCCTATAACATGAGATGTGATATCTAACTCCTTCCCATTCCAAACCTGAGACCCTTCCTATAGCATAAGATGTGATATCCAACTCCTTCCCATTCCAATCCTGAGACCCTTCCTATAGCATGAGTTGTGATATCTCAATCCTTCTAATACCAAACCTGAGACCCTTCCTATAACAAGAGTTCTGATATCCAACTCCTTCCCATTCCAAACCTGTGAGCCGTCCGATAGCATGAGATGTGATATCTCATTGCTTCTAATACCAAACCCGACACCCTTCCTATAGCATGAGATGTGATATCCAACTCCTTCTTATTCCAATCCTGAGACCCTTACGATAGCAGAGATGTGATATCTCAATGCTTATACCAAACCTGAGACCCTTCCTATGGCATGAGATGTGATATCCAACTCTTTCCCATTCCAATCCTGAGACCCTTCCTATAGCATGAGTTGTGATATCTCAATCCTTCTAATACCAAACCTGAGACCCTTCCTATAACATGAGATGTGATATCTCAATGCTTCTAATACGGAACCTGAGATCCTTCCTATAACATGAGATGGGATATCCAACCCCTTCCCATTCCAATCCTGAGACCCTTCCTATAGCATGAGATGTGATATCTCAATGCTTGTAATACCAAACCTGAGACCCTTCCTATAGCATGAGATGTGATATCCAACTCCTTCCCATTCCAATCCTGAGGCCTTCCGATAGCATGAGATGTGAAATCTCAATGCTTCTAATACCAAACGTGAGACCCTCCCTATAGCATGAGATGTGATATCCAACTCCTTCCCATTCAAATCCTGAGACCCTTCCGATAGCATGAGATGTGATATCTCAATGCTTCTTATACCAAACCTGAGACCCTTCCTATACCATGAGATGTGATAAACAACTCCTTCCCATTCCAATCCTGTGACCCTTACTATAGCATGAGATGTGATATCTCAATGCTTCTAATACCAAACCTGGACTCTTCCTGTAGCATGTGATGTGATATCTCAATCCTTCTAATACCAAACCTGAGACCCTTCCTATAACATGAGATGTGATATCCAACTCCTTCCAATTCCAAACCTGAGACCCTTCTTATAGCATGAGGTGGGATATCCAACTCCTTCCTATTCCAATCCCGAGACCCTTACGATAGCAGAGATGTGATATCTCAATGCTTATACCAAACCTGAGACCCTTCCTATGGCATGAGATGGGATATCCAACTCCTTCCCATTCCAATCCTGAGATCCTTCCTATAGCATGAGATGTGATATCTCAATGCTTGTAATACCAAACCTGAGACCCTTCCTATAGCATGAGATGTGAAATCTCAATGCTTCTAATACCAAATGTGAGACCCTCCCTATAGCATGAGATGTGATATCCAACTCCTTCCCATTCCAATCCTGAGACCCTTCCGATAGCATGAGATGTGATATCTCAATGCCTCTAATATCAAAGCTGAGACCCTCCCTATAGCATGAGATGTGATATCCAAGTCCTTCCCATTCCAATCCTGAGACCCTTCCTATAGCATGAGATGTGATATCTCAATGCTTCTAATACCAAACCTGAGAACCTTCCTATAACATGAGGTGTGATATCCTACTCCTTCCCATTCCAAACCCGAGACCCTTCTTATAGCATGAGATGGGATATCCAACTCCTTCCTATTCCAATCCTGAGACCCTTTCGATAGCAGAGATGTGATATCTCAATGCTTATACCAAACTTGAGATCCTTCCTATGGCATGAGATATAATATCCCACTCCTTCCCATTCCAATCCTGAGACCCTTCCTATAGCATGAGAGGTGATATCTCAATGCTTCTACCAAACCTGAGGCCCTTCCTATAGCATGAGATGTGATATCCAACTCCTTCCCATTCCAATCCGGAGACCCTTCCTATACAATGGGATGTGATATCTCAATGCTTCTAATACCATACCTGAGACCCGTCCTATAAAATGAGATGTGATATCCAAATCCTTCCCTTTCCAAACCTGAGACCCTTCCTATAGCATGAGATGTGATATCTCAATGCTTCTAATACGAAACCTGAGATCCTTCCTATAACATGAGATGGGATATCCAACTCCTTCCCATTCCAATCCTGAGACCCTTCCTATAGCATGAGATGAGATATCTCAATGATTGTAATACCAAACCTGAGACCCTTCCTATAACATGAGATATAATATTCAACTCCTTCCCATTCCAATCCTGAGACCCTTCCTATACCATGAGATGTGATATCTCGATGCTTCTAATACCAAACCTGAGATCCTTCCTATAACATGAGATGTGATATCTAACTCCTTCCCATTCCAAACCTGAGACCCTTCCTATAGCATAAGATGTGATATCCAACTCCTTCCCATTCCAATCCTGAGACCCTTCCTATAGCATGAGTTGTGATATCTCAATCCTTCTAATACCAAACCTGAGACCCTTCCTATAACAAGAGATCTGATATCCAACTCCTTCCCATTCCAAACCTGAGACCCGTCCGATAGCATGAGATGTGATATCTCATTGCTTCTAATACCAAACCCGACACCCTTCCTATAGCATGAGACGTGATATCCAACTCCTTCCTATTCCAATCCCGAGACCCTTACGATAGCAGAGATGTGATATCTCAATGCTTATACCAAACCTGAGACCCTTCCTATGGCATGAGATGTGATATCCAACTCCTTCCCATTCCAATACTGAGACCCTTCCTATAGCATGAGTTGTGATATCTCAATCCTTCTAATACCAAACCTGAGACCCTTCCTATAACAAGAGATCTGATATCCAACTCCTTCCCTTTCCAAACCTGAAATCTCATTGCTTCTAATACCAAACCCGAGACCCTTCCTATAGCATGAGATGTGATATCCAACTCCTTCCTATTCCAATCCCGAGACCCTTACGATAGCAGAGATGTGATATCTCAATGCTTATACCAAACCTGAGACCCTTCCTATAACATGAGATGTGATATCTAACTCCTTCCCATTCCAAACCTGAGGCCTTCTGATAGCATGAGATGTGAAATCTCAATGCTTCTAATACCAAACGTGAGACCCTCCCTATAGCATGAGATGTGATATCCAACTCCTTCCCATTCAAATCCTGAGACCCTTCCGATAGCATGAGATGTGATATCTCAATGCTTCTTATACCAAACCTGAGACCCTTCCTATAGCATGAGATGTGATAAACAACTCCTTCCCATTCCAATCCTGTGACTCTTACTATAGCATGAGATGTGATATCTCAATGCTTCTAATACCAAACCTGGACTCTTCTTGTAGCATGAGATGTGATATCCAAGTCCTTCCCATTTCAATTCTGAGACCTTCCTATAGCATGAGTTGTGATATCTCAATCCTTCTAATACCAAACCTGAGACCCTTCCTATAACATGAGATGTGATATCCAACTCCTTCCCATTCCAAACATGAGATCCTTCCTATGGCATGAGATATAATATCCAACTCATTCCCATTCCAATCCTGAGACCCTTCCTATAGCATGAGATGTGATATCTCAATGCTTCTACCAAACCTGAGACCCTTCCTATAGCATGAGATGTGATATCCAACTCCTTCTCATTCCAATCCTGAGACCCTTCCTATACAATGAGATGTGATATCTCAATGCTTCTAATACCATACCTGAGACCCGTCCTATAAAATGAGATGTGATATCCAAATCCTTCCCTTTCCAAACCTGAGCCCCTTCCTATAGCATGAGATGTGATATCTCAATGCTTCTAATACGAAACCTGAGATCCTTCCTATAACATGAGATGGGATATCCAACTCCTTCCCATTCCAATCCTGAGACCCTTCCTATAGCATGAGATGTGATATCTCAATGATTGTAATACCAAACCTGAGACCCTTCCTATAGCATGAGATGTGATATCCAACTCCTTCCCATTCCAATCCTGAGGCCTTCCGATAGCATATGTGGTATCTCAATGCTTCTAATACCACACTTGAGACCCTCCCTATAGCATGAGATGTGATATCCTAGTCCTTTTCATTCCATCCTGAGAACCTTCGTATTACATGAGATGTGATATCCAACTCCTTCCCATTCCAACCTGAGACCCTTCCTATAGCATGCAATGGGATATCCAACTCCTTCCCATTCCAATCCTGAGACCCTTCCGATAGCATGAGATGTGATATCTCAAAGCTTCTACCAAAACTGAGACCCTTCCTATGGCATGAGATTTGATATCGAACTCCTTCTCATTCCAAACCTGAGACCCTTCCTATAGCATGAGATGTGATATCTCAATCCTTCTAATACCAAACCTGAGACCCTTCCTATAACAAGAGATCTGATATCAAACTCCTTCCCATTCCAAACCTGAGACCCGTCCGATAGCATGAGATGTGATATCTCATTGCTTCTAATACCAAACCCGAGACCCTTCCTACAGCATGAGATGTGATATCCAACTCCTTCCTATTCCAATCCCGAGACCCTTACGATAGCAGAGATGTGATATCTCAATGCTTATACCAAACCTGAGACCCTTCCTATAACATGAGATGTGATATCCAACTCCTTCCCTTTCCAAACCTGAGGCCTTCCGATAGCATGAGATGTGAAATCTCAATGCTTCTAATACCAAACGTGAGACCCTCCTTATAGCATGAGATGTGATATCCAACTCCTTCCCATTCAAATCCTGAGACCCTTCCGATAGCATGAGATGTGATATCTCAATGCTTCTTATACCAAACCTGAGACCCTTCCTATAGCATGAGATGTGATAAACAACTCCTTCCCATTCCAATCCTGTGACCCTTACTATAGCATGAGATGTGATATCTCAATGCTTCTAATACCAAACCTGGACTCTTCCGGTAGCATGAGATGTGATATCCAAGTCCTTCCCATTTCAATTCTGAGACCTTCCTATAGCATGAGTTGTGATATCTCAATCCTTCTAATACCAAACCTGAGACCCTTCCTATAACATGAGATGTGATATCCAACTCCTTCCCATTCCAAACCTGAGACCCTTCTTATAGCATGAGATGGGATATCCAACTCCTTCCTATTCCAATCCCGATACCCTTACGATAGCAGAGATGTGATATCTCAATGCTTATACCAAACCTGAGACCCTTCATATTGCATGAGATGTGATATCCAACTCCTTCCCATTCCAATCCTGAGATCCTTCCTATACCATGAGATGTTATATCTCAATGCTTCTAATACCAAACCTGTAACCCGTCCCATAACATGAGATGTGATATTCAAATCCTTCCCCTTCCAAACCTGAGACCCTCCCTTAAGCATGAGATGTGATATCCAACTCCTTCCCATTCCAATCCTGAGACCCTCCCTATAGCATGAGATGTGATATCCAAGTGCTTCCCATTCCAATCCTGATACCCTTCCTATAGCATTAGATGTGATATCTCAATGCTTCTACCAAACCTGAGACCCTTCCTATAGCATGAGATGTGAAATCCAACTCCTTCCCATTCCAATCCTGAGACCCTTCCTATACAATGAGATGTGATATCTCAATGCTTCTAATACCATACCTGAGACCCGTCCTATAAAATGAGATGTGATATCCAAATCCTTCCCTTTCCAAACCTGAGCCCCTTCCTATAGCATGAGATGTGATATCTCAATGCTTCTAATACGAAACCTGAGATCCTTCCTATAACATGAGATGGGATATCCAACTCCTTCCCATTCCAATCCTGAGACCCTTCCTATAGCATGAGATGTGATATCTCAATGATTGTAATAACAAACCTGAGACCCTTCTAAAGCATGAGATGTGATATCCAACTCCTTCCCATTCCAATCCTGAGGCCTTCCGATAGCATATGTGGTATCTCAATGCTTCTAATACCACACTTGAGACCCTCCCTATAGCATGAGATGTGATATCCAAGTCCTTCCCATTCCAATCCTGAGACCCTTCCTATAGCATGAGATGTGATATCTCAATGATTGTAATACCAAACCTGAGACCCTTCCTATAGCATGAGATGTGATATCCAACTCCTTCCCATTCCAATCCTGCGGCCTTCCGATAGCATATGTGGTATCTCAATGCATCTAATACCACACTTGAGACCCTTCCTATACCATGAGATGTGATATCTCAAAGCTTCTAATACCAAACCTATAACCCGTCCTATAACATGAGATGTGATATCCAAATCCTTCCCCTTCCACACCTGAGACCCTCCCTTTAGCATGAGATGTGATATCCAACTCCTTCCCATTCCAATCCTGAGGCCTTCCGATAGCATGAGATGTGAAATCTCAATGCTTCTAATACCAAACCTGAGACCCTCCCTATAACATGAGATGGGTTATCCAACTCCTTCCCATTCCAAACCTGAGACCCGTCCGATAGCATGAGATGTGATATCTCATTACTTCTAATACGAAACCCGACACCCTTCCTATAGCATGAGATGTGATATCCAACTCCTTCTTATTCCAATCCCGAGACCCTTACGATAGCAGAGATGTGATATCTCAATGCTTATACCAAACCTGAGACCCTTCCTATGGCATGAGATGTGATATCCAACTCCTTCCCATTCCAATCCTGAGACCCTTCCTATAGCATGAGTTGTGATATGTCAATCCTTCTAATACCAAACCTTAGACCCTTCCTATAACAAGAGATCTGATATCCAACTCCTTCCCTTTCCAAACCTGAGACCCGTCCGATAGCATGAGATGTGATATCTCATTGCTTCTAATACCAAACCCGAGACCCTTCCTATAGCATGAGATGTGATATCCAACTCCTTCCTATTCCAATCCCGAGACCCTTACGATAGCAGAGATGTGATATCTCAATGCTTATACCAAACCTGAGACCCTTCCTATAACAGGAGATGTGATATCTCAATGCTTGTAATACCAAATCTGAGACCCTTCCTATAGCATGAGATGTGATATCCAACTCCTTCCCATTCCAATCCTGAGGCCTTCCGATAGCATGAGATGTGAAATCTCAATGCTTCTAATACCAAATGTGAGACCCTCCCTATAGCATGAGATGTGATATCCAACTCCTTCCCATTCAAATCCTGAGACCCTTCCGATAGCATGAGATGTGATATCTCAATGCTTCTTATACCAAACCTGAGACCCTTCCTATAGCATGAGATGTGATAAACAACTCCTTCCCATTCCAATCCTGTGACCCTTACTGTTGCATGAGATGTGATATCGCAATGCTTCTAATACCAAACCTGGACTCTTCCTGTAGCATGAGATGTGATATCTCAATCCTTCTAATACCAAACCTGAGACCCTTCCTATAACAGGAGATGTGATATCCAACTCCTTCCCATTCCAAACCTGAGACCCTTCTTATAGCATGAGATGGGATATCCAACTCCTTCCTATTCCAATCCTGAGACCCTTACGATAGCAGAGATGTGATATCTCAATGCTTATATCAAACCTGAGACCCTTCCTATGGCATGAGATGTGATATCCAACTCCTTCCCATTCCAATCCTGAGATCCTTCCTATACCATGAGATGTGATATCTCAATGCTTCTAATACCAAACCTGTAACCCGTCCCATAACATGAGATGTGATATCCAAATCCTTCCCCTTCCAAACCTGAGACCCTCCCTTTAGCATGAGATGTGATATCCAACTCCTTCCCATTCCAATCCTGAGACCCTTCCGATAGCATGAGATGTGATATCTCAATGCCTCTAATATCAAACCTGAGACCCTCCCTATAGCATGAGATGTGATATCCAAGTCCTTCCCATTCCAATCCTGATACCCTTCCTATAGCATGAGATGTGATATCTCAATGCTACTAATACCAAACCTGAGACCCTTCCTATAACATGAGGTGTGATATCCTACTCCTTCCCATTCCAAACCCGAGACCCTTCTTATAGCATGAGATGGGATATCCAACTCCTTCCTATTCCAATCCTGAGACCCTTACGATAGCATGAGATGTGATATCTCAATGCTTCTACCAAACCTGAGACCCTTCCTATAGCATGAGATGTGATATCCAACTCCTTCCCATTCCAATCCTGAGACCCTTCCTATACAACGAGATGTGATATCTCAATGCTTCTAATACCATACCTGAGACCCGTCCTATAAAATGAGATGTGATATCCAAATCCTTCCCTTTCCAAACCTGAGCCCCTTCCTATAGCATGAGATGTGATATCTCAATGCTTCGAATCCGAAACCTGAGATCCTTCCTATAACATGAGATGGGATATCCAACTCCTTCCCATTCCAATCCCGAGACCCTTCCTATAGCATGAGATGTAATATCTCAATGATTGTAATACCAAACCTGAGACCCTTCCTATAGCATGAGATGTGATATCCAACTCCTTCCCATTCCAATCCTGAGGCCTTCCGATAGCATATGTGATATCTCAATGCTTCTAATACCATACTTGAGACCCTCCCTATAGCATGAGATGTGATATCCAAGTCCTTCTCATTCCAATCCTGAGAACCTTCCTATTACATGAGATGTGATATCCAACTCCTTCCCATTCCAACCTGAGACCCTTCCTATAGCATGCAATGGGATATCCAACTCCTTCCCATTCCAATCCTGAGACCCTTCCGATAGCATGAGATGTGATATCTCAAAGCTTCTACCAAAACTGAGACCCTTCCTATGGCATGAGATGTGATATCCAACTCCTTCCCATTCCAAACCTGAGACCCTTCCTATAGCATGAGATGTGATATCCAACTCCTTCCCATTCCAATCCTGAGTACCTTCCTACAGCATGAGTTGTGATAGCTCAATCCTTCAAATACCAAACCTGAGACCCTTCCTATAACATGAGATGTGATATCCAACTCCTACCCATTCCAAACATGAGACCCGTCCTATACTATGAGATGTGATATCCAACTCCTTCCCATTCCAATCCTGAGACCCTTCCGATAGCATGAGATGTGATATCTCAATGCTTCTTATACCAAACCTGAGACCCTTACTATAACATGAGATGTGATATCCAACTCCTACCCATTCCAAACCTGAGACCCGTCCTATACTATGAGATGTGATATCTCGATGCTTCTAATACCAAACCTGAGATCCTTCCTATAACATGAGATGTGATATCTAACTCCTTCCCATTCCAAACCTGAGACCCGTCCTATAGCATAAGATGTGATATCCAACTCCTTCCCATTCCAATCCTGAGACCCTTCCTATAGCATGAGTCTTGATATCTCAATCCTTCTAATACCAAACCTGAGACCCTTCCTATAACAAGAGATCTGATATCCAACTCCTTCCCATTTCAAACCTGAGACCCGTTCGATAGCATGAGATGTGATATCTCATTGCTTCTAATACCAAACCCGACACCCTTCCTATAGCATGAGATGTGATATCCAACTCCTTCTTATTCCAATCCTGAGACCCTTACGATAGCAGAGATGTGATATCTCAATGCTTATACCAAACCTGAGACCCTTCCTATGGCATGAGATGTGATATCCAACTCCTTCCCATTCCAATCCTGAGTCCCTTCCTATAGCATGAGTTGTGATATCTCAATCCTTCTAATACCAAACCTGAGACCCTTCCTATAACAAGAGATCTGATATCCAACTCCTTCCCTTTCCAAACCTGAGACCCGTCCGATAGCATGAGATGTGATATCTTATTGCTTCTAATACCAAACCCGAGACCCTTCCTATAGCATGAGATGTGATATCCAACTCCTTCCTATTCCAATCCCGAGACCCTTACGATAGCAGAGATGTGATATCTCAATGCTTATACCAAACCTGAGACCCTTCCTATAACATGAGATGTGATATCTCAATGCTTCTAATACGAAACCTGAGATCCTTCCTATAACATGAGATGGGATATCCAACTCCTTCCCATTCCAATCCTGAGACCCTTCCTATAGCATGAGATGTGATATCTCAATGCTTGTAATACCAAACCTGAGACCCTTCCTATAGCATGAGATGTGATATCCAACTCCTTCCCATTCCAATCCTGAGGCCTTCCGATAGCATGAGATGTGAAATCTCAATGCTTCTAATACCAAACGTGAGACCCTACCTATAGCATGAGATGTGATATCCAACTCCTTCCCATTCAAATCCTGAGACCCTTCCGATAGCATAGATGTGATATCTCAATGATTCTTATACCAAACCTGAGACCCTTCCTATAGCATGAGATGTGATAAACAACTCCTTCCCATTCCAATCCTGTGACCCTTACTATAGCATGAGATGTGATATCTCAATGCTTCTAATACCAAACCTGGACTCTTCCTGTAGCATGAGATGTGATATCTCAATCCTTCTAATACCAAATCTGAGACCCTTCCTATAACATGAGATGTGATATCCAACTCCTTCCCATTCCAAACCTGAGACCCTTCTTATAGCATGAGATGGGATATCCAACTCCTTCCTATTCCAATCCAGAGACCCTTACGATAGCAGAGATGTGATATCTCAATGCTTATACCAAACCTTAGACCCTTCCTATGGCATGAGATGGGATATCCAACTCCTTCCCATTCCAATCCTGAGATCCTTCCTATAGCATGAGATGTGATATCTCAATGCTTGTAATACCAAACCTGAGACCCTTCCTATAGCATGAGATGTGAAATCTCAATGCTTCTAATACCAAACGTGAGACCCTCCCTATAGCATGAGATGTGATATCCAACTACTTCCCATTCCAATCCTGAGACCCTTCCGATAGCATGAGATGTGATATCTCAATGCCTCTAATATCAAAGCTGAGACCCTCCCTATAGCATGAGATGTGATATCCAAGTCCTTCCCATTCCAATCCTGAGACCCTTCCTATAGCATGAGATGTGATATCTCAATGCTTCTAATACCAAACCTGAGCCCCTTGCTATAACATGAGGTGTGATATCCTACTCCTTCCCATTCCAAACCCGAGACCCTTCTTATAGCATGAGATGGGATATCCAACTCCTTTCTATTCCAATCCTGAGACCCTTACGATAGCAGAGATGTGATATCTCAATGCTTATACCAAACCTGAGATCCTTCCTATGGCATGAGATATAATATCCAACTCCTTCCCATTCCAATCCTGAGACCCTTCTCATAGCATGAGATGTGATATCTCAATGCTTCTACCAAACCTGAGGCCCTTCCTATAGCATGACATGTGATATCCAACTCCTTCCCATTCCAATCCTGAGACCCTTCCTATACAATGGGATGTGATATCTCAATGCTTCTAATACCATACCTGAGACCCGTCCTATAAAATGAGATGTGATATCCAAATCCTTCCCTTTCCAAACCTGAGCCCCTTCCTATAGCATGAGATGTGATATCTCAATGCTTCGAATCCGAAACCTGAGATCCTTCCTATAACATGAGATGGGATATCCAACTCCTTCCCATTCCAATCCCGAGACCATTCCTATAGCATGAGATGTAATATCTCAATGATTGTAATACCAAACCTGAGACCCTTCCTATGGCATGAGATGTGATATCCAACTCCTTCCCATTCCAATCCTGAGATCCTTCCTATACCATGAGATGTGATATCTCAATGCTTCTAATACCAAACCTGTAACCCGTCCCATAACATGAGATGTGATATCCAAATCCTTCCCCTTCCAAACGTGAGACCCTACCTATAGCATGAGATGTGATATCCAACTCCTTCCCATTCAAATCCTGAGACCCTTCCGATAGCATAGATGTGATATCTCAATGATTCTTATACCAAACCTGAGACCCTTCCTATAGCATGAGATGTGATAAACAACTCCTTCCCATTCCAATCCTGTGACCCTTACTATAGCATGAGATGTGATATCTCAATGCTTCTAATACCAAACCTGGACTCTTCCTGTAGCATGAGATGTGATATCTCAATCCTTCTAATACCAAATCTGAGACCCTTCCTATAACATGAGATGTGATATCCAACTCCTTCCCATTCCAAACCTGAGACCCTTCTTATAGCATGAGATGGGATATCCAACTCCTTCCTATTCCAATCCAGAGACCCTTACGATAGCAGAGATGTGATATCTCAATGCTTATACCAAACCTTAGACCCTTCCTATGGCATGAGATGGGATATCCAACTCCTTCCCATTCCAATCCTGAGATCCTTCCTATAGCATGAGATGTGATATCTCAATGCTTGTAATACCAAACCTGAGACCCTTCCTATAGCATGAGATGTGAAATCTCAATGCTTCTAATACCAAACGTGAGACCCTCCCTATAGCATGAGATGTGATATCCAACTACTTCCCATTCCAATCCTGAGACCCTTCCGATAGCATGAGATGTGATATCTCAATGCCTCTAATATCAAAGCTGAGACCCTCCCTATAGCATGAGATGTGATATCCAAGTCCTTCCCATTCCAATCCTGAGACCCTTCCTATAGCATGAGATGTGATATCTCAATGCTTCTAATACCAAACCTGAGACCCTTCCTATAACATGAGGTGTGATATCCTACTCCTTCCCATTCCAAACCCGAGACCCTTCTTATAGCATGAGATGGGATATCCAACTCCTTTCTATTCCAATCCTGAGACCCTTACGATAGCAGAGATGTGATATCTCAATGCTTATACCAAACCTGAGATCCTTCCTATGGCATGAGATATAATATCCAACTCCTTCCCATTCCAATCCTGAGACCCTTCTCATAGCATGAGATGTGATATCTCAATGCTTCTACCAAACCTGAGGCCCTTCCTATAGCATGACATGTGATATCCAACTCCTTCCCATTCCAATCCTGAGACCCTTCCTATACAATGGGATGTGATATCTCAATGCTTCTAATACCATACCTGAGACCCGTCCTATAAAATGAGATGTGATATCCAAATCCTTCCCTTTCCAAACCTGAGCCCCTTCCTATAGCATGAGATGTGATATCTCAATGCTTCGAATCCGAAACCTGAGATCCTTCCTATAACATGAGATGGGATATCCAACTCCTTCCCATTCCAATCCCGAGACCATTCCTATAGCATGAGATGTAATAT
The DNA here is from genome assembly GCF_040938575.1 of Ambystoma mexicanum. Classification (NCBI taxonomy): domain Eukaryota; kingdom Metazoa; phylum Chordata; class Amphibia; order Caudata; family Ambystomatidae; genus Ambystoma; species Ambystoma mexicanum. The sequence goes on along the minus strand of NC_090932.1, from coordinate 559,366,225 downwards.
CTCAATGATTGTAATACCAAACCTGAGACCCTTCCTATGGCATGAGATGTGATATCCAACTCCTTCCCATTCCAATCCTGAGATCCTTCCTATACCATGAGATGTGATATCTCAATGCTTCTAATACCAAACCTGTAACCCGTCCCATAACATGAGATGTGATATCCAAATCCTTCCCCTTCCAAACCTGAGACCCTCCCTTTAGCATGAGATGTGATATCCAACTCCTTCCCATTCCAATCCTGAGACCCTTCCGATAGCATGAGATGTGATATCTCAATGCCTCTAATATCAAACCTGAGACCCTCCCTATAGCATGAGATGTGATATCCAAGTCCTTCCCATTCCAATCCTGATACCCTTCCTATAGCATGAGATGTGATATCTCAATGCTACTAATACCAAACCTGAGACCCTTCCTATAACATGAGGTGTGATATCCTACTCCTTCCCATTCCAAACCCGAGACCCTTCTTATAGCATGAGATGGGATATCCAACTCCTTCCTATTCCAATCCTGAGACCCTTACGATAGCATGAGATGTGATATCTCAATCCTTCTACCAAACCTGAGACCCTTCCTATAGCATGATATGTGATATCCAACTCCTTCCCATTCCAATCCTGAGACCCTTCCTATACAACGAGATGTGATATCTCAATGCTTCTAATACCATACCAGAGACCCGTCCTATAAAATGAGATGTGATATCCAAATCCTTCCCTTTCCAAACCTGAGCCCCTTCCTATAGCATGAGATGTGATATCTCAATGCTTCGAATCCGAAACCTGAGATCCTTCCTATAACATGAGATGGGATATCCAACTCCTTCCCATTCCAATCCCGAGACCCTTCCTATAGCATGAGATGTAATATCTCAATGATTGTAATACCAAACCTGAGACCCTTCCTATAGCATGAGATGTGATATCCAAGTCCTTCTCATTCCAATCCTGAGAACCTTCCTATTACATGAGATGTGATATCCAACTCCTTCCCATTCCAACCTGAGACCCTTCCTATAGCATGCAATGGGATATCCAACTCCTTCCCATTCCAATCCTGAGACCCTTCCGATAGCATGAGATGTGATATCTCAAAGCTTCTACCAAAACTGAGACCCTTCCTATGGCATGAGATGTGATATCCAACTCCTTCCCATTCCAAACCTGAGACCCTTCCTATAGCATGAGATGTGATATCCAACTCCTTCCCATTCCAATCCTGAGTACCTTCCTACAGCATGAGTTGTGATAGCTCAATCCTTCAAATACCAAACCTGAGACCCTTCCTATAACATGAGATGTGATATCCAACTCCTACCCATTCCAAACATGAGACCCGTCCTATACTATGAGATGTGATATCCAACTCCTTCCCATTCCAATCCTGAGACCCTTCCGATAGCATGAGATGTGATATCTCAATGCTTCTTATACCAAACCTGAGACCCTTACTATAACATGAGATGTGATATCCAACTCCTACCCATTCCAAACCTGAGACCCGTCCTATACTATGAGATGTGATATCTCGATGCTTCTAATACCAAACCTGAGATCCTTCCTATAACATGAGATGTGATATCTAACTCCTTCCCATTCCAAACCTGAGACCCGTCCTATAGCATAAGATGTGATATCCAACTCCTTCCCATTCCAATCCTGAGACCCTTCCTATAGCATGAGTCTTGATATCTCAATCCTTCTAATACCAAACCTGAGACCCTTCCTATAACAAGAGATCTGATATCCAACTCCTTCCCATTTCAAACCTGAGACCCGTTCGATAGCATGAGATGTGATATCTCATTGCTTCTAATACCAAACCCGACACCCTTCCTATAGCATGAGATGTGATATCCAACTCCTTCTTATTCCAATCCTGAGACCCTTACGATAGCAGAGATGTGATATCTCAATGCTTATACCAAACCTGAGACCCTTCCTATGGCATGAGATGTGATATCCAACTCCTTCCCATTCCAATCCTGAGACCCTTCCTATAGCATGAGTTGTGATATCTCAATCCTTCTAATACCAAACCTGAGACCCTTCCTATAACAAGAGATCTGATATCCAACTCCTTCCCATTTCAAACCTGAGACCCGTTCGATAGCATGAGATGTGATATCTCATTGCTTCTAATACCAAACCCGACACCCTTCCTATAGCATGAGATGTGATATCCAACTCCTTCTTATTCCAATCCTGAGACCCTTACGATAGCAGAGATGTGATATCTCAATGCTTATACCAAACCTGAGACCCTTCCTATGGCATGAGATGTGATATCCAACTCCTTCCCATTCAAATCCTGAGACCCTTCCTATAGCATGAGTTGTGATATCTCAATCCTTCTAATACCAAACCTGAGACCCTTCCTATAACAAGAGATCTGATATCCAACTCCTTCCCTTTCCAAACCTGAGACCCGTCCGATAGCATGAGATGTGATATCTCATTGCTTCTAATACCAAACCCGAGACCCTTCCTATAGCATGAGATGTGATATCCAACTCCTTCCTATTCCAATCCCGAGACCCTTACGATAGCAGAGATGTGATATCTCAATGCTTATACCAAACCTGAGACCCTTCCTATAACATGAGATGTGATATCTCAATGCTTCTAATACGAAACCTGAGATCCTTCCTATAACATGAGATGGGATATCCAACTCCTTCCCATTCCAATCCTGAGACCCTTCCTATAGCATGAGATGTGATATCTCAATGCTTGTAATACCAAACCTGAGACCCTTCCTATAGCATGAGATGTGATATCCAACTCCTTCCCATTCCAATCCTGAGGCCTTCCGATAGCATGAGATGTGAAATCTCAATGCTTCTAATACCAAACGTGAGACCCTACCTATAGCATGAGATGTGATATCCAACTCCTTCCCATTCAAATCCTGAGACCCTTCCGATAGCATAGATGTGATATCTCAATGATTCTTATACCAAACCTGAGACCCTTCCTATAGCATGAGATGTGATAAACAACTCCTTCCCATTCCAATCCTGTGACCCTTACTATAGCATGAGATGTGATATCTCAATGCTTCTAATACCAAACCTGGACTCTTCCTGTAGCATGAGATGTGATATCTCAATCCTTCTAATACCAAATCTGAGACCCTTCCTATAACATGAGATGTGATATCCAACTCCTTCCCATTCCAAACCTGAGACCCTTCTTATAGCATGAGATGGGATATCCAACTCCTTCCTATTCCAATCCAGAGACCCTTACGATAGCAGAGATGTGATATCTCAATGCTTATACCAAACCTTAGACCCTTCCTATGGCATGAGATGGGATATCCAACTCCTTCCCATTCCAATCCTGAGATCCTTCCTATAGCATGAGATGTGATATCTCAATGCTTGTAATACCAAACCTGAGACCCTTCCTATAGCATGAGATGTGAAATCTCAATGCTTCTAATACCAAACGTGAGACCCTCCCTATAGCATGAGATGTGATATCCAACTACTTCCCATTCCAATCCTGAGACCCTTCCGATAGCATGAGATGTGATATCTCAATGCCTCTAATATCAAAGCTGAGACCCTCCCTATAGCATGAGATGTGATATCCAAGTCCTTCCCATTCCAATCCTGAGACCCTTCCTATAGCATGAGATGTGATATCTCAATGCTTCTAATACCAAACCTGAGACCCTTCCTATAACATGAGGTGTGATATCCTACTCCTTCCCATTCCAAACCCGAGACCCTTCTTATAGCATGAGATGGGATATCCAACTCCTTTCTATTCCAATCCTGAGACCCTTACGATAGCAGAGATGTGATATCTCAATGCTTATACCAAACCTGAGATCCTTCCTATGGCATGAGATATAATATCCAACTCCTTCCCATTCCAATCCTGAGACCCTTCTCATAGCATGAGATGTGATATCTCAATGCTTCTACCAAACCTGAGGCCCTTCCTATAGCATGACATGTGATATCCAACTCCTTCCCATTCCAATCGTGAGACCCTTCCTATACAATGGGATGTGATATCTCAATGCTTCTAATACCATACCTGAGACCCGTCCTATAAAATGAGATGTGATATCCAAATCCTTCCCTTTCCAAACCTGAGCCCCTTCCTATAGCATGAGATGTGATATCTCAATGCTTCGAATCCGAAACCTGAGATCCTTCCTATAACATGAGATGGGATATCCAACTCCTTCCCATTCCAATCCCGAGACCATTCCTATAGCATGAGATGTAATATCTCAATGATTGTAATACCAAACCTGAGACTCTTCCTATAGCATGAGATGTGATATCCAACTCCTTCCCATTCCAATCCTGAGGCCTTCCGATAGCATATGTGATATCTCAATGCTTCTAATACCATACTTGAGACCCTCCCTATAGCATGAGATGTGATATCCAAGTCCTTCTCATTCCAATCCTGAGAACCTTCCTATTACATGAGATGTGATATCCAACTCCTTCCCATTCCAACCTGAGACCCTTCCTATAGCATGCAATGGGATATCCAACTCCTTCCCATTCCAATCCTGAGACCCTTCCGATAGCATGAGATGTGATATCTCAAAGCTTCTACCAAAACTGAGACCCTTCCTATGGCATGAGATGTGATATCCAACTCCTTCCCATTCCAAACCTGAGACCCTTCCTATAGCATGAGATGTGATATCCAACTCCTTCCCATTCCAATCCTGAGTACCTTCCTACAGCATGAGTTGTGATAGCTCAATCCTTCTAATACCAAACCTGAGACCCTTCCTATAACATGAGATGTGATATCCAACTCCTACCCATTCCAAACATGAGACCCGTCCTATACTATGAGATGTGATATCCAACTCCTTCCCATTCCAATCCTGAGACCCTTCCGATAGCATGAGATGTGATATCTCAATGCTTCTTATACCAAACCTGAGACCCTTACTATAACATGAGATGTGATATCCAACTCCTACCCATTCCAAACCTGAGACCCGTCCTATACTATGAGATGTGATATCTCGATGCTTCTAATACCAAACCTGAGATCCTTCCTATAACATGAGATGTGATATCTAACTCCTTCCCATTCCAAACCTGAGACCCGTCCTATAGCATAAGATGTGATATCCAACTCCTTCCCATTCCAATCCTGAGACCCTTCCTATAGCATGAGTCTTGATATCTCAATCCTTCTAATACCAAACCTGAGACCCTTCCTATAACAAGAGATCTGATATCCAACTCCTTCCCATTCCAAACCTGAGACCCGTTCGATAGCATGAGATGTGATATCTCATTGCTTCTAATACCAAACCCGACACCCTTCCTATAGCATGAGATGTGATATCCAACTCCTTCTTATTCCAATCCTGAGACCCTTACGATAGCAGAGATGTGATATCTCAATGCTTATACCAAACCTGAGACCCTTCCTATGGCATGAGATGTGATATCCAACTCCTTCCCATTCCAATCCTGAGACCCTTCCTATAGCATGAGTTGTGATATCTCAATCCTTCTAATACCAAACCTGAGACCCTTCCTATAACAAGAGATCTGATATCCAACTCCTTCCCTTTCCAAACCTGAGACACGTCCGATAGCATGAGATGTGATATCTCATTGCTTCTAATACCAAACCCGAGACCCTTCCTATAGCATGAGATGTGATATCCAACTCCTTCCTATTCCAATCCCGAGACCCTTACGATAGCAGAGATGTGATATCTCAATGCTTATACCAATCCTGAGACCCTTCCTATAGCATGAGATGTGATATCTCAATGCTTGTAATACCAAACCTGAGACCCTTCCTATAGCATGAGATGTGATATCCAACTCCTTCACATTCCAATCCTGAGGCCTTCCGATAGCATGAGATGTGAAATCTCAATGCTTCTAATACCAAACGTGAGACCCTACCTATAGCATGAGATGTGATATCCAACTCCTTCCCATTCAAATCCTGAGACCCTTCCGATAGCATGAGATGTGATATCTCAATGATTCTTATACCAAACCTGAGACCCTTCCTATAGCATGAGATGTGATAAACAACTCCTTCCCATTCCAATCCTGTGACCCTTACTATAGCATGAGATGTGATATCTCAATGCTTCTAATACCAAACCTGGACTCTTCCTGTAGCATGAGATGTGATATCTCAATCCTTCTAATACCAAACCTGAGACCCTTCCTATAACATGAGATGTGATATCCAACTCCTTCCCATTCCAAACCTGAGACCCTTCTTATAGCATGAGATGGGATATCCAACTCCTTCCTATTCCAATCCCGAGACCCTTACGACAGCAGAGATGTGATATCTCAATGCTTATACCAAACCTGAGACCCTTCCTATGGCATGAGATGGGATATCCAACTCCTTCCCATTCCAATCCTGAGATCCTTCCTATAGCATGAGATGTGATATCTCAATGCTTGTAATACCAAACCTGAGACCCTTCCTATAGCATGAGATGTGAAATCTCAATGCTTCTAATACCAAACGTGAGACCCTCCCTATAGCATGAGATGTGATATCCAACTACTTCCCATTCCAATCCTGAGACCCTTCCGATAGCATGAGATGTGATATCTCAATGCCTCTAATATCAAAGCTGAGACCCTCCCTATAGCATGAGATGTGATATCCAAGTCCTTCCCATTCCAATCCTGAGACCCTTCCTATAGCATGAGATGTGATATCTCAATGCTTCTAATACCAAACCTGAGACCCTTCCTATAACATGAGGTGTGATATCCTACTCCTTCCCATTCCAAACCCGAGACCCTTCTTATAGCATGAGATGGGATATCCAACTCCTTTCTATTCCAATCCTGAGACCCTTACGATAGCAGAGATGTGATATCTCAATGCTTATACCAAACCTGAGATCCTTCCTATGGCATGAGATATAATATCCAACTCCTTCCCATTCCAATCCTGAGACCCTTCCCATAGCATGAGATGTGATATCTCAATGCTTCTACCAAACCTGAGGCCCTTCCTATAGCATGACATGTGATATCCAACTCCTTCCCATTCCAATCCTGAGACCCTTCCTATACAATGGGATGTGATATCTCAATGCTTCTAATACCATACCTGAGACCCGTCCTATAAAATGAGATGTGATATCCAAATCCTTCCCTTTCCAAACCTGAGACCCTTCCTATAGCATGAGATGACATATCTCAATGCTTCTAATACGAAACCTGAGATCCTTCCTATAACATGAGATGTGATATCCAACTCCTTCCCATTCAAATCCTGAGACCCTTCCGATAGCATGAGATGTGATATCTCAATGATTCTTATACCAAACCTGAGACCCTTCCTATAGCATGAGATGTGATAAACAACTCCTTCCCATTCCAATCCTGTGACCCTTACTATAGCATGAGATGTGATATCTCAATGCTTCTAATACCAAACCTGGACTCTTCCTGTAGCATGAGATGTGATATCTCAATCCTTCTAATACCAAACCTGAGACCCTTCCTATAACATGAGATGTGATATCCAACTCCTTCCCATTCCAAACCTGAGACCCTTCTTATAGCATGAGATGGGATATCCAACTCCTTCCTATTCCAATCCCGAGACCCTTACGATAGCAGAGATGTGATATCTCAATGCTTATACCAAACCTGAGACCCTTCCTATGGCATGAGAAGGATATTCAACTCCTTCCCATTCCAATCCTGAGATCCTTCCTATAGCATGAGATGTGATATCTCAATGCTTGTAATACCAAACCTGAGACCCTTCCTATAGCATGAGATGTGAAATCACAATGCTTCTAATACCAAACGTGAGACCCTCCCTATAGCATGAGATGTGATATCCAACTACTTCCCATTCCAATCCTGAGACCCTTCCGATAGCATGAGATGTGATATCTCAATGCCTCTAATATCAAAGCTGAGACCCTCCCTATAGCATGAGATGTGATATCCAAGTCCTTCCCATTCCAATCCTGAGACCCTTCCTATAGCATGAGATGTGATATCTCAATGCTTCTAATACCAAACCTGAGACCCTTCCTATAACATGAGGTGTGATATCCTACTCCTTCCCATTCCAAACCCGAGACCCTTCTTATAGCATGAGATGGGATATCCAACTCCTTTCTATTCCAATCCTGAGACCCTTACGATAGCAGAGATGTGATATCTCAATGCTTATACCAAACCTGAGATCCTTCCTATGGCATGAGATATAATATCCAACTCCTTCCCATTCCAATCCTGAGTCCCTTCCCATAGCATGAGATGTGATATCTCAATGCTTCTACCAAACCTGAGGCCCTTCCTATAGCATGACATGTGATATCCAACTCCTTCCCATTCCAATCCTGAGACCCTTCCTATACAATGGGATGTGATATCTCAATGCTTCTAATACCATACCTGAGACCCGTCCTATAAAATGAGATGTGATATCCAAATCCTTCCCTTTCCAAACCTGAGACCCTTCCTATAGCATGAGATGACATATCTCAATGCTTCTAATACGAAACCTGAGATCCTTCCTATAACATGAGTCGGGATATCCAACTCCTTCCCATTCCAATCCTGAGACCCTTCCGATAGCATCAGATGTGATATCTCAATGCCTCTAATATCAAACCTGAGACCCTTCCTATAGCATGAGATGTGATATCTCAATGCTTCTAATACCAAACCTGAGACCCTTCCTATAACATGAGGTGTGATATCCTACTCCTTCCCATTCCAAACCCGAGACCCTTCTTATAGCATGAGATGGGATATCCAACTCCTTCCTATTCCAATCCTGAGACCCTTACGATAGCAGAGATGTGATATCTCAATGCGTATACCAAACATGAGATCCTTCCTATGGCATGAGATATAATATCCAACTCATTCCCATTCCAATCCTGAGACCCTTCCTATAGCATGAGATGTGATATCTCAATGCTTCTACCAAACCTGAGACACTTCCTATAGCATGAGATGTGAAATCCAACTCCTTCCCATTCCAATCCTGAGACCCTTCCTATACAATGAGATGTGATATCTCAATGCTTCTAATACCATACCTGAGACCCGTCCTATAAAATGAGATGTGATATCCAAATCCTTCCCTTTCCAAACCTGAGCCCCTTCCTATAGCATGAGATGTGATATCTCAATGCTTCTAATACGAAACCTGAGATCCTTCCTATAACATGATATGGGATATCCAAATCCTTCCCATTCCAATCCTGAAACCCTTCCTATAGCATGAGATGTGATATCTCAATGATTGTAATACCAAACCTGAGACCCTTCCTATAGCATGAGATGTGATATCCAACTCCTTCCCATTCCAATCCTGAGGCCTTCCGATAGCATATGTGGTATCTCAATGCTTCTAATACCACACTTGAGACCCTCCCTATAGCATGAGATGTGATATCCAAGTCCTTCCCATTCCAATCCTGAGACCCTTCCTATAGCATGAGATGTGATATCTCAATGATTGTAATACCAAACCTGAGACCCTTCCTATAGCATGAGATGTGATATCCAACTCCTTCCCATTCCAACCTGAGACCCTTCCGATAGCATGAGATGTGATATCTCAATGCCTCTAATATCAAACCTGAGACTCTCCCTATAGCATGAGATGTGATATCTCAATGCTTCTAATACCAAAGCTGAGACCCTTCCTATAACATGAGATGTGATATCCTACTCATTCCCATTCCAAACCTGAGACCCTTCTTATAGCATGAGATGGGATATCCAACTCCTTCCTATTCCAATCCTGAGACCCTTACGATAGCAGAGATGTGATATCTCAATGCTTATACCAAACCTGAGATCCTTCCTATGGCATGAGATGTAATATCCAACTCTTTCCCATTCCAATCCTGAGACCCCTCCTATAGCATGCGATGTGATATCTCAATGCTTCTACCAAACCTCAGACCCTTCCTATAAGATGAGATGTGATATCCAACTCCTTCCCATTCCAATCCTGAGACCCTTCCTATACCATGAGATGTGACATCTCAATTCTTCTAATACCAAACCTGAGACCCTTCCTATAGCATGAGATGTGATAAACAAGTCCTTCCCATTCCGATACTGTGACCCTTCCTATAGCATGAGATGTGATATCTCAATGCTTCTAATACCAAACCTGGACTCTTCCTAAAGCATGAGATGTGATAGCCAACTCCTTCCCATTCCAATCCTGCGTCCCTTCCTACAGCATGAGATTTGATATCTCAATGCTTCTAATACCAAACCTGGACTCTTCCTATAGCATCAGATGTGATAGCCAACTCGTTCCCATTCCAATCCAGCGTCCCTTCCTACAGCATTAGATTTGATATCTCAATGCTTCTAATACCAAGCCTGAGACCCTTCCTATAACATGAGATGTGATATTCAACTCCTTCCCATTTCAATCCTGAGACCCTTCCGATAGCATGAGATGTGATATCTCAATGATTCTTATACCAAACCTGAGACCCTTCCTATAGCATGAGATGTGATAAACAACTCCTTCCCATTCAAATCCTGTGACCCTTCCTATAGCATGAGATGTGATATCTTAATGCTTCTAATACCAAACCTGGACTCTTCCTATAGCATGAGATGTGATAGCCAACTCCTTCCCATTCCAATCCTGCGTCACTTCTTACAGCATGAGATTTGATATCTCAATGCTTCCAATACCAAACCTGAGACCATTCCTATAACATGAGATTTGATATTCAACTCCTTCCCATTCCAATCCTGAGTCCCTTCCTATACCATGAGATGTGATATCTCGATGCTTCTAATACCAAACCTGAGATCCTTCCTATAACATGAGATGTGATATCTAACTCCTTCCCATTCCAAACCTGAGACCCTTCCTATAGCATAAGATGTTATATCCAGCTCCTTTCCATTCCAATCCTGAGACCCTTCCTATAGCATGAGTTGTGATGTCTCAATCCTTCTAATACCAAACCTGAGACCCTTCCTATAACATGAAATGTGATATCCAACTCCTTCCCATTCCAAACCTGAGACCCTTCCTATAGCATGATATGTGATATCTCAATGCTTCTAATACCAAACCTGAGACCCTTCCAATAACATGAGATGTGATATTCAACTCCTTCCCATTCCAATCCTGAGACCCTTCCTATGCATGAGATGTGATATATCAATGCTTCTAATACCAAACCTGTAACCCGTCCTATAACATGAGATGTGATATCCAAATCCTTCGCCTTCCAAAGCTGAGACCCTCCCTTTAGCATGAGATGTGATATCCAACTCCTTCCCATTCCAATCCAGATACCCTTCCGATAGCATGAGATGTGAATTCTCAATGCCTTTAATATCAAACATGAGACTCTCCCTATAGCATGAGATGTGATATCCAACTCCTTCCCATTCCAAAAATGAGACCCTTCCTATAGCATGAGATGTGATATCTCAATGCTTCTAATACAAAACCTGAGATCCTTCCTATAACATGACATGTGATATCCAACTCCTTCCCATTCCAATCCTGAGACCCTTCCTATAGCATGAGATGTGATATCTCAATGCTTGCAATACCAAACCTGAGACCCTTCCTATAGCATGAGATGTGATATCCAACTCCTTCCCATTCCAATCCTGAGGCCTTCCGATAGCATATGTGGTATCTCAATGCTTCTAATACCAAACCTGAGACCCTCCCTATAGCATGAGATGTGATATCCAAGTCCTTTCCATTCCAATCCTGAGACCCTTCCTATTAAATGAGATGTGATATCCAACTCCTTCCCATTCCAACCTGAGACCCATTCGTATAGCATGCGATGGGATATCCAACTCCTTCCCATTCCAATCCTGAGGCCTTCCGATAGCATATGTGGTATCTCAATGCTTCTAATACCAAAACTGAGACCCTTCCTATGGCATGAGATGTGATATTCAACTCCTTTCCATTCCAATCCTGAGACCCTTCCTATTAAATGAGATGTGATATCCAACTCCTTCCCATTCCAACCTGAGACCCATTCGTATAGCATGCGATGGGATATCCAACTCCTTCCCATTCCAATCCTGAGGCCTTCCGATAGCATATGTGGTATCTCAATGCTTCTAATACCAAAACTGAGACCCTTCCTATGGCATGAGATGTGATATTCAAATCCTTCCCCTTCCACACCTGAGACCCTCCCTTTAGCATGAGATGTAATATCCAACTCCTTCCCATTCCAATCCTGAGGCCTTCCGATAGCATGAGATGTGAAATCTCAATGCTTCTAATACCAAACCTGAGACCCTCCCTATAACATGAGATGGGATATCCAACTCCTTCCCATTCCAAACCTGAGACCCATCCGATAGCATGAGATGTGATATCTCATTACTTCTAATACGAAAACCGACACCCTTCCTATAGCATGAGATGTGATATCCAACTCCTTCTTATTCCAATCCCGAGACCCTTACGATAGCAGAGATGTGATATCTCAATGCTTATACCAAACCTGAGACCCTTCCTATGGCATGAGATGTGATATCCAACTCCTTCCCATTCCAATCCTGAGACCCTTCCTATAGCATGAGTTGTGATATCTCAATCCTTCTAATTCCAAACCTGAGACCCTTCCTATAACAAGAGATCTGATATCCAACTCCTTCCCTTTCCAAACCTGAGACCCGTCCGATAGCATGAGATGTGATATCTGATTGCTTCTAATACCAAACCCGAGACCCTTCCTATAGCATGAGATGTGATATCCAACTCCTTCCTATTCCAATCCCGAGACCCTTACGATAGCAGAGATGTGATATCCCAATGCTTATACCAAACCTGAGACCCTTCCTATAACAGGAGATGTGATATCTCAATGCTTGTAATACCAAACCTGAGACCCTTCCTATAGCATGAGATGTGATATCCAACTCCTTCCCATTCCAATCCTGAGGCCTTCCGATAGCATGAGATGTGAAATCTCAATGCTTCTAATACCAAACATGAGACCCTCCCTATAGCATGAGATGTGATATCCAACTCCTTCCCATTCAAATCCTGAGACCCTTCCGATAGCATGAGATGTGATATCTCAATGCTTCTTATACCAAACCTGAGTCCCTTCCTATAGCATGAGATGTGATAAACAACTCCTTCCCATTCCAATCCTGTGACCCTTACTATAGCATGAGATGTGATATCGCAATGCTTCTAATACCAAACCTGGACTCTTCCTGTAGCCTGAGATGTGATATCTCAATCCTTCTAATACCAAACCTGAGACCCTTCCTATAAGAGGAGATGTGATATCCAACTCCTTCCCATTCCAAACCTGAGACCCTTCTTATAGCATGAGATGGGATATCCAACTCCTTCCTATTCCAATCCCGAGACCCTTATGATAGCAGAGATGTGATATCTCAATGCTTATATCAGACCTGAGACCCTTCCTATGGCATGAGATGTGATATCCAACTCCTTCCCATTCCAATCCTGAGATCCTTCCTATACCATGAGATGTGATATCTCAATGCTTCTAATACCAAACCTGTAACCAGACCCATAACATGAGATGTGATATCCAAATCCTTCCCCTTCCAATCCTGAGACCCTCCCTTTAGCATGAGATGTGATATCCAACTCCTTCCCATTCCAATCCTGAGACCCTTCCGATAGCATGAGATGTGATATCTGAATGCCTCTAATATCAAACCTGAGACCCTCCCTATAGGATGAGATGTGATATCCAAGTCCTTCCCATTCCAATCCTGATACCCTTCCTATAGCATGAGATGTGATATCTCAATGCTTCTAATACCAAACCTGAGACCCTTCCTATAACATGAGGTGTGATATCCTACTCCTTCCCATTCCAAACCCGAGACCCTTCTTATAGCATGAGATGGGATATCCAACTCCTTCCTATTCCAATCCTGAGACCCTTACGATAGCATGAGATGTGATATCTCAATGCTTCTACCAAACCTGAGACCCTTCCTATAGCATTAGATGTGATATCCAACTCCTTCCCATTCCAATCCTGAGACTCTTCCTATACAATGAGATGTGATATCTCAATGCTTCTAATACCATACCTGAGACCCGTCCTATGAAATGAGATGTGATATCCAAATCCTTCGCCTTCCAATCCAGATACCCTTCCGATAGCATGAGATGTGAATTCTCAATGCCTTTAATATCAAACATGAGACTCTCCCTATAGCATGAGATGTGATATCCAACTCCTTCCCATTCCAAACCTGAGACCCTTCCTATAGCATGAGATGTGATATCTCAATGCTTCTAATACAAAACCTTAGATCCTTCCTATAACATGACATGTGATATCCAACTCCTTCCCATTCCAATCCTGAGACCCTTCCTATAGCATGAGATGTGATATCTCAATGCTTGTAATACCAAACCTGAGACCCTTCCTATAGCATGAGATGTGATATCCAACTCCTTCCCATTCCAATCCTGAGGCCTTCCGATAGCATATGTGGTATCTCAATGCTTCTAATACCAAACCTGAGACCCTCCCTATAGCATGAGATGTGATATCCAAGTCCTTTCCATTCCAATCCTGAGACCCTTCCTATTAAATGAGATGTGATATCCAACTCCTTCCCATTCCAACCTGAGACCCATACGTATAGCATGCGATGGGATATCCAACTCCTTCCCATTCCAATCCTGAGACCTTTGCGATAGCATGAGATGTGATATCTCAATGCTTCTACCAAAATGGAGACCCTTCCTATGGCATGAGATGTGATATTCAACTCCTTCCCATTCCAATCCTGAGACCCTTCCTATACCATGAGATGTGATATCTCAAAGCTTCTAATACCAAACCTATAACCCGTCCTATAACATGAGATGTGATATTCAAATCCTTCCCCTTCCACACCTGAGACCCTCCCTTTAGCATGAGATGTAATATCCAACTCCTTCCCATTCCAATCCTGAGGCCTTCCAATAGCATGAGATGTGAAATCTCAATGCTTCTAATACCAAACCTGAGACCCTCCCTATAACATGAGATGGGATATCCAACTCCTTCCCATTCCAAACCTGAGACCCGTCCGATAGCATGAGATGTGATATCTCATTACTTCTAATACGAAACCCGACACCCTTCCTATAGCATGAGATGTGATATCCAACTCCTTCTTATTCCAATCCCGAGACCCTTACGATAGCAGAGATGTGATATCTCAATGCTTATACCAAACCTGAGACCCTTCCTATGGCATGAGATGTGATATCCAACTCCTTCCCATTCCAATCCTGAGACCCTTCCTATAGCATGAGTTGTGATATCTCAATCCTTCTAATTCCAAACCTGAGACCCTTCCTATAACAAGAGATCTGATATCCAACTCCTTCCCTTTCCAAACCTGAGACCCGTCCGATAGCATGAGATGTGATATCTCATTGCTTCTAATACCAAACCCGAGACCCTTCTTATAGCATGAGATGTGATATCCAACTCCTTCCTATTCCAATCCCGAGACCCTTACGATAGCAGAGATGTGATATCCCAATGCTTATACCAAACCTGAGACCCTTCCTATAACAGGAGATGTGATATCTCAATGCTTGTAATACCAAACCTGAGACCCTTCCTATAACATGAGATGTGATATCCAACTCCTTCCCATTCCAATCCTGAGGCCTTCCGATAGCATGAGATGTGAAATCTCAATGCTTCTAATACCAAACATGAGACCCTCCCTATAGCATGAGATGTGATATCCAACTCCTTCCCATTCAAATCCTGAGACCCTTTCGATAGCATGAGATGTGATATCTCAAAGCTTCTTATACGAAACCTGAGACCCTTCCTATAGCATGAGTTGTGATAAACAACTCCTTCCCATTCCAATCCTGTGACCCTTACTATAGCATGAGATGTGATATCGCAATGCTTCTAATACCAAACCTGGACTCTTCCTGTAGCATGAGATGTGATATCTCAATCCTTCTAATACCAAACCTGAGACCCTTCCTATAAGAGGAGATGTGATATCCAACTCCTTCCCATTCCAAACCTGAGACCCTTCTTATAGCATGAGATGGGATATCCAACTCCTTCCTATTCCAATCCCGAGACCCTTAGGATAGCAGAGATGTGATATCTCAATGCTTATATCAGACCTATGACCCTTCCTATGGCATGAGATGTGATATCCAACTCCTTCCCATTCCAATCCTGAGATCCTTCCTATACCATGAGATGTGATATCTCAATGCTTCTAATACCAAACCTGTAACCAGACCCATAACACGAGATGTGATATCCAAATCCTTCCCCTTCCAAACCTGAGACCCTCCCTTTAGCATGAGATGTGATATCCAACTCCTTCCCATTCCAATTCTGAGACCCTTCCGATAGCATGAGATGTGATATCTGAATGCCTCTAATATCAAACCTGAGACCCTCCCTATAGCATGAGATGTGATATCCAAGTCCTTCCCATTCCAATCCTGATACCCTTCCTATAGCATGAGATGTGATATCTCAATGCTTCTAATACCAAACCTGAGACCCTTCCTATAACATGAGGTGTGATATCCTACTCCTTCCCATTCCAAACCCGAGACCCTTCTTATAGCATGAGATGGGATATCCAACTCCTTCCTATTCCAATCCTGAGACCCTTACGATAGCATGAGATGTGATATCTCAATGCTTCTACCAAACCTGAGACCCTTCCTATAGCATTAGATGTGATATCCAACTCCTTCCCATTCCAATCCTGAGACCCTTCCTATACAATGAGATGTGATATCTCAATGCTTCTAATACCATACCTGAGACCCGTCCTATGAAATGAGATGTGATATCCAAATCCTTCCCTTTCCAAACCTGAGCTCCTTCCTATAGCATGAGATTTGATATCTCAATGCTTCTAATCCGAAACCTGAGATCCTTCCTATAACATGAGATGGGATATCCAACTCCTTCCCATTCCAATCCCGAGACCCTTCCTATAGCATGAGATGTGATATCTCAATGATTGTAATACCAAACCTGAGACCCTTCCTATAGCATGAGATGTGATATCCAACTCCTTCCCATTCCAATCCTGAGGCCTTCCGATAGCATATGTGGTATCTCAATGCTTCTAATACCATACTTGAGACCTTCCCTATAGCATGAGATGTGATATCCAAGTCCTTCTCATTCCAATCCTGAGAACCTTCCTATTACATGAGATGTGATATCCAACTCCTTCCCATTCCAACCTGAGACCCTTCCTATAGCATGCAATGGGATATCCAACTCCTTCCCATTCCAATCCTGAGACCCTTCCGATAGCATGAGATGTGATATCTCAAAGCTTCTACCAAAACTGAGACCCTTCCTATGGCATGAGATGTGATATCCAACTCCTTCCCATTCCAAACCTGAGACCCTTCCTATAGCATGGGATGTGATATCCAAATCCTTCCCATTCCAATCCTGAGTACCTTCCTATAGCATGAGTTGTGATAGCTCAATCCTTCTAATACCAAACCTGAGACCCTTCCTATAACATGAGATGTGATATCCAACTCCTACCCATTCCAAACATGAGACCCGTCCTATACTATGAGATGTGATATCCAACTCCTTCCCATTCCAATCCTGAGACCCTTCCGATAGCATGAGATGTGATATCTCAATGCTTCTTATACCAAACCTGAGACCCTTCCTATAACATGAGATGTGATATCCAACTCCTACCCATTCCAAACCTGAGACCTGTCCTATACTATGAGATGTGATATCCAACTCCTTCCCATTCCAATCCTGTGTCCCTTCCTACAGCATGAGATTTGATATCTCAATGCTGCTAATACCAAACCTGAGACCCTTCCTATAACATGAGATGTGATATTCAACTCCTTCCCATTCCAATCCTGAGACCCTTCCTATACCATGAGATGTGATATCTCGATGCTTCTAATACCAAACCTGAGATCCTTCCTATAACATGAGATGTGATATCTAACTCCTTCCCATTCCAAACCTGAGACCCTTCCTATAGCATGAGATGTGATATCTCAATGCTTCTAATACAAAACCTTAGATCCTTCCTATAACATGACATGTGATATCCAACTCCTTCCCATTCCAATCCTGAGACCCTTCCTATAGCATGAGATGTGATATCTCAATGCTTCTAATACAAAACCTTAGATCCTTCCTATAACATGACATGTGATATCCAACTCCTTCCCATTCCAATCCTGAGACCCTTCCTATAGCATGAGATGTGATATCTCAATGCTTCTAATACAAAACCTTAGATCCTTCCTATAACATGACATGTGATATCCAACTCCTTCCCATTCCAATCCTGAGACCCTTCCGATAGCATGAGATGTGATATCTCAAAGCTTCTACCAAAACTGAGACCCTTCCTATGGCATGAGATGTTATATCCAACTCCTTCCCATTCCAAACCTGAGACCCTTCCTATAGCATGGGATGTGATATCCAACTCCTTCCCATTCCAATCCTGAGTACCTTCCTATAGCATGAGTTGTGATAGCTCAATCCTTCTAATACCAAACCTGAGACCCTTCCTATAACATGAGATGTGATATCCAACTCCTACCCATTCCAAACATGAGACCCGTCCTATACTATGAGATGTGATATCCAACTCCTTCCCATTCCAATCCTGAGACCCTTCCGATAGCATGAGATGTGATATCTCAATGCTTCTTATACCAAACCTGAGACCCTTCCTATAACATGAGATGTGATATCCAACTCCTACCCATTCCAAACCTGAGACCTGTCCTATACTATGAGATGTGATATCCAACTCCTTCCCATTCCAATCCTGTGTCCCTTCCTACAGCATGAGATTTGATATCTCAATGCTGCTAATACCAAACCTGAGACCCTTCCTATAACATGAGATGTGATATTCAACTCCTTCCCATTCCAATCCTGAGACCCTTCCTATACCATGAGATGTGATATCTCGATGCTTCTAATACCAAACCTGAGATCCTTCCTATAACATGAGATGTGATATCTAACTCCTTCCCATTCCAAACCTGAGACCCTTCCTATAGCATAAGATGTGATATCCAACTCCTTCCCATTCCAATCCTGAGACCCTTCCTATAGCATGAGTTGTGATATCTCAATCCTTCTAATACCAAACCTGAGACCCTTCCTATAACAAGAGATCTGATATCCAACTCCTTCCCATTCCAAACCTGTGAGCCGTCCGATAGCATGAGATGTGATATCTCATTGCTTCTAATACCAAACCCGACACCCTTCCTATAGCATGAGATGTGATAACCAACTCCTTCTTATTCCAATCCTGAGACCCTTACGATAGCAGAGATGTGATATCTCAATGCTTATACCAAACCTGAGACCCTTCCTATGGCATGAGATGTGATATCCAACTCCTCCCATTCCAATCCTGAGACCCTTCCTATAGCATGAGTTGTGATATCTCAATCCTTCTAATACCAAACCTGAGACCCTTCCTATAACAAGAGATCTGATATCCAACTCCTTCCCATTCCAAAACTGAGACCCGTCCGATAGCATGAGATGTGATATCTCATTGCTTCTAATACCAAACCCGACACCCTTCCTATAGCATGATATGTGATAGCCAACTCCTTCCTATTCCAATCCCGAGACCCTTATGATAGCAGAGATGTGATATCTCAATGCTTATACCAAACCTGAGACCCTTCCTATGGCATGAGATGTGATATCCAACTCCTCCCATTCCAATCCTGAGACCCTTCCTATAGCATGAGTTGTGATATCTCAATCCTTCTAATACCAAACCTGAGACCCTTCCTATAACATGAGATGTGATATCTCAATGTTTCTAATACGAAACCTGAGATCCTTCCTATAACATGAGATGGGATATCCAACTCCTTCCCATTCCAATCCTGAGACCCTTCCTATAGCATGAGATGTGATATCTCAATGCTTGTAATACCAAACCTGAGACCCTTCCTATAGCATGAGATGTGATATCCAACTCCTTCCCATTCCAATCCTGAGGCCTTCCGATAGCATGAGATGTGAAATCTCAATGCTTCTAATACCAAACGTGAGACCCTCCCTATAGCAAGAGATGTGATATCCAACTCCTTCCCATTCAAATCCTGAGACCCTTCCGATAGCATGAGATGTGATATCTCAATGCTTCTTATACCAAACCTGAGACCCTTCCTATACCATGAGATGTGATAAACAACTCCTTCCCATTCCAATCCTGTGACCCTTACTATAGCATGAGATGTGATATCTCAATGCTTCTAATACCAAACCTGGACTCTTCCTGTAGCATGTGATGTGATATCTCAATCCTTCTAATACCAAACCTGAGACCCTACCTATAACATGAGATGTGATATCCAACTCCTTCCAATTCCAAACCTGAGACCCTTCTTATAGCATGAGATGGGATATCCAACTCCTTCCTATTCCAATCCCGAGACCCTTACGATAGCAGAGATGTGATATCTCAATGCTTATACCAAACCTGAGACCCTTCCTATGGCATGAGATGGGATATCCAACTCCTTCCCATTCCAATCCTGAGATCCTTCCCATAGCATGAGATGTGATATCTCAATGCTTGTAATACCAAACCTGAGACCCTTCCTATAGCATGAGATGTGAAATCTCATTGCTTCTAATACCAAATGTGAGACCCTCCCTATAGCATGAGATGTGATATCCAACTCCTTCCCATTCCAATCCTGAGACCCTTCCGATAGCATGAGATGTGATATCTCAATGCCTCTAATATCAAACCTGAGACCCTCCCTATAGCATGAGATGTGATATCCAAGTCCTTCCCATTCCAATCCTGAGACCCTTCCTATAGCATGAGATGTGATATCTCAATGCTTCTAATACCAAACCTGAGAACCTTCCTATAACATGAGGTGTGATATCCTACTCCTTCCCATTCCAAACCCGAGACCCTTCTTATAGCATGAGATGGGATATCCAACTCCTTCCTATTCCAATCCTGAGACCCTTTCGATAGCAGAGATGTGATATCTCAATGCTTATACCAAACTTGAGATCCTTCCTATGGCGTGAGATATAATATCCCACTCCTTCCCATTCCAATCCTGAGACCCTTCCTATAGCATGAGAGGTGATATTTCAATGCTTCTACCAAACCTGAGGCCCTTCCTATAGCATGAGATGTGATATCCAACTCCTTCCCATTCCAATCCGGAGACCCTTCCTATACAATGGGATGTGATATCTCAATGCTTCTAATACCATACCTGAGACCCGTCCTATAAAATGAGATGTGATATCCAAATCCTTCCCTTTCCAAACCTGAGACCCTTCCTATAGCATGAGATGTGATATCTCAATGCTTCTAATACGAAACCTGAGATCCTTCCTATAACATGAGATGGGATATCCAACTCCTTCCCATTCCAATCCTGAGACCCTTCCTATAGCATGAGATGTGATATCTCAATGCTTGTAATACCAAACCTGAGACCCTTCCTATAACATGAGATGTAATATTCAACTCCTTCCCATTGCAATCCTGAGACCCTTCCTGTACCATGAGATGTGATATCTCGATGCTTCTAATACCCAACCTGAGATCCTTCCTATAACATGAGATGTGATATCTAACTCCTTCCCATTCCAAACCTGAGACCCTTCCTATAGCATAAGATGTGATATCCAACTCCTTCCCATTCCAATCCTGAGACCCTTCCTATAGCATGAGTTGTGATATCTCAATCCTTCTAATACCAAACCTGAGACCCTTCCTATAAAAAGAGATCTGATATCCAACTCCTTCCCATTCCAAACCTGAGACCCGTCCGATAGCATGAGATGTGATATCTCATTGCTACTAATACCAAACCCGACACCCTACCTATAGCATGAGATGTGATATCCAACTCCTTCCTATTCCAATCCCGAGACCCTTACGATAGCAGAGATGTGATATCTCAATGCTTATACCAAACCTGAGACCCTTCCTATGGCATGAGATGTGATATCCAACTCCTTCCCATTCCAATACTGAGACCCTTCCTATAGCATGAGTTGTGATATCTCAATCCTTCTAATACCAAACCTGAGACCCTTCCTATAACAAGAGATCTGATATCCAACTCCTTCCCTTTCCAAACCTGAGACCCGTCCGATAGCATGAGATGTGAAATCACATTGCTTCTAATACCAAACCCGAGACCCTTCCTATAGCATGAGATGTGATATCCAACTCCTTCCTATTCCAATCCCGAGACCCTTACGATAGCAGAGATGTGATATCTCAATGCTTATACCAAACCTGAGACCCTTCCTATAACATGAGATGTGATATCTAACTCCTTCCCATTCCAAACCTGAGGCCTTCCGATAGCATGAGATGTGAAATCTCAATGCTTCTAATACCAAACGTGAGACCCTCCCTATAGCATGAGATGAGATATCCAACTCCTTCCCATTCAAATCCTGAGACCCTTCCGATAGCATGAGATGTGATATCTCAATGCTTCTTATACCAAACCTGAGACCCTTCCTATAGCATGAGATGTGATAAACAACTCCTTCCCATTCCAATCCTGTGACTCTTACTATAGCATGAGATGTGATAGCTCAATGCTTCTAATACCAAACCTGGACTCTTCTTGTAGCATGAGATGTGATATCCAAGTCCTTCCCATTTCAATTCTGAGACCTTCCTATAGCATGAGTTGTGATATCTCAATCCTTCTAATACCAAACCTGAGACCCTTCCTATAACATGAGATGTGATATCCAACTCCTTCCCATTCCAAACATGAGATCCTTCCTATGGCATGAGATATAATATCCAACTCATTCCCATTCCAATCCTGAGACCCTTCCTATAGCATGAGATGTGATATCTCAATGCTTCTACCAAACCTGAGACCCTTCCTATAGCATGAGATGTGATATCCAACTCCTTCTCATTCCAATCCTGAGACCCTTCCTATAGCATGAGATGTGATATCTCAATGCTTCTAATACGAAACCTGAGATCCTTCCTATAACATGAGATGGGATATCCAACTCCTTCCCATTCCAATCCTGAGACCCTTCCTATAGCATGAGATGTGATATCTCAATGATTGTAATACCAAACCTGAGACCCTTCCTATAGCATGAGATGTGATATCCAACTCCTTCCCATTCCAATCCTGAGGCCTTCCAATAGCATATGTGGTATCTCAATGCTTCTAATACCACACTTGAGACCCTCCCTATAGCATGAGATGTGATATCCTAGTCCTTTTCATTCCATCCTGAGAACCTTCCTATTACATGAGATGTGATATCCAACTCCTTCCCATTCCAATCCTGAGACCCTTCCGATAGCATGAGATGTGATATCTCAAAGCTTCTACCAAAACTGAGACCCTTCCTATGGCATGAGATTTGATATCGAACTCCTTCCCATTCCAAACCTGAGACCCTTCCTATAGCATGAGATGTGATATCTCAATCCTTCTAATACCAAACCTGAGACCCTTCCTATAACAAGAGATCTGATATCAAACTCCTTCCCATTCCAAACCTGAGACCCGTCCGATAGCATGAGATGTGATATCTCATTGCTTCTAATACCAAACCCGAGACCCTTCCTATAGCATGAGATGTGATATCCAACTCCTTCCTATTCCAATCCCGAGACCCTTACGATAGCAGAGATGTGATATCTCAATGCTTATACCAAACCTGAGACCCTTCCTATAACATGAGATGTGATATCCAACTCCTTCCCTTTCCAAACCTGAGGCCTTCCGATAGCATGAGATGTGAAATCTCAATGCTTCTAATACCAAACGTGAGACCCTCCTTATAGCATGAGATGTGATATCCAACTCCTTCCCATTCAAATCCTGAGACCCATCCGATAGCATGAGATGTGATATCTCAATGCTTCTTATACCAAACCTGAGACCCTTCCTATAGCATGAGATGTGATAAACAACTCCTTCCCATTCCAATCCTGTGACCCTTACTATAGCATGAGATGTGATATCTCAATGCTTCTAATACCAAACCTGGACTCTTCCGGTAGCATGAGATGTGATATCCAAGTCCTTCCCATTTCAATTCTGAGACCTTCCTATAGCATGAGTTGTGATATCTCAATCCTTCTAATACCAAACCTGAGACCCTTCCTATAACATGAGATGTGATATCCAACTCCTTCCCATTCCAAACCTGAGACCCTTCTTATAGCATGAGATGGGATATCCAACTCCTTCCTATTCCAATCCCGATACCCTTACGATAGCAGAGATGTGATATCTCAATGCTTATACCAAACCTGAGACCCTTCCTATATCATGAGATGTGAAATCTCAATGCTTCTAATACCAAACGTGAGACCCTCCCTATAGCATGAGATGTGATATCCAACTACTTCCCATTCCAATCCTGAGATCCTTCCTATACCATGAGATGTTATATCTCAATGCTTCTAATACCAAACCTGTAACCCGTCCCATAACATGAGATGTGATATTCAAATCCTTCCCCTTCCAAACCTGAGACCCTCCCTTTAGCATGAGATGTGATATCCAACTCCTTCCCATTCCAATCCTGAGACCCTCCCTATAGCATGAGATGTGATATCCAAGTCCTTCCCATTCCAATCCTGATACCCTTCCTATAGCATTAGATGTGATATCTCAATGCTTCTACCAAACCTGAGACCCTTCCTATAGCATGAGATGTGAAATCCAACTCCTTCCCATTCCAATCCTGAGACCCTTCCTATACAATGAGATGTGATATCTCAATGCTTCTAATACCATACCTGAGACCCGTCCTATAAAATGAGATGTGATATCCAAATCCTTCCCTTTCCAAACCTGAGCCCCTTCCTATAGCATGAGATGTGATATCTCAATGCTTCTAATACGAAACCTGAGATCCTTCCTATAACATGAGATGGGATATCCAACTCCTTCCCATTCCAATCCTGAGACCCTTCCTATAGCATGAGATGTGATATCTCAATGATTGTAATACCAAACCTGAGACCCTTCCTATAGCATGAGATGTGATATCCAACTCCTTCCCATTCCAATCCTGAGGCCTTCCGATAGCATATGTGGTATCTCAATGCTTCTAATACCACACTTGAGACCCTCCCTATAGCATGAGATGTGATATCCAAGTCCTTCCCATTCCAATCCTGAGACCCTTCCTATAGCATGAGATGTGATATCTCAATGATTGTAATACCAAACCTGAGACCCTTCCTATAGCATGAGATGTGATATCCAACTCCTTCCCATTCCAATCCTGCGGCCTTCCGATAGCATATGTGGTATCTCAATGCATCTAATACCACACTTGAGACCCTTCCTATACCATCAGATGTGATATCTCAAAGCTTCTAATACCAAACCTATAACCCGTCCTATAACATGAGATGTGATATCCAAATCCTTCCCCTTCCACACCTGAGACCCTCCCTTTAGCATGAGATGTGATATCCAACTCCTTCCCATTCCAATCCTGAGGCCTTCCGATAGCATGAGATGTGAAATCTCAATGCTTCTAATACCAAACCTGAGACCCTCCCTATAACATGAGATGGGTTATCCAACTCCTTCCCATTCCAAACCTGAGACCCGTCCGATAGCATGAGATGTGATATCTCATTACTTCTAATACGAAACCCGACACCCTTCCTATAGCATGAGATGTGAAATCCAACTCCTTCTTATTCCAATCCCGAGACCCTTACGATAGCAGAGATGTGATATCTCAATGCTTATACCAAACCTGAGACCCTTCCTATGGCATGAGATGTGATATCCAACTCCTTCCCATTCCAATCCTGAGACCCTTCCTATAGCATGAGTTGTGATATGTCAATCCTTCTAATACCAAACCTTAGACCCTTCCTATAACAAGAGATCTGATATCCAACTCCTTCCCTTTCCAAACCTGAGACCCGTCCGATAGCATGAGATGTGATATCTCATTGCTTCTAATACCAAACCCGAGACCCTTCCTATAGCATGAGATGTGATATCCAACTCCTTCCTATTCCAATCCCGAGACCCTTACGATAGCAGAGATGTGATATCTCAATGCTTATACCAAACCTGAGACCCTTCCTATAACAGGAGATGTGATATCTCAATGCTTGTAATACCAAACCTGAGACCCTTCCTATAGCATGAGATGTGATATCCAACTCCTTCCCATTCCAATCCTGAGGCCTTCCGATAGCATGAGATGTGAAATCTCAATGCTTCTAATACCAAATGTGAGACCCTCCCTATAGCATGAGATGTGATATCCAACTCCTTCCCATTCAAATCCTGAGACCCTTCCGATAGCATGAGATGTGATATCTCAATGCTTCTTATACCAAACCTGAGACCCTTCCTATAGCATGAGATGTGATAAACAACTCCTTCCCATTCCAATCCTGTGACCCTTACTGTAGCATGAGATGTGATATCGCAATGCTTCTAATACCAAACCTGGACTCTTCCTGTAGCATGAGATGTGATATCTCAATCCTTCTAATACCAAACCAGAGACCCTTCCTATAACAGGAGATGTGATATCCAACTCCTTCCCATTCCAAACCTGAGACCCTTCTTATAGCATGAGATGGGATATCCAACTCCTTCCTATTCCAATCCTGAGACCCTTACGATAGCAGAGATGTGATATCTCAATGCTTATATCAAACCTGAGACCCTTCCTATGGCATGAGATGTGATATCCAACTCCTTCCCATTCCAATCCTGAGATCCTTCCTATACCATGAGATGTGATATCTCAATGCTTCTAATACCAAACCTGTAACCCGTCCCATAACATGAGATGTGATATCCAAATCCTTCCCCTTCCAAACCTGAGACCCTCCCTTTAGCATGAGATGTGATATCCAACTCCTTCCCATTCCAATCCTGAGACCCTTCCGATAGCATGAGATGTGATATCTCAATGCCTCTAATATCAAACCTGAGACCCTCCCTATAGCATGAGATGTGATATCCAAGTCCTTCCCATTCCAATCCTGATACCCTTCCTATAGCATGAGATGTGATATCTCAATGCTACTAATACCAAACCTGAGACCCTTCCTATAACATGAGGTGTGATATCCTACTCCTTCCCATTCCAAACCCGAGACCCTTCTTATAGCATGAGATGGGATATCCAACTCCTTCCTATTCCAATCCTGAGACCCTTACGATAGCATGAGATGTGATATCTCAATGCTTCTACCAAACCTGAGACCCTTCCTATAGCATGAGATGTGATATCCAACTCCTTCCCATTCCAATCCTGAGACCCTTCCTATACAACGAGATGTGATATCTCAATGCTTCTAATACCATATCTGAGACCCGTCCTATAAAATGAGATGTGATATCCAAATCCTTCCCTTTCCAAACCTGAGCCCCTTCCTATAGCATGAGATGTGATATCTCAATGCTTCGAATCCGAAACCTGAGATCCTTCCTATAACATGAGATGGGATATCCAACTCCTTCCCATTCCAATCCCGAGACCCTTCCTATAGCATGAGATGTAATATCTCAATGATTGTAATACCAAACCTGAGACCCTTCCTATAGCATGAGATGTGATATCCAACTCCTTCCCATTCCAATCCTGAGGCCTTCCGATAGCATATGTGATATCTCAATGCTTCTAATACCATACTTGAGACCCTCCCTATAGCATGAGATGTGATATCCAACTCCTTCCCATTCCAATCCTGAGGCCTTCCGATAGCATATGTGGTATCTCAATGCTTCTAATACCACACTTGAGACCCTCCCTATAGCATGAGATGTGATATCCAAGTCCTTCCCATTCCAATCCTGAGACCCTTCCTATAGCATGAGATGTGATATCTCAATGATTGTAATACCAAACCTGAGGCCCTTCCTATAGCATGAGATGTGATATCCAACTCCTTCCCATTCTAATCCTGCGGCCTTCCGATAGCATATGTGGTATCTCAATGCATCTAATACCACACTTGAGACCCTTCCTATACCATGAGATGTGATATCTCAAAGCTTCTAATACCAAACCTATAACCCGTCCTATAACATGAGATGTGATATCCAAATCCTTCCCCTTCCACACCTGAGACCCTCCCTTTAGCATGAGATGTGATATCCAACTCCTTCCCATTCCAATCCTGAGGCCTTCCGATAGCATGAGATGTGAAATCTCAATGCTTCTAATACCAAACCTGAGACCCTCCCTATAACATGAGATGGGTTATCCAACTCCTTCCCATTCCAAACCTGAGACCCGTCCGATAGCATGAGATGTGATATCTCATTACTTCTAATACGAAACCCGACACCCTTCCTATAGCATGAGATGTGATATCCAACTCCTTCTTATTCCAATCCCGAGACCCTTACGATAGCAGAGATGTGATATCTCAATCCTTATACCAAACCTGAGACCCTTCCTATGGCATGAGATGTGATATCCAACTCCTTCCCATTCCAATCCTGAGACCCTTCCTATAGCATGAGTTGTGATATGTCAATCCTTCTAATACCAAACCTTAGACCCTTCCTATGACAAGAGATCTGATATCCAACTCCTTCCCTTTCCAAACCTGAGACCCGTCCGATAGCATGAGATGTGATATCTCATTGCTTCTAATACCAAACCCGAGACCCTTCCTATAGCATGAGATGTGATATCCAACTCCTTCCTATTCCAATCCCGAGACCCTTACGATAGCAGAGATGTGATATCTCAATGCTTATACCAAACCTGAGACCCTTCCTATAACAGGAGATGTGATATCTCAATGCTTGTAATACCAAACCTGAGACCCTTCCTATAGCATGAGATGTGATATCCAACTCCTTCCCATTCCAATCCTGAGGCCTTCCGATAGCATGAGATGTGAAATCTCAATGCTTCTAATACCAAATGTGAGACCCTCCCTATAGCATGAGATGTGATATCCAACTCCTTCCCATTCAAATCCTGAGACCCTTCCGATAGCATGAGATGTGATATCTCAATGCTTCTTATACCAAACCTGAGACCCTTCCTATAGCATGAGATGTGATAAACAACTCCTTCCCATTCCAATCCTGTTACCCTTACTGTAGCATGAGATGTGATATCGCAATGCTTCTAATACCAAACCTGGACTCTTCCTGTAGCATGAGATGTGATATCTCAATCCTTCTAATACCAAACCTGAGACCCTTCCTATAGCATGAGATGTGATATCTCAATGCTTCGAATCCGAAACCTGAGATCCTTCCTATAACATGAGATGGGATATCCAACTCCTTCCCATTCCAATCCCGAGACCCTTCCTATAGCATGAGATGTAATATCTCAATGATTGTAATACCAAACCTGAGACCCTTCCTATAGCATGAGATGTGATATCCAACTCCTTCCCATTCCAATCCTGAGGCCTTCCGATAGCATATGTGATATCTCAATGCTTCTAATACCATACTTGAGACCCTCCCTATAGCATGAGATGTGATATCCAACTCCTTCCCATTCCAATCCTGAGGCCTTCCGATAGCATATGTGGTATCTCAATGCTTCTAATACCACACTTGAGACCCTCCCTATAGCATGAGATGTGATATCCAAGTCCTTCCCATTCCAATCCTGAGACCCTTCCTATAGCATGAGATGTGATATCTCAATGATTGTAATACCAAACCTGAGGCCCTTCCTATAGCATGAGATGTGATATCCAACTCCTTCCCATTCCAATCCTGCGGCCTTCCGATAGCATATGTGGTATCTCAATGCATCTAATACCACACTTGAGACCCTTCCTATACCATGAGATGTGATATCTCAAAGCTTCTAATACCAAACCTATAACCCGTCCTATAACATGAGATGTGATATCCAAATCCTTCCCCTTCCACACCTGAGACCCTCCCTTTAGCATGAGATGTGATATCCAACTCCTTCCCATTCCAATCCTGAGGCCTTCCGATAGCATGAGATGTGAAATCTCAATGCTTCTAATACCAAACCTGAGACCCTCCCTATAACATGAGATGGGTTATCCAACTCCTTCCCATTCCAAACCTGAGACCCGTCCGATAGCATGAGATGTGATATCTCATTACTTCTAATACGAAACCCGACACCCTTCCTATAGCATGAGATGTGATATCCAACTCCTTCTTATTCCAATCCCGAGACCCTTACGATAGCAGAGATGTGATATCTCAATCCTTATACCAAACCTGAGACCCTTCCTATGGCATGAGATGTGATATCCAACTCCTTCCCATTCCAATCCTGAGACCCTTCCTATAGCATGAGTTGTGATATGTCAATCCTTCTAATACCAAACCTTAGACCCTTCCTATGACAAGAGATCTGATATCCAACTCCTTCCCTTTCCAAACCTGAGACCCGTCCGATAGCATGAGATGTGATATCTCATTGCTTCTAATACCAAACCCGAGACCCTTCCTATAGCATGAGATGTGATATCCAACTCCTTCCTATTCCAATCCCGAGACCCTTACGATAGCAGAGATGTGATATCTCAATGCTTATACCAAACCTGAGACCCTTCCTATAACAGGAGATGTGATATCTCAATGCTTGTAATACCAAACCTGAGACCCTTCCTATAGCATGAGATGTGATATCCAACTCCTTCCCATTCCAATCCTGAGGCCTTCCGATAGCATGAGATGTGAAATCTCAATGCTTCTAATACCAAATGTGAGACCCTCCCTATAGCATGAGATGTGATATCCAACTCCTTCCCATTCAAATCCTGAGACCCTTCCGATAGCATGAGATGTGATATCTCAATGCTTCTTATACCAAACCTGAGACCCTTCCTATAGCATGAGATGTGATAAACAACTCCTTCCCATTCCAATCCTGTTACCCTTACTGTAGCATGAGATGTGATATCGCAATGCTTCTAATACCAAACCTGGACTCTTCCTGTAGCATGAGATGTGATATCTCAATCCTTCTAATACCAAACCTGAGACCCTTCCTATAACAGGAGATGTGATATCCAACTCCTTCCCATTCCAAACCTGAGACCCTTCTTATAGCATGAGATGGGATATCCAACTCCTTCCTATTCCAATCCTGAGACCCTTACGATAGCAGAGATGTGATATCTCAATGCTTATATCAAACCTGAGACCCTTCCTATGGCATGAGATGTGATATCCAACTCCTTCCCATTCCAATCCTGAGATCCTTCCTATACCATGAGATGTGATATCTCAATGCTTCTAATACCAAACCTGTAACCCGTCCCATAACATGAGATGTGATATCCAAATCCTTCCCCTTCCAAACCTGAGACCCTCCCTTTAGCATGAGATGTGATATCCAACTCCTTCCCATTCCAATCCTGAGACCCTTCCGATAGCATGAGATGTGATATCTCAATGCCTCTAATATCAAACCTGAGACCCTCCCTATAGCATGAGATGTGATATCCAAGTCCTTCCCATTCCAATCCTGATACCCTTCCTATAGCATGAGATGTGATATCTCAATGCTACTAATACCAAACCTGAGACCCTTCCTATAACATGAGGTGTGATATCCTACTCCTTCCCATTCCAAACCCGAGACCCTTCTTATAGCATGAGATGGGATATCCAACTCCTTCCTATTCCAATCCTGAGACCCTTACGATAGCATGAGATGTGATATCTCAATGCTTCTACCAAACCTGAGACCCTTCCTATAGCATGAGATGTGATATCCATATCCTTCCCATTCCAATCCTGAGACCCTTCCTATACAACGAGATGTGATATATCAATGCTTCTAATACCATACCTGAGACCCGTCCTATAAAATGAGATGTGATATCCAAATCCTTCCCTTTCCAAACCTGAGCCCCTTCCTATAGCATGAGATGTGATATCTCAATGCTTCGAATCCGAAACCTGAGATCCTTCCTATAACATGAGATGGGATATCCAACTCCTTCCCATTCCAATCACGAGACCCTTCCTATAGCATGAGATGTAATATCTCAATGATTGCAATACCAAACCTGAGACCCTTCCTATAGCATGAGATGTGATATCCAACTCCTTCCCATTCCAATCCTGAGGCCTTCCGATAGCATATGTGATATCTCAATGCTTCTAATACCATACTTGAGACCCTCCCTATAGCATGAGATGTGATATCCAAGTCCTTCTCATTCCAATCCTGAGAACCTTCCTATTACATGAGATGTGATATCCAACTCCTTCCCATTCCAACCTGAGACCCTTCCTATAGCATGCAATGGGATATCCAACTCCTTCCCATTCCAATCCTGAGACCCTTCCGATAGCATGAGATGTGATATCTCAAAGCTTCTACCAAAACTGAGACCCTTCCTATGGCATGAGATGTGATATCCAACTCCTTCCCATTCCAAACCTGAGACCCTTCCTATAGCATGAGATGTGATATCCAACTCCTTCCCATTCCAATCCTGAGTACCTTCCTACAGCATGAGTTGTGATAGCTCAATCCTTCTAATACCAAACCTGAGACCCTTCCTATAACATGAGATGTGATATCCAACTCCTACCCATTCCAAACATGAGACCCGTCCTATACTATGAGATGTGATATCCAACTCCTTCCCATTCCAATCCTGAGACCCTTCCGATAGCATGAGATGTGATATCTCAATGCTTCTTATACCAAACCTGAGACCCTTACTATAACATGAGATGTGATATCCAACTCCTACCCATTCCAAACCTGAGACCCGTCCTATACTATGAGATGTGATATCTCGATGCTTCTAATACCAAACCTGAGATCCTTCCTATAACATGAGATGTGATATCTAACTCCTTCCCATTCCAAACCTGAGACCCGTCCTATAGCATAAGATGTGATATCCAACTCCTTCCCATTCCAATCCTGAGACCCTTCCTATAGCATGAGTCTTGATATCTCAATCCTTCTAATACCAAACCTGAGACCCTTCCTATAACAAGAGATCTGATATCCAACTCCTTCCCATTCCAAACCTGAGACCCGTTCGATAGCATGAGATGTGATATCTCATTGCTTCTAATACCAAACCCGACACCCTTCCTATAGCATGAGATGTGATATCCAACTCCTTCTTATTTCAATCCTGAGACCCTTACGATAGCAGAGATGTGATATCTCAATGCTTATACCAAACCTGAGACCCTTCCTATGGCATGAGATGTGATATCCAACTCCTTCCCATTCCAATCCTGAGACCCTTCCTATAGCATGAGTTGTGATATCTCAATCCTTCTAATACCAAACCTGAGACCCTTCCTATAACAAGAGATCTGATATCCAACTCCTTCCCTTTCCAAACCTGAGACCCGTCCGATAGCATGAGATGTGATATCTCATTGCTTCTAATACCAAACCCGAGACCCTTCCTATAGCATGAGATGTGATATCCAACTCCTTCCTATTCCAATCCCGAGACCCTTACGATAGCAGAGATGTGATATCTCAATGCTTATACCAAACCTGAGACCCTTCCTATAACATGAGATGTGATATCTCAATGCTTCTAATACGAAACCTGAGATCCTTCCTATAACATGAGATGGGATATCCAACTCCTTCCCATTCCAATCCTGAGACCCTTCCTATAGCATGAGATGTGATATCTCAATGCTTGTAATACCAAACCTGAGACCCTTCCTATAGCATGAGATGTGATATCCAACTCCTTCCCATTCCAATCCTGAGGCCTTCCGATAGCATGAGATGTGAAATCTCAATGCTTCTAATACCAAACGTGAGACCCTACCTATAGCATGAGATGTGATATCCAACTCCTTCCCATTCAAATCCTGAGACCCTTCCGATAGCATAGATGTGATATCTCAATGATTCTTATACCAAACCTGAGACCCTTCCTATAGCATGAGATGTGATAAACAACTCCTTCCCATTCCAATCCTGTGACCCTTACTATAGCATGAGATGTGATATCTCAATGCTTCTAATACCAAACCTGGACTCTTCCTGTAGCATGAGATGTGATATCTCAATCCTTCTAATACCAAACCCGAGACCCTTCCTATAACATGAGATGTGATATCCAACTCCTTCCCATTCCAAACCTGAGACCCTTCTTATAGCATGAGATGGGATATCCAACTCCTTCCTATTCCAATCCCGAGACCCTTACGATAGCAGAGATGTGATATCTCAATGCTTATACCAAACCTGAGACCCTTCCTATGGCATGAGATGGGATATCCAACTCCTTCCCATTCCAATCCTGAGATCCTTCCTATAGCATGAGATGTGATATCTCAATGCTTGTAATACCAAACCTGAGACCCTTCCTATATCATGAGATGTGAAATCTCAATGCTTCTAATACCAAACGTGAGACCCTCCCTATAGCATGAGATGTGATATCCAACTACTTCCCATTCCAATCCTGAGATCCTTCCTATACCATGAGATGTTATATCTCAATGCTTCTAATACCAAACCTGTAACCCGTCCCATAACATGAGATGTGATATTCAAATCCTTCCCCTTCCAAACCTGAGACCCTCCCTTTAGCATGAGATGTGATATCCAACTCCTTCCCATTCCAATCCTGAGACCCTCCCTATAGCATGAGATGTGATATCCAAGTCCTTCCCATTCCAATCCTGATACCCTTCCTATAGCATTAGATGTGATATCTCAATGCTTCTACCAAACCTGAGACCCTTCCTATAGCATGAGATGTGAAATCCAACTCCTTCCCATTCCAATCCTGAGACCCTTCCTATACAATGAGATGTGATATCTCAATGCTTCTAATACCATACCTGAGACCCGTCCTATAAAATGAGATGTGATATCCAAATCCTTCCCTTTCCAAACCTGAGCCCCTTCCTATAGCATGAGATGTGATATCTCAATGCTTCTAATACGAAACCTGAGATCCTTCCTATAACATGAGATGGGATATCCAACTCCTTCCCATTCCAATCCTGAGACCCTTCCTATAGCATGAGATGTGATATCTCAATGATTGTAATACCAAACCTGAGACCCTTCCTATAGCATGAGATGTGATATCCAACTCCTTCCCATTCCAATCCTGAGGCCTTCCGATAGCATATGTGGTATCTCAATGCTTCTAATACCACACTTGAGACCCTCCCTATAGCATGAGATGTGATATCCAAGTCCTTCCCATTCCAATCCTGAGACCCTTCCTATAGCATGAGATGTGATATCTCAATGATTGTAATACCAAACCTGAGACCCTTCCTATAGCATGAGATGTGATATCCAACTCCTTCCCATTCCAATCCTGCGGCCTTCCGATAGCATATGTGGTATCTCAATGCATCTAATACCACACTTGAGACCCTTCCTATACCATGAGATGTGATATCTCAAAGCTTCTAATACCAAACCTATAACCCGTCCTATAACATGAGATGTGATATCCAAATCCTTCCCCTTCCACACCTGAGACCCTCCCTTTAGCATGAGATGTGATATCCAACTCCTTCCCATTCCAATCCTGAGGCCTTCCGATAGCATGAGATGTGAAATCTCAATGCTTCTAATACCAAACCTGAGACCCTCCCTATAACATGAGATGGGTTATCCAACTCCTTCCCATTCCAAACCTGAGACCCGTCTGATAGCATGAGATGTGATATCTCATTACTTCTAATACGAAACCCGACACCCTTCCTATAGCATGAGATGTGATATCCAACTCCTTCTTATTCCAATCCCGAGACCCTTACGATAGCAGAGATGTGATATCTCAATGCTTATACCAAACCTGAGACCCTTCCTATGGCATGAGATGTGATATCCAACTCCTTCCCATTCCAATCCTGAGACCCTTCCTATAGCATGAGTTGTGATATGTCAATCCTTCTAATACCAAACCTTAGACCCTTCCTATAACAAGAGATCTGATATCCAACTCCTTCCCTTTCCAAACCTGAGATCCGTCCGATAGCATGAGATGTGATATCTCATTGCTTCTAATACCAAACCCGAGACCCTTCCTATAGCATGAGATGTGATATCCAACTCCTTCCTATTCCAATCCCGAGACCCTTACGATAGCAGAGATGTGATATCTCAATGCTTATACCAAACCTGAGACCCTTCCTATAACAGGAGATGTGATATCTCAATGCTTGTAATACCAAACCTGAGACCCTTCCTATAGCATGAGATGTGATATCCAACTCCTTCCCATTCCAATCCTGAGGCCTTCCGATAGCATGAGATGTGAAATCTCAATGCTTCTAATACCAAATGTGAGACCCTCCCTATAGCATGAGATGTGATATCCAACTCCTTCCCATTCAAATCCTGAGACCCTTCCGATAGCATGAGATGTGATATCTCAATGCTTCTTATACCAAACCTGAGACCCTTCCTATAGCATGAGATGTGATAAACAACTCCTTCCCATTCCAATCCTGTGACCCTTACTGTAGCACGAGATGTGATATCGCAATGCTTCTAATACCAAACCTGGACTCTTCCTGTAGCATGAGATGTGATATCTCAATCCTTCTAATACCAAACCTGAGACCCTTCCTATAACAGGAGATGTGATATCCAACTCCTTCCCATTCCAAACCTGAGACCCTTCTTATAGCATGAGATGGGATATCCAACTCCTTCCTATTCCAATCCTGAGACCCTTACGATAGCAGAGATGTGATATCTCAATGCTTATATCAAACCTGAGACCCTTCCTATGGCATGAGATGTGATATCCAACTCCTTCCCATTCCAATCCTGAGATCCTTCCTATACCATGAGATGTGATATCTCAATGCTTCTAATACCAAACCTGTAACCCGTCCCATAACATGAGATGTGATATCCAAATCCTTCCCCTTCCAAACCTGAGACCCTCCCTTTAGCATGAGATGTGATATCCAACTCCTTCCCATTCCAATCCTGAGACCCTTCCGATAGCATGAGATGTGATATCTCAATGCCTCTAATATCAAACCTGAGACCCTCCCTATAGCATGAGATGTGATATCCAAGTCCTTCCCATTCCAATCCTGATACCCTTCCTATAGCATGAGATGTGATATCTCAATGCTACTAATACCAAACCTGAGACCCTTCCTATAACATGAGGTGTGATATCCTACTCCTTCCCATTCCAAACCCGAGACCCTTCTTATAGCATGAGATGGGATATCCAACTCCTTCCTATTCCAATCCTGAGACCCTTACGATAGCATGAGATGTGATATCTCAATGCTTCTACCAAACCTGAGACCCTTCCTATAGCATGAGATGTGATATCCAAACTCTTCCCATTCCAATCCTGAGACCCTTCCTATACAACGAGATGTGATATCTCAATGCTTCTAATACCATACCTGAGACCCGTCCTATAAAATGAGATGTGATATCCAAATCCTTCCCTTTCCAAACCTGAGCCCCTTCCTATAGCATGAGATGTGATATCTCAATGCTTCGAATCCGAAACCTGAGATCCTTCCTATAACATGAGATGGGATATCCAACTCCTTCCCATTCCAATCCCGAGACCCTTCCTATAGCATGAGATGTAATATCTCAATGATTGTAATACCAAACCTGAGACCCTTCCTATAGCATGAGATGTGATATCCAACTCCTTCCCATTCCAATCCTGAGGCCTTCCGATAGCATATGTGATATCTCAATGCTTCTAATACCATACTTGAGACCCTCCCTATAGCATGAGATGTGATATCCAAGTCCTTCTCATTCCAATCCTGAGAACCTTCCTATTACATGAGATGTGATATCCAACTCCTTCCCATTCCAACCTGAGACCCTTCCTATAGCATGCAATGGGATATCCAACTCCTTCCCATTCCAATCCTGAGACCCTTCCGATAGCATGAGATGTGATATCTCAAAGCTTCTACCAAAACTGAGACCCTTCCTATGGCATGAGATGTGATATCCAACTCCTTCCCATTCCAAACCTGAGACCCTTCCTATAGCATGAGATGTGATATCCAACTCCTTCCCATTCCAATCCTGAGTACCTTCCTACAGCATGAGTTGTGATAGCTCAATCCTTCTAATACCAAACCTGAGACCCTTCCTATAACATGAGATGTGATATCCAACTCCTACCCATTCCAAACATGAGACCCGTCCTATACTATGAGATGTGATATCCAACTCCTTCCCATTCCAATCCTGAGACCCTTCCGATAGCATGAGATGTGATATCTCAATGCTTCTTATACCAAACCTGAGACCCTTACTATAACATGAGATGTGATATCCAACTCCTACCCATTCCAAACCTGAGACCCGTCCTATACTATGAGATGTGATATCTCGATGCTTCTAATACCAAACCTGAGATCCTTCCTATAACATGAGATGTGATATCTAACTCCTTCCCATTCCAAACCTGAGACCCGTCCTATAGCATAAGATGTGATATCCAACTCCTTCCCATTCCAATCCTGAGACCCTTCCTATAGCATGAGTCTTGATATCTCAATCCTTCTAATACCAAACCTGAGACCCTTCCTATAACAAGAGATCTGATATCCAACTCCTTCCCATTCCAAACCTGAGACCCGTTCGATAGCATGAGATGTGATATCTCATTGCTTCTAATACCAAACCCGACACCCTTCCTATAGCATGAGATGTGATATCCAACTCCTTCTTATTCCAATCCTGAGACCCTTACGATAGCAGAGATGTGATATCTCAATGCTTATACCAAACCTGAGACCCTTCCTATGGCATGAGATGTGATATCCAACTCCTTCCCATTCCAATCCTGAGACCCTTCCTATAGCATGAGTTGTGATATCTCAATCCTTCTAATACCAAACCTGAGACCCTTCCTATAACAAGAGATCTGATATCCAACTCCTTCCCTTTCCAAACCTGAGACCCGTCCGATAGCATGAGATGTGATATCTCATTGCTTCTAATACCAAACCCGAGACCCTTCCTATAGCATGAGATGTGATATCCAACTCCTTCCTATTCCAATCCCGAGACCCTTACGATAGCAGAGATGTGATATCTCAATGCTTGTAATACCAAACCTGAGACCCTTCCTATAGCATGAGATGTGATATCCAACTCCTTCCCATTCCAATCCTGAGGCCTTCCGATAGCATGAGATGTGAAATCTCAATGCTTCTAATACCAAACGTGAGACCCTACCTATAGCATGAGATGTGATATCCAACTCCTTCCCATTCAAATCCTGAGACCCTTCCGATAGCATAGATGTGATATCTCAATGATTCTTATACCAAACCTGAGACCCTTCCTATAGCATGAGATGTGATAAACAACTCCTTCCCATTCCAATCCTGTGACCCTTACTATAGCATGAGATGTGATATCTCAATGCTTCTAATACCAAACCTGGACTCTTCCTGTAGCATGAGATGTGATATCTCAATCCTTCTAATACCAAACCTGAGACCCTTCCTATAACATGAGATGTGATATCCAACTCCTTCCCATTCCAAACCTGAGACCCTTCTTATAGCATGAGATGGGATATCCAACTCCTTCCTATTCCAATCCCGAGACCCTTACGATAGCAGAGATGTGATATCTCAATGCTTATACCAAACCTGAGACCCTTCCTATGGCATGAGATGGGATATCCAACTCCTTCCCATTCCAATCCTGAGATCCTTCCTATAGCATGAGATGTGATATCTCAATGCTTGTAATACCAAACCTGAGACCCTTCCTATAGCATGAGATGTGAAATCTCAATGCTTCTAATACCAAACGTGAGACCCTCCCTATAGCATGAGATGTGATATCCAACTACTTCCCATTCCAATCCTGAGACCCTTCCGATAGCATGAGATGTGATATCTCAATGCCTCTAATATCAAAGCTGAGACCCTCCCTATAGCATGAGATGTGATATCCAAGTCCTTCCCATTCCAATCCTGAGACCCTTCCTATAGCATGAGATGTGATATCTCAATGCTTCTAATACCAAACCTGAGACCCTTCCTATAACATGAGGTGTGATATCCTACTCCTTCCCATTCCAAACCCGAGACCCTTCTTATAGCATGAGATGGGATATCAAACTCCTTTCTATTCCAATCCTGAGACCCTTACGATAGCAGAGATGTGATATCTCAATGCTTATACCAAACCTGAGATCCTTCCTATGGCATGAGATATAATATCCAACTCCTTCCCATTCCAATCCTGAGACCCTTCCCATAGCATGAGATGTGATATCTCAATGCTTCTACCAAACCTGAGGCCCTTCCTATAGCATGACATGTGATATCCAACTCCTTCCCATTCCAATCCTGAGACCCTTCCTATACAATGGGATGTGATATCTCAATGCTTCTAATACCATACCTGAGACCCGTCCTATAAAATGAGATGTGATATCCAAATCCTTCCCTTTCCAAACCTGAGCCCCTTCCTATAGCATGAGATGTGATATCTCAATGCTTCGAATCCGAAACCTGAGATCCTTCCTATAACATGAGATGGGATATCCAACTCCTTCCCATTCCAATCCCGAGACCCTTCCTATAGCATGAGATGTAATATCTCAATGATTGTAATACCAAACCTGAGACCCTTCCTATAGCATGAGATGTGATATCCAACTCCTTCCCATTCCAATCCTGAGGCCTTCCGATAGCATATGTGATATCTCAATGCTTCTAATACCATACTTGAGACCCTCCCTATAGCATGAGATGTGATATCCAAGTCCTTCTCATTCCAATCCTGAGAACCTTCCTATTACATGAGATGTGATATCCAACTCCTTCCCATTCCAACCTGAGACCCTTCCTATAGCATGCAATGGGATATCCAACTCCTTCCCATTCCAATCCTGAGACCCTTCCGATAGCATGAGATGTGATATCTCAAAGCTTCTACCAAAACTGAGACCCTTCCTATGGCATGAGATGTGATATCCAACTCCTTCCCATTCCAAACCTGAGACCCTTCCTATAGCATGAGATGTGATATCCAACTCCTTCCCATTCCAATCCTGAGTACCTTCCTACAGCATGAGTTGTGATAGCTCAATCCTTCTAATACCAAACCTGAGACCCTTCCTATAACATGAGATGTGATATCCAACTCCTACCCATTCCAAACATGAGACCCGTCCTATACTATGAGATGTGATATCCAACTCCTTCCCATTCCAATCCTGAGACCCTTCCGATAGCATGAGATGTGATATCTCAATGCTTCTTATACCAAACCTGAGACCCTTACTATAACATGAGATGTGATATCCAACTCCTACCCATTCCAAACCTGAGACCCGTCCTATACTATGAGATGTGATATCTCGATGCTTCTAATACCAAACCTGAGATCCTTCCTATAACATGAGATGTGATATCTAACTCCTTCCCATTCCAAACCTGAGACCCGTCCTATAGCATAAGATGTGATATCCAACTCCTTCCCATTCCAATCCTGAGACCCTTCCTATAGCATGAGTCTTGATAGCTCAATCCTTCTAATACCAAACCTGAGACCCTTCCTATAACAAGAGATCTGATATCCAACTCCTTCCCATTCCAAACCTGAGACCCGTTCGATAGCATGAGATGTGATATCTCATTGCTTCTAATACCAAACCCGACACCCTTCCTATAGCATGAGATGTGATATCCAACTCCTTCTTATTCCAATCCTGAGACCCTTACGATAGCAGAGATGTGATATCTCAATGCTTATACCAAACCTGAGACCCTTCCTATGGCATGAGATGTGATATCGAACTCCTTCCCATTCCAATCCTGAGACCCTTCCTATAGCATGAGTTGTGATATCTCAATCCTTCTAATACCAAACCTGAGACCCTTCATATAACAAGAGATCTGATATCCAACTCCTTCCCTTTCCAAACCTGAGACCCGTCCGATAGCATGAGATGTGATATCTCATTGCTTCTAATACCAAACCCGAGACCCTTCCTATAGCATGAGATGTGATATCCAACTCCTTCCTATTCCAATCCCGAGACCCTTACGATAGCAGAGATGTGATATCTCAATGCTTATACCAAACCTGAGACCCTTCCTATAACATGAGATGTGATATCTCAATGCTTCTAATACGAAACCTGAGATCCTTCCTATAACATGAGATGGGATATCCAACTCCTTCCCATTCCAATCCTGAGACCCTTCCTATAGCATGAGATGTGATATCTCAATGCTTGTAATACCAAACCTGAGACCCTTCCTATAGCATGAGATGTGATATCCAACTCCTTCCCATTCCAATCCTGAGGCCTTCCGATAGCATGAGATGTGATATCTCAATGATTCTTATACCAAACCTGAGACCCTTCCTATAGCATGAGATGTGATAAACAACTCCTTCCCATTCCAATCCTGTGACCCTTACTATAGCATGAGATGTGATATCTCAATGCTTCTAATACCAAACCTGGACTCTTCCTGTAGCATGAGATGTGATATCTCAATCCTTCTAATACCAAACCTGAGACCCTTCCTATAACATGAGATGTGATATCCAACTCCTTCCCATTCCAAACCTGAGACCCTTCTTATAGCATGAGATGGGATATCCAACTCCTTCCTATTCCAATCCCGAGACCCTTACGATAGCAGAGATGTGATATCTCAATGCTTATACCAAACCTGAGACCCTTCCTATGGCATGAGATGGGATATCCAACTCCTTCCCATTCCAATCCTGAGATCCTTCCTATAGCATGAGATGTGATATCTCAATGCTTGTAATACCAAACCTGAGACCCTTCCTATAGCATGAGATGTGAAATCTCAATGCTTCTAATACCAAACGTGAGACCCTCCCTATAGCATGAGATGTGATATCCAACTACTTCCCATTCCAATCCTGAGACCCTTCCGATAGCATGAGATGTGATATTTCAATGCCTCTAATATCAAAGCTGAGACCCTCCCTATAGCATGAGGTGTGATATCCTACTCCTTCCCATTCCAAACCCGAGACCCTTCTTATAGCATGAGATGGGATATCCAACTCCTTTCTATTCCAATCCTGAGACCCTTACGATAGCAGAGATGTGATATCTCAATGCTTATACCAAACCTGAGATCCTTCCTATGGCATGAGATATAATATCCAACTCCTTCCCATTCCAATCCTGAGACCCTTCCCATAGCATGAGATGTGATATCTCAATGCTTCTACCAAACCTGAGGCCCTTCCTATAGCATGACATGTGATATCCAACTCCTTCCCATTCCAATCCTGAGACCCTTCCTATACAATGGGATGTGATATCTCAATGCTTCTAATACCATACCTGAGACCCGTCCTATAAAATAAGATGTGATATCCAAATCCTTCCCTTTCCAAACCTGAGACCCTTCCTATAGCATGAGATGACATATCTCAATGCTTCTAATACGAAACCTGAGATCCTTCCTATAACATGAGATGTGATATCCAACTCCTTCCCATTCAAATCCTGAGACCCTTCCGATAGCATGAGATGTGATATCTCAATGATTCTTATACCAAACCTGAGACCCTTCCTATAGCATGAGATGTGATAAACAACTCCTTCCCATTCCAATCCTGTGACCCTTACTAGAGCATGAGATGTGATATCTCAATGCTTCTAATACCAAACCTGGACTCTTCCTGTAGCATGAGATGTGATATCTCAATCCTTCTAATACCAAACCTGAGACCCTTCCTATAACATGAGATGTGATATCCAACTCCTTCCCATTCCAAACCTGAGACCCTTCTTATAGCATGAGATGGGATATCCAACTCCTTCCTATTCCAATCCCGAGACCCTTACGATAGCAGAGATGTGATATCTCAATGCTTATACCAAACCTGAGACCCTTCCTATGGCATGAGATGGGATATCCAACTCCTTCCCATTCCAATCCTGAGATCCTTCCTATAGCATGAGATGTGATATCTCAATGCTTGTAATACCAAACCTGAGACCCTTCCTATAGCATGAGATGTGAAATCTCAATGCTTCTAATACCAAACGTGAGACCCTCCCTATAGCATGAGATGTGATATCCAACTACTTCCCATTCCAATCCTGAGACCCTTCCGATAGCATGAGATGTGATATCTCAATGCCTCTAATATCAAAGCTGAGACCCTCCCTATAGCATGAGATGTGATATCCAAGTCCTTCCCATTCCAATCCTGAGACCCTTCCTATAGCATGAGATGTGATATCTCAATGCTTCTAATACCAAACCTGAGACCCTTCCTATAACATGAGGTGTGATATCCTACTCCTTCCCATTCCAAACCCGAGACCCTTCTTATAGCATGAGATGGGATATCCAACTCCTTTCTATTCCAATCCTGAGACCCTTACGATAGCAGAGATGTGATATCTCAATGCTTATACCAAACCTGAGATCCTTCCTATGG
Source organism: Ambystoma mexicanum (assembly GCF_040938575.1). Taxonomy (NCBI): domain Eukaryota; kingdom Metazoa; phylum Chordata; class Amphibia; order Caudata; family Ambystomatidae; genus Ambystoma; species Ambystoma mexicanum. Next base: position 559,321,779 of record NC_090932.1, on the reverse strand, counting down.
CATGAGATATAATATCCAACTCCTTCCCATTCCAATCCTGAGACCCTTCCCATAGCATGAGATGTGATATCTCAATGCTTCTACCAAACCTGAGGCCCTTCCTATAGCATGACATGTGATATCCAACTCCTTCCCATTCAAATCCTGAGACCCTTCCTATACAATGGGATGTGATATCTCAATGCTTCTAATACCATACCTGAGACCCGTCCTATAAAATGAGATGTGATATCCAAATCCTTCCCTTTCCAAACCTGAGACCCTTCCTATAGCATGAGATGACATATCTCAATGCTTCTAATACGAAACCTGAGATCCTTCCTATAACATGAGACGGGATATCCAACTCCTTCCCATTCCAATCCTGAGACCCTTCCGATAGCATCAGATGTGATATCTCAATGCCTCTAACATCAAACCTGAGACCCTCCCTATAGCATGAGATGTGATATCCAAGTCCTTCCCATTCCAATCCTGATACCCTTCCTATAGCATGAGATGTGATATCTCAATGCTTCTAATACTAAACCTGAGACCCTTCCTATAACATGAGGTGTGATATCCTACTCCTTCCCATTCCAAACCCGAGACCCTTCTTATAGCATGAGATGGGATATCCAACTCCTTCCTATTCCAATCCTGAGACCCTTACGATAGCAGAGATCTGATATCTCAATGCGTATACCAAACATGAGATCCTTCCTATGGCATGAGATATAATATCCAACTCATTCCCATTCCAATCCTGAGACCCTTCCTATAGCCTGAGATGTGATATCTCAATGCTTCTACCAAACCTGAGACCCTTCCTATAGAATGAGATGTGAAATCCAACTCCTTTCCCTTCCAATCCTGAGACCCTTCCTATACAATGAGATGTGATATCTCAATGCTTCTAATACCATACCTGAGACCCGTCCTATAAAATGAGATGTGATATCCAAATCCTTCCCTTTCCAAACCTGAGCCCCTTCCTATAGCATGAGATGTGATATCTCAATGCTTCTAATACGAAACCTGAGATCCTTCCTATAACATGATATGGGATATCCAAATCCTTCCCATTCCAATCCTGAAACCCTTCCTATAGCATGAGATGTGATATCTCAATGATTGTAATACCAAACCTGAGACCCTTCCTATAGCATGAGATGTGATATCCAACTCCTTCCCATTCCAATCCTGAGGCCTTCCGATAGCATATGTGGTATCTCAATGCTTCTAATACCACACTTGAGACCCTCCCTATAGCATGAGATGTGATATCCAAGTCCTTCCCATTCCAATCCTGAGACCCTTCCTATAGCATGAGATGTGATATCTCAATGATTGTAATACCAAACCTGAGACCCTTCCTATAGCATGAGATGTGATATCCAACTCCTTCCCATTCCAATCCTGAGGCCTTCCGATAGCATATGTGGTATCTCAATGCATCTAATACCACACTTGAGACCCTTCCTATACCATGAGATTTGATATCTCAAAGCTTCTAATACCAAACCTATAACCCGTCCTATAACATGAGATGTGATATCCAAATCCTTCCCCTTCCACACCTGAGACCCTCCCTTTAGCATGAGATGTGATATCCAACTCCTTCCCATTCCAATCCTGAGGCCTTCCGATAGCATGAGATGTGAAATCTCAATGCTTCTAATACCAAACCTGAGACCCTCCCTATAACATGAGATGGGTTATCCAACTCCTTCCCATTCCAAATCTGAGACCTGTCCGATAGCATGAGATGTGATATCTCATTACTTCTAATACGAAACCCGACACCCTTCCTATAGCATGAGATGTGATATCCAACTCCTTCTTATTCCAATCCCGAGACCCTTACGATAGCAGAGATGTGATATCTCAATGCTTATACCAAACCTGAGACCCTTCCTATGGCATGAGATGTGATATCCAACTCCTTCCCATTCCAATCCTGAGACCCTTCCTATAGCATGAGTTGTGATATGTCAATCCTTCTAATACCAAACCTGAGACCCTTCCTATAACAAGAGATCTGATATCCAACTCCTTCCCTTTCCAAACCTGAGACCCGTCCGATAGCATGAGATGTGATATCTCATTGCTTCTAATACCAAACCCGAGACCCTTCCTATAGCATGAGATGTGATATCCAACTCCTTCCTATTCCAATCCCGAGACCCTTACGATAGCAGAGATGTGATATCTCAATGCTTATACCAAACCTGAGACCCTTCCTATAACAGGAGATGTGATATCTCAATGCTTGTAATACCAAACCTGAGACCCTTCCTATAGCATGAGATGTGATATCCAACTCCTTCCCATTCCAATCCTGAGGCCTTCCGATAGCATGAGATGTGAAATCTCAATGCTTCTAATACCAAACGTGAGACCCTCCCTATAGCATGAGATGTGATATCCAACTCCTTCCCATTCAAATCCTGAGACCCTTCCGATAGCATGAGATGTGATATCTCAATGCTTCTTATACCAAACCTGAGACCCTTCCTATAGCATGAGATGTGATAAACAACTCCTTCCCATTCCAATCCTGTGACCCTTACTATAGCATGAGATGTGATATCGCAATGCTTCTAATACCAAACCTGGACTCTTCCTGTAGCATGAGATGTGATATCTCAATCCTTCTAATACCAAACCTGAGACCCTTCCTATAACAGGAGATGTGATATCCAACTCCTTCCCATTCCAAACCTGAGACCCTTCTTATAGCATGAGATGGGATATCCAACTCCTTCCTATTCCAATCCCGAGACCCTTACGATAGCCGAGGTGTGATATCTCAATGCTTATATCAAACCTGAGACCCTTCCTATGGCATGAGATGTGATATCCAACTCCTTCCCATTCCAATCCTGAGATCCTTCCTATATCATGAGATGTGATATCTCAATGCTTCTAATACCAAACCTGTAACCCGTCCCATAACATGAGATATGATATCCAAATCCTTCCCCTTCCAAACCTGAGACCCTCCCTTTAGCATGAGATGTGATATCCAACTCCTTCCCATTCCAATCCTGAGACCCTTCCGATAGCATGAGATGTGATATCTCAATGCCTCTAATATCAAACCTGAGACCCTCCCTATAGCATGAGATGTGATAGCCAAGTCCTTCGCCCTCCAATCCTGATACCCTTCCTATAGCATGAGATGTGATATCTCAATGCTTCTAATACCAAACCTGAGACCCTTCCTATAACATGAGGTGTGATATCCTACTCCTTCCCATTCCAAACCCGAGACCCTTCTTATAGCATGAGATGGGATATCCAAATCCTTCCTATTCCAATCCTGAGACCCTTACGATAGCATGAGATGTGATATCTCAATGCTTCTACCAAACCTGAGACCCTTCCTATAGCATGAGATGTGATATCCAACTCCTTCCCATTCCAATCCTGAGACCCTTCCTATACAATGAGATGTGATATCTCAATGCTTCTAATACCATACCTGAGACCCGTCCTATAAAATGAGATGTGATATCCAAATCCTTCCCTTTCCAAACCTGAGCCCCTTCCTATAGCAGGAGATGTGATATCTCAATGCTTCTAATCCGAAACCTGAGATCCTTCCTATAACATGAGATGGGATATCCAACTCCTTCCCATTCCAATCCCGAGACCCTTCCAATAGCATGAGATGTAATATCTCAATGATTGTAATACCAAACCTGAGACCCTTCCTATAGCATGAGATGTGATATCCAACTCCTTCCCATTCCAATCCTGAGGCCTTCCGATAGCATATGTGGTATCTCAATGCTTCTAATACCATACTTGAGACCCTCCCTATAGCATGAGATGTGATATCCAAGTCCTTCTCATTCCAATCCTGAGAACCTTCCTATTACATGAGATGTGATATCCAACTCCTTCCCATTCCAACCTGAGACCCTTCCTATAGCATGCAATGGGATATCCAACTCCTTCCCATTCCAATCCTGAGACCCTTCCGATAGCATGAGATGTGATATCTCAAAGCTTCTACCAAAACTGAGACCCTTCCTATGGCATGAGATGTGATATCCAACTCCTTCCCATTCCAAACCTGAGACTCTTCCTATAGCATGAGATGTGATATCCAACTCCTTCCCATTCCAATCCTGAGTACCTTCCTATAGCATGAGTTGTGATAGCTCAATCCATCTAATACCAAACCTGAGACCCTTCCTATAACATGAGATGTGATATCCAACTCCTACCCATTCCAAACATGAGACCCGTCCTATACTATGAGATGTGATATCCAACTCCTTCCCATTCCAATCCTGAGACCCTTCCGATAGCATGAGATGTGATATCTCAATGCTTCTTATACCAAACCTGAGACCCTTCCTATAACATGAGATGTGATATCCAACTCCTACCCATTCCAAACGTGAGACCCGTCCTATACTATGAGATGTGATATCTCGATGCTTCTAATACCAAACCTGAGATCCTTCCTATAACATGAGATGTGATATCTAACTCCTTCCCATTCCAAACCTGAGACCCTTCCTATAGCATAAGATGTGATATCCAACTCCTTCCCATTCCAATCCTGAGACCCTTCCTATAGCATGAGTTGTGATATCTCAATCCTTCTAATACCAAACCTGAGACCCTTCCTATAACAAGAGATCTGATATCCAACTCCTTCCCATTCCAAACCTGAGACCCGTTCGATAGCATGAGATGTGATATCTCATTGCTTCTAATACCAAACCCGACACCTTTCCTATAGCATGAGATGTGATATCCAACTCCTTCTTATTCCAATCCTGAGACCCTTACGATAGCAGAGATGTGATATCTCAATGCTTATACCAAACCTGAGACCCTTCCTATGGCATGAGATGTGATATCCAACTCCTTCCCATTCCAATCCTGAGACCCTTCCTATAGCATGAGTTGTGATATCTCAATCCTTCTAATACCAAACCTGAGACCCTTCCTATAACAAGAGATCTGATATCCAACTCCTTCCCTTTCCAAACCTGAGACCCGTCCGATAGCATGAGATGTGATATCTCATTGCTTCTAATACCAAACCCGAGACCCTTCCTATAGCATGAGATGTGATATCCAACTCCTTCCTATTCCAATCCCGAGACCCTTACGATAGCAGAGATGTGATATCTCAATGCGTATACCAAACATGAGATCCTTCCTATGGCATGAGATATAATATCCAACTCATTCCCATTCCAATCCTGAGACCCTTCCTATAGCATGAGATGTGATATATCAATGCTTCTACCAAACCTGAGACCCTTCCTATAGCATGAGATGTGAAATCCAACTCCTTCCCATTCCAATCCTGAGACCCTTCCTATACAATGAGATGTGATATCTCAATGCTTCTAATACCATACCTGAGACCCGTCCTATAAAATGAGATGTGATATCCACATCCTTCCCTTTCCAAACCTGAGCCCCTTCCTATAGCATGAGATGTGATATCTCAATGCTTCTAATACGAAACCTGAGATCCTTCCTATAACATGATATGGGATATCCAAATCCTTCCCATTCCAATCCTGAGACCCTTCCTATAGCATGAGATGTGATATCTCAATGATTGTAATACCAAACCTGAGACCCTTCCTATAGCATGAGATGTGATATCCAACTCCTTCCCATTCCAATCCTGAGGCCTTCCGATAACATATGTGGTATCTCAATGCTTCTAATACCACACTTGAGACCCTCCCTATAGCATGAGATGTGATATCCAAGTCCTTCCCATTCCAATCCTGAGACCCTTCCTATAGCATGAGATGTGATATCTCAATGATTGTAATACCAAACCTGAGACCCTTCCTATAGCATGAGATGTGATATCCAACTCCTTCCCATTCCAAACCTGAGGCCTTCCGATAGCATATGTGGTATCTCAATGCATCTAATACCACACTTGAGACCCTTCCTATACCATGAGATTTGATATCTCAAAGCTTCTAATACCAAACCTATAACCCATCCTATAACATGAGATGTGATATCCAAATCCTTCCCCTTCCACACCTGAGACCCTCCCTTTAGAGTGAGATGTGATATCCAACTCCTTCCCATTCCAATCCTGAGGCCTTCCGATAGCATGAGATGTGAAATCTCAATGCTTCTAATACCAAACCTGAGACCCTCCCTATAACATGAGATGGGTTATCCAACTCCTTCCCATTCCAAACCTGAGACCCGTCCGATAGCATGAGATGTGATATCTCATTACTTCTAATACGAAACCCGACACCCTTCCTATAGCATGAGATGTGATTTCCAACTCCTTCTTATTCCAATCCCGAGACCCTTACGATAGCAGAGATGTGATATCTCAATGCTTATACCAAACCTGAGACCCTTCCTATGGCATGAGATGTGATATCCAACTCCTTCCCATTCCAATCCTGAGACCCTTCCTATAGCATGAGTTGTGATATGTCAATCCTTCTAATACCAAACCTGAGACCCTTCCTATAACAAGAGATCTGATATCCAACTCCTTCCCTTTCCAAACCTGAGACCCGTCCGATAGCATGAGATGTGATATCTCATTGCTTCTAATACCAAACCCGAGACCCTTCCTATAGCATGAGATGTGATATCCAACTCCTTCCTATTCCAATCCCGAGACCCTTACGATAGCAGAGATGTGATATCTCAATGCTTATACCAAACCTGAGACCCTTCCTATAACAGGAGATGTGATATCTCAATGCTTGTAATACCAAACCTGAGACCCTTCCTATAGCATGAGATGTGATATCCAACTCCTTCCCATTCCAATCCTGAGGCCTTCCGATAGCATGAGATGTGAAATCTCAATGCTTCTAATACCAAACGTGAGACCCTCCCTATAGCATGAGATGTGATATCCAACTCCTTCCCATTCAAATCCTGAGACCCTTCCGATAGCATGAGATGTGATATCTCAATGCTTCTTATACCAAACCTGAGACCCTTCCTATAGCATGAGATGTGATAAACAACTCCTTCCCATTCCAATCCTGTGACCCTTACTATAGCATGAGATGTGATATCGCAATGCTTCTAATACCAAACCTGGACTCTTCCTGTAGCATGAGATGTGATATCTCAATCCTTCTAATACCAAACCTGAGACCCTTCCTATAACAGGAGATGTGATATCCAACTCCTTCCCATTCCAAACCTGAGACCCTTCTTATAGCATGAGATGGGATATCCAACTCCTTCCTATTCCAATCCCGAGACCCTTACGATAGCCGAGGTGTGATATCTCAATGCTTATATCAAACCTGAGACCCTTCCTATGGCATGAGATGTGATATCCAACTCCTTCCCATTCCAATCCTGAGATCCTTCCTATACCATGAGATGTGATATCTCAATGCTTCCAATACCAAACCTGTAACCCGTCCCATAACATGAGATATGATATCCAAATCCTTCCCCTTCCAAACCTGAGACCCTCCCTTTAGCATGAGATGTGATATCCAACTCCTTCCCATTCCAATCCTGAGACCCTTCCGATAGCATGAGATGTGATATCTCAATGCCTCTAATATCAAACCTGAGACCCTCCCTATAGCATGAGATGTGATATCCAAGTCCTTCCCATTCCAATCCTGATACCCTTCCTATAGCATGAGATGTGATATCTCAATGCTTCTAATACCAAACCTGAGACCCTTCCTATAACATGAGGTGTGATATCCTACTCCTTCCCATTCCAAACCCGAGACCCTTCTTATAGCATGAGATGGGATATCCAAATCCTTCCTATTCCAATCCTGAGACCCTTACGATAGCATGAGATGTGATATCTCAATGCTTCTACCAAACCTGAGACCCTTCCTATAGCATGAGATGTGATATCCAACTCCTTCCCATTCCAATCCTGAGACCCTTCCTATACAATGAGATGTGATATCTCAATGCTTTTAATACCATACCTGAGACCCGTCCTATAAAATGAGATGTGATATCCAAATCCTTCCCTTTCCAAACCTGAGCCCCTTCCTATAGCATGAGATGTGATATCTCAATGCTTCTAATCCGAAACCTGAGATCCTTCCTATAACATGAGATGGGATATCCAACTCCTTCCCATTCCAATCCCGAGACCCTTCCAATAGCATGAGATGTAATATCTCAATGATTGTAATACCAAACCTGAGACCCTTCCTATAGCATGAGATGTGATATCCAACTCCTTCCCATTCCAATCCTGAGGCCTTCCGATAGCATATGTGGTATCTCAATGCTTCTAATACCATACTTGAGACCCTCCCTATAGCATGAGATGTGATATCCAAGTCCTTCTCATTCCAATCCTGAGAACCTTCCTATTACATGAGATGTGATATCCAACTCCTTCCCATTCCAACCTGAGACCCTTCCTATAGCATGCAATGGGATATCCAACTCCTTCCCATTCCAATCCTGAGACCCTTCCGATAGCATGAGATGTGATATCTCAAAGCTTCTACCAAAACTGAGACCCTTCCTATGGCATGAGATGTGATATCCAACTCCTTCCCATTCCAAACCTGAGACCCTTCCTATAGCATGAGATGTGATATCCAACTCCTTCCCATTCCAATCCTGAGTACCTTCCTATAGCATGAGATGTGATAGCTCAATCCTTCTAATACCAAACCTGAGACCCTTCCTATAACATGAGATGTGATATCCAACTCCTACCCATTCCAAACATGAGACCCGTCCTATACTATGAGATGTGATATCCAACTCCTTCCCATTCCAATCCTGAGACCCTTCCGATAGCATGAGATGTGATATCTCAATGCTTCTTATACCAAACCTGAGACCCTTCCTATAACATGAGATGTGATATCCAACTCCTACCCATTCCAAACCTGAGACCCGTCCTATACTATGAGATGTGATATCTCGATGCTTCTAATACCAAACCTGAGATCCTTCCTATAACATGAGATGTGATATCTAACTCCTTCCCATTCCAAACCTGAGACCCTTCCTATAGCATAAGATGTGATATCCAACTCCTTCCCATTCCAATCCTGAGACCCTTCCTATAGCATGAGTTGTGATATCTCAATCCTTCTAATACCAAACCTGAGACCCTTCCTATAACAAGAGATCTGATATCCAACTCCTTCCCATTCCAAACCTGAGACCCGTTGGATAGCATGAGATGTGATATCTCATTGCTTCTAATACCAAACCCGACACCTTTCCTATAGCATGAGATGTGATATCCAACTCCTTCTTATTCCAATCCTGAGACCCTTACGATAGCAGAGATGTGATATCTCAATGCTTATACCAAACCTGAGACCCTTCCTATGGCATGAGATGTGATATCCAACTCCTTCCCATTCCAATCCTGAGACCCTTCCAATAGCATGAGTTGTGATATCTCAATCCTTCTAATACCAAACCTGAGACCCTTCCTATAACAAGAGATCTGATATCCAACTCCTTCCCTTTCCAAACCTGAGACCCGTCCGATAGCATGAGATGTGATATCTCATTGCTTCTAATACCAAACCCGAGACCCTTCCTATAGCATGAGATGTGATATCCAACTCCTTCCTATTCCAATCCCGAGACCCTTACGATAGCAGAGATGTGATATCTCAATGCTTATACCAAACCTGAGACCCTTCCTATGGCATGAGATGTGATATCCAACTCCTTCCCATTCCAATCCTGAGACCCTTCCAATAGCATGAGTTGTGATATCTCAATCCTTCTAATACCAAACCTGAGACCCTTCCTATAACAAGAGATCTGATATCCAACTCCTTCCCTTTCCAAACCTGAGACCCGTCCAATAGCATGAGATGTGATATCTCAATGCTTATACCAAACCTGAGACCCTTCCTATAACATGAGATGTGATATCTCAATGCTTCTAATACGAAACCTGAGATCCTTCCTATAACATGAGATGGGATATCCAACTCCTTCCCATTCCAATCCTGAGACCCTTCCTATAGCATGAGATGTGATATCTCAATGCTTGTAATACCAAACCTGAGACCCTTCCTATAGCATGAGATGTGATATCCAACTCCTTCCCATTCCAATCCTGAGGCCTTCCTATAGCCTGAGATGTGAAATCTCAATGCTTCTAATACCAAACGTGAGACCCTCCCTATAGCATGAGATGTGATATCCAACTCCTTCCCATTCAAATCCTGAGACCCTTCCGATAGCATGAGATGTGATATCTCAATGCTTCTTATACCAAACCTGAGACCCTTCCTATAGCGTGAGATGTGATAAACAACTCCTTCCCATTCCAATCCTGTGACCCTTACTATAGCATGAGATGTGATATCTCAATACTTCTAATACCAAACCTGGACTCTTCCTGTAGCATGAGATGTGATATCTCAATCCTTCTAATACCAAACCTGAGACCCTTCCTATAACATGAGATGTGATATCCAACTCCTTCCCATTCCAAACCTGAGACCCTTCTTATAGCATGAGATGGGATATCCAACTCCTTCCTATTCCAATCCCGAGACCCTTACGATAGCAGAGATGTGATATCTCAATGCTTATACCAAACCTGAGACCCTTCCTATGGCATGAGATGGGATATCCAACTCCTTCCCATTCCAATCCTGAGATCCTTCCTATAGCATGAGATGTGATATCTCAATGCTTGTAATACCAAACCTGAGACCCTTCCTATAGCATGAGATGTGAAATCTCAATGCTTCTAATACCAAATGTGAGACCCTCCCTATAGCATGAGATGTGATATCCAACTCCTTCCCATTCCAATCCTGAGACCCTTCCGATAGCATGAGATGTGATATCTCAATGCCTCTAATATCAAACCTGAGACCCTCCCTATAGCATGAGATGTGATATCCAAGTCCTTCCCATTCCAATCCTTAGACCCTTCCTATAGCATGAGATGTGATATCTCAATGCTTCTAATACCAAACCTGAGACCCTTCCTATAACATGAGGTGTGATATCCTACTCCTTCCCATTCCAAACCCGAGACCCTTCTTATAGCATGAGATGGGATATCCAACTCCTTTCTATTCCAATCCTGAGACCCTTACGATAGCAGAGATGTGATATCTCAATGCTTATACCAAACCTGAGATCCTTCGTATGGCATGAGATATAATATCCAACTCCTTCCCATTCCAATCCTGAGACCCTTCCTATAGCATGAGATGTGATATCTCAATGCTTCTACCAAACCTGAGGCCCTTCCTATAGCATGAGATGTGATATCCAACTCCTTCCCATTCCAATCCTGAGACCCTTCCTATACAATGGGATGTGATATCTCAATGCTTCTAATACCATACCTGAGACCCGTCCTATAAAATGAGATGTGATATCCAAATCCTTCCCTTTCCAAACCTGAGACCCTTCCTATAGCATGAGATGACATATCTCAATGCTTCTAATACGAAACCTGAGATCCTTCCTATAACATGAGATGGGATATCCAACTCCTTCCCATTCCAATCCTGAGACCCTTCCTATAGCATGAGATGAGATGAGATATCTCAATGATTGTAATACCAAACCTGAGACCCTTCCTATAGCATGAGATGTGATATCCAACTCCTTCCCATTCCAATCCTGAGGCCTTCCGATAGCATATGTGGTATCTCAATGCTTCTAATACCATACTTGAGACCCTCCCTATAGCATGAGATGTGATATCCAAGTCCTTCTCATTCCAATCCTGAGGACCTTCCTGTTACATGAGATGTGATATCCAACTCCTTCCCATTCCAACCTGAGACCATTCCTATAGCATGCAATGGGATATCCAACTCCTTCCCATTCCAATCCTGAGACCCTTCCGATAGCATGAGATGTGATATCTCAAAGCTTCTACCAAAACTGAGAACCTTCCTATGGCATGAGATTTGATATCCAACTCCTTCCCATTCCAAACCTGAGACCCTTCCTATACTATGAGATGTGATATCCAACTCCTTCCCATTCCAATCCTGAGACCCTTCCGATAGCATGAGATGTGATATCTCAATGCTTCTTATACCAAACCTGAGACCCTTTCTATAACATGAGATGTGATATCCAATTCCTACCCATTCCAAACCTGAGACCCGTCCTATACTATGAGATGTGATATCCAACTCCTTCCCATTCCAATAATGCGTCCCTTCCTACAGCATGAGATTTGATATCTCAATGCTGCTAATACCAAACCTGAGACCCTTCCTATAACATGAGATGTAATATTCAACTCCTTCCCATTCCAATCCTGAGACCCTTCCTATACCATGAGATGTGATATCTCGATGCTTCTAATACCAAACCTGAGACCCTTCCTATAACATGAGATCTGATATCTAACTCCTTCCCATTCCAATCCTGTGACCCTTACTATAGCATGAGATGTGATATCGCAATGCTTCTAATACCAAACCTGGACTCTTCCTGTAGCATGAGATGTGATATCTCAATCCTTCTAATACCAAACCTGAGACCCTTCCTATAACAGGAGATGTGATATCCAACTCCTTCCCATTCCAAACCTGAGACCCTTCTTATAGCATGAGATGGGATATCCAACTCCTTCCTATTCCAATCCCGAGACCCTTACGATAGCCGAGGTGTGATATCTCAATGCTTATATCAAACCTGAGACCCTTCCTATGGCATGAGATGTGATATCCAACTCCTTCCCATTCCAATCCTGAGATCCTTCCTATATCATGAGATGTGATATCTCAATGCTTCTAATACCAAACCTGTAACCCGTCCCATAACATGAGATATGATATCCAAATCCTTCCCCTTCCAAACCTGAGACCCTCCCTTTAGCATGAGATGTGATATCCAACTCCTTCCCATTCCAATCCTGAGACCCTTCCGATAGCATGAGATGTGATATCTCAATGCCTCTAATATCAAACCTGAGACCCTCCCTATAGCATGAGATGTGATAGCCAAGTCCTTCGCCCTCCAATCCTGATACCCTTCCTATAGCATGAGATGTGATATCTCAATGCTTCTAATACCAAACCTGAGACCCTTCCTATAACATGAGGTGTGATATCCTACTCCTTCCCATTCCAAACCCGAGACCCTTCTTATAGCATGAGATGGGATATCCAAATCCTTCCTATTCCAATCCTGAGACCCTTACGATAGCATGAGATGTGATATCTCAATGCTTCTACCAAACCTGAGACCCTTCCTATAGCATGAGATGTGATATCCAACTCCTTCCCATTCCAATCCTGAGACCCTTCCTATACAATGAGATGTGATATCTCAATGCTTCTAATACCATACCTGAGACCCGTCCTATAAAATGAGATGTGATATCCAAATCCTTCCCTTTCCAAACCTGAGCCCCTTCCTATAGCATGAGATGTGATATCTCAATGCTTCTAATCCGAAACCTGAGATCCTTCCTATAACATGAGATGGGATATCCAACTCCTTCCCATTCCAATCCCGAGACCCTTCCAATAGCATGAGATGTAATATCTCAATGATTGTAATACCAAACCTGAGACCCTTCCTATAGCATGACATGTGATATCCAACTCCTTCCCATTCCAATCCTGAGGCCTTCCGATAGCATATGTGGTATCTCAATGCTTCTAATACCATACTTGAGACCCTCCCTATAGCATGAGATGTGATATCCAAGTCCTTCTCATTCCAATCCTGAGAACCTTCCTATTACATGAGATGTGATATCCAACTCCTTCCCATTCCAACCTGAGACCCTTCCTATAGCATGCAATGGGATATCCAACTCCTTCCCATTCCAATCCTGAGACCCTTCCGATAGCATGAGATGTGATATCTCAAAGCTTCTACCAAAACTGAGACCCTTCCTATGGCATGAGATGTGATATCCAACTCCTTCCCATTCCAAACCTGAGACTCTTCCTATAGCATGAGATGTGATATCCAACTCCTTCCCATTCCAATCCTGAGTACCTTCCTATAGCATGAGTTGTGATAGCTCAATCCATCTAATACCAAACCTGAGACCCTTCCTATAACATGAGATGTGATATCCAACTCCTACCCATTCCAAACATGAGACCCGTCCTATACTATGAGATGTGATATCCAACTCCTTCCCATTCCAATCCTGAGACCCTTCCGATAGCATGAGATGTGATATCTCAATGCTTCTTATACCAAACCTGAGACCCTTCCTATAACATGAGATGTGATATCCAACTCCTACCCATTCCAAACGTGAGACCCGTCCTATACTATGAGATGTGATATCTCGATGCTTCTAATACCAAACCTGAGATCCTTCCTATAACATGAGATGTGATATCTAACTCCTTCCCATTCCAAACCTGAGACCCTTCCTATAGCATAAGATGTGATATCCAACTCCTTCCCATTCCAATCCTGAGACCCTTCCTATAGCATGAGTTGTGATATCTCAATCCTTCTAATACCAAACCTGAGACCCTTCCTATAACAAGAGATCTGATATCCAACTCCTTCCCATTCCAAACCTGAGACCCGTTCGATAGCATGAGATGTGATATCTCATTGCTTCTAATACCAAACCCGACACCTTTCCTATAGCATGAGATGTGATATCCAACTCCTTCTTATTCCAATCCTGAGACCCTTACGATAGCAGAGATGTGATATCTCAATGCTTATACCAAACCTGAGACCCTTCCTATGGCATGAGATGTGATATCCAACTCCTTCCCATTCCAATCCTGAGACCCTTCCTATAGCATGAGTTGTGATATCTCAATCCTTCTAATACCAAACCTGAGACCCTTCCTATAACAAGAGATCTGATATCCAACTCCTTCCCTTTCCAAACCTGAGACCCGTCCGATAGCATGAGATGTGATATCTCATTGCTTCTAATACCAAACCCGAGACCCTTCCTATAGCATGAGATGTGATATCCAACTCCTTCCTATTCCAATCCCGAGACCCTTACGATAGCAGAGATGTGATATCTCAATGCGTATACCAAACATGAGATCCTTCCTATGGCATGAGATATAATATCCAACTCATTCCCATTCCAATCCTGAGACCCTTCCTATAGCATGAGATGTGATATATCAATGCTTCTACCAAACCTGAGACCCTTCCTATAGCATGAGATGTGAAATCCAACTCCTTCCCATTCCAATCCTGAGACCCTTCCTATACAATGAGATGTGATATCTCAATGCTTCTAATACCATACCTGAGACCCGTCCTATAAAATGAGATGTGATATCCAAATCCTTCCCTTTCCAAACCTGAGCCCCTTCCTATAGCATGAGATGTGATATCTCAATGCTTCTAATACGAAACCTGAGATCCTTCCTATAACATGATATGGGATATCCAAATCCTTCCCATTCCAATCCTGAGACCCTTCCTATAGCATGAGATGTGATATCTCAATGATTGTAATACCAAACCTGAGACCCTTCCTATAGCATGAGATGTGATATCCAACTCCTTCCCATTCCAATCCTGAGGCCTTCCGATAGCATATGTGGTATCTCAATGCTTCTAATACCACACTTGAGACCCTCCCTATAGCATGAGATGTGATATCCAAGTCCTTCCCATTCCAATCCTGAGACCCTTCCTATAGCATGAGATGTGATATCTCAATGATTGTAATACCAAACCTGAGACCCTTCCTATAGCATGAGATGTGATATCCAACTCCTTCCCATTCCAATCCTGAGGCCTTCCGATAGCATATGTGGTATTTCAATGCATCTAATACCACACTTGAGACCCTTCCTATACCATGAGATTTGATATCTCAAAGCTTCTAATACCAAACCTATAACCCATCCTATAACATGAGATGTGATATCCAAATCCTTCCCCTTCCACACCTGAGACCCTCCCTTTAGCATGAGATGTGATATCCAACTCCTTCCCATTCCAATCCTGAGGCCTTCCGATAGCATGAGATGTGAAATCTCAATGCTTCTAATACCAAACCTGAGACCCTCCCTATAACATGAGATGGGTTATCCAACTCCTTCCCATTCCAAACCTGAGACCCGTCCGATAGCATGAGATGTGATATCTCATTACTTCTAATACGAAACCCGACACCCTTCCTATAGCATGAGATGTGATTTCCAACTCCTTCTTATTCCAATCCCGAGACCCTTACGATAGCAGAGATGTGATATCTCAATGCTTATACCAAACCTGAGACCCTTCCTATGGCATGAGATGTGATATCCAACTCCTTCCCATTCCAATCCTGAGACCCTTCCTATAGCATGAGTTGTGATATGTCAATCCTTCTAATACCAAACCTGAGACCCTTCCTATAACAAGAGATCTGATATCCAACTCCTTCCCTTTCCAAACCTGAGACCCGTCCGATAGCATGAGATGTGATATCTCATTGCTTCTAATACCAAACCCGAGACCCTTCCTATAGCATGAGATGTGATATCCAACTCCTTCCTATTCCAATCCCGAGACCCTTACGATAGCAGCGATGTGATATCTCAATGCTTATACCAAACCTGAGACCCTTCCTATAACAGGAGATGTGATATCTCAATGCTTGTAATACCAAACCTGAGACCCTTCCTATAGCATGAGATGTGATATCCAACTCCTTCCCATTCCAATCCTGAGGCCTTCCGATAGCATGAGATGTGAAATCTCAATGCTTCTAATACCAAACGTGAGACCCTCCCTATAGCATGAGATGTGATATCCAACTCCTTCCCATTCAAATCCTGAGACCCTTCCGATAGAATGAGATGTGATATCTCAATGCTTCTTATACCAAACCTGAGACCCTTCCTATAGCATGAGATGTGATAAACAACTCCTTCCCATTCCAATCCTGTGACCCTTACTATAGCATGAGATGTGATATCGCAATGCTTCTAATACCAAACCTGGACTCTTCCTGTAGCATGAGATGTGATATCTCAATCCTTCTAATACCAAACCTGAGACCCTTCCTATAACAGGAGATGTGATATCCAACTCCTTCCCATTCCAAACCTGAGACCCTTCTTATAGCATGAGATGGGATATCCAACTCCTACCTATTCCAATCCCGAGACCCTTACGATAGCCGAGGTGTGATATCTCAATGCTTATATCAAACCTGAGACCCTTCCTATGGCATGAGATGTGATATCCAACTCCTTCCCATTCCAATCCTGAGATCCTTCCTATACCATGAGATGTGATATCTCAATGCTTCTAATACCAAACCTGTAACCCGTCCCATAACATGAGATATGATATCCAAATCCTTCCCCTTCCAAACCTGAGACCCTCCCTTTAGCATGAGATGTGATATCCAACTCCTTCCATTCCAATCCTGAGACCCTTCCGATAGCATGAGATGTGATATCTCAATGCCTCTAATATCAAACCTGAGACCCTCCCTATAGCATGAGATGTGATATCCAAGTCCTTCCCATTCCAATCCTGATACCCTTCCTATAGCATGAGATGTGATATCTCAATGCTTCTAATACCAAACCTGAGACCCTTCCTATAACATGAGGTGTGATATCCTACTCCTTCCCATTCCAAACCCGAGACCCTTCTTATAGCATGAGATGGGATATCCAAATCCTTCCTATTCCAATCCTGAGACCCTTACGATAGCATGAGATGTGATATCTCAATGCTTCTACCAAACCTGAGACCCTTCCTATAGCATGAGATGTGATATCCAACTCCTTCCCATTCCAATCCTGAGACCCTTCCTATACAATGAGATGTGATATCTCAATGCTTTTAATACCATACCTGAGACCCGTCCTATAAAATGAGATGTGATATCCAAATCCTTCCCTTTCCAAACCTGAGCCCCTTCCCATAGCATGAGATGTGATATCTCAATGCTTCTAATCCGAAACCTGAGATCCTTCCTATAACATGAGATGGGATATCCAACTCCTTCCCATTCCAATCCCGAGACCCTTCCAATAGCATGAGATGTAATATCTCAATGATTGTAATACCAAACCTGAGACCCTTCCTATAGCATGAGATGTGATATCCAACTCCTTCCCATTCCAATCCTGAGGCCTTCCGATAGCATATGTGGTATCTCAATGCTTCTAATACCATACTTGAGACCCTCCCTATAGCATGAGATGTGATATCCAAGTCCTTCTCATTCCAATCCTGAGAACCTTCCTATTACATGAGATGTGATATCCAACTCCTTCCCATTCCAACCTGAGACCCTTCCTATAGCATGCAATGGGATATCCAACTCCTTCCCATTCCAATCCTGAGACCCTTCCGATAGCATGAGATGTGATATCTCAAAGCTTCTACCAAAACTGAGACCCTTCCTATGGCATGAGATGTGATATCCAACTCCTTCCCATTCCAAACCTGAGACCCTTCCTATAGCATGAGATGTGATATCCAACTCCTTCCCATTCCAATCCTGAGTACCTTCCTATAGCATGAGTTGTGATAGCTCAATCCTTCTAATACCAAACCTGAGACCCTTCCTATAACATGAGATATGATATCCAACTCCTACCCATTCCAAACATGAGACCCGTCCTATACTATGAGATGTGATATCCAACTCCTTCCCATTCCAATCCTGAGACCCTTCCGATAGCATGAGATTTGATATCTCAATGCTTCTTATACCAAACCTGAGACCCTTCCTATAACATGAGATGTGATATCCAACTCCTACCCATTCCAAACCTGAGACCCGTCCTATACTATGAGATGTGATATCTCGATGCTTCTAATACCAAACCTGAGATCCTTCCTATAACATGAGATGTGATATCTAACTCCTTCCCATTCCAAACCTGAGACCCTTCCTATAGCATAAGATGTGATATCCAACACCTTCCCATTCCAATCCTGAGACCCTTCCTATAGCATGAGTTGTGATATCTCAATCCTTCTAATACCAAACCTGAGACCCTTCCTATAACAAGAGATCTGATATCCAACTCCTTCCCATTCCAAACCTGAGACCCGTTCGATAGCATGAGATGTGATATCTCATTGCTTCTAATACCAAACCCGACACCTTTCCTATAGCATGAGATGTGATATCCAACTCCTTCTTATTCCAATCCTGAGACCCTTACGATAGCAGAGATGTGATATCTCAATGCTTATACCAAACCTGAGACCCTTCCTATGGCATGAGATGTGATATCCAACTCCTTCCCATTCCAATCCTGAGACCCTTCCAATAGCATGAGTTGTGATATCTCAATCCTTCTAATACCAAACCTGAGACCCTTCCTATAACAAGAGATCTGATATCCAACTCCTTCCCTTTCCAAACCTGAGACCCGTCCGATAGCATGAGATGTGATATCTCATTGCTTCTAATACCAAACCCGAGACCCTTCCTATAGCATGAGATGTGATATCCAACTCCTTCCTATTCCAATCCCGAGACCCTTACGATAGCAGAGATGTGATATCTCAATGCTTATACCAAACCTGAGACCCTTCCTATAACATGAGATGTGATATCTCAATGCTTCTAATACGAAACCTGAGATCCTTCCTATAACATGAGATGGGATATCCAACTCCTTCCCATTCCAATCCTGAGACCCTTCCTATAGCATGAGATGTGATATCTCAATGCTTGTAATACCAAACCTGAGACCCTTCCTATAGCATGAGATGTGATATCCAACTCCTTCCCATTCCAATCCTGAGGCCTTCCGATAGCATATGTGGTATCTCAATGCTTCTAATACCATACTTGAGACCCTCCCTATAGCATGAGATGTGATATCCAAGTCCTTCTCATTCCAATCCTGAGGACCTTCCTGTTACATGAGATGTGATATCCAACTCCTTCCCATTCCAACCTGAGACCATTCCTATAGCATGCAATGGGATATCCAACTCCTTCCCATTCCAATCCTGAGACCCTTCCGATAGCATGAGATGTGATATCTCAAAGCTTCTACCAAAACTGAGAACCTTCCTATGGCATGAGATGTGATATCCAACTCCTTCCCATTCCAAACCTGAGACCCTTCCTATACTATGAGATGTGATATCCAACTCCTTCCCATTCCAATCCTGAGACCCTTCCGATGGCATGAGATGTGATATCTCAATGCTTCTTATACCAAACCTGAGACCCTTCCTATAACATGAGATGTGATATCCAACTCCTACCCATTCCAAACCTGAGACCCGTCCTATACTATGAGATGTGATATCCAACTCCTTCCCATTCCAATAATGCGTCCCTTCCTACAGCATGAGATTTGATATCTCAATGCTGCTAATACCAAACCTGAGACCCTTCCTATAACATGAGATGTAATATTCAACTCCTTCCCATTCCAATCCTGAGACCCTTCCTATACCATGAGATGTGATATCTCGATGCTTCTAATACCAAACCTGAGATCCTTCCTATAACATGAGATGTGATATCTAACTCCTTCCCATTCCAAACCTGAGACCCTTCCTATAGCATAAGATGTGATATCCAACTCCTTCCCATTCCAATCCTGAGACCCTTCCTATAGCATGAGTTGTGATATCTCAATCCTTCTAATACCAAACCTGAGATCCTTCCTATAACATGAGATGTGATATCTAACTCCTTCCCATTCCAAACCTGAGACCCTTCCTATAGCATAAGATGTGATATCCAACTCCTTCCCATTCCAATCCTGAGACCCTTCCTATAGCATGAGTTGTGATATCTCAATCCTTCTAATACCAAACCTGAGACCCTTCCTATAACAAGAGATCTGATATCCAACTCCTTCCCATTCCAAACCTGAGACCCGTTCGATAGCATGAGATGTGATATCTCATTGCTTCTAATACCAAACCCGACACCTTTCCTATAGCATGAGATGTGATATCCAACTCCTTCTTATTCCAATCCTGAGACCCTTACGATAGCAGAGATGTGATATCTCAATGCTTATACCAAACCTGAGACCCTTCCTATGGCATGAGATGTGATATCCAACTCCTTCCCATTCCAATCCTGAGACCCTTCCCATAGCATGAGTTGTGATATCTCAATCCTTCTAATACCAAACCTGAGACCCTTCCTATAACAAGAGATCTGATATCCAACTCCTTCCCTTTCCAAACCTGAGACCCGTCCGATAGCATGAGATGTGATATCTCATTGCTTCTAATACCAAACCCGAGACCCTTCCTATAGCATGAGATGTGATATCCAACTCCTTCCTATTCCAATCCCGAGACCCTTACGATAGCAGAGATGTGATATCTCAATGCTTATACCAAACCTGAGACCCTTCCTATAACATGAGATGTGATATCTTAATGCTTCTAATACGAAACCTGAGATCCTTCCTATAACATGAGATGGGATATCCAACTCCTTCCCATTCCAATCCTGAGACCCTTCCTATAGCATGAGATGTGATATCTCAATGCTTGTAATACCAAACCTGAGACCCTTCCTATAGCATGAGATGTGATATCCAACTCCTTCCCATTCCAATCCTGAGGCCTTCCTATAGCCTGAGATGTGAAATCTCAATGCTTCTAATACCAAACGTGAGACCCTCCCTATAGCATGAGATGTGATATCCAACTCCTTCCCATTCAAATCCTGAGACCCTTCCGATAGCATGAGATGTGATATCTCAATGCTTCTTATACCAAACCTGAGACCCTTCCTATAGCGTGAGATGTGATAAACAACTCCTTCCCATTCCAATCCTGTGACCCTTACTATAGCATGAGATGTGATATCTCAATACTTCTAATACCAAACCTGGACTCTTCCTGTAGCATGAGATGTGATATCTCAATCCTTCTAATACCAAACCTGAGACCCTTCCTATAACATGAGATGTGATATCCAACTCCTTCCCATTCCAAACCTGAGACCCTTCTTATAGCATGAGATGGGATATCCAACTCCTTCCTATTCCAATCCCGAGACCCTTACGATAGCAGAGATGTGATATCTCAATGCTTATACCAAACCTGAGACCCTTCCTATGGCATGAGATGGGATATCCAACTCCTTCCCATTCCAATCCTGAGATCCTTCCTATAGCATGAGATGTGATATCTCAATGCTTGTAATACCAAACCTGAGACCCTTCCTATAGCATGAGATGTGAAATCTCAATGCTTCTAATACCAAACGTGAGACCCTCCCTATAGCATGAGATGTGATATCCAACTCCTTCCCATTCCAATCCTGAGACCCTTCCGATATCATGAGATGTGATATCTCAATGCCTCTAATATCAAACCTGAGACCCTACCTATAGCATGAGATGTGATATCCAAGTCCTTCCCATTCCAATCCTGAGACCCTTCCTATAGCATGAGATGTGATATCTCAATGCTTCTAATACCAATCCTGAGACCCTTCCTATAACATGAGGTGTGATATCCTACTCCTTCCCATTCCAAACCCGAGACCCTTCTTATAGCATGAGATGGGATATCCAACTCCTTTCTATTCCAATCCTGAGACCCTTACGATAGCAGAGATGTGATATCTTAATGCTTATACCAAACCTGAGATCCTTCCTATGGCATGAGATATAATATCCAACTCCTTCCCATTCCAATCCTGAGACCCTTCCTATAGCATGAGATGTGATATCTCAATGCTTCTACCAAACCTGAGGCCCTTCCTATAGCATGAGATGTGATATCCAACTCCTTCCCATTCCAATCCTGAGACCCTTCCTATACAATGGGATGTGATATCTCAATGCTTCTAATACCATACCTGAGACCCTCCCTATAACATGAGATGGGTTATCCAACTCCTTCCCATTCCAATCCTGAGACCCTTCCTATAGCATGAGATGTGATATCTCAATGCTTCTACCAAACCTGAGGCCCTTCCTATAGCATGAGATGTGATATCCAACTCCTTCCCATTCCAATCCTGAGACCCTTCCTATACAATGGGATGTGATATCTCAATGCTTCTAATACCATACCTGAGACCCTTCCTATAGCATGAGATGTGATATCCAACTCCTTCTTATTCCAATCTCGAGACCCTTACGATAGCAGAGATGTGATATCTCAATGCTTATACCAAACCTGAGACCCTTCCTATGGCATGAGATGTGATATCCAACTCCTTCCCATTCCAATCCTGAGACCCTTCCTATAGCATGAGTTGTGATATGTCAATCCTTCTAATACCAAACCTGAGACCCTTCCTATAACAAGAGATCTGATATCCAACTTCTTCCCTTTCCAAACCTGAGACCCGTCCGATAGCATGAGATGTGATATCTCATTGCTTCTAATACCAAACCCGAGACCCTTCCTATAGCATGAGATGTGATATCCAACTCCTTCCTATTCCAATCCCGAGACCCTTACGATAGCAGAGATGTGATATCTCAATGCTTATACCAAACCTGAGACCCTTCCTATAGCATGAGATGTGATATCCAACTCCTTCCCATTCCAATCCTGAGGCCTTCCGATAGCATGAGATGTGAAATCTCAATGCTTCTAATACCAAACGTGAGACCCTCCCTATAGCATGAGATGTGATATCCAACTCCTTCCCATTCAAATCCTGAGACCCTTCCGATAGCATGAGATGTGATATCTCAATGCTTCTTATACCAAACCTGAGACCCTTCCTATAGAATGAGATGTGATAAACAACTCCTTCCCATTCCAATCCTGTGACCCTTACTATAGCATGAGATGTGATATCGCAATGCTTCTAATACCAAACCTGGACTCTTCCTGTAGCATGAGATGTGATATCTCAATCCTTCTAATACCAAACCTGAGACCCTTCCTATAACAGGAGATGTGATATCCAACTCCTTCCCATTCCAAACCTGAGACCCTTCTTATAGCATGAGATGGGATATCCAACTCCTTCCTATTCCAATCCCGAGACCCTTACGATAGCCGAGGTGTGATATCTCAATGCTTATATCAAACCTGAGACCCTTCCTATGGCATGAGATGTGATATCCAACTCCTTCCCATTCCAATCCTGAGATCCTTCCTATACCATGAGATGTGATATCTCAATGCTTCTAATACCAAACCTGTAACCCGTCCCATAACATGAGATGTGATATCCAAATCCTTCCCCTTCCAAACCTGAGACCCTCCCTTTAGCATGAGATGTGATATCCAACTCCTTCCCATTCCAATCCTGAGACCCTTCCGATAGCATGAGATGTGATATCTCAATGCCTCTAATATCAAACCTGAGACCCTCCCTATAGCATGAGATGTGATATCCAAGTCCTTCCCATTCCAATCCTGATACCCTTCCTATAGCATGAGATGTGATATCTCAATGCTTCTAATACCAAACCTGAGACCCTTCCTATAACATGAGGTGTGATATCCTACTCCTTCCCATTCCAAACCCGAGACCCTTCTTATAGCATGAGATGGGATATCCAAATCCTTCCTATTCCAATCCTGAGACCCTTACGATAGCATGAGATGTGATATCTCAATGCTTCTACCAAACCTGAGACCCTTCCTATAGCATGAGATGTGATATCCAACTCCTTCCCATTCCAATCCTGAGACCCTTCCTATACAATGAGATGTGATATCTCAATGCTTTTAATACCATACCTGAGACCCGTCCTATAAAATGAGATGTGATATCCAAATCCTTCCCTTTCCAAACCTGAGCCCCTTCCTATAGCATGAGATGTGATATCTCAATGCTTCTAATCCGAAACCTGAGATCCTTCCTATAACATGAGATGGGATATCCAACTCCTTCCCATTCCAATCCCGAGACCCTTCCAATAGCATGAGATGTAATATCTCAATGATTGTAATACCAAACCTGAGACCCTTCCTATAGCATGAGATGTGATATCCAACTCCTTCCCATTCCAATCCTGAGTACCTTCCTATTACATGAGATGTGATATCCAACTCCTTCCCATTCCAACCTGAGACCCTTCCTATAGCATGCAATGGGATATCCAACTCCTTCCCATTCCAATCCTGAGACCCTTCCGATAGCATGAGATGTGATATCTCAAAGCTTCTACCAAAACTGAGACCCTTCCTATGGCATGAGATGTGATATCCAACTCCTTCCCATTCCAAACCTGAGACCCTTCCTATAGCATGAGATGTGATATCCAACTCCTTCCCATTCCAATCCTGAGTACCTTCCTATAGCATGAGTTGTGATAGCTCAATCCTTCTAATACCAAACCTGAGACCCTTCCTATAACATGAGATGTGATATCCAACTCCTACCCATTCCAAACATGAGACCCGTCCTATACTATGAGATGTGATATCCAACTCCTTCCCATTCCAATCCTGAGACCCTTCCGATAGCATGAGATGTGATATCTCAATGCTTCTTATACCAAACCTGAGACCCTTCCTATAACATGAGATGTTATATCCAACTCCTACCCATTCCAAACCTGAGACCGTCCTATACTATGAGATGTGATATCTCGATGCTTCTAATACCAAACCTGAGATCCTTCCTATAGCATGAGATGTGATATCTAACTCCTTCCCATTCCAAACCTGAGACCCTTCCTATAGCATAAAATGTGATATCCAACTCCTTCCCATTCCAATCCTGAGACCCTTCCTATAGCATGAGTTGTGATATCTCAATCCTTCTAATACCAAACCTGAGACCCTTCCTATAACAAGAGATCTGATATCCAACTCCTTCCCATTCCAAACCTGAGACCCGTTCGATAGCATGAGATGTGATATCTCATTGCTTCTAATACCAAACCCGACACCTTTCCTATAGCATGAGATGTGATATCCAACTCCTTCTTATTCCAATCCTGAGACCCTTACGATAGCAGAGATGTGATATCTCAATGCTTATACCAAACCTGAGACCCTTCCTATGGCATGAGATGTGATATCCATCTCCTTCCCATTCCAATCCTGAGACCCTTCCTATAGCATGAGATGTGATATCTCAATGCTTATACCAAACCTGAGACCCTTCCTATAACATGAGATGTGATATCTCAATGCTTCTAATATGAAACCTGAGATCCTTCCTATAACATGAGATGGGATATCCAACTCCTTCCCATTCCAATCCTGAGACCCTTCCTATAGCATGAGATGTGATATCTCAGTGCTTCTTATACCAAACCTGAGACCCTTCCTATAGCGTGAGATGTGATAAACAACTCCTTCCCATTCCAATCCTGTGACCCTTACTATAGCATGAGATGTGATATCTCAATACTTCTAATACCAAACCTGGACTCTTCCTGTAGCATGAGATGTGATATCTCAATCCTTCTAATACCAAACCTGAGACCCTTCCTATAACATGAGATGTGATATCCAACTCCTTCCCATTCCAAACCTGAGACCCTTCTTATAGCATGAGATGGGATATCCAACTCCTTCCTATTCCAATCCCGAGACCCTTACGATAGCAGAGATGTGATATCTCAATGCTTATACCAAACCTGAGACCCTTCCTATGGCATGAGATGGGATATCCAACTCCTTCCCATTCCAATCCTGAGATCCTTCCTATAGCATGAGATGTGATATCTCAATGCTTGTAATACCAAACCTGAGACCCTTCCTATAGCATGAGATGTGAAATCTCAATGCTTCTAATACCAAACGTGAGACCCTCCCTATAGCATGAGATGTGATATCCAACTCCTTCCCATTCCAATCCTGAGACCCTTCCGATAGCATGAGATGTGATATCTCAATGCCTCTAATATCAAACCTGAGACCCTCCCTATAGCATGAGATGTGATATCCAAGTCCTTCCCATTCCAATCCTGAGACCCTTCCTATAGCATGAGATGTGATATCTCAATGCTTCTAATACCAAACCTGAGACCCTTCCTATAACATGAGGTGTGATATCCTACTCCTTCCCATTCCAAACCCGAGACCCTTCTTATAGCATGAGATGGGATATCCAACTCCTTTCTATTCCAATCCTGAGACCCTTACGATAGCAGAGATGTGATATCTCAATGCTTATACCAAACCTGAGATCCTTCCTATGGCATGAGATATAATATCCAACTCCTTCCCATTCCAATCCTGAGACCCTTCCTATAGCATGAGATGTGATATGTCAATGCTTCTACCAAACCTGAGGCCCTTCCTATAGCATGAGATGTGATATCCAACTCCTTCCCATTCCAATCCTGAGACCCTTCCTATACAATGGGATGTGATATCTCAATGCTTCTAATACCATACCTGAGATCCGTCCTATAAAATGAGATGTGATATCCAAATCCTTCCCTTTCCAAACCTGAGACCCTTCCTATAGCATGAGATGACATATCTCAATGCTTCTAATACGAAACCTGAGATCCTTCCTATAACATGAGATGGGATATCCAACTCCTTCCCATTCCAATCCTGAGACCCTTCCTATAGCATGAGATGAGATGAGATATCTCAATGATTGTAATACCAAACCTGAGACCCTTCCTATAGCATGAGATGTGATATCCAACTCCTTCCCATTCCAATCCTGAGGCCTTCCGATAGCATATGTGGTATCTCAATGCTTCTAATACCATACTTGAGACCCTCCCTATAGCATGAGATGTGATATCCAAGTCCTTCTCATTCCAATCCTGAGGACCTTCCTATTACATGAGATGTGATATCCAACTCCTTCCCATTCCAACCTGAGACCATTCCTATAGCATGCAATGGGATATCCAACTCCTTCCCATTCCAATCCTGAGACCCTTCCGATAGCATGAGATGTGATAACTCAAAGCTTCTACCAAAACTGAGAACCTTCCTATGGCATGAGATGTGATATCCAACTCCTTCCCATTCCAAACCTGAGACCCTTCCTATACTATGAGATGTGATATCCAACTCCTTCCCATTCCAATCCTGAGACCCTTCCGATAGCATGAGATGTGATATCTCAATGCTTCTTATACCAAACCTGAGACCCTTCCTATAACATGAGATGTGATATCCAACTCCTACCCATTCCAAACCTGAGACCCGTCCTATACTATGAGATGTGATATCCAACTCCTTCCCATTCCAATAATGCGTCCCTTCCTACAGCATGAGATTTGATATCTCAATGCTGCTAATACCAAACCTGAGACCCTTCCTATAACATGAGATGTAATATTCAACTCCTTCCCATTCCAATCCTGAGACCCTTCCTATACCATGAGATGTGATATCTCGATGCTTCTAATACCAAACCTGAGATCCTTCCTATAACATGAGATGTGATATCTAACTCCTTCCCATTCCAAACCTGAGACCCTTCCTATAGCATAAGATGTGATATCCAACTCCTTCCCATTCCAATCCTGAGACCCTTCCTATAGCATGAGTTGTGATATCTCAATCCTTCTAATACCAAACCTGAGATCCTTCCTATAACATGAGATGTGATATCTAACTCCTTCCCATTCCAAACCTGAGACCCTTCCTATAGCATAAGATGTGATATCCAACTCCTTCCCATTCCAATCCTGAGACCCTTCCTATAGCATGAGTTGTGATATCTCAATCCTTCTAATACCAAACCTGAGACCCTTCCTATAACAAGAGATCTGATATCCAACTCCTTCCCATTCCAAACCTGAGACCAGTTCGATAGCATGAGATGTGATATCTCATTGCTTCTAATACCAAACCCGACACCTTTCCTATAGCATGAGATGTGATATCCAACTCCTTCTTATTCCAATCCTGAGACCCTTACGATAGCAGAGATGTGATATCTCAATGCTTATACCAAACCTGAGACCCTTCCTATGGCATGAGATGTGATATCCAACTCCTTCCCATTCCAATCCTGAGACCCTTCCTATAGCATGAGTTGTGATATCTCAATCCTTCTAATACCAAACCTGAGACCCTTCCTATAACAAGAGATCTGATATCCAACTCCTTCCCTTTCCAAACCTGAGACCCGTCCGATAGCATGAGATGTGATATCTCATTGCTTCTAATACCAAACCCGAGACCCTTCCTATAGCATGAGATGTGATATCCAACTTCTTCCTATTCCAATCCCGAGACCCTTCCTATAACATGAGATGTGATATCTCAATGCTTCTAATACGAAACCTGAGATCCTTCCTATAACATGAGATGGGATATCCAACTCCTTCCCATTCCAATCCTGAGACCCTTCCTATAGCATGAGATGTGATATCTCAATGCTTGTAATACCAAACCTGAGACCCTTCCTATAGCATGAGATGTGATATCCAACTCCTTCCCATTCCAATCCTGAGGCCTTCCTATAGCCTGAGATGTGAAATCTCAATGCTTCTAATACCAAACGTGAGACCCTCCCTATAGCATGAGATGTGATATCCAACTCCTTCCCACTCAAATCCTGAGACCCTTCCGATAGCATGAGATGTGATATCTCAATGCTTCTTATACCAAACCTGACACCCTTCCTATAGCGTGAGATGTGATAAACAACTCCTTCCCATTCCAATCCTGTGACCCTTACTATAGCATGAGATGTGATATCTCAATACTTCTAATACCAAACCTGGACTCTTCCTGTAGCATGAGATGTGATATCTCAATCCTTCTAATACCAAACCTGAGACCCTTCCTATAACATGAGATGTGATATCCAACTCCTTCCCATTCCAAACCTGAGACCCTTCTTATAGCATGAGATGGGATATCCAACTCCTTCCTATTCCAATCCCGAGACCCTTACGATAGCAGAGATGTGATATCTCAATGCTTATACCAAACCTGAGACCCTTCCTATGGCATGAGATGGGATATCCAACTCCTTCCCATTCCAATCCTGAGATCCTTCCTATAGCATGAGATGTGATATCTCAATGCTTGTAATACCAAACCTGAGACCCTTCCTATAGCATGAGATGTGAAATCTCAATGCTTCTAATACCAAACGTGAGACCCTCCCTATAGCATGAGATGTGATATCCAACTCCTTCCCATTCCAATCCTGAGACCCTTCCGATAGCATGAGATGTGATATCTCAATGCCTCTAATATCAAACCTGAGACCCTCCCTATAGCATGAGATGTGATATCCAAGTCCTTCCCATTCCAATCCTGAGACCCTTCCTATAGCATGAGATGTGATATCTCAATGCTTCTAATACCAAACCTGAGACCCTTCCTATAACATGAGGTGTGATATCCTACTCCTTCCCATTCCAAACCCGAGACCCTTCTTATAGCATGAGATGGGATATCCAACTCCTTTCTATTCCAATCCTGAGACCCTTACGATAGCAGAGATGTGATATCTCAATGCTTATACCAAACCTGAGATCCTTCCTATGGCATGAGATATAATATCCAACTCCTTCCCATTCCAATCCTGAGACCCTTCCTATAGCATGAGATATGATATCTCAATGCTTCTACCAAACCTGAGGCCCTTCCTATAGCATGAGATGTGATATCCAACTCCTTCCCATTCCAATCCTGAGACCCTTCCTATACAATGGGATGTGATATCTCAATACTTCTAATACCATACCTGAGACCCGTCCTATAAAATGAGATGTGATATCCAAATCCTTCCCTTTCCAAACCTGAGACCCTTCCTATAGCATGAGATGACATATCTCAATGCTTCTAATACGAAACCTGAGATCCTTCCTATAACATGAGATGGGATATCCAACTCCTTCCCATTCCAATCCTGAGACCCTTCCTATAGCATAAGATGAGATCAGATATCTCAATGATTGTAATACCAAACCTGAGACCCTTCCTATAGCATGAGATGTGATATCCAACTCCTTCCCATTCCAATCCTGAGGCCTTCCGATAGCATATGTGGTATCTCAATGCTTCTAATACCATACTTGAGACCCTCCCTATAGCATGAGATGTGATATCCAAGTCCTTCTCATTCCAATCCTGAGGACCTTCCTATTACATGAGATGTGATATCCAACTCCTTCCCATTCCAACCTGAGACCATTCCTATAGCATGCAATGGGATATCCAACTCCTTCCCATTCCAATCCTGAGACCCTTCCGATAGCATGAGATGTGATATCTCAAAGCTTCTACCAAAACTGAGAACCTTCCTATGGCATGAGATGTGATATCCAACTCCTTCCCATTCCAAACCTGAGACCCTTCCTATACTATGAGATGTGATATCCAACTCCTTCCCATTCCAATCCTGAGACCCTTCCGATAGCATGAGATGTGATATCTCAATGCTTCTTATACCAAACCTGAGACCCTTCCTATAACATGAGATGTGATATCCAACTCCTACCCATTCCAAACCTGAGACCCGTCCTATACTATGAGATGTGATATCCAACTCCTTCCCATTCCAATAATGCGTCCCTTCCTACAGCATGAGATTTGATATCTCAATGCTGCTAATACCAAACCTGAGACCCTTCCTATAACATGAGATGTAATATTCAACTCCTTCCCATTCCAATCCTGAGACCCTTCCTATACCATGAGATGTGATATCTCGATGCTTCTAATACCAAACCTGAGATCCTTCCTATAACATGAGATGTGATATCTAACTCCTTCCCATTCCAAACCTGAGACCCTTCCTATAGCATAAGATGTGATATCCAACTCCTTCCCATTCCAATCCTGAGACCCTTCCTATAGCATGAGTTGTGATATCTCAATCCTTCTAATACCAAACCTGAGACCCTTCCTATAACAAGAGATCTGATATCCAACTCCTTCCCATTCCAAAACTGAGACCCGTCCGATAGCATGAGATGTGATATCTCATTGCTTCTAATACCAAACCCGACACCCTTCCTATAGCATGATATGTGATAGCCAACTCCTTCCTATTCCAATCCCGAGACCCTTATGATAGCAGAGATGTGATATCTCAATGCTTATACCAAACCTGAGACCCTTCCTATGGCATGAGATGTGATATCCAACTCCTTCCCATTCCAATCCTGAGACTCTTCCTATAGCATGAGTTGTGATATCTCAATCCTTCTAATACCAAACCTGAGACCCTTCCTATAACAAGAGATCTGATATCCAACGCCTTCCCTTTCCAAACCTGAGACCCGTCCGATAGCATGAGATGTGTTATCTCATTGCTTCTAATACCAAACCCGAGACCCTTCCTATAGCATGAGATGTGATATCCAACTCCTTCCTATTCCAATCCCGAGACCCTTACGATAGCAGAGATGTGAAATCTCAATGCTTATACCAAACCTGAGACCCTTCCTATAACATGAGATGTGATATCCAACTCCTTCCCATTCCAAACCTGAGGCCTTCCGATAGCATGAGATGTGAAATCTCAATGCTTCTAATACCAAACGTGAGACCCTCCCTATAGCATGAGATGTGATATCCAACTCCTTCCCATTCAAATCCTGAGACCATTCCGATAGCATGAGATGTGATATCTCAATGCTTCTTATACCAAACCTGAGACCCTTCCTATAGCATGAGATGTGATAAACAACTCCTTCCCATTCCAATCCTGTGACCCTTACTATAGCATGAGATGTGATATCTCAATGCTTCTAATACCAAATCTGGACTCTTCCTGTAGCATGAGATGTGATATCCAAGTCCTTCCCATTTCAATTCTGAGACCTTCCTATAGCATGAGTTGTGATATCTCAATCCTTCTAATACCAAACCTGAGACCCTTCCTATAACATGAGATGTGATATCCAAATCCTTCCCATTCCAAACCTGAGACCCTTCTTATAGCATGAGATGGGATATCCAACTCCTTCCTATTCCAATCCCGAGACCCTTACGATAGCAGAGATGTGATATCTCAATACTTATACCAAACCTGAGACCCTTCATATTGCATGAGATGTGATATCCAACTCCTTCCCATTCCAATCCTGAGATGCTTCCTATACCATGAGATGTGATATCTCAATGCTTCTAATACCAAACCTGTAACCCGTCCCATAACATGAGATGTGATATCCAAATCCTTCCCCTTCCAAACATGAGACCCTCCCTTTAGCATGAGATGTGATATCCAACTCCTTCCCATTCCAATCCTGAGTCCCTCCCTATAGCATGAGATGTGATATCCAAGTCCTTCCCATTCCAATCCTGATACCCTTCCTATAGCATGATATGTGATATCTCAATGCTTCTAATACCAAACCTGAGACCCTTCCTATAACATGGGGTGTGATATCCTACTCCTTCCCATTCCAAACCCGAGACCCTTCTTATAGCATGAGATGGGATATCCAACTCCTTCCTATTCCAATCCTGAGACCCTTACGATAGCAGAGATGTGATATCTCAATGCGTATACCAAACATGAGATCCTTCCTATGGCATGAGATATAATATCCAACTCATTCCGATTCCAATCCTGAGACCCTTCCTATCACATGAGATGTGATATCTCAATGCTTCTACCAAACCTGAGACCCTTCCTATAGCATGAGATGTGATATCCAACTCCTTCCCATTCCAATCCTGAGACCCTTCCTATAAATGAGATGTGATATCTCAATGCTTCTAATACCATACCTGAGACCCGTCCTATAAAATGAGATGTGATATCCAAATCCTTCCCTTTCCAAACCTGAGCCCCTTCCTATAGCATGAGATGTGATATCTCAATGCTTCTAATACGAAACCTGAGATCCTTCCTATAACATGAGATGGGATATCCAACTCCTTCCCATTCCAATCCTGAGACCCTTCCTATAGCATGAGATGTGATATCTCAATGATTGTAATACCAAACCTGAGAACCTTCCTATAGCATGAGATGTGATATCCAACTCCTTCCCATTCCAATCCTGAGAACCTTCCTATTACATGAGATGTGATATCCAACTCCTTCCCATTCCAACCTGAGACCCTTCCTATAGCATGCAATGGGATATCCAACTCCTTCCCATTCCAATCCTGAGACCCTTCCGATAGCATGAGATGTTATATCTCAATCCTTCTAATACCAAACCTGAGACCCTTCCTATAACAAGAGATCTGATATCCAACTCCTTCCCATTCCAAACCTGAGACCCATCCGATAGCATGAGATGTGATATCTCATTGCTTCTAATACCAAACCCGACACCCTTCCTATAGCATGAGATGTGATATCCAACTCCTTCTTATTCCAATCCCGAGACCCTTACGATAGCAGAGATGTGATATCTCAATGCTTATACCAAACCTGAGACCCTTCCTATGGCATGAGATGTGATATCCAACTCCTTCCCATTCCAATCCTGAGACCCTTCCTATAGCATGAGTTGTGATATCTCAATCCTTCTAACACCAAACCTGAGACCCTTCCTATGACAATAGATCTGATATCCAACTCCTTCCCTTTTCAAACCTGAGACCCGTCCGATAGCATGAGATGTGATATCTCATTGCTTCTAATACCAAACCCGAGACCCTTCCTATAGCATGAGATGTGATATCCAACTCCTTCCTATTCCAATCCCGAGACCCTTACGATAGCAGAAATGTGATATCTCAATGCTTATACCAAACCTGAGACCCTTCCTATAACATGAGATGTGATATCCAACTCCTACCCATTCCAAACATGAGACCCGTCCTATACTATGAGATGTGATATCCAACTCCTTCCCATTCCAATCCTGAGACCCTTCCGATAGCATGAGATGTGATATCTCAATGCTTCTTATACCAAACCTGAGACCCTTCCTATAACATGAGATGTGATATCCAACTCCTACCCATTCCAAACCTGAGACCCGTCCTATACTATGAGATGTGATATCTCGATGCTTCTAATACCAAACCTGAGATCCTTCCTTTAACATGAGATGTGATATCTAACTCCTTCCCATTCCAAACCTGAGACCCTTCCTATAGCATAAGATGTGATATCCAACTCCTTCCCATTCCAATCCTGAGACCCTTCCTATAGCATGAGTTGTGATATCTCAATCCTTCTAATACCAAACCTGAGACCCTTCCTATAACAAGAGATCTGATATCCAACTCCTTCCCATTCCAAACCTGAGACCCGTTCGATAGCATGAGATGTGATATCTCATTGCTTCTAATACCAAACCCGACACCTTTCCTATAGCATGAGATGTGATATCCAACTCCTTCTTATTCCAATCCTGAGACCCTTACGATAGCAGAGATGTGATATCTCAATGCTTATACCAAACCTGAGACCCTTCCTATGGCATGAGATGTGATATCCAACTCCTTCCCATTCCAATCCTGAGACCCTTCCTATAGCATGAGTTGTGATATCTCAATCCTTCTAATACCAAACCTGAGACCCTTCCTATAACAAGAGATCTGATATCCAACTCCTTCCCTTTCCAAACCTGAGACCCGTCCGATAGCATGAGATGTGATATCTCATTGCTTCTAATACCAAACCCGAGACCCTTCCTATAGCATGAGATGTGATATCCAACTCCTTCCTATTCCAATCCCGAGACCCTTACGATAGCAGAGATGTGATATCTCAATGCGTATACCAAACATGAGATCCTTCCTATGGCATGAGATATAATATCCAACTCATTCCCATTCCAATCCTGAGACCCTTCCTATAGCATGAGATGTGATATCTCAATGCTTCTACCAAACCTGAGACCCTTCCTATAGCATGAGATGTGATATCCAAATCCTTCCCTTTCCAAACCTGAGCCCCTTCCTATAGCATGAGATGTGATATCTCAATGCTTCTAATACCATACCTGAGATCCTTCCTATAACATGATATGGGATATCCAAATCCTTCCCATTCCAATCCTGAGACCCTTCCTATAGCATGAGATGTGATATCTCAATGATTGTAATACCAAACCTGAGACCCTTCCTATAGCATGAGATGTGATATCCAACTCCTTCCCATTCCAATCCTGAGGCCTTCCGATAGCATATGTGTTATCTCAATGCTTCTAATACCACACTTGAGACCCTCCCTATAGCATGAGATGTGATATCCAAGTCCTTCCCATTCCAATCCTGAGACCCTTCCTATAGCATGAGATGTGATATCTCAATGATTGTAATACCAAACCTGAGACCCTTCCTATAGCATGAGATGTGATATCCAACTCCTTCCCATTCCAATCCTGAGGCCTTCCGATAGCATATGTGGTATCTCAATGCATCTAATACCACACTTGAGACCCTTCCTATACCATGAGATTTGATATCTCAAAGCTTCTAATACCAAACCTATAACCCGTCCTATAACATGAGATGTGATATCCAAATCCTTCCCCTTCCACACCTGAGACCCTCCCTTAAGCATGAGATGTGATATCCAACTCCTTCCCATTCCAATCCTGAGGCCTTCCGATAGCATGAGATGTGAAATCTCAATGCTTCTAATACCAAACCTGAGACCTTCCCTATAACATGAGATGGGTTATCCAACTCCTTCCCATTCCAAACCTGAGACCCGTCCGATAGCATGAGATGTGATATCTCATTACTTCTAATACGAAACCCGACACCCTTCCTATAGCATGAGATGTGATATCCAACTCCTTCTTATTCCAATCCCGAGACCCTTACGATAGCAGAGATGTGATATCTCAATGCTTATACCAAACCTGAGACCCTTCCTATGGCATGAGATGTGATATCCAACTCCTTCCCATTCCAATCCTGAGACCCTTCCTATAGCATGAGTTGTGATATGTCAATCCTTCTAATACCAAACCTGAGACCCTTCCTATAACAAGAGATCTGATATCCAACTCCTTCCCTTTCCAAACCTGAGACCCGTCCGATAGCATGAGATGTGATATCTCATTGCTTCTAATACCAAACCCGAGACCCTTCCTATAGCATGAGATGTGATATCCAACTCCTTCCTATTCCAATCCCGAGACCCTTACGATAGCAGAGATGTGATATCTCAATGCTTATACCAAACCTGAGACCCTTCCTATAACAGGAGATGTGATATCTCAATGCTTGTAATACCAAACCTGAGACCCTTCCTATAGCATGAGATGTGATATCCAACTCCTTCCCATTCCAATCCTGAGGCCTTCCGATAGCATGAGATGTGAAATCTCAATGCTTCTAATACCAAACGTGAGACCCTCCCTATAGCATGAGATGTGATATCCAACTCCTTCCCATTCAAATCCTGAGACCCTTCCGATAGCATGAGATGTGATATCTCAATGCTTCTTATACCAAACCTGAGACCCTTCCTATAGCATGAGATGTGATAAACAACTCCTTCCCATTCCAATCCTGTGACCCTTACTATAGCATGAGATGTGATATCGCAATGCTTCTAATACCAAACCTGGACTCTTCCTGTAGCATGAGATGTGATATCTCAATCCTTCTAATACCAAACCTGAGACCCTTCCTATAACAGGAGATGTGATATCCAACTCCTTCCCATTCCAAACCTGAGACCCTTCTTATAGCATGAGATGGGATATCCAACTCCTTCCTATTCCAATCCCGAGACCCTTACGATAGCCGAGGTGTGATATCTCAATGCTTATATCAAACCTGAGACCCTTCCTATGGCATGAGATGTGATATCCAACTCCTTCCCATTCCAATCCTGAGATCCTTCCTATACCATGAGATGTGATATCTCAATGCTTCTAATACCAAACCTGTAACCCGTCCCATAACATGAGATATGATATCCAAATCCTTCCCCTTCCAAACCTGAGACCCTCCCTTTAGCATGAGATGTGATATCCAACTCCTTCCCATTCCAATCCTGAGACCCTTCCGATAGCATGAGATGTGATATCTCAATGCCTCTAATATCAAACCTGAGACCCTCCCTATAGCATGAGATGTGATATCCAAGTCCTTCCCATTCCAATCCTGATACCCTTCCTATAGCATGAGATGTGATATCTCAATGCTTCTAATACCAAACCTGAGACCCTTCCTATAACATGAGGTGTGATATCCTACTCCTTCCCATTCCAAACCCGAGACCCTTCTTATAGCATGAGATGGGATATCCAAATCCTTCCTATTCCAATCCTGAGACCCTTACGATAGCATGAGATGTGATATCTCAATGCTTCTACCAAACCTGAGACCCTTCCTATGGCATGAGATGTGATATCCAACTCCTTCCCATTCCAATCCTGAGACCCTTCCTATACAATGAGATGTGATATCCAAATCCTTCCCTTTCCAAACCTGAGCCCCTTCCTATAGCATGAGATGTGATATCTCAATGCTTCTAATCCGAAACCTGAGATCCTTCCTATAACATGAGATGGGATATCCAACTCCTTCCCATTCCAATCCCGAGACCCTTCCAATAGCATGAGATGTAATATCGCAATGATTGTAATACCAAACCTGAGACCCTTCCTATAGCATGAGATGTGATATCCAACTCCTTCCCATTCCAATCCTGAGGCCTTCCGATAGCATATGTGGTATCTCAATGCTTCTAATACCATACTTGAGACCCTCCCTATAGCATGAGATGTGATATCCAAGTCCTTCTCATTCCAATCCTGAGAACCTTCCTATTACATGAGATGTGATATCCAACTCCTTCCCATTCCAACCTGAGACCCTTCCTATAGCATGCAATGGGATATCCAACTCCTTCCCATTCCAATCCTGAGACCCTTCCGATAGCATGAGATGTGATATCTCAAAGCTTCTACCAAAACTGAGACCCTTCCTATGGCATGAGATGTGATATCCAACTCCTTCCCATTCCAATCCTGAGTACCTTCCTATAGCATGAGTTGTGATAGCTCAATCCTTCTAATACCAAACCTGAGACCCTTCCTATAACATGAGATGTGATATCCAACTCCTACCCATTCCAAACATGAGACCTGTCCTATACTATG
The DNA here is from genome assembly GCF_040938575.1 of Ambystoma mexicanum. Taxonomy (NCBI): domain Eukaryota; kingdom Metazoa; phylum Chordata; class Amphibia; order Caudata; family Ambystomatidae; genus Ambystoma; species Ambystoma mexicanum. The sequence continues at coordinate 559,283,029 of NC_090932.1, read as the reverse complement.
AGATGTGATATCCAACTCCTTCCCATTCCAATCCTGAGACCCTTCCGATAGCATGAGATGTGATATCTCAATGCTTCTTATACCAAACCTGAGACCCTTCCTATAACATGAGATGTGATATCCAACTCCTACCCATTCCAAACCTGAGACCCGTCCTATACTATGAGATGTGATATCTCGATGCTTCTAATACCAAACCTGAGATCCTTCCTATAACATGAGATGTGATATCTAACTCCTTCCCATTCCAAACCTGAGACCCTTCCTATAGCATGAGTTGTGATATCTCAATCCTTCCAATACCAAACCTGAGACCCTTCCTATAACAAGAGATCTGATATCCAACTCCTTCCCATTCCAAACCTGAGACCCGTTCGATAGCATGAGATGTGATATCTCATTGCTTCTAATACCAAACCCGACACCTTTCCTATAGCATGAGATGTGATATCCAACTCCTTCTTATTCCAATCCTGAGACCCTTACGATAGCAGAGATGTGATATCTCAATGCTTATACCAAACCTGAGACCCTTCCTATGGCATGAGATGTGATATCCAACTCCTTCCCATTCCAATCCTGAGACCCTTCCTATAGCATGAGTTGTGATATCTCAATCCTTCTAATACCAAACCTGAGACCCTTCCTATAACAAGAGATCTGATATCCAACTCCTTCCCTTTCCAAACCTGAGACCCGTCCGATAGCATGAGATGTGATATCTCATTGCTTCTAATACCAAACCCGAGACCCTTCCTATAGCATGAGATGTGATATCCAACTCCTTCCTATTCCAATCCCGAGACCCTTACGATAGCAGAGATGTGATATCTCAATGCTTATACCAAACCTGAGACCCTTCCTATAACATGAGATGTGATATCTCAATGCTTCTAATACGAAACCTGAGATCCTTCCTATAACATGAGATGGGATATCCAACTCCTTCCCATTCCAATCCTGAGACCCTTCCTATAGCATGAGATGTGATATCTCAATGCTTGTAATACCAAACCTGAGACCCTTCCTATAGCATGAGATGTGATATCCAACTCCTTCCCATTCCAATCCTGAGGCCTTCCTATAGCCTGAGATGTGAAATCTCAATGCTTCTAATACCAAACGTGAGACCCTCCCTATAGCATGAGATGTGATATCCAACTCCTTCCCATTCAAATCCTGAGACCCTTCCGATAGCATGAGATGTGATATCTCAATGCTTCTTATACCAAACCTGAGACCCTTCCTATAGCGTGAGATGTGATAAACAACTCCTTCCCATTCCAATCCTGTGACCCTTACTATAGCATGAGATGTGATATCTCAATGCTTCTAATACCAAACCTGGACTCTTCCTGTAGCATGAGATGTGATATCTCAATCCTTCTAATACCAAACCTGAGACCCTTCCTATAACATGAGATGTGATATCCAACTCCTTCCCATTCCAAACCTGAGACCCTTCTTATAGCATGAGATGGGATATCCAACTCCTTCCTATTCCAATCCCGAGACCCTTACGATAGCAGAGATGTGATATCTCAATGCTTATACCAAACCTGAGACCCTTCCTATGGCATGAGATGGGATATCCAACTCCTTCCCATTCCAATCCTGAGATCCTTCCTATAGCATGAGATGTGATATCTCAATGCTTGTAATACCAAACCTGAGACCCTTCCTATAGCATGAGATGTGAAATCTCAATGCTTCTAATACCAAACGTGAGACCCTCCCTATAGCATGAGATGTGATATCCAACTCCTTCCCATTCCAATCCTGAGACCCTTCCGATAGGATGAGATGTCATATCTCAATGCCTCTAATATCAAACCTGAGACCCTCCCTATAGCATGAGATGTGATATCCAAGTCCTTCCCATTCCAATCCTGAGACCCTTCCTATAGCATGAGATGTGATATCTCAATGCTTCTAATACCAAACCTGAGACCCTTCCTATAACATGAGGTGTGATATCCTACTCCTTCCCATTCCAAACCCGAGACCCTTCTTATAGCATGAGATGGGATATCCAACTCCTTTCTATTCCAATCCTGAGACCCTTACGATAGCAGAGATGTGATATCTCAATGCTTATACCAAACCTGAGATCCTTCCTATGGCATGAGATATAATATCCAACTCCTTCCCATTCCAATCCCGAGACCCTTCCTATAGCATGAGATGTGATATCTCAATGCTTCTACCAAACCTGAGGCCCTTCCTATAGCATGAGATGTGATATCCAACTCCTTCCCATTCCAATCCTGAGACCCTTCCTATACAATGGGATGTGATATCTCAATGCTTCTAATACCATACCTGAGACCCGTCCTATAAAATGAGATGTGATATCCAAATCCTTCCCTTTCCAAACCTGAGACCCTTCCTATAGCATGAGATGACATATCTCAATGCTTCTAATACGAAACCTGAGATCCTTCCTATAACATGAGATGGGATATCCAACTCCTTCCCATTCCAATCCTGAGACCCTTCCTATAGCATGAGATGAGATGAGATATCTCAATGATTGTAATACCAAACCTGAGACCCTTCCTATAGCATGAGATGTGATATCCAACTCCTTCCCATTCCAATCCTGAGGCCTTCCGATAGCATATGTGGTATCTCAATGCTTCTAATACCATACTTGAGACCCTCCCTATAGCATGAGATGTGATATCCAAGTAATTCTCATTCCAATCCTGAGGACCTTCCTATTACATGAGATGTGATATCCAACTCCTTCCCATTCCAACCTGAGACCATTCCTATAGCATGCAATGGGATATCCAACTCCTTCCCATTCCAATCCTGAGACCCTTCCGATAGCATGAGATGTGATATCTCAAAGCTTCTACCAAAACTGCGAACCTTCCCATGGCATGAGATGTTATAGCCAACTCCTTCCCATTCCAAACCTGAGACCCTTCCTATACTATGAGATGTGATATCCAACTCCTTCCCATTCCAATCCTGAGACCCTTCCTATAACATGAGATGTGATATCCAACTCCTACCCATTCCAAACCTGAGACCCGTCCTATACTATGAGATGTGATATCCAACTCCTTCCCATTCCAATAATGCGTCCCTTCCTACAGCATGAGATTTGATATCTCAATGCTGCTAATACCAAACCTGAGACCCTTCCTATAACATGAGATGTAATATTCAACTCCTTCCCATTCCAATCCTGAGACCCTTCCTATACCATGAGATGTGATATCTCGATACTTCTAATACCAAACCTGAGATCCTTCCTATAACATGAGATGTGATATCTAACTCCTTCCCATTCCAAACCTGAGACCCTTCCTATAACAAGAGATCTGATATCCAACTCCTTCCCATTCCAAAACTGAGACCCGTCCGATAGCATGAGATGTGATATCTCATTGCTTCTAATACCAAACCCGACACCCTTCCTATAGCATGAGATGTGATATCCAACTCCTTCCTATTCCAATCCCGAGACCCTTACGATAGCAGAGATGTGATATCTCAATGCTTATACCAAACCTGAGACCCTTCCTATGGCATGAGATGTGATATCCAACTCCTTCCCATTCCAATCCTGAGACTCTTCCTATAGCATGAGTTGTGATATCTCAATCCTTCTAATACCTTACCTGAGACCCTTCCTATAACAAGAGATCTGATATCCAACTCCTTCCCTTTCCAAACCTGAGACCCGTCCGATAGCATGAGATGTGATATCTCATTGCTTCTAATACCAAACCAGAGACCCTTCCTATAGCATGAGATGTGATATCCAACTCCTTCCTATTCCAATCCCGAGACCCTTACGATAGCAGAGATGTGATATCTCAATGCTTATATCAAACCTGAGACCCTTCCTATAACATGAGATGTGATATCCAACTCCTTCCCATTCCAAACCTGAGGCCTTCCGATAGCATGAGATGTGAAATCTCAATGCTTCTAATACCAAACGTGAGACCCTCCCTATAGCATGAGATGTGATATCCAACTCCTTCCCATTCAAATCCTGAGACCATTCCGATAGCATGAGATGTGATATCTCAATGCTTCTTATACCAAACCTGAGACCCTTCCTATAGCATGAGATGTGATAAACAACTCCTTCCCATTCCAATCCTGTGACCCTTACTATAGCATGAGATGTGATATCTCAATGCTTCTAATACCAAACCTGGACTCTTCCTGTAGCATGAGATGTGATATCCAAGTCCTTCCCATTTCAATTCTGAGACCTTCCTATAGCATGAGTTGTGATATCTCAATCCTTCTAATACCAAACCTGAGACCCTTCCTATAACATGAGATGTGATATCCAAATCCTTCCCATTCCAAACCTGAGACCCTTCTTATAGCATGAGATGGGATATCCAACTCCTTCCTATTCCAATCCCGAGACCCTTACGATAGCAGAGATGTGATATCTCAATGCTTATACCAAACCTGAGACCCTTCCTATGGCATGAGATGTGATATCCAACTCCTTCCCATTCCAATCCTGAGACCCTTCCTATAGCATGAGTTGTGATATCTCAATCCTTCTAATACCAAACCTGAGACCCTTCCTATAAGAAGAGATCTGATATCCAACTCCTTCCCTTTCCAAACCTGAGACCTGTCCGATAGCATGAGATGTGATATCTCATTGCTTCTAATACCAAACCCGAGACCCTTCCTATAGCATGAGATGTGATATTAAACTCCTTCCTATTCCAATCCCGAGACCCTTACGATAGCAGAGATGTGATATCTCAATGCGTATACCAAACATGAGATCCTTCCTATGGCATGAGATATAATATCCAACTCATTCCCATTCCAATCCTGAGACCCTTCCTATAGCATGAGATGTGATATCTCAATGCTTCTACCAAACCTGAGACCCTTCCTATAGCATGAGATGTGATATCCAAATCCTTCCCTTTCCAAACCTGAGCCCCTTCCTATAGCATGAGATGTGATATCTCAATGCTTCTAATACCATACCTGAGATCCTTCCTATAACATGATATGGGATATCCAAATCCTTCCCATTCCAATCCTGAGACCCTTCCTATAGCATGAGATGTGATATCTCAATGATTGTAATACCAAACCTGAGACCCTTCCTATAGCATGAGATGTGATATCCAACTCCTTCCCATTCCAATCCTGAGGCCTTCCGATAGCATATGTGGTATCTCAATGCTTCTAATACCACACTTGAGACCCTCCCTATAGCATGAGATGTGATATCCAAGTCCTTCCCATTCCAATCCTGAGACCCTTCCTATAGCATGAGATGTGATATCTCAATGATTGTAATACCAAACCTGAGACCCTTCCTATAGCATGAGATGTGATATCCAACTCCTTCCCATTCCAATCCTGAGGCCTTCCGATAGCATATGTGGTATCTCAATGCATCTAATACCACACTTGAGACCCTTCCTATACCATGAGATTTGATATCTCAAAGCTTCTAATACCAAACCTATAACCCGTCCTATAACATGAGATGTGATATCCAAATCCTTCCCCTTCCACACCTAAGACCCTCCCTTTAGCATGAGATGTGATATCCAACTCCTTCCCATTCCAATCCTGAGGCCTTCCGATAGCATGAGATGTGAAATCTCAATGCTTCTAATACCAAACCTGAGACCTTCCCTATAACATGAGTTGGGTTATCCAACTCCTTCCCATTCCAAACCTGAGACCCGTCCGATAGCATGAGATGTGATATCTCATTACTTCTAATACGAAACCCGACACCCTTCCTATAGCATGAGATGTGATATCCAACTCCTTCTTATTCCAATCCCGAGACCCTTACGATAGCAGAGATGTGATATCTCAATGCTTATACCAAACCTGAGACCCTTCCTATGGCATGAGATGTGATATCCAACTCCTTCCCATTCCAATCCTGAGACCCTTCCTATAGCATGAGTTGTGATATGTCAATCCTTCTAATACCAAACCTGAGACCCTTCCTATAACAAGAGATCTGATATCCAACTCCTTCCCTTTCCAAACCTGAGACCCGTCCGATAGCATGAGATGTGATATCTCATTGCTTCTAATACCAAACCCGAGACCCTTCCTATAGCATGAGATGTGATATCCAACTCCTTCCTATTCCAATCCCGAGACCCTTACGATAGCAGAGATGTGATATCTCAATGCTTATACCAAACCTGAGACCCTTCCTATAACAGGAGATGTGATATCTCAATGCTTGTAATACCAAACCTGAGACCCTTCCTATAGCATGAGATGTGATATCCAACTCCTTCCCATTCCAATCCTGAGGCCTTCCGATAGCATGAGATGTGAAATCTCAATGCTTCTAATACCAAACGTGAGACCCTCCCTATAGCATGAGATGTGATATCCAACTCCTTCCCATTCAAATCCTGAGACCCTTCCGATAGCATGAGATGTGATATCTCAATGCTTCTTATACCAAACCTGAGACCCTTCCTTTAGCATGAGATGTGATAAACAACTCCTTCCCATTCCAATCCTGTGACCCTTACTATAGCATGAGATGTGATACCGCAATGCTTCTAATACCAAACCTGGACTCTTCCTGTAGCATGAGATGTGATATCTCAATCCTTCTAATACCAAACCTGAGACCCTTCCTATAACAGGAGATGTGATATCCAACTCCTTCCCATTCCAAACCTGAGACCCTTCTTATAGCATGAGATGGGATATCCAACTCCTTCCTATTCCAATCCCGAGACCCTTACGATAGCCGAGGTGTGATATCTCAATGCTTATATCAAACCTGAGACCCTTCCTATGGCATGAGATGTGATATCCAACTCCTTCCCATTCCAATCCTGAGATCCTTCCTATACCATGAGATGTGATATCTCAATGCTTCTAATACCAAACCTGTAACCCGTCCCATAACATGAGATATGATATCCAAATCCTTCCCCTTCCAAACCTGAGACCCTCCCTTTAGCATGAGATGTGATATCCAACTCCTTCCCATTCCAATCCTGAGACCCTTCCGATAGCATGAGATGTGATATCTCAATGCCTCTAATATCAAACCTGAGACCCTCCCTATAGCATGAGATGTGATATCCAAGTCCTTCCCATTCCAATCCTGATACCCTTCCTATAGCATGAGATGTGATATCTCAATGCTTCTAATACCAAACCTGAGACCCTTCCTATAACATGAGGTGTGATATCCTACTCCTTCCCATTCCAAACCCGAGACCCTTCTTATAGCATGAGATGGGATATCCAAATCCTTCCTATTCCAATCCTGAGACCCTTACGATAGCATGAGATGTGATATCTCAATGCTTCTACCAAACCTGAGACCCTTCCTATGGCATGAGATGTGATATCCAACTCCTTCCCATTCCAATCCTGAGACCCTTCCTATACAATGAGATGTGATATCTCAATGCTTCTAATACCATACCTGAGACCCGTCCTATAAAATGAGATGTGATATCCAAATCCTTCCCTTTCCAAACCTGAGCCCCTTCCTATAGCATGAGATGTGATATCTCAATGCTTCTAATCCGAAACCTGAGATCCTTCCTATAACATGAGATGGGATATCCAACTCCTTCCCATTCCAATCCCGAGACCCTTCCAATAGCATGAGATGTAATATCTCAATGATTGTAATACCAAACCTGAGACCCTTCCTATAGCATGAGATGTGATATCCACCTCCTTCCCATTCCAATCCTGAGGCCTTCCGATAGCATATGTGGTATCTCAATGCTTCTAATACCATACTTGAGACCCTCCATATAGCATGAGATGTGATATCCAAGTCCTTCTCATTCCAATCCTGAGAACCTTCCTATTACATGAGATGTGATATCCAACTCCTTCCCATTCCAACCTGAGACCCTTCCTATAGCATGCAATGGGATATCCAACTCCTTCCCATTCCAATCCTGAGACCCTTCCGATAGCATGAGATGTGATATCTCAAAGCTTCTACCAAAACTGAGACCCTTCCTATGGCATGAGATGTGATATCCAACTCCTTCCCATTCCAATCCTGAGTACCTTCCTATAGCATGAGTTGTGATAGCTCAATCCTTCTAATACCAAACCTGAGACCCTTCCTATAACATGAGATGTGATATCCAACTCCTACCCATTCCAAACATGAGACCTGTCCTATACTATGAGATGTGATATCCAACTCCTTCCCATTCCAATCCTGAGACCCTTCCGATAGCATGAGATGTGATATCTCAATGCTTCTTATACCAAACCTGAGACCCTTCCTATAACATGAGATGTGATATCCAACTCCTACCCATTCCAAACCTGAGACCCGTCCTATACTATGAGATGTGATATCTCGATGCTTCTAATACCAAACCTGAGATCCTTCCTATAACATGAGATGTGATATCTAACTCCTTCCCATTCCAAACCTGAGACCCTTCCTATAGCATAAGATGTGAAATCCAACTCCTTCCCATTCCAATCCTGAGACTCTTCCTATAGCATGAGTTGTGATATCTCAATCCTTCTAATACCAAACCTGAGACCCTTCCTATAACAAGAGATCTGATATCCAACTCCTTCCCATTCCAAACCTGAGACCCGTCCTATACTATGAGATGTGATATCCAACTCCTTCCCATTCCAATAATGCGTCCCTTCCTACAGCATGAGATTTGATATCTCAATGCTGCTAATACCAATCCTGAGACCCTTCCTATAACATGAGATGTAATATTCAACTCCTTCCCATTCCAATCCTGAGACCCTTCCTATACCATGAGATGTGATATCTCGATGCTTCTAAAACCAAACCTGAGATCCTTCCTATAACATGAGATGTGATATCTAACTCCTTCCCATTCCAAACCTGAGACCCTTCCTATAACAAGAGATCTGATATCCAACTCCTTCCCATTCCAAAACTGAGACCCGTCCGATAGCATGAGATGTGATATCTCATTGCTTCTAATACCAAACCCGACACCCTTCCTATAGCATGAGATGTGATATCCAACTCCTTCCTATTCCAATCCCGAGACCCTTACGATAGCAGAGATGTGATATCTCAATGCTTATACCAAACCTGAGACCCTTCCTATGGCATGAGATGTGATATCCAACTCCTTCCCATTCCAATCCTGAGACTCTTCCTATAGCATGAGTTGTGATATCTCAATCCTTCTAATACCAAACCTGAGACCCTTCCTATAACAAGAGATCTGATATCCAACTCCTTCCCTTTCCAAACCTGAGACCCGTCCGATAGCATGAGATGTGATATCTCATTGCTTGTAATACCAAACCTGAGACCCTTCCTATAGCATGAGATGTGATATCCAACTCCTTCCTATTCCAATCCCGAGACCCTTACGATAGCAGAGATGTGATATCTCAATGCTTATACCAAACCTGAGACCCTTCCTATAACATGAGATGTGATATCCAACTCCTTCCCATTCCAAACCTGAGGCCTTCCGATAGCATGAGATGTGAAATCTCAATGCTTCTAATACCAAACGTGAGACCCTCCCTATAGCATGAGATGTGATATCCAACTCCTTCCCATTCAAATCCTGAGACCATTCCGATAGCATGAGATGTGATATCTCAATGCTTCTTATACCAAACCTGAGACCCTTCCCATAGCATGAGATGTGATAAACAACTCCTTCCCATTCCAATCCTGTGACCCTTACTATAGCATGAGATGTGATATCTCAATGCTTCTAATACCAAACCTGGACTCTTCCTGTAGCATGAGATGTGATATCCAAGTCCTTCCCATTTCAATTCTGAGACCTTCCTATAGCATGAGTTGTGATATCTCAATCCTTCTAATACCAAACCTGAGACCCTTCCTATAACATGAGATGTGATATCCAAATCCTTCCCATTCCAAACCTGAGACCCTTCTTATAGCATGAGATGGGATATCCAACTCCTTCCTATTCCAATCCCGAGACCCTTATGATAGCAGAGATGTGATATCTCAATGCTTATACCAAACCTGAGACCCTTCCTATGGCATGAGATGTGATATCCAACTCCTTCCCATTCCAATCCTGACACCCTTCCTATAGCATGAGTTGTGATATCTCAATCCTTCTAATACCAAACCTGAGACCCTTCCTATAACAAGAGATCTGATATCCAACTCCTTCCCTTTCCAAACCTGAGACCCGTCCGATAGCATGAGATGTGATATCTCATTGCTTCTAATACCAAACCCGAGACCCTTCCTATAGCATGAGATGTGATATCCAACTCCTTCCTATTCCAATCCCGAGACCCTTACGATAGCAGAGATGTGATATCTCAATGCGTATACCAAACATGAGATCCTTCCTATGGCATGAGATATAATATCCAACTCATTCCCATTCCAATCCTGAGACCCTTCCTATAGCATGAGATGTGATATCTCAATGCTTCTACCAAACCTGAGACCCTTCTTATAGCATGAGATGTGATATCCAAATCCTTCCCTTTCCAAACCTGAGCCCCTTCCTATAGCATGAGATGTGATATCTCAATGCTTCTAATACCATACCTGAGATCCTTCCTATAACATGATATGGGATATCCAAATCCTTCCCATTCCAATCCTGAGACCCTTCCTATAGCATGAGATGTGATATCTCAATGATTGTAATACCAAACCTGAGACCCTTCCTATAGCATGAGATGTGATATCCAACTCCTTCCCATTCCAATCCTGAGGCCTTCCGATAGCATATGTGGTATCTCAATGCTTCTAATACCACACTTGAGACCCTCCCTATAGCATGAGATGTGATATCCAAGTCCTTCCCATTCCAATCCTGAGACCCTTCCTATAGCATGAGATGTGATATCTCAATGATTGTAATACCAAACCTGAGACCCTTCCTATAGCATGAGATGTGATATCCAACTCCTTCCCATTCCAATCCTGAGGCCTTCCGATAGCATATGTGGTATCTCAATGCATCTAATACCACACTTGAGACCCTTCCTATACCATGAGATTTGATATCTCAAAGCTTCTAATACCAAACCTATAACCCGTCCTATAACATGAGATGTGATATCCAAATCCTTCCCCTTCCACACCTGAGACCCTCCCTTTAGCATGAGATGTGATATCCAACTCCTTCCCATTCCAATCCTGAGGCCTTCCGATAGCATGAGATGTGAAATCTCAATGCTTCTAATACCAAACCTGAGACCTTCCCTATAACATGAGATGGGTTATCCAACTCCTTCCCATTCCAAACCTGAGACCCGTCCGATAGCATGAGATGTGATATCTCATTACTTCTAATACGAAACCCGACACCCTTCCTATAGCATGAGATGTGATATCCAACTCCTTCTTATTCCAATCCCGAGACCCTTACGATAGCAGAGATGTGATATCTCAATGCTTATACCAAACCTGAGACCCTTCCTATGGCATGAGATGTGATATCCAACTCCTTCCCATTCCAATCCTGAGACCCTTCCTATAGCATGAGTTGTGATATGTCAATCCTTCTAATACCAAGCCTGAGACCCTTCCTATAACAAGAGATCTGATATCCAACTCCTTCCCTTTCCAAACCTGAGACCCGTCCGATAGCATGAGATGTGATATCTCATTGCTTCTAATACCAAACCCGAGACCCTTCCTATAGCATGAGATGTGATATCCAACTCCTTCCTATTCCAATCCCGAGACCCTTACGATAGCAGAGATGTGATATCTCAATGCTTATACCAAACCTGAGACCCTTCCTATAACAGGAGATGTGATATCTCAAAGCTTGTAATACCAAACCTGAGACCCTTCCTATAGCATGAGATGTGATATCCAACTCCTTCCCATTCCAATCCTGAGGCCTTCCGATAGCATGAGATGTGAAATCTCAATGCTTCTAATACCAAACGTGAGACCCTCCCTATAGCATGAGATGTGATATCCAACTCCTTCCCATTCAAATCCTGAGACCCTTCCGATAGCATGAGATGTGATATCTCAATGCTTCTTATACCAAACCTGAGACCCTTCCTATAGCATGAGATGTGATAAACAACTCCTTCCCATTCCAATCCTGTGACCCTTACTATAGCATGAGATGTGATATCGCAATGCTTCTAATACCAAACCTGGACTCTTCCTGTAGCATGAGATGTGATATCTCAATCCTTCTAATACCAAACCTGAGACCCTTCCTATAACAGGAGATGTGATATCCAACTCCTTCCCATTCCAAACCTGAGACCCTTCTTATAGCATGAGATGGGATATCCAACTCCTTCCTATTCCAATCCCGAGACCCTTACGATAGCCGAGGTGTGATATCTCAATGCTTATATCAAAACTGAGACCCTTCCTATGGCATGAGATGTGATATCCAACTCCTTCCCATTCCAATCCTGAGATCCTTCCTATACCATGAGATGTGATATCTCAATGCTTCTAATACCAAACCTGTAACCCGTCCCATAACATGAGATATGATATCCAAATCCTTCCCCTTCCAAACCTGAGACCCTCCCTTTAGCATGAGATGTGATATCCAACTCCTTCCCATTCCAATCCTGAGACCCTTCCGATAGCATGAGATGTGATATCTCAATGCCTCTAATATCAAACCTGAGACCCTCCCTATAGCATGAGATGTGATATCCAAGTCCTTCCCATTCCAATCCTGATACCCTTCCTATAGCATGAGATGTGATATCTCAATGCTTCTAATACCAAACCTGAGACTCTTCCTATAACATGAGGTGTGATATCCTACTCCTTCCCATTCCAAACCCGAGACCCTTCTTATAGCATGAGATGGGATATCCAAATCCTTCCTATTCCAATCCTGAGACCCTTACGATAGCATGAGATGTGATATCTCAATGCTTCTACCAAACCTGAGACCCTTCCTATAGCATGAGATGTGATATCCAACTCCTTCCCATTCCAATCCTGAGACCCTTCCTATACAATGAGATGTAATATCTCAATGCTTCTAATACCATACCTGAGACCCGTCCTATAAAATGAGATGTGATATCCAAATCCTTCCCTTTCCAAACCTGAGCCCCTTCCTATAGCATGAGATGTGATATCTCAATGCTTCTAATCCGAAACCTGAGATCCTTCCTATAACATGAGATGGGATATCCAACTCCTTCCCATTCCAATCCCGAGACCCTTCCAATAGCATGAGATGTAATATCTCAATGATTGTAATACCAAACCTGAGACCCTTCCTATAGCATGAGATGTGATATCCAACTCCTTCCCATTCCAATCCTGAGGCCTTCCGATAGCATATGTGGTATCTCAATGCTTCTAATACCATACTTGAGACCCTCCCTATAGCATGAGATGTGATATCCAAGTCCTTCTCATTCCAATCCTGAGAACCTTCCTATTACATGAGATGTGATATCCAACTCCTTCCCATTCCAACCTGAGACCCTTCCTATAGCATGCAATGGGATATCCAACTCCTTCCCATTCCAATCCTGAGACCCTTCCGATAGCATGAGATGTGATATCTCAAAGCTTCTACCAAAACTGAGACCCTTCCTATGGCATGAGATGTGATATCCAACTCCTTCCCATTCCAAACCTGAGACCCTTCCTATAGCATGAGATGTGATATCCAACTCCTTCCCATTCCAATCCTGAGTACCTTCCTATAGCATGAGTTGTGATAGCTCAATCCTTCTAATACCAAACCTGAGACCCTTCCTATAACATGAGATGTGATATCCAACTCCTACCCATTCCAAACATGAGACCTGTCCTATACTATGAGATGTGATATCCAACTCCTTCCCATTCCAATCCTGAGACCCTTCCGATAGCATGAGATGTGATTTCTCAATGCTTCTTATACCAAACCTGAGACCCTTCCTATAACATGAGATGTGATATCCAACTCCTACCCATTCCAAACCTGAGACCCGTCCTATACTATGAGATGTGATATCTCGATGCTTCTAATACCAAACCTGAGATCCTTCCTATAACATGAGATGTGATATCTAACTCCTTCCCATTCCAAACCTGAGACCCTTCCTATAGCATAAGATGTGATATCCAACTCCTTCCCATTCCAATCCTGAGACCCTTCCTATAGCATGAGTTGTGATATCTCAATCCTTCTAATACCAAACCTGAGACCCTTCCTATAACAAGAGATCTGATATCCAACTCCTTCCCATTCCAAACCTGAGACCCGTTCGATAGCATGATATCTCATTGCTTCTAATACCAAACCCGACACCTTTCCTATAGCATGAGATGTGATATCCAACTCCTTCTTATTCCAATCCTGAGACCCTTACGATAGCAGAGATGTGATATCTCAATGCTTATACCAAACCTGAGACCCTTCCTATGGCATGAGATGTGATATCCAACTCCTTCCCATTCCAATCCTGAGACCCTTCCTTTAGCATGAGTTGTGATATCTCAATCCTTCTAATACCAAACCTGAGACCCTTCCTATAACAAGAGATCTGATATCCAACTCCTTCCCTTTCCAAACCTGAGACCCGTCCGATAGCATGAGATGTGATATCTCATTGCTTCTAATACCAAACCCGAGACCCTTCCTATAGCATGAGATGTGATATCCAACTCCTTCCTATTCCAATCCCGAGACCCTTACGATAGCAGAGATGTGATATCTCAATGCTTATACCAAACCTGAGACCCTTCCTATAACATGAGATGTGATATCTCAGTGCTTCTAATACGAAACCTGAGATCCTTCCTATAACATGAGATGGGATATCCAACTCCTTGCCATCCCAATCCTGAGACCCTTCCTATAGCATGAGATGTGATATCTCAATGCTTGTAATACCAAACCTGAGACCCTTCCTATAGCATGAGATGTGATATCCAACTCCTTCCCATTCCAATCCTGAGGCCTTCCTATAGCCTGAGATGTGAAATCTCAATGCTTCTAATACCAAACGTGAGACCCTCCCTATAGCATGAGATGTGATATCCAACTCCTTCCCATTCAAATCCTGAGACCCTTCCGATAGCATGAGATGTGATATCTCAATGCTTCTTATACCAAACCTGAGACCCTTCCTATAGCGTGAGATGTGATAAACAACTCCTTCCCATTCCAATCCTGTGACCCTTACTATAGCATGAGATGTGATATCTCAATGCTTCTAATACCAAACCTGGACTCTTCCTGTAGCATGAGATGTGATATCTCAATCCTTCTAATACCAAACCTGAGACCCTTCCTATAACATGAGATGTGATATCCAACTCCTTCCCATTCCAAACCTGAGACCCTTCTTATAGCATGAGATGGGATATCCAACTCCTTCCTATTCCAATCCCGAGACCCTTACGATAGCAGAGATGTGATATCTCAATGCTTATACCAAACCTGAGACCCTTCCTATGGCATGAGATGGGATATCCAACTCCTTCCCATCCCAATCCTGAGATCCTTCCTATAGCATGAGATGTGATATCTCAATGCTTGTAATACCAAACCTGAGACCCTTCCTATAGCATGAGATGTGAAATCTCAATGCTTCTAATACCAAACGTGAGACCCTCCCTATAGCATGAGATGTGATATCCAACTCCTTCCCATTCCAATCCTGAGACCCTTCCGATAGCATGAGATGTGATATCTCAATGCCTCTAATATCAAACCTGAGACCCTCCCTATAGCATGAGATGTGATATCCAAGTCCTTCCTGTTAAGACGGATTTCTGAACTCTGTCCTGGTGGCGCAGAGGTTCAGAAGGCCAACCTAATTACTTGGAACAGGGTAACCTCTGGACAAGCCAGACCAATCAAGGTAGCGATCGCGGCGGTCAAGACTAGGTCTCAAGAGGGGTGAGGGTGACTGAAAGCCCGCAATGAGCACACAAAGCAAGAGCGCTTACAAACTACTCCAAACAGTTGTTTATATCAAAAATAGATACACATTTATTATAAGGCCTCAAAACTAATGACCACAGTAAAAGCAGCAACATACAACGATATTAAACCAACACATACACTATCCACCCAATATATATACAGAATACACAGTTTCACAGCATTAGCAGCACGAAATATGTTATCCACCTGCAGGGGAAGGAAAACAGGCAGTGCGAACCAATGCGTGTGATATGTCCGCCTTCTGAGGCCCCTAACTAGATGGTAGTCCAATCCCTACGAAGAGTGGAGCCTAGCGCTCAAAAGTACCTGCACACGCCGGTGCCAATGGGCAGAAGGTGAAGCTCTTCGGAGGACGTTGAACAGCTCTGTAGGGAGCTCTAATGAAGGAGAACACGGTCCGCGACTCTAGCGCAGCCTCCACTGTGAGGCAGAAGCAGGGCGCGAGTACGGACAAGGGGTGCTGTATTCACAGCGGGGAAAAGCAAAGGGCACTGCAGGAGGGCGACCAGATCCTAGCTAATCTACTCACCGGTCCCCGAAGCAAGCAGGCCCGAGCTTCTCCTCGATAGATGCAGCTTCTGGCAGGTTCTGAAGAGCAGGGAACGTCTCGTCGTCGTGCAGAGTAAAAAGACGTCCCGATCGAAGAAACAAGCACAGTTTTTGTCGCCACAGCAGGGCAACGGAACGGCCGGGTGTATTCAAGCCAAACGAGCACTGCTCACCTCTAGCTTAGGACTGCTAAGCAAACGAAGCGTGTGAGCATGCCCCGGACTCAGAATACCACCCAACCTGTCGGCGATTACAGAGCAGGCCTCCTTAGTAAGCTGGTCAGTCAACTGGATGGCCCAGAGACACTTCCGAAGGCTTACAGCAGGAGTTGATGAAGGTGCCGGGAATAGCTGGTCCTGCTATTCCAATAGGTCGAAGCGCCAGTACAGGCCTTCTTGTTCGATCTTAGGTGGAAAGGGCTTCACCGGACGACAGCAATGAGGAGCAGAAGTTCTTCAGGGGGTCACCAGCGATTCCTCGGTCCAGCCTCGTGTTCGCAGGATACTTGGCTCCTGTATCCCTGGGTTCGTAAGAACTCAGGAGATCGACATGGTAGTGGTGTTTCCAGCTCCCTCTTATCCACGGTTCCCTTCGCGCCAAAACGGAGGGGAGCCAATGGGAGATCCGCTCATCAACACACATACCATACGTGGACCAATCACGGACCACAGTGGTCCCAGGCATTCACACCACCCTAGACTCTCTGGCACCCAGGATGTGTATTGGGACCAGACAGCCCAGCCCACATCCTGGGGGCACTCAAACGACATGTAGAAGCCCGCGAAAGCAACCGTGTTTCGCGGGAAACTACATGCCCAAATAAGGAAGGCCCCGGGTCGCCTGACCCGGGGGAAGGTAAAGGGAGCAAGACGGACAGTGGACGAGACAAAGGAGCCTCGTGGTCCGGCCATTTTGGGTAGCCGGGCCACCCTTTTGTGTTCGCGGCAAAAACGTGCTCAGAACGGCAAAAGGAGCTCAAAATAACCCAAATGATCGCTGCCACCAGCCCAGTCCCTGAATGACTTGCACCGATCCAAAAACCATCCTATAAGAGTGTCTAGGGTCTGTAGAAGGCTAGAGACCCAAGAGAGCTGTAACTTAGCTTACAGTGCCCTCTTGTGTCGTGTTGCACTAAAATGGCGACACGATAAAAGAAACTACGGGAAACAGCGTTCCCCGGTACTGACTGTCTTAAGGGCATGTCAGTTTCCCCGTAAGAAAGGAGCGAAAGCCCAGAGGAGTACAGCAGAAGGCTGCACTTCTCTGGCAAAGTCAAGAAAACAGGTTGAAAACAATAGCAAAAAGTTTAGGGGTTGCCACATGGAAGGAAAGTTCCCTACAATAACGAAATCTTTCCTAACACTCGCCCCTCCCAGACTATGGACAGGGGGAACTAATCCACCCCTGGATGAGTCTCTTGTTCAGGTCGGTAAAACATTCTGGACAACCCATCAGCATTGCTATGTTGGACACCTGGCCTATGCTCAATAGTGAAGTCGAAGCCTTGTAGACTTATGGACCACCTAAGCAACTTTGGATTCTCCCCCTTCATGTTCATTAGCCACTTTAACGGCTTATGGTCAGTCTGCACAGTGAAGTGGGTCCCATAGAGGTAGGGCCGCAGCTTCCTTAGGGCCCACACAACAGAGAAACATTCTTTCTCTACCGTGGACCATCTGAGCTCTCTGTCCTTAAGCTGGCGACTAATAAAACCGATAGGGTGTTCCTTACCCTTCTCATCTACTTGTGATAGTACAGCTCCTATCCCAGTGTCAGAGGCATCCGTCTGCACGATAAAAGGTCTTTGATAATCAGGGGCCCTGAGCACAGGGGCCTGGCACAAGGAGTCTTTCAAGCCATTGAAGGCCTTCTCACACTCGTCAGTCCAAGTTTCCTTCTTGGGTTTCTTCGGAGTTGTGAGGGCAGTCAGAGGAGCAGCTATGGTGCCATAGTCTGCCACAAAATTGCGGTAATAACCCGTGAGTCCTAAGAAGGCTCTCACTTGGGTTTGCGTAGTGGGGGTAGGCCAGTCTTGTACCGCTGGTACCTTACTGGATAGAGGCTGTCTCCTCCCTCCACCTACTTCATGTCCAAGGCAAACCACTGAGCCTTGTCCATTTTGGTGAGGGGCCACTCGGACACCCTCAAAAGAGCTTTCTGAAGGACTGCTTTGGAACAGGTCAGGGAGAGGTTCAGACTCCTCTTCCTCAACGTCTGAAGCCAATAGCAGTGCTGCGATTTCGCCGCTTGGGACGAAAGCCTTCAGCCTATTCACGTGAAACACTTTTAGAGCCTGTCCAGGCCTTCCAAGGTCCACTGAATAGCTAACCTCACCCAGGGGCTCCACCACTGGGTAAGGGCCTGACCATTTGTCCTGTAAAGCTCGAGGCCTTATGGGATTCACGATCAGGACTTGCTGGCCATGTGTAAAGTTGATGAGGGAAGCTTTCTGGTCGTACCAATGTTTCACCAGCGCTTGCCCTGCCTTCAATTTAGCACTAGCCAAGCCCATCAGAAGTACCATCCGTTTTCTGAGCCCTAGCACATAATCAACTACATTGGTAGTAACAGGGGGAGTGGGCATCTCCCATCCCTCCTTGACAATGGCTAAGGGTCCCCGTACGGGATGACCGAACAGAAGTTCGAAGGGGCTGAAGCCAACACCCTCCTGTGGTACCTCTCGGTAGGCAAACAGTAAGCATGAAACACGAAGATCCCATTCTCTTCTCTGAGGCTCCTCCAGAGCCCCAATCATGCTCGTTAACGTCCTGTTGAAACGCGTCTGGGGGCGGTATGCAGAAGAGAACCTGTAGGTGACCCCACATTCTTTCCACATAGCCTGCCTATACTCCGACATAAAGTTGCTGCCATGATCCGACACAACTTCTTTAGGGAAGCCAACCCTAGTGAACATGCCGAGTAAAGCTTCTGCAACTGGCTTGGCAGTTACAGTTGTAAATGGGACGGCCTCAGGATACCGGGTTGCATGGTCGACCAGCACCAGGATAAACCTATTGCCTGAGGATGTTTGCGGGTCAAGGGGACCAACCATGTCGATCCCTACCCTTTCAAATGGTACCCCCACAACTGGGAGCGGTACCAACGGAGCTTGGATTGTCGCGCCAACCTTACCAGACAACTGGCAGGCGGCACAACTCCTGCAGTGACTTTCTACTTGCTCCCCCATCTTGGGCCAGTAGAAGTGCATGGATAACCTTTGCTTGGTCCTCCTCATACCAAGGTGACCAGCAAGGTGAACGACATGCGCCAACTGCAGGAGGAAGGGCCTAACAGCAAGGGAA
Source organism: Ambystoma mexicanum (assembly GCF_040938575.1). NCBI lineage: Eukaryota > Metazoa > Chordata > Amphibia > Caudata > Ambystomatidae > Ambystoma > Ambystoma mexicanum. Next base: position 559,263,282 of record NC_090932.1, on the reverse strand, counting down.
ACCACCAACCTCCTATGGTCTCCTTCTGTAGACTCTGTGGGCTCACTATAAAGGAGTCCACCTTCCTGGTAAATCCTTTGCAACCCAGGAGGTTCACCCTCAAGCTGGGAGCAGGCCTGTCTCCTTAGGCCTTCCAGAGATGGGCACTCACGTTGGCCCTTACTGAAGTCGTCCCTATCAGGACCTCCTTCAACTAACAAGTCTTTTAGTTCAGGATGGTCGTTGGGGTCGAACACTTCAGGCATCGCCACCTCCTCGTCAGGCTCGGGCGATTGACCAACTCCCTCCACCGCAGTGGTAGGCGAGCTCGGGGGAATATTCTCTTTCCCCCGTCGGGACTTGTTGACTCCTTTCGCCTTGGGTTTCCCCTTCGGCTGGGGCGGCGTATTGGACTTGGCCAATGCTGCCCGTGCTTGAGACCGTGTGTAGGGTCTTTCGGCAGTGTCTCCTACGAGCCCTAGAGCTCTGAGATCAGTGCCCAACAAGACCTTTCCCGGGACGTTTCTCTGAATGCTCACTGGAATCCTACTTGCTGTACCATTTAAAGTTAGATTAACAGGGATCACGGGAAACATACGGAGGGGGCCGTCAGCCAACTTAGTGGGCATCAGAGTAGCTCTGGCAACTTCCTCTGAGTCTACCAAGGTAGAATCCACTACAGTTCGACTGCACCCACTATCCCTAAGAGCTGGAGTATCCACTCCATTGATCAGCACACTGTCTTTAAAGTAGTGCTTGGTATTATCCGGAATCCTAGCATACGCCTCTGCGACTTTAGGCTCCCAGGAACCCAGGGACACTAAAACTACCTCAGCCTCTATTCCGCTGGGAAATGAGTCTGAGGAGAAGGATGCTCCTGTAATCTCTTCTTCCTCGTAGGAGGAGAAGGCCAGATTAGCGGAGTGGACCCCCAAAGGTCTAACCTTACAACGGGGATCCCCCTTCACATGGTCAGTTGCTCCACAAGAAAAACAAGCCCCATTGGGTCTGTTTACGTAGGGAGGCTTATTATAACCAGAGTTCTGTTTCGGAGGCGAACCTCCACTACCCTGTGAGTTCTCGGATGGCTTACCCTTATTTTTCTTTTTGTGGCCCTCATGGGAAGAAGATTTAGCAGATTCCCCACCCTCCACATCTTTGGACTTTTTCCCTTCCTCCTGCTTACCAGGATGAGTTTTGTCCTTATGGGACACTCGATGTGACACCCATAAGTCTGCTGCAATGGCCAGCTTCTTAGGATCTATCTCCTTCGAATCGGCCAAATGCTGCTTAAGCTCCGGGGAAGAAGAAGCAAAAATGTGTTCCAGCATGACCAGATTGATCATGCCTTCGAAGGTAGAAACCTTATAACCTTCAACCCAGCCAGTCAAGTTTTTCAGGGACTCAGCTACATACGACACCCAAGTACCACCTTCCTTTTTCTTATACTCTCTAAACCTTTTCAAATATTGGGTCGGAGTCTTCCCAAACTTTAAAAGGAGAGTCTGCTTCAACATTGCAAAATCAGCGCGCTCAGCCTTCGACATTTCCATAATGGCACTGCAACCAGAATGGGGCAGTCTGCTGAGTAACCATGCAATCTTATCCGCATTATCAACCTCTTGAACCTCGCATGCATACTCAAACGCATTTAACCAGTCCATAATGTCATTTCGTTCCTCATACACACTGAGCAGATCTTTTGGAAACCGTGGATGGGAGGAAGCCCCAGAACCATGTCCAGGACCCTTGGACCCATTTGCGAACTGAAGCTTGGCCAGTTCCAACTGGTGATCCCTGTCTTTTTGTTTTTCTGCCTGGTCGATTTTCAGTTTGGCTATGCTGAATTCAAGCTCCTGCTGCCTAAACCGCAGCTCTTGCTTCTTGAATTCAAGCATAGCCTCCCCATCAACACTGGCAGAGGAAACGTTAGACATTACATCCTCCCTGTCCTCGTGGTCGTGATGGATCAGTGCAGCGGCAGAACCGTCGGTTCTGCCAGTGAGAGCAGCCCCACCACCTTCTGCACTGTCCTCGGAAGTTATAGCGTCAAGCTGCGCTTCTTGCCACGCCACGATTCTCTGGATCATTTCCAATTTAGTGCCTTGAGAGGAAACCCCTCTCTCCGCACACATCTTCTTCAATGTTTCAGATTTCGAAGCATTTAAGGTTAATAAAGTATTCGTTTCCATACTGTCGATAGGACTATGGCCTTTTTAACGTTATATTCAATACTTTACTGCGTGTCCTGGTTGGAATAACCTGAAAACGCCTTAGCTCGTGCGCAACACTGGATACCTTCAGTCGTATCCCACCGCTGTACACCAATTTGTTAAGACGGATTTCTGAACTCTGTCCTGGTGGCGCAGAGGTTCAGAAGGCCAACCTAATTACTTGGAACAGGGTAACCTCTGGACAAGCCAGACCAATCAAGGTAGCGATCGCGGCGGTCAAGACTAGGTCTCAAGAGGGGTGAGGGTGACTGAAAGCCCGCAATGAGCACACAAAGCAAGAGCGCTTACAAACTACTCCAAACAGTTGTTTATATCAAAAATAGATACACATTTATTATAAGGCCTCAAAACTAATGACCACAGTAAAAGCAGCAACATACAACGATATTAAACCAACACATACACTATCCACCCAATATATATACAGAATACACAGTTTCACAGCATTAGCAGCACGAAATATGTTATCCACCTGCAGGGGAAGGAAAACAGGCAGTGCGAACCAATGCGTGTGATATGTCCGCCTTCTGAGGCCCCTAACTAGATGGTAGTCCAATCCCTACGAAGAGTGGAGCCTAGCGCTCAAAAGTACCTGCACACGCCGGTGCCAATGGGCAGAAGGTGAAGCTCTTCGGAGGACGTTGAACAGCTCTGTAGGGAGCTCTAATGAAGGAGAACACGGTCCGCGACTCTAGCGCAGCCTCCACTGTGAGGCAGAAGCAGGGCGCGAGTACGGACAAGGGGTGCTGTATTCACAGCGGGGAAAAGCAAAGGGCACTGCAGGAGGGCGACCAGATCCTAGCTAATCTACTCACCGGTCCCCGAAGCAAGCAGGCCCGAGCTTCTCCTCGATAGATGCAGCTTCTGGCAGGTTCTGAAGAGCAGGGAACGTCTCGTCGTCGTGCAGAGTAAAAAGACGTCCCGATCGAAGAAACAAGCACAGTTTTTGTCGCCACAGCAGGGCAACGGAACGGCCGGGTGTATTCAAGCCAAACGAGCACTGCTCACCTCTAGCTTAGGACTGCTAAGCAAACGAAGCGTGTGAGCATGCCCCGGACTCAGAATACCACCCAACCTGTCGGCGATTACAGAGCAGGCCTCCTTAGTAAGCTGGTCAGTCAACTGGATGGCCCAGAGACACTTCCGAAGGCTTACAGCAGGAGTTGATGAAGGTGCCGGGAATAGCTGGTCCTGCTATTCCAATAGGTCGAAGCGCCAGTACAGGCCTTCTTGTTCGATCTTAGGTGGAAAGGGCTTCACCGGACGACAGCAATGAGGAGCAGAAGTTCTTCAGGGGGTCACCAGCGATTCCTCGGTCCAGCCTCGTGTTCGCAGGATACTTGGCTCCTGTATCCCTGGGTTCGTAAGAACTCAGGAGATCGACATGGTAGTGGTGTTTCCAGCTCCCTCTTATCCACGGTTCCCTTCGCGCCAAAACGGAGGGGAGCCAATGGGAGATCCGCTCATCAACACACATACCATACGTGGACCAATCACGGACCACAGTGGTCCCAGGCATTCACACCACCCTAGACTCTCTGGCACCCAGGATGTGTATTGGGACCAGACAGCCCAGCCCACATCCTGGGGGCACTCAAACGACATGTAGAAGCCCGCGAAAGCAACCGTGTTTCGCGGGAAACTACATGCCCAAATAAGGAAGGCCCCGGGTCGCCTGACCCGGGGGAAGGTAAAGGGAGCAAGACGGACAGTGGACGAGACAAAGGAGCCTCGTGGTCCGGCCATTTTGGGTAGCCGGGCCACCCTTTTGTGTTCGCGGCAAAAACGTGCTCAGAACGGCAAAAGGAGCTCAAAATAACCCAAATGATCGCTGCCACCAGCCCAGTCCCTGAATGACTTGCACCGATCCAAAAACCATCCTATAAGAGTGTCTAGGGTCTGTAGAAGGCTAGAGACCCAAGAGAGCTGTAACTTAGCTTACAGTGCCCTCTTGTGTCGTGTTGCACTAAAATGGCGACACGATAAAAGAAACTACGGGAAACAGCGTTCCCCGGTACTGACTGTCTTAAGGGCATGTCAGTTTCCCCGTAAGAAAGGAGCGAAAGCCCAGAGGAGTACAGCAGAAGGCTGCACTTCTCTGGCAAAGTCAAGAAAACAGGTTGAAAACAATAGCAAAAAGTTTAGGGGTTGCCACATGGAAGGAAAGTTCCCTACAATAACGAAATCTTTCCTAACACTTCCCATTCCAATCCTGAGACCCTTCCTATAGCATGAGATGTGATATCTCAATGCTTCTAATACCAAACCTGAGACCCTTCCTATAACATGAGGTGTGATATCCTACTCCTTCCCATTCCAAACCCGAGACCCTTCTTATAGCATGAGATGGGATATCCAACTCCTTTCTATTCCAATCCTGAGACCCTTACGATAGCAGAGATGTGATATCTCAATGCTTATACCAAACCTGAGATCCTTCCTATGGCATGAGATATAATATCCAACTCCTTCCCATTCCAATCCTGAGACCCTTCCTATAGCATGGGATGTGATATCTCAATGCTTCTACCAAACCTGAGGCCCTTCCTATAGCATGAGATGTGATATCCAACTCCTTCCCATTCCAATCCTGAGACCCTTCCTATACAATGGGATGTGATATCTCAATGCTTCTAATACCATACCTGAGACCCGTCCTATAAAATGAGATGTGATATCCAAATCCTTCCCTTTCCAAACCTGAGACCCTTCCTATAGCATGAGATGAGATGAGATATCTCAATGATTGTAATACCAAACCTGAGACCCTTCCTATAGCATGAGATGTGATATCCAACTCCTTCCCATTCCAATCCTGAGACCCTTCCTATAGCATGAGATGAGATGAGATATCTCAATGATTGTAATACCAAACCTGAGACCCTTCCTATAGCATGAGATGTGATATCCAACTCCTTCCCATTCCAATCCTGAGGCCTTCCGATAGCATATGTGGTATCTCAATGCTTCTAATACCATACTTGAGACCCTCCCTATAGCATGAGATGTGATATCCAAGTCCTTCTCATTCCAATCCTGAGGACCTTCCTATTACATGAGATGTGATATCCAACTCCTTCCCATTCCAACCTGAGACCATTCCTATAGCATGCAATGGGATATCCAACTCCTTCCCATTCCAATCCTGAGACCCTTCCGATAGCATGAGATGTGATATCTCAAAGCTTCTACCAAAACTGAGAACCTTCCTATGGCATGAGATGTGATATCCAACTCCTTCCCATTCCAAACCTGAGACCCTTCCTATACTATGAGATGTGATATCCAACTCCTTCCCATTCCAATCCTGAGACCCTTCCGATAGCATGAGATGTGATATCTCAATGCTTCTTATACCAAACCTGAGACCCTTCCTATAACATGAGATGTGATATCCAACTCCTACCCATTCCAAACCTGAGACCCGTCCTATACTATGAGATGTGATATCCAACTCCTTCCCATTCCAATAATGCGTCCCTTCCTACAGCATGAGATTTGATATCTCAATGCTGCTAATACCAAACCTGAGACCCTTCCTATAACATGAGATGTAATATTCAACTCCTTCCCATTCCAATCCTGAGACCCTTCCTATACCATGAGATGTGATATCTCGATGCTTCTAATACCAAACCTGAGATCCTTCCTATAACATGAGATGTGATATCTAACTCCTTCCCATTCCAAACCTGAGACCCTTCCTATAACAAGAGATCTGATATCCAACTCCTTCCCATTCCAAAACTGAGACCCGTCCGATAGCATGAGATGTGATATCTCATTGCTTCTAATACCAAACCCGACACCCTTCCTATAGCATGAGATGTGATATCCAACTCCTTCCCTTTCCAAACCTGAGACCCGTCCGATAGCATGAGATGTGATATCTCATTGCTTCTAATACCAAACCCGAGACCCTTCCTATAGCATGAGATGTGATATCCAACTCCTTCCTATTCCAATCCCGAGACCCTTACGATAGCAGAGATGTGATATCTCAATGCTTATACCAAACCTGAGACCCTTCCTATAACATGAGATGTGATATCCAACTCCTTCCCATTCCAAACCTGAGGCCTTCCGATAGCATGAGATGTGAAATCTCAATGCTTCTAATACCAAACGTGAGACCCTCCCTATAACAAGAGATCTGATATCCAACTCCTTCCCTTTCCAAACCTGAGACCCGTCCGATAGCATGAGATGTGATATCTCATTGCTTCTAATACCAAACCCGAGACCCTTCCTATAGCATGAGATGTGATATCCAACTCCTTCCTATTCCAATCCCGAGACCCTTACGATAGCAGAGATGTGATATCTCAATGCTTATACCAAACCTGAGACCCTTCCTATAACATGAGATGTGATATCCAACTCCTTCCCATTCCAAACCTGAGGCCTTCCGATAGCATGAGATGTGAAATCTCAATGCTTCTAATACCAAACGTGAGACCCTCCCTATAGCATGACATGTGATAAACAACTCCTTCCCATTCCAATCCTGTGACCCTTACTATAGCATGAGATGTGATATCTCAATGCTTCTAATACCAAACCTGGACTCTTCCTGTAGCATGAGATGTGATATCCAAGTCCTTCCCATTTCAATTCTGAGACCTTCCTATAGCATGAGTTGTGATATCTCAATCCTTCTAATACCAAACCTGAGACCCTTCCTATAACATGAGATGTGATATCCAAATCCTTCCCATTCCAAACCTGAGACCCTTCTTATAGCATGAGATGGGATATCCAACTCCTTCCTATTCCAATCCCGAGACCCTTACGATAGCAGAGATGTGATATCTCAATGCTTATACCAAACCTGAGACCCTTCATATTGCATGAGATGTGATATCCAACTCCTTCCCATTCCAATCCTGAGATCCTTCCTATACCATGAGATGTGATATCTCAATGCTTCTAATACCAAACCTGTAACCCGTCCCATAACATGAGATGTGATATCCAAATCCTTCCCCTTCCAAACATGAGACCCTCCCTTTAGCATGAGATGTGATATCCAACTCCTTCCCATTCCAATCCTCAGTCCCTCCCTATAGCATGAGATGTGATATCCAAGTCCTTCCCATTCCAATCCTGATACCCTTCCTATAGCATGATATGTGATATCTCAATGCTTCTAATACCAAACCTGAGACCCTTCCTATAACATGGGGTGTGATATCCTACTCCTTCCCATTCCAAACCCGAGACCCTTCTTATAGCATGAGATGGGATATCCAACTCCTTCCTATTCCAATCCTGAGACCCTTACGATAGCAGAGATGTGATATCTCAATGCGTATACCAAACATGAGATCCTTCCTATGGCATGAGATATAATATCCAACTCATTCCGATTCCAATCCTGAGACCCTTCCTATCGCATGAGATGTGATATCTCAATGCTTCTACCAAACCTGAGGCCCTTCCTATAGCATGAGATGTGATATCCAACTCCTTCCCATTCCAATCCTGAGACCCTTCCTATACAATGGGATGTGATATCTCAATGCTTTTAATACCATACCTGAGACCCGTCCTATAAAATGAGATGTGATATCCAAATCCTTCCCTTTCCAAACCTGAGACCCTTCCTATAGCATGAGATGACATATCTCAATGCTTCTAATACGAAACCTGAGATCCTTCCTATAACATGAGATGGGATATCCAACTCCTTCCCATTCCAATCCTGAGACCCTTCCTATAGCATGAGATGAGATGAGATATCTCAATGATTGTATTACCAAACCTGAGACCCTTCCTATAGCATGGGGTGTGATATCCAACGCCTTCCCATTCCAATCCTGAGGCCTTCCGATAGCATATGTGGTATCTCAATGCTTCTAATACCATACTTGAGACCCTCCCTATAGCATGAGATGTGATATCCAAGTCCTTCTCATTCCAATCCTGAGGACCTTCCTATTACATGAGATGTGATATCCAACTCCTTCCCATTCCAACCTGAGACCATTCCTATAGCATGCAATGGGATATCCAACTCCTTCCCATTCCAATCCTGAGACCCTTCCGATAGCATGAGATGTGATATCTCAAAGCTTCTACCAAAACTGAGAACCTTCCTATGGCATGAGATGTGATATCCAACTCCTTCCCATTCCAAACCTGAGACCCTTCCTATACTATGAGATGTGATATCCAACTCCTTCCCATTCCAATAATGCGTCCCTTCCTACAGCATGAGATTTGATATCTCAATGCTGCTAATACCAAACCTGAGACCCTTCCTATAACATGAGATGTAATATTCAACTCCTTCCCATTCCAATCCTGAGACCCTTCCTATACCATGAGATGTGATATCTCGATGCTTCTAATACCAAACCTGAGATCCTTCCTATAACATGAGATGTGATATCTAACTCCTTCCCATTCCAAACCTGAGACCCTTCCTATAGCATAAGATGTGATATCCAACTCCTTCCCATTCCAATCCTGAGACCCTTCCTATAGCATGAGTTGTGATATCTCAATCCTTCTAATACCAAACCTGAGACCCTTCCTATAACAAGAGATCTGATATCCAACTCCTTCCCATTCCAAAACTGAGACCCGTCCGATAGCATGAGATGTGATATCTCATTGCTTCTAATACCAAACCCGACACCCTTCCTATAGCATGAGATGTGATATCCAACTCCTTCCTATTCCAATCCCGAGACCCTTACGATAGCAGAGATGTGATATCTCAATGCTTATACCAAACCTGAGACCCTTCCTATGGCATGAGATGTGATATCCAACTCCTTCCCATTCCAATCCTGAGACTCTTCCTATAGCATGAGTTGTGATATCTCAATCCTTCTAATACCAAACCTGAGAACCTTCCTATAACAAGAGATCTGATATCCAACTCCTTCCCTTTCCAAACCTGAGACCCGTCCGATAGCATGAGATGTGATATCTCATTGCTTCTAATACCAAACCCGAGACCCTTCCTATAGCATGAGATGTGATATCCAACTCCTTCCTATTCCAATCCCGAGACCCTTACGATAGCAGAGATGTGATATCTAAATGCTTATACCAAACCTGAGACCCTTCCTATAACATGAGATGTGATATCCAACTCCTTCCCATTCCAAACCTGAGGCCTTCCGATAGCATGAGATGTGATATCTCAATGCTTCTTATACCAAACCTGAGACCCTTCCTATAGCATGAGATGTGATAAACAACTCCTTCCCATTCCAATCCTGTGACCCTTACTATAGCATGAGATGTGATATCTCAATGCTTCTAATACCAAACCTGGACTCTTCCTGTAGCATGAGATGTGATATCCAAGTCCTTCCCATTTCAATTCTGAGACCTTCCTATAGCATGAGTTGTGATATCTCAATCCTTCTAATACCAAACCTGAGACCCTTCCTATAACATGAGATGTGATATCCAAATCCTTCCCATTCCAAACCTGAGACCCTTCTTATAGCATGAGATGGGATATCCAACTCCTTCCTATTCCAATCCCGAGACCCTTACGATAGCAGAGATGTGATATCTCAATGCTTATACCAAACCTGAGACCCTTCATATTGCATGAGATGTGATATCCAACTCCTTCCCATTCCAATCCTGAGATCCTTCCTATACCATGAGATGTGATATCTCAATGCTTTTAATACCAAACCTGTAACCCGTCCCATAACATGAGATGTGATATCCAAATCCTTCCCCTTCCAAACATGAGACCCTCCCTTTAGCATGAGATGTGATATCCAACTCCTTCCCATTCCAATCCTGAGTCCCTCCCTATAGCATGAGATGTGATATCCAAGTCCTTCCCATTCCAATCCTGATACCCTTCCTATAGCATGATATGTGATATCTCAATGCTTCTAATACCAAACCTGAGACCCTTCCTATAACATGGGGTGTGATATCCTACTCCTTCCCATTCCAAACCCGAGACCATTCTTATAGCATGAGATGGGATATCCAACTCCTTCCTATTCCAATCCTGAGACCCTTACGATAGCAGAGATGTGATATCTCAATGCGTATACCAAACATGAGATCCTTCCTATGGCATGAGATATAATATCCAACTCATTCCGATTCCAATCCTGAGACCCTTCCTATCGCATGAGATGTGATATCTCAATGCTTCTACCAAACCTGAGACCCTTCCTATAGCATGAGATGTGATATCCAACTCCTTCCCATTCCAATCCTGAGACCCTTCCTATAAATGAGATGTGATATCTCAATGCTTCTAATACCATACCTGAGACCCGTCCTATAAAATGAGATGTGATATCCAAATCCTTCCCTTTCCAAACCTGAGCCCCTTCCTATAGCATGAGATGTGATATCTCAATGCTTCTAATACGAAACCTGAGATCCTTCCTATAACATGAGATGGGATATCCAACTCCTTCCCATTCCAATCCTGAGACCCATCCTATAGCATGAGATGTGATATCTCAATGATTGTAATACCAAACCTGAGACCCTTCCTATAGCATGAGATGTGATATCCAACTCCTTCCCATTCCAATCCTGAGAACCTTCCTATTACATGAGATGTGATATCCAACTCCTTCCCATTCCAACCTGAGACCCTTCCTATAGCATGCAATGGGATATCCAACTCCTTCCCATTCCAATCCTGAGACCCTTCCGATAGCATGAGATGTTATATCTCAATCCTTCTAATACCAAAACTGAGACCCTTCCTATGGCATGAGATGTGATATCGAACTCCTTAACATTCCAAACCTGAGACCCTTCCTATAGCATGAGTTGTGATATGTCAATCCTTCTAATACCAAACCTGAGACCCTTCCTATAACAAGAGATCTGATATCCAACTCCTTCCCATTCCAAACCTGAGACCCGTCCGATAGCATGAGATGTGATATCTCATTGCTTCTAATACCAAACCCGACACCCTTCCTATAGCATGAGATGTGATATCCAACTCCTTCTTATTCCAATCCCGAGACCCTTACGATAGCAGAGATGTGATATCTCAATGCTTATACCAAACCTGAGACCCTTCCTATGGCATGAGATGTGATATCCAACTCCTTCCCATTCCAATCCTGAGACCCTTCCTATAGCATGAGTTGTGATATCTCAATCCTTCTAATACCAAACCTGAGACCCTTCCTATAACAATAGATCTGATATCCAACTCCTTCCCTTTTCAAACCTGAGACCCGTCCGATAGCATGAGATGTGATATCTCATTGCTTCTAATACCAAACCCGAGACCCTTCCTATAGCATGAGATGTGATATCCAACTCCTTCCTATTCCAATCCCGAGACCCTTACGATAGCAGAGATGAAATATCTCAATGCTTATACCAAACCTGAGACCCTTCCTATAACATGAGATGTGATATCTCAATGCTTCTAATACGAAACCTGAGATCCTTCCTATAACATGAGATGGGATATCCAACTCCTTCCCATTCCAATCCTGAGACCCTTCCTATAGCATGAGATGTGATATCTCAATGCTTGTAATACCAAACCTGAGACCCTTCCTATAGCATGAGATGTGATATCCAACTCCTTCCCATTCCAATCCTGAGGCCTTCCGATAGCATGAGATGTGAAATCTCAATGCTTCTAATACCAAACCTGGACTCTTCCTGTAGCATGAGATGTGATATCCAAGTCCTTCCCATTTCAATTCTGAGACCCTTCCTATTGCATGAGTTGTGATATCTCAATCCTTCTAATACCAAACCTGAGACCCTTCCTATAACATGAGATGTGATATCCAACTCCTTCCCATTCCAAACCTGAGACCCTTCTTATAGCATGAGATGGGATATCCAACTCCTTCCTATTCCAATCCCGAGACCCTTAGGATAGCAGAGATGTGATATCTCAATGCTTATACCAAACCTGAGACCCTTCCTATGGCATGAGATGTGATATCCAACTCCTTCCCATTCCAATCCTGAGATCCTTCCTATACCATGAGATGTGATATCTCAATGCTTCTAATACCAAACCTGTAACCCGTCCCATAACATGAGATGTGATATCCAAATCCTTCCCCTTCCAAACCTGAGACCCTCCCTCTAGCATGAGATGTGATATCCAACTCCTTCCCATTTCAATCCTGAGACCCTTCCGATAGCATGAGATGTGATATCTCAATGCCTCTAATATCAAACCTGAGACCCTCCCTATAGCATGAGATGTGATATCCAAGTCCTTCCCATTCCAATCCTGATACCCTTCCTATAGCATGAGATGTGATATCTCAATGCTTCTAATACCAAACCTGAGACCCTTCCTATAACATGAGGTGTGATATCCTACTCCTTCCCATTCCAAACCCGAGACCCTTCTTATAGCATGAGATGGGATATCCAACTCCTTCCTATTCCAATCCTGAGACCCTTACGATAGCAGAGATGTGATATCTCAATGCGTATACCAAACATGAGATCCTTCCTATGCCATGAGATATAATATCCAACTCCTTCCCATTCCAATCCTGAGCCCCTTCCTATAGCATGAGATGTGATATCTCAATGCTTCTAATACGAAACCTGAGATCCTTCCTATAACATGAGATGGGATATCCAACTCCTTCCCATTACAATCCTGAGACCATTCCTATAGCATGAGATGTGATATCTCAATGATTGTAATACCAAACCTGAGACCCTTCCTATAGCATGAGATGTGATATCCAACTCCTTCCCATTCCAATCCTGAAGCCTTCCGATAGCATATGTGGTATCTCAATGCTTCTAATACCATACTTGAAACCCTCCCTATAGCATGAGATGTGATATCCAAGTCCTTCTCATTCCAATCCTGAGAACCTTCCTATTACATGAGCTGTGATATCCAACTCCTTCCCATTCCAACCTGAGACCCTTCCTATAGCATGCAATGGGATATCCAACTCCTTCCCATTCCAATCCTGAGACCCTTCCGATAGCATGAGATGTGATATCTCAAAGCTTCTACCAAAACTGAGACCCTTCCTATGGCATGAGATGTGATATCCAACTCCTTCCCATTCCAAACCTGAGACCCTTCCGATAGCATGAGTTGTGATATCTCAATCCTTCTAATACCAAACCTGAGACCCTTCCTATAACAAGAGATCTGATATCCAACTCTTTCCCATTCCAAACCTGCGACCCGTCCGATAGCATGAGATGTGATATCTCATTGCTTCTAATACCAAACCCGACACCCTTCCTATAGCATGAGATGTGGTATCCAACTCCTTCTTATTCCAATCCCGAGACCCTTACGATAGCAGAGATGTGATATCTCAATGCTTATACCAAACCTGAGACCCTTCCTATGGCATGAGATGTGATATCCAACTCCTTCCCATTCCAATCCTGAGACCCTTCCTATAGCATGAGTTGTGATATCTCAATCCTTCTAATACCAAACCTGAGACCCTTCCTATAACAAGAGATCTGATATCCAACTCCTTCCCTTTCCAAACCTGAGACCCGTCCGATAGCATGAGAGGTGATATCTCATTGCTTCTAATACCAAACCCGAGACCCTTCCTATAGCATGAGATGTGATATCCAACTCCTTCCTATTCCAATCCCGAGACCCTTACGATAGCAGAGATGTGATATCTCAATGCTTATACCAAACCTGAGACCCTTCCTATAACATGAGATGTGATATCTCAATGCTTCTAATACGAAACCTGAGATCCTTCCTATAACATGAGATGGGATATCCAACTCCTTCCCATTCCAATCCTGAGACCCTTCCTATAGCATGAGATGTGATATCTCAATGCTTGTAATACCAAACCTGAGACCCTTCCTATAGCATGAGATGTGATATCCAACTCCTTCCCATTCCAATCCTGAGGCCTTCCGATAGCATGAGATGTGAAATCTCAATGCTTCTAATACCAAACGTGAGACCCTCCCTATAGCATGAGATGTGATATCCAACTCCTTCCCATTCAAATCCTGAGACCCTTCCGATAGCATGAGATGTGATATCTCAATGCTTATACCAAACCTGAGACCCTTCCTATGGCATGAGATGGGATATCCAACTCCTTCCCATTCCAATCCTAAAAACCTTTGTATAGCATGAGATGTGATATCTCAATGCTTGTAATACCAAACCTGAGACCCTTCCTATAGCATGAGGTGTGATATCCAACTCCTTCCCATTCCAATCCTGAGGCCTTCCGATAGCATGAGATGTGAAATCTCAATACTTCTAATACCAAACGTGAGACCCTCCCTATAGCATGAGATGTGATATCCAACTCCTTCCCATTCCAATCCTGAGACCCTTCCGATAGCATGAGATGTGATATCTCAATGCCTCTAATATCAAACCTGAGACCCTCCCTATAGCATGAGATGTGATATCCAAGTCCTTCCCATTCCAATCCTGAGATCCTTCCTATAGCATGAGACGTGATATCTCAATGCTTATAATACCAAACCTGAGACCCTTCCTATAACATGAGGTGTAATATCCTACTCCTTCCCATTCCAAACCCGAGAGCCTTCTTATAGCATGAGATGGGATATCCAACTCCTTCCTATTCCAATCCTGAGACCCTTAAGATAGCAGAGATGTGATATCTCAATGCGTATACCAAACCTGAGATCCTTCCTATGGCATGAGATATAATATCCAACTCCTTCCCATTCCAATCCTGAGACCCTTCCTATAGCATGAGATGTGATATCTCAATGCTTCTACCAAACCTGAGGCCCTTCCTATAGCATGAGATGTGATATCCAACTCCTTCCCATTCCAATCCTGAGACCCTTCCTATACAATGAGATGTGATATCTCAATGCTTCTAATACCATACCTGAGACCCGTCCTATGAAATGAGATGTGATATCCAAATCCTTCCCTTTCCAAACCTGAGACCCTTCCTATAGCATGAGATGTGATATCTCAGTGCTTCTAATACGAAACCTGAGATCCTTCCTATAACATGAGATGGGATATCCAACTCCTTCCCATTCCAATCCTGAGACCCTTCCTATAGCATGAGATGTGATATCTCAATGATTGTAATACCAAACCTGAAACCCTTCCTATAGCATGAGATGTGATATCCAACTCCTTCCCATTCCAATCCTGAGGCCTTCCGATAGCATATGTGGTATCTCAATGCTTCGAATACCATACTTGAGACCCTCCCTATAGCATGAGATGTGATATCCAAGACCTTCTCATTCCAATCCTGAGAACCTTCCTATTACATGAGATGTGATATCCAACTCCTTCCCATTCCAACCTGAGACCCTTCCTATAGCATGCAATGGGATGTCCAACTCCTTCCCATTCCAATCCTGAGACCCTTCCGATAGCATGAGATGTGATATCTCAAAGCTTCTACCAAAACTGAGACCCTTCCTATGGCATGAGATGTGATATCCAACTCCTTCCCATTCCAAACCTGAGACCCTTCCTATAGCATGAGATGTGATATCCAACTCCTTCCCATTCCAATCCTGAGTACCTTCCTATAGCATGAGTTGTGATAGCTCAATCCTTCTAATACCAAACCTGAGACCCTTCCTATAACATGAGATGTGATATCCAACTCCTACCCATTCCAAACCTGAGACCCGTCCTATACTATGAGATGTGATATCCAACTCCTTCCCATTCCAATCCTGCGTCCCTTCCTACAGCATGAGATTTGATATCTCAATGCTGCTAATACTAAACCTGAGACCCTTCCTATAACATGAGATGTGATATTCAACTCCTTCCCATTCCAATCCTGAGACCCTTCCTATACCATGAGATGTGATATCTCGATGCTTCTAATACCAAACCTGAGATCCTTCCTATAACATGAGATGTGATATCTAACTCCTTCCCATTCCAAACCTGAGACCCTTCCTATAGCATAAGATGTGATATCCAACTCCTTCCCATTCCAATCCTGAGACCCTTCCTATAGCATGAGTTGTGATATCTCAATCCTTCTAATATCAAACCTGAGACCCTTTCTATAACAAGAGATCTGATATCCAACTCCTTCCCATTCCAAACCTGAGACCCGTCCGATAGCATGAGATGTGATATCTCATTGCTTCTAATACCAAACCCGACACCCTTCCTATAGCATGAGATGTGATATCCAACTCCTTCCT
The DNA here is from genome assembly GCF_040938575.1 of Ambystoma mexicanum. NCBI lineage: Eukaryota > Metazoa > Chordata > Amphibia > Caudata > Ambystomatidae > Ambystoma > Ambystoma mexicanum. Next base: position 559,246,930 of record NC_090932.1, on the reverse strand, counting down.
ATTCCATTCCTGAGACCCTTACGATAGCAGAGATGTGATATCTCAATGCTTATACCAAACCTGAGACCCTTCCTATGGCATGAGATGTGATATCCAACTGCTTCCCATTCCAATCCTGAGACCCTTCCTATAGCATGAGTTGTGATATCTCAATCCTTCTAATACCAAACCTGAACCCCTTCCTATAACAAGAGATCTGATATCCAACTCCTTCCCTTTCCAAACCTGAGACCCGTCCGATAGCATGAGATGTGATATCTCATTACTTCTAATACCAAACCCGAGACCCTTCCCATAGCATGAGATGTGATATCCAACTCCTTCCTATTCCAATCCCGAGACCCTTATGATAGCAGAGATGTGATATCTCAATGCTTATACCAAACCTGAGACCCTTCCTATAACATGAGATGTGATATCCAACTCCTTCCCATTCCAAACCTGAGGCCTTCCGATAGCATGAGATGTGAAATCTCAATGCTTCTAATACCAAACGTGAGACCCTCCCTATAGCATGAGATGTGATATCCAACTCCTTCCCATTCAAATCCTGAGACCCTTCCGATAGCATGAGATGTGATATCTCAATGCTTCTTATACCAAACCTGAGACCCTTCCTATAGCATGAGATGTGATAAACAACTCCTTCCCATTCCAATCCTGTGACCCTTACTATAGCATGAGATGTGATATCTCAATGCTTCTACCATACCTGAGACCCTTCCTATAGCATGAGATGTGATATCCAATTCCTTCCCATTCCAATCCTGAGACCCTTCCTATACAATGAGATGTGATATCTCAATGCTTCTAATACCATACCTGAGACCCGTCCTATAAAATGAGATGTGATATCCAAATCCTTCCCTTTCGAAACCTGAGCCCCTTCCTATAGCATGAGATGTGATATCTCAATGCTTCTAATACGAAACCTGAGATCCTTCCTATAACATGAGATGGGATATCCAACTCCTTCCCATTACAATCCTGAGACCATTCCTATAGCATGAGATGTGATATCTCAATGATTGTAATACCAAACCTGAGACCCTTCCTATAGCATGAGATGTGATATCCAACTCCTTCCCATTCCAATCCTGAAGCCTTCCGATAGCATATGTGGTATCTCAATGCTTCTAATACCATACTTGAAACCCTCCCTATAGCATGAGATGTGATATCCAAGTCCTTCTCATTCCAATCCTGAGAACCTTCCTATTACATGAGCTGTGATATCCAACTCCTTCCCATTCCAACCTGAGACCCTTCCTATAGCATGCAATGGGATATCCAACTCCTTCCCATTCCAATCCTGAGACCCTTCCGATAGCATGAGATGTGATATCTCAAAGCTTCTACCAAAACTGAGACCCTTCCTATGGCATGAGATGTGATATCCAACTCCTTCCCATTCCAAACCTGAGACCCTTCCGATAGCATGAGTTGTGATATCTCAATCCTTCTAATACCAAACCTGAGACCCTTCCTATAACAAGAGATCTGATATCCAACTCTTTCCCATTCCAAACCTGCGACCCGTCCGATAGCATGAGATGTGATATCTCATTGCTTCTAATACCAAACCCGACACCCTTCCTATAGCATGAGATGTGGTATCCAACTCCTTCTTATTCCAATCCCGAGACCCTTACGATAGCAGAGATGTGATATCTCAATGCTTATACCAAACCTGAGACCCTTCCTATGGCATGAGATGTGATATCCAACTCCTTCCCATTCCAATCCTGAGACCCTTCCTATAGCATGAGTTGTGATATCTCAATCCTTCTAATACCAAACCTGAGACCCTTCCTATAACAAGAGATCTGATATCCAACTCCTTCCCTTTCCAAACCTGAGACCCGTCCGATAGCATGAGAGGTGATATCTCATTGCTTCTAATACCAAACCCGAGACCCTTCCTATAGCATGAGATGTGATATCCAACTCCTTCCTATTCCAATCCCGAGACCCTTACGATAGCAGAGATGTGATATCTCAATGCTTATACCAAACCTGAGACCCTTCCTATAACATGAGATGTGATATCTCAATGCTTCTAATACGAAACCTGAGATCCTTCCTATAACATGAGATGGGATATCCAACTCCTTCCCATTCCAATCCTGAGACCCTTCCTATAGCATGAGATGTGATATCTCAATGCTTGTAATACCAAACCTGAGACCCTTCCTATAGCATGAGATGTGATATCCAACTCCTTCCCATTCCAATCCTGAGGCCTTCCGATAGCATGAGATGTGAAATCTCAATGCTTCTAATACCAAACGTGAGACCCTCCCTATAGCATGAGATGTGATATCCAACTCCTTCCCATTCAAATCCTGAGACCCTTCCGATAGCATGAGATGTGATATCTCAATGCTTATACCAAACCTGAGACCCTTCCTATGGCATGAGATGGGATATCCAACTCCTTCCCATTCCAATCCTAAAAACCTTTGTATAGCATGAGATGTGATATCTCAATGCTTGTAATACCAAACCTGAGACCCTTCCTATAGCATGAGGTGTGATATCCAACTCCTTCCCATTCCAATCCTGAGGCCTTCCGATAGCATGAGATGTGAAATCTCAATACTTCTAATACCAAACGTGAGACCCTCCCTATAGCATGAGATGTGATATCCAACTCCTTCCCATTCCAATCCTGAGACCCTTCCGATAGCATGAGATGTGATATCTCAATGCCTCTAATATCAAACCTGAGACCCTCCCTATAGCATGAGATGTGATATCCAAGTCCTTCCCATTCCAATCCTGAGATCCTTCCTATAGCATGAGACGTGATATCTCAATGCTTATAATACCAAACCTGAGACCCTTCCTATAACATGAGGTGTAATATCCTACTCCTTCCCATTCCAAACCCGAGAGCCTTCTTATAGCATGAGATGGGATATCCAACTCCTTCCTATTCCAATCCTGAGACCCTTAAGATAGCAGAGATGTGATATCTCAATGCGTATACCAAACCTGAGATCCTTCCTATGGCATGAGATATAATATCCAACTCCTTCCCATTCCAATCCTGAGACCCTTCCTATAGCATGAGATGTGATATCTCAATGCTTCTACCAAACCTGAGGCCCTTCCTATAGCATGAGATGTGATATCCAACTCCTTCCCATTCCAATCCTGAGACCCTTCCTATACAATGAGATGTGATATCTCAATGCTTCTAATACCATACCTGAGACCCGTCCTATGAAATGAGATGTGATATCCAAATCCTTCCCTTTCCAAACCTGAGACCCTTCCTATAGCATGAGATGTGATATCTCAGTGCTTCTAATACGAAACCTGAGATCCTTCCTATAACATGAGATGGGATATCCAACTCCTTCCCATTCCAATCCTGAGACCCTTCCTATAGCATGAGATGTGATATCTCAATGATTGTAATACCAAACCTGAAACCCTTCCTATAGCATGAGATGTGATATCCAACTCCTTCCCATTCCAATCCTGAGGCCTTCCGATAGCATATGTGGTATCTCAATGCTTCGAATACCATACTTGAGACCCTCCCTATAGCATGAGATGTGATATCCAAGACCTTCTCATTCCAATCCTGAGAACCTTCCTATTACATGAGATGTGATATCCAACTCCTTCCCATTCCAACCTGAGACCCTTCCTATAGCATGCAATGGGATGTCCAACTCCTTCCCATTCCAATCCTGAGACCCTTCCGATAGCATGAGATGTGATATCTCAAAGCTTCTACCAAAACTGAGACCCTTCCTATGGCATGAGATGTGATATCCAACTCCTTCCCATTCCAAACCTGAGACCCTTCCTATAGCATGAGATGTGATATCCAACTCCTTCCCATTCCAATCCTGAGTACCTTCCTATAGCATGAGTTGTGATAGCTCAATCCTTCTAATACCAAACCTGAGACCCTTCCTATAACATGAGATGTGATATCCAACTCCTACCCATTCCAAACCTGAGACCCGTCCTATACTATGAGATGTGATATCCAACTCCTTCCCATTCCAATCCTGCGTCCCTTCCTACAGCATGAGATTTGATATCTCAATGCTGCTAATACTAAACCTGAGACCCTTCCTATAACATGAGATGTGATATTCAACTCCTTCCCATTCCCATCCTGAGACCCTTCCTATACCATGAGATGTGATATCTCGATGCTTCTAATACCAAACCTGAGATCCTTCCTATAACATGAGATGTGATATCTAACTCCTTCCCATTCCAAACCTGAGACCCTTCCTATAGCATAAGATGTGATATCCAACTCCTTCCCATTCCAATCCTGAGACCCTTCCTATAGCATGAGTTGTGATATCTCAATCCTTCTAATATCAAACCTGAGACCCTTTCTATAACAAGAGATCTGATATCCAACTCCTTCCCATTCCAAACCTGAGACCCGTCCGATAGCATGAGATGTGATATCTCATTGCTTCTAATACCAAACCCGACACCCTTCCTATAGCATGAGATGTGATATCCAACTCCTTCCTATTCCATTCCTGAGACCCTTACGATAGCAGAGATGTGATATCTCAATGCTTATACCAAACCTGAGACCCTTCCTATGGCATGAGATGTGATATCCAACTGCTTCCCATTCCAATCCTGAGACCCTTCCTATAGCATGAGTTGTGATATCTCAATCCTTCTAATACCAAACCTGAACCCCTTCCTATAACAAGAGATCTGATATCCAACTCCTTCCCTTTCCAAACCTGAGACCCGTCCGATAGCATGAGATGTGATATCTCATTACTTCTAATACCAAACCCGAGACCCTTCCCATAGCATGAGATGTGATATCCAACTCCTTCCTATTCCAATCCCGAGACCCTTATGATAGCAGAGATGTGATATCTCAATGCTTATACCAAACCTGAGACCCTTCCTATAACATGAGATGTGATATCCAACTCCTTCCCATTCCAAACCTGAGGCCTTCCGATAGCATGAGATGTGAAATCTCAATGCTTCTAATACCAAACGTGAGACCCTCCCTATAGCATGAGATGTGATATCCAACTCCTTCCCATTCAAATCCTGAGACCCTTCCGATAGCATGAGATGTGATATCTCAATGCTTCTTATACCAAACCTGAGACCCTTCCTATAGCATGAGATGTGATAAACAACTCCTTCCCATTCCAATCCTGTGACCCTTACTATAGCATGAGATGTGATATCTCAATGCTTCTAATACCAAACCTGGACTCTTCCTGTAGCATGAGATGTGATATCCAAGTCCTTCCCATTTCAATTCTGAGACCCTTCCTATAGCATGAGTTGTGATATCTCAATCCTTCTAATACCAAACCTGAGACCCTTCCTATAACATGAGATGTGATATCCAACTGCTTCCCATTCCAAACCTGAGACCCTTCTTATAGCATGAGATGGGATATCCAACTCCTTCCTATTCCAATCCCGAGACCCTTACGATAGCAGAGATGTGATATCTCAATGCTTATACCAAACGTGAGACCCTTCCTATGGCATGAGATGTGATATCCAACTCCTTCCGATTCCAATCCTGAGATCCTTCCTATACCATGAGATGTGATATCTCAATGCTTCTAATACCAAACCTGTAACCCGTCCCATAACATGAGATGTGATATGCAAATCCTTCCCCTTCCAAACCTGAGACCCTCCATTTAGCATGAGATGTGATATTCAACTCCTTCCCATTCCAATCCTGAGACCCTTCCTATACCATGAGATGTGATATCTCGATGCTTCTAATACCAAACCTGAGATCCTTCCTATAACATGAGATGTGATATCTAACTCCTTCCCATTCCAATCCTGAGACCCTTCCTATAGCATGAGTTGTGATATCTCAATCCTTCTAATACCAAACCTGAGACCCTTCCTATAACATGAAATGTGATATCCAACTCCTTCCCATTCCAAACCTGAGACCCTTCCTATAGCATGATATGTGATATCTCAATGCTTCTAATACCAAACGTGAGACCCTTCCAATATCATGAGATGTGATATTCAACTGCTTCCCATTCCAATCCTGAGACCCTTCCTATACCATGAGATGTGATATCTCAACGCTTCTAATACCAAACCTGTAACCCGTCCTATAACATGAGATGTGATATCCAAATCCTTCGCCTTCCAAACCTGAGACCCTCCCTTTAGCATGAGATGTGATATCCAACTCCTTCGCATTCCAATCCTGATACCCTTCCGATAGCATGAGATGTGATATCTCAATGCCTCCAATATCAAACATGAGACTCTCCCTATACCATGAGATGTGATATCCGAATCCTTCCCATTCCAATCCTGAGACCCTTCCTATAGCTTGAAATGTGATATCTCAATGCTTCTAATACCAAACCGGAGACCCTTCCTATAACATGAGATGTGATATCCAACTCCTTCCCATTCCAAACCTGAGACCCTTCCTATAGCATGAGATGTGATATCTCAATACTTCTAATACAAAACCTGAGATCCTTCCTATAACATGAGATGGGATTTCCAACTCCTTCCCATTCCAATCCTGAGACCCTTCCTATAGCATGAGATGTGATATCTCAATGCTTGTAATACCAAACCCTTCCTATAGCATGAGATGTGATATCCAACTCATTACCATTCCAATCCTGAGGCCTTCTGATAGCATATGTGGTATCTCAATGCTTCTAATACCAAACCTGAGACCCTCCCTCTAGCATGAGATGTGATATCCACGTCCTTCCCATTCCAATCCTGAGACCCGTCCTATTACATGAGATGTGATATCCAACTCCTTCCCATTCCAACCTGAGACCCTTCCTATAGCATGCGATGGGATATCCAACTCTTTCCCATTCCAATCCTGAGACCCTTCCGATAGCATGAGATGTGATATCTCAATGCTTCTACCAAAACTGAGACCCTTCCTATGGCATGAGATGTGATATCTAACTCCTTTCCATTCCAAACCTGAGACCCTTCCTATAGCATGATATGTGATATCCAACTCCTTCCCATTCCAATCCTGAGACCCTTCCTATAGCATGAGTTGTGATATCTCAATCCTTCTAATACCAAACCTAAGACCCTTCCTATAACATGAGATGTGATATCCAACTCCTTCCCATTCCAAACCTGAGACCCGTCCTATAGTATGAGATATGATATCCAACTCCTTCCCATTCCAATCCTGAGACCCTTCCGATAGCATGAGATGTGATATCTCAATGCTTCTTATACCAAACCTGAGACCCTTCCTATAGCATGAGATGTGATTAACAACTCCTTCCCATTCCAATCCTGTGACCCTTCTTATAGCATGAGATGTGATATCTCAATTCTTCTAATACCAAACCTGGACTCTTCCTATAGCATGAGATGTGATAGTCAACTCCTTCCCATTCCAATCCTGCGTCCCTTCCTACATCATGAGATTTGATATCTCAATGCTTCTAATACCAAGCCTGAGACCCTTCCTACAACATGAGATGCGATATCCAAGTCCTTCCCATTCCAATCCTGAGACCCTTCCTATTACATGAGATGTGATATCCAACTCCTTCCCATTCCAACCTGAGACCCTTCCTATAGCATGCAATGGGATATCCAACTCCTTCCCATTCCAATCCTGAGACCCTTCCGATAGCATCAGATGTGATATCTCAATGCTTCTACCAAAACTGAGACCCTTCCTATGGCATGAGATGTGATATCCAACTCCTTCCCATTCCAATCCTGAGAACCTTCCTATAGCATGAGATTTGATATCTCAATGCTTTTTATACGAAACCTGAGATCCTTCCTATAACATGAGATGGGATATCCAACTCCTTCCCATTCCAAACCTGAGACCCTTCCTATAGCATGAGATCTGATATCTCAATGCTTCCAATAGCAAACCTGGACCCTTCCTATAGCATTAGATGTGATAGCCAACTCCTTCCCATTCCAATCCTGCGTCCCTTCCTACAACATGAGATTTGATATCTCAATGCTTCTAATACCAAACCTGAGACCCTTCCTATAACATGAGATGTGATATTCAACTCCTTCCCATTCCAATCCTGAGACCCTTAGTATACCATGAGATGTGATATCTCAAAGCTTTTAATACCAAACCTGTAACCCATCCTATAACATGAGATGTGATATCCAAATCCTTCCCCTTCCAAACCCGAGACCCTCCCTTTAGCATGAGATGTGATATCCAACTCCTACCCATTCCAAACCTGAGACCCGTCCTATACTATGAGATGTGATATCCAACTCCTTCCCATTCCAATCCTGCGTCCCTTCCTACAGCATGAGATTTGATATCTCAATGCTGCTAATACTAAACCTGAGACCCTTCCTATAACATGAGATGTGATATTCAACTCCTTCCCATTCCAATCCTGAGACCCTTCCTATACCATGAGATGTGATATCTCGATGCTTCTAATACCAAACCTGAGATCCTTCCTATAACATGAGATGTGATATCTAACTCCTTCCCATTCCAAACCTGAGACCCTTCCTATAGCATAAGATGTGATATCCAACTCCTTCCCATTCCAATCCTGAGACCCTTCCTATAGCATGAGTTGTGATATCTCAATCCTTCTAATACCAAACCTGAGACCCTTTCTATAACAAGAGATCTGATATCCAACTCCTTCCCATTCCAAACCTGAGACCCGTCCGATAGCATGAGATGTGATATCTCATTGCTTCTAATACCAAACCCGACACCCTTCCTATAGCATGAGATGTGATATCCAACTCCTTCCTATTCCATTCCTGAGACCCTTACGATAGCAGAGATGTGATATCTCAATGCTTATACCAAACCTGAGACCCTTCCTATGGCATGAGATGTGATATCCAACTGCTTCCCATTCCAATCCTGAGACCCTTCCTATAGCATGAGTTGTGATATCTCAATCCTTCTAATACCAAACCTGAACCCCTTCCTATAACAAGAGATCTGATATCCAACTCCTTCCCTTTCCAAACCTGAGACCCGTCCGATAGCATGAGATGTGATATCTCATTACTTCTAATACCAAACCCGAGACCCTTCCCATAGCATGAGATGTGATATCCAACTCCTTCCTATTCCAATCCCGAGACCCTTATGATAGCAGAGATGTGATATCTCAATGCTTATACCAAACCTGAGACCCTTCCTATAACATGAGATGTGATATCCAACTCCTTCCCATTCCAAACCTGAGGCCTTCCGATAGCATGAGATGTGAAATCTCAATGCTTCTAATACCAAACGTGAGACCCTCCCTATAGCATGAGATGTGATATCCAACTCCTTCCCATTCAAATCCTGAGACCCTTCCGATAGCATGAGATGTGATATCTCAATGCTTCTTATACCAAACCTGAGACCCTTCCTATAGCATGAGATGTGATAAACAACTCCTTCCCATTCCAATCCGGTGACCCTTACTATAGCATGAGATGTGATATCTCAATGCTTCTAATACCAAACCTGGACTCTTCCTGTAGCATGAGATGTGATATCCAAGTCCTTCCCATTTCAATTCTGAGACCCTTCCTATAGCATGAGTTGTGATATCTCAATCCTTCTAATACCAAACCTGAGACCCTTCCTATAACATGAGATGTGATATCCAACTCCTTCCCATTCCAAACCTGAGACCCTTCTTATAGCATGAGATGGGATATCCAACTCCTTCCTATTCCAATCCCGAGACCCTTACGATAGCAGAGATGTGATATCTCAATGCTTATACCAAACGTGAGACCCTTCCTATGGCATGAGATGTGATATCCAACTCCTTCCGATTCCAATCCTGAGATCCTTCCTATACCATGAGATGTGATATCTCAACGCTTCTAATACCAAACCTGTAACCCGTCCTATAACATGAGATGTGATATCCAAATCCTTCGCCTTCCAAACCTGAGACCCTCCCTTTAGCATGAGATGTGATATCCAACTCCTTCGCATTCCAATCCTGATACCCTTCCGATAGCATGAGATGTGATATCTCAATGCCTCCAATATCAAACATGAGACTCTCCCTATACCATGAGATGTGATATCCGAATCCTTCCCATTCCAATCCTGAGACCCTTCCTATAGCATGAGATGTGATATCTCAATGCTTCTAATACCAAACCGGAGACCCTTCCTATAACATGAGATGTGATATCCAACTCCTTCCCATTCCAAACCTGAGACCCTTCCTATAGCATGAGATGTGATATCTCAATACTTCTAATACAAAACCTGAGATCCTTCCTATAACATGAGATGGAATTTCCAACTCCTTCCCATTCCAATCCTGAGAACCTTCCTATTACATGAGATGTGATATCCAACTCCTTCCCATTCCAACCTGAGACCCTTCCTATAGCATGCAATGGGATATCCAACTCCTTCCCATTCCAATCCTGAGACCCTTCCGATAGCATGAGATGTTATATCTCAATCCTTCTAATACCAAAACTGAGACCCTTCCTATGGCATGAGATGTGATATCGAACTCCTTAACATTCCAAACCTGAGACCCTTCCTATAGCATGAGTTGTGATATGTCAATCCTTCTAATACCAAACCTGAGACCCTTCCTATAACAAGAGATCTGATATCCAACTCCTTCCCATTCCACACCTGAGACCCGTCCGATAGCATGAGATGTGATATCTCATTGCTTCTAATACCAAACCCGACACCCTTCCTATAGCATGAGATGTGATATCCAACTCCTTCTTATTCCAATCCCGAGACCCTTACGATAGCAGAGATGTGATATCTCAATGCTTATACCAAACCTGAGACCCTTCCTATGGCATGAGATGTGATATCCAACTCCTTCCCATTCCAATCCTGAGGCCCTTCCTATAGCATGAGTTGTGATATCTCAATCCTTCTAATACCAAACCTGAGACCCTTCCTATAACAATAGATCTGATATCCAACTCCTTCCCTTTTCAAACCTGAGACCCGTTCGATAGCATGAGATGTGATATCTCATTGCTTCTAATACCAAACCCGAGACCCTTCCTATAGCATGAGATGTGATATCCAACTCCTTCCTATTCCAATCCCGAGACCCTTACGATAGCAGAGATGTGATATCTCAATGCTTATACCAAACCTGAGACCCTTCCTATAACATGAGATGTGATATCTCAATGCTTCTAATACGAAACCTGAGATCCTTCCTATAACATGAGATGGGATATCCAACTCCTTCCCATTCCAATCCTGAGACCCTTCCTATAGCATGAGATGTGATATCTCAATGCTTGTAATACCAAACCTGAGACCCTTCCTATAGCATGAGATGTGATATCCAACTCCTTCCCATTCCAATCCTGAGGCCTTCCGATAGCATGAGATGTGAAATCTCAATGCTTCTAATACCAAACCTGGACTCTTCCTGTAGCATGAGATGTGATATCCAAGTCCTTCCCATTTCAATTCTGAGACCCTTCCTATAGCATGAGTTGTGATATCTCAATCCTTCTAATACCAAACCTGAGACCCTTCCTATAACATGAGATGTGATATCCAACTCCTTCCCATTCCAAACCTGAGACCCTTCTTATAGCATGAGATGGGATATCCAACTCCTTCCTATTCCAATCCCGAGACCCTTAGGATAGCAGAGATGTGATATCTCAATGCTTATACCAAACCTGAGACCCTTCCTATGGCATGAGATGTGATATCCAACTCCTTCCCATTCCAATCCTGAGATCCTTCCTATACCATGAGATGTGATATCTCAATGCTTCTAATACCAAACCTGTAACCCATCCCATAACATGAGATGTGATATCCAAATCCTTCCCCTTCCAAACCTGAGACCCTCCCTCTAGCATGAGATGTGATATCCAACTCCTTCCCATTTCAATCCTGAGACCCTTCCGATAGCATGAGATGTGATATCTCAATGCCTCTAATATCAAACCTGAGACCCTCCCTATAGCATGAGATGTGATATCCAAGTCCTTCCCATTCCAATCCTGATACCCTTCCTATAGCATGAGATGTGATATCTCAATGCTTCTAATACCAAACCTGAGACCCTTCCTATAACATGAGGTGTGATATCCTACTCCTTCCCATTCCAAACCCGAGACCCTTCTTATAGCATGAGATGGGATATCCAACTCCTTCCTATTCCAATCCTTAGACCCTTACGATAGCAGAGATGTGATATCTCAATGCGTATACCAAACATGAGATCCTTCCTATGCCATGAGATATAATATCCAACTCCTTCCCATTCCAATCCTGAGACCCTTCCTATAGCATGAGATGTGATATCTCAATGCTTCTACCAAACCTGAGACCCTTCCTATAGCATGAGATGTGATATCCAATTCCTTCCCATTCCAATCCTGAGACCCTTCCTATACAATGAGATGTGATATCTCAATGCTTCTAATACCATACCTGAGACCCGTCCTATAAAATGAGATGTGATATCCAAATCCTTCCCTTTCCAAACCTGAGCCCCTTCCTATAGCATGAGATGTGATATCTCAATGCTTCTAATACGAAACCTGAGATCCTTCCTATAACATGAGATGGGATATCCAACTCCTTCCCATTACAATCCTGAGACCATTCCTATAGCATGAGATGTGATATCTCAATGATTGTAATACCAAACCTGAGACCCTTCCTATAGCATGAGATGTGATATCCAACTCCTTCCCATTCCAATCCTGAAGCCTTCCGATAGCATATGTGGTATCTCAATGCTTCTAATACCATACTTGAAACCCTCCCTATAGCATGAGATGTGATATCCAAGTCCTTCTCATTCCAATCCTGAGAACCTTCCTATTACATGAGCTGTGATATCCAACTCCTTCCCATTCCAACCTGAGACCCTTCCTATAGCATGCAATGGGATATCCAACTCCTTCCCATTCCAATCCTGAGACCCTTCCGATAGCATGAGATGTGATATCTCAAAGCTTCTACCAAAACTGAGACCCTTCCTATGGCATGAGATGTGATATCCAACTCCTTCCCATTCCAAACCTGAGACCCTTCCGATAGCATGAGTTGTGATATCTCAATCCTTCTAATACCAAACCTGAGACCCTTCCTATAACAAGAGATCTGATATCCAACTCTTTCCCATTCCAAACCTGCGACCCGTCCGATAGCATGAGATGTGATATCTCATTGCTTCTAATACCAAACCCGACACCCTTCCTATAGCATGAGATGTGGTATCCAACTCCTTCTTATTCCAATCCCGAGACCCTTACGATAGCAGAGATGTGATATCTCAATGCTTATACCAAACCTGAGACCCTTCCTATGGCATGAGATGTGATATCCAACTCCTTCCCATTCCAATCCTGAGACCCTTCCTATAGCATGAGTTGTGATATCTCAATCCTTCTAATACCAAACCTGAGACCCTTCCTATAACAAGAGATCTGATATCCAACTCCTTCCCTTTCCAAACCTGAGACCCGTCCGATAGCATGAGAGGTGATATCTCATTGCTTCTAATACCAAACCCGAGACCCTTCCTATAGCATGAGATGTGATATCCAACTCCTTCCTATTCCAATCCCGAGACCCTTACGATAGCAGAGATGTGATATCTCAATGCTTATACCAAACCTGAGACCCTTCCTATAACATGAGATGTGATATCTCAATGCTTCTAATACGAAACCTGAGATCCTTCCTATAACATGAGATGGGATATCCAACTCCTTCCCATTCCAATCCTGAGACCCTTCCTATAGCATGAGATGTGATATCTCAATGCTTGTAATACCAAACCTGAGACCCTTCCTATAGCATGAGATGTGATATCCAACTCCTTCCCATTCCAATCCTGAGGCCTTCCGATAGCATGAGATGTGAAATCTCAATGCTTCTAATACCAAACGTGAGACCCTCCCTACAGCATGAGATGTGATATCCAACTCCTTCCCATTCAAATCCTGAGACCCTTCCGATAGCATGAGATGTGATATCTCAATGCTTATACCAAACCTGAGACCCTTCCTATGGCATGAGATGGGATATCCAACTCCTTCCCATTCCAATCCTAAAAACCTTTGTATAGCATGAGATGTGATATCTCAATGCTTGTAATACCAAACCTGAGACCCTTCCTATAGCATGAGGTGTGATATCCAACTCCTTCCCATTCCAATCCTGAGGCCTTCCGATAGCATGAGATGTGAAATCTCAATACTTCTAATACCAAACGTGAGACCCTCCCTATAGCATGAGATGTGATATCCAACTCCTTCCCATTCCAATCCTGAGACCCTTCCGATAGCATGAGATGTGATATCTCAATGCCTCTAATATCAAACCTGAGACCCTCCCTATAGCATGAGATGTGATATCCAAGTCCTTCCCATTCCAATCCTGAGATCCTTCCTATAGCATGAGACGTGATATCTCAATGCTTATAATACCAAACCTGAGACCCTTCCTATAACATGAGGTGTAATATCCTACTCCTTCCCATTCCAAACCCGAGAGCCTTCTTATAGCATGAGATGGGATATCCAACTCCTTCCTATTCCAATCCTGAGACCCTTACGATAGCAGAGATGTGATATCTCAATGCGTATACCAAACCTGAGATCCTTTCTATGGCATGAGATATAATATCCAACTCCTTCCCATTCCAATCCTGAGACCCTTCCTATAGCATGAGATGTGATATCTCAATGCTTCTACCAAACCTGAGGCCCTTCCTATAGCATGAGATGTGATATCCAACTCCTTCCCATTCCAATCCTGAGACCCTTCCTATACAATGAGATGTGATATCTCAATGCTTCTAATACCATACCTGAGACCCGTCCTATGAAATGAGATGTGATATCCAAATCCTTCCCTTTCCAAACCTGAGACCCTTCCTATAGCATGAGATGTGATATCTCAGTGCTTCTAATACGAAACCTGAGATCCTTCCTATAACATGAGATGGGATATCCAACTCCTTCCCATTCCAATCCTGAGACCCTTCCTATAGCATGAGATGTGATATCTCAATGATTGTAATACCAAACCTGAAACCCTTCCTATAGCATGAGATGTGATATCCAACTCCTTCCCATTCCAATCCTGAGGCCTTCCGATAGCATATGTGGTATCTCAATGCTTCGAATACCATACTTGAGACCCTCCCTATAGCATGAGATGTGATATCCAAGACCTTCTCATTCCAATCCTGAGAACCTTCCTATTACATGAGATGTGATATCCAACTCCTTCCCATTCCAACCTGAGACCCTTCCTATAGCATGCAATGGGATGTCCAACTCCTTCCCATTCCAATCCTGAGACCCTTCCGATAGCATGAGATGTGATATCTCAAAGCTTCTACCAAAACTGAGACCCTTCCTATGGCATGAGATGTGATATCCAACTCCTTCCCATTCCAAACCTGAGACCCTTCCTATAGCATGAGATGTGATATCCAACTCCTTCCCATTCCAATCCTGAGTACCTTCCTATAGCATGAGTTGTGATAGCTCAATCCTTCTAATACCAAACCTGAGACCCTTCCTATAACATGAGATGTGATATCCAACTCCTACCCATTCTAAACCTGAGACCCGTCCTATACTATGAGATGTGATATCCAACTCCTTCCCATTCCAATCCTGCGTCCCTTCCTACAGCATGAGATTTGATATCTCAATGCTGCTAATACTAAACCTGAGACCCTTCCTATAACATGAGATGTGATATTCAACTCCTTCCCATTCCAATCCTGAGACCCTTCCTATACCATGAGATGTGATATCTCGATGCTTCTAATACCAAACCTGAGATCCTTCCTATAACATGAGATGTGATATCTAACTCCTTCCCATTCCAAACCTGAGACCCTTCCTATAGCATAAGATGTGATATCCAACTCCTTCCCATTCCAATCCTGAGACCCTTCCTATAGCATGAGTTGTGATATCTCAATCCTTCTAATACCAAACCTGAGACCCTTTCTATAACAAGAGATCTGATATCCAACTCCTTCCCATTCCAAACCTGAGACCCGTCCGATAGCATGAGATGTGATATCTCATTGCTTCTAATACCAAACCCGACACCCTTCCTATAGCATGAGATGTGATATCCAACTCCTTCCTATTCCATTCCTGAGACCCTTACGATAGCAGAGATGTGATATCTCAATGCTTATACCAAACCTGAGACCCTTCCTATGGCATGAGATGTGATATCCAACTGCTTCCCATTCCAATCCTGAGACCCTTCCTATAGCATGAGTTGTGATATCTCAATCCTTCTAATACCAAACGTGAACCCCTTCCTATAACAAGAGATCTGATATCCAACTCCTTCCCTTTCCAAACCTGAGACCCGTCCGATAGCATGAGATGTGATATCTCATTACTTCTAATACCAAACCCGAGACCCTTCCCATAGCATGAGATGTGATATCCAACTCCTTCCTATTCCAATCCCGAGACCCTTATGATAGCAGAGATGTGATATCTCAATGCTTATACCAAACCTGAGACCCTTCCTATAACATGAGATGTGATATCCAACTCCTTCCCATTCCAAACCTGAGGCCTTCCGATAGCATGAGATGTGAAATCTCAATGCTTCTAATACCAAACGTGAGACCCTCCCTATAGCATGAGATGTGATATCCAACTCCTTCCCATTCAAATCCTGAGACCCTTCCGATAGCATGAGATGTGATATCTCAATGCTTCTTATACCAAACCTGAGACCCTTCCTATAGCATGAGATGTGATAAACAACTCCTTCCCATTCCAATCCTGTGACCCTTACTATAGCATGAGATGTGATATCTCAATGCTTCTAATACCAAACCTGGACTCTTCCTGTAGCATGAGATGTGATATCCAAGTCCTTCCCATTTCAATTCTGAGACCCTTCCTATAGCATGAGTTGTGATATCTCAATCCTTCTAATACCAAACCTGAGACCCTTCCTATAACATGAGATGTGATATCCAACTCCTTCCCATTCCAAACCTGAGACCCTTCTTATAGCATGAGATGGGATATCCAACTCCTTCCTATTCCAATCCCGAGACCCTTACGATAGCAGAGATGTGATATCTCAATGCTTATACCAAACGTGAGACCCTTCCTATGGCATGAGATGTGATATCCAACTCCTTCCGATTCCAATCCTGAGATCCTTCCTATACCATGAGATGTGATATCTCAATGCTTCTAATACCAAACCTGTAACCCGTCCCATAACATCAGATGTGATATGCAAATCCTTCCCCTTCCAAACCTGAGACCCTCCATTTAGCATGAGATGTGATATTCAACTCCTTCCCATTCCAATCCTGAGACCCTTCCTATACCATGAGATGTGATATCTCGATGCTTCTAATACCAAACCTGAGATCCTTCCTATAACATGAGATGTGATATCTAACTCCTTCCCATTCCAATCCTGAGACCCTTCCTATAGCATGAGTTGTGATATCTCAATCCTTCTAATACCAAACCTGAGACCCTTCCTATAACATGAAATGTGATATCCAACTCCTTCCCATTCCAAACCTGAGACCCTTCCTATAGCATGATATGTGATATCTCAATGCTTCTAATACCAAACGTGAGACCCTTCCAATAACATGAGATGTGATATTCAACTGCTTCCCATTCCAATCCTGAGACCCTTCCTATACCATGAGATGTGATATCTCAACGCTTCTAATACCAAACCTGTAACCCGTCCTATAACATGAGATGTGATATCCAAATCCTTCGCCTTCCAAACCTGAGACCCTCCCTTTAGCATGAGATGTGATATCCAACTCCTTCGCATTCCAATCCTGATACCCTTCCGATAGCATGAGATGTGATATCTCAATGCCTCCAATATCAAACATGAGACTCTCCCTATACCATGAGATGTGGTATCCGAATCCTTCCCATTCCAATCCTGAGACCCTTCCTATAGCATGAGATGTGATATCTCAATGCTTCTAATACCAAACTGGAGACCCTTCCTATAACATGAGATGTGATATCCAACTCCTTCCCATTCCAAACCTGAGACCCTTCCTATAGCATGAGATGTGATATCTCAATACTTCTAATACAAAACCTGAGATCCTTCCTATAACATGAGATGGGATTTCCAAAACCTTCCCATTCCAATCCTGAGACCCTTCCTATAGCATGAGATGTGATATCTCAATGCTTGTAATACCAAACCCTTCCTATAGCATGAGATGTGATATCCAACTCATTACCATTCCAATCCTGAGGCCTTCTGATAGCATATGTGGTATCTCAATGCTTCTAATACCAAACCTGAGACCCTTCCTCTAGCATGAGATGTGATATCCACGTCCTTCCCATTCCAATCCTGAGACCCGTCCTATTACATGAGATGTGATATCCAACTCCTTCCCATTCCAACCTGAGACCCTTCCTATAGCATGCGATGGGATATCCAACTCTTTCCCATTCCAATCCTGAGACCCTTCCGATAGCATGAGATGTGATATCTCAATGCTTCTACCAAAACTGAGACCCTTCCTATGGCATGAGATGTGATATCTAACTCCTTTCCATTCCAAACCTGAGACCCTTCCTATAGCATGATATGTGATATCCAACTCCTTCCCATTCCAATCCTGAGACCCTTCCTATAGCATGAGTTGTGATATCTCAATCCTTCTAATACCAAACCTAAGACCCTTCCTATAACATGAGATGTGATATCCAACTCCTTCCCATTCCAAACCTGAGACCCGTCCTATAGTATGAGATATGATATCCAACTCCTTCCCATTCCAATCCTGAGACCCTTCCGATAGCATGAGATGTGATATCTCAATGCTTCTTATACCAAACCTGAGACCCTTCCTATAGCATGAGATGTGATTAACAACTCCTTCCCATTCCAATCCTGTGACCCTTCTTATAGCATGAGATGTGATATCTCAATTCTTCTAATACCAAACCTGGACTCTTCCTATAGCATGAGATGTGATAGTCAACTCCTTCCCATTCCAATCCTGCGTCCCTTCCTACATCATGAGATTTGATATCTCAATGCTTCTAATACCAAGCCTGAGACCCTTCCTACAACATGAGATGCGATATCCAAGTCCTTCCCATTCCAATCCTGAGACCCTTCCTATTACATGAGATGTGATATCCAACTCCTTCCCATTCCAACCTGAGACCCTTCCTATAGCATGCAATGGGATATCCAACTCCTTCCCATTCCAATCCTGAGACCCTTCCGATAGCATCAGATGTGATATCTCAATGCTTCTACCAAAACTGAGACCCTTCCTATGGCATGAGATGTGATATCCAACTCCTTCCCATTCCAATCCTGAGAACCTTCCTATAGCATGAGATTTGATATCTCAATGCTTTTTATACGAAACCTGAGATACTTCCTATAACATGAGATGGGATATCCAACTCCTTCCCATTCCAAACCTGAGACCCTTCCTATAGCATGAGATCTGATATCTCAATGCTTCCAATAGCAAACCTGGACCCTTCCTATAGCATTAGATGTGATAGCCAACTCCTTCCCATTCCAATCCTGCGTCCTTTCCTACAACATGAGATTTGATATCTCAATGTTTCTAATACCAAACCTGAGACCCTTCCTATAACATGAGATGTGATATTCAACTCCTTCCCATTCCAATCCTGAGACCCTTAGTATACCATGAGATGTGATATCTCAAAGCTTTTAATACCAAACCTGTAACCCATCCTATAACATGAGATGTGATATCCAAATCCTTCCCCTTCCAAACCCGAGACCCTCCCTTTAGCATGAGATGTGATATCCAACTCCTACCCATTCCAAACCTGAGACCCGTCCTATACTATGAGATGTGATATCCAACTCCTTCCCATTCCAATCCTGCGTCCCTTCCTACAGCATGAGATTTGATATCTCAATGCTGCTAATACTAAACCTGAGACCCTTCCTATAACATGAGATGTGATATTCAACTCCTTCCCATTCCAATCCTGAGACCCTTCCTATACCATGAGATGTGATATCTCGATGCTTCTAATACCAAACCTGAGATCCTTCCTATAACATGAGATGTGATATCTAACTCCTTCCCATTCCAAACCTGAGACCCTTCCTATAGCATAAGATGTGATATCCAACTCCTTCCCATTCCAATCCTGAGACCCTTCCTATAGCATGAGTTGTGATATCTCAATCCTTCTAATACCAAACCTGAGACCCTTTCTATAACAAGAGATCTGATATCCAACTCCTTCCCATTCCAAACCTGAGACCCGTCCGATAGCATGAGATGTGATATCTCATTGCTTCTAATACCAAACCCGACACCCTTCCTATAGCATGAGATGTGATATCCAACTCCTTCCTATTCCATTCCTGAGACCCTTACGATAGCAGAGATGTGATATCTCAATGCTTATACCAAACCTGAGACCCTTCCTATGGCATGAGATGTGATATCCAACTGCTTCCCATTCCAATCCTGAGACCCTTCCTATAGCATGAGTTGTGATATCTCAATCCTTCTAATACCAAACCTGAACCCCTTCCTATAACAAGAGATCTGATATCCAACTCCTTCCCTTTCCAAACCTGAGACCCGTCCGATAGCATGAGATGTGATATCTCATTACTTCTAATACCAAACCCGAGACCCTTCCCATAGAATGAGATGTGATATCCAACTCCTTCCTATTCCAATCCCGAGACCCTTATGATAGCAGAGATGTGATATCTCAATGCTTATACCAAACCTGAGACCCTTCCTATAACATGAGATGTGATATCCAACTCCTTCCCATTCCAAACCTGAGGCCTTCCGATAGCATGAGATGTGAAATCTCAATGCTTCTAATACCAAACGTGAGACCCTCCCTATAGCATGAGATGTGATATCCAACTCCTTCCCATTCAAATCCTGAGACCCTTCCGATAGCATGAGATGTGATATCTCAATGCTTCTTGTACCAAACCTGAGACCCTTCCTATAGCATGAGATGTGATAAACAACTCCTTCCCATTCCAATCCTGTGACCCTTACTATAGCATGAGATGTGATATCTCAATGCTTCTAATACCAAACCTGGACTCTTCCTGTAGCATGAGATGTGATATCCAAGTCCTTCCCATTTCAATTCTGAGACCCTTCCTATAGCATGAGTTGTGATATCTCAATCCTTCTAATACCAAACCTGAGACCCTTCCTATAACATGAGATGTGATATCCAACTGCTTCCCATTCCAAACCTGAGACCCTTCTTATAGCATGAGATGGGATATCCAACTCCTTCCTATTCCAATCCCGAGACCCTTACGATAGCAGAGATGTGATATCTCAATGCTTATACCAAACGTGAGACCCTTCCTATGGCATGAGATGTGATATCCAACTCCTTCCGATTCCAATCCTGAGATCCTTCCTATACCATGAGATGTGATATCTCAATGCTTCTAATACCAAACCTGTAACCCGTCCCATAACATGAGATGTGATATGCAAATCCTTCCCCTTCCAAACCTGAGACCCTCCATTTAGCATGAGATGTGATATTCAACTCCTTCCCATTCCAATCCTGAGACCCTTCCTATACCATGAGATGTGATATCTCGATGCTTCTAATACCAAACCTGAGATCCTTCCTATAACATGAGATGTGATATCTAACTCCTTCCCATTCCAATCCTGAGACCCTTCCTATAGCATGAGTTGTGATATCTCAATCCTTCTAATACCAAACCTGAGACCCTTCCTATAACATGAAAAGTGATATCCAACTCCTTCCCATTCCAAACCTGAGACCCTTCCTATAGCATGATATGTGATATCTCAATGCTTCTAATACCAAACGTGAGACCCTTCCAATAACATGAGATGTGATATTCAACTGCTTCCCATTCCAATCCTGAGACCCTTCCTATACCATGAGATGTGATATCTCAACGCTTCTAATACCAAACCTGTAACCCGTCCTATAACATGAGATGTGATATCCAAATCCTTCGCCTTCCAAACCTGAGACCCTCCCTTTAGCATGAGATGTGATATCCAACTCCTTCGCATTCCAATCCTGATACCCTTCCGATAGCATGAGATGTGATATCTCAATGCCTCCAATATCAAACATGAGACTCTCCCTATACCATGAGATGTGATATCCGAATCCTTCCCATTCCAATCCTGAGACCCTTCCTATAGCATGAGATGTGATATCTCAATGCTTCTAATACCAAACCGGAGACCCTTCCTATAACATGAGATGTGATATCCAACTCCTTCCCATTCCAAACCTGAGACCCTTCCTATAGCATGAGATGTGATATCTCAATACTTCTAATACAAAACCTGAGATCCTTCCTATAACATGAGATGGGATTTCCAACTCCTTCCCATTCCAATCCTGAGACCCTTCCTATAGCATGAGATGTGATATCTCAATGCTTGTAATACCAAACCCTTCCTATAGCATGAGATGTGATATCCAACTCATTACCATTCCAATCCTGAGGCCTTCTGATAGCATATGTGGTATCTCAATGCTTCTAATACCAAACCTGAGACCCTCCCTCTAGCATGAGATGTGATATCCACGTCCTTCCCATTCCAATCCTGAGACCCGTCCTATTACATGAGATGTGATATCCAACTCCTTCCCATTCCAACCTGAGACCCTTCCTATAGCATGCGATGGGATATCCAACTCTTTCCCATTCCAATCCTGAGACCCTTCCGATAGCATGAGATGTGATATCTCAATGCTTCTACCAAAACTGAGACCCTTCCTATGGCATGAGATGTGATATCTAACTCCTTTCCATTCCAAACCTGAGACCCTTCCTATAGCATGATATGTGATATCCAACTCCTTCCCATTCCAATCCTGAGACCCTTCCTATAGCATGAGTTGTGATATCTCAATCCTTCTAATACCAAACCTAAGACCCTTCCTATAACATGAGATGTGATATCCAACTCCTTCCCATTCCAAACCTGAGACCCGTCCTATAGTATGAGATATGATATCCAACTCCTTCCCATTCCAATCCTGAGACCCTTCCGATAGCATGAGATGTGATATCTCAATGCTTCTTATACCAAACCTGAGACCCTTCCTATAGCATGAGATGTGATTAACAACTCCTTCCCATTCCAATCCTGTGACCCTTCTTATAGCATGAGATGTGATATCTCAATTCTTCTAATACCAAACCTGGACTCTTCCTATAGCATGAGATGTGATAGTCAACTCCTTCCCATTCCAATCCTGCGTCCCTTCCTACATCATGAGATTTGATATCTCAATGCTTCTAATACCAAGCCTGAGACCCTTCCTACAACATGAGATGCGATATCCAAGTCCTTCCCATTCCAATCCTGAGACCCTTCCTATTACATGAGATGTGATATCCAACTCCTTCCCATTCCAACCTGAGACCCTTCCTATAGCATGCAATGGGATATCCAACTCCTTCCCATTCCAATCCTGAGACCCTTCCGATAGCATCAGATGTGATATCTCAATGCTTCTACCAAAACTGAGACCCTTCCTATGGCATGAGATGTGATATCCAACTCCTTCCCATTCCAATCCTGAGAACCTTCCTATAGCATGAGATTTGATATCTCAATGCTTTTTATACGAAACCTGAGATCCTTCCTATAACATGAGATGGGATATCCAACTCCTTCCCATTCCAAACCTGAGACCCTTCCTATAGCATGAGATCTGATATCTCAATGCTTCCAATAGCAAACCTGGACCCTTCCTATAGCATTAGATGTGATAGCCAACTCCTTCCCATTCCAATCCTGCGTCCCTTCCTACAACATGAGATTTGATATCTCAATGCTTCTAATACCAAACCTGAGACCCTTCCTATAACATGAGATGTGATATTCAACTCCTTCCCATTCCAATCCTGAGACCCTTAGTATACCATGAGATGTGATATCTCAAAGCTTTTAATACCAAACCTGTAACCCATCCTATAACATGAGATGTGATATCCAAATCCTTCCCCTTCCAAACCCGAGACCCTCCCTTTAGCATGAGATGTGATATCCAACTCCTTCCCATTCCAATCCTGAGACCCTTCCGATAGCATGAGATGTGAATCTCAATGCCTCTAATATCAAACCTGCGACCCTCCCTATAGCATGAGATGTGATACCCAAGTCCTTCCCATTCCAATCCTGAGACCCTTCCTATAGTATGAGATGTGATATCTCAATGCTTCTAATACCAAACCTGAGACCCTTCCTATAACATGAGATGTGATATCCTACTCCTTCCCATTCCGAACCTGAGACCCTTCTTATAGCATGAGATGGGATATCCAACTCCTTCCTATTCCAATCCTGAGACCCTTATGATAGCAGAGATGTGATATCTCAATGCTTATACCAGACCTGAGATCCTTCCCATGGCATGAGATCTAATTTCCAACTCCTTCCCATTCTATTCCTGAGACCCTTCCTATAGCATGCAATGTGATATCTCAATGCTTCTACCAAACCTGAGACCCTTCCTATAAGATGAGATGTGATATCCAACTCCTTCCCATTCCAATCCTGAGACCCTTCCTATACCATGAGATGTGATATCTCAATGCTTCCAATAGCAAACCTGGACCCTTCCTATAGCATGAGATGTGATAGCCAACTCCTTCCCATTCCAATCCTGCGTCCCTTCCTACAGCATGAGATTTGATATCTCAATGCTTCTAATACCAAACCTGAGACCCTTCCTATAACATGAGATGTGATAATCAACTCCTTCCCATTCCAATCCTGAGACCCTTCCTATACCATGAGATGTGATATCTCAATGCTTCTAATACCAAACCTGAGACCCGTCCTACAACATGAGATGTGATATCCAAATCCTTCCTTTTCCAAACCTGAGACCCTTCCTGTAGCATGAGATGTGATATCTCTATGCTTCTAATACTAAACCTGAGGCCCTTCCCGTAGCATATTTGATATCCAACTTCTTCCCATTCCAAACCTGTGACACTTCCTGTAGCATGAAATGTGATTCCTCACCCCTTCCAATACCAAACCCGAGACCATTCCAACAGCCTCAGATTTGAAACTCATTTCTTCCAATACCAAACCCGCAACCCTTCCGATAGGCTATTTATTATCTCACTGCTTCAAATACCACACTTGAGTCCCTTCCTAAAGGATGAGATTTGGTATCTCAGTGCTTCTAATACCAAACCTGAGACCCTTCCTATAACATGAGATGTGATATCCATCTCCTTCCCATTCCAATCCTGAGACTCTTCCGACAGCATGAGATGTGATATCCAACTCCTTCCCATTCCAAACCTGAGACCCTTCAATAAGGTGGCTTTCAGAACACGCAGATGGGCACTCCAGCTACACCAGATGGACAGATGGCCCGACCTCTGCCAGTCTGTTGGCTGTGTGGAATGACAGGACATATGGCACGCATGTGCAGGAGCCAAGGCATGTGGCAAAACAGCCAAGGGATGGGGGCAGGCATGATGAATCAGCCAGCCATCCCGCAACGGGGTGGTGCACAAATTCACACAGTGCAGCAGCAGGCGTCAGGCTTGCAGCAAGGTGCACAGCAAGTGGTTCAACCCTTGAATATGGGGAACGTACCACAGGGGCAATCTCAGCAGGCACCGCCGCAAATGTCTCAGGGCTCTAGCTCCGGAGGGGGAGTCAACCCTGGAAATGGGGGAAATCAGCAAGTATACAGTGGGCCGAACCTATGTATGAAATAGGACATCTCACAGAGGACTCTGATGTGCTCTATCCTATCAGTGACACCAGACCCTAATAGGTGCATACGAGAAGGCAAGTTTTCCTTGTCCAGCGATGCTATAGATACACAGAGTTTCACTGGAGCTCAGAGTAGAGTTCCCTTTACAGACGCACTCCCAGTCTCTGTGGGAGAGTGCGAAATGAAAGTACCTTTATCGTATTTACGTCAGACCCCAGTAAACATTCTGGGTCGGGACTTAATGACTAAGTTGAATATGACAATCTCATTTACCGAGAACGGTATAGTGTGCTCCACTCCAGGAATGCATTATTCGAACGTGTGCGAAATGATCAGAGCATACTCAGGACGCATAGCAATGAGAGCTGTACCGTTAGAGCCAGAAGTCTTCGCATATGGCGTGCGGGTGCTCATGGCGGGATTGCCAGGCCTCGCTGATAGAACTATGAGGACACCTGATGAGTTTCTATTAAGACCAAGAATACCCATGCATGAAGAGGAGGGACAAGAATTTCCCTTAATGATACAATCCGCCGCAGTGCGAGGGAAAATAGCCTTGGTCGAAGGATACGATGATGAAGGCAGACAGTGGTGCGCGATTATCGCCATAGAAGAAGGGTACCGAGTGACTGACGTCACCGATGATGATCTGTTCAAAGAACACCCTGACCTAGAAGAGACAAGGGTAGAAGTGAGTCTCATATTTTGGGTCAAAATGATCAAACGGGAGGTGCCACAGAGAATAATGCTCGCACTGATACGTCCAGAATACTTCGAAGACGACATGGCCCAAGTGCCTGTCACAGTATAGATTACAGGGCCCTATGACGTAGGCCTTCTGAAGTGGGCAGGTGAAGTGAAAATTAAACTAAAACCAGGAGCAATCCTACCAAGAGCGCGGCAATATCCCATGTCCAGAGAAGCGGACGAAGGGATCGCAAAGACAATTTCCGCCATGATGGAGCAGGGCATCCTAGTGACGTCAGAATCACCCTGTAACACGGTGATCTACCCCGTCAAGAAATCAAAGGGAGGGTCTTGGCATTTAATCCAAGATTTGAGGGCATTAAACAATATTGTTGAAGCCAGTTCCCTCTAGTCCCTAACCCATCAGCAATTCTATGCAATATACCCACTGAGGCAAAATATTTCACGGTGATCAATTTGAAAAATGCTTTCTTCTCAATCCCGTTGCACCGTGACTCGCAAGATCTGACATCATTTACTTTCAGACAAATGCGCCTGAAAAGCACAAAATTGCCACAGGGGTATCGTGAGTCTCCATCCATTTTTAACAGAGTCCTGCAAATGGACCTAAGCAATATTGCGGTGGACAGTGTTGTTTTGCAGTTTGTAGAAGACATTCTGATCTGCATCACCATTGAAGAGCAATGCAGGCACGACTCTGTCCAGCTACTAACTATACTGGCTGAAAAGGGATACAAAGTTGATATGGAAAAGTTGCAGTACTGTATAAGTGACTTCAATCCAGCACTCCAAATAAGTCAATGCCTAGTATGGGATTCCCAATGGAAGCCCTTATTTATATATTTTTATGTCAAAATTCTTTAAATCTGGATGATGAACCCTTATATAACGCCCCTCTATTTGGATCTCCTCGACCTCAGGGAGCCAAGAAGTAGGTTTGTTTTGCAAATTAAAAAGTTTATTTGAAGAATTGAACAATATATATATCACACTTTTATTAATAGAAACAATATCTGAATAGCACACTTATGAATATGAACAGTGATCAGTACTGGGTAATATTACAATATCAACAACTCTTTAATCACTTAGGAGAAGGAACAGGAAGGATAAGGTAGCAGAGAATACTTTATATGGGTTCAAGGAAATGCAATGATGGGAAAGAATGCAACACAGAAATAAACTTGATATGATTTCAATCAGAAGATAATATGATCACTTTTTCCCCTGTTATTAATCACTCTCCCATTATGCAGTATGAAGAGATGGTAATGAGGGCACACAGGTTTCAAGAATACAATCAATAATGCAGTTCAATTCCAGTTCTCCCAGCAAGCTTAGAGAAACAGGTATGATTTTAAAACAGGCAAAAATGCTTTTAAATGTGATTGCAATGAATGGGAAAATATGCTAAAATGATTTTAATTCACTAAAGGAGATTCAGCACTCGTGGGAATTACTTTGGATTGGTACAGGTCAACACTAGCAATGATTCATGAAGGATTATCAGATTGAAAACGAATTTCAGCAGTTGAAAACAAGAAACAGTCATTTTGGCATGTGGTGAAATGGAGCTAAATTGCAATTCGCAGCAACTTTTCCACGTGCGTGAAACGCAATTATGGAAAAACTATAACGAATTGCTTTGTTGGAAAGCTTAGGATCTTAACTTCAAAATGGCAGTTAAATTTCGGTTCTAGGAGTTGCGGTTCAAAAGTTACTGAGGTTTTTGTGAAGGTAGATTTTCAGAAATAAAGTCAAGATTTCAAAATGACAGATTGCGCTTTACAGATTTGGAATCAACAGGAGGGACACAAGATTCTATAATGCAGTTCTGGACAGGTTGAAATGGATGGAAGAGGATTACTTTAAACTAAGAGATTGGTTATGGACAGTTCTAGACTAGATACTCACCCCTAGGCTTTAGAATGGAATGGGCCTTGTCAAAGATCTGGTCAAGGATTTGGCTTCACTCTCGCCACCGGACAGGTCTCAGGCAATCTGGGTTCTGCTCTCAGCACTGCACTGCAGTCTGGACGGCCTCTTGGACTGGATCTGACGGGTTCTGGATACAGTGCTGCTTTCTGGGTCTGGATCTTGGTTCTAGCACAGGGTTCTTAGCTAGAAGCAAAACAGCTCAGCCAGGCTGTTGAATGGTTTAGTTAGGCCCCGTGGAAGTTTAGGGGTTAGAATCAGGTTGCTAGGTTCTAAAGGCCCGCTGCAAAGAGTTCAGTTTTGGGTTAGGCCTCTGCTTCAGGGTTCTAGAGTTTGGTTCTAGAGTTGGTTCTAGATCTGGAGTCTGGAGTCTTCCTGCAGGGTGCTGCGCCAAGAAATCAGTTGAGTAGTGGAAAAATGTGTGTCCTATCTGTCCTCACAGTCCCTATTTATGTATTTCCAAAGTGGGTGGGGAGGCTGATTCTACAATGCCCAACCCTCTAAGGATCTGATAGGTTAGAAGATACCTTGTCCCTTGATTTGAGAAGGGAGTAGTGTGTCATCCTGTGTCATCAGGTGTCATGTTTATGGCTTAGGGAAAGAACACTTCCCTTTGTGTCTGTACAGCATATCTTATTTTCCATAAAACACATATTTACAATATACAAAACTTGTTAATACTACATAAATCACTTGTCAGATTAACTAAGGTATATTTCTGTTCAACTCTTCTCTTCCTAAGAGCTTTGGTTTAGAAATGACAACATTTTCACGCTTTTGAAGGGATTCTCAATATTCATTCTGCACCAAATTGGATACATGCATGCATATCCTCTTTGAGCATATTACTGTAATTTTTTATGTTCATAGAAAAAACACTGCAGCTACAATATGAATAAATTCCGGGGTTTAGTCTCAGAACATCGCACAGAGTCCAGCTTAGTCTTGAACTGTGAGTGAATTTTTCTTTTTCACACTCTCAAAATTTTACATTTTTGTCAGCTCAGTACAATTTGTTATAATCATTTTTATAAAACATACATTTGCTTTCAATTCAATTCACATCTCAGTCTGGTCCGCCTCCTAGAGCTGGGCTGACTCAGAGGGTCACATGTCTTGTTTCCTTCCAGCAGTTTGTTGTCAGTTACACCCAAATTTAGCATATTCCTATTCATCCCAAAGAATCCATTGTCTTGACTGAGAGCAACAGGCCAGGGTGCCTCTGCTAGTTCCTGTTCACACCAGCCTGTCAATCTCTTGGCCAAGGGCAGGGGAAGCTTCCTTTGTCCAGGAAAAGGTGTGAAATTCGTTTGAAGCACTGTGTGGGAAACTTTTAATTCTTAAACTCAATGTCTACAAATTGTCTTTTCTTATAATATAACCCACATTTTTAACACATACATTAAACAATGTCTTCCTTCAAGCCTTTTCAGAATATAGTTTTGAATTGTATCCACCTCTTAGGCTTCTGATAGCAAGTCTTTCTTTGGCATAGTTTGGGGTTCAATGTACAAGTTTACACAAATGGTTCTAAAAGGCCGGCTTTCTGGTAGAGGTGAGTAACGGTATTACACCCATTTTGACAGCTGTCTTTCCATCAAGCATCTTTAAAATAGGATTTTGTTCTGAGAACATATGATTCTTGCTGACATTGTATTGATGTGGATTCTTGTAGTAATGATGTGGAACACCCAAAAAAGAGGTTGGATCTTTTAGGTGATTTGTGAGCCATGATTTTAGCAATTTTTGACAATCAAGAAAACAGATTTTCAAACAGCTCTGTGTTTCTTTTTCAATCAGCATTGCTATTTCCAAGTGGTTTCAGGCTACTTTGTGGGTAGCCCAATGGTGGTTTTTGGCAGTGATCTCCTGTGCTCACTAAGATAGACAAAAGTGGATGGTGGCCTATTTTTCAGGTTTTCACTGCGCAATTTCTGGTGATTTCTAGCAAGCAGCATGCTTTCCGGTGGCCATTATGATGTTTCTGATGCCAGCAATGCACAGTGATGTTGCAGGGCTTGGATGAGTAGGTTGATACATCCCACAACTGTCAACAGGAAGTGTTGTACATAGGGCAACTAATTTCTCATGAGGGGAAAAAGGTAACCCCAGAGAGGGCTGAAGCTATCATGAACACGGCTAAACCACTCACGATAAAACAAATGCAGAGCTTCTTAGGCCTGTGCAATTATGTCAGAGCATGGGTCTTCAACTACAGCTCGTATACCAAGCCCATGTTTCAGGCTTTGAAGAAAGCCCAGGCAACAAAGGGAGAAATTGAATAAACTGAGGCAATGGAGAAGGGGTTTGCAGAACTTAAGGGGGCAAATTGTAAGGCCCCAGTTCTCGGGATTCCTAATTATGCAGAGGAACTCCACCTGTTCTCACATACCGATGGCAATTTTATGACGGCAGTGCTCGCTTAGCGAACCTCACTGGGGTACAAGCCCCTAGTGTATTACAGCGGGAGTTTGGACCCGGTCATGAAGGGCCACTTCCCACGCGAACAAAATCTAGCTCCTGCCGCATTCGCCACTGAAAAGGCATCATCCATTGTGATGGGGTGCTCCATGACATTGTACGTCGAGCACTCGCTATTCGCCATACTAGAGAAGACAAAGGGCACGCTGACATCGCAGAGAGCATCTGCCTATGAGGTGATTATCTCCAACCCATCGATCAAAATTGTTCAATGTAAAACAGCAAACCCAGCTACGTTCATAGCTGAGCCAGTCACAGAGGGAGAACCTATGCATGACTGTGCGAATTAGGAGGAATTCTATGATGAAATCCCCAGGGTAAAGGAAAATGTCCTGGCAGGTGGTGAAATCGTGTTAATTGATGGTTCTTCAAGAATCAATCAAGAAGGTGGGCAAAGATATACAGGCGTGGCCGTGGTAAAACACCTAGCAAATGGAGAGTTCCAAGTACTCGTCAGTGCGTGAATACCCTCTCACTATTCTGCGCAAGCTACTGAACTATTGGCGCTGATACTCGCCATTGAGAATCATGCAGACCAGGAAGTAACTGTGTACAGTGACTCCGCCTATGTGACGTCCACAGTGCATGCAGGTCTAGCGCACTGGAAAAGGAGGGGTTACCTCCGAGCGGATGGCATGCCAGTGCAACACGCAGCCTTATTGGACAGGTTGATAAAAGCACTACAGCTCCCAGTGGGCATAGCGGTTGTGAAATGCGCCGCCCACACCAACGGGACAGATTTCGTGTCACATGGAAACCATGAAGCGGACGCAGAAGCCAAGCGCATGGAGTCCAAAAATGAAACAATCATGGACGTGGAGGTGGCACGTACCCATGAGCGGATGATAATAGCACGAGCCACACCCGAGGCCTATAGTAACATGGGGTAGACAATATTAATGGAACTCCAAGGGGAGGTACCTCAGGAGGAGAAAAATTTGTGGAAGTGTCAAGGGTGTTCTTTAAACCCCTCTGACGGGTTGTGGAGGCAAGACTGCACTGGTAAACCAGTAATGCCTGTCGCCCTACTGAAGGTAGCATTGGAACACCTACATTACCCTATACACATGTCTAAAGAAAATATCACTGCAACGCTCGCAGATGACTGGTTTACACTGAATTTGGCGGAGCATGTTGCGTTCTTCATGGTGAACTGCATAATCTGCCAGCAATTCACCGCTGGGCACACATTAAAAGTAATGAGAGGAGTTATCCCCCGGCCATATGACCCATTCCATCACTTGCATATCGACTACGTTGAAATAATTCAAGTGTGCAACGGGTACAGGTATTTAATTGTGGTGGTGTGTCCATTCTCTAGATGGATAGAAACAGGTCCCTGTACACACCCAGACGTTACCTGTGCTGCCAAATTTCTAGTGAGGGAAGTGTTCCCTAGATGGGGGGTGTACGAGGTAATGAGATCAGACAACGGGGCTCACTTCGTCAATACAGTTTTCGAACAGATCAGCTTGTTGCTTGGTATAAAGCACAAGTTCTCATTGGCGTATCATCCGGAGCGGAACGGCATATGTGAGCGGCTCAACGGTCTGTTAAAAGAAAGGATAGCCAAATTAAAGCTCACATTAAAAAAGGGATGGCTGCACTGTCTACCACTGGCATTGTATGCACTTTGGAACTGACCAGGCTCTGACCATCACCTCAAGCCGCACAAAATAGTCACAGGCAGAAGGATGAGGACCCCTCTTCCCCCCCGAGATAGAGCCAGATGTGATGCCCAGCCGACAAATTAGGTCTTGGGGACAGAGATGCAGGATTACCTGAATTGTATAACATCCAGCGTCTCTGTCATTTCAGGCCAGCTGCAGCGACGAAGAAAAGGGTGCAGCGCAGCACAAAATACAACAGGAAGTGCTGAAACAGACTCTGTGCAAGGTTTATGTGCGCAACCCGTCTTCCCTGGTGACGCTATTCTCATAAGGAACTTTACAAGGAAGAAGTGGAATGAGCCACTATTCAATGGCCCTTTCATCGTAGAGGACTGCACTCCTTGAGCCGTCAAAGTCCAGGGCAGAAGGGCATGGCTCTTCCTGAATGACATTAAACCTTATATAGGAGAGAGCCCCCAAGCTACATCTAATCATGAAGAAACCAGAGACAACGGGGAAGAACCTCAGCACGTGCAGACAAGATCCATGGCGAGGAAGGACGCATGTGCAGCAAAATAAAGGCGAAAAGAACTCAGTCTTAAATTGTGGCTTTTGAACAAGACATTTTCTCAAACCAATGAAAGATGATAAAGGACATAAAACAAACACTCT
Organism: Ambystoma mexicanum; assembly: GCF_040938575.1. Taxonomy (NCBI): domain Eukaryota; kingdom Metazoa; phylum Chordata; class Amphibia; order Caudata; family Ambystomatidae; genus Ambystoma; species Ambystoma mexicanum. Next base: position 559,213,757 of record NC_090932.1, on the reverse strand, counting down.
GCACATCCTAGTTGCAGGGTAAAGAGAAGCACATCCAAAGCCATGACAACATTGATAAAACAAACTTTTGAAAGCACGTCATGCCCAAGTAGTACAAAGAATCAAGACTCTGATAAGACTGCAAATAAAATATTTTCTGAAAGTATAACACAGTATCCTGAAGCAACCACTGTCAAGACTTTATTCACAGAACTCATGGTATCTCCTAGCAGGAGCCTCAAGTGGGATGTGCTTACATACTTTCAATTGGTGGTGCTGTCCTACCCGTCACTCATAGGGAGAGAGACCAGTGTCACAGATTTTATTCAAGATCCTGCAAACAAGAAGGTAATTTGGCAAGTGCTGACTGTCATCACGGAAGCCTTCGCTGAGCTACCCGATCACAGCAAAGAGGACACAAATGCTTCCACCGCCAGTAGACATTGATGAACTCACATTTAATTTGTTCTTCCAAATAATAGAGAGATGCCCAGGACTCATCGGGAGAACAACTGACACACGCACTTTCATCAGAGACCCAAGAAACCTAGCTGAACCAGCTGTGGACTAAATTGAATCACTTGGTGGTGATCCACGCAATGGGAAGGTGCAAAGACTGTGCAAATCAAAAGAAAAGCTTGTGATCAGGACACAGCAAAACAGGGCAAATGTCCCTATCCCCAGAAGACAGTAGATATGCATACCATGTCTTCTTTCACATCCTTGAGGACATTCCTAGTCTAGTGGGGAGACCCAACAATGTTGACGTGCTTGCATTCCTCGGAGATCCAGTAAAGAACGTACAACTAAACATGCTCCTGCGAGCCATCATAGCGCTACTAAGAAGTAATTATGTCCATCAACTGCTGAGGAGAGCCTTATGAAGAGGAGATCCCAATAAAACTTTCTGACGTGGGACCGATCGTGGAAACAGAGAGACAGTGCTTCATCTTTTCACCGTGGGACAGATCAAGGACAGAGACACAGTTCTTCAATTTTCCAGTGTGGGGCAGTCCGAGAGAAAGAGACATAGTGCCTTATTTTCCGCAGAAGGACAGATCGAGAAGAGCAGAAACGAGAACTACGCCAACTTATTTTTCCTTTTACTTTTTCTATTTTTCTGATGTTTTCTTATTTTTCCATGTTTACTTTTACTTTTATTTTTATTTTTATTTTTACAACATTCTAATTTTGTGTGATTTTTAGCAGTTCCATCTTTTCATTTCTTCGCATTGAACAGGATCCAGCATGTCCTCAGGACCAAAACAAATTCAAGGAGTGCACTGGGACTTCACCTACTATAGATATGCATAATGAATGTGATGTACCAAAGTTGCTAGCCTACCCCTTTTTCCATAGTCTAGCAAAAGGAACTGTACTGAATACCCAGAGATTACCGACAGCACCCAAAAGAGGGGGGACATTTGTAAAGCACTCGTCACTTTAGTAGTAATGAACTCTTGAACTACGAGATCAGAGCAAGAGAAGGAATAAATAACTGACTATGGACTTGTTCGAAATGGGGGCCCAGAACAGTAACTTAGTTTTACCCCCAGCAGAAGGGCGCCCCCACATCCCTGGAAGAAAATGCAGCAAATTGTCGTTCCAAATGATAATGTGCCTATGTACAGTGATTATTATTGTTTTTCTGTCATTAACAATCAGAACTGCTTTCTTTATTGGTGCACAAAGTGTCCCAATTTCAGTGCATCCACCAGATAATGTACGTCTGGGTCCTACGAAAGCACCCAGACCTTATATGGTTATTCCAGTCCCAAGAAAACCTGATGGTAAAATCAACGATTTAAAATTAAATATAATTAGCAGTGATTTAGACACATTTGAGGTAACAAATGAAAAGAAAAGCTGGAGACAGGGTCAGCACGTAATGAATGAAAACGAAGCACTGACCACTGCACGCACCCACACACAGAATGCACACAGACAAGGGCAAGTGTCTATGGCTACAGGGCCTCCAACGAAGGCAACAGTGAAGAGGAGACTGACTGCCGAACAATCAGTCCCAGAAAATAGCGGAAGCAACCAAGGAAAACCAAGTGAGAAGCCAATGAAAGAGGGCATAGTAAAACCCCTCAAAAGAACAGAAGTAGCCACAAAGGAATTCACAGATAAAACACAAATGCTGATAGATTATTTGTTCCCATTTATAGTCAGAGCAAAGAAACTGCACGAGGACCTGAAAAATAGAACTGCAGAGACTCTAACGACAAGCACGTCAGATCGAACACTGCTAACAAGCACCAGACCTACGACACAGTCACACGTTGGGGAGTTGGTGAGCCAATGGCGGCCAGAAAACCTTGATGAAAAGTTACAAGAGGAGAGGAAGAGAAATGAAAAACCTCTTCCTACCACAGCGATGCAGCCAGAGGATCCTGTTCCACCGAGACGCCCAGGGTGGAAAAGCAGCACAGACGCTTTTAAGGACATAGTAATAACAAACTACAGAAAAACGCTGAGAATCAAGAGAAGCCCATATGAAGATAACAATGAGCTTAACAACTACCTGGACATCACAGCCCATCTTGGAAACAACATATGATACCAACACATGAAGGAAGTAGGATGAAGGCATTCAGAAGGAGAATGCTTCGTCTGTGCACTCCTACCATACAGTATGGAAAAATCTAAGATCTTTGTGGCTGTAGAAATTGATGTCCAGACAGTACACTGTATGTCGCACGTAGCAATGTGCAAGACCAGAGGCCAGTTCATGGGCAGTGATACCTCCCTGAAATGGGAAACTGAAGCAACAGATCCTGATGAGGATGATAATGTTCAAGACATAAAAACAAGAAACAGAGCTCATACTAAGAACCATGTAATCGGGTATGAGAACCATGATGTAAAAGGGGTAGAAATTAGATGGAAAGTGAATCAGAAGCTAAATGTCCAAGGAAAAACTCCAGAAGAAGCCCGAAGTTGGAAGAGGCCAGATGCAGATTTGGGGACAGTGCTTTCACCAGACGGATGGGAGAAAGGAGTAGTGATCTGCAGAGCCTGGATGGTTGCTGGTCATTACGAACCTACCATCAACATAGTGCAGAACGGATGCAAGCCATTATGGCTGAAGCTTGCAAAACTACTTACATGGGTCGAAGACAGAGGAGGACTTTACAGATAGTGCCACTAGAAAACCCAAAGTTATGTTTCTGAAATAACGGCACAAGGAAGATGGGAGAGAATCAGAACTGTGGACGAGTCTTCGACGCTCCAGGAATGGTACATGGAACCGCAGTAATCATGGATCATTATTGGGTATGCGGATCCAAAGCATACATAAGGTTGCCGAAAAACTGGGGAGGTATATGCACGATAGTGAATGTCCATGTTCCCGCACTGGTGATCCCTAAGAATGACTTAAATTTGGACAGTTTCCCGAAAGCAGATGCCCACGCGAGAAAAAAGAGATCTGTGGAACTGATATCCCGAATGAAGAGAGAGAATTACTTCTCTGCAAAATCAGAAGAGGCATTCCATGCAATCCCATACGAACACAGGCTGTTCAGCCTCACCTCAACAGTGTTCACCACGATGCTCTTGCCACACATCCAAATTGGAGTGAATGCTAAATGGTTGCAGATAACTAGATGCGAGTTATTGCAGACCATCAATACCACTATAAAGGGATTTAACGCGATCAAAGAGCTGAGAGCGATCAGACTGATGACCCTCCAAAACAGATATGTGCTTGACATGATCACAGCAATGGATGGAGGTGTTTGTGCAAAAATCAGAGAATCATGTTGCACAATTGTACCATCACACGATGAATTAAACTGAACCTTAACAGAGGCCATAAGTATGTTGACAAACTTGAAAAACCAGATTATCGATGAAAGTGATGAAGTGGACGATGACAGCTGGTTTGGAGACCTATTCTCGTAGGACCCACAGTGGATGGCAGATATATTCAAGTTTCTGGGAGCCCTACTAGCAATGGTATTGCTAGGATCCTGTGTTATCAAGATAATCATTGCACAGTGCCAGAAAAGTACAAAGAAAGCCATAGGGATGAAAATAATGGTTGATGTCGAACAAGGATGGAAGCCCAGAGACCTGACTGATGAAGAGATAAGAGACTTTGTGAAGGCCAGCAAATTTGCACCAGAAGGAACAAAGTTCACATATCCTAAGAAACGAAGAAGATATGAAGGAGAATGGATCTACTGCAGTCCAAATGGACAATGTCAGCTAATGTCATGGAACAAAGACGAACATGTGAAAACAGCAGGGAGTTTGAAAGGAGTGATAAAAATATGGACTCCAAAGACGTACACATTCACACCATCATGTACAAACCCTGAAGACGATGAACATGACACCGAAGAATCAAAAGAAATAAATACAAAAGAGGTTGCAGAAGTGGTTGATGAACTGACCAGAGGGGGGAGTGTAGAGGAGGTCCCAGACATGGCCTGCACCCCATCCCTGGACAGATTCCACGATGTCCTTTATGAGGGGCATGCAATGTCTATCCTTTATGGTTACGTGGTTTAGGCTGCAATAATCTATACACTGCCTGATTTCTTTGAAATCCTACGTAGGCATAAAATAAAACCCAGAGAGGCCCCGGCAGTGGATTTGGAAGGCCTGATAAGTTTGTTCTGCATGTTATTCTCCAGGTACTCCTTCAATGCTTATTTTTCCGGTATGGTTAGAGAAAACATGCGTCTGTAGAGGAGGTCCCAGACATGGCCTGCACCCCATCCCCTCATTTTGAGGTACCGGGAGCGTACTCGCCAAGGTATGTGACGTATGAGGAGCAAATTAATCAACAGAGAGCTGCACTGGGACTCTGCCCAGTATACATCAGAAGATCCATACCTGTTGAAGCGCCCATAACCAGACAACCCTGGGCAGCACGGTACCCTATCAGACAGCCATACCAGCCGCTGATACGAAACGAAGAGTACCTACAGACGGTCCATGAAGAGACCCAAAGAGCCTAATGGAAGGCCAGTTGAAATGACACAAGGGCCTGAACAGACTCGTGAATGAACAAAAGCAGCTATCGAAGACAAGCACGCCAGTGTGAGTAACTACAATAATAAATGTAATGGACACAGAGAAGAGACAAAGTTAAAACATAAGGAAACATATCTGTGAAACCAGATGGAAGAATCGAACCAGCTAATGTGTGTAAATAGGCTTGGAACGCAAGAAGCTAAGAAATCGATATGGCTTGCAATGCTTAGTAGAAGAATAGAGCGGCAAGCGCCAACTATATATCTACCTCTTTAAGACACATTATACAAGTGCGACTCCATTTTGTAAAAGCAGAAATGTACCCAGGCTTCCAAAGGCCTGTCAGACCAAGTTTCGTAACCCAGCCAGAGGCAGGAGAAGGAGCGGAATCGAAACTCAACAAAGAGCGGCTCAGACCTAGGAAATCCAGGTCATCCAGAGGAAGGGAGGAGAGCGTCAGCTAACAAGACTCAAACTTCAGAGCATACCAGCCTGTCCCGTGAAGGTCAAGATAAGGGGGGCCCAGGCAGATGGCAAGGCTAAAGAAGAACAAATGCACGAAAAGCTGGAAACTGAAGCAGATTCATGGTGAACTAACACGTGACCAGCCAGGCGCGAAGAGGTACCACCGCCTGATGTCATCCAGGACCTGAGGATGCCATAACTTTTCCTGATAAGAGGCTACAGTTTCGAGGCCATACCCAGCCAACTAATTGACACATACCCCTAAAATACTGATTGATGGAAGGGAGGCAGGGTGAAACTTGGGACACCAGGCACCTGGGTGTCCATTCTGCATGCTGCTAATTAAAATGGGGATTTATGTCTAGGGGGGTAACATGCCCAATCACAATGGACCAAGTTATCTAGGGTCCTATATATCATAGAACCAATGAGACGTCATACTTGTACTGACGTCTATCACGTGGGATGTAGTGGGATGGGCGTAGACGCCCACCCAATAAGAATTATCCAATCCACAAGCTCTATTATCATATACAGATATAGCACCTATACTTAAGTTACCTTTCCTAACCAATTATATTGCTTGTCGAGTTTTTTAGAATTAGACATCAATGATGATGAATATTGCCTATAATAATTGCTGTTCAACTGAAGTTCGAGGAAGTCGGAGCGAGACAGGTGATCGCCATGATGCTGATTCCTAACTGCCTCCCTGTTTGATGTACTTGTTATTAAACTGACTTCCCTTTGCCAAATTACTGAGTCCTCATTATAGAGTTGTGTTGGAGTAAGTGAATCCTGCACCCGATGTCCTCACATGGTGCAGCTATCTTGTCTTACAAGTTCTAGAGGGTAAGCGCTGACCTATGGGCCCATCAGTGGATTTCTCTCCTCTTGAACACGTCCAAACGGCACCAGTGCATTCTGCTGAGGATCGATGGAGCAGTTCTCTGCTCTATGGGGAGGCAGCACGTTGGGGTCCTGTTCCAGAAAGACTTCCTTGAAATGATGATAATGCTTGGGTATGCAATGTACCCCCAAAAAGAGGAAATCTTCTTGGTTACGTTCGGCAAATGCAATCTGCCCCTTTGGCTGTGAAAGACAATGAGAGAAGCAGTAGTCGGACTAAAAAAGTTGAGTGTTCTTGCTCCAATCGATTTAAGGGTTGTGTAACCTTAACCAGGGTATTCCCAGTATAGCAGGAAAGTGCACGGCCGAGTCAGGTCAAAATAAATAGTTTCCTGGTGTTCAAAGAAGACAACCTTGAGTCCCACCGAGGTATGAGTGACAGGCCCAGAACTCAATGGTGTACCATCGACCCATTCTACTGCTTGGTCTACATTCTTTCCAGACGTGGAATACCTTCCATCTGAGCCCAAAGGACATCCAGGTAGTTTCTGGCCGCTCCACTGTCAATAAGAGCCAGGACTTCTACCTGTTTATAGGGTAATTGAAGGTGAATGCGAACCACCAGACGTCTGATGTCTTGTTCAACAGCTCCAGAGTGGGTGGCTAACAGGGAGTGGTTCCAAATGCCCTGATCCTCCATTCCTCCTAGGACCAGGGTCTTTCATTTCCTGTTTTCGTGGTGGAACTTCAGGACAATCAGAAAGCAAATTACCTTCTGAACCACAATACATACGCAGACCGTGGTCCCACCTTCTTTTCCATTACATGCTGGACATTGAACCTCAAGCAGCACCGATCTGGATGGGTTCTTCTTTAGGAGTCTCACCGGAAACTTGGCAAGGCGAAACAGGAGGTCGAACAACTGAAGGTTTGAAGGGGATCTTCTTGCATTCCACCTTCTTTTCCCTAAGCCGATAGTCTATTTGGAGAGTCATGGTCATCAGATCAGAGAGTGAAGAAGGTAGGGCAGCTCTAGCCATCTTGTCCTTGATTTTCTCCTGTAATCCTCTTCAAAAGAAGACAAATTGATTCTCCTCAGGCCAACCAACCTCTGCCAGTGTCCGCTTGAATTTGCTAATATAAGATATCAGATCAGTGGCCCCTGCCACAAATCCAACAATGACTGACAAGCGGAATAGGCCACCTCGGCTCATTCAAAGGTCCTCCTCAATAAGGCTATGAATGCTTGGAAATCCTACATCACAGGGTCGGCTGAACTCACCAATGTCTTCAGAGGATATCTCAGGGGCAACGTGCTCATCTGGGAAGCAAGACGACACGGAACAACACAGGTTTGATCCCCAGGTCTGTGCTTAGAAACCTCTGGGTATTAAGGGTGTTATAAATAACCTATCATATCATATCAATGGAGCGACCCATGCAAGTGCATTGCCTACCATATTGCATACCATATAACCCACTCAAGCCTTGTCAGTGGAGAAAGTGGTGGTACGAAAAGTAAAATGTACGATGCAGGCATCAATAAACTCTTTCAGTCTCTTTGGCGAGCCATCACACTTGCCTTAAGCAAGAGCCATGGGGGGCAGGACAGTAGTGCGGTCATCCCTGGAAGCTACAAGTTGTCTTAGGACAGTCTTTCATCATTCATGTTCTGCAGTTCCATAGATACTGCCTGGATGGCAGCAATCAGTTCCTGAACTTGTTCTGCCCCTGCCATTGTAGATGTAGTCTCTGGGCATTGCAAACTGTCAACAATGGTGTGTGAATCCTCACCTGGGTCTTCTGCAGAGAACTCCTCTTCTTTGGAGTCCGCTGGAGTAGTCTTTTTCTTAGATGATTTGCGCTCCTTGTATAGGTAAGGTCTTCCCCAGGAGATAGCTACTATTCCCACAGCTGGCATAGATAAGGCAAGGCCCCACCCTGGAAATTACTGGTAGATTAAAGGGAAAAAGCAAAATGGCTGAAAAAACCCTTGTTAAATGGTTGCAGTAGATGATGTTTCTGTAGATCCAGTAGGCAGTGTTGACATAAAATGTGGGCGTAGAATATGTAGATAGAGAGTTGCGTGGCAAACAAGATCGTACAGCTCTACTCCAGAAAGATAAGCAGAGTAGGAAAAGCAAGGTAGAACAAAGAGGGGGACTCTGCTGAGAGAGGAGGCAACAAGGAGGTAAGAGGAGAGTGGCCAAAAGCCAAGCCAGAGAAGGAAGAGATCCAGGCGAAGTTCGCAGGATGCAGGAGGCAGAGTTATCAAGAGATCCAAAGCAAGGAGGGGAGAGCAGTCATACTGCAGAGGGAACGGAAGAAGGCAGCAAGAAGAGGAGAGAAAGCAGGTGACAGGAAGGGAAACCCTGGACCCATTTCCTCTCCACACTGCAACACTCGCACAAAGGTAAAAACTCCCGGCACGTAAGCTTTGACCTGTAGGGGTTCTCTCTACAGGGTCAGGCAAACGCACTAGTCCTCAACCATGGAATGTCTCTTCGGCACCATTAACAACATCCATAACACCATGCCTCTCAATTTTTATATGCAGACAGAGGACCCATAGTGCCCATGGACAAGATGACCTCACCACCTACCAACACATGATGCAAGGAACAACCGATCCTGCTAAGGAGGGTTGAACAACAGATGGGACACAACATACATGCCCTTTTCAAGTAATTACCTATTTTTTAGCATACCATGAGACATACACATACATTTAGGTAAAAACAGTACTCTGACCCATTTTGCTATAGGAATCCACTGTTACCATGATAGCAGTGTATCCCCTTGAAAGAGGCAGATCAACAACAAAATCAGTAGAGACGTGGCTCCAAGGTTTACTGGGGTTGGGTCCTTGCTCCAAATAACCGATTGGTTGACTAGTGGAGTGCCTGCTCTGAGCGGAAATGGGACACGAATGGACAAAGGTCTTTATGTCCCTATATAAGGTTGGCCACCCAATTATACAATCGTTTGTTGACATAGCACCTGAGGTACTGTTCCATGGTGAAGTTCAGCCTCTCTGTCCATTTTTCTGTTCATGAGAACCAGATGAAAGTACTCTTTAGATCCCCAAAATTTCGCAGATAGTCCAGAACCTAGAGGTGAACTGGGAACCACGGCACGAGGTGACAGAGTCTTGCAACCCGTGTATGCAGAAAATGTCTTTGAAGAACACCTTAGCGGACTTTGAAGCAGATGGTAGACCAGAGAGGGGTGTGAAATGAGCCATTTTGCTATAGGAATCCACTGTTACCATGATAGCGGTGTATCCCCTTGAAAGAAGCATAATGACAACAGAATCAGTAGAGAAGTGGCTCCAGGGTCTACTGGGGATGGGTCCTTGCTCCAAATAACCGATTGGTCGGCCAGTGGAGTGTTTTCTCTGAGCGCAAATGGGACACAAATGTAGAAAGGTCTTTACGTCCCAATATAAGGTGGGAAACCAAAAAGAGCACCTAACGAGATCCAGGGTGGCATCTATTCCCTTGTGACTGGCTGTCTATCTATCGTGGCACCAGGAGAGCACTTTCCTTTGCAAGGTGGTAATGGTAACAACCAAATGATCAGTGTGACCCTTGGTAAACTGAAAAACCGGGTTAGTGGGATCATAGGTATCCTCAGTGACAGCATCTTTGACCTCTTAGCTCCCACAAAACATATCCTTTGAAAGAGGGGATCAATCTCTTGACAGTATGGAGAAACCAGACTTCTCGAAAGACCATCAGCCACAAGGGTGTCGGGTCCTGGTATATAAGTAATGATGAAGTCATATTGTGTACAAAATTAGGCCCAGCGGGCTCAGCAAGCATGCACACAATACCATCTGTTGGAGAATCTTAAGATTGTGATGATCGGTGCTAGCGCACAACAGTGGCCTACACCAACACTTCTAAGGATATTCAAAGATTTTTGGGACTGGTGAATTTTTTGCGCAATTTTATTCCTGATTTTTCAGAGATCGTCCTACACTTGACCACACTTCTGAAGAAGAATGTACCCTTTTTCTGGGATCCCAGAGCTGATGAAGCCTTCCATGTCCTTAAGGAGAATTTTTTTTTTTTGGCACACATTCCTAAGCAACTGGACCAGTCACTCCCCTTCATTGTTGAAACTAATGTATCAGTAGGTGTTTTAGGGGCTTTCCTCAAACAACGCCATGGGGATCTGGAATATCTCATTGGTTACTTATCTAAGACACTCAAACCCTGTGAACTGAATTATTCAGTCATAGAAAAAGAGCTCTTAGCAATTAAACAAGATTGTACTGAATGGCATCACCTGTTACGAGGATCTGCATACCTTTTTGAGATCAGCACCGATCATTACAATCTTAAGATTCTTCAACAGATGGATTGTGTGAATGCTCTCCAAGACCGGTGGGCCTACTGTTTTGGACAATACGACTTCATCATTACTTATATACCAGGACCTGACAACCTTGTGGCTGATGGTCTTTCGAGAAGTTTGGTGTCTCCCTCAATAGGGAGTCAAGAGATTGAACCCCTCTTCCAAACGAAATTTTTTGTGGGAGCTGTAAATACCTTCCTACAAGAGATCAATGAAGCTGTCACAGAGTATACCTATGATCCCACTAAACAAGTTTTTCGGTGTACCAAGGGTCACCTCATTCTCTCTGATCATTTGGCTGTTCTTAGTACAACCTTGTGAAGGAAAGTACTCTCGTGGTGCCACAACGGAAAGACGGTCGGTCACAAGAGAATAGATGCCACCTTGGATCTCATTAGGTGCTTTTTTGGTGGCCCTCCTTATATAGGGACGTAAAGACCTTTGTCCATTCATGTCCCATTTGTGCTCAGAGCAAACACTCCACTGGCAGACCAATCGGTTATTTGGACACAAGGATCCAACCCCAGGAAACCTTGGAGCCAGATCTATACTGATTTTGTTGTCTATCTGCCTCTTTCAAGGGGATACACTGCTATCATGATAACAGTGGATTCCTATAGGAAAGTGGCTCATTTCACTCCCCTCTCTGGTCTACCATCTGCTTTCAAGACTGCTGAGGTGTTTTTCAAAGTAATTTTCTGCTAAACGGGTTCGCCGGACTCTGTGAACTCGGACCGCAGTTCCCAGTTATCCTCTAAGTTCTGGAAGACTCTCTGCGCACTTTTGGGGATCGAAAGAGCACTTTTGTCTGGTTATCATCCACAGACAAATGGACAGACACAGAGTCTGAACTTCACCATGGAACAGTACCTCAGGTACTACGTCAACACCTGGATAATTGGGAGATGTACTGCCTAAGGCAGAAATCGAGTATAACAATACCATAAATACAGCTACGTAGATGAGTCCGTTTTACTCCACCCACAGTCTCCATCCCCGATTTCTTCTTACTTCAGCCTTTCTGACCTCCACCAGCCCATCCATCGACTCTCTTCTGAAGGATCTTTCTCAGGCTCATAAGAATGCAGCTGGGAACCTGAAAAGATCAGGCACTCACACAAGACTCAAGCGTACTAACATAGAAGGAATGTTTCAGTTTGGGATTTCGGTACTTTGGTCTGGCTTTCAACCAAACACCTACCCAGAAGGGTTACCATTCCGAACGCTCTATGAGATTCATTGGTCCATTAGAGATTCTTACCAAGATAAATCCTGTGGACTTTAGGCTCAATTTGCCATTGTCATTGAATCGCTAACATCCGGTGTTCCACTGATCCCTGCTACGTCCCTGTACAGATGATCCATACAACCATGAGACCAAAGCTTTTAATCCCTTAACTGCTAAAATCGATGAGGATTATGAGGTCTCCAGGATTTGGGACTCAAGATAACACAAGGAAAACCTACTCTATTTGGTACAATGGAAGGGTTATGCTCTCTCTGAGAATTCCTGGGAGCCGGTTTCCTATATCAATGCACCCAGCTCATTGATCGGTTTCATTGCCTGCATCTGGGGAAGAAGGGAGCATAATGTCACCAGTCGGCGACCCTGGGGACTTTGGAGGAGATGGAGGTTTCTCCATTGATGGGCTGGCATGCTTTCGCCTTTATGACCCTCGGTGGTCTAGTCTTTTCTTGTTTCATTTCCTCCTCCTTATCTGTTCCTGCTCACTGCACCGCCTCGCATTGCAACCACTTGCTTCCCTGCTCTTTGGTTTAGATGCTAATATTCCTGTGTCCTTTTCCTTCCTCATGCCTACCTTCTCTCCTCTTATCACTGCCTTCTTCCGTTCCCTCTGCAGTACTCCTGCTCTCTGCTCCTCGCTTCGGATCTCTTGCTAACCCTGCCACTGGATTGTATGAACTTCACCTGCAGCTTTTCCTTCTGTGGCTTGGCTTTTGTCCTCTCTCCTCTTACCTCCTTGTTGCCTCCTCTCTCGGAAGAGTTCCCCTCTTTGTTCTACCTTGCTTTTTCTGCTCCTCTTACATTTCTGGAGTAGAGCTTTACGATCTAGTTTGTCACGCAACTTTCTATCCACGGATACTACGTCCACATTTTATATCAATTTTGCTTACTGGATCTACAGAGACACTATCCACTGCATCCATTTGACAAGGGTTTTTTCAGCCATTTGGATTTTTCCCTTTACCATACCAGTAATTTTGAGGGGGGGCGCCTTGCCTTAGCTGTGCCAGCGGAGTGCATAGTGGCTACCTCCAGGGGAAGACCTTACCTCTACAAGGAGAGCAAGTCATCTAAGAAAAAGGCCACTCCTGCAGACTCTGAAGAAGAGGAATTCTCCTCTGCAGAAGACGCAGGTGAGGATTCACACACCATTGTTGACAGTTTGCAACGGTTTATAGTGATAAAGTCGAATCACAAAATGTCGAAAGTCAAAATGTCGAAAAAAAATTTCAGAACATTTTTTTTGGAATGTCCTTTTTTAAAAATGTTCTGTTCCCCAACCCCCCCTTTTTTAAACCCGTTTTTTAAATGCACGAAAGCAAAAAAAAAACATGTAAAATTAAAAATGACATATTCGGAAAAAAAAAATGTCGACATTTTATTTTCGACATTATGTCTTTCGACATAATGTTTTTGACTTATTCACTGCCTACTGTTTGCAACTCTGCAATGGCAACTGCAGAACAAGATCAGGAACTAATTACTGCCATCCAGGGGCTATCTATGGAACTGCAGAACATGAAAGCTGAAAACACTGTTACAGGGATGACTGCCCTCCTGACCTGCCCCCCATGGCTCTCGCTTCAGGCAAGTACGGTGGCTCGCCGAAGAGATTGAAAGAGTTTATTGATGCCTGCATTGTGCATTTTACTTTTCGTACCAACACTTACTCCACTGACGAGGCTTGAGTGTGTTATATGGTATCCAATATGGCTGGCAGTGCACTTGCATGAGGAACTCCATTGGTGACTTCAGCTGACCCTGTGATGCAGGATTTCCAGGCATTCACAGCCTTATTGCAGAGGAACTTTAAAAGAGCTGAGGAGGCCTATTCCTTTTTTGAGTCATTCTTGGATTTGCGGCAGTGGCCCACTCTTACATTAGCGAATTCAAGCGGACATTGACAGAGGCTGGATGGCCTGAGGAGAATCAATTTGTCATCTTCAGAAGAGTATTACAGGAGGAACTCAAGGACGAGTTGGGAAGAGTCGCCCATCCTTCTTCACTCTCCGATCTGATGAGCTTAACTCTCCAAGTAGACTATCGGCTTAGGGAAAGGAAGGTGGAACGCAAAAAGATACCCTTCAAACCTCCAGTTGTTCCACCTCCTGTTTCGCCTCGCCAAGTTTCTTGGTGAGACTCCTAAAGAAGCACCCACCCTCGGTGGTGCGCAAGGTCCTTGTCCAGCATGGAACGGAAAAGAAGGCGGGACCACGGTTCAGACGGTCATTTGCTACGGGATTGTCCCAAAGTTCCCCCACGAAGAACAGGAAACAAAAGACCCTAGTCCTAGGAGGGATGCAGAACCATTCCGTGATAGCCACCCACTCTGGAGCTGTTGAACAAGACAACAGAAATCTGGTGGTTTGCGTTCACCTTCAATTACCCCATAAACAGGTAGAAGTCCTGGCTCTTACTGACAGTGGAGCGGCCAGAAACTTCCTAGATGTCCTATGGGCTCAGAAGGAGGGTATTCCACTTCTGGAAAGAAAGGAAAACCAAGCAGTAGAAGGGGTCCATGGAACACCATTGAGTTCTGGCCCTATCACTCATACCTCAGTGGGTCTCAAGGTTGTCTTCGCTGAACACAAGGAAACTATCTATTTTGACCCGAATCGGGCGGCACACTTTCCTGTTATACTGGGAATTCACTGGTTAAGGTAACACAAACCTTACATCGATTGGAGCAAGAACACTCTACTCTTTGAGTCCAACTACTGCTCCTCTCATTTTCTTTCACAGTCAAGGGTGCAGATCGCCTTTGCCGAACGTACCAGAGAAGATGGCCCAATTTTGGGGTATATTGCATACCCAAGCAAAATCATCATTTCAAAGGCAAAAAGTCCTCACTTGGATTCGTGCCAATGACACCTAGCTTGACCTCCCTCTCCCATATAGACACTAGACGTCTGCAACCAGCTGAATGACATCCGATCAACTAGACTGAACCGTAGTTCTGCATTTTTCTTTTCTTTCTGCTTTCTTTGTACACTTACCTTTGATCTAATGTGAACTGTATAAACTGCACTTTTCCTGATCTAATTGTGAACTGCTTAAATTGTATTTCTCCTGTAACTAAGTTCTTAAGTAATCTTGTACTGTTTGCGCCCAGCTACCCCTTCGGGTTTGGTTCTGCGCTATACCCAAAAAAAAAAAAAAAAAAAAAAGATCTTTTTGGATCAGGTCCCCAAGGCGCTACCTCCCCATAGACCAGAAGAATGCTCCATCGATCTCCAGGAGAAAGCACTGGTGCAGTTTGACGCATGTTTTCTCTCACCATACCGAAAAAACAAGCATTGAAGGAGTACCTGGAGGATAACATGCAGAAAGGACTTATCAGGGCTATCAAATCCCCTGCCGGGGCATCTCTGGTTTAAGAACTCAGGCTGTGTATAGATTATCATGGCCTAAATCAGGTAACCGTTATGGACAGATATCCCATGCCCCTCATAAGGGACATCCTGGAAGCTGTCCAGGGCTCTACCATTTTCACGAAACTGGACCTTAGGGGGGCCTACCATTTGTTGCGCATCAAGGCAGGCGATGAGTGGAAGACTGCTTTCACAACCCCATTCGGCCACTATGGGGGTCATTCCGAGGCTGGAGGTAAGTAACTCTCCTTACCGGCATGGCGCAAATAGCGTGTCCGTGTAGTCACGAGCCCGCTAATAGAGGGCTATTACGACTTTGCAGGTACGAACTTTGCGCCATGCCGGTAAGGGCATTACCGCCCTGCCGTAAAAGGGCCGAAAAAAAGGCCCGTAGCGGCATCATGTATAGCGCAGATTGCACTACCGGCATGAACCAATGCGGCATTAGTGGTCACCGCTAATAGCGGTCACCGCTAATAATGGTCACCGTAAATAAGCGGAACAGGAAGGGAAGGAGCACGGTGGCCATCTTTAAAAACACAATCCATTGCAATCCTCATCAGCCAAGAACTGTATGATACTGCTGTTGGTGAAATATCATACTCTACCATACAACAATGCCAAAGGCTGTTAGGAAGGGCGCCTCCCGCCAGTGCAATGAGCACTTCAATGAAGATGAGCTGGCCATGCTAGCTGAGACCCTGCAGGAACATGCTGACATCGTGTTTGCCCAGAGCATGAAGAGGGAGGCAATTATCCGCAAGAAAGAGATCTTGGCACTTGTTGCGCAGAAAGTAAGCGCAGTCGGGAACACCCCACGCACTATAAAAGACTGCAGGAAGCGGTGGGATGACTTGCGTCTGCGAGAACGCAACATACTTTCTGCCAACAGAAGCCAGGCAATGGCAACTGGCGAAGGAGCTAGCTCCCCCATAAAGCTGGCCCGTTGGGAGGACATCTGTGCGAGCCTGATTTGCATGGAGGGCATAGAAGGTGTCAGAGACATGGAGTGTGGCGCCACAACATCAGCGGATGAAGGTGAGTGTCCTAATAAAAAATTTAATGTAGAGTCTGATGAAAGTCCACCAATATGTCTGTCCAAAGAGGCAAGCCATGGGCCAACACACACAAATTCCCAGCAAATATGTCAGATGCAGCAAAAACACAAGCAGTTGCCTGCAGCAAGGCAATGCCGTACATGGCACATACCACACAAAGATGCAAATGGCATAAGTCACACTGCATGCAGGCTCCAACAAATATGCATGTCACATACCATACGTCTGCCCCAACATGATTGACCCCGACATATGCCTGCATCACCCACCCATGTAGCAAGCAACATGATCATCCAAACTCAAATGCCTATTACCCTCGATTGTGTAGATGATCAATTGTACAAATGTATGCATGATGCCTATCAAACCATCACTCATGCCGTCCCTCTCTTCGACCCCCACAGGCTCAGACCATGACAGCGATGTGCAAGACTCACCCCCACAGCAAACCACACCCCAGAAGAGGGCCTGGGATGAGGCCAACAGGCCTTCCACCTCTAAAGGCCAACCCAAGGCCTCCCGTGCAACACCAATCAAACCACCTCAAGTTGCCAGGGCACCGGTGCTGCCAAGGGCCATTGAGAGTGAAGCGCCAACACCTGTCGCACTGCCACACGAGACAGCTGAGGCTCCACACTCGGCAGAGTCCAGTTCGGTTGGGGAGGTGGCAGCCACAGCACCCCTGGCTGAGGGGGAGGAACAGGAAGAGGTGTGGGTGCCTTTGGAGGACGAATCCTCGGAACATCCCAGCACACCAAGTCCTGCACCATCCCGCCAGATCACATCTCTGGAGTCAGACCATGCAACCACCCTGGAACAGTCTGGGGGGGAGATTTCCCAAGGGCCCATGAGCCCCATAGTGGTGCCCATTCAGGTCCACCATGACACATAAGCACCCTCCACCTCCACACATGTACCGGCAGGGCTGCAGCGCCATGAGGAGCTGACTGCCCTTGTCTGTCAGTTCGTGGAAGACAATGCCCAGGCAAGGCAGGAGTGGCGGGAAAACATCGCCTCTCTGGGCAAGACAATCACTGACAACACTGCCTCCCTGGGCAAGATTATTGCAGACAATACTATCCGACTGCGCAAGAAGGTATCCGCCCTGTGGCAGGTCCTCGGCCGCATTGCCGATGCCATTGAGGCAGAACATCCGGCACCCCAGTTTGAGCAGGCGGCCACACCATCCTCATCAAGCTCAACCCAGACCAGCCCACTTCGCAGGTCATCACGCACCCTGCACCAGCCGGACATGCCGCCACCAGGTCCAGGGAGTGCAAAAATGTAGACTGGCCAGCCTGATGATGGCATTAGACACTTGTTGGGACATGTGTGGGGGAGTTGTGGGGGGAGTGGGAGGGGTTTGAGGGTGTGAAGGGGAGTTGTGGGGGGAGTGGGAGGGGGTGAGGGTGTATGGGGGAGTTGTGGGGGAGGGGGAGGAGGTGGAGGGTGTGTGGGGAGTTGTGGGGGGAGGAAGACGGGGTGAGGGTGTGTGGGGGAGTTGTGCACTTTAGTTAGCATTGTAAAATTCAATACACCCGTTGTGTTAAAAGAAATACTTGAGTGGACATTCATCATTGCACATGTGTCATTTATTCATATACAGTGCATAGTGTACATGTACCCCCACACCCAGTGCCCTCTGTCCAACTATCATGTCACCCTCTGCAGCCATGTGTGTCAGAAATATTGTGCAATCACTGACTGGCGCACAGCACGTCCCTCCTGTGCATCGGCACTGCGATGAGTCCAGCCACATCTTCTTCATCCCCTTCATCATCACCAGGTGGTAGCAGTTCAATGTCAGGGGGCAGGGGCACGTTCTGGCGGATACACATATTGTGCAGCATGACACATGCCATGATGATCTCATGCCTGTAGAAGAGTGCCCCACCCGACCGGCTAAGGCAGTGAAATTGTGCCTTCAACAGGCCAAAGGTCTGCTCAATGACCACACGGGTACGGGTGTGGGAACAATTGTAGTCCTATGCTAACACCTATATGACATATTTGGAAGAAATGAACCCGAGATGGAAAAGTAAATTGAAATGTTTTGTAAGGTTCATAGATGATCTATTTGGAACATGGAATGGAACAATGGAAGATTTGAATGAATTCTTTGCGTTCACGAACACAATTACACCGAGAATTAAATTCACACATCATTCAAGCAAAACATCCATAGAATTTTTGGACTTGAGAGTTTATTCAAAAGAGAATAACTTGGAAACAACTATCTTCACAAAAACTACGGACAGAAATAGCTTGTTGTTAGCATCAAGTTTCCATCCCAAGAAAACTATAGAAAGTATCCCTTTGAGCCAATTCCTTAGATACAGGAGGATTATATCCAAAGAGGAAGAGTATGACATCAGAGCAAAAGACTTAACCAAAAAATTCTTAGAAAGAGGATATAGTTCATAGACAGTATCACAACATTCAGCCAAAGTAAAAGGAATGGCAAGGACAGAAGCAATGGCACCAAGGACAAAAACCACAGCCAACAAAATGGTTTATGTAACTACCTATTCACAACAGAGTAATGTCATCAGAAAAATAATCAAAAAGAATTGGAAAGTATTAGAATTGGATCCAACTTTAACAGCTTTATTTCCCAATCCACCATTATTTGCCTACGCTAAAAGTCCATCTATACGAGACCATCTAATGAAATCAGACATTGGACATAAAAAGAAAAAAGGGACAACATACAAAGGAACTATTCCATGTAACAATTGCAATTGTTGTCACAATTTAATTAAAGGAAATGTGATATATCCTCCACATAATGGAAACAGAATTCAACTACAACACACCTCAACTTGTGATACTTGCAATGTAATTTATGGAATAAAATGTCCATGCAGACTTTATTACGTAGGACTTACAGGACAAAAAGTAAAAACAAGATGGTGTGAGCACAAATCGAACATGAGACAAAAATCGGAAAAATCTCCGGTGGCTCAACACTTTGTGAAAGAAAAACACACGATTGCACAAATAAAATTTGTGATCCTAGAACATGTCACTCCACCCAGGAGAAGGGGGGAATTTGAACAAACTCTTACAGCAGAGAGACATTTTTTGGATAGAGAAATTGGACAGCATGTACCCGAGGGGTATGAATATGGAATGGGATTTAAATTGCTTGTTGTAAATTTGAACTAAGATGTATCTACTCTCTTAGAGCCACTTTTAAATCAGCTTCCAGTATAGAGGCAACAGACTAACTCACACGTAATCAACATAAGACAAGAGACATTTTTGTTTATCTTTATACCAATCCATTTAATTATTATTTTTTGTCAGATTGGTACATGTGAATGTAATATTGAGAAAATATGGACTATGAGTCAACTGTGGCAGTAAGGAAATGTGTAAAGGTGACAACATGAACTCAGAAATGATAATATATCCCGAAATGTCTGTTACCTGCTAATTTTGACATGTTAAGAACCATGATGGAGAATTTGGAAGCACGAATTCATTACCAACAGCTTGTGCAAATGTAATACATACTTACAGTTTTCTTCTTTTTCGTTAAGTGCGTTTAAATGTATCATTATTATTGTATTGTTTAATATTTACAAGTATTGTAAACAATTCAACTGATTGCATAAAATAAACGTGATTAGCAAGGCACAACTTTATTCGTGCGGTTCAGATTACACACTCACCCAATATGGCGATTACCAAAAGGTGTTCTAGAATTCGAACAGGCAATGCATTAGACAAATAAAATGAAGACCGGTTACTAGGCAACCCCACTATGCAGGACCCAGAACTTAATAGCGTGAACGGGACTGACAGCAGTTCTTAAGAATCTGTTAAAGGTTGAAAGATAGAATTAGTTGTCTACGCGTGACATCTAGGCCAGGCTGAAGTGCAGCAACGCTATAACATCGTTTCGAAAAGGCTAAGCGTTAGACACTGAGACGCGGTACCACGAGGGAGAGCCTGTGTGATACGGACATCACCAACAGGACGCGGTGCTCCGCCCAGGAGAAAAAGGTTATGCACGGCTCTAGACTCGCCGGAAATAGAGGGTAGAATTGAGGGATACCTAAACCTTGGAATGGACAATGGACCCAGTGTTTAAATGGACATTTAGAAAAGGACTGAGCCACAATAAAGGGTGAGTTTAACAAGAATCACATACTTTTCTCAAATTTGTGATCACAGAGTGGGACCCAGCGCTGTTTTTAGCGACTGGTCCCACTCGTGATCGCTTCACATTTACCGCTCTCTGACATAGTAGTGTAAATCCCTATACATATGGAAGAAAGTAGTGACTTTGGGTATTTTTATTTTGTTTTCTCTCTCTAGTTTGGTGAATCCCATCAATAATTCTAACAGCTATATGAAGATAGAAGTAGTCATCATATAGAAGCGGGCAGAGTAGTACCGCACAACGGTTTATGTGGACTGAGGTTAGTAAAGTGCCAATAGTCCAAAATAATGTGTTTGTAAATATAAAAAAATATTTGTTTGCATAGAAAGAGAAACTAATTGAGTTTCCTATTTATATTGAATTTTTGTAGAACAAGCAGAAAAATCTGATATTCCCACCTAAAGAAGGGCTTACTAAGTGCCCGAAACGCGTAGTGGAAATCCCAGAAGCCCGTTATTAGGGCATCTATACTGGAACAACAGATACAGGATATCAGAAATACTTTTTCTTTGAACACTATATTGTATTCAAGTGGAATTTGGTTTAGTGTGTCACTAAAAAATTGTGTTGTTAAACATTATGTTGAACATGTAAGGATGAAGAAAGAATAACCATGTATAGGATCACACAAGGTTACATATATACAACACTGAAATTTCGTTGAAGGTTCAAATGAGTGAATTGTTAACTTATTCAGAACTGTGTTTCTTAAGAAAAAAGAGAAAAAATAAAGACACATACACTTTGGTGTTTTTTCGTATAAGAAGAATTTTTGTTTATTTGTTAAATTTGTGGGAAAAGTTTGGCTGTGAATCAGCATACAAGTGTGCATCTGTAATGTCTTCCGTTGTAGACGGTTGACCTTCTCTTTTGGCTCATTTTCATTGGTCTGGTAGCACAGGCTCCATACAGATTGCACCTAAATAATCTGAAGTATTAGAATTTCATTAACTCATGAGTGCACCTCCTCACCCAAACTCTCTCAACAATTGTAGTCCTCCTCATGCCTGTTCTGTGGTTTTGCACAGGGGTGAGGAGCCACAGCTTCAAGGGATAGCCACTGCCACCTGCATGGGAGGCAACAAAAGTACATGTCAGTCGAATCATGATGGACAGCTGTACTAGTCACACATGCCTGAAGATAATCGTTGGTCACATGCACATGTCCCTGGATGTATGCACGCCATTTTCAGGCCCTCAATTTGTCCTGTGCCATGTTCTAATGGTGTGGGTTGCATCTTCAAGATGATACATGGTGTGCTCTGATGTCTTGTTGCACATGCATCGTGTACGCATACAGCTGTGTTCGTGTCAAATTTGTGATGTGTTGTGTTCTGTGAGATTTACTTACAGGGAGCGTTGGCAGTAGTCTGTGCAATATTAGGCAATCAACGCTGATTTTTCACATGGTGACATGCAGCATTCCTGTGGGTGTGGCGGCCCTGTGACAGACAGTGGATTCCCTTGTTGGTTCAGTTCAATGTACTCCCAGGGATGTTTGTCCTGTGTGGTGATTTGCTGGAGACAGCAACATTGTGCATATCCACTGCATGTTGCTGGATGGCGTTACGGAGGGTGAGGTCCGCTGATGAGTGGTGCACGTGTTGTGGGATGTGGGGTGGTTTACTGTTGGTCTTGTAATGATAGGTGTCAACCTTACTTCATTCCTATGGGATTTGGGTGTCATGTACCGTTTGTGATGCTTTGGGCACAGTGTTCGGTGATGTGCACATTGTGCAGTCACATCAACATTGACAGCATGGTGGTGTGTGCATCTCTCCCCCCATTTCAATGCCATGTGCCAGTCATGCAACTTACCAAGCAGCCAGGCACGTCATCCTGCATGTCGCTCTATGAAGCGTGGTAGCGTGGAGTTCCGCAGGACCATAGAGTCGTGAGTTGATCCAGGATATCGGGCACAACAATGTGTGATGATCTTGCTGGCGTCGCATACCATCTGCATATTGATGGAGTGGTATTGGTTGCGGTTGCGGTACACCACCTCCATGGCATGTGGGACCACCAACTCCATGTGGGTGCAGTCGAGGGCACCTACACAATTTGGCATGCCTGCCAGTGCATGGAAGCCAATGTTTGTATCCATAATCTCCTGGGGAGTCTATGGTAGTGATATGTAGTCCCTTGTGTGCTTGAGGAGGGCATCCAGCACTTGGTTCAGAATGCGAGAAAATAAGGGTTGTGATATGCCATGCATGTGCCCCACTGTGTGCTGGTAGGTGCCTGTGGCAAGGATGTAGAGCACAGACACGACCTTCAGTAGAGGCTGACAATGTCATTGCGTATCTTGTCCACGATGGTTTTGATGGTGTCCCGGTCCAGACGGTACAGGGTGTGTATCTGTCCAGGGGTTAGGTTGAAAGGACTGGCTCTGATGCAAGGGAATGGGGGCTGCCTGCGTGGTAAAGCTGGCTGCACTGGTGGGGCATGCTGGGCCTGTATCACCCTTCTTCTCCTCCTGCATCTCCTCTGTTCTGCCGGCTGTTGTTGTTGTTGTTGCTGGTGTGGCAATGCAAGCATGTCCTCTAGCTCCAGTATTGCTACTACTATTGGAATCAGCTTGGTGTGGGAGGGGGTGTGGTGTGTACTCCTTTTGTAGTGGGCCAGACTCCATTGCCTCCACCTGTGCTGATTGTGTGAATCTGTGGCAATTGGGAACACTGCACATGGCATTTTACAGTTGGTTCGCGATGCCGGTGTCGCCTATTAGCGCCTTCATGTTTCCGGTATTTGCTTGTCCGCCTCCCTTGTGATTTCCTCGGATTTACGACATGCCGGTATTTCCAGTATGATGGGCCGCGTGCCCGCGCCCATGCAGCTATTAAGGTACCGTTAATTACGGTACCGCTAATAGCGGTGTCCCAGGTCCGAATAGGCTGGAGGCATATGCGATGCCGGTAATTCTTTACCGGCATCATTTTTCCATCACCTCCAACCTCGGAATGACCCCCTATGAGTACCAGGTTATGCCCTTCGGCCTGGTCAATGCTCCCGCTGTTTTTCAGCGGTTCATGGACCATCTATTTTTTTACTTACTGTTTCATACAGTGATTATATACCTAGATGACATCTTGGTGTTCTCGAAGAATTCTGAATCACACTGTGGTCACCTATATGAGGTCCTCGATAGTCTGCAATTAAGCCACCTACTGATTAAACCTGAAAAGTGCTTTTTTGAGGTTTCATCTGTTCCTTACCTAGGATTCATCTTATCCGATAGGGGCGTCAAAATAGACTAGCGCAAGATGGTAGCTGTCCGACAGTTGCCTACACCCATTACTGCTAAGGACATTCAAAGATTTTTGGGACTGGAAAATTTTTATAGCAAATGTATTCCTTATTTTTCTGAAATCCCCCTAACCTTGACCGTACTTCTGAAGAAGAATGTACCCTCTTTCTGGGATTCCAAAACTGATCAAGCCTTCCACTTCCTCAAGGAGAAATTTTGTTTGGCACCCATTCTTATGCAACCGGCCAGTCACTCTCCTTCATCTTCGAAAATGATGCATCAATAGGAGCCTTAGGGGCTGTTCTCAAACAACGGCATGGGGATCTGGAATATTGTCATGACCCTTACCCCTGGCCCTCACTGGCAATTCAGCCTTCCAGTTAGGGCCAGGTCAAAGGCCTTAAAACCTCATCCAAGGCTCTCTTGGAGTCAGTCCTGCCACCAAAGGCGCCAGGCTCATAACCATCTTGAAGACCAACATTAGAATGGGACTATTTACCTGGGACTATTTAACTTGGTGGGTTCAGCCAACATGGAGGCACACACATAGCTCAGTTACAAGGAACTGAGCTATGCAGTCTAGTCTTTTGGGTGTGGCAGGCCTGGGACTACTTTACCTAGACTACTTTGGGTGTGGCAGGCCTGGGACTATTTTACCTGGACTACTTTACCCGAGACTATTTAAACCGCACCCAAACAGCAGAACACGCTTTGTGTTATTCTGCTGTGGGCAGCGTAACGCTCACCGTTTCCAGTTCTTTGATGCCAGCTTACCTGAACCCAAGGAACTGCAGAGAGAGAAAGAACACTATAAACTTTCCTGGAACAGTATCCTGTCGTCAATCCATCGCCGACTTCAGTTCCAATCACCTGAAGGTACGAACTCCATCATCCGGCACCGCATGCATCCCGGAATACCATAACCTGGAAAGAGGAGAAAGAAAGACAGCATTAGTATGCGTTTACTCACATTTCCTCCAGAACGAAGAAAGCCACACAATTCTTACCTGGGTAGTCATCTCCTGGTCAGTATCATTGCTGGAACATTACGCCGCTCGGCGAAGAACATCGCAACCTGCAAGGAGAGGAAAATCACAGGTTAGCAAAATAAAAGGTGACACAGCGCCGCGCATCGCGCATTACTCACTGGACAGCATCGCGCACACAGCGCTTTCCCCTACCAGCCCATTCTCATCTTCAAACCGCATGACAACACCAAAATACCTTTCCATACCTAAAAGGAAAGAAGCAAGACATTATTATTCGAAGTAAGAGGAACATAAGAACTGC